>NC_142361.1:372210-1707210 GCF_059441175.1 Urocampus carinirostris | reverse complement strand
ACAGAAAATAAAGAACTTTATCACAATATTCAAATTTTCTGAGACAGTCCAGTATGTATACAGTGGAACCTCGGTTTTCAAACGCCTCTCAGTTCGAACAAATTGGTTCTCGACCAAAAATTTTGAGAAATTCTTGCTTTGCTTTTCGTTCAAAAAAATCGAGTTCGAACGCCGGTACGCTAGGGTGCGATGCTGAGCGGCGTACGGGTGTTGATTGCCCCCACCCCTCATGAAGAACTGTTATGACGTGCGTGCGCACTTCTTTTTGCTTTCGCTTTAGAAATCGGTGAACGGAGTGTTTTAGCCCCTAATTATGCCTCCCAAGAAGTTCGGTGCAAGCAGCAAAGTTGCTACAGGTGAAAAAAGAAGGGTAGTGCGTACAACTATTGCATTTAAGAAAGAAATAATAGCAAAATATGAAGAAGGTGTGCGAGTTTCTGATCTTGCTATACATACAGCATGGCTTCTGCTGAGCACCACAAAGTTAAGAAATCCTATTCATAATTATTTTCTTTATCCTTTAAACCGCTCACCACTTTTTGTGGAGACCCGGGTGCTAAATGACGTGTAAACGACCTGATTATTTTTGTTGTACACGTTCATGTTAGCGTAATCTTTCGTACGGAAGATTACGCTAACTCGAACGTACGATTAGCCTGGGTTAGCTTTATGTTTACGTTCATGGTAAGCGGTCAGGGTGTTGGAACGGATTAAAATGATTTTACATTACTTTTAATGGCAAAAACGATTTTCGGTAATCGACCAAATCGGTTTTCGAACAGGGTTCTGGAATGGATTATGGTCGAGAACCGAGGTTCCACTGTGTGTGTGTATATATATATATATATATATATATATATATATATATATATATATATATATATATATAAATATATTATATACAAAAGACAAAAGAAACTAAATGTGAATAAAATTATGACTCACAACATGTGGTAAGTTATCTCTCCTACTTTGATCTTTTTGATCTCAGGCAAAACCAAAATGCGACAGAAACAAAATGAAAATAAATCCAAACAGCTTGCCAACACCATTTTTGCCGTTCCATGTATTCCGTTACTCCCCAAGCCTGCACAAAATTTAGTAATTTTATTCATATTTAGTTTCTTTTGTCTTTTATTAGCATATTTGGTATTGGATTAATTCAAAAGTAATCGAAAGTAATCAAGTTAAAGTAACCCTACCCAACCCTGTGCATATACATAATATATACAGTGGCTTGCGAAACTATTTGGCCCCCTTGAACCTTGTGACCTTTTGCCACATTTCAGGCTTCAAACATTAGGTTATTTCTTGTGAAGAATCCAAAATCAGTGGGACGCAATCATGAAATAGAATAAACTTAATTGGATATTTTAAAATTTGCTTTCAGTGCAGCAAACTGTCCAGAAGTTCAGTGAGGTAATTGTCGGTCTGGCCGTATTCACCACCTGTTAAAGATTATCAAGTGACAGATCACAAAATCTGGAAAGAATCTGTGACTGTGTGACTAACAATGATAAATGTTTGTGTAATCAAGTGTCTGTTTAAATGCACATGCACTGTGATAGTATCAGAGGTTTGTTTAAAGCGCAGAGAGCATCATGAAGAAGGAGGAACACACCAGGCAGGTCCGAGATACTGTTGTGGAGAAGTTTAAAGCTGGATTTTGATACAAAAAGATTTCCCAAGCTTTAAACATCCCAAGGAGCACTGTGGAAGCAATAATATTGAAATGGAAGGGGTATCAGACCACTGCATATCTACCAAGATCGGCCCGTCCCCCTAAACCTTCAGCTCATACAAGGAGAAAACTGATCAGAGATGCAGTCAAGAGGCCCATGATCACTCTGGATGAACTGCATAGGTCTACAGCCGAGGTGGGAGAATCTGTCCATAGGACAACAATCAGTCGTATACTGCAACAATCTGGCCTTTATGGAAGAATGGCAAGAAGGAAGCCATTTCTTAAAGATATCCATAAAAAGTGTTGTTTAAAGTTTGCCACAAGCCACCTGGGAGACACACCAAACATGTGGAAGAAGGTGCTCTGGTCAGATGAGATCAAAATCGAACTTTTTGGCAACAATGCAAGACGTTATGTTTGGCGTAAAAGCAGCACAGCTCATCACCCTCAACACACCATCCCCACAGTCAAACATGGTGGTGGCAGCATCATGGTTTGGACCCGCTTTTCTTCAGCAGGGACAGGGAAGATGGTTGAAATTGATGGGAAGATGTATGGAGCCCAATACAGGACCATTCTGGAAGAAAACCTGATGGAGTCTGCAAAAGACCTGAGACTGGGACAGAGATTTGTCTTCCAACAAGACAATGGTCCAAAACATAAAACAAATCTACAATTGAATGGTTCACCAAAAAAACATATCAAGGTGTTAGAATGGCCAAGTCAAAGTCCAGACCTCAATCCAATTTGAGAATCTGTGGAAAGAACTGAAAACTGCTGTTCTCAAACGCTTTACATCCAACCTCACTGAGCCCGAGCTGTTTTGCAAGGAGGAATGGGCAAAAATATCAGTTTCTTGATGTGCAAAACTGATAGAGACATACCCCAAGCGACATGCAGCTATAATCGTGGCAAAAGGCGCCGCTACAGAGTATTAACTAAATGGGGCTGAATAATTTTGCACACCTACTTTTTAGTTTTTTATTTGTTAAAAAAAGTTTAAAATATCCTATAAAGTATGTTCCACTTCTTGATTGTGTCCCACTTATTGTTGATTCTTCACAAGAAATAAAAGTTTCATATCTTTATGTTTGAAGTTTTTAATGTGGCAAAAGGTCACAAAGTTCAAGCGGGCCAAATAGTTTCGCAAGCCACTGTATCCAAGGAGGGGGTCTTGAACTTAATTTACTTGTTGGGCCGCCGCTGTTATTATTGCATTGAACACTCAACTGTTCTAAAATACATTTTTATTCTACACAAAATAAGCTCTCAAGATAAGAAAAAAAACTCAATTAAATGAACAGTAGTTATCATCATTTGACCTCTACATGTCGCTGTATTACATAGTGCTAAGGAAAACGAGTGCTAAATAGCACAAGTAAAAATACAAATTATGTAGACTCAAAGTGACCAATCTAAGTACAGTATGTCAGCTCACTCCAGTTGAGGCTCATGCTATGTAAAATTATTGCAAAATTCTCATCCTTCGAGTTTTTAAACTTCTGCAAATACACTAAGGGTTAGGGATCAACCAATATGGGTTTTTCAGGCTTGATAGCCATACCAATTATTAGTTTTATGCATAAGGATTTTTTTTAAAATGCAAAGAAATAATGAATATTTGTTATGAGTTCAAATTAAACTTTAATGGCTCTCTGAAACCTTTTGAAGTACCGTAAATTCCGGACTATATAGCGCACATGATTATAAGCCGCACCCACCACTTTTCAGGTGATTTGCCACTTTTGTACTTACACAAGCCGCACCCTTGTATAAGCCGAGTGCGCCCACATTAATAATTTTGGCACAATCACAAGTTTAACCCAGATCAGGCTGTAAGTTCCACGATTGTAACTACTTTTGGTTTGAACAAATTTATTAACACTAATAACTGCAAACATACAATGTGAGGTCCGAACAACCCCCCTCGACAATCTCAACAGCAATCAAGCACATTCACTATTTAGTTTGATGAAAACCAAGCATATTCACAATTTCGTTATATCTGACAATGACATTTTAACAATTTTCCCGACATTTTTAACATCATTTAAACAATTTCGTTATATCATATCCCAACAATATGAGTTTTTATCAACACTTTTAACAGCAATTAGATACATTCACAATTTCCTTATATCATGTTCTAACAATATGAGGTTTGAACAATTTTTATCGACACTTTTGACAGCAGTTAACCAATGTGTAAAGGGCAATACTATTGTGCAAGGGCATAGCCCTGTCTTATCAAGTGGGATATAATCCCACCCTCCCAAGCAGCATCCTCCAGTCCTCTGCCCGGGATGGGTCCTCTCCCTTCTTACTTCTACCTTCCACAACCAGGCCGTTGCTGCCGGGACCCCCACAGTGGAGCTCCGGTTCCCCCCTCCGGGTGGGTGAAGACGATTCTTCTTTATGATTGCGTCCTAGGCTTGCCGCTCGCAGATTGTGTAGTATCTGCAGCCATTCGGAGCACAGCCACGGGGGGGATCTGCCTGCACCTCCTTACCAGCACGTTTCTGGAGGTCCAGATGGCGTCTTTGATGGCGGCGAGTGTGAGCCAGTCCTTTACAAAGTCGTTCTGTGACCTTTTCGACCGACTCACCCCGTAAAGCACGTATTGTGCGTCAGGGACCTCCCCTCCTTTTTTTCAATACCCTGAACAGGTATTGGTGCGAGACTCAATCAAAGGCTTTCTCAAAATCTAGGTTTAGGACCGCTAGTCGCACGTTTCTGTCTCTCGCATAACAGATGGTGTCACGGATCAGCATGAGACTGTCGCTCATCTTCCTTCCTACGATGGCACAGGTTTGGTCCGGATCAACCAAGTCTCCCAAGACTACAGGCAGTCAGTTTTGTCTCCTTTTTTGTGCAATAAAGTAACTATCCCTATTCTGAAACTGTCTGGCATGTTGTCTCGACTGGAAAATTCGTTAAAGACAGTAATCAGATCCGGTGCTAAAATATCCCAAAAAGTCCGATAAAATTCGAGGCTGAGCCCGTCCTCCTCGGGTGATTTGCCTTTTTTATAGGTTTTTATGCAATCATTCAGTTGGTCTTGGGTGTCCGATGCTAAAACGGGGTCTTGACACACTGATCTCGAGATATGATCTAGTACATGCCCCATTTCATTCTCATGTGTTTCTTTCCTTTCATATATTTTTTTGTAGTATTCTTCGACTAATTTGGTTATTTCACTACTTTCCTTTGTTATTAGTCCGTTTTTGTTTTGGAGTTTAAAAAGCCCCTCACTTCTGCTCGTAATTTTTTTTTTAAAGTAGCGCGTACATTTTTCCCCTTCTTCTATTTCTCTTTCTTTGCTTCTTATTATGATGCCTTTGCTCTTTATTTCCGCCAAAGCGTTTAGTTCTTGTTTGATCTCTGATTTCATCATTAAAGTCCATCCCCTTTTCTGTTAGGGTGAAGTAGAAGTTGGAGTCTTCTTTGTAGTCCCGACGCGCGATTCATCTCTTTAAGTTTCTTGTTTTTCCCCGCATTTTTTTAAAAAGTCTGCGTTCGTTTCTTTGTCATCTCCCACTATTGTGTTCGTGAATCATACAGGTCTTGAAGGGTCTACCAGTCTTTGTACCGCTCCCTGTATTGTGTGGCTAAGGTCTCATCCTCCCGCAGGGAGCAGTTCAACTTCAACAGACCCCTCCCAACAGTCATACCTGAAGGAAATGAGAGAGAGCAGGACAGTAGCAAGTGATCTGAAAAAAAAACAGGAATTAATCTGGCATCACTCAGTGTTAAACCCCTTGTAAATATGTAGTCTATTCGAGAGGCTCTGGCATTGTCACTACTGAACCAGGTGAAGCCCTCCTCTCCTGGATGTATTGAATTTGGTCTTCCAGCTTAAATGTCCGGCACATGTCCTGCAATAAAATTGATGTTTTATCTACTTTAAACTCCTAATCGGCCCCCTTTCTATCCTTTCTACTTAGGATGCAATTAAAATCTCCTCCTACGATTAGTGGTTGATGGCCTAGCATATGCGACTGGATGTCCTCTAAGAGTTCGTACCTGAGTTGTATGTCAGGATGGCCGTATATGTTAATGAGGTTAAAATCGTTCCCTATATATGTAAGTCTTGCTAAGATTGCGCGTCCGTCTCTCATCATAGTACCCCCCTTTATGATGAGTTGAGGGTTGTTTATTAAAATGGCCACCCCATCGTTACGGTTCTCATTTGAGCCACTCCATAATGAAGGATATGGCCAAATCTCTTCCCACTGTTTATAATTTTTTAAAAAGGGGATGCAGCATTCTTGTAATAAAAACACATCAGTTCTGATAGTTTTTTAAAACGATAAAACGCTGTGAGCCTTAACCTTTGATCTCACACTTCTCCCATTGATAGTAGAGAAGGTTATGTTTATAAGTGTTGTTAAAGTATATAAACTACTTAGACGAAACCGGGGGATCCGAGTCCATTCTCTGGTGGTCATTGAGAGTGTCACCTGTGTCGGACTCCTGATTGGGGCACAAAGCACCACTTATGAACGGTACCTCATTTGGAGACTCACCGGGGAAAACTCTGGAGTCCTCTGACTCTCTGTTTGTGGTTCCAGGTCTTCCCCATTTTTCTGGGTTAGGGGGTGAGCCAGAGGACCTATCGAGGGGTCTCTTACCTCCCTGCCCACAAGGGATCAGATTTTTTTCCTTCCCCGACTTCCTCCGGCTCAGCTTCATACAGTTCCCTTGTGGGCTTTTTCATCGGCAGTCGGTTTTCATCTAAATCTCTTATCTTTGATTCCGATGTTTTCACCACCCCCAATTTTGTCCTACTTTTACCTCTCTTTCCAGTGGTTGTATGGGTTTTGAGGGAGTCATTCGCCTTTTCGATTTGTTTCTCTTCCTCAAATTCCGATAGTGGCGTATAAAACAATTTTGATATTTTGGACTCTCTTCCAGGCCCTTCCTGATTAATATGTGTTTTGGGAGGGGCAGTTGCCTTTTCTATTTGTTTGTCTTGTCTAAGTTCAGGTATTGTATGAAAAATAAAAATAGAATTTCCAGATCCCTCCTGACTCAAATTTGATTCTTTGGCCTCTCCTCCAGGGGTTTTGGGAGGGACGTCTGTATTTCCAATTTGTTTGTCTTGTCCATTTTCTTTGTGCATTTCTTGTTTATCTTCATTGGTAGTACACAATTCTAGAACCACAGCTGGCATCATACATGGAAAATGATACCCGTAATTAACGTATGATGCAGACTTGTAAAGTCCGGGTCCCGTTGAAAGTAAACCAAGGAAACAAAATGTATATTTCCAAAGTTAAGGGTGGGAAAAATATATATCCACTATTGTCCGCTGCGACAACAGACAGATCTACCGGTAACTCAGCTTTACCCCAATTCCCATCAGCCCGCGTTTGCTCCGCCCCTTCTTTTTGATTCGTCCGTAGAACACATAACAGAATAAATTTCTAAAATAAATACATTACAAAAATATACAGTTGCAAATACATATTACACATGGTTACACATATTTACGAAGAAAGACGGTACACCGAGAGAGTTTTCAAAGCTTTAATAATAATAATATAACTTTCATCCCAAACCGTGCCTTTGAAAGGTACCAACACGCTAGTAGGATCATGCTCGCAATGTATCAAACGTATCTGTTAAAAAAAAAGCATCCCTTAATTGTGAAATTCACGGAAGATCGTCCTCAACTTCCTCCTCATAATTATTGCCATCAAGGGCGTCTTCCTCATTATCGGAACGTACCATAACTTAACAGACAATGTATGCTTAAACATAGAGATTGCAGTCTTTCTTGGCGCACATATTCTGCTGGTCTTAATCTTATCTTTTATACTCCAGCGCCGATGGTGGCCGTTAAAAAAATTCCACAAATTGGCCGCTTCACTGAATAAGCCGCAAGGCTGAACATTTGGGAAAAAAAGTAGTGGCTTATAGTCCGGAATTTACGGTAAATACATTTGAACTTCAACACAGCTAACATGACTAATCTTTTACTTAAAACTAAAACAGTGCATACATGAAACTAGGCTTAGCAGCAACTTGTATAAAGGTAGATAAAGACTTAAATAGTTTCCTGAAACTTTTTACAGTAAATAAACATTTTCCGCACTATAAGGCGCACCGTGTTATAAGGCGCAGCTGCAATGAATGATATATTTTAAAACTTTTTTCATACATAAGGCGCACCACATTATAAGGCGCTACAGTAGAGGCTGTAGTTACGTTATGCAACCATTAGATGGTGCCACGCTAAAGGGAATGTCAACAAAACAGTCAGATAGGTCAGTCAAACTTTATTAATAGATAACAAACAAGCTTTCCACAACTCCATTCACTCCCAAAATGAATAAACAGTTTTATTATTTTCTCTGAGGTAAAGCATTTTCGTGACACATCTTTAACATCTTTGAACAACAGCAAGGCATAACATTTTACTTTTGCTCCATTTAGTCAACACGCAAAAAAACGTCTGATACTGTTATGGTAAATTAAACGTTAGTGCAATCGCAATATAGTGACACTCGTAATGTGCAAAAACAATAACAAGTGCAAAACAATAACAATAAAGCAATAACATAATGACTGTGAAATGTAAAAGGTAAACACACAAAAGAAAAACGTAAAGTTCTCTCTATCAGCTCCTCATCTATGAATCCCTCGAATTCTTCTTCTGCAGTTTTCGAATTGTCCATCTCAGTAAATGGGCCAACACGTCCGGCTCCATCTCATCAAGGTCGTCATTAATCGAGTCAGTGTCGCTGTTGTTGTCTGGCTGTTCAGGGACAATTCCCCTCTTCCTGAAAGCTCGAACCACAGTTGAGACTGATATATCAGCCCAGGCATTTACGAGCCACTGACAGATGGTGGCGTATGTCGTCCGGCCTCCCCGTCTTGGTGAACGTGTGTTCGCCTTCTGTCATCCACTGCTCCCACGCAGTACGCAGTCTGGCTTTAAATGCTCTGTTGACACCATCTAGCGGCTGGAGTTCTTTTGTCAATCCACCCGGAATGACGGCAAGCACTAAATTAGTGTGCTTCACTTGATTTATTGCCACGGAAACTTTGTTTAGTCTTCTTTACTTGGCGCAGCTCATCCTCATGCTTCCTCCACTTCCGCACCATCGATTCATTAATGTTAAACTCTCTTGCTGCTGCTTTATTTCCACGTTCTACTGCGTGACTGATCGCCTTGAGTTTAAACTCTGCGTGTCTCTTAATAGGACCCATTTCAGGGTCTTTATACAAACGCACAAATAAAAGAGAATCGTTGTTTAATATTTCCCAGTATGCACAGCGCACTTCTTTTACGCGAAAAATGGAGTCGGTGGCTGCTTACCATAAATTGCGAGACCTGTCGCAGCTCAATATTGATCCATATATAAGGCACACCGGATTATAAGGCGCATAGTCAGCTTTTTTTTAAATAAAAAAACTGATTTTAGGTGCGCCTTATAGTGCGGAAAATACGGTATATACAAACAACATGAACAAAATTACTAAAATGTCCGCTTATCCAATTGGAAGGGGCGGGGATGGTTAGCAAGGAGGAAGTAGGAGGGGAAGGGAAGAGTAGAAGATGGTGAAAGAGAGTCTTGGCTGCATCTGAGACTGATTAATCGGCCCGTCGAATAAATAAAAATGCTGATACGGATATCCATCAAATTCCCAAATATTGGTGGTGATTCTCGGTCAACCTCAACTAAGGTGCTATTTTTTAATTTTGTATTTTTAAATACAGGTGCTAACTGACAATTTTCCTATCACTGAAGATAAAAAGCATAGTTCAGTTGCAAATGTTGCAATCAAGAAAGACCATACATTTTCTTTCTATTAAAATAACATCAGGATGACTATTGTTTCAAATGATCTCTGTTTGAGAAATGGTAGTCAGCAAATAAATCTGTGGCGCTCGACTTTTGCGACATCCAAGGGACTTTTTTTAAATTGCGGCTCATTTTTCTCTTGACCTTCTCTCAACATTGTCTCGCCGAACGGATTAAATTTGTTTGCAGGCCTCATCCTGCCAGCAGTCATTATGTTTGACTCTCCTTTGTTAAACATTCACAAAAGGGTGGGAGCCTCAAACAATCAGGCCACAAGTTTGAGACCCCTGATCTAAGAAGAGGGGTTGACACTTTTTATTCTGATTGATTTTAACATTAGTTCATGTCACGCAGCCCCACGGCGGGAAGGTCCAGGGTTCAAGTCCAGCAACCGCAGCCTCCCCACGTGGAGATTGCATGCGTTTCCCGTGCATGTGTGGGTTTCCTCCGGGCACTCCGGTTACTTCCCACATTCCAAAAACGTGCATGTCAGGTTAATTGGCCGGTTCAAATTGTCCCTAGGTTTGAATGAGCAAGTAAGTTGTCAGTCTCTGTGTGCCCTATGACTGGCTGGCAACCAGTTCAGGGAGTCCCCTGCCCACTGTCAAAGACAGCTGTGATGGGCTGCAGCACCCCTGGACCCAAGTGAGGAATAAGTGGCACAGAAAATGGATGGATCGATGGATTAATTCGTGTTCAATTTGACCCACAGTTTATTCTTTTCAAAATGTATTTTCTGCATCAGGCTCTGTCATTGTGTAGATCAATACTGCTGTTCACTTTGTATAACGAATATTGATTGGACAGATACAAATGACAATTATTTATCTTTCTATAAGTCAGCGGTTTTCAAATAATGTGGCGCGTCTCCTTCTCAGGGGGCGTATTTTATCTTGGAACATTTTTTTAGTGCCCTACGATAAATTGCAATTGCACCCCCACTACACAAGGCGCAGTGGCACCCTCATTTGCAGAGTGTTTTGTTTGTATTTAGAATGTTTTTCTTTGCACATAGCACACAGGGTGTCAAGAAAAAGCTTCAATTTTGGGTGAAGTTCTTAAAAAAGGCTTGAAATCGTTGCCATTGCCATTTTTGGCTGACTATAGACCACGCAATAAATGAAGAAATATTAAAAAAAAGTGAATGAAAATAACGTTTACACGCCTGCTACGGTGGGATATGGCGTTGTCATGTGACGCATCACCGCTCCCTACTGGTCGCACCCAAGAGGTCACTTCTATTTAGAAAACAGGCTGTTTTGGCTCAGCTCACTGAGAAGAACCGGCTCTTATGGCTTTTCAGATGTTTTGTTTTTTTCAATCATAAAAATTCATTAATAATAATTGTATATGTTTTACAGGAAATACCCGCAAAATACATGCAATATAATTTAAAATCTTCACAGAACTACAAATAAGATTATAAAATACAAAACAAAAATACAAAACAATTTTAGATTTTTACATACTGAACAGATTTAATGTCAAACAACACCAATCAGTGAAAATATAGATTGAATATATTAACTCTTTAGTGCTATAAATAAATAATAAAATGCAAAACAATATCCATTTACAATTATTTTTTTAACCAATTAAGACACAGATCCACTGAAAATCATTCCACAAAATAGAGATTTAAATGTGTAAACAAAAAGAAAAGATCAGTTTTCTTTAAAATCGAAAGATTGAACATCATCAGAGGACTCAATGTAATTAAAGTTAGTCCAAATTTGGTTCATTTTCTGCTCTCTACACAAACAGCACTTTATTTTGTCGCCGTATTAAACACCAGTATAACGAAACACCTATTGAGCCCTTTCTGTGTTTGTTAACAAGTATGACAAAGGCTGCATGTGGATTGTTGAAATAGAATGGCAGAATTCCCTGTCAGTTTATAGCAGCATATTGGACCAAAAATATTGTAGATTAAAAACCATAACAGCTCAAATTAGCACCAAGTATGTGCTAGCAGTAAGATGGCAATTTTATTTTAGTCATCAAAATCAACAACAACAATCAAAAAAGCGCTGGATTTTTTTTTCCTTTGAAGGAATTTGAAAAATGCTTGAATTTGGTCTTGAAAAGGGTTTATAAACACTGAGCACAGAGTATGAAGGGTGTCTGGTAAAGATTTTCTTCTTCCTAGATGGGGCATGACAGAAAATAATTGAAGAGCACTGCTATAAATGAATTTTTTTCATATTAAGTATTCTTTCCTCTGCAGTCTGGGAGGCGGTACATTCCTTGGCCTTTGCTGCCTGCTGACAGGCTGCGAAACGTTCGAGGAAGCTCTGGAAATGGCGAGTAAGGGTGACTCGACCAACGTGGACAAGCTGGTCAAGGACATCTACGGGGGCGACTATGAGCGTTTTGGCCTGCAGGGCTCCGCTGTAGCATCCAGGTGAATGAGTTCAAGTATTAACGCCTCCTCTCATTACGCATCTGAAAAAACACGAGGAAAAAGTGTGTCATTTTTTAAGTCCCTGTAAAGTAAGTGCGGTATATATCTGTCTAACCCTAAAAGCCTACCATTTCTGTGTGTTCCAACTTAGATGGTTTAATAATAGCACCTGCCGTAATTATTTCAGTTAGGGGCAGAACTTCTGAGTGTCAAGTCAAGTCATGTTTATTTGTTTAGTCCTTAATCACAGAGTCTCACAGGGCTGCACAGACCACAGATTATTGCAAACCACATATTATTACACCATCCCCCGATCTAAAACCTACATGAGGGCAAGGAAAAACTCAAATACCTCAACATGAGGAAAATAAAGAAACCTTGAGAAGAGATCGCGCATGAGGTAATCCCCTTTCCAGGATGATCAGGCTGCAATGGATGTTGTGATAACAATTCATACACAGATATCATCAACAGGAAAAATAGGTCATTCATGAACTATAGAATAGAAGTGTGTTTTAAGCCCAGATTTAAACAGGTTCACTTAGGTCTCAGATCAAATCTCAGGGGTACGAGCATTCCACAACATCGGGGCCCGAATGAAGAACGCTCATGTACCTGCGGTTCTCTTTTTGGCTCTTGGGATCACTAGTAGACCAGCATTTTCAGAGCAAAGGCTTCGGACCTGAACATAGGGGGAAATTAATATGAGGGAGCAAGTCCATGCATGATTTTGTATAATACCAACAGAACCTTAAAATCACATCTTAAGCTAACAGGGAGCCAATGCAGGTAAGCTAAAATCAGGGTTATGTGATCAAACTTTATTGTCTTAGTTAAAAGCCTCGCTGCAGCATTTTGTACCAGCTGCAGGCTCTTGATTTTGGACTTTAGGAGACCGGAGAGTAGTGTATTGCAGTAATCGAGACGGGAAGTAACAAACGCATGAACTAAAATCGCCGCATAGACAGCAAAAGGCGAATTTTAGCAATGTTGCAAAGATGAAAAAAGCTTTACTAGTAATATTCTTGACAGATTGGGGTCAAACGTGACACCTAGATATTTGACTGAGTCACTCTGGGTGATATTACATTTGTCAATGATCAGAGCAGTTTTCGAGAACAAGTCACGGCATTTTGATGGACAAATAACTAACATTTCGGTCTTTTCAGAGTTAAGACGCATGAAGTTGAGTAACATCCATTCTTTTATCTCACTGAGGCAGGCCTCCAAATTTCCACAATTTAGTGTGGCAGATTCCTGCATTGGAAGATATAATTGAGTGTCATCTGCGTAGCAATGGAAACTGATATTATACCTAATGGAAGCATGTAAATGCTGAGATAAGGGGGCTAAGTACTGAACCCTGCGGAACACCACAGGTAACACTAAAGGGCTCAGATGTCATTTCACCATATTTAATACAGTGCATCCTATCTGAGAGGTAGGATCTGAACCATAAGAGGACGTTTCCTGAGAGACCAATCTATTTTTCCAACTGGTCTAGTAGGATATTATGATCCACTGTGTCAAAGGCAGCACTAAGGTCCAGCAGCAGCAAGAGTGATGAAGCCCCGGAGTCCATTGCCTGTAGATCATTGGTTACCTCAATCAAGACTGTCTCTGTAAGAGTGATTAGCCCTGAATCCTGATTGCATAGATTCAAAAAGATTGATATAAAATCATTCCTCTGCTGTGCCACAACCTTTTCAAGTACCGTATTTCCACGACTATAAGGCGCACCTAAAAGCCTCTATTTTTTTCAAAAGCTGACCATGCGCCTTATAATACAGTGCGCCATATATATGGATCAATATTAAGTCTCAAACTCTTGCAACTAATACAAGCAGCCGCCGACTACATTTTCCCCCGAAGGCGAAGTAGTCCGCGGTGTATGTTGGGATATATCTCTTGATTCCAAGACGAGCGCTCTACCTCAAATTGGGTATGTATGATTAAATCATTTTAAGTAGTTCATTTTTTATCGCAATATCTGCAAAAATATACACCAGCGTTTCATTTCCTAACCAATGTGTCCATCATCATTTGAATCAGTCACTATTGGCTAAAGTTATTTGGGGGTAAAGGAGGCTGATCCTTTTCATCATTTACAGGCTCTCATAGGCTAAAGCGGGGCAAAACAAAGCCCGCAATTGGCCGAAAAAGATGAATGTGAATCACACGTTGGGTTGCCTTACGGCATGGAGAAAACATTTTTTACTAGTCTGTATTTGTAAATATTTTACA
Organism: Urocampus carinirostris; assembly: GCF_059441175.1. Lineage (NCBI taxonomy): Eukaryota > Metazoa > Chordata > Actinopteri > Syngnathiformes > Syngnathidae > Urocampus > Urocampus carinirostris. The sequence continues at coordinate 1,693,067 of NC_142361.1, read as the reverse complement.
CGGTTGGATTTACTACACTCACAGTTGTAAGAAGACCATGGTTGCGTATCATTATTGAACGTGATGGCTGCAAGAGAACTCAGGTGAGCTATGCGGCTTTATATTTTCCTGGTATCTTGTTTTAGAACGATTTTGATGTTTCTGTGATGAGTCTATTTTTAAACTAAATTCAATTCAAAGTGTTTATTGTCATATGCACAGTAAATAACCCCGTTTCCCTGCACAATAAAATTCTTACTTTGCTGTCCAAACAGTTACCAGCGAAAAATAAAATAGAAACTAAGAAATGGTTGGCATTTCTTGAATCCCAAGACTTTAACCTTCCGGATGATATGTGGAACGATGCATTTGAGTGATTGGTGACATCGTACAGATACTGTGTCCGTACATGTCTGAGACACGTATTTGCTTCTTTGCAAGCTTTCGGAATGTTAAGGGGGTAATAAGTTTGACTGAACTCTCTGACTGTTTTGTCGACGTTCCAATTGTAGCGCCTTATATTCTGGTGCGCCTTATGTATGGAAAATATAGGACCAAAAACTATTTTTGGGGGGTGCGCCCTATAACCCGGTGCGCCTTATAGTCGTGAAAATACGGTACTTTAGAAAGAAACGGTCGGTTTGACACAGGTCTATAATTACATAAGCTTTCTGGATCAAGGTTGGGTCGTTTCAGTGTAGGTTTAATAACAGCGGACTTAAAAGCCCCTGATAAAAATGATATGTTTCTAATATTTTGAACTGAAGGTCCTGGGATCCCAAAAAGACCTTTAACCAACTAATTGTCGATCTGGCCGTATTCCCCACCTGTTGAAGATTATCAAGTGACAGATCAAAAAATCGGGAAAGAATCTCTGGACAGCCACCATGTCACGCATCTATAATTTTCAGACCTTTAATATTTGATGTATTTACATGGGCTTTTGAAATGTCCCGGATGCGTTGAATCTTCTTATGAAAGAAGTTTATACAGTCATGGGCTGAAAGGGTAGAACTATCTGGAATAATCTAAAGCCTCGTTAGCAATGCTACAGTGTCGAAAAAGATTTTGCGGTTATTCTTTTGTGCTGCAATCTCCTAAAAATAGGGTGATTTTGCAGAGGCAAAGGCTGCTTTACACTTTAACAAGCTGTCTCACAAGGTTTGAGGGAAAACCTCAAGCCTGGTCGCGCGCCATTTTCGTTCAGATTTCCTACAGTCTTGTTTAAGGGATCTAGTTTTATCAGTAAACCAAGGCGTGCATCTTTATAGGTCATGATTTGAGCCGTATCCAGGACACTATCCACAGTAGCATTAAACTCATTCATGAGTGAGTCAATAGAGCCTTTATATAAAGGAAACGATATCTTGATGAGGCGTATGGCTTTGTCTTGTATTTATTGTTTGGCAGGGCAGCGTTTACAGACCGTCTTCGTGTTCCCCCCTATAGGCCTTAGAGATAGATAGTTAGATAAACACTTTATTCATCCCCGAAGGGAAATTCACAGGGCACTTCCTTTTATACTGGCAGGTACGGCTGCCTGTAAGGTACATTCACGTTACCGTCCTCTATACACAAAACATTTGATACATAGCTTATATACAAATACATCACATCCCCCTTCTTCTGTTTTTTTTTTCACATTTCCCTATAATCATCAAGAAATATAATGGGCAATAGTCACTATTTTGTGCAGACGAGTGTCGTTTTATGAAACATAAGTTAATTGTTCTTTCTTTCAAAGTACAGTGGAACCTCGGTTCTCGACCATAATCCGTTCCAGAACCCGGTTCGAAAACCGATTTGTTCGATCACCAAAATCGTTTTTCCCAGTAAAAGTAATGTAAGATCGTTTTAATCCGTTTCAACACCCTGAATGTTTCCCATGAACGTAAACATAAAGCTAACCCAGGCTAATTGTACGTTCGCCTTAGCGTAATCTTCCGTACGAAATGTTACGCTAACATGAACGTGTAAAAATAAAAAAATCAGGTCGTATACCTTGTCATTTAGCAAAAGTGGTGAGCGGTTAAAGGATAAAGAAAAGAATTATGGATAGGATTTCTTACCTTTGTGGTGGTCTGCAGAAGCCATGCTCTATTCCCTCGAAATAAGGGAAACTCGCACACCTTCTTCATATTTTGCTATTATTTTTTTCTTAAATGCAATAGTTGTACGCACTACTCTTCTTTTTTCACCTGTAGCAACTTTGCTGCTTGCACCAACCTTCTTTGGAGGCATAATTAGGGGCTAAAACACTCTCACCGATATTAAAAGCGAAAGCGAAAAGAAGTGTGCGCGCACGTGATAACAGTTCTTCACGAGGGGTGGGGGCAATCTACATGATCTACACCCGTACGCCGCTCAGCATTGCACCCTAGCGTACCGGTGTTCGAACTCCGATTTTTTGAACGAAAAGCGAAGCAAGAATTTCTCGAAATTTTGGGTCGGGAACCGATTTGTTCAAACTGAGAGGCGTTCGAAAACAGAGGTTCCACTGTATAGTTTTTGTTGATTTTCTTCGATCCGTTTGGTGTAAGCAGTGTTGTTAATGTTGGTAGTTTTCCTTTTAGCTGCCTTCCCATTAGCAGCTGGGCTGGTATTGTTCCTATCCTCGCCAGTGGTGTATTGCGATATTCCAAAAGTGAAATGTAGGGGTCACCAAAACCGTCCTGTGCCTTCTTTCAAAAATGTTTTACTGTTTGTATTGTCCTCTCTGCTTGTCCATTGGATTGGGCATGTCTGGGACTGGAAGTGAGATGTCTGATCTCCCACTGGTTAGCAAAGTCTCTGAACTCGGCACTGGCATACTGCGGTCCGTTATCAGAAATCAAAATGTCACAAATGCCTTCTCTAGAAAAGATAGACTTCAGTACTACTATCACATTGCTAGTGATGGTGTTTTTCAGTTTCATTATATGTGGGAACTTAGAGAAATAATCCACACACAACAGGTATTCAGATCCTCTATAATGAAAGAGGTCAGTGCCCACTTTTTGCCATGGTCTTTCTGGAAGTGGGTGTGAAATCAATAGTTCTCTCTGGTTACTTTTCTTGTTGTCCTGGCATGTAGCACAAATGGACACCAGATTCTGCATTGTGAAGTCATGTTTGGCCAATACAGAATGTCTCTGGCTCGCTCTTTGCACTTCACAATGCCTAAATGAGACTAATTTATTTTCCTCAACATCTCCTGCCCCAATTTGAGTTGGAACAATGTGCTTTTCCGCTTTAGCGTGATGTCCTTCAGTAACTGCATTTCAGGGTCCTGCGCAGTTGCTAATCTAAACTTACGCAGCTTCTCCTCTGATCCTGGTAGTGTGATTAAGTTCACACCCAACTCTTTCTCTAGCAGGCCTTCTTTATCCTCGTTGAGAAACACACGGCTTAGCTTGTCTGCGATGTCCTTTCCTGGATGGTAATGAACTTTAAGACTATAGCTTTGCTGCCTAAACAGCATCCTCTGAAGCCTCATCGGAGCTTGATGTAATAGGTTTTTGAAGATTCTCTCCAGGGGCTTATGGTCACTCTCAACTTCGACTTTTCCATAAATGTACTGTTGGAACTTTTCACATCCATACACAATAGCAAGTAACTCTTTTTCAGTTTGTGCATACCGGCACTGACAGTCACTGAGTGCTCTTGATCCATATGCTACCGGCTGCCTCTTCTGCTGTAGAACTGCTCCCATGCTTTCTGAGCATCTACTGATAGAGTTACCGGTTTGTCACATCATAGAATTTCAGAGTTCGTGCACTGGTGACCAGCTCCTTAAGTTTTTCATAACTTTTCTTTTGTGGATCCTCCCAATGCCAAATTGTGTCTCCTTCAAGCAGCTTTCTTAAAGGAGCACTCATTTCTGCCAAGTTTGGAATCAACTTTCCAATATATTGGATCATGCCATTGAACCACATTAATTCCTGCTTGTTTTGTGGTGATGGTAGCTGTTTTACTGCTCTGACTTTTTCCTCATCTGGCCACAGACCTCTGGCACTGAGCTTGTGTCCAATGTATTTTATTTCACTTGATCTAATCTTGCACTTGTCTCGGTTCAGCTTTACGTTGTTCTCTTTCACTATAATCTACATCTTAATCTGTAACATATAAATGCAATAATTGTTTTTGAAAGGTAGGCATGGTACGGGAATATTTCTCAATTTTACTCATTGGGCGGCAGTAGCTCAGGAGGTAGAGCGCTCGTCTTGGGATCAAGGGATCCCAGTTCGAATCCCGGCTTGTCTGTGTTACATGCCGAAGTGTCCTTGGGTAAGACACTGAACCCCTAAGACCCCCAATAAGCAGGTTAGCGCCTTACATGGCTGCACGGCCGCTATTGGGAAATGTGAAGCACATTGTAAAGCGCTTTGGGAAGTCATTGACTTGAAAAGCGCTATAGAAATGCAGATCGTTTCGTTTCGTTTCTGTAGTAACAACTTCAGCCTGTGAGCATGAATGTAAGCGCCGGTCTCCTGGTGATCCCAAGAGCCAAGAAGTGTTCCGCTGGTTCGAGAGCGTTCTCCATCTGGGCACCGGTGTTGTGGAATGCTCTTCCCCCTGAGATCCAATCTGCAACCTCAGTGGAAATGTTTAAATCTAAGCTTAAAACTCTACTCGATAGCATACGAATAACCTAAACTTCTTATATGTAATAACTTGTGAAGCCCTTAGAGACTAATTGTAATTAAGGGATATACAAATAAAAATGACCTGACTTGACAAACAGAGCCCTCTTCTAGGGAGCTCTGTTAGGGTTGCTGTCTATAAAGTCTATAAGTCTTGAGGGGAAAAACACAGTCTTATGCGATTACTTTTCGGATTAGTTTTTGATTCATTGTGCAGCCCTATTGGACGGACACACAATTTTCACAAGTTGGGCTCTACATGCAACCGCAATGGAACCGAAATAAAATCCATCCATCCATCCATCCATTGTCTTCCGCTTATCCGAGGTCGGGTCGCGGGGGCAGCAGCGTTAAAAGGGAAGCCCAGACGTCCCTATCCCCAGCCACCTCCTCCAGCTCATCCGACGGGACCCCCAGGCGTTCCCAAGCCAGCCGAAAGACATAGTCTCTCCAACGTGTCCTGGGCCGCCCCCGGGGCCTCCTACCGGTGGGACATGCCCGGAACACCTCCCGAGGGAGGCGTCCAGGAGGCATCCTTATTAGATGCCCGAGCCACCTCAACTGGCTCCTCTCAACGCGGAGGAGCAGTGGCTCTACACCGAGTCCCTCCCGGATGACTGAGCTTCTCACCTTATCTCTAAGGGAGAACCCAGCCACCCTGCGGAGGAAACTCATTTCGGCCACTTGTATCAGGGATCGAGTTCTTTCGGTCATGACCCAATGTTCATGACCATAGGTGAGGGTAGGAACGTAGATCGACCGGTAGATCGAGAGCTTTGCCTTTCGGCTCAGCTCCCTCTTCACCACGACAGACCGGTACAGGCTCCGAATGACGGCAGACGCTGCACCGACCCGTCTGTCGATCCCCCGTTCCATCCTACCCTCACTCGTGAACAAGACCCCAAGATACTTGAACTCCTCCACTTGGGGCAAGACCTCCTCCCGACCCGGAGGGAGCATACCACCCTTTTCCGACTGAGAACCATGGCCTCGGACTTGGAGGTGCTGATCCCCATCCCAGCCGCTTCACACTCGGCTGCGAATCGCTCCAGCGAGAGCTGAAGGTCACGGCTTGAGGAAGCCAACAGCACCACGTCATCTGCAAAAAGCAGTGACGCAATGCTGAGGCCCCCAAACCGGACTCCATCCCCGCCAAGGCTCCACCTAGAAATTCTGTCCATAAAAGTTATGAACAGAATCGGTGACAAAGGGCAGCCCTGGCGGAGCCCAACCCTCACCGGGAACGAATCCGACTTACTGCTGGCAATGCGGACCAGACTCTGGCACCGGGCATACAGGGACCGCACAGCCCGGATAAGACTGTGCGGTACCCCATACTCCCGAAGCACCCCCCACAGGGCCTCCCGAGGAACACGGTCGAATGCCTTCTCCAAGTCCACAAAACACATGTAGACCGGACAGGCAAACTCCCATGCACCCTCAAAGACCCTGAAGAGTGTATAGAGCTGGTCCAGTGTTCCACGGCCAGGACGAAAACCACACTGTTCCTCCTGAATCCGAGATTCGACTTCCTGGCGGACCCTCCTCTCCAGTACCCCTGAATAGACCTTACCAGGGAGGCTGAGAAGTGTGATTCCCCTGTAGTTGGAACACACTCTCCGGTCCCCCTTCTTAAAGACGGGAACCACCACCCCAGTCTGCCAGTCCAGAGGCACTGTCCCCGATGTCCACGCGATGTTGCAGAGGCGCGTCAACCATGACACGCCCACAACATCCAGAGCCTTAATGAAGTCCGGGCGGATCTCATCGACCCCCGGGGCCCTGCCACCGAGGAGTTTTTTGACAACCTCGGTGACTTCAACCCCAGTGATACGAGAGCCCAACCCAGAGTCCTCAGGCTCTGCCTCCCCAGAGGAAGACGTGCCGGTGGGATTGAGGAGGTCTTCGAAGTACTCCGCCCACCGATTCACAACGTCCCGGGTCGAGGTCAGCAGCGCCCCATCGGCACTATACACAGTGTCGATGGCACACCGCTTCCCCCCCCCTAAGACGTCGGATGGTGGACCAGAATTTCCTCGAAGCCGTTCGGAAGTCGGCTTCCATGGCCTCGCCAAACTCCTCCCATGCCCGAGTTTTTGCCTCGGCAACCGCCAAAGCCGCGATCCGCTTGGCCAGCCGATACCTGCCAGCTGCTTCCAGAGTCCCACAGGCCAGGAAGGCCCGATAAGACTCCTTCTTCAGCTTGACGGCATCCCTCACCGCCGGTGACCACCAACGGGTCTGAGGGTTGCCACCGCGGCAGGCACCGACTACCTTACGGCCACAGCTCTGATCAGCCGCCTCGACAATGGAGGCGCGGAACATGGTCCACTCGGACTCAATGTCCCCCGCCTCCCTCGGGACATGGGCGAAGTTCTGCCGGAGGTGCGAATTGAAACTTCTTCTGACAGGAGATTCTGCCAGCCGTTCCCAACAGACCCTCACAACACGCTTGGGTCTGCCGGGTCGGGCCGGCATCTTCCCCCACCATCGAAGCCAACTCACCACCAGGTAGTGATCAGTTGACAGCTCCGCCCCTCTCTTCACCCGAGTGTCCAGAACATGCGGCCGCAGGTCCGACGAAACGATGACAAAGTCGATCATCGAACTACGGCCTAGGGTGTCCTGGTGCCAAGTGCACATATGGACACCCTTATGTCTGAACATGGTGTTCATTATGGACAGACCATGACGAGCACAGAAGTCCAATAACGAAACACCACTCGGGTTCAGGTCAGGGGGGCCGTTCTTCCCAATCACGCCCCTCCAGGTCTCACTGTCATTGCCCACGTGAGCGTTGAAGTCTCCCAGCAGTACGAGGGAGTCCCCAGGGGGCGCGCTCTCAAGCACACCCTCTAAGGACCCTAAGAAGGGTGGGTACTCCGAACTGCTATTTGGTGCATAAGCACAAACAACAGTCAGGACCCGTCCCCCCACCCGAAGGCGGAGGGAGGCTACCCTCTCGTCTACCGGGGTGAACCCCAACGTACAGGCGCCGAGCCGTGGAGCAATTAATATGCCCACACCGGCTCTGCGCCTCTCACCATGGGCAACTCCAGAGTGGAAGAGAGTCCAACCCCTCTCGAGAGGACTGGTACCAGAGCCCAAGCCGTACGTAGAGGTGAGTCCGACTATATCTAGTCGGAATTTCTCAACCTCACGCACCAACTCGGGCTCCTTCCCTGCCAGAGAGGTAACGTTCCATGTCCCAAAAGCCAGTTTCTGTAGCCGGGGATCGTCGCGCCAAGGACCCCTCCCTTGGCTGCTACCCAGCTCTCTGCGCACCCGACCCCTTTGGCCCCTCCTACAGGTGGTGAGCCCATGGGAAGAGGGTCCCACGTCGTCCCTTCAGGCTGTGCCCGGCCGGCCCCCGTGGGTAAGGGTCCGGCCACCAGGCGCTCGCCAGCGGACCCCACCTCCAGGCCTGGCTCCAGAAGGGGGCCTCGGTAACCCGCGTCCGGACGAGGGAAATCGAGGACCAAAGTTTTGTCTCATCATTAGGGGTCTTCTGATCTGCGTTTTGTCTGGCCACTCACCTAGGACCTGTTTGCCATGGGTGACCCTACCAGGGGCTTAAAGCCCCCGACAACATAGCTCCTAGGATCATTGGGACACACAAACTCCTCCACCACGATAAGGTAGCAGATCAAGGAGGAGTGAACCAGCTCGGTGGCCTTGGGGGTATGGCGCCCGCCCCGAGACTGGGAGGTTGTGGTTCAAGCCTCGGCCGAGGGGGCTGGGAATCCCCTCCTCTGTATCAATCTCCCAAAAAGAGCCAGAAATAAAATATCTCGGCCAAAATTGAATTTAGTGATTGAATAAAAACATCTGATGAAAATGAAGGAATCCTCTTTTTATTGTATTTTTTTCAAAACACATCCTATTTTAAGGGCTCAAAATTAATTGGACAGAAAAAGGTGTGTTGTCAATATTTTTTTGCAAATCCTTTTGAGGCAATCACTGACTGAAGTCTGGAACACATGGACAACACCAAACGCTAGGCCTTTAGAGCAGAATCCTTGAGTTGTTGCTTTTTCTTTGGCCTTTCCACCTTAAGCTTCGTTTTGAGCAAGTGAAATGCATGCTTGATTGAGATCCAAACATTGACTTGACCATTGCAGAATATCCAATCTATTTGCCCTAATAAACTCCTGAGTTGTTTTTGCTGGATGTTTGGGTCAGTGTTCATCTGCACTGTGAAGCGCCATCAAATGAACTCTGCAGCATTTGGCTGAATCTGAGCAGAAAGTATATATCTTTATACTTCAGAATTCATCCGGCTACTTTTATCTGTTCTAATGTCATCTGTGAACACAAGTGACTCAGTGTCCTTGGAGGCCACACATGACCATGCCAACACACCATGAATGTAGGGTTCCAAAATAGGTTTAGAGCTAGGGTTACGGTTTGAAACGGGGCTAAGACTAGGGTTGGGGTTACAGCTATAATTAGGTGTAGGATTAGTATTAGGAGCTAGGCTTTTTGGCTGCAAATTGGGGTTTTAAAGCTATTTTTGGTTCTGAAAAATTGTTAAGACTTGAGTTAGAGTTTGAAAATAAGGTTTAGGCTCCAGTTATATTGATCGATGCTGGATTTCTTCTATGAATGGTACTGGAAAATTTGGAAAATTGGCTTTGAAATTAATTAAAAAGTGATTTGTCCAAGAAGGAAGGTGTAAGAACCCTGATTCTAGTCTTAAGAGACGGATACACCCACTTCTTGAAGAGTGTTCTTCACTCAGTAGATGTAGTAAATTGATTTTTCTTTACCATGGAGAGTATTTGGCAGTCATTTGTCGCTGTCGTTTTCTGTAAATTTCAAGTTCTTCTTGAATTGCCAACCTCAACAGTGCATTCCTTTTTTTCTTGGAATGTACCAAACTGTTAATTTGGCTTCTCAAAAAAATCTCCCATCCCTGTTGATCCAAAATGGCGGCGCCCCCTATGGCTGCGGCTGGATCTGCTCCCGACAGTTTCTCACATTCTAGTCAAAAACCCCAATCTTCGACTCAGTTTATGAGGGCGAACAAAGACAACTCTAACTGTAGATTAATATACGATCGCAGTTTTTTGCTGGATATGCGAACATCCAGAAATCCAGCGCAAATTTCGACGATCACTCTGGAGTGTTTACTTAGCCTCGGAGTGCTACGTCAACAGAACACAGCGGCCTACAAAGCAGCGAGTAAAAGTGGCAAGCGGAAGCGCTGTGACCGGGGAAGGAAACGAGGTTGTCGGGCCGGGCTAACGGCTCGGATGAAGGCTAAACCCTTCAAAACGCCTCTACCATCCATTTTCCTATCCAACGTCCGCTCCCTGGACAACAAACTGGACCATTTACAATTGGAATTCTCATCGAACCGCGAGTTGACGAACTGTTGTGCTTTAATTCTGACGGAGACATGGCTAAACTCATCTACCCCGAATGACGCTGTTAGCATTGTGGGGCTAACTGCTTTCCGCGCCGATAGAAGCGGCGAGCTCACCGGCAAAAGAAAGGGAGGCGGTCTATGCATTTATACAAACAACAACTGGTGTAGAAATGCGAAGATAATCTCGAATCACTGCTCACGAGACATTGAACTTTTGACGGTGATCTGCAGACCTGTGGAGGTTGTCAGCAGTATCAAGTTCCTAGGGGTGCACATTACAAACAAACTCACCTGGTCCGTGAACACTGCATCACTGGTTAAGAGGGCACAGCAGCGCCTGTACTTCCTGCGGAGGATGAGGAGAGCCCACCTGCCCCCACCCTCCCTCATCACATTCTACAGGGGCACCATAGAGAGTATCCTGACCAGCTGTATCTCTGTGTGGTGTGGAGGCTGCAGCGCTACCGACTGGGGTAGTGTGAGGAGTGTAACGAGGACAGCAGAGAAAATAATCGGGACTACACTTCCCTCCATTCAGGACATTGGCCAGAAGCGCTGCCTATCCCATGCTAAGAACATTACCGGGGACCCCTCTCACCCCCATCATGGACTGTTCACTCTGCTAGCCTCTGGGAAGAGGTTCTGCAGTGCGCGGTGCAGGACCACCAGGCTCCGCAATAGTCTAGTCCCCCTGGCCATTAGACTGTTAAATGGTCAATCTAACATATAGTTAACTTAAATCTAAACGGCTGCTAATCTGACTTTTTGCACTACTGGCAGTTTTTTATAGCTTGCCACTCATTGCACATTGCTCTCTGCACTATGGTAATTACAGCGTTATTGTTACAGTGTTAATGTTACTGTGTACCTGACTTGTTAACCTGACTGCCCATTTTGCACATCAGGTTAGCTACTCTTCTTGCACTATCGGCACTATGGTAAAATACTATACGTAGCCAATTACAATACAACTTTATTTATATCTGTACATTCAAGGAAACTGTGGGGGTCAGATGCATCGACATTTCGTTCTGTATACACGTGTACTAGAATGACAATAAAGTAGATCTGAATCTGAATCTGAATGGATGTCTTCATTTTCCAGTCTCAGGATCTTCACCTTCACCTACATTGAGAGCACCTTTAAGCATGTTGTGGATTAAATGCGGGTCGGCTTGATGAAGACAGCTGGACGTTGTGAAACGGTGTTTACACAGGAAATACCACGGTGTTGACTGAGCCAAGTCGTGGTGGGAAAAAGCGCTGTCGATCCTGAGAAAGAATACTGTCGGTTCGAGAAAAACACCACTTCATCGCTGACCGATGTTGTTGAGCACAGTATAAATGCCACCGTCTCTCTTCGACGGACTTTGAACGCTGATGTATGGATGAAATAAACTACGTTTTCCTCTCTGTCATATATCGGCCTGTTTATGTTTTGGGGCGACGCCCAACGACGTCCTCTCCAAAAAACACTTAACGTGTTGTCATAACCACAGCTTCCAAATGCAAAACCACACACCTACAATTAACTCCAGATCTTTTCACTGACAGGTTAACAAGAGTCAGTTACAGGCCTCTGAGTCAATTTTCCAATTACTTTTAGTCCCTTGAAAGGTGAGTACACAGTAGGGCTGAAATCTAACTGAAATCTAATCGACATTGCGATGTGACGTAGTGCGATTTTGTAATTGCACGTCACAGAAGAGGGTGCTGTTTACTTAAATGTAACCGCTAAGAAATCTTGTAAAATTCTCATAAAACCTCAATCCAAGACGTGCCAAAAGTAAATTGAAATCTGTTGTTGAACTGTTTGGAGAATCTTGACAGTTTTGGTCTCTTTTGAAAGGTAAGACGCTGAAGTTTTGTCTTAGACTAACATAATCACTGCAAGTGCTATTAACATTGATTAATCTAATTTAGAACACACAGAAATAGTATGTCTTTGGTCTCACATCATTTTTTTCTGATCACATGCATAATGAGTTTAGCACAGGCATCTTAGGGCCCGGTCAGACAGCCGTTTGCGTCTGTATCGCGGGTAAAATTTTGCGGGTTTTTTTTGCCCGTGGTTTCCCGCGGTGGAAAATGCGCAAAATTGGCCAACCCGCTGTTCATCGGTGGTATGCCCGCAAAACAGACGCCGGCGACTGTTCCGCTTCCTCATCGCGTCATTTCTGCGTCATTTTCTCGTGTGGACCACGGGTATAAAAGCTGCCGAGCCGGCGTTATGCCGAGAAATGCATCCTTGCCGAGATTTGCATCCCCTCGCTACTACAACCACTTTTACCTCGTTTTATCTCACTTTTAGGGAATTTAATGGCGAACATATAACCAAAACCACTTCGTCTTGCATTTGTTGGGAATGTAATACAACTTAAACCATTCCGTCTTTGTATTTGTTGTGAATGTAATCGAACGGTAATGCACGCCGTATACAAATCACTTTTGAGCAGGTAACATGTTTATTTTGCCTTTTTCTATTCAAATCGCTTGTATTGAAACTGTTATGCACTCTACCATAAAGCTTATTTCTGCATAATAAGCTTTACGGTAGAGTGCATAACAGTTCTCAAAAGTGATTAATATACGGTGTGCATTACTGTTCGATTACGTTCACAACAAAAACAAAGACTGAATGGTGTTGTATTACATTCCCAACAAATGCAAGACGAAGTGGATTTGGTTTTATGTTCGCCATTACATTCCCTAAAAGTGAGATAAAACGAGGTAAAAGTGGTTGTAGTAGCGATCTCGGCAGGGATGCATTTCTCGGCATAACACCGGGCTGTAGAAATCATAACCGCTCAAGACACAGTCCCGTGAAGATCAAGATTTCAAGCTATGGCACCGAAGAAGCCAATATGTTATTATTGTAATAGTTTTTCATTTTTATTTTATTATCTTGTTATGAAATGAAAAGAAATGTCAAGAAATAAAAATGGATTAAGACGAGGTCACTACGGTGACGGGGATCCATGTCCACCCCTTGACGTCTCGAGCACAACTGACGTGTGCTCGGCAAATCGCGCTGTATATACGCGGAGAAAGGCGTTTGACCGTCACACGCGTAACACGCTAATTTCACGTAATAACACCGCGATACAGGCGCAGAACATGCTATGAAGTGGCACGCAAGCGCGCGAAAATGCGGCGGGTCCGAAATGCCGTATTTTGAAGTCGAGTCGAAGTTTTTGTTTTGTTTTACTCAATAATTGAACTGAGTTTTTTATTTATTTGATATGGCGCCTAGAAAGGCAGTTTCTAAACCATGTTTTTGCGGTGCCGTGGACCATGGAGCAATGATCCAGTGCAGTCACTGCAAACACTATATACACTATGAGTGCTCTAGACTGTCAGTTCAGGACCTAAGCCTCGCGATACAGGATAAGCAAGCTACTTACATCTGCAAGTCCTGCGTCCCCGGCTTATCCGCTGATGATAAAGATTCTTACGCCTCTCTGAGTAGCTCTGGAACGGTGTTCACCTACGTGGATAGCACTCCGGTGCCTCTATCCGGGTCGTCTGGGCTGTGCGGTGCCCTGAACTCTGCTGATTTGGTCTCCACTGTCCGTGAAACCGTGAAGGCCATGGTACCAACTTTGGTCCGAGAGATCATGACGCAGATGATGCCAGAAGTTGCCAGAATGTCGACTAGCCTAATGGAGGAAATGCTAGCAAAGGAGGCTAGGAAGCATAATCTCGTGGTGGTTGGAGCAAAGACACATCGAGAAAATGGGGAAGCTGTCCAGGATACCCAGCTCTTTCAGGAAGTCGCCGAAGCAGTCCCGGGAGTAGAGAAACAGGACATTCTGGAAGTTTTTCGTGATGAAAGGCTGAGGAATGATGGTAAACCCAGGATTGTGAAGATCCGATTCCGGAATACAAGATCAAGGCTGGCGTTTCTCCGTGGATTCAATTGGGTGAAAAGTACCTTCCCGACGTTGTCTTCTGGATTTGTTCGTCCAGATATGACACCAAAAGAAAGGTAACGCGACAGGGAACTACAGGACGAACTTAAGCGCCGTCGGGACGAAGGTGAAGTAAACATTATTATACGGGACGGGAAAATTATTGTCAAGCCGGGAAATGCCTAAGGTCGCCTTCGCCTTTATTGAACAGCCCCTTGATTCATCTCATTAATGCCCAATGTTTGACTTCTAAGGCAGATGACTTGGTCTCGTACATCAATTTCTACACCCCTGATATTTTGGCAATTACAGAAACTTGGTACTCCGCTGGTGACACAGGGCCAACTATAGAGAAATATCAGTCCATTAGAACTGACCGTAAAAATGCCCAACATGGAGGAGTTTTGCTCATGGTCTCATGGTATAACTGTGTTTTCTGTCGCTAATTATCAATTCGATAGAATTGAGTTATTGAGATGTGATATTCTTATTTCTGGGGTGAAGCTGAGAATAGTGCTTGTATATCGCTCTGGTCTGAGCTCTTTTCAGGCCAACGTCGCTATGTTCGAACATCTGAATTCTATTTTTGATACTAAATTGCAAATTCTACTTATGGGTGATTTTAACTTTCCTGACCTTCACCACAGTTTTCTTCAAAATTCTGATACTAATCTAACTTCAATGTTCAAAAACTTGGTTTCAAATGCCGGTTTCTTTCAGCATGTCGATAAACCAACCAGGGGGTCCAACGTATTAGACCTTGTGTTTTCCACTGACAGATATCTGATTAAAAACATTGACGTTGGGCCGAGTTTCTCTACCAGTGATCACGATTCTGTTACTTTCCAACTTAACCTGGCTCTTAAAAAAGATACCGCTGCTCAGAACTACATAAATTTTCAAGACTGTGATCTACATGGCATGAGATACTTTCTGTCTAGTGTCAACTGGTACCTCTTATTTGATAATTGTGGGAATATTGAAGAAATGTGGGCAATATTTAAATCTGTTGTTTACACTTTGATATCTGTATACGTACCCTCAGTTTCTGTTACACCTCACGTCAACCATGATATAGCTGAATTGCATAGGCGAAAGCAGTTTATTCACAAGCTTTATAAACGTGATCAGTTGGCATACTTGGAAAGTTATCAAGATGCTTCAAGGGAAATGCGGAGGGCCATCAGGCGGGAAAGGGTGGCTGAGGAAAATAAAGTTTTAGAGGCTAATAATACTCGTAAATTATTTTCATACATCAACCGTAAACTAATTTCTAGGGCATCTATTCCCAACCTGAAGGCATCTGACGGTACCGTTGCTACAGATAATGCTGACAATGTCCGTATATTAAATGATCAGTATGCCAGTGTTTTTGGTCGTGACAATGGGGTTTCTTCCGACTTTCCCAGCAGAACTTCAGCTGTTCTAAATTCTGTGGAACTTTCAAAGGAGTTAATTCATAGATACTTTATAAAACTTCCCAGCAAATTTTCAGCCGGCCCTGACAAAATTCCAAATTTCTTGCTTAAAAAGCTAGCTTACTTTTCATGTGAACCATTATTTTACCTGTTTTCTAGATCTTTTGAGGATTCACAGCTGCCTGAGGACTGGCCTAGTGCTATTGTCATACCCATTTTTAAAGGGGGAGCACAACAAGTGCAGCTAACTATAAACCAGTTAGCTTTACTAGCTGCATCTGTAAAGTGTTTGAGAGAATTATTTCAGATGCCATATGGAATTTTATACAGGAGCACAATCTTTTTACGTTTAAACAACATGGGTTTAGGTCCGGACATTCTACCATGACTAACTTAATAGCTCATTTGAATAATATTACCAGTATGTTTTTTGTTCACAATAGGGCTGGTCATGTTGTTTACTTAGACTTTTGCAAGGCTTTTGATAAAGTGTCTCATAACAAGCTTTTACAAAAACTGAAATGCTATGGTATTAGTGGAAAACTGCTTGAATGGATAACAGCATATTTGTCAAATCGTAAACAATGCGTAAAAATTGATGATGTTCTTTCAGCGTGGTCGGAAGTTTGTAGTGGGGTACCGCAGGGCTCAGTACTAGGACCATTATTATTTCTGTTTTTTGTGAACGACCTACCTGAGGCCATTCAAAGTAGTGACATCTCAATTTTTGCCGATGATGCTAAACTGTCGGCTTTCTTACCGAAAACCCAGGTGACAGGTACAATTGATTCTCTCCAAAATGACATTAAATCAGTTTTTCTTTGGTCCGAAAAGTGGCAACTGCAATTGTCATCTCATAAATGCTTAGCACAGTCGTTTTTACATGGTTCTGTTCCGCTGTATAACATTAATGATCATGATTTGCATGTTGTTACTGAACATAAGGATCTGGGTGTCACTCTTACTTCAAACTTAAAGTTTACCACGCATATCGCCAAAATTACCAACAAAGCCAATAACATAACATCAAACATTTACAGAAACTTTTACAACAAGAACCCAGCATTCTTAGTTCGAATGTTTTGCGTTTATGTTAGACCCAGGTTAGAATATAACAGCGTTGTGTGGAACCCTTACTTACTCAAGGACATTAACCTACTGGAAGGAGTTCAACGACGGTATACGAAGCGGATGCCTGGGATGCACAGCTTGTCATATCCGGAAAGACTACAAAGACTGAACTTGGACTTTTTGGAGCTCCGTAGAATTCGATTTGATTTAATTTTTGTGGGGGGTTTTTAAGGGTTATTGTTCTATCTTCGTTTTTCATTATCCATTATCCGTTATCGGTCAGTTCATAATACGCTACAAAGCCTAGGAGCCGGGACACTTACTCTCAGCCAAAAGGCCAAGCTAAGGTCTTAGCCCTAAAGCCTTGCTGCGATCATTGCGAATGCATCGTTCCCGGATGTACTGCAATACCGGGCCGATGCGTGGAGTGGACAGAGTAAGCTCTTATTCCGCCACACATGCCGACGCTATTAGAATCTCACGGTGTTCAAAGTACTGCATGGAATGATCGATGTGCCTTTTGATCAATTTTTTGAGTTCTGTCGTGTTGATGGTTTACGTGGTCACAGATATAAGTTACGGGTGCCTAGACCTACCAGCAACTTGCACGGAAACTTTATTTCTTTCAGGATACCAAAAATTTGGAATTTTTTGCCAGACCGGGTTATTAGTGCAAATACGGTGCAAACCTTTAAGCAAAGGTTGGCAGAAACAGATCTGTCAAATTTCCTTAGGGGAGGGGGCGTAAGGTGACCATATTTGGCCATGCTCACTCTCAGCATTAGTTTTTCTTTTTGTGTCATGTTTTGATTAATGTATCCAACAATACCTTCAATATGACCATGCTCCACCCACGATTACCCGCTGAAATTTTGCGTCCTACCCATGTGTAACCGCGGCCAGAGCACGTCGTTCCGCGTCATTTCCGCGTCATTACCTCGTATGCCGCCCGCGGTTACACATGGTCTAAAGTTTTGAGCAGCGCAAAACTTTTTCGCGCGGCCAAACACGCGTGAATTTCCGACCGCGTGTAAAGCACTGCTGTATCTCGTCTATATGGCGATCTCAAAGCGTCCAACATCGTCTGCTTCACGGGCAGAAATTTCTGGCCGTGATTCAGCCTCGATACGCCCGTGAAAGACTTGGCGACGGAGCCCTAAAGTTTTGAGCAGCGCAAAACTTTTTCGCGCTGCCAACCGCGTGTGAATTTCCGACCGCGTGTTAAGCACTGCTGTATCTCGTCTGTATGGCGATCTCAAAGCGTCCAACAGCGTCTGCTTCACAGGCAGAAATTTCTGGCCGTGATTCAGACGCAAACGGCTGTGTGACCGGGCCCTTAGCTGGAAAACAGCCGGTCCCAGGTCAAAGTTGATAACCATTTAAAAAAACTAAACCTCAGTATTTTGTACATTTTCTAAGGATACAGTCATGTCTTTGCTTATCAACAGTCGGATAGCCATCACTAGTGATAACCATTGAATGCATAAGTGGGATAAAAAATTACCGCATGAGTTGTTGTTGTTCAAAATTAAAAAAAAAAAATAGTTGTCAAATTCAAGGTATACCTCATAAAACATGTGCATGACATAAAGCCATTAGGATTTTTTCACCCCACTATCAACCACACTCATGGAAGAGTGTATGATCTGGTGGGTCATGCATCCAAGGGTTAAGTACTTACAAAAAAAAAAAACTAGCACAAAAAAAAGACCTCGCTTTTAAAATCAAAAATCGCATCGAAATTGCAATACTGGTCTGAAAAATGGCAATTTGGTTTTTTCTCAAAATCGTGCAGCCCTGGTATAAAGTGTGTTAGGAGCTTTAATTCCTAAACCTTCATTCTGATTTGGATGTGAAAAGACTCTAATTGCAGCTGAGATTGTGCACTTTAAGCCCATAATGAAAACAACTTGTAAAACTTGTGTCACTTTCCAAATATTTTTGGGCCTAACTGTAGCTGTAACTGTAGCTGTAACTGTTTAGCGCTTAAATTAATTCAAAAAAAATAAAAAATCAATCATTTAGCGAAAAATAGGTTATAAATAGGATATCTTGCTCCAAATAAAACCCCAAACATTGTGAAAGGATGTGCAAAAAAAAATTAAAACTGGTGCGTCTTGGTCACTTCGAATCTTCGTAGTTTGTATCCTTCCTTGTGCTTTCTTGCACTCTTTTTATAGCGACGTTTAGTTTTTAAATATTACGTAGTGTCCTTTTAAGTACCATTTTTTTTTTCATTTTAGTACATTTGTTCTTTTTTTCCCAGTAAGATGAGAAACTAATTACATTAAGAAAAATTATCTGATATAGCAAAAGCAGGTATTTTAGGAAAATCTTCTGTATATTTTTGTTATCGTATCAAATATAATTTGTAAACCCTAAAAAGAAAGGAGTCACTTGAAACGAGTAAAATTATCTAGCAGGAAATGCAATAATTCCACTTATCAGGACATAATGTATTATTCAGTGCCACTTAATGGTAAAACAATAGTGATTTGAATACTAAGCCAAAATACACTGACTATGATAAAGTGGATTTCTAAAAACACTCGTTATTAGAGAAATTTGCATTTACTTTACATAACATCCTGTTGCTACGAGTACCCGAAATTCTTGTGAAAGTCTGGGCAAAATATTTTTTTATAAAAAAAATATATATATATATTTTTGGTCACCGTGAGTTCCGTAGTTTGTATTCTACTTTGTGCATTTTAAACACTCATTTTGCGACACAAAACAGCAACATCTAGTGGTCAAATAATAAATTATGTCCCCTTAAAATCATGATAATTATACTTAAATAGCTATTTTATTAACTAATTCTATACATTTACTTTATTTCACTTGGGTACAATGTAATAGAAAAATAAATCTTGTTGCTAGCGTAATGATGAAATTTGAGGTTTAGGAATCTTTTAAAGCCAATGACAGTAAACGGCACATACAACAAACCCAAAGCAGACCTTTTTCTTGTTATATAAATCTGTTTTGACTTCAGCTCAAAGGTTGACCCATAAAGCTAATGTTTGACCCAAGAAAATCGTTTTTAACCTTGTCACCGCATTGCTATCGCTTAAGTCAGGGGTCGTAAACCTCTGACTCAAAGAGCCATTGATTGAAAATAGTTTGTTTTTTAGTTAGAGCCACACCATATGTTTATACAAAACCTTATTTCCAGACAAAGTGAAGCGTTATCATGCTCTTCAGAGATACAGATAATAAATCACTGGAGAAAAACTTTTCCGTTCCAAAACTTTGAGTAAGCATGTATTGTTCAAACTTTGTTGTTATGACATCACGTAATTTGCTTTGTTACACATAAAAGCTCGTTGTCAGGTAAAGGACTTTGTGTTTAGTATATTCTTGTAACTTGAAGTTATTCAAGTATTTATTTTGATTGTTTGAACCTTATTTTTAAAGTTTTATTCTGTGGTTCTGATTTTGTATACTGGTGCATTAGCCATGATCTTTGATTTTTGCAATCCGGAGATGGAATAAGAGCTTGCTCTGTCCACTCCACGCATCGGCCCGGTATTGCAGTACCTCCGGGAACGGTGCATTCGCAATGATCGCAGCAAGGCTTTGGGGCTAGGACCTTAGCTTGGCCTTTTGGCTAAGAGTAAGTGTCCCGGCTCCTAGGCTTTGCAGCGTATTATGAACTGACCAATAACGGATAATGAATAACAAAGATAGAACAATAACCCTTAAAAACCCCATTTATATGTATTTGTTTTTGGGTTTATTTTTACACACACTCTAATTATTTAAATAATCAAGTTACTAGCTTTTATTCAAGCTAACCCTATTGCACGTTAGTTATTATTTTGAATGTTTCATTATTGTTGCAATAGATGACAATTTCCTACATTCTGTGAATCTACCATTGGTGGAAAAAAGCTTTGCCTCAAGGTGTAAACATTTTGTTTAAAGTTACTATAAAGCTTTAACTCAGAATTAAATATCTAACTTAACAGCTTTTCAATAAAACACATCTAAACTAACAGTCCCCGATCAATGAAAAACAGGAATGATCATGATAAAAACAGAAATAACATACCACTTTAACGCTTGAGTGTCTCCCCGTCTCAGTCAGTTTGGTTATTTGTGCCTAAAATTTACCTAAAATTTTAGCGTCGAGTTATTTGACCAAAGGATCATAAAGCCATCTACATGTCTAACAGGGAGTTCTGTTGTGCCTATGCACTTGAAACATTATCCGAGAAATAGCAAAAGGGAGATGCCTCACTGTTCTGATGCATTTCATTGGCTAAAAACACCCAAAAATTTACCGGCCTTAAAGGAAGAAAAGCTCTACGGCGCTCCTGCTGCAAGTGTCAGAAACATGGTTTTGCACTTCTGTCCTCGAGGCAATAAAATAGTGACTTTTATCTCCGAGCCAGATTTACTCATTAAAACATCCACACCTGGCTTGCGTTCCCAACCCTTGTCTATTCGGGGTTTGTACGTGTGCTTAAAATCCTTGAAAAAGCTTGAAGTTGTGTTTTCAAGGTCAGAAAATTGTTCGAATTTCGAGTGAAGTGCTTGAAAATGCTTGAAATTATTTCCATTGCCGTCTTACCTGGCACTCTGACTTGACCGACAACACTTTTACATAATAAAATAATGGGAAAAAAGTGCATGAAAATGAAGCCAATGGTGGCTCCAGTCCTCATTATTGAGTTGTGATGTGAAGCATCCAAGAGAACAGGTTTATCACATCCAAGAGGAGAGGTTTATCAGACGAGTCATGGAAATTCCAGCTTTCGAAAAGTGGCTCATTCGGCTCGGCTCACTGAAAAGAGCTCGCTCTTTTGGCTCAAAAACGGCTCATCAAGGTTTTTTTTTTTTTTATGATCTATCAATAGTAATAAAACATTATGCACCAAATTATTTAGGAATCAATAATTTCATATGGTTATTGGGTGATCCCTGCAAAACACATGAGGTGATTTTGAGTTAATTTAAAATATTCAGAGATGGAAAAAAAAACTGGGGGGACAGACTTTTTTTTAGCTAATTATACAGTGAACAGATTTAAAGTCGAAAAACAACACAAAATCCCTGAAAATCAAAAACATCAAAATATAAATTCATTAATTAACTCTTCAGTGCTATAAATAAATCAGAAAATGCAAACAAATTAACTATTTATAATTCTATTTTAACCAATTAAGACACAGATCTTCTCAAAACACGCAAAAACAAATTTAAATAGGTAAAACAAAAAGCAAAAGGCTACAGTTTGAGATTGAAAGACTGAATGGACTTTTGTTCAGAGGAATCAATATCATTAAAATGAGTCAAAATTTGGCGTGGTTTTTTTTTGTGCTTTTTATTCTTACAACACTTTCTTTTTTTTGTCTTCCGCATAGAGCCTTTTTCCGTGTTGGTAAACAAGTGTTTCTGGAATTTATTGAAGCTGTGCTGGCATTGTTGAAGCAGAATGGCAGAATTCATGTCAGTTTGTAGCAGACCACTGACACAAAAAGATCTTAGATCATAGATAGAAACAACGCAAAATAGCACAAAGTATGTGCTAGCAGCAAAATAGCGACTTGATTTTAGTCATCAAAGCCAACAAAAAAAAACGTTCTTTGGATCTGCGCTATATTCCTTCCTTTAAAGGTACTTCAAAAATTAAAATATTGGCCTTGAAAGTGCTTGAAAAGTGTTTGAATTTGACCTTAAAGAAGGTGTATGAACCCTGCCTATGGTGTCAAAAAAATGTATGCTAAAGCATGGAATGTCATGTTTTTTCTTCTTCAGTTACGGCCACATGATGAGCAAAGAGAAGCGCGACACCATCAGTAAAGAGGACCTGGCTCGAGCCACGCTGGTCACCATCACCAATAACATTGGCTCCATCGCGCGCATGTGTGCTGTCAATGAGGTGAATGTGTGAAAAAAAATCATCGACGTGAAAAAGACTGCGCCAATTGCAATTTTCTGTGTGCTGTGAGCTTCTTTACAGTGTTGCCTTGTGGCAATGATGATCAAGCAGCATTGTACAGGGCTATCATGGCATGCAGAGCGGCAGCAAATGTATTTCACAATAAACATTACGTATATATATATATATATATATATATATTCATATATTCATGGGCAACACGGCGGCACAGTGGTTAGCGCGTTTGCGGCACAGTTCTGAGTTCATGAGATCAAACTTCCTGTGTGGAGTTCGCATGTTCTCCCCGTGCTTGCGTGTGTTTCCTCTGGGCACTCCGGTTTCCTCCCACATTTCAAAAATATGCATGTAAGGTTAATTGGCCAGTCCAAATTGTCTCTAGGTGTGAATGAGCAAGTGAGTTGTCTGTCTCCGTGTGCCCTGCGACTGGCTGGCAACCAGTTCAGGGTGTCCCCTGCCCACTGCCCGAAGCTGGCTGGGTTGGGCTCCAGCACCCCCGCGACCCTACTGAGGATAAGCAGTGAAGATAATGCATATATATTCATATAAAAAAATTATTTTATTTTGAAAAAAATAGCAATAAACATGAACAGTCTTCTTATTTTTTTAAAGTAGTGGTCGATCAAGAATTCTCAATTTATTTTACATAAACAGAGCCTCACTTAACGGCGGCTGCCACAATTGTCCACCATCTTGATGCTAAGGGTACCTCCCAAAAAAAAAAAACCTTTTGAAAGGCGAGGAAAAAATATGGTTTGGTTGGTCACTTTGAGTCTTAGTATGTAATTTTCTTTGTGCTTTGTAGCACTACACAGGGACATTTACTAGGAAAGTATTCCACTGTGTCCCATAAAATGTTATTTTTCTGTGGTACCGAACAATCGGTCCGAAGAGGGATGGGCACCGCCAGACTGTACTTGCCCAAAACACAACACTGAAAGTGGTGCCCCTACAACCCTGGTGTTGAAGGGATCCAGAAACGTGAACATTACAGTACAACAAAAATAATAAACATAAATTACTTTTTAAAAAATGTTGATTGTTTATTGTAACATGTGAAAGTGTAACAAAAGGTTGCATACTTTTTAATTTTTTTTTTTAGAATTTAAACTTGTTTTGTTTTACTACGTTTCCAATTCGCAAGTGTTTTCATTACCTAGCTCACCCACACTACCCTGTGGTGAGGAGGTGGCATTGCACTCCCCTATTGTGTTTTTTATTGATACCCCATAAATGTATAAGATTTTTTATTCGCAGACAGTACATTTAAAACGCCTAACATCACCCGGGGCATCTTTTATTTTACAGAATATCGAGCGGGTGGTGTTTGTGGGTAACTTCCTGCGCATCAACACAGTGTCCACAAAACTGCTGGCCTACGCCATGGATTTCTGGTCTAAAGGACAGCTGCGAGCCCTCTTCCTTGAACACGAGGTATAATGTCACATTTGTATATATTTAGACGCATACGCTGTTCTTATGTATTTGAGAAAAAAAATTCAACCACTGTATTTTCAGCACTATAAGGCACACCGGTTATAAGGTGCACACTAAGAAAATAGTCTTTTGTCATCTATTTTCATACATAAGGGCGCACGAGACCATAAGCCATGTTAAATTGAGACTACAAATAGAGCTACCCTGTTTATTGGTGTATAACAGTTGGGCTCTTTATACACTCGTGGCATATAAAAATGCAATTATCAGTCAACAGGTGTCACTGATTAAAATTGCAAAACATTGTTTGCAACGGGAACCAAACCTAGGTTGCGGCTGCAATGGCACCCACGCGCTAACCATTAGACTGATTAGTGGTACAGATGACATACAGGAAGGCAATTGAGCTTATCTCATTATCCCACGTTTTTTCTCTTTTTTTTATTCTTTCTCTTTTTCTATTCTTTCTACATCCATTAATTAATCTCCTAATAGCATAGTAACAACGTAGAGATGCTGCTTAAAAAGGTTGAAGACCCCGGATTTAAAAACTCATAACTTTTGTTCTAATTACATAGAGAGGTTCTTCTTATTTTGACATATTTAATCCATACGGGCCAGATTAAATCATCTATAAAAGCGAAAATATAGCATTTTTAAACCATTTGCTATACCATCCAGCAGCGTTTGAATAGCATTGTTTTTGACATTTCTGCTGTACGTTAAACGTAAAAATTGTTTTTGGTTCTGTCAGGGTTACTTTGGAGCCGTTGGCGCATTGATGGAGCTACTTAAAACCACAGAAGAACCCTGATTGTCCCCCAACTCCGTACAACGCTGTGATGTCATCAACTCTGGAAATTTTGCGAAGTCCCGCAAAAGCTGCTAACAGAATTAACTACAAGACACGAGAAGGCGAGCGAAACTCCTGGAAATCCAGGAGGCGTGTCGCGTGTATATACTATGGTCGTCAAAATGTAGAAGTTATAATATTATCACTATGCGAATTGACTTTGTCCTTGTCTAAGTTTTGGATGAGGAGCTACTATAGCACGGTGCACCGTGGAAATTGGGTGTCTTTTTAAAGTAAGGGGACCTCTAAGAGGGGATTCGCCAAAACGTGGTGATGCAAATGTTTTATTTTTGGCCAAAAAGGAACCTCTACTGCAGTGGTCGGCAACCCCTGGGATGCGGACTGGTACCAAGCCGAGAGTTGTTAGGTACGGGGCCGCACAGAAAGAAAATAAAATTGCCTTATTTTTAAATTTTCCTGTATATATTTGTTTATACCCGCGTTTTTTGAGCATCATACCAAGGTTTTGCGGTACGGCGTAATTAAGCAATGATTAATCAGTAGAAAAATATCACTGGCTTTATTTGTTCAGCATTGGATTCAACAGGAATTGTTCTCAAATCGCAGCTGTAAGGCTGGCTAATCCAAACCAGTAGGCCACTAGGACCGTAAATGACAAAGGAAAAGGCATTGTAATTAAGCATTGTGGGATATAGTTCAGACAAAACAGCGCTGTACAATGTGGTATTGTGAGTAAAAAACAGTGTGATGCTAACATAAAATTTAATATGTTTTCCTTTGTCGTATACATCCCTAGCTGTCTAGTGCAGTGGTTCTCAACTGGTCTGACATCAGGACCCACAATTCCACCCTGATGACAAGCTGCCACCCTATCAAAAAAACATCTACTTCTCAAATTTATTCAATGAAGAATCATGCAGTTTAAAGCAGAGATAGTAGAATATATTCACCTTTTTTTTTTTTCGAAAGTCAAAATGACCAGCAAAACCAAAATGACTTAAAGTAGTGTATATGCTCACATTCAGGTGACCCCCCTAAAACCTCTTCAAGATAACCACACACTAAAATATGTGTATTATTCAAGTGTTTACCTAAACATAAATAGCTTTTTAACTATGTAGTTAATGATC
This sequence comes from Urocampus carinirostris, assembly GCF_059441175.1. Taxonomy (NCBI): domain Eukaryota; kingdom Metazoa; phylum Chordata; class Actinopteri; order Syngnathiformes; family Syngnathidae; genus Urocampus; species Urocampus carinirostris. The sequence goes on along the minus strand of NC_142361.1, from coordinate 1,667,406 downwards.
ATTAATATACAGGTATGAAGCTCAAATATGACAGTTTTAAACCATTTACCATACCTTCTAGCAGCGTCTTAATGGCAGACATTCGTATACCATTTTCGTATTTTGCTATTGTTTCCTTCTTCGACTCGATCCTTGTTATCACTGCTGTGCACTTTTTCTTCCCCTTCTAACTTTCTTGGGACCCATTATTATGGGCAAAAAAGGGAAATAAACCAACAAATCTACAATAAAATGAAATGTGGTCCCTTCAAACGCGCCAATTGACTAAAAAAGTGGAATAGATCGAGCAGGGCATTATCGCTGGCTACTAATAAGCAGTGTATTTGAACCTCCGTTTTTTTCTTCTTACCTTTTTTGGGTCCAGAAAAACACTGCTCAAGTGAATATACAGTAGATTTAAGCTTTTTGTTATTATTATTATTATTAATGTTATTAATACTAATTATATTATCGGACTGGGCAGCAAAAATAATTCATGCATTAAACCAGTCTGTTGTACAGAAAAGGTTGCCCACCACTGCTCTACTGCACATGACTACAGTGGGACCTCGCTACTTCGCGGTTCGACGTTCGCGGCTTCAGAGCTTCGCGGTCTGTAATGGGTAAAAAAATTTTTTTTTTTGAAGGGGCGTCGCTACTTCGCAGATTTTAACTTTTTGCGGGTTTTTTCGGCGAAACGTCAGCGGACACGGGATAAGGCGGCCGGTGTTGTGCCCAAATCCGACTCCTATGCAAAATCCTCCCCCCCTCGGGTGAATGCGCATTCTGCTGTGCTTCCAACAAGAGCGATCGTATTCTATATAATACGCATATTGAAACAATAATGCGAGCTAATTAAAACAATTAAGCGATCGTAGTCAATATAACGCGTTTATTCAAACAATAAAGCGCAATCGTATTCTACAAAATGCGGCGGGGGTCACTCCCGGGCCGCGCAACGGAGCGAGTTCGGCGTCACACGGTGAGACGCGAGAAAAGGCGGCGGGCGTGATCGTCCGAAGACCCCAGTAGCGCGGCGCGACGACAGGCGGCCGTCCGCGCGCGGCGGGTGAAAGGCGGCGGACGTGCGCGGGACCCCCGTAGTTGGGGAATCCCCCTCGGCCGACGACCCGAGCACGATGTTATGCCGAGAAATGCATCCCTGCCGAGAAGTGGTTGTAGTAGCAGGAGTGACGTGTGCGCGCTCCCGCGACAGGGGATGCCATTCTCGGCAGGGATGAATTTCTCGGCATAACACCCCCCTAACCCCACAGGTCCCCCCAGCTACCCCTTTCCCCCGCAGCCGACAGACGGACCATCGAGGGCCGTGTAGCGCCAAGCGCCCGACCCGCTCTGCTTGTCGCGGTCTCGTGCGTATCGCGCCCGAAAGTACCCGCGCCGCGGGTTAGGGGCTCGCTTGCGGGAGCGACCGAACGGCACCCACGGTGCGGCGCAAATAAAAACCCTGTCGTGAAGCGGTGCAGATAATGAGATTAGATGAGATTTTTATTTTTTTTGAAGGGGCGTCACTACTTCGCAGATTTTCACTTTTAGCGGGTGGTTTTGGTCCCCATTAACCGCGATAACCGAGGTCTTACTGTAATTTGATTTTTGTTCCCCTTTTGTCACTCCCAGTGTGGACCGACATCAGCTCTTGTTCTGTGCTGCGCTACCGTTAGCATCTCTTGTGTTTTCCTTGCATCCCATAGTTTTGTTATCCAGCCCCTAATGTTTCGTGGCCATAGCAACACTTGGACGAAGAAACCGCTAAAGTGAGCAATGCTAAACATGGCAGCTGCAATTGGAGCTAACCGTTCTGCAGCTAACAAAAGTTGCTAGAGTAGCAGCAGCTACTAGCTAGAAGATATCTAGTTCGGTGCATATGCACAAATGTGGTCAGTATCCCTGCAAATTAAAATGTGGGTTTCCTAAGGGTGCTTAAAATCCTTGAAAATGCTTGAATTGTAATGCTGTGTTTTTAAAGTTTTGAAAGTGCTAAAATTTTAGGGGAAGTGCTGTAAAACCATGTTCCCTCGGTTAGGTGTTGGGCTAGAGTTAAAAGCTAGGATTGGGGCTTCAAATGATGTTGTGGTTCCAAAATACGATTGGAGCTAGGGTTAAAAACTAAGGTTTAGGCTCCTTATTAGGGTAATAAACTGAATTCGGGGTTTTGAAATAGGCTTGGGGCTAGGGTCACAGCTAGAGTTATGTGTAGGTTTCGGTTTAGGAGCTAGACTTTGAGCTCCAGAGATAGGGTTACAAGATGAACCTTGGTTAGGGCTAGGGTTACAGTTTACAGATTAGATGTAGAGGTAGGGTTTAGGCAGGAAGTTAGGGTCTTAAACTGATTTTAGGTTGCAAAACCAGGTTGGTCCTAGCGTTGGGGTTTGAAACTAAGGTTTAGGCTCTCGTTCCTTTGATCGGACCTGGATTTCTTATTTTAATAGTACTGGGGGAAAAATAATTTGAAAGTCCTTAAAAAATGCTTTACTTTGGCCATGAAAAAGTTGTACAAGCCCATGTCTGCTTGCCACAATTTTTTAAAAATTATTTATCAGGTCCTTAAAAAGCTAATCTAGTTACCAAACCAGGAGGTAGAAATCTGCAAAAACAACATGGCCTTCAATGTTTGCCTGAGTTTGAAAAAAAATCTATTGTGTCACACTTCAAAATGCAGTTTATCTGCTCTAATGTTAAAATTCCTACTGACACGTTAAAAATGTTGAATCAGGCAGCGCGGGGGACCTGTGTGAAGTTTGCATGATCTCCCCGTACTTGCATGGGTTTACTCCGGGCACTTCGGTTTTCTCCCACATTCCAAGAACATTGTACAAATTGTCCCTAGGTGTGAATGAGCGAGTGAGTTGTCTGTCCCTGAGTGCCCTACGACTGGGTGGCAACCAGTTTAGGGTGTCCCCACTGCCCGAAGATAGCTGTGATGCGCTCCAGCACCCCCGTGACCCTACTGAGAATAAGCGGTGCAGATAATGGATGGATGGCTGGATGGAACACCAACAGTTGGTTATCATTAACATCTATTACGTTTCTCTTTGTTTAGTCCTTAGCCATTTTTCGAATGCCTTAATTAATTAGTATTAATTATCACTGTATCAACCCCTCAGTAACGGTTAGCATTAGCCCTCAAACTTCAAAATTGCTACTCCCACATACTGGGCTTAGTAACAATGTTGGAGATCATAGTCCAGGGGTCTCCACGACATGTCCACGTTCACTAGGGTGCCCCCTAAGCTCACCAGTTTTTTGTCATAGTGATTTTAAAGTAAAATGTCTTTTTTGTAACTGAGTCTACTCTATTTTTAATACTTGTAATAAAATAGTAATAACATAACAAATTGTTATTTCAGAAATTAAAATAAATAAATTCCAGTTCATGGGCTTCATGGACAATAAAATATATTCAAGTATTGATGATTTTTTTTTTAAGCAATTAATTAAAAGAATAGAATGAGCATCTATTTATGTATTTTACAAACATATTTATTCATCTTTTTATTGATTTATTTTGAAAGAAATACAAAAAAACTACATTCCAATTCATTGGTTTTGTAACACGAATGAATAAAAATGTTCAGTTCTTTGTTTGCTAGCTATCTGCCTACCTTTTTAGCTTTGCAGCTAGCTACCGTCCTGCCTTTTAGCTGTTTAGCAAGCTATCTAGATCTATACATTTTTCCAATGCTGTCCAGTTTTTTTTTGTTTTTTTTGCTAGTTATCAAGCTAAATTTTGGTCTCCTTTCTAGCTACCTGTAGCCAGCTAGATTGTTTTAGCTTTCTATCAGACTATTTATTTGGCTTTTTAATCTTTTAGCTATATATCTAGCTCCCTTTTAGGTTTTCACCTTTGTACCTTTTAGTTTACTATCAAGCTACCTACCCTTTAAGCTTTAGCAAGTCATTTAGCTAAGTTGCTATTTTAGAAATATATCAAACTATGTGCGCTTTGCCCCAATTGGTAACAAAAAGTACCACTCAGCTACAAAAAAGTTGGAGACATCTGTCATAGTTGACCCAAAAAATAACAGTGAGGTAGTTAGCGTTAGCAGAACGTCTTTTGTTTCGCCACCTAGGATGGAGTCACTAAGATACCACTACCATTATTGTCAATTTTGTTGTCTTTAACACTTACCCGTAAGCCAAAAACAGTTCCTGTTTCCATATTTTCCACACTATTATGCACAACCCCAAATAGTTGTTGTTTGTTATATATTTTTCAAACACAAGGCACAGCTTTAAAGGAACATGAAAGTTAGACTACAGTAAGAGCTATTATGTTACTTATGGCATATATTAGTGCAAGTATGAGTCAATTAAGTATCGCTGATCAAAATTGCAATTGTTTAGAACTGGATTCTAACCTGGATTGTGGCATTGAAGGCGCTTATACTTTGCCACTAGGCCACCATCATTTAGTGCTTATGTTATTATCACACTATTTTAACCATGGTGCCAGAAACACTGATTTACGCGGAGAACTCTCTCCACTTCCTTATTTGTGTGTCAGTAACCTCTGTTTAATATGTATATGTACGTAAAAAGGGCTTGTATTGTATTTTTCTCTGTAAGACTTTCTGTTTATGTCCTACGCAACACTTTTGACACACGGGTTAAAAAGTGGAGAGACTGTTCAACCTATCAGAATGAACTATGCAAATCAGTGTTTCTGGTACTGCAATTAAAAATAGTGTGATAATGAGATAAACTGTAATGCCTTTTTGCATGTTATCTGTAACATTGGTGTTCTAGTGGTAAAGTTTTTGCCCCTTCACCACCACAACCAGGGTTTAAATCTCATTGCATTTAATGTATTGTGATTTGGGCTGGCGATCATCATTGATTAATTTCTCAAACATGCCATAAAACCTTGTGTAGTAACCTAAAATAATATAACCAACTATAAATACTGTACGCATTACCAATTTTATTTACCGTATTCTGTGGTATATTAGGCGCAACCGATTATAAAGCGAACATTTCTATTTCTGGCTAATTTGGTGTTTTAAGGTGCTACTTATAATCCGGTAAAAGGAAAAAAGTTACCTCCAAGTAAGAGAACAGCCAGTATGGAAAAAACAGCATTTTGCTTCCTTTAGCCTCACCCCTAATTTAATCCCTTTTCAACGTTAGCAGAACGTTTCAAAGGTTTCACCCAAGTTAACCATCAGCCAGAAACTGATAAAAACTAGCTAACCGTATCCTCAAGTTCTCATCGTTTTTTCTTTTTGGGGAGTTTTGTTCATTGCCTTTGTGAGCATGGCCTTCAACCCTTACCTTATCACTTGCATTGACACCATCTGTTTTCATCCATGCTTTCACGTTTGTGACTTCATTGACTTTTCCCTTTTTCACTTCACTGTCTTTTTCCTGTTATGTCAACAGAATGGTTGGTAGCTGAGCCATAAAAGATAATTGGGATGAGTTTTGAGAGTTGCTTAACCGATGATGATGATACAGTGCCTAGCGAAAAGTAACCCAATGCCTCACGCCCCCTAGCTTTTTGTCATGTTCCCATTTTTTAGGCTTCAAACTGAAGGCTAAAAAACGGAATACAAATCTAAATATGTGAGACACAATCAGGAAGGGGAACCAAATAATTTCAACATTTTCTATGATATTTACAATGAAAGAACTGAAGAGTAGGTGTTTCAAAAATATTGACCCCGTGTCTGTCACCTCAGCCAACTGACTTCAGATGTTCCCTGGTGACGTCTCAATCAACCAAGGTCAACATGAATGACAAACACCGGCAAACAGAGTGGACCTGTGTGTTATTATATCTTTGTTTAAATGCACCTGCTCTGTGATGGGCTCAGGTCTGTGAAAGGAGACACTGAAGAAAAGATAGCATTATGAAGATCAAGCAACACACCTGGCAGGTATGTGATAAAGTTGTGGAAAATACAGGATAGGTATACAAGATGATTTCGCAACATTTACACATTTCCTGAAGCACTGTGCAAGCAGTACTATCAAAATAGAGACAGCATAAAACTACTATAAACCTACCAAGACCTGGCTGACCCTCTAACTTTCGGCCCAAACAAGGACATAACTAATCAGAGAAGCAACGAAGAAGCCCATGATCACATTGGATGACCTTCAACGATACACATCTAAGGTTGGACAATCTGTGCATAAGATAAGTATTAATCCTACTCTTCATTAATCTGCCCTGTATGAAAAAGTGGCAAGAAGACTCATTTTGAAAGAATACCATAAAAAGGCCCTTTTGGTGTATGCAAGAAGCCACATGTGAGACACAAATAACGTGGTGCAAGGTGCTTTGGTCAGATGAGACCAAAATTGAACTCTGTGGGCTAAATGCAAAGCGTTTCGGTAAGAGTAACATTGCACATCACCCCGAAACATCATCCCCACTGTCAACTATGGTGGTGCAGCAATATGCTTTGTTGCTTTTCTTCAGCAAGGACTGGTAATATCACTACAGCTGATGGGAAGATGGAAGGAGCCAAAAACAGGACGATGCTGGCAGAAAATATGTTGGAATCTGCAAGATATCTGAGAATAGGGTGCAGGTTCAATTTCCAATAGGACAATTACCCGAAACATAAAGCAAAATCTACAACGAAATGTTTTACAACTAACAATAGAAAAGTGTTAGAATGGCCAAGCCAAAGTCCAGGCCTCAATTCTATTGAGCATTTGTGGAAAGATCTCAAAAATGCTGTGCAGGAACTATCACCATCAAACATTAAGGAGCTTGAGCTGTTTTGTAAGGAAGACTGGGCAAATATTTCTGTTTCAAGATGTGCAAAACTTTATAGACTTACCCAAAAACACTTGTGGCTGTGATCGCGACAAACGGAGCTGGTACAAAGTAATAACTCAAAGGGGGCCAGTTATTATGCAAATACCTACTTTTCGACGGTTTATTTGTTTGCATGATATAAAATGTTGATTGTATTGAGTTTCTTCTCACGATTGTGTCTAGTATGTTGTTGATTTTTAGACAACAATTTGAGTTTTTGAATTTGAAGCCTGAAATACAGCAATGTGACAAAATGTTCTTTATGGGCCAATACTTTTGCAAAGTACAGTAATTATTATTTAAACTCACATTATTGCCCCACTCCTTTCTTCCATGTATGCAGTAGCCATTGTACACTAAAAAATAGTTTCAATCTAATGCCGTGAGAAGAGCATCATATCTTCCTACCCAAGCCTCACTTTTTTTATACAATCCCACCTTTGTGGCGCCTATACTACCTCCGATGTTGCGATACTGTTAAAAATGGTTTTCCCTCAATGCAACATCGTGACGTACTGAAATTAGAAGAAGGAAAACAAAAAAAATCTGCTTTTTTTTTTTTTATCAGAATTTACATACGACCGGTTTCTTGTATTTAAAAATTCCTGTGATTATATAACTTTATTGTTTGCTTTCTTGTGTCTGTTTGTCCTGAATGCGGGCATGTGGAAAATTTTAACTACAAAATATCAAGTATACTACATATAATTATAGTTAACATTATACAAATGTCTGAGGCTTTTTCCTGGCCACAGTTGTACCTTCAGTAAAGTATTTACTAGCACGTGTTCTTATAGTACCCTATTTTCCAGACTATATGGCGCAACTAAAAACCCAGATTTAGCCAAGAAATTTTAAGTGCATCTTATAACTCAGTGCGCTTTATATACCGCAGAATAAGGTAAATAAGATTAGTAATGCATACAGCAATTATAAGTATGCACTACCATTCAAAGTTTTAGCGTATATTATAAAATTTGTGACATTAACTCACTAAAGTCGCAACTATGATATGCAACAGGAATTGAACCAACGTAGAAAAGGTGAGTGCATGGACCTTCGCCACCAGACTACCAGTGGAACAACTAACAAAGGAAAAGGCAACATTTGATCTTTTTTTTGCTAGTTATTTAAGCTAAATTTTGGCTTCCTTTTCAGCTAGCTATTTAACTTTATTTTCACTTTCTGACTTTATTCGAGTTTTTACTTTTTTAGCTAGCTATCTAGCTCCCTTTTTGTTTTTTACCTGTTTACTTTTCTAGCTAGCGATCAAGCTAATTTTTAGCTATTTAACAAGCCCTCAGGCTAAGTTGCTCGTTTAAAAAATTATATCCATCAAGGTGTCCTTTGTGCTAATTAGTAACAAAAAGTAGTTTGAAGCTTGAAAAAGGCTGGAGACCACTGGTTTAATCCATAATAATGTACTATGCAAAAAATGGTGTGATAATGGTATGAGCGGGAATGCCTTTTAGTATTTCATCTCTAAAGTAAAGTGTTGGCTCTCTCACTGCCACTACTCGAGTTAAATTCCCATTGCATATAATTTTGTGATGTGATTTTAGTCAGCAATTTGTATACCGCCACCATATTCTACGGTATACAAGGCACACTTTCAAAATTCTGACCAAATCGTGGTTTTAAGGTGCGCCTTATATTCTTAGAAAAACGGCACTCTGAAAATGACAAGCTCCAATTTTTGTGTGCAGGAAAAACCCTGAATTTAAGGTACATTAATCTCATGTGGCCTACTGCTTCGATCATAATGCTAACATGTTCATTCTTTTGTTGTTGTTATGTAAGGATTTGTATGTGCTTGACAATGTAAAAAAGTGCTGGGACCATGCCTGTTATAAAATAAGTTTCCTAATGTACGAATATAGTTTTGAGCATTTATTTGACGGTCATTAAAGGGTTTGGGCAACATGTGGCCCGCCAGAGTTTTTGATTCAGACTGCTGAACAAATATGGTATAACGACAATATACAGAAAAGTAAATAAAGTCATACTTCTACAAATATGTTACTAGAATAATACTACTACATAAATACTACAAAAACACTAGAGAAATACTACAAAATACATCTGCGGTAATTTTACAAAAACACAACAGAAATACTTGAAAAAATGCTTTAATGGAAATACAAAAATACAACTACAACAACACTACAATGCTAAATATCCAATTTAGAGCTTAAATGAGGACCCAATATATTATTTTGCTTTACTTGTGTGAGTTTTAGAACCAAATTGATAAGACTTGGTGTGCTACCGAAAACAAGTGTTAAAAGTCACAAGTCAGAATACAAACTACGGCAACGCAAAGTAACCATAAAGCACTGTTTTATTATGTTTATTTTTTGATCAGCTTTTTTTTTTACCCATAGCAGCAAGATAATGGACTACAGTTATTCTCCGGTTATCGCGGTTAATGGGGACCAAAACCACCTGCGAAAAGTGAAAATCCGCGAAGTAGCAACACCCCTTCAAAAATGCTTAAAATTTGTTTTTTTATTTCTATTTTTTAAATTCTTTTATTTTATTATCATTATTTTTTAGACCTGCGAAGCTCTGAACCCACGAACGTGGAACCACTAAGTAGCTACACCCCTTCAAAAAGGCTTTTAAAAAAAATAATATTTTTTTAATTATTCTATTTTATTATTATTATTATTATTATTTAGACCTGCGAAGCTCTGAACCCGCAAACGTGGAACCGCGAAGTAGCGAGGCCCATTCAAAAATGCTAAAATAAATAAACAATGTTTTTGGGTTTTTTTCACCATAACTTCGGTAATGCATACAGTAATTATAAGTATGCACAACCATTCGAAGTAGTTGGGTATATAATCATATTTGTGACATTCAAAAGTCACAAATCGAATATACGGTATTTGAACCAGAGTAAAGAAAGTGAGCCTGCTGACTTTGACCACTATACTACCAGTGGAACAACTGACAAAGGAAAAGGCAATAGGTCTTATCTCATTATCACACTATTTTAAATCATGATGCCAGAAACACTTCGCATCCTGCATTCTGATTGGTAAAACATTCTTTCCATTTTTCACCTGTGCGTTTAAAACGTTGCAGTTTAATTTTATCAACCTTGTGTGAAAATTGTATTGCGACAGTATTTGTTTTTGGAAGAAATATGCTAAAAACTGATACATTTTGAAAGAATAGTTGCACTTTTTAAATTTAATTTAATGAAATCACCAGTTAATTCGCATTGAAACCACATAATTAGTTGTTCTCTCTTTAATTTTCTCTTCTCCATTTTTCTCCCTTTAACTACCTCTCTTGAGCTTTTTCTCTTTCTCGCTCCTTATTTTTCTCTCTTACTCTATCTCTCGCTCACTCTCTCTCTTCCTTTTCCCTCTCTTTCTTCACTCTCTCTCCTCATTTTATATTTCCCCCTCTCTTTTTCCTTTTACTCACTCTCACTCCATTTCTCTTTCTTGCTATGTCTTTTTCTCTCTTTCCCTCTTTCTTTCTCTCTATCCCTCTCATTTTATTTCTTCTTCTCCCTCTTTCCCTCTTTTACTTTTTCTCTCTTTAGCCTTTCCTCTTTCTTCCTCGTTCATTTTTTCTCTTTCTCTCATCCCCCTCTCTCTCTGTCTCTCTCTATCTCTCTCTATCTCTATCTATCTATCTCCCTCTCTTATTTGTTTCTCTTTGTATTATCTCTCTCTCTCTCATTTTATCTTTTCTTTAGCCTTTTCTCTTTCTTGCTCCTAATTTCTCTCTCTCTCTCTTTTTCTCTCCCTATCTATTTCGCTTTTGCTCTTTATTTTTTCTGTTTTTTTTATCTTTCTCTCCCTTTTTCCTGTCTGTCCTTTTTCCTCTTCCTTTATCTCTTTTGCTCTCTGGCTCTTTCCTAAGATTTTTCACATTCTCTTTTTCTTACTCCCTTTCTTTCCCTCTATCTTTCTCATGCTCACTCTTGTTCCTTCTTTTTCTCTCGCTGTCTTTTTTCTCTTTTCTCATTTTATAGATATTTCCCTCCCTCTTTTTCACTTCCCTTATCACTTTCTTTCTTTCCTTTTCCAGCTATTTCTTTCTCTCACACTTTCTCTCTTATTTTGTCTCTCCTACGTTCTTTCTTCTACCCTGTCTCCCTTGTTCTCACTCTCTCTTTCACTCTCTCTCTCTCTTTCACTCTCTCTCTCTCTTTCACTCTCTCTCTCTTTCTCCCACTTTTAGCTCTCATTCTTTCCTTATCTTTCTTTTTTCCTCTTTTTCTCTTTAATGTCCTAGTCCGACCCCCGTGAATTTTTATTTTAGCATGTGGGCCCCTGCTAAAACAAGTTTGACTCCCCTGCCTTGTTAAAAATCATTTTTGAGCAAGTTTAAATCATTTACTTTGGCAAAATGACACTGCCTTTTCTTACCAATTGATGGACGTGTAAACAAGTTGCTTTTATAGTAGTTAACCAGGTATTCAAAACAGTAATCTTCTGAATATCACATGTATTGAAAACTTACGTGATCTACCATAAGCTTACTATGCTGATAAGCACTGTAAAATTCTCAACAGATAAAATGGGACACCAATGTTCAGACGATCAGGCGTCATTTCTTTAGACTGTGTCAGGCCTTTTGGCTAAGATCAAGTGTAGTATCTCACTGTCTTTGATTTTTGCATTTCGGAGATGGAATATGAGCTTGCTCTGTCCACTCCACGCATCGGCCCGGTATAGCAGTACCTCCGGGAACGGTGCATTCGCAATGATCGCAGCAAGGCTTTAGGGCTAGGACCTTAGCTTGGCCTTTTGGCTGAGAGTAAGTGTCCCGGCTCCTAGGCTTTGTAGCGTATTATGAACTGACCGATAACGGATAATGGATAATGAATAACGAAGATAGATCAATAACCCTTAAAACCCCCCCCCCAACTGTTTTCAACTTGCTCAAAAGGGAATATACACCGTGCACATGCTCCGTTCTTTATTGTTCTACTACAGTGGTATCCAACATGGTGTCCGCGGGCATCATGTTGCCCCTTAAGAACAGCTGAGGAGCCCGCAGACCTGTTCTGAACATAGCTCCCCAGTGCTGGGTCATTGTGATTTTCTAGTAATACATTTATTTTAGTGATCGACTATGTAAATTTTAGACTACTAAGTTGTTATTTTAGAAATACACATCATACGTGGTGCCCTTTGCTCTCATAAGTAACAAAAAGTAGCTCTCTGCTTGCAAAATGTTGGGCACCCCTGTTTTATTACATTCCCCAAAAATTAGATGCGACGTCGTATTAGTGACGTTTGCACAAGGGGGCATTTCGCGCGGGCGGTGCATTTCTCGGTACAACATTCACTTGTTTTCCATCTGTTATTTTTTTTTTTTTCTATCAAAGGTGTGAGCGATTGGTCAATATGCGTGGCGCAACCTACACACGCGACTACAATGTATTGTTGCAGGTTGCACACGCACGCCTGAGTTTAAGCACATCTGCGTGGTTTTCTTGTACTGTAGAGTTGCAGAAAACACTGACGGTTCGGCAAAAGGCGTCGAGAGATTCTGCTCCTTAGAGCCATGATACACAGAAACTGATGTAAGTTATTCGTCACTTTCTGTTATTTATGTTTAGTTAGCATGTTATGTTTTAAATGTGTTAGGACTCAGATTGTCCATCATGTAACTAACATTTTGCTATATCATACCTGTCAACCTCTACGGCTCCATGCACTCACAAACGGTCGTATTTTCCCTTACAAATACAAAAAAGTCTTACACCATATTTGTTTTTCAAACGTGTTTATCTATGTAGTTTAACATGTTATATTGTACATGTGTTTCGTTCTAACATTCGGTACATATTCTTGATAATACATTTTTTAAAATAAAAATAAAAATTAAATAAAAAAATCAGGAACAATTGTTATCAACGTAACTAAAATATCCTTTAATAACACTTTAAATTTAAATTTGTAAATAAACATATTTTTGGAGGAAAAAATGAGTTGGCATTTCTATTTTGTAAACCAAACCACAATATCAACCATTGATGCTTGAATTTTGAATTACAAACAGACTATTTAACAGGAACAGAAAATACAAACCTTTGCAGCCTTGTGACTGGGAAACATGTTTTTCATAAGCCTTGTGAATTGATCGGCAACTTTTTGAGGTATGTTGTGCTCTGCGATGAAATGGCAAAACATCACTTCTGCAGCTGTTGAGGAGTCTTCCGGTGTAGTGCCTAGTTTCGACTCCCCTGCAAAATCCTCCCCCCTCGCGTGAACACGCATTCTGCTGCGCTTCCCACAATAGCTGTATTGTTTTAATAAGCTTATTATATAGAATACGATTGCTAATGTCGGAAGCGCAGCAGAATGCGCGTTCACGCGAGGGGGGAGAATTTTGCAGGGGAGTTGAAATTAGGCACTGCAGCAGCAGACGCATGCGCACAGTAGCATCAAACGCTCGCTTCGTTTGCAACAAAAAAAAAAACGATACCAAGAGAGGCTACCGCGGCGAACTCGTTTGACTTGATTGATTTGCCGTTCCGTGATATTTGGTGTATACCGGATGGTACCAATATTTGACAAATTTGCGTTTTTCTGTACAGATTTTCTTGTACGTCGTACACGTCTTAAATTGCGTAATAAACGTACTTTGTACGGCAAAAACGTACAGGTTGACAGGTATGCTATATGTCGTTGTAACATACTTACAAACAGAGACCTCAGTTTCGTGGTGGGGGTTAAGGGGGGTGGCTTGTCATATCAAATGCACAGAGGGGCACAACTACTATTACTGCTCAAAATTTCTTGCACAACACTGCTTCCAGTGTTTTTCAGGGATGTGTTGAACGATTACCTTTTTTAAAAAATGTATAGTTTATTTTTGCATTTTGTAGTTTTATTGTTGTTGTACTGAAAAGTCAATATTTTTATCAGTTTGTCGTGTCATGCAGCGATTTCCAGTTTAAAGTTGCTTAGTATAAATAACTTTAACTGAGTTAAAAGTTAACTGGAGAGGGGAAAAAAAAGGAATGTTATTATATTTTGGTAGAATAAAAGATGTTTTCCCTTTTTTATTTATTTGTTTCTACTTATGATTCTTTTCCCCCTGGCTTTTTTCTTTTTTCTCTGCTTTATTTCTGATTTTGTTCTGCATTTTTTTAATTACTGTATTTTTCTTCTTTTGTTTCTTTTTCCCCTCCTTTTTAACTTTTTGGTTGCATCGTTATTTCTTCCTTTTATTGCCCCTTTTTTCCTTCTATGATTTTTTTCTTCTTTTGTTTCTTTTTTCTTAGCCTTTTCTTAGTTCTTGTTTTTCCTCTTTTTCTTATTTTTATTCTTTTATTGTTCTTTATTGTGTTTTCTTTTTTTATTTATTCGTTTGTTTCTTTTTTCTTATTTCAATATGTTTTTCTCTCCTTTTTATTTTTATATTCTTTTTTTTTTTTTTGGTTCTTTCTGTTTTGGTCTTTTTAAAACTTTTTCTGACTGTCCTCACCACATCCAGTTTTCTTTAGGTGGTCAGAGCGTGTTTGCGGGTGGGCACTGCCCAACCCTACCCCGCTCTGGTTAGGCCCCTGCTTACTTCAGTGTAGTTAAAACGTCAATCAAAACTATTCAATTGTTACTGTAACGCAGATTTAACGCACAAACTGTATACAGTAAGTAATGCAAACTTAGTCTCTAGTGTGATAAATGTGGTTAAACATTGGTCATCTATTTGAACATGTGCAATGCAGGCTAATGTACATTGACCAGTGTCGAAACATGAGGATCATGTGGAAATTGTCACAAAAATCCAGTCCATTCAGAGTGCACAGAAAAGTTAATGACACTAGAAAGTTGAGTTTGGGATCGGGCATAAATCAGTGTTGGGCACGTTATTGAAAAACAGTAATTAGTTAATATTACTAGTTACTTGATTAAGAAAAAATGTTGGGACCTCTCAGATTACTGACACCAAAAGTAGCATTTTACTAGTATAAACTACCGTATATACTTGCATAGAAGCCGGCCCCCTCAAACTGCCACAAAAGTGGGATGCGTAGTTTGAGCTGTCCTCAAAAAGTTTTAAATTAAATATTATCTCTAATAATAATATAATAATGTGTTAACAATTCCCATCTTGAGTTTAAAGAGCCTTTATATATGTTTTTCCACCGTGCCTATCTTTATCTTACTTTTATCATCAGTGTTTATGCTGAAGGGAAAGAGGCTGGGCGGGTTTGGGAGGTGGACACAGTGATATCACATGCATGGTTGTGGTTTTCTTTATTTCAGGATTAAAATGGTGAAAGTAAGAAAAGGGTGGTTTCAAATACAGGCCAAATGCCTACCCAAACCCCAAAAACATGGAAAAGTAAGAGTTAATTTGAGCGCATCTAAGAATTTCACAAACGTGCACTCGCAACAAAAGGAGCTGCAATGATGATTAGTAGAATATTTCTGTCAACTGTCAACTGATCACCACCTGGTGGTGAGTTGGTTCCGATGGTGGGTGAAGATGCCGGTCCGACCCGGCAGACCCAAGCGTGTTGTGAGGGTCTTTTGAGAATGGCTAACAAAATATCCTTTCAGAACGAGTTTCAATTCACACCTCCGGCAGAACTTTGCCTATGTCCCGTGGGGGGCAGGGGCCATCGTGTCCGAGTGGACCTCTGTCGTCGAGGCGGCTGATGGGAGCTGTGGCCCTAAGGTAGACCCGTCAGACCTGTTGGTGGTCAACGGCGGTGAGGGATGCCGTCAAACTGAAGAAAGAGTCTTATCGGTTCTTCCTGGCCTGTGGGACTCTGAAAGCAGCTGGCAGTCATCGGCTAGTCTAGCGGAATGCGGCTTCGGCAGCTGCAGAGGCAAAAACTCACGCATGAGAGGAGTTTGGCGAGGCCATGTAAGGCGACTTTCGAGATGCTTCGAGAAAATTCTGGTCCATCGTTTGGCACCTTAGGGGGGGAAGAGGTGTGCTATCGACACCGTGTATAGTGGCGATGGAGCAGTGCTGACCTCGACCCGGGACATTGTGTATCGGTGAGTACTTTGAAGACCTCCTCAATCCCACCAACACGTATTCCCTCCGAGGAAGCATGGCTGGGGGGCTCTGAGGTGGTCTCTCATATCTCTGGGGTTCAAGTCACTGAGTTGGTCGATGAGATCCCCCCGGAATTCATTAAGGCTCTGTATGTTGTGGGCGTGTCATGGTTGACACACCTCTGCAACATCGCGTGAACATCGGGGACAGTGCCTCTGGACTGGTAGACTGGGGTGATGTGTTCCACTTCATGATTGTGTCCCACTTATTATTGACGGTTCACAAGAAATTTGTTTTATATCTTGATGTTTGAACTCTGAAATGTGGCAAAAGGTCACAGTTCAAATGGGCCAAATAGTTTCGCAAGCCACTGTATCTGCTTTGCTGCTGTATTCCCTTTAAGTGTGTGTTTGTGTATTTCTCATCTGTGACGAAAGGCCAAAAGCACCCAAGTGGAGCCCATCCCAGCTGTCCTCGACAGTGGGCAGGTGACTCCTCGAACCGATTGCCAGCCAGTTGCAGGCTACACAGAGACAGACAACTCACTCGTTCATTCACATCTAGGGACAATTTGGAAGGCCAATTAACCTGAAATGCATACTTTTGGAATGTGGGATGAAACCCACGCAAGTACGGGGAGAACATGCAAACTCCTCACAGAAAGGCTGGTATCTGGATTTGAACCCATGACCTCAGAACTGTGCTGCGGACGCGTTAACCACTCATCTGCCGTGCCGCAACATCAAAGACATTTAATATAATAAGTAAGCTAGTGCTACTTATCCACGTTAGTGTCTCACCGTTACCATTTCATATTACGTATACAAGATGCTTTTATTGCGATTAACCAGCTGTTATATGCTCTACCCTAAAGCTTATTACGCCGGAATTAACTGCAAAATTACCAATGAAGGAAATGAGAGACGAACGTTGAGAAGAGGAACCGTCATTTCACCAAAATAAATACCATGTTTTAAACATGCTCAAAAGTGATTTAAATACAAGGTGCAAATGCCCCATGCTTTACTATTCTATTTCATTCTATTTCATTCCCCCAAAATTAACACATTAAGTCGTTTTAGTAACGACATTTCATGCCGGGGGTCGTATTTTTCATTACAACGGAGCACAGCAACTTATACCAGCTACAAAGAACTGGTAAGCATCCAGACTTTTATAAGCTTTTAGATCAGCACCTATGTAGGGGAATACTCCGTTTACAATACAGTGGTACAGATGGTGTGGACGGAAGATTCGGTTAGATCTGTGAATATGATAGGAGGAAGACTGTATGGGTTGATAGCTAACCCTGCTAACGGTATCCTTAGTTTCTCTATATAGCGCTCTTTTTGCTTTCCGACAAGGTGAGCCACACAATTTTGGTTTGACTAGTCATTGCCAATGGTGTTGAATGGTGTAGCTTTTGTTGTTGTTGTTGTCTACTGTATACTGGCCTCACGTACTGTTTACTACGGTTTACTGTCGTCCTCCACATTGTCGTCACATGGTTGGGTCGCGTGTGCAAAGGGTCGATAGTAAAAAACACAAATGTGCCGTTGTTCTTCAAATAGACAGGCGTGACCACAGCTGTCCAACTTCACAACATTTTCACTGTAAGGTGTGCACGGGTCAGTATTTGTGTATGTCGACAAACCTTCATCCCGTTCCAGCTTGTTAGCTCGAAGTCTGTTGCATAATGACAAAGGGATGACTTGCTGGCCAGCACGCCTTCACACGTGCTAGGTGATAAGCTGCAATACAACCCACTGACCCCTTCTTGGCCGAGCTGGTTGGCACAGTATCGGATTTCAACTGAGAAGTGTGTAACTTATCAGGTTGTAACAAAGTAAATGCAGTGTTACACTCTTCTGGTTAAAATAGTGACGTCCCACCTTTTTCCATATCACTGAAGTGTTAAAAGCAGTGAAATTGAATGAGAAGGGGCAAAGTCCACTGAGTAAATGGTATGGTTTTGAGCTAGAAACAGTACGAAATATATTGTGTGTTTTAAGCTTCTCTTAGTGGTGAAAGACTCCATTCATCAAAAAACAACATTTGTTTGAACAGTTAATTAAAAAACATTATATAAATGTGCATGTCTTTAACTGCTCGTAAGCCAAGAAATTTGTATCTATCTTTTTTAAAATTTAGCTTACCGATAGGGAGCTAACACGACGGCTATTATCCGCCATGTTGTTGCAGCAAAAACTAAACGATGTGAAATGCTGGGCAAAAAAATTGATAACAAAAATAGTGCAGTTAAGTAACGTTAGGTCTCAGTAGTTTGTATATTCCTCTTTTTTGGTTACACAACGTGTTATTTACCTCGTCGTTCTCTTTTGCCTTTATTTATATCTTTCAGGACAACTTTCTGTTTTCTATATCCTCTAACATTCGTCTCTGATACCATTAATAAAAATTGTGTGATAATGAGATTAATACCCAGCAAGGCGGCGCAGTGGTTAGCGTGTGTGCGGCACCTGCGTGGGTTCAAATCCAGCTACCGGCCTTCCTGTGCGGGGTTTGTATGTTCTCCCCGTGCTTGCGTGGGTTTCCTCCGGGCACTCCGGTTTCCTCCCACATTCCAAAAAACATGCATTTCAGGTGAATTGGCCAGTCCAAATTGTCCCTAGGTGTGAACGAGCGAGCGAGTTGTCGCTCCCTGTGTGCCCTGCAATTGGCTGGCAATCAGTTCAGGGTGTCCCCTGCCCACTGCCCGATGATAGCTGGGATGGGCTCCAGCACCCCCGCGACCCACCTGAGGATAAGCGGTGCAGCTAATGAGATGAGATGAGATGAGATAATAGCCATCACCTTTTCATATTGCCATGATTACTGATGCGGGGCACCTGAGGCTTCTCCGTTGGCGCCAAAAGCCACGGATCCTGATTGGCTGTTCTTTCTGCTCTTTCAACTCCCGCCTTCCTAAAAACAGTCGTCCGATCGTCTGCGAACCTATGCTCTCAGCTAGGCAAGCTTTTGTACTCTCCGACACGATCCTGCCCTGTTTCGTGCCCGATACCTGTTGCCGACCTCTTTTCTGGACCTGTTTCTGTTTTGGCTCCTCCGCCCAGGCCATCAACCTGTTTTTCTCACTGCCAACGACTACCCTCGCTCGACACGAAAGTGCCACTTCCGCGTTCCTGCTATCTGCTACCCGTGACTGACAATCATTGGATCGTGGATGCAAGTCCTGTTCTCCTTCTTAATAAACACTGAGTAAAACAAACACAATTGGGTTCCTGGTCTGTGACAGAACGATCCGACCAGCAAAGGGACCCAGCGAACGCTCTTACAAGTCCTGATCGAAGCCAGACGGAGACTCCCTCCGCTATGCAGCAGTCACGTCGGACTGAGGGGGAGGTCCGATGGATGTCGAGCGAAGTGTCCGCCATTCTTCAGCTGATCTGGCGGCAACAACAGTTGCTTCAGCGCCAGCAACAATGGCTTGACGCGCTCTCGGAGGTGCTTGCCAGTCTGCTGCACGCATCGGCCCCGCCCCCGGGGAATGCTCCTCCTGCCGTGCCGTCGCAAACCCCGCCCATCCCGTCCACGAACGCATCCGCCATCGGAGCGGCAGAGCCGCCAGTGGGCGCCCCGGAGAAATTCTGTGGTGATCCTGCCCAGGTTCGTGCCTTCCTAGTGAACTGTCGGCTCATTTTTGATTTACAACCCCGCAACTTCGCGTCCGAAGCCTTCACCACTAATCATTTGTTCGGAAGGGCTCGACTCTGGGGAACAGCAGAATTTGAATGGGGTTCCGCGGGTTGTTCCTTGTTCGATCTCCTGGCCCAGGAGATCCTCAAGGTGTTCGACACGGGATCTTGTTCAGCCGATGTGTCAAGATCACCAATGAACATACGCCAGGGAAAGCGCACGATCGCCGACTTTTCAATCGACTTCCGGATGTTAGCCAGCCAGAGTCATTGGAACGCGGAGGCGTTAGTGGACGCCTATCTCCTCAGCTTGGCGGACTACATGAAGGACAAGTTGGTGTCCCACGCTCTGCCGACCAGTCTCGACGAGGCCATCGCGCTCACGGCTCGGATTGATCGTCGGGTCTAGGGACGTCACCGTGAGAGGGGTCGCCAGAGTCATCCACTTTCCTGCTTGCCCGAAAGGATTAGTTCCACTTCTGATTTCCAGCATCCACTCGCAATCCTACTAGACCCACCGGAGGCAATGGAAGTGGATTGTGCGTCGCTGTCCGTAGAGGAGCGGCAGCAGCGATTATCCGAGGGTCTCTGTCTGTACTGTGGCGGGTAAGGACACCGGGTATCATATTGCCCGTCAAAAGGGGGAGCTCACTGGACGGCTGGAGTCGTCTGGTTGAGTTCTGTCCACACCCCAATCTCCCAGACCGGAACTCCAATGCTCCAGGTCCACTTTTGGAGTCCCGGGTCAACCCAGTCCCTGTCCGCCCTTGTGGACTCGGGCGTGGAGGTCAACATCCTGGACACGGCCTTAGCCCGGAGAACGGGGTTAAAGCGGGTTCCCCTTCAAACCCCAGTTTTCTTGGCCAAGCTCTGGACGGTCATCTATTGGGTACGGTAACGTAAATTACACAGCCGGTGGAGATGAGACTGTCCGGAGACCACCCCGAGCGGATAAGTTTCCACCTGCTCCCTTCCCTCGGTCAACCGCTCGAAATGGAACACCCGTAGCTGGTTAAGCACAACCCTCGCTTCGACTGGCGGACGGGGGCAATTCTGGGGTTGGGGCTCTCATTCTATCCGCTCCAGGCCTTCACCCGCAACGCCCGATCGGTCCGAGGCTCCCGTCTGCTTGCCTGATTTGCCTGTCTGTCCGCCTGCCATTTCTGTTTGTCCGCCGTGTGGGGGGGGTGTGGGGGGGGTCTGTCATGATTACTGATGCGGGGCACCTGAGGCTGCCCTGTTGGCGCCAACAGCCTCGGACCCTGATAGGCTGTTGGACTCTTTTTAAACTCCCGCCTTCCTAAAAACAGTCGTCCGATCGTCTGCGAACCTATGCTCTCAGCTCAGCAAGCTTTTGTACTCTCCGACACGATCCTGCCCTGTTTCCTGCCTGATACCTGTTGCCGACCTCTTTTCTGGACCCGTTTCTGTTTTTGCTCCTCCGCCCCGGCCATCGACCTGTTTTTATTGCTGCCAACAACTACCCCTTGTTCGACACGGAAGTGCCACTTCCGCGTTCCTGCTATCTGCTACCTGTGGCTGACGATCATCGGATCGTGGATGCAAGTCTTGTTCTCCTTCTTATGCTAAAAACTGAGTAAAACGAACGCTATTAGGTCCCGTATCCGTTCCTGATCTGTGACACATATGTCTTCTAAAACAGTGCTTTTCAACCTTTTTTGAGCCAGGGCACGGTTTTTACATTGGAAAAATTTTGCGGCACACCACTAATCAAAAATGTTATAAAATGGCTCTGAACACTGTATTTAATTACGATATAATTTATAATACCCCCAGTTTTTACAGCGCAGACAATGACATAATATTTGCAGAAAATAATTCATAAATGTTTTACAAAATTTTAAATTTTAAAAAGTGACATTGCAAAATTTATCACGACACACATGACGATCTCTCACGACACACATGACGATCTCTCACGGCGCACTAGTCTGTCGCGGCACAGTGGTTGAAAATCACTATTCTAAAACACTGGTGGTATAGTTTTTAGGATTTGGTGCTCTCCCTGCCGCGACCTGGCTTCGATTCCCATTGCAGCGAATGTTTAAGGATTGTGGTCAGTGGGATTATTTGACTTTTATAGTACAGCTTAAATACACCCAAGCTTTGAGTTATTGTTCGGTAAAAAGAAATGCGCGTTATATACGAATAAATTTGATACTTCATTAATTTATTCCTAAATCAATTTTCACGTTTCCCATTGAACTGAGGCTGCAAAACTGTGTTGAATTAATTAAACGCCGTTTTTCCCTGTGAAAGATGGATTCATGCCTTACAAAATAAAAATCTCTTCTCACTTTTAGCATAAGAAATAATAATGTAAGGGACATTGTGTTTTATTTAGTGCCCCCTAGTGGTAAAAAAACACATCATTCATTGAAAATAACATTACTGATTTGAATAATAAGCAAAACTACATGAATACATAATAAGGTGTATTTGTAACGGGTGTAATAATAACTTTTGTTTTATTGAAATTCCTGCTGAAATATGTTGTATAGTTTTTGTGTAAGTGTCCTGCAATGATGAATCTAACAGTGCCACCTGCTGGTATGGGGTAAGGTTCGATTTGGCTTTTGATCTTGTGACCAGAAGGCGGATGCCGTTGGCAGTCTACAGCGCGCTGCTAACGGTAAGGCACGATCTTTTGGAGCTCCGCAAAAAGTTAATTTTACACATTAAAACCACAGCTGACAAATATGTGGATCTTTGGTGGGACGGGTAGACAGTGGTTGCATATTGTTAAACTCCCTGTATTGTTAATGGCGCCGTACAATGATGGATGGACAATTATTAGAAAAAAATAAGTCTCAGAGAGATGAACTCGGCCCAAAAATTAGATTGGTTGTGCTTCGGACTTGGGGTTAAGGTCTTACCTCTATGCTGAGAGTGGCAGACAAATCTTTTCCTGTTAGCAAAATGTTTGCAGACTTTGGAGTTCTCCGACCTTTCACTATGAACCAACACAACAAGCTAGCAGGCGTTCAGAAACAACTCAGATCTGATCGGCTATACCAAGAGCTTTCTTGAACACTGATCTTATATGTCTCACGGCCTTCAGACGTGTTTGTGAAGGCCCCCTGAGTAAATTTCTGCGCCTAGCAACAACCAATGGCTGAAATGTGATTGGGTAAAATATGAAAACGCACATCTAAAACCAGTGCAACCAGGGAGAAGCAGTGAAAGGAAGCTGACAGACAATGATACAGATATTTTTTAAGCCACTAGAGAAGGCCTTTGCAGGTCCTGACGGCCCGCCACTGTGTAACTTCTTTTGATAACCACTGGACTAATCAACTGGAATATGTGTGTGCCTCTTATTGTGTGTTTGTGTAGACAAAACAGGAAGCAGAGAAGAAGAGACGGTGGAGGAGGAACTATCAGGAATCTCTCAGATCACAGACCCCACTGACTCCCAAAGATAAAAAATAAAGAAAGAGGTCGGCCCATGATAAGCTGCTGCCGACACATCCAAGGGTTCAGAAGGTGCAGCTGATTCTGAGAGGGAGCGGCCACTGATGACAATTCTGCCTGTTATTGGTTTGAAGCAATGATTGTCAGCGTACAGGAGAAGCCCCGCCCGGGAAAGAATCAGGTGACCCAAGAAGGAGGCTGGGGGTGGATGGTCGTGGCCGCCTGTTTCCTTGCAACCATCTGCATACGTGCAGTCACCAGGTGTGTGTGCTAGACCTGTCCAGAGGGATAGATAGATAGATACTTAATTCATCCCCGTAGGGAAATTCACACTTCCAGCAGGTTCCTTTTGTTGTTTATTAGCAGATTAACGATGGCCTCGGGGTGCTGTGTTGTAGTTAGCAACAGCGGAGTGGATGACGTCACACGCTAGTCCAAAAGTTTGACGTCCCTGCAGCAGATGGAAATCTTTGTGTCCAGGGTTACACCACCACGTGTTCACGTAGACAGCGAGTCCACCTCCTCTCGTCTTCCCGCAGGCTTTGTCTCTGTCTAACAGCGCTAAAGCCGGGTAGCTCCAGGTAGCTCCACGTTAGCGTCCGGGATGCTAGACATGAGCCACGTTTCCGTAAAACACAGCAAACTGCACACCCTGTCCGCTTTGATGTTTTCACCAGCACAGCCAGTTTGTCGGTCTTATTTGGTGGAGAGTTCACATTTACTATGATTACGGACGGTACAGAAGACTTATAACGCCGCTAGCCGCTTAGCCTTAGCTCCGTCTCTGCATCCACGATAGGGCCCCCTCATCACGCCGGCATGAGAATTCTTCAGTGCAAGGAGTTGATTCCTTGAATAAACGCATTTTTGTGCATAAAAACCCATAACGATAGGATAAAAAGTAATCCATAGTGTAATTGTCAAACGGGACAAAAAACACTGAAGATAGAAGCAGACACTTAAAACAATAAATCACAAAAAGTGCGAAATAACACGGAGCTGCTGGAATGTTGAAAGAGCCGTACTCTACCAAAATACAAATGAAAAAATTAGTCTGGAGCTGCAAAAAAATAAAAGCTTTATATAAGCCTTATAATGACTGCAACACGTGCTGAGTGTATCTATGTTAGCAATATGAACCTACTATTAAAATGACTAAGTTTAATGCAGAACATCCTGTGGAGAATGAGGCACCACGTGACTACTTTATTGTATGATAACTCCTCAGGTTTAACGTAATTATAATATTGAATTACAGAATTTTTAATTCCTTTGAAAAAATTAGATAAATGCAATTAACAAATCCCGTATTTGATGTCATTTTCATTTTGAGAATTTGAAAAAAAAACCTAAAAAAACAATAAAATGGAAAAATGGAACGTCTATAACGTGTGGCTTATCTGGTAACAAAAAGTGCAATAAAATATAGCATGCATTTGTAAAACAACCGCCTTTGTATAAGGTAAAGTAAATAAAATCACATTAATGTAGTTGTTACATTAATTGACATTTTTCCATCATTGACTGTTTTTTTTAAGGTGACAGGAAAACTTTAAGGCTGTCCGTTTTTTTAAAGGGGGGGACAAAAAATAACTTTTCCTAGGCTCACAGGCTGGCGAGCCCTACCCTTCACCATAAAGTAACCCAGTGCCCTTGTGATGCAATTAAAAACGGGGGCTAGGAGGGGTCATGATGGGGGGTTGTATTTCCTATCAGCAAGAACATCTGAACATCAAACAAATACATGTTAAAATTAGATTGCTGCACAATAAAAATAAAACAAAAAGCACTTATTGAAAAACTAAAAAATGAGAATAAAGGAAATAATTAAAATATTAATTTACCTTTTTGCTTCATTTTTCTTGAAAAACTGATCCAATGTCGTCTGCTTTTACCGGCTTTTGACAATCCGTCAGAAATGCGTGAGGCAGACTTAATAATAAGTGATAGCCCTACTTGTCAACACTTTTTCTGGGTGATTCCATTCCACAAATTCCAAGACTTCATGGAATTTTGCCAAAATGTCTTAAATTTGGCTGATTGAATAATAGCTGCGTCCTCCTCTCCCATTTCTTGATGGAAGCCCTCCTCCTCTTTATCTCTGAACTTCGAACTTAAGTGCATTGTAACAATAGTGCTATGAAATTTTTAATGACATTTAGCAGCAACAAAATAAAGAAAATAAGTCAGTAAATAATAAATAATAAACAAAACCCTTTTTTCTATAGAATATATATATTTTTAAAGTCTTGCGCGCTTGTTAAGGGTGGTTATGGGCCTGGGAAATAAACTTCTTTCGGCCTGTTGGTTCTTGTATTAAGGGGCCTCTAGCGCCTACTAGAGGGCATCAGGTCAAAGTGGTGGTGGCCAGGGTGAGAGGAGTCCTTTTGAATGTTATTGGCTCTACTCCAGCAATTACCGCCACACTACAATGTCCTCCGGACTGGGTATAGCACAGCCAATGTGCCAATTTCTGGGCTCTGTTGATGACTTCGTTTTTTTTCTGTCTGTTGCCGTGCTCCCAGCATACCACCAGGAACTGAAAGATGTGTGTCCATTTTAAGGTAGTGTCTCCTCTTTAAGGGATTTAGAGTATGACGTAGTGCAGGGGTGGTCCCCCTAAGGATTGTTGAGGTGCCCGCACACTTGTTCTGAATCGAGCACACCACTGCTGGGTCATTGTGTTTTTGTCTTAAAATTATATCTTTGTGGGTGGCTGAGTTTATTTAACCCTATTTTAAATAATTACCTGGTAACAAAATAGTAACAACCTAGTAATAACATGATAAGTTATTATTTTAGAATTTCAAATAAATTATTTCCAGTTGATGGGCATCATGGACATAAAAAATGATTATTTATTATTTTTAAGCAATTAATTAATATTAATGAGGATCTATTCAGTATTTAACACAATTATTTATTCATCTTTTTATTCATATACAGGAAATACGATGTATTGGTTTTATAAAGCAAATGAGAAAATAAATGTGCAGATTCTTTTAGCCTGCTACCGTCCTTCCTTCTTAGCTATTGAGCAAGCTACCTAGTTAGCTATTTATGCTTTTTGCATGCTATATAGCTTACATTTTACCTTTCTTGATAGTTATTAAGGTTAATTTGGTATTTATTTCTAGCTAGCTATCTAGCTTTTTTGTTTGTTTGTTTTTGCCTTTTATCTCGCTATTTAGTTGTCTTTTGACTTGTATAGCTATCAACCCCCATTTTAGTTGTTTACCTGTTTACATTTCTAGCTGACTATCAAGTTCCCTTTTAGCTAATTAGTAAAAAAAAGTAGCTCTCGATTGAAAAAGGTCAGACACCCCTGATTTAGTGCCTCCTTGTGGTAAAAAACAAAATTCATCATGAAAAAAAAACAGTATTGATTCGAATAATAAATTAAAAAAATATATGAACTATCATATAAACGTGCATTTCTTTTATATTCTTGTAGGTCGTGAAATTGGTATTTATTTTATCAAACATGAGGCTCACCTAGAAGAAGCTGACCTGATTGTCCCCCATCTTACTGCTAAGGGTAATCCCCTAAACCAAAAACCTTATTAAAAGCCTAGTACAAAAATGAGGAGAAAATGCTATGGTTTGGTCACTTTGAGTCTCTGAAGTTTTTATTCTCCCGTGTGTTTTGTACCAAATGTTTTGCTTGCACAACACAGCAATATGTATCGGTCAAATATCACACAGTGGCTCTCTAAAATATATATATTTAAAGGTGCGAATGAGTACCAGGGGACTTCTGATAACCTCTTCTCAGCCACTCATCCTTATCGGCCAAAAAGGGTCAGTGGAAGATGTGACATAATACAAACATGCTTACGTAAGAGTCAACATATGACCTGACACTTTGCAAAGAATGAATGAAAAACAAAAATGTCTATAGCTCTTATAAAAATAAAATCCTATGTGTTTTTGGTAAGTGTATTGTTTAGTAGACACTAAAGATCACGAGCGACATCAAGTGCCTTCTGAACCAAAAGAAGAGGGCCTTTAAAAATGGTGATCAGCAGGAGCTAAAACGAGTACAGAAGGAGCTCAAAGTCCAGCTCCGGAAAGGGAAGGAGCAGTACAGGAGGAAGTTGGAGAACAAGCTGCAGAACAACAACATGAAGGAGATGTGGGAAGGGATGAAAACAATTACTGGCTGCAGCACCAAGCAGGGTGTGGCTGTGGATATAGATGTGGGGCGAGTCAACCAGTTGAACAACTTTTTCAACAGGTTTGACCACTCCGCCTCATCCTCACCCCTGAGTAATGCAGCTGTCCTTCCCCCTCCCCCTCTGGACACTAGCATGGAAGACATCCCCCCACTAAAAATAACTTCAGCCCAGGTGTGTGGAGAGCTGAGAAGGCTACGAACCAGCAAGGCAGCTGGTCCAGATGGAGTATCCCCCCGACTGCTGAAAGCCTGTGCGTCTGAGCTGGGAGACCCTCTACAGCGCATCTTCAACATGAGCCTTGAACAGGGGAGGGTCCCTCAGCTGTGGAAAACATCCTGCATCATCCCAGTCCCAAAGAAATCAAGACCTGAGGAACTCAACGACTTCAGGCCGGTCGCCCTGACATCACATGTGATGAAGACCATGGAGCGGCTGCTGCTGCACCACCTGAGGCTACAGGTCCGTCACGCCATCGACCCACTGCAATTTGCTTACCAGGAGAAGGTGGGAGTGGAGGATGCTATAGTATACATGTTACACCGATCCCTCTCTCACCTGGATAGGGCGAAGGGGGCTGTGAGGATTACATTTTTGGACTTCTCCAGTGCCTTCAATACCATACAGCCTCTGCTACTGAGTAGGAAACTGACAGAGATGGAAGTTAGCTCACACCTTGTAGAATGGATTACTGACTACCTGACAGGCAGACCCCAGTATGTGAAACAGGGGGGCTGTACATCGGACACTGTGGTTAGCAGCACAGGATCTCCGCAGTGGACCGTTCTCTCTCCGTTCCTATTCACTCTATATACATCGGACTTTAAGTACAACTCTGAGTCCTGCCATGTGCAAAAGTTTGCCGACGACACTGCGATCGTTGGATGTATCAGAAACGGGCAGGAGGAGGAGTACAGGAAATTGATTCAGGACTTTGTCCGATGGAGCGACGCAAACCACCTGCACCTAAACACCACCAAGACCAGAGAGATGGTCACTGTCACTGTCTTGTACTACGGACAGACTGAAGAGATCTTTTCTTCCTCATGCCATGAGGCTCTTTAACTCCACCCGGCAGAGTAAAGGCCCACATTAAACCACACCACCTACATTGGATATTACTGAATCTTACTGCAATATGTATTCTGTGTAGCAATATTTAATTATTCTATATAACACGCTACAGTGGGCATTTGCACGTCACACTGGGTATTTGTATATTGTATTCTTTTGGCTTTATTATTGTACTGTTCTCAGCTCAGGGATGCTGCTGGAAATGTGAATTTCCCTTCGGGGATGAATAAAGTATCTATCTATCTATCTATCTAAATGTTCACACATCTACAATAAGTTTTATAAAATACAATACTTTTTACAAACTGAACAGATTTAAATTTGAACAACAACACAACTTCCCTGAAAATGCAAAAAAAATAAATAAAAAATAAAAATATTAACTGTTCAGTGCTATAAATAACTGATAAAATGCAAAAAATTACTATTTACAATTGTATTGTAACCAATTTAGACAACGATCCTCTGAAAAACAAGCAAAAAATACAAATGAAAATCATTAAAAAAAAAGCAAAAGACCAATAGTCTTTAAGATCGATACATTGAATGCACTCTGCTTCAGAGCAATGCATATCATTAAAATGAGTCCAAATTTTGGTTGTTTTTCTGCTTTTTCTACATACAGTACTTTCTTTGTCTTCTGTATTCAACTAAATTATTACCAACACCTTTCCGTGTTTGTAAACAAGTGAGACATAGTTAAGCTGTGCATGTATTATTGAGGCAGAATGGCAAAAAATATGTCAGTTTATACCAGCCCATTGACACAAAAATATCGCAGCTCATAGATAGGAACAGCTCAAAATAGCAATAAGTATGTGCTAGCAGCAGGATAATTCCTTTATTTCCGTCATTTAAGTCAACAAAAAAAACCTTTTGATTGCCGACTGGATTTCTTCCTTTGTAGGTACTGGGGGAAATTAAAATATTGGCCTTGAAGGTGCTTGAAAAGTGCTTGAATTTGGCCATGAAAAAGGTGTACAAAACCCTGAATATTAAAAACAGTTTATAAACAATATTTTTTTTTAACTTTATATTCAATACTTGAAGATGTCCACTGTGCTTGTGTCCAGATGTATTTCCATCTTCTTTGTGGAGTTCCAGCTGCAATTTGAGCGTGATTATGCTACCACGGCGTGGATTCACAGTCTTATTGATAGCACCACCATGCTCTGTGGTACTAAAAGACTATTATTTTTTTGATTTTTGATGTAAAAAAAAAAACAATGACCTGAATTGAGACATTTTTTGCAGCACCTCTCGGCGGTTTCCTTAGTAACCGTCTGTCATGCAGGGCCACAGTGATGCTTGGAGGCTTCTTGTCATCAATAGGGCTCGTCCTCAGCTGCTTTGCCTCAAGTCTAGAACATCTCTACCTTTCACTTGGCATACTTACAGGTAGGTTTTTAATTTCTTGACATTACATGAAAATATTGCATAACTGTCAACCTCAGCCAATTGCTCCCCTTAATGTTTGTAATTCCCCTCATAGAGCAATAATAAACTTTGCAAACAATGCAGCACCTATTTACTCATAGCAAGACAGACTATGTAGAATACGGCTACAGTATTAGAAAT
The DNA here is from genome assembly GCF_059441175.1 of Urocampus carinirostris. Taxonomy (NCBI): domain Eukaryota; kingdom Metazoa; phylum Chordata; class Actinopteri; order Syngnathiformes; family Syngnathidae; genus Urocampus; species Urocampus carinirostris. The sequence continues at coordinate 1,637,731 of NC_142361.1, read as the reverse complement.
CTACAATGATCACTTAATTCACTTAATGTCAGTTTACTTTAGGTGAGCCTCATGTTATGTAAAACAATTGTAATTGCTAACTTCTCCCACCTGTTAAAAAGTGTATTTAACCTTTCCATGGCGAGGGAAATTGTGGCCCAATGTTTTTATTCTTCATAAAGGGTCTTCTGATCTGCGTTTTGTCTGGCCACTCACCTAGAACCTGTTTGCCATGGGTGACCCTACTAGGGGCTTAAAGCCCCCGACAACATAGCTCATAGGATCATTGGGACACACAAACTCCACCACGATAAGGTAGCAGATTATGGAGGAGAAATTTCCGAAACATGCGTGTCAAATCAATTTGGGTCAGTTGTGCCTAAGTATGAACGTGAGTGTGAATAATTGTCTTTATGTGCCCTGTAATTATCTAGTAACTTGTCCACAGGGACTCCTGCCTACTGCCCTAGAACAGCTGGGATGGGCCCCAGGACCCCTGCTACTCATTTGAGGATAAGCGGTTGGACAGAATGAATGAACAGATATTGCTAATGCATTGATTGATACCCAACTTTGATACATCACAATATCCTAAATCCAAACTATCAACACCAATTAACACTGGTGATTGATTTCAAGTCATGTTTATTTGTATTTCATAGTATGCAATACTTGTTGTGTATTGATATTGTACTGCATAATTGTCAAAGTCTGTTCCTGCACGTTTCATGAGGTTACTCCACAGATATCTGTGATTCATCAGTATGCTCCACAAAAACCTGATTTCAATCTTTATTATGCAATGTGTTTTTTGAGGGAAATCTGCCTGGGGACGAGACTTTGATACATGTGCTGCTGTAACAGGAATACAACATGTCAACTCTAGGTCTGCAACCATCCATCCATCCATCTACCCATTCATTATCTGCACCGCTTATCCTCAGTAGTGTTGCAGAGGTGCTGGACCCCATCTCAGCTGTCCTCGGGCAGTGGGCAGGGGACACCCTGAATTGGTTGCCAGCCAGTAGCAGGGCACACAGGGGCTGACAACTCACTCGCTCATTCACACCTAGGGACAATTTGGACAAGCTAATTAACCTGACATGCATGCTTTTGGAATGTGGGAGGAAACTGGAGTGCCCGAGCTGCAGATAACCATTTTAATAGTTGTGTAGACTCCCACTAATAACACTTAGTCAAATAATTGCATATTATTAAGTTTAACAGGGATGGAATCGGACGAAATAATGTGACAAATGATAAAATACACAGAAAATATGTTACAATGAAACTTATTTATTTTATTGAACATACTGCAGATTCGTACAAAAATTAAATGAACGTGCCATATCTAAATTAAGCTCAGTGCTCAGTCAGTGGACATCAATCCATACATAAAACTAAATAAATAATAAAATGAGTAAACATGTTTTTATCCCTGTAAACCAAGAACAGACTCATTAGCAGTAGAACAGTAAATAGAATTATAGGTGCATTCTGTGAAGTATCAATCAATCAATCAATCAAAACACTTTATTTGTCCCCTAGGAGTACCTTAAATTCCGGACTATAAGCCGCTACTTTTTTCCCAAATGTTCACCGCTGCGGCTTATCCAGTGAAGCGGCCAATTTATGTAATTTTTCTTACGGCCGCTTGTGATTTGGACCGGTGGAACACTTGCGTTGAGGAAGATTTCAACTTCTTAGTTTATGCAAAACTGTCTATACTACAAAAGTTCTTTCTAAAGGTGAGTGTTTGTGAACGCGGTAGACAATAGTGGATATATATTTTTCCCACCCTTACCTTTGGAAATATACACTTTTTTTTCCTTGGATTACTTTCAACGGGTACCCCGACTCTGCAGGTCTGCATCAAATGATAAGTAGCTTGCTCTATCCACTTCAAGTATCAGCCCGGCATTGCAGTACCTCCGGGAACGATGCATTTGCACTGATATCTTCTTGGCCCTTTAGCTAGAACCTTTACTCAGTCCCTTGGCTGGGAGCAAGTGTCTCGGCCTATTGGCTTTGAAATGTATCATGAAATGACTGATAATAGATATTGGGTAAATGATCAAAAATATAGAACAATAACCTTATACAAAACCCCCCCCATCAATTTAATGTGGGCGCATGCGGCTCATATACTGGTGCGACTTGTGTATGTACTAAGTCGGTTTTCCTCCAGGGAATTTACGGTAATTAAATGGCGGGTGCGGCTTATAATCAGGTGCGCCTTATAGTCCGGAATTTACGGTAATTAAATGGCACACGGAGTAGTATACCACACCCACCCACATACATATAATAATCCAATGTTCATCTGTAAAGTGCTGAAGTGCACCAATCCGCCTCTTATTCAACCGGTCCATCCTGCCACACCACTTGGTCTCATCCCCAGCCTTTTCCTGCTGGTAATAGTGGTTTTTGATGTTGGGAGAATTGCTTTTATATTTATTTGGTTTAGGGGCAGCACAGTAGCGCAGTGGTTAGCGCATGTGTGGCACAATTCTGAGGTCATGAGATTGAACATTCCTGTGTGGAGTTTGCATGGTCTCCCCCTCGCTTCTGTGATTTCCTTCCGGGCACTCCGGTTTCCTCCCATAATCCAAAAGCTTGCATGTCAGGTTAATTGCCCGGTCCAAATTGTCCCTGGTGTGAAAATTTTTTCGGGGGTGCGCCTTTTAACCTGGTACGCCTTATAGTCGTGAAAATATAGTAATTGTAACCTTTTATATGATAACCAGTAGGAAAGAAATGTCAATTAACATCAATTATCAATTTTGTGTCGATAATTTAGACTAATTGATGCAGTCCTAGTTTTATTTGGTAATGTTACTTGATACCGTTGGATTTGTCTGGCATGTTTTAGGCTTTGGCTTCGCTCTATGCTACACTCCCTCCATCGCGATGGTCGGCCGCTACTTCAGCGAAAGGAAAGCACTTGCTTATGGCATCGCTCAGTCTGGTAAGGACCTCCCTGCGTTTTACTGCCTTTTCACCATCATACTCTTTTGTCATTCTGCAAACATAGGTAGCGGCATAGGAACCTTCATCCTCCCGCCGCTGGTGCAGCTGCTCATTGACCATTACTCATGGAGGGGGGGCATGCTAGTCCTGGGGGGCTTTGTTTCCAATTTGTGTGTATGTGGAGCCTTAATGAGGCCAGGGGTGGAGCCCGGCGAGAAACAAAGGTACTTGTAACAGGATTTGTACGGGTGCTTGAAACACTTGAAAATGCTTCAATATTTTGGGTGTGTTTTCAAAGTCAGGAACATGCTTGAAATTTTGAAAGAAGTACTTGAAAATGCTTGAAATCTTTGCCAATGCCATGCTTATTGGCAGTTTGACTCGATAGACCACAATTTGAAATGAAGCATCCAAGAGAACAGATGAATCAGAGTAGATTCAGTTGCTCTCTTTTAAGAAGCGTCTCTTTCGGCTCGGTGGTCTTTTGGCACCCAAACGGCACAGATTTGTTGTTGTTTTTTAGGTGACATATTATCAATAATAATAAAACGTTATGTACAAAATGATTTAGTAATTCGTTATTTTATATGTTTTGCAGAGGATCCCTGTAATACACTTGAAATATAAATAAAAAATATTTATATCTAAAAAAAGTTGTAAAATACAAAACAATTTCTGATTTTTAAAATCCCTGAAAATGCAAAACAATAAAATGTTAAAAATTAAAAAAATTAAAAATACTAACTTTTATAAAATTCAAAAAAGAAAATTATTTACAATTTAATTTTAACCAATTTAGACAATGATCTTTTGAAAAATACGCAAAAAAGATCAGCAGTCTCTAAGATTAAAAGAGTGAATGCACTCTGCCTTGGAGCAATCAATACGATTACAATAATTCTAAATTTGGCTCATTTTTCAGCTTTTTATACTTCAGTACATATTTTTTTTTGACGTCTTCCGTATTTAACTCCATTTTTACCCATCACCTAAAGAGCCTTATTGAAGCTGCTCGTCCATTGTTGAAGCAGAATAGTATAATGAATGTCAGTTTATATCAGCTCATTGACACAAAAAGATCCTAGATCTGTCACGAACCAGGACAGGAAACAGGAATGAGAACTCAATCGCGTAACGTTACTCACAGTTTATTGGGAGAGGAGGAATGCGCGCACACTCGATCCGGGGATCGATGGTCGCGGAAGTAGATTGAAATCATAACGAGGGAATGGTAAAAATCAAACAGATCGGGCCGAAGCGTTTAAGTAGTCTGGCAGCAATCTGTCAACGCGTTTCAGCTGGTGTCCATGGGCGGGGCCGTTTGGGCGCCGTGGCAACCGTGACAGAACCTGGTGCCACACGGCGGGGACCAATTGGGCGCCATGGAAACCGTGACAAGATCATAGATAGAAACAGCGCAAAATTGCATAAAGTGTGTGCTATTTGCAAGTTAGCAATTTTATTTTAGTCATCTAAGCCAATTAAAAAAAAAACTTTTAATCTGCGCTGGATTTCTCCCTTTGAAGGAACTAGAAAATTGGCCTTGAAAGTGCAGGAATTTGGCCTTGAAAAAAAAAGTTGTACAAACCATGTCTTTACCTCTTTTTGAAGACTGTTTTATTCATTGCCATTGAAAGCGTTTGAAGTCAATGTTCATGAACTTATTTGTTGTGATTCAATCAATATCATTAAAGTGAGTCAAAATTTGGATATTTTTTTAGCTTTTCATACATACAGTACTTTCTTTTTTGTCTTCCGTATTGAACAATTATTACGCAACACTTATAGAGCCCTTTCCTTGTTTATTAACAAATGTGACCTGTTGGAGATGAATTGCTGAGGCAGAATACAAGAATTCGTGTCAGTTTATAGCAGACAATTGACACTAAAAGATCGTAGATCATAGATAGGAAAAGCTCAAAATAGCATAAAGTATGCGCTAGCAGCTAGAAAGCGACAATATTCAACAAGTCAACAACAACAACAACAAAAACCTTCTCTTGATAAGCACTGGTTTTCTTCCTTTAAAGTTATTAGAAAAATTGGCCTTGAAAGTGTTTGAAAAGTGCTTTAATTTGGCCATGAAAAAAGTTGAACAAACCCTGTAATTAAGAAAATAGCCAGAGTGCTACTTATCTAAACATGTACCTAGTAAAAAAGTGTATTGCTAGTGTATTATGAAGTGTCAAATTTCCCTATTGTGTGCTTTTCATTCTAAAGGATGCTTTCCAAGTCCATACAAAAGGAAGAAGAAACCAAAGAGATCCCAGCAACTACACCAGAGAAAAACAACCGCAGCTACACCAAAGGACTTGTGATTGCCAACGGAGCGCTGAAAAACTGCTTACAGCTGGGACAGGACTTTGGCTTTTTACTGAAAACGGAATTCCTGGTTTTGTGTGTGTCTTTCCTGTTTCTGGCGTATGGATGCAGCACTCCGGTGGTCTACTTGGTTCCATACGCCCTCAGCATGAACTTAAAGCACAAACATGCTGCTTTGATCATGTCTATTTTCGGAATCAGCGGGATCGTGGGAAACATTACCTTTGGTTGGATTACAGACAGGAAGTAAGTAGTGGCTTTCTGCATTAAATACTAAATTCATCTCGACTACACATTTTGATATTTGATAACGGTGTTGTGTTCTCTGCAGGTGTCTGCAGCAGTACCGCATGCTATGCTACATGCTAGCGATAGCTGTAGAAGGCTTGAGCTGTCTGTTGATTCCACTTTTCCATTCCTTTGTCCCCCTGACGATCTTTACCGTGGTCTACGGCTACTTTGATGGCGCATACGTGGCGCTAATACCTGTGGTCACTTCAGATGTTGTGGGGCCAACTTACCACACTTCAGCCCTGGGAGTGGTCTACTTTCTGCATGCTGTGCCTTACCTCATCAGCCCACCGATAGGTGGTGAGACATGGGTTTCAATTTTTCTATAGATAACATATTTAAAACTTTTGTTTTGATATTGATGTTATGATTTGATGAATGGACCAAATGTTGAGGAAGAAGGAACTGCAGACAAAGAGTGCTTAAAACAGTGGATTGTATTTATTAACAAAAACCGGACGATAGTACCAAACAAACAAGCGGGCACAAAGCAACGTAAAAGTCTAAGCAACAAATTGGAAACAAAAACCAAACCTGACAAAGTCCAAACTAAAAACAAAGAAACCATAAACAAACAAACTAACCTGACATAAAGGTGGATATGCAGACAAAATGAAAAAAATGACAATGACCCAACAAACGAGTGGAGATCAAAATGTCCTTGTTAAAGGGTGCAGGATAATTGCGCACAGGCGTGTAGTGATTGGACACACCTGTGCCCAGTTCAAACCTTGGTACGGGCCCTCTGGTCGTTGAAAGTGTGTCTGATCCTCATCTCATCAGTCATACCGCTTATCCTCATTAGGGTCGCGGGGGGGCTGGAGCCCATCCCAGCCATCTCCGGGCAGTGGGCAGGGGACACCCTGAACTGGTTGCCAGCCAATCGCAGGGCACACAGGGACAGACAACTCATTCGCTCATTCACACCTAGGGACAATTTGGACCGGCCAATTCACCTGAAATGCATGTTTTTTTGGAATGTGGGAGGAAACCGGAGTGCCCGGAGGAAACCCACGCAAGCACGGGGAGAACATACAAACTCCGCACAGGATGTCTGGAGCTGGATTTGAACCCACGACAGGTTCCCATGACATGAACTGTGCCGCACAAGCGCTAACCACTGCGCCGCCGTGCTGCCTGTCTGATCCTAACAATTGATAAGACAATAATTACAAATAAAATGCAATCATTGTTGTACTTTTTGAGTTTTTAGTTTGGTAGACACTCAAAATGGGGGAAGAAGACTTCAATGTTTTTTTAAGTTGCTATGAGAAGAGGCAAGCACCCAAACATCTGATATGAAATTCCAACCCGTTCCAAAAGCCCTCCTGGCTCTTCCTTTTTATTTTTTATTTTATTATTGTGTTAGCTTTGGGTCAGACAAAGCATCATGCTTTTTTGGGGGCAGGGACGTAACATGGGTCCCTGAAGAAAACCAATATTTCAAGCTTTCAGCCGATGGTGAAGGAGGGGCAGAAACACAGACAGTCCTCGTCATTGTCCGCTGTCCAGGTGCAAAAAAATATATTATTATTAAAAACTTACCTTAGACATTGATTAGATTTTTTTGTGAATAAAAACAGACAGATTTTGGGGTGCTGTGTGAATTACTCTCCTAAAGTGTATTAAACAAAACAATCAAATCAAAGTACCTCTGCATGTGTCTGCAATTTTATCCAAGTCTGGTCCAAAGAAAAAGTTTGAAGATGCTTTAAGAGTTTCTGTGTCTTCAGGTTGGTTGGTGGACATGACCCAAAACTACATGGCAACTTTTTTCCTAAGTGGAGCTTCATACATATGCAGTGCTGTCATCCTAGCAGTGGCCGTGTTGCTCCAACGTTTACGTCAGTCCAAACCAAAGCATCCCTGCCTCGAAAACGTCCAACCCGCTAGCAATCAGGGGGTCTTCTGAGTGCTGTCGTGAATATTCTTTTGTTTTTGTATTTTTCAATAACCAACTCTTTATAGCAAATTTTTACTATGTGTATTTAGTAGTTACAGATACGGCTGCCAAAGATAATGATATCTGACAATCGCATACAAAAAATATACTGTATTATGATCAATGATGATACAACATATCACATGTGTGATGCTGGTATTGATTCTGAACGATACAAAACCCACAGAATTGTTGCCTTTTGACATATACCGAAGATCAAAATTAGAGCTCAACTTGTAAATTATTGAATATTTTTTAGATAATACAATTTTCACTGTTCCATAGTTAAATGCCATTTTATTGTGTCTGTATAAATGCATCTCACACATACAATACTTTTTTCAGAAAACGCCCTGATAAGAATTAGAAATCAATAATGACTTTGGCATGGAAATATTTTTTGGAAGGTTAAACCAGTCAGCAATAAAGTAAGATGTTTACAGGCCTCTGCAGTGAATGACTTCCGCACATATGCAGCCACAGGTTACCAATAGTCTCTCGCACTGCTCTGGTTTGATTTTGGTCTATTCTTCTTCCAGCTTTTCCACAGTTTTGTGATTTTAGTGAGTTTCCTGACCATAATTTGTCACCAAGGATCTTCCAGAGGTTCTTTATTTGGTTGAGATCAGGACACCGGGCAGGCCATGCCATTCAATTAAATTCTTTACCCGTTTTGCTGTCTGACATGAAGCATTGTCCTGCATGAAGACTGCTAGCTGTTTGAGCGATACATGCAAGTTATTGGGCAACTTGAATGTGTTTATAGTGTTTTTAAAGATTTATTATTCTTGAAATCACAGATTTGGAACCATCAACTTTTCTTGCTATGGCTGATAAGATCATCCCTTTTGTTTTCATCTGGACTTCCTGCTGGCCCACCATCTTGCAAAGTCAGTGAAATTGTCAGTTAGTATACCAGTTAAATAGGGGTTGACAGATATTCAAGGAAATTAGTCCCATGTGCTAGATTAGCATTATTAAGTGGAAGGCACCTGAAAGGGTTCTCTGATTTTTATCAGTCAATTTTTGGCAAAATATATTTTTTTTTGTTAAAATGCCTCATCCATTTTGTGGAAAATAGTGTTGTAGCAGTAAGGTATAAACACAAAAACATGTCCTTATACTTAAAAGGTGAAGACGGCATTTTTTCAGAATTTTTCAATTCCATCCATCCTTTATCTTCCGCTTATCCTGGGTCAGATGGGATCCCAAAGCGTTCCCAGGCCACCCTAGAGACATCGTCTCTCCAACTTGTCCTGGGTGGCGTTCAGGAAGTATCCTTATCAGATGCCCGAGCCACCTCGACTGGCTCCTTTCAATGCAGGTGAGCAGTGGCTCTACATATAGTCGCTCCCAAATGACTGAGCCACCCTGCGGAGGAAACTCTTTTCAGCCACTTGGATCTTTCGGTCATAACCCACAGTTCATGACCATAGGTGAGGGTAGGAACGTAGATCGACTGGTAAATTGAGAGCTTTTCCTTTAAGCTCAGATCCCTCTTCACCACGACAGACCGATACAGGGTCCGCATGACGGCAGACGCTGCACTGACCCGTCTGCCGCTCACCCCTTCCAGCCTACCCTCACTGGTGAACAAGACCCCAAGATACTTGAACTCCCCCATTTGGGCAAGATCTTATTGTCAACCAGAAAGAGCATGCCACCCTTTTCCCGGCTGAGTACCGTGGTCTCGGACTTAAAGGTGCTGATCTTCATCACGGCCCCTTCACACTTACCTGCGAATCGCTCCAGTGAGAGCTGAAGATCACAGCGTAAGGAAGCCAACAGCACCACATAATCTGCAAAAAGCAGAGATGCAATGCTGAGGCCCCCAAACCGTACACTGGTCCAATGTTCCACGGGCGGGACGAAAACCACACTGCTCCTCTTAAATCCGAGAATCGACTTCTTGACAAGCCCTCCTCTCCAGTACCCCTGAATTGACCTTACCAGGGGGGCCTTCTTGAAAAGGGGAACCCCTACCCCAGTCTGCCTATCCAGAGGCACTGTACCCCGATGTCCATGCAATGTTGCAGAGGCGTGTCAACCATGACACGACCACAACATCCTGAGCCTTAATGAACTCCGGGCGGATCTCATCAACCCCTGGGGCCTTGCCAACCACAGAGCTTTTTAACCACCAGAGATAAGAGAGCCCACCTCAGATTGCCCAGGCTCTGCTTCCTCAGAGAAAGACGTGTCGGTGGTATTGAGGAGGTCTTTGAAGTACTCTGCCCACCGATTCATAACGTCCCGGGTCGAAGTCAGCAGCCCCTCATCGCTACTATACATAGTGTTGATGGCACACAGCTAGCTTGGATCTTCCAGGTTAGACCGGCTTCTTCCCCCACCATCGAAGCCAACTCACCATGAGGTGGTGATCAGTTGACAGCTCGAGAGGACTTGTACCAGAGCCCAAGGTGTGTGTGAAGGTGAGTTTGACTATATCTAGTCAGAACTTCACAACCTCACACACAACTCGGGTAACATTCCATGTACCAAAAGCCAGTTTCTGTAGCCGGTGATCGGCGTGCCAAGGACCCCGACTTTGGCTGCTACCCAGCTCTCTGCGCACCCGACCCCTTTCGCCCCTCCCACAGGTGGTGAGCCCATGAGAAGGACCCACGCCGTTCTTCGGGCTGTGTCGGACCCTGTGAGCAAAGGCCCGGCCATCAGGCGCTCGCCAGCGGACCCCACCTCCAGGCCAGGCTCCAGAGGGGGCCCCCGCGTCCGGATAGGGAAATCGTGGACCAAAGTTTTTTGGTCTTTTGATCTGCATTTTGTCTGGCCCCTCACCTAGAACCTGTTTGTCATGGGTGACCCAACCAGGGGCTTAAAGCCCCCGACAACATACATAGCTCCGAGGAACATTGGGAAACACAAACTACTCCACCACGATAAGGTAGCAGATAATGGCAACATTTTTCAATTCTCCTCTAATTTTGATCCTCAGTGTACGTAAAAAAGTTACTTGCTTTGACTACTGCATCCTATAACCTTACAGAAAATAACTTAAACTCTATAATGCTGCATTGACACTGGTCTTTAAGCAAAATTGATAGAACTCATGAAAGACGCTGAGTTGAAACAATAAAAAGACAAGCATATCAAAATTTTATACTGATATGTAAATGTTTTACTTTAAATGCTAAGGATTCAACATATGTGTTACTTCCGGTGTTGATGCTGAAGGAAAATAAGAAAAACAAAGCAGCACCTGCTGCCATTGCATCATTTATTAAGAATTTCAGTATTTTTGTACCAATGCATTTAGATAACAGCGCACAAAAAAACCTCTGTGGACCAAACTTACTGGAAATAAATGAACATTGTAAAATATTTGTCAGTGTACAAACCATTAAGTATGCATACATCAAAGTCAAGACCCGGAAGTGGCCCACATTTTATTTTGTGATCTACTGATGGTCCCGTTCATATGGGTATCTTTATATCACAGAAAATTGCTTTTTGTGGCAGTTGAAAATTTAAGTTTACTGACAGGGAACATATTGGTTTAACATTTCATATTGTAATCGATTTGTAAGGGTTTTAGAAGCCTTACTTAGATTTACGAGATTATGCGTCAGGAGTGGGCAATACTGGGAAATTCTGTATCGATCTGACCCATGTAAATACCATAGTAGGATCATTTGATACATTATGCTTCAAAATGTCACGATCCCTAAATAATTGAACTCTCTCCTCGAGTTAGTTTATAATAACACAGCACAGATCTTTTAGGCACAATAACGATTTAATTTTTTATTAAATAACTTAATTTCCTATTTTTACGGTATGAAAAACACGATACTTCTACTACAACAACTGTAACAGCAAAATTCAAAAGGGTCAAACCCGAAGAAATTCTAGATTTAAATAACGGACAAGCTCTGTTGCCATAGTGACAACTGAGTTATGTATTTTAGGAACAGTAACATGTTTACATTTTCTGTTGCAGCTCTTTGTTCTCTGTATGATGGTCCTTTTTCATGTGTTTATCTAAATTTTGCCACACTAGTGGACCACTTTATTACACAAATGACCCCTGGCATTATATTTTTAAAATCCACACCGCACTGTGCTTTCTGTTTGCCTCGCTGTCATTTCTACTGTCTAACATTCCGTAGATTCGACCTCATCTTCTACCTGGCAGGCAGGTAGGGAAAGGTGCTAAAAGTGTGCCTGTCAGAAAAAGACAGGCATCAACTTTCGGGTTCATACGGGTGCTTGAAATCCTTGAATTTTAATGTGTTTTCAATGTCAGAAAAATGCTTGAGTTTTTGGGCGAAGTGCTTGAAATTGTTGACATTACCATGTTTCGCAACAGTCAGACTCTATATACCACACAATAAATTCATTTAAAAAAGTGGAAATGACGCCCCTACTTGTTGCACCCAAGAGGACAGCTCTGTTCAGAATACCGGCTCAGCTCACTGAGAAGAACCGGTGTTGTGCCGAAAACACTTGACTTGGGAATACCCTAAAGAAAACGGTTGAAGTGGCAGGTCTTGGGACTAGGAGGGAAAACTGGAGAGGGGATCTTGGCGTGGAAATGGAATCTTGTAAATGTAATCAAACGTAGAGTTAAAGTGCTTCAATATTATCTTCTTGCATTGCCTTTCCCTTTTCTGTTAGAGTATGGGTTTGCTGGCTTTGTCTCAGTGCCTGCTCTTCAGGGTGTTCAATTCCATCAACAATTTGCCATACCTGAAGTGTAGACTGCCATAACTGAGTGTAGTAAATGTAAATATAATTATTAGATGTAAATTAAGTCTGCATTAACTGTTACTCTAACACCTGTTTTACTGTGTGAATAAAGCTTGCATTGATTGTTAACACTTACGTACTTAAATATGTCCCTTATTACTTATGTTGTAATGAAGCCTGAAATACTTGAATAAACGAAAATCCGATTGGCTGTACTTATCACTACTAATGTGCTAAATTATCTCAAATGCACATATAAATTCAAAATGTAGCTCAAACGAATTGGCAAATAACATTCACTATATATTACCAAAACACACCTTAAATCCACACATCAGAATTTGACTATGTAATACCGGTACTTTCACTCTTAGCTATAAGGCATTCATCCTAAAACTTTTTAACCTTTAACTTTAATAAAGTTAGTTGTCTAACTCTGGTGCAGATATTAACTTAGACAATGAATAGCATCAACACACAACATGGAATGAAATCAGCTTCATTCAAATATTTTATAAACCCTTAAAGTATATTTGCAAAGTCCCTGCCTTGTCCAGTCTCCTTGGTGTCCAAGCTCTTGATGACTTTGCCTTGAAACAATGCTGTTTGAGCTTGTGTATTGATTACCAACGCTTGCTCAACTGGTCATGTGATGAACGTGTGTATTCCGGTATTCTGCATATCCGCGCGACTACTGCTGTGAAGCACCTTGGTCTCAACAGTGAAGGTGAATGAAGGAGGAGCAATCCATTACCCACACAAAACGACACGCAACATTGGTGACAGCGGTGGTATTACGAGCAGATGAAGGAGAGATGTTTACATACGAATTAGAAAGAGGAAGCTGATTTTTTCACTTCCCGGTGGATGTTGGGTGACCTCAAACAACGCCACACGCTGGTAGCAGCGAAAAGAAGCACTACACTAATGTCCTGTACTCGGAAAAAGGTGCACACAATTCAAAATCTAACAATGATGTCCGGATATTTTTCGATATCCCATAAAAAATGATCGTATCTGCTGGAACGTGTAAGTCGAATATACGTAGGTCGGGAGACGTCTGTATCCAAATAAATCTAAAAAGATGTTCCCAAATACACAAAACATCAAAGTAAACACTTCCAACCGTTACACTTGTCAGCTTTTTCCATCAATTACTGTGGGCAAATCATATAGTTTATGACGGAGCTATATATTAATATAACTCCATTGCTGGCAAAAATATTCAGGCCGAGACATTCATTAAGTTGAAAACTACTGCGCATCATCTTGCTTGGTCGCCCAGGCCGAACTGACATCATCCGGGTCAGTAGGCGTGGTTTATTGAAAGGTCGCACATGCGCAGTGAATGGATGGAGTTGCGCATACATATTACATTACATACAATAGATAAACGTTATTAAAAACAATGGAATTAGACTGAAATTAGACTCCTGGTCAAGGACATGAAAGAAATTATTCAACTGGTGATCGGCCCAATTAAACAGACACTGGAACATCTTGAGTGCTCCAAAGTGGACCACAAAAAGCGCATCAAGCAGCTCTAGGAAGGGCTTAACACATACAGCGACAAGATAGCCTCCTTGGAGGCGACCTGTGAGATGCTAACTGCTGAAAACAAAGCACTGCACGAGTGTGATGTTGACGCTGAGGACCGTGGAAGGAGATTCAACTTGAGAGTGACTAATTTTGACGAGAAGTATCCAGAGGCAGGGGGACAAAATTCATGTCTTCATTCTTCTCAAAAGTACTGAGCGACATGTTCCCCGCTCCCTCAGGATTAGACATAGCCCACAGAGTTGGTGATATGTTGGTCGTTTTGGTTGTAATCTTTCTCAGAATTCACTGTGTGAATATAACTTGTTTTTATATTCCAAAATATAAAAACAATCTTTCACACACACACACACACACACACACACACATGAAGTAACGTTACAATAATCAGTCTAATTGCATCTCTTGAACGTTTATCAATCTTATATTCTTTTATTGGGAAGTGCTCATGTGTGCTGTTTCTCCCTGACATATAATAAATCACGCCCACGTTGTCTTTCCCTTCTTACCAACATCATGGAGGACGTGAGTAATTCTGCTCTTGGTATCACGGTTAGTGTTTAACAATATATATGTATTTTATTTGTGTAAATATAGCCAAGAAATAGTCTTAATAATGACTGACTTTAACAAATAGTGCCGAAACCCGGGATGATTTCTTTTATCTTGGAAGGATTATAGCGGATTGCAAAAAGCAATCCTGAGGGAAAAAGCAGCATGGCTGATAGCAACACAAATGTTAGCATTCAGGATATGTTGAACTATACTCAAGAAAAGAACTTCATCGATCCAGAGTGGTGCATTTGCTCAAGTAACATGCATGTGTTAAAACATAAATTTGGAATAATTTTAAGAAGAAGTCATTTTGTAATGAAATAATCCGGGTTTGGGTCGTTGTGAAGCTTTGGAGCGCGCTAGACAGCATGTAATGCAACTAAATTCCTAGGTACAAAGAAAAATGAAAAATACTCTACAATCTAAGAGAATGGCTGTTGAATTAGGGCGCATTCTGTTTTTCAAACTATATTTTTAGTTTGAAACGGTTCAGATGTATGAGACGGGTAAATTAAACGTTATGTAGGTACGAAATTACTTACAAGAGTCTGCTCACAAGCCCAAAAAATGCACGTTCCTGTTCAGTTAAAATGCCGTGGAGAAATATAACAAAGGGCGCCGTTTTTAATTAAATTAAAAGTCAAGGTCCGTGGTTTGCGGCGTTTCCCCTGAGGAAAATTGTGTAAAAAACAAAAGCAAAAAAACAACCAAAACCCAGTAATTGTAAACGCATGTCAAGTCAAGTCAAGTCAAATTTATTTATATAGCCCTTAATCACAAAAATGTCTCAAAGGACTGCACAGGATTACAGTTACAAAATTACACAATTGCCTGATCTTAAACTAGCAAACCAGCATGCGGGCAAGGAAAAACTCAAAAACCTCAGTGTGAGGAGAAAAGAGAAACCTTGAGAAAGGACCTCACATGTGGTAATCCCCCTTCCAGGATTGAACAGGGTGAATTACAATTAGCATTACTGTACACAGAATAGTAAACACTAGGTAAGATGTTGAAAATGTCCGGAAAGAGCATGACATCAACGACGACGCCAGCTGGTAAATGCAGGGGTTGACATGCTGCAGGTCAGACCCCGGTCCGCTGACCCATCCCAAATCATCCTTCTCCTACGTATCAGCCAGGCAGGCCTCAGAAAAAGACAGGACAAAACAGAATACGAGGTGGGCATCAATCATATGCTTTGGAATAGAAGTGTGTCTTAAGCCTCAATTTAAAAACTTCCGTTGAGGTTGCAGATCTTATCTCCAGAGGCAGGGCATTCCACAACACCGGGGCCCGGATGGAGAACGCTCTCAAGCCCGCAGACTTCTTGGCTCTCGGAATCACAAGTAGACCGGCATTTTCCGAGCGCAGACTCCGTGCAGGAACATAGGGGGAAATCAAATCAGAGAGATAAGAGGGTGCAAGCCCATGCAAACATTTATATGTTAATAAGAGAACCTTAAAGTCACATCTTAAGTGGACTGGGAGCCAGTGCAAGTTGGCCAATACAGGTGTAATATGCTCAAACTTTTTAGTCTTAGTCAAAAGTCTAGCTGCCGCATTCTGAACCAGCTGCAAACTTTTAATGCTAGACATCGGAAGACCAAAAAGCAATACATTACAGTAATCAAGCCGAGAAGTAATAAACGCATGAATTAAAATCTCTGCATCTGATTGGGACAGCATTGAACGAATCTTCGCAATATTACGGAGGTGGTAGAAAGCTATTCTAGTATTATTTTTCACATGTAACTGAAACGACAGATTAGGATCAAATATAACACCTAGATTTTTGACCGAGTCACTATGGGTGATACTACATTTGTCTAGGTTCAGGGTAATGTTTGAAAACAAATGACGACAGTGAGCTGGACCAATAATCAACATTTCAGTTTTTTCTGGGTTAAGGCGTAAAAAATCTTTTGACATCCATCTTTGAATCTCAGTAAGGCAATCCTCCAGATTTCTAAAACTTAAATGTCCAGTTTTTTCCAGTGGCACATACAGTTGAGTGTCATCTGCATAGCAATGGAAACTAATATTATACTTAATGTCGGATAATGTCACCAAGCGGGATCATATAAATACTAAAAAGAAGGGGGCCAAGTACAGAGCCTTGAGGAACACCACAAGGGACATTAGATTGTTTAGAGGTCATATTGCCATAGTTAACACATTGCATCCTGTCTGACAGGTAGGACCTAAACCACGAGAGTACAGTTCCTGAGATACCAATGCGTTCTAGACGAATCAATAATATGTTGTGGTCGACCGTATCAAAAGCAGCGCTGAGATCCAGCAGCAGTAACATTGATGAGGCACCAGAATCTATTGTTAAAAGGAGATCATTGGTTACTTTTGCAAGGGCTGTCTCAGTAGAATGATTTGCTCTAAATGCTGACTGGACAGTTTCAAAAAGGTTATTTTCTGACATGAAGTCATTTAGCTGCTGTGCAACGACCTTTTCAAGTAATTTCGCAAGAAATGGCAGATTTGACACTGGCCTATAATTACCTAGGCTTTCTGGGTCAAGGTTAGGTCGCTTAAGCGTGGGTTTAATGACGGCAGACTTGAAGGCTACAGGAACAATACCCGAGGATAGCGATATATTAATAATATTTAAAACTGATGGTCCTAAGATCTCAAACAGATCCTTCACCAGTGAAGCTGGAAACGGATCAAGCAGGCACGTAGTTTGTTTGGCCCTACTGACCATCTGTGTTAGATTATCAAGGGACAATTCATTGAAACTGGAGAATGTTTCTAAACAACCGCTGACACAGTCCATACCTAGCACCTCCACATCTTTGATATAGGAGGAGGAAACAGAGCGTTCTTTTAAAATTTCATTCCTGATTAGTTGAATCTTTTTATTAAAAAATTCCATGATGTCATTAGCAGAATGAGTGCAACCATTTGGGTTAAGTTGTTGTCTGGTAAGTTTCGCCACTGTGTCAAATAAAAATTTTGGATTATTCTTATGTTCAACAATAATCTTAGAGAAATACGAAGCTTTAGCTGAGGCAAGAGCTACTTTATATTTCAGCAAACTGTCACACCAGGCCAGTCGAAAAACCTCCAGCTTAGTAGTGCGCCATTTTCGTTCAATTTTTCTGCAACTTTGTTTGAGTAACCTAGTTTCTTCAGTAAACCAAGGTGTATTCTTCTTGGGTCGGAATTTATACTTTAGGGGCGCCACAGAATCAAGAACATTTACCAAAGCAGTATTGAAGTTGTTTGTAAGTGAGTCAACAGACCCAGTGTACGAAGGGAAGGCTGCAGTTACCGTAGGTAATAATTCTTTTAAGGCTAACACCGTTTTAGGGCGGATATTGCGACTGCTAAAGCCTATATTTTCCTTATCACAGTAAACATTAAACAACACCTCACATTTAACAAAATAGTGATCAGAGATGGCATTAGGATACGGTAACACTGTAACATTTGAGGCTACTACGCCACGGGTCAGGACAAGATCTAGAGTGTTCCCATCTTTATGAGTTGGCACATCAACTATTTGATTGAAACCAAATGTATCCATCAGTGACTTAAATGCAATTGCAAGTGAATTTGATGGGGAGTTTATGTGAACATTAAAATCACCAATAATTACAACATTATCCGCATACGTAACTAAGTCTGTTAACAAATCAGAAAATTCTTCCAAAAAATTTGAGTATGGTCCAGGTGGGCGATACACAACAACTACATAAATTGGTGTTGACATTGAGGACCTCATAACAAGTGCTTCAAACGTTTTAAAACTAGTAGGGGTATTAGAAGTAAATTTCAACCTATTTTCCGATATAAGAGCAACACCTCCACCTTTTTTGCATGGTCGTGCCAAGTGCGCACTCACAAAGTTAGGGGGAGAAGCCTCATTTAACACTACAAACTCATTTGGTTTCAACCAGGTCTCACAAAGGCCAATAAGGTTAAGATTGTGTTCATTAATAAGGTCATTAACAATTAAAGCTTTGGAGGCTAGTGATCTAATATTAAGAAGGCCAAGTTTCAGCACTGTGGACTGAGCTGAAACCTTTCGCGAGTTTTGCACCTTAGTGGTAACCACCACAGGATTCGACTGCCGGTCCCGGGTCTTGTGCCTTGCATGACGGCAGATGCGGCCCGAATTCCATACCACAGGAATATTGTTGACCGGTGGAGTAGCAGGATGACTATTGGTAGAAAATAATGTTATTTCTTCTCCCTCCTCACCTAACAAGGGAGAAACAGAGGTAAGAGGCACAGAAGAAGATGCTATAGAATAGTATAAATCAGGGTGTATGGTGCAGTCAGTAGAACACTCTAAACTACAAAGACTATGTGAATTGCATGAATCTAGCATAGCGCTAGTTAGCTCTAGCGTTACAGACTCCACACCCATGGTAACAGGTTCACTAATCACCTGTGACCTGGCCTGCACTAGTGTATCCTGTCATGGAAGGCTTAAACAGTAATCTATATTTTTAGAAAGAGTGAGAGCACCTTCCCAGTTAGGGTGAAGGCCGTCTCTCCTCAGCAGGTCAGGTCGGCCCCAGAAAGCAGGCCAGTTATCCACAAACCTAAATCCCTTCTGATTGCAAAAACTTGCCAGCCATCGGTTTAGCGAGACTAGTCTGCTAAACCTCTCATCATTGCCTCTCGCAGGCAATGTTAATGTGCACTGAAATTAAATTAAACTATTTTTTGTGGGCCCTCTGTCTGTACATGTTTGTTCAATGTTGTGAAATGTCTGTTTGCATCTGTCCTATATTCTCTTTCTTCTTGTCTAATGTTTGTTTTGCGCTGGCTTTTAATCTGCCCACGTAACTTATACGTAACTTCATGTAACTGAAAAGAGAAAAAATAGGAAAAAATCGAAGCAAAATCGTCGCAAACGGGAGAGTGCTCCTCAACCTAAAAATGAAAAAAAAAAGCGAAAAAGTCGCGAGTGTAGGTGCTTTTTGAATCGAGAAAAACGTCATTTTTTTAAGAGTAAGACCGTTTAAAATATATTGTATTGGGTGGAACCGATAGCACACCTCGTTAAGAATCGAAAACGTTCGTTTTTTGGAAAATCGGCGTTTCACATAATGGCCGCGGTCCTATCGGGTTCCCCCAAAAATATTTTTTTCGGTCCAAATTTTTTTTGTTTTTTTTCAATTGGAAAACGATAAATTCAGGAGTGGAAAGTTTAGAAAAATTATGTTTGAAATAATTCAGATGCGTTAAATGAAGTTCATGCCAGAATAACTTTTAGAAAAGATACAATAACAAAAATAAAGATAAAATATTCCGGTTTTCAGTTCAAAATTGGAAAATTAAGGACTTTAAAGACGAGGAAAAATCCAATTGAGGGAATTGGAAGAGGCTGATTTGAGATAAAAGCATTTTTGTACAAACTTATTGAAAAAGAGCGAATAATAATTTCTTTGAGTGGAATACAAATGAATAGAATGACTCGTTGTAGATCAATACACGTCATTTTTACATTAAATAGGTAAAGCTCAAATAGTAATTTCATTGGTTTGAAGAAAAAAAAAGCTAAAATTAAGTGAGATGGTTATACGTCAATTTCCCATCAAACTGGTAAGCTAAAAAGTCAGTGTTTGTGGGTGCAGAAGGAAAAAAATGTTATGTTGAGAATGAATTGTTGGCAAAGCAGGTAGGGAAGTTACAAATACAGAAAGATGAGAGTTGGTAGAAGAAAGTAAAAAGGGGAAAAGAAAGCAAATAATTAAGGAGAATAGCAAGGAGAATACAAGTAAGAAAAGGAAGAAATGTAAAAGTGAAACGTTATTTTTTTTTTAAATCGCTGAAAATTGCATATGAAAAACTTGCGACAAAAGTATGAAAAACAACAAATTATATAGTATTTTTGGAGTCCCTCGTGGTCTTGAAAAACACTATATAAATGCAAACCATTTATAATAGAATAGAATATACCTTTACTGACATAGTTACAAAATGGGTTTACATATTGTGACTGATGATGAAATTTGGCATAACACTCCATCTTCAAAGTGAGGTAAAGGAACAGAGAAGATAAGGTTATAGTTATAATTAATACAAAATTTACACAAAAATATTTGCATGTAAGATGTTACATACAATTGAGGTTTGTGTAATATGCATTTGGTGAAAAATAGTCATCGTAGTGCAAAAAATGGTCAGCATTGTGCAAAACATATAACGGTATTTTTACAGATAAGCTATAAAAATAAACGAAAATTATTTAAAGGATGAAAATCTAATTGAAGGCAAATGAACATAGACATAACATATTGTTTTGTTTTAGAACAAGAAATGAGTTGGCAAAGTATTACAATAATATAAATTCAACTACAAAAATACTATAGTAATACTATACAAACACTACACTATTTCGTTGCCACAATAAGAAATATTATAGACTACAGAAATATTACTAGGGAACTATTGTGAAAATACCACAAAGGAGCTAAGGTAAAATTTGATTTTTCAGAAAAAGTGTTGCACTAACTCTGCTTTATAAGTTTTAGAGATTTGGTAACCCCCCCATGGCTCATCAAGGAGGAAACGGAAGATGGGACGGTGAGGAAAGGTAGCACTAATAACGATGATGAAGATATTACATGGGATGAACAATGGTAAGTGAAAAAACAATTTTGATGACATTAAAAGAATATGTCAACACTAAGGGCGTTACAAGTGAGAACCAGAAAATGTTTTGTGTTCATATGCGGCCGGTATGAACCATAACCATAATAGGTGAATCTCATCTCATCAGCTGCACCGCTTGTCCTCAGTGGGGTGGCAGGAATGCTGGAGTCCATCCCAGCGATCAACGAACAGTGGATAGGGCACACCCTGAACTGGTTAAAAGCCAATTGCAGGGCACACAAAGATAGACAATTTATTAGCTCATTCACAATTTGGACCAGCCAGTCCACCTGAAATGCATGTTTTTGGAATGTGGAAGTAAACAGGATAGCCGGAGGAAACCAACGTAAGCACGGGGAGAACATGCAGGCTCCGCACAGGAAGCCACTGGATTTGAACACACACACAGGAGGTTCCCAGGTCCTTAGTACTATGCCGCACACGTGCTGGCCACTGCGCCGCCGTGCTGCACACACATACACATAAAACATATAATATATATATATATATATATATATATATATATATATATATATAAAGAAACAATTTTAAAACTGAACTATCAATAATGATAATATGATAGATATAAAATAGATATATGTAATAGATATTGTAGTGTATGGAGTTTATTTTGCCCCTAAGGGATTTTGAATTCAGTGTACTAGCTTACTAAAAGATTTATAGATCTAGGCAGAGATCTATGAGCCCCTAAAATTTTGTGATACAAAGGTCGAAGTTATGAATCGATGACAAATATAGTAGATATCTGCGTATTAATTCAGTTTTGATCATCGAATTATCAATTTATTTTCTGCATTTAATTGTTGATGGTAATGGCGAATGACCACAGGCCTGTCTTTTTCCAATTTTCTACTTTCTGTACTTCCTTCTTTCCTTAACATCTTAGTACAACATAATTCGTGATGTAATTCATAAGTGACAAGTATGTATTGCTCTATATTGAATCAATAACAAAAGATTGATTATGATAACAGAGAGAGGAAAATACAATTAGAAAGTTTTTGACATTGAGTTCGTTTTGGCAATTTTTTGAGATTTTTTTGTGATGATTAGATAGTGTGAGGGTCTGGAATTTTTACGATTTTTGGCCCAAAAGACTAGATCCTCTGGGAGGACAGTTGATTTCACACTGAATTTTTTTAGAATGAGTGTTACGAATGACAAATGATTAATAAATGTGTAACAAATACTGACTTATGTTTTGGTTAAGTTAAAACGAAAAGGTGTCTATGGAAGAGCATTTTTTAGAAGACGATGAGAAACAGATTGATCGATCCTGGAAAGGATTATAGGAATTGAAAATAACGGATTAATAGATTTCGAGACATATCATGGTAACTTAAAAATATAACTGTGTGGAAAATGAATGAATAGAAATTAATTAAACTAGGATCAAGTCTACTAGTACTTAAATTTTGAGAAAAATTTAAAACATTGAATAATCCGGCTAATTTACTAAAACATCCCAGTACGTAAGCACGATAAAATTAATGAGACTCTTAAGTGCCACTGAATTCCACAAAAGACTCTTTCTTTTCTTTTTGAAAGTCAATGCACTTTCCAAAAGACGTATCAATCTGTCAAAAAGAGGTCATGGGAAAAAAATATTTGCTGTGAGGGGGACCACAGTTGAGAACAAAGACATCAATCATCCATTATCTGTGCCGACTTAAAAATATAACTGTGTGGAAAATGAATGAATAGAAATTAATTAAACTAGGATAAAGTCTACTAGTACCTAAATTTTGAGAAAAATTTAAAACATTGAATAATCCGGCTAATTTACTAAAACATCCCAGTACGTAAGCACGATAAAATTAATGAGACTCTTAAGTGCCACTGAATTCCACAAAAGACTCTTTCTTTTCTTTTTGAAAGTCAATGCACTTTCCAAAAGACGCATCAATCCGTCAAAAAGAGGTCATGGGAAAAAATTATTTGCTGTGAGGGGGACCACAGTTGAGAACAAAGACATCAATCATCCATTATCTGTGCCGCTCATCAACAACGAGATCAAGGGGGTGATGGAGCACATCCCAGCTGCTTTTCAGACAGCTAACAGGAGATTCCTGGACTCGTTGTCTGTGGAACTGACAAAAAAGACAATAAAGTCATTTCGTGTTTGACATGGACACATTTTGAAAAAGTATTTTTGATGAGCCAAAAGCAACATTCAAATGGTGAATGAAATGTGGAATACGCAAATCAAAGACTGAAACACAACATTCAAGAATACGTCTGCTTGAAGTTATATAGAGTCTTTTTAATACAAAGTGTATATGTACACGAGGATCTTACAAATTTATAAATGCTATCTTATTTCACTTGTATTCATCAATAGTAAACTGAGGTTTTAACTCAGGGGGAAAACTTTGAGACATTCAGTAAAATAAAAGTTAAAACCTAGTTTTGTCCGCAATTGATGAAAAATTGTCTTCTGAATAAGCTCTCCATATAACTGTTTTTTGAAATTCAAATTACGAAATTTGGACGGATAGAAAAATATTACACAAAAGAAATGTTGTAATATAACAAAATTAAAATGTTTGTCAAATTGATTAACAATAATTAATTAGAATAACCATTCGCCATTAGATTATCGCCCACATTGAAAACATTTTTTGGACGGTATTTTTCATTTTTGGCAAAGTCATTTATTTTGAGCGTGAATTACCCGCTGTCTTTGCAAAATACTGTTATTCTGAACAAATTTACTTACATCGGTTATGATTTTTACAAAAGGCAAAACAAAGAGTGAATCATAACAATCAAAACGTTTTTTTTTTTGCTAAATTGATGACTTAATAATCTACCCTGGTCATCTGCCTCTAGGCCCCTAGAGTCTAGGGGGATGACCAATCCGCAACAGGGAAAACACTCAATCACTCAAATCAGGGTAAATGATTCTGACAAAGATAATGGTTAAACTGATTCAGTGATTGGATTTAGTGAAAAAGCAAAATTTGAGATTTAGAACTAACAATTTAAAAAATAAATTGTTTATCTTCGAGTTGGAGTTTTGGGATATAATGCTCAAAATGGATATGGCAACTTATAGTGGGGATTTTTGCTTTCACTTATAATAAAAATAAACATAACTTAAGAAAATATACGAATCTATAAATGAATTAGTTTTTCACCACAAAAGGTGTCTCAACAGGGGCGAGAATAAATTATGGTTAACATAATCCATTAAAAAAAATTTAAGTCCCTCTAACTATCCTTTTTTTCCATCTATAGCTTTCCCTAAATATTCATTTCTACGGTATTCATTTATGCTTTTCTCTTCCATACAGGAGATGGTGACCCCTGCTGACCAGATGACGTAGTTCTGTCAGCCCAGGGAGCTTCAAAGTTAACTTTTCTTCCCAAGGGCAGCGGTCAGGACCCTGGGGTGTGTGTCTATATTCAAAAGGTATATTCTAAGAAATTGTTGAGGTGATTAAATGTATGCAATGTCTTAACATGTTTTAATGCAATATGTCAATATGCCATTATATTAAACAAATTTTTAACTTGTTTCAGGTTCGATCCACACTGAGGCTCCAGACACCCTCATCAATCTGCCACGTGCCTGCTGCCATGCGCTGCCATCACTGGAAACTCCTGACTCCATGGCAAGCCAGTCCAACATCCTGGAAGAGATGGAATTTGCAGCAGCGCAAGAGGGCTCGACCACGTGTAGGTGCCGGCGCAAGACCAGAAGGAGGGATGAGGAGAGCCTGGATGAGGAGGCCTGGATCCAGGAACTAAATTCCACCATGAGGGCCAACCAAGCACTGCTGGAGAAGCTGGTGGAGGAGAAGTGTCAGGCTCAGTCAGACCGAGAGGCCTTCATCCGCTTTGTTGCTGACACGCTCCGCACTGCTCCCCAGGAGCAGTTCTCTGCCATGAAAGATCTCTTCACGGATATTATGCGTGATGGAGGACAGAGTCAACAT
The DNA here is from genome assembly GCF_059441175.1 of Urocampus carinirostris. Lineage (NCBI taxonomy): Eukaryota > Metazoa > Chordata > Actinopteri > Syngnathiformes > Syngnathidae > Urocampus > Urocampus carinirostris. Next base: position 1,612,822 of record NC_142361.1, on the reverse strand, counting down.
TACAGCAGGCGTGACACTCAAGGGCCTTCTTCATCGTGGGCCAGACCGACCCCTCAGCGTCTGCACCACCAGGCTGCACAGCCTCCTCACAGCCCTACTTTAGTAACAGCCAGTATTACCTGCCCCAGCCCAACTATGACCAGTACAGCCAGTGGCAGTATGGTGGTGTTTTTCTGCAGCAGCAGGCTCCCCAGCAGCAGCAGCAGGCTCCCCAGCAGCAGCAGCAGCAGCACCAGGAGGATGCTACGGAGTAGCGTATAATGTTTGATATTTTTCTGTTACTGTGTTTTTCAGCTGTGGAAGATGGGCTATGTTATGCCTTGCTGTTTACTTTGCTGTTTACTTCATTACTTTTGATAATTTTGATATAATAATAAAGTTGTTGTTAAATTGTTAACAATTGTTTGTGTTTCCTTGGTAAATAAAAGGAAGTGTGTGAATTGTGTGCAATAAAAATGTGAAAAAATATTACAGTAATAAAATAGTAAACCTCAAAAAACAAGAAATAATACTTAGATTAAGATTTATGTCTAAATTGAATGTTTAGTTATTGTCATTTGAAATTAGCCAATATGTTATTATTGTAATAGTTTATCATTTTTAATTTATTATCTTGTTATGAAATGTATTGTCAAGAAATAAAAATGGATTAAGACGAGGTCTCTATGGTGACAGGGATCCATGTTGTTACCCCATGACGTCTCGAGCACAACTGTGTGCTCAGCAAATCGCGCTGTATATACGCGGAGAAAGATCAGAAGATAATAGCTTTAATACAATATTTATTTATTGTTTACTAATATTTCCACCACCCCCCAACACAAATTAACACACAAACAATCAAATAAAAATCGACTGTGTCGCTGTCACAATAATTATAAACTGGGTAGGAGCATGTCTTCCTGCCATGGAACCCTTCCAGCCGGTGAGTTGCACCACTCCATGATGAGGTTCCTCTGAGCCTTGGCTTCCCTCAAATCTCTGTTGGGGCCTGGTACTCGGTCAGGTCTCGTGTCGTTGAGGTTCCTTCCCGCGCGCCAGGCACCAGGGTTCCATTTGGGCGCTCCAAATCTACTAGTGTGTTATGCATCACCGGGTAACGTGTTCGCATCAGGTTGTGGAGGAGTACACACGCCTTGACCAGGAGCCTCACAGTGTCAGGTTTATGCGACATGGTAGTCAGGAGCACTTGAAATCGGTTGGCAAGGATGCCAAACGAGTTCTCCACTACCCTTCTGGCTCGCGAGAGTCTATAGTTAAATATTCTCTGCTTCCTGGTCATGTCCCTGTTACCATACGGCTTCATTAGGCAGGTCCGGAGTGCGAAAGCATCATCTCCCACCAGGAAGTAGGGTACATCCTCAGTGTCACCTGGGAGAGGATCAGGCTGTGGGAAACCAAGTAGGTCATTGTTCAGGAGACCCTCTCTTAAATCACTTCGATTATAGATTTGGGCATCAGACGAAGACCCCTTGCCGCTGACGTCTATCCATAGGAACCTGTTTTTGGTTTGAACACATTTATTGACACTAATAACAGAAAACAATCATGACAATCTCAACAGCAATTAAGCACATTCACAATAGCATATTTCAATATGACGTTTAACAGCAAACACAATGTGAGGTTTGAACGAACCTGTAATCCGATGTGACGACTGCCAGGAGAATGACACTGAAGAAGCCTTTATAATTGTAGTAGTCAGACCCAGTGTTGGCAGGAGCTTTACAGGCAATATGTTTGCCATCTATAGCACCAATGACGTGTGGAAAGTTCCAATTGTTCATCCAGCCGTCACTAATCTGACGCCACTCTCCATCAGTCTGTGGTGGCGAGAGCAGCTCATCACGGTACTCCTCCACGATGGCTGCACACACTTCGCGCACCACCACACTGATGGTGTTGTGAGGGACCCTCCAGCCATACTGCATCTCGCGGTACTTGGCGCCAGAAGCAAGGTGCCTCAGGGTGAGTGCGACCTTCAGGCCTGGATCAAGGGGTGCTCGCCACTTGGTGGTCTCCTTGGTAAGGGCAGGTGTTAGTCTTTGCACTACCTCGTCAAACATGGCAGGTGGCATTCTCATAAAGTTCTGGAATGCCCTTGGATCTTCATTACGGAGCTCCACCATGAGAGGGTCGTACAGCCCAAGCTCAGGTCTCCTGCCAATCCAGTTGCGCACCCAGATTTTCCGGACCACTCCACTCCTCCTCTTTCGTCGTCTTTTATCAGTGAGGAACCGATAGACCAGTAACATTTGATTCTGATGCTGCTGGAGCAGCAAGACGAGGTCACTACGGTGACGGGGATCCATTTTCAAATCTTGACTGTGAACGTGTGCTCCGCAAATTGCGCTATGACCGTGCTCGTGATTACCCGCTGCTATTTATAGCGTCGTAACCACGCCCTGGCCGCGGCCATAGCACGTCATTTTCGCGTCATTGCCTCGTGTTGACCACGTGTGCGGCACGCGGTTTAACACGTGCTCAAACTTTTGAGCAGCTCAAAAGTTTTGAACGCGGCCGACCACGTGAAAATTTCCGACCGCGAGTAAAGCACAGCTCTATCTCGTCTATATGGCGGTCTCAAAACGTCCAACAGTGCCCAACGGCATCTGCTTCACGGCCAGAAATTTCTGGTCGTGGTTCAGCCTCAATACGCTCATGAAAGGCTGTGTACCCGCGCTCTGAAGAATTGAGCAGGGTAAAACTTTTTCGCGCTGCCACCTGCGCGCGAATTTCCGAACTCGTGTTGAGCACCGCTGTATCTCGTCTTAATGGCGAACTCAATGCGTCCAATAACGTCCGCCTCAAAGGCAGAAATTTCTGGCCGTGATTCAGCCGTAAATGTCTGTGTGACCTGCCCCTTACGCCACTTTAAAAACCATCATTGCGCAGGTATCCTCTTTTACATGAGTCTCCGACCACAAGCCAGGATCGGACTGTTAAAACATCAGCAGACTCACAAATAAAAGAAGAGGGTCATCATCGAATCGATGGACAACCCCAACAACAACCTCCACGTGGTGTCCTGTGGACGGCCTCATGACCGACGAATGCGTCTCCCACCCGCTACACGAACGCTTCGGTACAAGTTACCCAAAGCTGACCTCATCCGCTTTCGGAGTGGCCAATTCGCGGAACTCGTAACACAACCGAAGCGTTCCATGTCGTTCCTAAAGATCATCTTTAGACGACTTGAAGCGATCTAACAACAACAACAACAACAACAATGTGAGACTTGTGGAATATCTGGTTATTATCAATGAAATTGTGTGATGTGTGGTAGCTGATACCAATATAGCAAAGCGGTCCGCATAGTCCAAAGTTTTCAACAAAACAATAGCAGAAATTGAACCAAACTCCTTACTTCCCACTGTTTTTGGAGTCTTATTTTGGTACTTTTATGACCACCATTTCTCTAGATATCATTGTGGAATCCGATACCTATTCTTTCGGGAGAATAGATTAGGGCATTATTGGCGGCTTTGATGCCGTTTTTCATGAGCATGGCAACCGTTAAAATCCCCACGCCCCCTGGCGTGATGTTGGAAATTCGTGTGGCCGCGATGCTTGTAGATGAGGTGAGGCCAACCAGTTGTCCACATTGGACCGCACCTCTTTTCGGATCTGGCAAACTAGCTTCTTCCCTGAGATGACAACAGCCTCCTGCCTCGAGGTGGACGTGTGTAGGAGACACAGCTGACCGCTGCCCTTGGGAAGAAAAGTTAAGTTTGAAGCTCCCTGGGCTGACAGAGCTACGTCATCTGGTCAGCAGGGGTCACTATCTCCTGTATGGATGAGAAAGCTGAATGAATACTGTTGAAATGAATATTTATGGAAAGCTATAGTTGGGAAAAAAGGATATTTAGAAGGACTTATTTTTTTTTTTTTAATGGTTTATGTCAACTATATCTTATTCTATCCCCCCTGTTGAGACACCTTTTGTGGCTCAAAAAAACTAATTAATTTATAGATTCGTATATTTTCTTAAGTTATGTTTATTTTTATCATAAGTGAAAGCAAAAATCCCCACTATAAGTTGCCATATCCATTTTGAGCATTATATCCCAAAACTCCAACTCGAAGATAAACAATTTATTTTTTAAATTGTTAGTGCTTATTCACTAAATCCAATCACTGAATCAGTTTAACCATTATCTTTGTCAGAATCATTTACCCTGATTTGAGTGATTGAGTGTTTTCTCTTTTGTGGATTGATCATCTTCGAAAAAAATTTGTATGCACTTTTTATTTGCATTTTATTTTGATTTTCAATGTGTTATCTTGCTGTTGGCCATTCCCCTCGAGGCAGATGACCAGGGTAGATTGTTAAATTATCAATTTAGCCCAAAAAAACACGTTTTTATTGTTATGATTCACTCTTTGTTTTGCCTTTTGTAAAAATCATAACCGATGTATTATCTTTTCAGTAAGTAAATTTGTTCAAAATAACAGTATTTAGCAAAAAAAGCAGGTAATTCACGCTCAAAGTAAATTTGCCAAAAATGAAAAATACCATCCAAAAATGTTCTCAATGTGGGCGATAATCTAATGGTGAATGGTTATTCTAATTGATTATTGTTAATCAATTTGACAAACATTGTAATTTTGTTATATTACAACATTTCTTTTGTGTAATATTTTTCTATCCGTCCAAATTTCGTAATTTGAATCTCAAAAAAGTTATATGGAGAGCTTATTGAGAAGACAATTTTTCATCAATTGCCCACAAAACTAGGTTTTAACTTTTATTTTACTGAATGTCTCAAAACTTCCCCCCTGAGTTAAAACCTAAGTTCACTATCTATGAATACGAGTGCAATAAGACAGCATTTATAAATTTGCAAGATGAATTTATCAATCTTCCTCACGTACATTTACACTTTGTATTAACAAGACTCTATATAACTTCAAGCAGACGTATTCTTGAATGTTGTTGTGTTTCAGTCTTTGATTTGCGTATTCCACATTACATTCACCATTTGAATGTTGCTTTTGGCCCATCAAAAATACTTTTTCAAAATGTGTCCATGTCAAACACAAAATGACTTTATTGTCTTTGGTTTTAGTTCCACTGACTGACAACGAGTGCACGTATCTCCTGTTAGCTGTCTGAAAAGCAGCTGCGGTGGCGCAGTGGCCAGCACGTGTGCGGCAGTACTAAGGACCTGGGAACAGGTGTGTGTGTGTGTGTTTAAAACCAGCCACCGGGCTTCCTGTGCAAGCCTTCATGCTCTCATTGTTTACGTTAGTTTCCTCCGGCTATCCGGTTTACTTACCTCTTTCAAAAACATGCATTTCAGGTGGACTGGCTGGTCCAAATTGTCCCTACGTGTGAATGAGCTAGTGAATTGTCTATCTTTGTGTGCCCTGCAATTGGCTGTTAACCAGTTTAGGGTGTCCTCCAAACACTGCTCAATGATCGCTGTGATGGACTCCGGCATTCCTGCCACCCCACTGAGGACAAGCGGTGCAGCTGATGAGATGAGATTTACCTATCATGGTTATGGTTCATACCGGCCGCATATGAACACAAAACATTTTCTAGTTCTCACCTGTAACGCCCTTAGTGTTGACATATTCCTTTAATATCATCAAAATTGGTAAATTACTCACCGTTGTTCATCCCATGTAATATCTTCATCATCGTTATTAGTGCTACCTTCCCTCACCGTTTCCTCCTTGGTGAGCCATGGGGGGTTGTTGAGTCCAAATGAGAAAAACAAAACAAATTTCTAAAACTCAAAAACATCGTTAGTGCTGTAAAATCAAACTTTAACCTAGTTCCTTTGTAGTGTTTTCACGATAGTTCCCTAGTAATATTTCTGTAGTCTATAATATTTCCCGTTATGGCAACGAAATAGTGTAGTGTCCGTATAGTATTACTATAGTATTTTTGTAGTCAAATTTATATTATTGTAATGCTTTGCCATCTAATTTCTTGTTCTAAAGCAAAACAATATGTTATGTCTATGTTCATTTGCCTTCAATTAGATTTTCATCCTTTAAATAATTTTCTTTTATTTTTATAGCTTATCTATAAAAATACCGTTAAATTTTTTGCACAATGCTGACAACTTTTTTGCACTACGATGACTATTCACAAACCTCAATTGTATGTAACATCTTACATGCAAATATTTTTGTGTAAATATTGTATTAATTATAACTATAACCTTATCTTCTCTGTTCCTTTACCTCACTTTGAAGATGGATTGTCATTGTCAGTCACAATATGTTAACCCATTTTGTAACTATGTCAGTAAAGGTATATTCTATTCTATTATAAATGGTTTGCATTTATATCGTGCTTTTCAAGACCATGAGGAACTCCAAAAACACTAATGTGGTGTTTTTCATACTTTTGTCGCAAGTTTTTCATATCCAATTTTTTAAATAACTTTTCCCTTTTACATTTCTTCCTTTTCTTACTTGTATTCTCCTTGCTCTTCTCCTTAATGATATACTTTCTTTTCTCCTTTTTACTTTCTTCTACCAACTCTCAACTTTCTGTATTTGTAACTTCCCTACCTGCTTTGCCAACAATTCATTCTCAACATAACATTTTTTCCTTCTGCACCCACTGGCTTTTTAGCTCACCAGTTTAAATGTAAAAATGACGTGTATTGATCTACAATGAGTCATTTTATCATTTTTATTCCACTCAATGAATTTTCCCTCAATATTCATTGAAAATAAATTATTCATTCGCTCTTTTTCAATAATTTTGTAAAAAAATGCTTTTATCTCAAATCAATCTCTTCCAATTCACTTAATTGGATTTTTCCTCGTCTTTACAGTCCTTAATTTTCCAATTTTGAACTGAGAACCGGAATATTCTCTTTATTTTTGTTATTGTATCTTTTCCAAGTGTTATTCTGACATTAACTTAATTTAACGCATCTAAAATAACTCAAACATAAGTTTTCTAAACTTACCGCTCCTGAATTTATCTTTTTCCAATTGAAAAAACAAAAAAAGTTGGACCGAAAAAAACATTTTTTGGGGAACTTGATAGGCCCGCAGCCATTATTTTGCACCCCGTTGGCGTCAAACGCCGATTTTCCAAAAAATGAACGTTTTCGATTTTCTAACGAGATGTGCTATCGGTTCCACCCAATACAATACATTTTAAACGGTCTTTCTCTTAAAAAAAAGGTTTCTCTCGTTTCAATGTGCACTTCATTTGCATCGCTTTTTCCTTTTTTTTTCCTCCGATACTTTCAAAACACAAAAGACAACATAAAAACATTGGAATTTAAGCGTGATAGGAAAGGATGACAACACAGATGACAGACAGACAGAGGGCCCACAAAAATCAGTTTACCGTATTTTCCGCACTATATGGCGCACCATGTTATAAGGCGCACCTTCAATGAATGATATATTTTAAAACTTATGCCATACATAAGACGCACCCCATTATAAGGCGCTATAAGTGCATGCTGGTTTAAGATCAGGTAATTGTGCAATTTTGTAATTGTAATCCTGTGCAGTCCTTCGAGACATTTTTGGGATTAAGGGCTATTTACGGTAAATAAATGTGACGACTTGACTACAGTAGAGAATGTAGTTACTTTATGCAACCTCTAGATGTTGCCACGCTCAAGGGAATGTCAACAAAATATTCAAAAAGGTCAAACTTTATTAACAAACAAGCTTTCCACAACTCCATTCACTCCCAAAATAAATAAACAGCCGTTTTATTATTTTCTCTGAGGTAAAGCATTTTCGTGACACATCTTTGAACAACATCGACATATCATTTTATTTTTTGTCCATTTAGTCAACACGCAAAGAAAAAAACGTCTGATACTGTTATTTTAAATGAAACGTTAGTGCAATCGCAATAAAGTGACACTCGTAATGTGCAAAAACAACGAGTGCAAAGCAATAACATAATAACTGTAAAATGTAAAACGTAAACACACAAAAGAAAAACAAAGATCACTCTATAAGCTCCTCATCGACGAATCCCTCGAATTCTTCTTCTGCTGTGTTCGAATTGACCATATCTCAGTGAATGGGCCATCCAACACGTCCGGTGTTTTTGTGCCAGCGCTGTTGCCTTCATACGTATAGTTATCGTACTGACACTTCTGCTTGCCGCTCTTTGTTGAACAACCCACTGTTCAAGTGTCTCCTCTAACTCTGGCCATCTTGCTTTATTGCCACGGAAACTTTGTTGAGTTTTCCTTACTTGGCGGAGCTTATCTTCATCCTTTCTCCACTTCCGTACCATCGATTCATTTAAGTTTAACTCTCTCGCTGCCGCTCTATTGCCGTGTTGTGCTGCGTGACTGATCGCTTTGAGTTTAAACTCGGCGTTGTACGCGTGTCTCTTAACAGGAGCCATTTTTTATACAAATGCATGTATGAAAGAGAATCTCGCTCGCTCTCTCTCTCTCTCTCTCTCTCTCAAACGTGACATTCTGAATAATTCTGCGTTTGTTTAAGGTAAATTGTGCTTTACATCTTCACCAGTCATAACCCTGGATTCAGACAAATACTGTATTTGTTGAATATGAATTAAGCAGTTTAATGGGGTAGCCATTTTGCCACTTAGTAAACAAATACAACACGAGCCCCGGCAACTACCAATCGTTTAATATTTCCCAGTATGCACAGCGCAAAAAATGGAGTCGGCGGCTGTTTCTCGTAGTTGCGAGACCTTGCGAATTTAATATTGAGCCATATATAAGGCGCACTGTGTTATAAGGCGCATGGTCAGCTTTTGAAAAAAAACAAGACTTTTAGGTGCGCCTTATAGTGCGGAAAATACGGTAATTTAATTTCAGTGCACATTGAAGTTTACAATTACTGAGTTTTGGTTGTTTTTTCTACACAATTTTCCTCAGGGGAAACGCCGCAATCCACCGACCTTAACATTTAATTTAATTAATTGAGGACGCCGCCGCCCTTTTTTATAATATTTCTCAGCGGCATTTTAACTGAACAGGAACGTGCATTTTTTGGGCTTGTGAGCTCCTGTAAGTTATTACGTACCTAAATACGTTTAATTTACCCGTCTCATACATCTGAACCGTTTCAAACTAAAAAATATAGTTTGAATAACAGAATGTACCCTAATTCAACTGGCATTCTCTTAGATTGTAGAGTATTTTTCTTTGTACCTAGGAATTTAGTTGCATTACATGCTGTCTAGCGCGCTCCAAAGCTTCACAACGACCCAAACCTGGATTATTTCATTACAAAATGGCTTCTTCTTAAAATTATTCAAAATTTATATTTTAATACATGCATTTTACTTGAGCAAATACACCACTCTGGTCCGACTGTAGCCTGCCTTTAGTCGACTCCAAAGCATTAGGATGCTAATCTCGCTCGGTAGCTAAACATGTGCTAACAATTTCTTCACCCCAATCCATGTGCATCGAATAAAAAACTCTGTACAACCGGAAGTTTCGGCACCATTTGTTAAAGTCAATCATTATTAAGACTATTTAGTGGCTATATTTGCACAGATAAAATACATGTATATAATTTAATTCTACATGATGGTGGAAGCAAAGAACTTACGTCCTTCCTGGCTGAGGTCCCAAACAGAGAGAGGGAGTGGTTTATTTTACGTCAGAGGAATCAGTACAGACAAGAACACGACTTTAAAATAAAAGAATACGAGATTGATAAACGTACAAGAGATATAATTACACCCATTGTTAAAACGTTACTTTATGTGTGTGTGTGTATGAGAAACATTGTTTTTATATTTAGTAATATAAAAACAAGCTAATTACCTTGAGACAGAAATTCAAGAGATTTACATTGAAAACCTGACTATGTGAAATCCCTACCGTACCACAGAATGATTAAATTTTGCCTCGTCCACCCTGCGTTGCTCCGGGTGGAGCATGGAGATCAAACTTACGTCTTTATGAAGCAGCCCAACAGTTCTATGACCAACAGTTTCTATCAGGATAAATAATTTTTATCGACAGGCTTTATTTCCTGATTTGTTTCTCTCCCCATCGTTTTCCATGGGCTCGGTGTGGCGTAAATAAGACTTTGAACATTTTAAAAAGACACGCACATAGGCTCTGTGTGCCAAGTTGACTACCTCCTTTTTAAATTCTGCATTACAACATAGTTTTGAATTTTCTTTGGATACAATCATCAAGTCGCAATGGCCGAACCTGAATTAAATCGCCGTAAGTTAAATGGAAGAGGCAAGCATCACAAAGAGTGGGAGCAAATGTCAGGACGATACGAGTGATTGATACAAGCTTCGAAGAAAGGTGTGGAATATTCGTATTGTGTTGCTTTCAAAAAAGACATGAAAGTAGCTGCCTCCGTTTTCTATGATTTAAAGACGCATTTTGAAACAAAGAGCCACGCCAAAAACGTAGAAGTCTGGAAAACATATCAATCAATGGATGTTCATTTTGCTCCTAAAAAAGAACCGGAAGACTCCACAACAGCTGCCGAAGTGATGTTTTGCAATTTCATCGCAGAGCACAACGTACCTCCAACAGTTGCCGATCACTTCACAAGGCTTATGAAAAACATGTTTCCCAGTCACAAGGCTGCAAAGGTTTGTATTTTCTGTCCTTGTTAAATAGTCTGTTTGATATTTAAAATACACGCATCAATGCTTGATATTGTGGTTTGGTTTACAAAATAGAAATAACAACTACTTTTTTCCTCCCAAAACTATCTTTAATTACAAATTTAAGTTCAAAGTGTTATTAATGGATATTTTAGTTACGCTGATAACAATTGTTCCTGATTTTTTATTTGAAATAATTGTTTATAACTTGAGCTTAGTAAAAAAAAATTAGTCCCACATAAATTTGGACTAATTCACTTTATTAAAAATATGTTTAAGGAATTTGTCTGCAAGAGAACCAAGACGACCACGATAGTCAAAAACTGTCTCGCCCCTGCCTTCACTGAACTGGTCATTGAAATATGCAGAACACTGCCTTTCACCCTGATGATTGATGAAAGTAATGATCGTGACTGCACCAAAAGACTTGTTATCCTGCTACAGGTACTGGACAGGAGTTCTAAAGCAAAATACGGCACTGGGTGTACAGAGATTTCCAGAAACGTGGAAGGTATTTTCTGTCCTGCTGTGCCTCGCACACAGCAATGCAGATAGTGAGAGGGTATTCTCACTTGTGAGGAAAATCAACACAGAATACAGAAAGCATGTCAGAAGACACACTTGTTGCCTACTTGTAGGTGAAAATGAATTACTCTGGCAATTGCTGTAACCTTCCAGCCATCAAAAGATATGCTCATGTCAGTAAAGAAGGCAACAGTGGCATAAAATAGAGAACACTGTAGTATAATTAAGCAACACTTGTAATTTCATCATCAAGAATATGTACAGAATGATAGAACGAAACACATGTACAATATAACATGTTAAACTACATAAATAAACACGTTTTAAAAAAAATATGGTGTAAGATTGTTTTGTATTTTGTAAGGGAAAATACGACAGTTTGTAAGGGCATGGAGCCGTGGAGGTGGAGAAGTATGTCTTCTTTTCATTCTCTCTCTCTCTCTCTTTTTTTTACTCTCTTTCTCACTCTGTCTTTCTTGCCCCCTCCCTCTCTTTCTTTGATTTTTTTGGTTTGAACAAATTTATTGACACTAATAACAGAAAACAATCTTGACAATCTCAACAGCAATCAAGCACATTCACAATATTATATTTCAATATGACGTTTAACAGCAAACACAATGTGAGGTTTGAACAACCCTTCTCGAAAATCTTAATAGCAATCAAGCGTATTCACAATTTCGTTGTATAACATCTTTGTTAGTGTCAATAGATCCGTCCAGGCCAAAGTCTATTTTTTTTTGTTCTGAACAAATCCACCGACACCAACAGCAGCAAAACAAACACGACAATCTCAACAACCATCAAGCATAATCACAATTTTGTTATATCTGACAATATGACGTGACGATATGACATTTTAACACTTTTTCCTGACATTTTCAACATCAATTAATCAATTTCAGAGTTATTATCTTTTAACAGTAGTTAACCAAAGTGTAAAGGGCAAAACTATTGTGCAAGGGCATAGCTCTGCCATCCCACCCTCCCAAGCAGAATCCTCCAGTCCTCTTTGTGGGTCCTCTCCCTTCTTACTTCTACTTTCCACAACCAGGCCGTTGCTGCCGGGACCCCCACAGTGTAGCCCCGGTTCCCCACTCCGGGTGGGTGCAGACGATTCTTCTTTATGGCTGCGTCCTAGGCCCGCCGCTCACAGATTGTATGGTATCTACAGCCATTTGGAGCACAGCCACTGGGGGGATCTGCCTGCACCTCCATACCAGCAGGTTTCTAGAGGTCCAGATGGCGTCCTTGATGGCGGCGACAGTGAGCCAATCCCTGGCAAAGTCGTTCCGAGACCTCCTCGACCGACTCACCCCGTAAAGCACGTACTAGTCTGGCTTTTTTCTACCATGAGTGCCACAAGCTTAAATTAGTTTTGACACCCCTGCTCCAGAGAATCACCCGATAGTAATATTTGTGTTCAGCAGGTGGCAGCGTGTACAAAGCTTGTAGGTTTAAGGGCCAAGAGAGATGACGTGTCAAATAATAGAACGTTTCGGTTGGTGTTGAGCTCTGATGAAAATGACGTCACGCCAAGGAGACCATGGTTTAGCTATCGGCTAGAAAAGCACTGTGGATTGTCAACATGATAATAACTCGACAGGTATATGCTTTCAACTGTTGTATTGTGCGAATTGTGTTATAATAGTAACAATAGTCTGATGGACTTTTAGACAAGTCGAAAAGGTTATCAAGCTAGCTAATGAAAGGATCACCAAGCAGAACGTGTTGGATTTAACGTAATTTGCATAATTTCCTTTTTTGTAACACATATTTACAGGATCTCGTGCCAGTTCTTTTAGTGTGTTGTGTGCATTATACATTGGGTTGCCAACTATTTGAAAACAAAAGAAGGAATACCTGGACGCCATGATTCTTTCTTGGCGGTTATTGAAATGAAACTCATTAAGATGCATTTTTTGTTGAATAGAATATGAAATGAAATGAAATGATCTGCATTTATATAGCGCTTTTCAAGTCAAGACTTCCCAAAGCGCTTTACAGTGTGCTTCACATTTCCCAATAGCGGCCGTGCAGCCATGTAAGGCGCTAACCTGCATATTGGGGGTATTAGGGGTTCAGTGTCTTACCCAAGGACACTTCGACATGTAACACGGAGGAGCCGGGATTCGAACTGAGATCTCTAGGATGGCTTCAAGTTGCTACGTAACAATTATTAAATAAAGTAAGGCAGGGGCGTCAGGAGCTTCAAGTTGCTACGTAACAATTATTAAATAAAGTAAGGCAGGGGCGTAAACTGGCAACCCCCAAATTACACTCGAGCACCCCCAAAGATTACAGCATTTTAAAAACTATTTTCCTCAATCAAGGACTCATAGCCTAAAATATGAGGAAAAACGCCAGAGAAAAGAAAAGGAAAACAAAACAAAAATCTAAACCACCCAGTGTCAGAAACACTCCAAATACATGGTATTTCTAATTATTTATTTAATATTGCTGTAGTATTTTTTCTATAGTATTTATGTAGTAATATTTCTGTTACAGTATTTTTGTATCATAGTGTTACTGCAATAGTATTTTGTAGTTTTTTTTGTTGCAGACACACAAGGGACAATGGGCACCAAAAAAACATTTTTTTATTACTAGTACTAATATTATGTGATCACCAGTGTTGGGAATAACGCCGTTATAAATAACGTCGCTATGTAAGGTACTTTTTGTGTGTGTGTGTGTGTGTTGGGGGGGGGGGGGGGGGACGTTCGTGACGGGATGATCTAACGAATTATTTTTGCCATGCTGCTTTACTGTACGTACGGTCAAAAGCGCTGTTACTTTGGCTGCAGATTGCTAATACTGGCTCATCCCTCGCACACCCGACACCGTGTTCAGCGGCATGGTTTTCCACTATTCTCCGACTTGTTTATGTCACATCTTTTAGGATCATGTCGCCATTCAAAATAGCGACTACCATATAGTGACGAGCTATTAGTATTTACAGATCCGCTGAAAGAAAAGGCGGATGAGGGCTGATACACTGAAAATTTGAGCATCAGGAACTCGAGTCGTTCGCAAATGAAACGTCTCTATGAGCAGGCTCTTGAAAGTGAACCAAGGGAACTGGCTTCCACCAATCAACAGCTATTTCCCTCTGAAGCGCCCTTTTTCTCTTAAGATCGTCAATATGGACTTTTGGGGGATTCCGTGTTGTTGACTTTAAATCTGTTGTGCATAAAAACAGCTCAAATTGTTTTGCTATTTTTATTCTCTCTCTCAATCAAAAACACACATGCTTGATAGACCAACTAATGTTATGATAAATGCTAATGAATCAGTCCCTCCATTAACCTGCTCTCTCTAAACAAGTTAATGTCAAGGTTAAAAGTAAGAAACACACTCTGAGTCGGAGATTATTTTTGGGTAGCCCTTTCATTGGAGGCATAGCCCACCTGAGCTTTCCCCTAGATCCTCTTCCAAGTGCTGCTCAGAGAGAAAAGACTCCAATCTGATAACTACTATCCCATTTATTCAAAACACAGCCGTAAAACCACACATCTGATTGGCTTAAAGGTGATCACATGATTAAATTGAGCTATATATTGCTGGTCACTAGGTGGCCTGCGAGCACAATAAATTAACAGTAATTAAAGTGAAACTTTTGTGACATAAACGAACAATGAGCTACTGTAAAATCAAGGGAGTTTTTCAGGGGACGCAAGCTTGTGACCAGACTTCCCGGCACGAAAGTGAAAGACATCTTAATTATGAGTTAGAAGGCCTCAAGATGATACGATTGTTGTAAGAATTCAAACACCACCTGGATATAATCTTTGGCTTTGTTAAGGTACGTTTGAGGATAAAATCATGACACAAAGGCACATTCTGACTACAACTTTTTACATTATATTCTAAACACACACACACTTTTCTACCATGGCACGAACTTTTTAAAATTTCAATTTTATCAGCAGCTTTATTCTGGTCTAGAGTCTTTTGAGTCGGGAAATCTTTTGCCTCAGAGGCTGCGCCACCGATTGCTTATCCAATCTAAAGGCGCGGGGTGAGTAGCAAGGATGGAGGGGGAAGGGATGAGGGAGAGAGTCGGAGATAGGCTCAGCTGCATCTGAGCCTAAAAAATTGGCTCGTTGAATAAATAATCCTTCAAATTCCCAAATATCCGTGCCGATAATCTGCCCACCCGATTATCAGTCTACCTCTATTCACTATGTTAGGTGTGTAAGGCAATGCCACTAACTCCGTCTTCTCTTCTGAATATTTTGAAAAATCGCAGTGCACAAAATGTGTTTGGCTTAAAAAGTTAGCTTTAGTCCAGGTTTTTTTTTTTGTCTCTTTGTGGGTATAAATGTAAAGCGTCTAAACTTTTCTGTTTTTACATTCTTCAAAGCAGATGAATGGAGCCAGACATTCTGACATGTCAGCACCCAGGACCTTGCCCTTTATTGGACAATTACATCAGGAAGACTGGATCAGATGAGGAAGTCTTGCGAGGATCCTCCTTTGGCATCAGCGTTGTCAAAGTCAAGGCTGAAGCTCAAGTGCAACTTTCGAACACCACGTAGAACCTGCTGGCGAGCTTCCAATGCCCATTTCTAACGGGTTCTGCGACACCTCGAGAGAGGAAGAGGGCTTTGCTGATTTTGTCACGTTCACAGAACTTCCAGCCCACCCGTGGTGTTGCTGCATCGTTGGCACTACGACGAACTCGAGGGGTCTGAAGGAAGCACCAGACATAGTTATGGATTCTGAACCCAGATCCTCTCACCACCAACTTGATCTCAAAATTCAGGATTTGCCCACAATGTCCTCTGGCTCATCTGAACCCAACGGGTCCTCGCTAGCCTTCCCCGGGAAGAACACCGTTAATGATGATATTTTAGAGGACATGCGTTCTGATTCTCGTGGCTCTTGTTCTAACTCAAAGCTCTCCTTGCAATTCCCTACCCATGAATGTTGTGTGCCCAATGGTCTCTCGCAAAGTGAAAGCTTTGCAGACTTCTGCTCTGCAGCTACGCAGCATGATGGTGGTGAAAAGTGGGATGATTTTAAAAACAAGAGCACCGAACAAATAGGCAGTTTTAAGGT
The DNA here is from genome assembly GCF_059441175.1 of Urocampus carinirostris. Taxonomy (NCBI): domain Eukaryota; kingdom Metazoa; phylum Chordata; class Actinopteri; order Syngnathiformes; family Syngnathidae; genus Urocampus; species Urocampus carinirostris. The sequence goes on along the minus strand of NC_142361.1, from coordinate 1,596,666 downwards.
AATCCTGAGCGAAGGTTCTCAAAATCTAACAATCAATCAATCAAAATGTATTTATACAGCACTTTTCAGGCGATGAATTGCAACTGGAATTGCTGTATAAAACAATGTACGTTAAAAAAAATAAATCCCCTCATTTTTCTCACCCAACAACCCGGAATTTCAAACAGACAAAAACAATGTTTATCCTTAACATCCCAGGAAAATTTGCTTTTAATTCCAAACCAAGACATAACTAAAGTACATTTAATGCTGTTCTTAAACCATTACGAGAATATGGACAGTTTTGGTTTCTTTTAGGAGACAACACTAATAGGGTTGGCAGCAGACGGCAACATGAAGGATTTCCAGCAAGCTAACCACACCAGTGACTGGAGAGCAGTGCATTACAATAATCTAAACAAGATGATATAAAAGCACAAATCAGCACCTCTGTGTTTGAGACAAATATCGGTGGACCCTGGCTTTGTTCTTGATAAGATCAAACAATCTAGTCATATTTTTCACTTGTGGAATAACATCAGGCTCAGAGAAAAAAAACACCTAGGTCCTTAACACGTTTTGAAGGTCCAAAACCTTCCAGTTTTGGTAAATGATTCTCTAACAGCTCAGTAGCCTAGATGGTAAGGCGCCCGCTTTGAGACTGGGAGGTCGGTGGTTCGCGCCCCGGCCGAGTCATTCCTAAGACTTAAAAAGTGGTCGGCGGCGCCCTCTGTTGGCTGCGGCTGCATCGGCTCGCTACAACGGGTCAGGTGCAATCGACATTTCGTTCTGTGTACATTGTTACACAGAATGACAATACAAGGAAATTATTATTATTATTATTATTATTAACTTGTAAGAGCAACGTCTAAAACCTCTGTTCAAAGAGGTGGTTAAAACATGATTTATCTACTATTTTTCCGTCTGAATGCTGAATTTTGTGTTTGTAAAATACGAGTTATAAGACAAGAATTGATAAACTTGAGCTAAGAAATTTGCATTTATTTTTCATAACATGAGCTTCACCTATAGGGAGCTGACATGATTGTCTGCCATCGTGTTGTCAAAAAAGATCATAGTAGAAATCATAATAGTAAAGTCCTTGTCATGCTGATAGGAACTTCCTCTTAAAATACTATTTAATAATTATCAGAGACTTTGTGTATTATTAAGTGCCTCGTAGTAGTAAACAATACTTCATTTATTAAAGAAAAAAATGTTGATTTAAATATTAAGCAAAAATACATGAACTATCATATAAACCTGAATACACGTACGTCAAAACATTTGTATTTCTTTTACATAACATGAGCCTCACCTACAGGTACCCCACAAAACCATAAACCTCAAGGCTGGAAAAAAATATAAGAAAAATTGTATTTTTTGATTACTTTTGAGTCCCTGTAGTTTGTATTCTTCCCTGTGCCGTTAAGCATACGTTTTTGGTTACACAACACAGCTACTTCTAATAGTCAAACAATACACACTGCTCCTTATAAAAAACTAAAGATGCAAAGAACTATGATTTAGAAAGTAACAACTTTTTCATTAACTGTGTACTTTTTAAAAATTCTAAACCAACCTTTTACTGTAAACGCCATTCGTGTTTGTAAAAAATGGATATGGATTAGAGTGTGTTCGGTAAAATGTAACGCTTTAATGTTTCTGTAAAATTTGCCTAAAGTCCCAATTAAAGACATACCCAGTGTAAATTAATTGCTGTTCTTGAACAGTTGAGAGGATATAGAAAGTTTTGGTCTCTTTGGAAATGTATACGAAATAATCACTGCAACTACCTATTAACATTGTGTAATCTAAGTAGGAACACATAAATAGAAGGTTTTTATTCTTGCAGGAATTTATTTTGCTTTGCAATCACACGCCTTCAAAAAAGTGTAGCATTGCAGGTCAAAGTTGAATCTGAAAAACTAAACATTGTATTTTACATATTTTTCTAAGGATAGGTTTAGGGGCTTCCAAAAGTGATCATTTGGAGACGACCAGTTTATATCCCTAAAACCTTTGCAACCGTGTATTTTACTTCGGCCAATTCTTAGACATTGTGAAAGAGTTGTAAATGTTTGACTTCTCGTTCTAGAAGTCAATCCATTATTTTGCGCACTTGTGAGTGATAATTGCGCATACAAATGGATCCCTGGTTGCATTTATGTACATTTATTTTCGACTCTGATATGAATGCACCCCTGTAAAATGGCATGCATTTATGTTGGGAATTTTATTGGCTAACCAATGTGTCAATCATCATTTGAATTTAGTCACTATTGGCTGAAGGTTCTTGAAGCAAATAGGTCATATCCGTTTTCTTAATACAGGCATTCATAGGATATCGCGAAAACAAGCTTGCAGCTGGACAAGAGTGGTCACTCAAATGATCAGAGTCAGTGACTATATTGGAAATGATCTTGCCAGTTTTTTTTTCTTTTATAAGGAAATAATGGGGCAAAACGGACTGATTACAACAAGGAACATCAAACAATGCAGAAATGCCTTTAGGCAGATATTTTTTTTTATCTGTTGGCATTATCGTGTGTTGAATAGCCTACTTGTATACTTTTTCATGATATTTTACACGATTGGATTCACTGGACTGACATGAATGTAACCAGACCATTTTTGTTAAGAATCGTTTTGTGAGTGGAATATTACTGCACTTTCTGCATTTTATCTGCTTTTAGTTTTCGGGGATCTTGTTTCAGACTGATCGTGATGTTTCTGTGATTTGTACGTTTTGAAATGGTCATCATCATCTTGAATCCAAAGAGTTTAAGCTTTGGTATGAGTTATTATAGTTTCTGGTAACATTGCAAAGACATGTTCGTTCATCAACAGTCTGAGGGCCGGCCGGAGAGCTGGAAGAACGTTTAGTGCGTTTAAAAGCAAACCAAAAATCTAAGTATCCCTCAGGTAAAAAAAAAATGTTTCGTCACCTTTGTTATTGTGTTTTACTTGAAATTTGATAACCCTGCTCTGTGGACACTAACATTTTGCAATTTCTTTCCTCGTGCACTAGCTCCTCCGGGCGTCTTTTCCAGAAACAGAAGTCTTATCTGCAAGCAAAGAAAAAGAAGGGGTGCTGATCTTGGGTGCACTGCTCTATTCTCAAAATCATCCTGAATGCAAGGACAACGCAGTTGAGCGGTATGACAAAGAATAAACCTTGAGAAAAACATTGAATGTTCACATTTTTGCGAAAAAAATAGACTAAGATAGCGTTTACATTTCCATCTACCGTATTTTCACAACCATACGCGGTCTCAGTATTTGGTTCTATTTTTGTATTCATCAACACAGGGCGCAACACATGATAGGGTGTGGGTGCCCTCTGTTGCGGCCGCCTTACGACAACACAGACATGGATAATGCTGTGCGTATTTAAAAATACAACGTAAGTGAACTTAGTTTCGTTGTGGTTTATTTAGGTATTAATTACAAGGTAAAACACGCATAAAAAATAATTTTTAAAAATGATGGTGCAAAACAGAGTGTGGTGCTCATATTTTTTTTTTTTACTGGTAATCCATATCAAACAAAACTGTCAAAATCCTCGTCCTGTTCTGACCAAAACAGGTTCGCTAAATCTCCATCAAAAGGTTCACTTTCTTCGCTTTCAGAGTCCCTTTCAGACTCCATTTCTGAAAGCACAAACAACAGTCCCAACAGACACATTAGCACAAGAGTCGACCATCTATTCTTTTCATTATAATCTGCTGGAAGTTTCTGCGCTACTGTAGTCCTGGTGGAAAAATGACACTGTTGCATGAAACAAAAGCACAAAGACCTTTACATTACACACGGTGCACTGCACGATAGGGCACGCCACACAATTGGAAGACAATCTGACACTTTTATCTTTGCCTTATGGTCATGAAAATATGGTAAATGCGACTTGTTTGCGATCTCCAGGGAGTTTTCTGTATCTTCTGTGAGAAGGGCACAAGTCTCCCGTATGCACAAAGGAGAACATGTGACGTCACAAACAATGTGCCCAGTGTTTACAGGAGTGCACATGGATGCTAATAGCGGAGCGTATCGAGCAATTTTAAATGTATTGTGCTACCACAGGCTGAACAGAGTTGCCCCCCTCCAAATATTAAGTACCGTAAATTCCGGACTATAGAGCGCACCTGATTATAAGCCGCACCCACCACATTTCGGGGGGAAAACCGCTTTTGTACATACACAAGCCGCACCTGTATATTAGCCCCATGCGCCCACATTGAAATAACGCAATACAAACGTGAAATTAACCCATACCCAAGACAGTCCAAAAAACACAGCCGGTAAAATGAACGGAAAATGATACCAGTACTTAAGATTTAATGCAGACCTGCAGAGGCCGGGTGCCCGTTGAAAGTAATCCAAGGAAAAAAATGTGTATATTTCCAAAGGTAAGGGTGGGAAAAATATATATCCACTATTGTCGGCCGCGTCCACAAACACATCTCACCTTTACTCCACTTCCCATCAGCCCGCGTTTGCCCCGCCCCTTCTTTCTCATCTGCTCGTACAAAACCTATCAGAATAAGTTTCTAAAATAAATATATTACAAAAATATACAGTTGCAAATACTTATTATACATGGTTACACATATTTACAAAGAAAGACGGTACACCGAGAGAGTTTTCAAAGCTTTAATAATATTATAACTTTCATCCCAAACCGTGCCTGTGAAGGGTAGCAAAACGCTACTAGAAACACGCTCGCAACACAGTAATCAGCTCTTTCAAGAAAACATACCGTACTTATAATAAGCAATAAGCCTTAATCTTCCTCCTTATAACTGACGTCATCAAAGTCGTCTTCCTTAAGTATGGGAAAGAGATTTTGTCATATAGACATCGTCCCACACTCCCTCATTTAAAAACACGCTAGCATCATGCTCACAGAGTACAGTTTACGTGCGGTAGCTCTGTCTCCTTCTATATCGGACTGCTCGAATGCGTTTAGCTTGAAAATTGCGTCATGTGCCTTTCTTTTTGCAATTTGCACGATGAGGATATGTCTAAGCTAAATTAATTTGTGCACAAACTAAGAAGTTGCAGTCTAAATCTTACCTTATGTACTCGAGCGCCGCTGGCGGCCGCTAGAAAAATTACATAAATTGGCCGTATTACTGAATAAGCCGCAGGGTTGAAAGTTTGGGAAAAAAGTAGTGGCTTATAGTCCGGAATTTACGGTAAATAAGAAAGCTCAATTTCCCTCCACTGAATGCTTTATGGGTTTATGTCCGCCATGGTTTTTGAATTCTACGCTTCCTCCCATCTCTCAATGACGTGCAGGTCGCATAAATGCGTTTTGACCGTTCAGGCAGAAGTCGCATTCCAAAAGATCGCATAAGTATTGGATAAAGACCACATATTAAAGTGGCCTCGGTCTTGTGCGAAAAAAGCTGATATTTTCTGTTCAGACGGATTCCAACAGATGGGATACAGGTCAAATCATTGCAAAAAAATCAACCTAGCCTAAGTGTGTACAAGTTAATGTTTCATTAGAATTTGTGGGTAACTTTGAACAGACAGCTAGTAAATGGTGTCCTGAATAATCAGACTTCTTTTTTAGTTATTGTTTATCCGAACAATGACTTCAACCATTACATATAAAAGTCCTGTTGGTTTATTAATGAAACAGATAAATTCTAAACTAAGAACAATTCAGACAAGAGTACATAATTTTGTACTAAACATTAATAAAAACAAAAACAGTTACTACATGTAGTGTCATATGAGGCGCAACTGATTTTAAAGCACACTTTCAACTTTCTGGCCAATTTTGGGTCTTTAAGTGTGCTTTATAGTCCTTTTTTCATTTCATTGTAATTGCTGTTTTTTTACAGGGCTGTGCCAGGTTTCTGCCTTGCCCATCTGGATTCACACTGCACTGCAGGCCTCAGGTTCCAGTGGGGCTCTTCCCACGCCAACAAGAATCTGCTCAGGTGTCTTGGCGTGGTCTCGGGGAATATGGTACGTTAATTTAATTTGTTCAAAACTTCCTATGTAGGTCATAACAGGTTTTGTTTTCTTTTGGATACCAGAAGCTGAACAAAGACTGTTATCCAGGTTCTACAGTAACATCAGCTGAGGCTGAAATACACACTCAAAGGCCTATTACCTGAATGCAAGTATGAGGTCGTAATGATATTTGATAAGTGGAGGCCAATGCCATCTTAATCGTTTTTTTTTTCATCCTAGCGGAGCAGGCCAGGTCTTTGCAATTTTCAGATGGTCCTGCTTCTCTCAGAAGTTTCTGTACTTCACTCAAGGTTAGAAAGTTGTCATGAGAACACTACTCTGTTGAAAACGACAAGTATATTTATATTAAAAAAGGTGCAGACTGTGTAAGTAGTTCTTGTTAATAACTTAAACATGTTCGTTCTATCTAAATTTGTCTTTCCTTTTAATGTACAATTCCTGTGTACTGTAAAATTAAATGCACAATCATGTCAGTGTTTGGTTAACAACATATTGTTGGTTTAAATATTACAGCCATCCTCCCCTCATAATATAATGTGCCTTTTATATACCAGCAGAACTATATGGATGTACCTATGGATTTATTTGTTTTATTATAAGGCTTCAGGTTTACTGATAAAATCACATTGACATGCATGGCAATAAAAGATGTACAATGCAAATATGTTACACCTGAAATAAATTTAATGAAACTTGTGAACTGTTTTTACTTCATTTCTGGCACCTTATGCAGTTTAAAACGCTGTTGAAGTTTGGTCCATTTACCGTAGCATGTATTTAAGCCAAAACGCTGTTTTATTTTTTTAGATTTTCCACCACCTAAACTGGTACTTTCTTTCTTGAAATCAAATAATGTGATTTATTCTATGCATTCACGCTTTGTGTTATTAATTTTTATTTTTTTAAATTTATTTAGTCTTTTCATTTAATTTTTTTAATAGGAGCTGTATTGAAGTCTTAACTTTTTTACTCACTACCCCCATCTGGTGGCTTGTGTCAACATTTCAGTCTCTGTCAGCCTATACAGGACTGTCTCAGAAAATTAGAATATTGTGATAAAGTTCTTTATTTTCTATAATGCAATTAAAAAAACAAAAATGTCATACATTCTGGATTCATTACACATCAACTGAACTATTTCAAGCCTTTTATTATTTGAATATTGCTGATTTTGGCTTACAGCTGAAAAAAACTCAAAAATCCTATCTCAAAATATTAGAATACTTCCTCAGACCAAGTAAAAAAAATAATTTTATAACAGCAAAACTAAATCAAACATTTGAAAATGTCCATTGATGCACTCAGTACTTGGTTGGGAATCCTTTTGCACGGATTACTGCATCAATCCGGCGTGGCATGGAGGCAATCAGCCTGTGGCATTGCTGAGGTGTTATTGATGCCCAGGATGCTTCGATAGCGGCCTTCAGCTCATTTGCATTTGTAGGTCTGGTGTCTTTCATCTTCTTCTTAACTATACCCCACAAATTCTCGATGGGGTTCAGGTCAGGGGAATTAGCAGGCCAATCAAGGACAGTGATGCCATGGTCAGTGCACCGGTTACTGGTGGTTTTGGCACTGTGGGCAGGTGCCAGATCATGCTGGAAAATGAAATACTCATCTCCATAGAGCTTTTCAGCAGATGGAAGCATGTAGTGCTCTAAAATCTCTTGGTACACAGTTGCATTTACTCTGGACTTGATGAAACACAGTGGACCAACACCAGCAGCTGACATGGCTCCCCAAACCATTGCTGACCTTGGGAACTTCACACTGGATTTCAAGCAACTTGGATTTTGCTCCTCTCCAGCCTTTCTCCAGACTCTGGCGCCTTGACTTCCAAATGAAATGCAAAACTTGCTTTTGTCTGAAAAGAGGACTTTGGACCACTCTGCAACTGTCCAGCTTCTTCCGTTGTCTTGAGTTCAGAAGTGGCTTGACCATGGGAATACGGCTATTGTAGCCCATATCCCGGACACGTCTGTGAACTGTGGCTTTTGATACCTGGACTCCAGCTTCAGCCCACTGTCTTTGAAGCTCCCCCAAATTCTGGAAGCGGCTCTTCTTCACAATTTTGTTAAGGCTGCGGTCATCTCTCTTGGTTGTGCAGCGTTTCTGGCCACATTTTTCCCTTCCAACAGACTTTTTGTGGATATGCTTTGAAACTGCACTCTGTGAACAGCCTGCTCTTTGAGAAATTTCTTTTTGTGTCTTACCCTCCTGATGGAGGGTATCAATGATGGTCCTCTGGACAGCAGTCAGATCAGCAGTCTTCCCCATACTTGTGATTTAGTTTACTGAACCAAGCTGAGTGTTTTTAAGGCTCAGGAAACCCTCGCAAGGTGTTTCGAGTTAATTAGATGATTCAGGTGATTAGTTGAATAGCCTACTTGTATACTTTTTCATGATATTCTAATATTTTGAGATAGGATTTTTGAGTTTTTTTCAGCTGTCAGCCAAATTCAGCAATATTAAAAAAAATAAAAGGCTTGAAATAGTTCAGTTGATGTGTAATGAATCCAGAATGTATGACATCTTTGTTTTTTTAATTGCGTTACAGAAAATAAAGAACTTTATCACAATATTCTAATTTTCTGAGACAGTCCTGTACATGGTGCTGCAACTTTTGTTTCATCTCCTTTGGGTTTTGGGTTGGCGTTTGGACTCTTCTACAAGCAGGTCTTTTCTTACTTTCACCATTTTCATGCAACGCTAACGAATGTAAATGGGAACAAAAAATACTTGGGGAAAGTAACATCACACTCCTGTAGGGTTGGGTGATACTGGGATTTTGGTATTGAGTTGATCCAAGTAAATACAGGAAAGTATTGAATATTGTTCTGATACTTTTTGCTTGGAAATATCATGCACCGCTTATCCTCAGTAGAGTCGCGGTGCTGGAGCCCATCCCAGCCATCTCCGGGCAGTGGGCAGGGGACACCCTGAACTGGTTGCCAGACAGTGACAGGGCACACAGAGACAGACAACCATTTACTTGCTCATTCACACCTAGGGACAGTTTGAACCGGCCAATTAACCTGTCATGCATGTTTTTGGAATGTGGGAGGGAACCGGAGTGTCCGGAGGAAACCTATGCAAGCATGGGGAGAACATGCAAACCCCGCACTGGGAAGCTGCAATAGCTGGACTTGAACTATGAACCTCTGTACTGTGGGGCTGTGCTAACCACCCAGTCGCTGTGCTGCCCCTAATAACAACATAAATAATAGTAAATATAGTACTACCAAAAGTTTTTTTTGATGCCAGTTTGTCCCCATTGTCCTGTTGTGTGTCTGCAACAAAAACACTAATACAGAAATACTACAAAAACACTACAGAATTACTACAAAACTAAATATCAAAGTTTAGTTCTTAAAAACAAGGCCCTAATATTTAATTTTGTCTTCATTCTGAAAAGAAATACTATAAAAATACTACAAAAACACTATTACTGTAATACTATGATACAAAAAATATTACTGAAATATTACTATAGAAATATAACTACATTAGTCCTATGGTACAAAGATATTACAGAAATATCAACAGAAATCCTACAAAAATACAAATACACTATGGTAATATTAAAAAATACTAGAAAAATACTACAAAGATACCAGTATGCAAGAGCTTAAAAATACTACAAAAAACACTACAAGAACACTATAATACAAAAATACCTCCCCATAAATATTATCACAGAATACTACAAACATACCTCTACGGAGGTATTATGACAAAAATACGACAAAAATACAACTACAGATATACTACAAATTTACTGCAAACATTCTTCTATGGGAATTGTACAAAAATACTATTGCAGAATTACTGCAAAATACTAGTACAGAATTACTACAAAATGTGACTTCATACATTCTACATAAATACTGAAAAAAAAAGAAAATTGAAAAAAAAAATAGAACTGCAGTAATACGACAAAACAAAAAAATCGAAAACGGAGCTAGGAATCAAATAGACTAAAGTATTTCAAAGCAGTGGAGTGTTTCCGACGCTGCATTGTTAAGTCAAGTCATTTTTATTTGTATAGCCCTTAATCACAAAGAGTCTCAAAGGGCTTCACAGGTTATTACACAGACTATTTTTTCAGACCATTATTACACCATCCCCTGATCTGGAACCAACATGAGGGCAAGGAAAAACTCAAAAACCATAACATGAGGAAAATGAAGAAACCTTGAGAAGGGACCGCACATGTGGCATCCCCCTTTCAGGATTACCAGACAGCAAAGGATGTTGCAATCACAAATAATACAGAGAAATTGTCCAGGAAAAGTATAGGTTATTCATATGCTATAGAGTAGAAGTGTGTTTTAAGCTTAGATTTAAACATTTCCACTGAGGTTGCAGAATGGATCTCAGGGGGAAGAGCATTCCACAGCACCGGTGCCCAGATGGAGAACGCTCTCGAACTAGCGGAACACTTCTTGGCTCTTGGGATCACCAGAAGACCGGTGCTCTCAGAACGAAGGCTTAGGGGGAAATCAGATCTGAAAGATATAAGGGAGCAAGTCCATGTATGATTTTGTATAATACTAAGAGAACCTTGATATCACATCTTAGGCTAACAGGGAGCCAATGCAGGTTAGCCAAAATCGGCCTGATGTGATTGGACTTTTTTGTCGTAGTTAATAGCCTCGCTGCAGCATTTTGTACCAGCCAAAGTCTCTTGATTCTGGACTTAGGAGACCGGAGAGTAGTGCATTACAGTAATCGAGACGGGAGGTAATAAACGTGTGAATTATAATCTCCGCATCCGACTGAGACAGTATAGGACGAATTTTAGCAATGTTGCGAAGATGGAAGACAGCGGTTCTAGTAATTTTCTTCACATGTGTTTGAAAGGACAGATACTGGTCAAATATGACACCTAAATTTTTAACTGAGTCACTCTGTGTGATGTGACATTTGTCAATGTTCACAGCAGTTTTTGAGTAAGTCACGGCATTTAGATGGACCAATAACTAACATTTCGGTCTCTTCAGAGTTAAGACGCTAGAAATTGAGTGACATCCACTCTTTTATCTCAGTGAGGCAGGCCTCCAAATTTCCACAATTTAGTGTGGCAGATTCCTCCAACGGAAAATATAGTTGAGTGTCATCTGCGTAGCAGTGGAAATTCAAGTCAAATTTATTTATATAGCCCTTAATCACAAAAATGTCTCAAAGGACTGCACAGGATTACAGTTACAAAATTACACAATTACCTGATCTTAAACAGAATTGATATTATACTTGCGAATAATATCACCTAATGGAAGCATGTAGATGCTGAAAAGAAGGGGGCCAAGCACTGAACCCTGCGGAACACCACAGGTAACACTAACACGCCCAGTTGTCATTTCGCCATATTTAACACAGTGCATCCTGTCTGAGAGGTAGGATCTGAACCATGAGAGAACGGTTCCTGAGAGACCAATCCATTTTTTCCAGCCGTTCTAGTAGGATATTATGGTCCACTGTGTCAAAAGCAGCACTAAGGTCCAGCAGCAGCAAAAGTGATGAAGCGCCAGAGTCCATTGCCTGTAGGAGATCATTGGTTACCTTAATCAGAGCTGTCTCAGTAGAGTGGTTAGCCCTGAATCCTGATTGCATCGATTCAAAAAGATTGTTCTCGGATATGAAATTATTTAGCTGCTGTGCCACTAATTTTTCAAGTACCGTATTTTCCACACTATAAGGCGCACCTAAAAGCCTTTATTTTTTTCAAAAGCTGACCATGCGCCTTATAATACAGCGCACCTTGTATATGGATCAATATTAAGTCGCAAAGTCTTGCGACTAAGGCAAGGAGCCGCCGACTAGAGTTTCCCCCGAAGGCGAAGTAGTCCGCGGTGTATGCTGGGATTTATATACCGACGTTTCATTTCCTAACCAACGTGTCAATCATCATTTGAATCAGTCACTATAGGCTAAAGTTATTCGGAGATAAAGGGGGCGGATCCTTTTTAGCATTTACATGCTCGCATAGGCTAAAAGGGCGAAACAAAGCCTGCAATTGGCCGAAAAAGAATGTGAATCACACGTTGGGTTGCACTATGGCATAGAGAAAATATGTTTAACTATACAGTATTTGTAAATATTTTACTCTCCTGGATTTACTACACTCACGGTTGTAAAAAGACCATAGTTACGTATCATTATTGAACGTGATGGCTGCAAGAGAACTTAGGTGAGGTATGCGGCTTTGTATTTTCCCGGTATCTTGTTTTAGAACGATCTTGATATTTCTGTGATGAGTCTATTTTTAAACTAAATTCAATTCAAAGTGTTTATTGTCATATGCACAGTAAAGAACCCCGTCTCACTGCACAATAAAATTCTTACTTTGCTGTCCACACAGTTGGCAGCAAAAAATAAAATGGAAACTAAGAAATGTTTGGCATTTCTTGAATCCCAAGACTTTAACCTTCCGAATGATATTTGCTACGATGCATTTGAGTGATTGGTGACATCGTACAGACACTGTTTCCGTACATGTCTGAGACACGTATTTGCTTCTTTGCAAGCTTTCGGAATGTTAAGGGGGTAATAAGTTTGACTGAACTCTCTGACTGTTTTGTCGATGTTCCCATTGTAGCGCCTTATAATCCAGTGTGCCTTATGTATAGAAAATATAGGACCAAAAACTATTTTTTGTGGGTGCGCCCTATAACAAGGTGCGCCTTATAGTGCAGAAAATACGGTACTTTAGAAAGAAACGGTAGGTTTGACAGGTCTACAATTACAAAAGCTTTCTGGATCAAGGTTGGGTCGTTTCAGTGTAGGTTTGATAACAGCGGACTTAAAAGCCGCTGGAACTACACCTGAGGAGAGTGATATGTTAATAATATTTAGAACTGAAGGTCCAAGGACCCCAAAAAGACCTTTAATAAGTGAACCTGGAAGCGGGTCTAACAGGCAAGTCGTCGGTTTGGCCGTATTCACCACATGTTTAAGATTATCGAGTGACAGTTCACTAAAACGGGACAAATTCCCTGAAAAGCCACCATTTCGTGCATCTATAGATTTCAGCGCTTTAGTATGTGTTGTATTAATACTGTCTTTAGCAATTTCTTCCTATATGCATTGAATCTTCTTATTAAAGAAGACCATTAAGTCATGGGCTGAATGGGTGGAACTATCTGGGATAATCTGTTGTCTTGTAAGCGATGCTACAGTGTCAAAAAGAATTTGAGGATTGTTCTTTTGTGACGCAATCACCTTCGAAAGGCTGATTTTGCAGAGGCAAGGGCCGCTTTATACTTTAACAAGTTGTCACACCAGGTTTAATGGAAAACCTCAAGCTTGGTAGCACGCCATTTTCTTACAGATTTCCAGCATTCTTGTTTAAGGGATTTAGTTTTATCAGTAAACCAAGGTGTGCGTCTTTGTTTTGTTTTACTTAGAAAATCCAACATTTTCCATCATATTTAAGCCTGTCATGTCCTTAATTAAGGGAAATAGATGTTTTAAAATTCTATAAGGGTGCTTCGGTCAAATTTGGGGACGCCTGAGTACCCCTCAAAAACGGGCTGGTTACGCCCATGAGTGACAACAAATATTCTGAATACTAAGAATACACCCATTGACACCGGATGCGCCCTGTCTCTTCCCCCTCTCTTCGTCCCGGCTGGCGTAGCTTCCTTCCGGGCTTGTTGAAGAAAAGTTGCGGGGAGGTTCAGAGTCAGCAACAAAGGGTTGATATATAATGGACAGCCAGGGACGAAAAGTAGTTGTGTGTGACAACGGCACCGGGGTAAGTTTTTCGTTCCATGTCCCCGGTTTTAGTTAAATCGTCGCCATTTTAAGCGCATTGACGGAATCAGGAAGTGCTAACTGGGCGTGTGGCTAACTAGCTAGGCTAATTTTCATTCATCCAGACGCAACGTAGCAATGACATTTTGAGACTTTACTGTCATTTTGCCACTTTATGAATACGTTGATGTGGTTTTAATAACGTAATATCGCTTATCAAAAGCATAGTCATTGTCTATTTTTCAAACACTCGTATGCCTATAGTTAGCCGTATGGCTTGTTAGCTTTCCAGCTGTCAGTCTATTGTTTTCCGACGGTCAAAAAAAGCCTTTGATCTGGTTAAACGTCACGATAATATCCACGTGTTAAGAACTTAAACTCCCCAATGCCTAATATTTATTTACAACTACCTAATATCACAGATTTTTGTGAGGCAAGCTGTAACGTAGTTGACTTGGCCGTGTTGGGTCAATTAGGGTATGATCGTTTCCCTGTCCGTCATCTTCGCGAGCATCGAATGTCATAACCGCTGATTTCTTATGTCATCCGTCATATTTGTCTCTCACGTTTTTTCATGGTAATACTTTTAACGGGAATGTAATTGAGTGTATTTGTGTCAACACACGGAGGTGGTGGACTTCTTAAATCGTTACGTTCATGCATTTTATTTGAGCTCTTTGCATTACATTAGGTATTTCCATCAAAGACGCCATCTGGACCTCCAGAAACCTCGTTAGAATATGATATGGTGAAATTGTGAATGTGTTTAATTGCTGTTAAAAGAGTCAATAAAATTGTTCAAACAAAAAAAACAAAAAGAAATTTGTAGTTAGGCGGGGCGAGGAATCAGTCTTTTTAGAGTTAAAAAAAACTCTTTGGTTGTTCTAGTGGGCATTCCATAACCCTAATCTGAAATTGAATGAATTGTAATTTGCTATTGATCAAAATATTAAATTAGGATTTAAACATATTTCTATAAAAATATCACTCATTTTTGCCGAGGGAAGGTGGAGTCACTTAAATGTTATAATCCCAAAGTCAAACGAGTTCGCTGCGGTAGCCTCTATCTCTGTATGTTTTTTTTCCGTTGCAAACGAAGCGAGCGGTTTTGATGCTACTGTGCGCATGCATCTGCCGCCTGGGGATTTCCCATTGCATCATTCTGATCACATTTGAAGAAAGCGAAAGCAGAGCAGTAGGCCCACATTACAACATAGTTTTGAATTTTCTTTGGATACAATCATCAAGTCGCAATGGCCGTCGCCGTAAATTGGATGGAAGAGGCATCACAAAGAGTGGGAGCAAATGTCAGGACGATACGAGGGATTGATACAAGCTTCAAAGAAAGGTGCGGAATATTCGTATTGTGTTGCTTGCAAAAAAGATGTGAAAGTAGCTGCCTCTGGTTTCTATGATTTAAATACTCATTTTGATACAAAAAGCCACGCCAACAACGTTGTGTTAGAGCTTTTTATGAAGCAACAGTGAGTAAGATGCTGGCAAAATTTCCATTTGAAGACAGAGTGCTACAGGATTTGGTCGTGCTGGATCCAAAAAAGACTTGATTTGTTGGATTGTACTCATGTAATTAGATTAGCAGAAAACTTCAGTTGTGATATTGATTTTGAGCAATTGAAAGAAGAATGGGATGATCTGCATCTCATGTCAAGTCAAGTCAAATACACTGGAAGGAATACAAACTGACAGCTACTGTACAGGAGTTCTAAAGCAGAAGACAGCACTGGGTTTACAGAGATTTCCAGAAACGTGGAAGGTATTTTCTGTCCTGCTGTGCCTCGCACACAGCAATGCACATAGTGAGAGGTTATTCTCACTTGTGAGGAAAATCAACATCGAATACAGAAAGAGCATGTCAGAAGACACACCTGTTGCCTACTTGCTGGTGAAGATGAATTACCCTGGCAATTGTTGTGACCTTCAACCATCAAAGATATGCTCATGTCAGCAAAGAAGGCAATAAAGAACACTGTGGTAATCAAGCAACACTTGTAATTTCATCATTTATTAAGAAGATGTACAGAATGATATAACGAAACACATGGATAATATAACATGTTAAACTACATAAATACGCTTGAAAAAATATGGTGTAAGATTATTTTGTATTTTGTAAGGGAAAATACGACAGTTTGTAAGGGCATGGAGCCGTGGAGGTGGACAAGTATGCACTCACGTCATTCAATGCAAACAAGCGCATTTGATCTCTTTGTAAAGTTGTAGTACCACCTTGGTCTGGCAGACGGCGCCTTAAGACAGTTTTTTTTATATAAAAGTATCTTACGTTTCAAAAACATTTTTAATTAAACATTGCATCATTACAAACAATTGGCAATAAACAGTAATACACTACAAAGTTAACAAGAGAACAGAAAGTGCTGCTTAAATTCAGAAGAATCTGAAAATAAATATATAATGTAAAATGAAAAATAATAAAGATGACATGTTTATCTAAACGCAAGGGACAGCCTTTCAAGCATAGTATGTGCACATTGGGAATTTTGATCATATTGAAAGATTTAAGAATTAAAAACAAATTTGTTAACAACAATTTTAAAAGTGGGTTTACATTTCTGATAATGTTTGGAATTTTCTTTTTGCCACACATAAATTCAATTTATTGCACTTTTTTTGTTTTTGTTTGTTGTGATAAGTCAAATGTAAAATATAATTATAATCTTATGATTTGGTGGTAGGAAAAGAGTATCTTGCACATTTGCAAGTTAATAGTATATATTTGTATGTTTTTTGTTTATAATAATAATAATTATAATAATAATAATTTCCTTGTATTGTCATTCTGTGTAACAATGTACACAGAACGAAATGTCGATTGCACCTGACCCGTTGTAGCGAGCCGATGATTTAGTGTTATTTGTCAAACAATTTTTTAAAATGTTTGTTTTTTTACATTATAAAATATTCTGTTGTGTTGTGCACTTATTCTTTTTATCCGTCACACTTTAATATTTGTATATAGAAGGAAACCTAAAATTGTTTAAAATTTTTTTAATTAATTAATCGAAAGAACAACTGACTGATTCATCGATTATTAAAATAATCGTTAGTTGCAGCCTTAAAGATGATAAAATCGATATCCTTCAAAATTAACTTATATATTTTTTTAAAATTCTGTGGTGCAGGTAAACATTGCTGTCTGGTATGATGCGGCTCCAAATTGTAGACTATATTCCGAAATCCGACATTTTCCATCGTGCAGTATGGGCGAATGTCTTTGCTTAGAAAATGTGCAATTGACGTTGTAATTATTTTTGCCCAGTCTGAGCTGTTTGGAAGTTTCCTCAGTGATTATTTTGGGTCACTGATATGCCGCTGCGGGTTGTTTTGGTTGGTTGATGTTATATCGGGGTGATGGCGCAAAAGATGTGCTGTCATGTCTGTGGTGTTACTGCAGTGGGATTCTGCGACACAGTTTTCGTCATGCCTAGTTCCGTCTTTCCGAGTACACTATAAAAACCAAAACGTGTCCACATTTTGAATTTAAAATGTATGGGCGTATGTTTACCTTGAATGTTTAACGTAAAGCTAACCCAGGCTAATCGTACGTTCGCGTTATCGTAATCTTCCGTAAGATTACGCTAACATGAACGTGTAAAAATAAAAAAAGGATAAAGAAAATAATTATGAATAGGATTTCTTACCTTGGTGGTGGTCAGCAGAAGGTGCAGTGGGGAGAGGAAAATCATCAAAAGTTTTTCAACCTCTTCCAAAACTTGCGGCCGTTGCTTGCTTATAGCACTCACTCCCTTAGCCACATCAATAGATTTCACAGCCTCTTTATTCAGAACAAGTCACCAGCCTAGATGGTAGGGCGCCCGCTCCGAGACTGGGAGGTCGCTGGGTTAAGCCTCGGCCGAGTCATACCTAAGACTTACAACATTGGTACTCATTGCCTCCCTGCTTGGCGCTCGGCATTAAGGGTTGGAATTGGGGGGGGGGGTTGGTCACCTAATGACTCCCAACACAGCAGTTGGGTCTAAAATGGCTGCGCCCTGTTTGGCTGCGGCTGCATCGGCTCGCTACAGTTTAACTGTATGGGTCAGGTGTATCGACATTTCATTCTGTGTGCATGGTTACAAAGAATGACAATAAAAGTAAATTGTTCTTCTTCTCTCTTTCATTCTTAAGTATCATACTGATCGTAGATTTAGCCATGCTGTATTCCCTAGAAAGATCAGACACTCGCACACCTCCTTCATATTTTGCTATTATTTCTTTCTTGAATGCAATTGTTGTACGCACTACTTTTCTTTTTTTACCTGTAGCAACTTTGCTGCTTGCACTGACTTTCTTCGGAGGCATAATAAGGGGCTAAAACACCCGTACGCCGCTCAGCATCGCACCCTAGCGTACGCACTCGCGCATTACCGGCGTTCGAAGATTTTTTGACCGAACAGCAAAGCAAGAATTTCTCGAAATTTTTGGTAGTAGCCTGTAGACTGGTTCCGAAAACGAATCTTGGGTCATTTTGATTTTCTTGGAAATGTGATTTCTCACTTAGGACTCTGATTTGTTCGAACTGAGAGGCGTTCGAAAACCGAGGTTCCACTGTATTGTAAAAAATCATGCATTGTGATTTCTGGATTTTTCTTTTTAGTTTATCTCTCTCACAATTGACATGGCGAAAATGAAAAATTATGAACCCTCCACAATTTCTAAGTGGGAGAATTGGCATGATAGCAGGGTGATCAATTGCTTATTTTCTTCACTGTACATATAGGATGTGTTGCATTCGTTAAAAAGATTATATAAGGTTTTTATATTTTAGCTCCACACAATTGTTTTTGATTTTTGGGTTCAATATGGCTCTTTCAACATTTTGGGTTGCTTATCTCTGAACTAGTGGTATTCAATATGGTTTCGGTTTTTATGACTTTTGAAAATTTAGCTATTGCATTTCAGATATCAAGTCATGGATAGCAGAAAACTTCCTACAGCTCAGCCAGGATAAAACAGAGGTTTTACTCATTCATCCTGAAAGTTGGAGAGGGAAACTTTTACAGAAACTACAATATTTTAGACCTTTTGATTATATTAAAAATGTTGGCGTTATTTTAGACTCTGACCTCAATTTTATTCCACCTTTCAAACTAAAATAGTTTTTTATTATCTCAAGAATATGGCCAGAGTCCGCCCATCTCTTTCTCAGGCAAACACAGTGGTACTGATACTTGCTTTTTAATATTCCAGTTTGGATTATTGTAACGCCCAGGTCTCTGGTCTTCCCAAAATGAGTATTGCTAGCCTGCAGCTATTGCAAAACTCCGCAGCATGGGTGCTTATGGTGACCCGGGGGAGAGATCACATTACACCAGGAGATTTTACTGTCTCGATGTATGCTAATGTTTTTACACAGCACTTTGAGTGGCAATCTTTTGCCTGTAAAGGGCTTTATTTGAAATTTCATTGGTCTAAAAATATGGTGTTTAACATCTTTACACTTCACACTTGTCAAAGACTGATCAATTACCATTTTTGCATGCACTACTGAGGTTTCAGAAATGTTAAAACTTGACGCTTTTGCAGAAAATACTTCTTCTCTTGCTGCTTGTCAGCATTGAAACAGGATGTAGCAGAGCTTTAGAACATGAAACAAATACACATTGTAAGTAGATTACCGCACAATGAACGTAAAACAAAGGGCACATAATGTAAAATAAACAAAGAATACATTGAATAATACAAATTTTTATATATCTTTTTGCCTCGGATCCAATGACGTCTGCTTTTGACAGTCTGTCGGAAATGCACGAGGCTGACATCATAATGAACAATAGCCCGACTTGTCAACACTTTTTCTGGGTGATTCCTTTCCATAAATTCCGAGACATTGAAATTTGCTAAAATTTCTTATATTTGGCCTGATTGAATGATAGCAGCGTCCTCCCAGCCATCTTGCTCCTCATCTCCGAACTCTGAACGGTGACGTGACCCCAAAACATACTGAGATACACGCAGCCCGTTTGTTTGTGTTTGTTATGGACTTTCTAGACTAGTTTACTGGCTGTGGGCGTCGTTGCTATCATGCACTTTACGGACAAATTTCTACATTTTACCCAAGTGTTCTTTTTTTATTGATGTTTATTATGTTTGTATACAGTGGGACCTCGGCTATCGCGGTTAATGGGGACCAAAACCACCCGCGAAAAGTGAAAATCGTAATTAAAAAAAAAAAAAATTACTTTTATTTTTTGGACCTGCGAAGCTCTGAACCCGTGAACGTGGAACCACGAGGTAGCGACGCCCCTTCAAAAATGCTTAAATTTTTATTTATTTATTTTTTATCATTTTATTTTATTATTATTTTTTAGGCCTGCGAAGCTCTGAACCCGCGAACGTCGAACCGCCTAGTAGCGAGGTCTCACTGTACTGTAACTCAATGCTAAATCCTCATGTAGGTTTTAGATCAGAAGAAATTCGTCTGTAGTTTACAATAATCAGTGGTCTGTGCAGCCTTATGAGACTCTGTGTGATTAAGGGCTATTCAAATGAACATGACTTGACTCATCAAGTGTAAGGTATTAAAGCTGCGCGTGCATTGTTGAAGCAGAATGGCAGAATTAAGTTTTTAGCAGCCCATTGACACAAATAGATGGGAACATTACCAAATAGCACAAAGTATGTGCTAGGAGAAAGATAGCAACTTTATTTTGGTCATCAATGTAAAAAACAACACCTTTTTGTCCGCACTGAAAAGTGTAGTTAGTATATGACTAAGTTCCAAACACACTGGAGAAGAAGGCATTGTTGTAGTTATAAATTTCATCCGTGCCCAATTGTCCTCAGAATTAATTTTTATCTGCACTTCTTTTGCAGTTTGTGAAGTGTGGCTATGCTGGCTCCAATTTCCCGGAGCACATCTTTCCCGCGTTGGTGGGCCGGCCCATCATCCGCTCCACGGCCAAAGTGGGAAACATTGAGATCAAGGTACGAAACTATTTTTTTTTTTATTCACTCAAGTTAAAAAAATGTTGAGACTAGGAAATATTTTTTTATCTTCAACATTCCACCTTCAGACAATTTAAAATCGATCAATTTGATTTGGCTAGCATCACAATTAAGACACTGAAGAATATTGGATAATGTTACAATTTTGAGAAATAATTGTTAGTCAAATTAATTAAACGTAAATACATCTAACCTGCCTGTACGGTAAACTAGATTTTGTAACAATTTTGGTAATGTGACTTTGCCCACATAAGTCAAATATGTTTCTATGATAATTTTTTTAAGCTGAGCGAACTGTATGAAGTTGTTCGCATAGTACAGTCAGGGTGTTCGAACTCCTTGAAAATACTTGAATATTAATGCTGTGTTTTCAAGGGGAGGAAAACGCTTGAATTTTAGGTAAAGTGCTTGTAAATGCTTGAAATTGTTGCCAAAGCCATGTTTCTTAGAAGTCTGACTCTATAGACCAGGGGTCAGCAACCTTTTCGGTGGAGTGCCACTTTTAAATTTCCTTGTAAATCAGTGTGCCACACCAAGATTAATGACTTTCACAAAAACATATCCAACAGAGCTGTAATTTTACACCAGTGCAAATATATAACAAGGATTTACATTGAAATCGTATAACTGAACGATTTATCTTCCACTATTATGGTTCATCAATAAACTAAAAAATGAATGTGAACAACATTTGGAAAGGCCTGTAGGCATCCATTACTTCAACTTCTTACCACAAGAATCAACCAGAATCAACCGTTATTTATCAACAATGAACTCCAATCAAAAATCCAATCATCTATCTATCTATCTACGTCATCCAACATGGCGCCGACCGAGGGGGATGTGTTGTCTTGAGCTCTGAAAATTTTTCTAATTTTATCGGTTCTTTTTACCGTTACGTTTACGTTTTCTACTTTAGTGCAATATTCAAGAGAAGGATTATTACGTCCTGCTGCCAGTGTGTCAAATTTGCCACCAAACTCGGATGAAATCAGTGGAATTCTTGAATGGATTAATTCGAATTCAAAATCAAATCAACCCAAGCCTAAGAAGCGGAGACGTAGGAGTAGAGGTGGCCATTTGGTGAGATCTCGTCGTTGGAAGTATAATGCACCTGTTCCTAGCATCATGTTGGCTAACGTTCAGCGCCTGTATAATAAGAGTACTGTTTCTGGTTACATTATGAACAATGATGAGAGCGCATACAGACGGCAGGTGGATAACATCGTGGAATGGTGCAATGGAAATGATTTGATATTGAATTTGTACAAAACCAAAGAAATGATTATTGACTTTCGGACGAAAAACAAAAACCAGAAGGAATTTTTACTTATCAATGGTAAAAGAATCAAACAGGTGGAACATTTCAAACTTCTCGGGACTTTTATTTCAGAAGATCTGTAAGCTGGGCACTGAACTCGGAGAAAATTCTAAAGAAGGCACGCCAAAGAACTTTCTTCCGAAGGAAGTTGAACTCCTGCGATGTTCATCAGGAAATCCTAGTCAATTTTTATCGTGCGATTATTGAAAGTGTTTTAGCAAATTCTATTATTGTTTCGTTTGGTCCAATCACAAAGAAAGACCTGTTAAAGTTCAATTCTGTAATCCGCACAGCGGAAAAGATTGTGGGCACCCCTGGAATCTATATATAATGATAGAGTTTTGAAACGTACCTCAAATATTCTTAAGGATGAGAGTCATCCTGGTAATGATCATTTTCATCTATTACGGAGCGGTAGACGCTTGAAGTCATTCAGGGGTACTAAAAGGTTTACAAACAGTTTTTACCCAAGTGCTGTCCGAATCTTTAATAATTGTAAATTGTAATTTCTGTTTTTCGTTTTATATTCTGAATGTTGAATGTTGTTAAATTTTTAAATTCTTACTGAGCCGAGACAACGAGACAATTTCTGATGATTTTTATGTGAAGATTATTGGTTGAATAAACTAACTATACTAAAACGAGTGATATGGACAACTCCCATACCATTCATCAATGATATCTTGTTGCAGAAAATATCAAAACTTGAAATAACGGCAGCAAAGCAGAAGGGCACATTTGAAAATACTGTAAGTGCAACAGAAATAACAGCTGAACGGTAACGCACAGGCACGGACAAACGCACACATGCTTCTTTAATATATTTGCCATCAGTAAATGGTTTCCCGTGCTTTGCTATGCAGTAAGCAATGCTTCAGGGGCGGTGTTTTTAGCAGTGACAAATGTTTTCAGGGTCTGTTTTTGCCGCACGTTTTAATGTCTTCGCCTTGTCAGACTTGTAATGATGTTTAACACTTGATGTGTGGGGGTACAACGCTCTTGAAGCATAATGCATAAACAGCACGGTCCTTTTTTTGCGCAACGCCGCAGTCCTCTGTCCTCACTGGTTGGAAAAGCCGAGATTTTTTTGCTGGAGGAACTGTCATGATTCATTCATTTATCGCGCACCGGTGTTTCTGTGGCTGGCTTAAAATCATTATTTTGCCGTGCACTCGCGTGCCAGTAGTGGCACGCTTGTCATAGGTTGCCGACCCCTGCTATAGACCGTGCAATAAATTTAAACTCAGCTCAACTTAGAAAAACCTGCTTATCCGCCTCCCAAACATCTCATATTTTTATTGTTTTAATGATATATTATAAATAAAAATAAAACTTTATGCACCAAATTATTTTGTTATTTCATATGTTTTGCTAGGGAACTGTTAACAATTCTATTTTATCTAGTTCAGACACAGATCCTTTAAAAAAACACGCTACAAATATAGATTAAAATAAGTAAAACATTAAGCAAAAGATCAGCAGTCAGTTTTCTGCTTTTTATACAGTCAGTACTTTCATTTTTTTGTCATCTGTAGTAAACTCCATTGTTACCCAACATCTGTTTGTAAACAAGTGACATGTATTGAAACTGCACCTGCATTTTTCAAGGAAAATAGCAGAAATCATGTCACTTTATACCAGTCCATTGACTTAAAGTTATCATAGATGGGAACAGCTCAAAATAGTGCGTTATTGGATAGCAGCAAGATAGTGACTTTTTTTTTTTTTTTTTACTCTTTAGCCAACCCAAAAAATATTTTTTGATCGGGGCTGGATTTACTCCTTTGAAAGTACTGAAACAATTTAAAAACTGGCTTTGAAAGTGCTTGATTTGATTAATAACGTGTTACAGTACTCGTTGGGGAATCACACTTCCCAGCCTCCCTGGTAAGGTCTAGTCAGGGGTACTGTAGAGGTCCGCCAGGAAGTCGAATCTCGGATTCAGGAAGAACAGTGTGGTTTTCGTCCTGGTTGTGGAACACTGGACCAGCTCTATACACTCTGCAGGGTCTTTGAGGGTGCATGGGAGTTTGCCTGTCCGGTCTACATGTGTTTTGTGGACTCGGAGAAGGCATTCGACCGTGTTCTTCGGGAGGCCCTGTCGGGGGTGCTTCGGGAGTATGGGGTACCCGGATAAGACTGTGCGGTCCCTGTATGCCCGGTGCCAGAGTCTGGTCCGCATTGCCGGCAGTAAGTTGGATTCGTTCCCAGTGAGGGTTGGGCTCCCCAGGGCTGCCCTTTGTCACCGATTCTGTTCACAACTTTTATGGACAGAATTTCTAGGCGCAGCCTTGGCGGGGATGGATTCCGTTTTGGGGGCCTCAGCATTGCGTCACTACTTTTTGCAGATGACGTGGTGCTGTTGGCTTCCTCAGGCCGTGAGGTTCAGCTCTCGCTGGAGCGATTCGCAGCCGAGTGTGAAGCGGCTGGTATGAGGATCAGCACCTCTAAGTCCGAGGCCATGGTTCTCAGTCGTAAAAGGGTGGTATGCTCCCTCCGGGTCGGGGAGGAGGTCTTGCCCCAAGTGGAGGAGTTCAGGTATATTGGGGTCTGATTCACGAGTGAAGGTAGGATTGAACGGGAGATCGACAGACGGGTCGGTGCAGCGTCTGCCGTCATTCGGACCATGTACCGGTCCGTCGTGGTGAAGAGGAAGCTGAGCCGAAAGGCAAAGCTCTCGATCTATCGGTTGATCTACGTTCCTACCCTCACCTATGGTCATGAACTTTGGGTCATGACCGAAAGAACACGATCCCGGATACAAGTGGCCGAAATGGGTATCCTCCGCAGGGTGGCTGGGTTCTCTCTTAGAGATAAGGTGAGAAGCTCAGTTATCCGGGAGGGACTTGGTGTAGAGCCACTGCTCCTCCGCGTTGAGAGGAGCCAGTTGAGGTGACTCGGGCATCTAATAAGGATGCCTCCTGGACGCCTCCCTCGGGAGGTGTTCCGGGCATGTCCCACCGGCAGGAGGCCCCGGGGGCGACCCAGGACACGTTGGAGAGACTGTCTCTCGGCTAGCTTGGGAACGCTTCGGGGTCCCGTCGGATGAGCTGGAGGAGGTGGCTAGGGATAGGGACGTCTGGGCTTCCCCTTTTAACGCTGCTGCCCCCGCGACCCGACCTGGGATAAGTGGAAGACAATGGATGGATGGATGGATGGATGGATAGTACTCGTTGCTAATAAAAGTAATTGTCATCCAGTAAAGTTTTACTCCTGTCTCCCTGAGCTACAGCCCGACTGTCGCATTAAGAAAGCTGCAATTGAACAAATAATCAACCGATTTGTTAATTATGAAAATAATCGTTAGTTGCAGCCCTAATTGACAAGTTTACCGTAAATTCCGGACTATAAGCCGCTACTTTTTCCCCAAACTTTCAACCCTGCGGCTTATTCAGTGATGCGGCCAATTTATGTAATTTTTCTAACGTCCGCTAGCGGCGCTCGAGTACAAAAGGTATGATTTAGACCGGTGGAATATATGCGCCGAGGAAGACTGCAACTTTTTAGCAAGCCAGCCAGTGGATCCTGACAGCGTGGGGCAGCATAAAAAAATCCACCATCACCAACGGGTTCTGAAAAGCCGGTCTGCTGCGTGACGGAGAGGAGGGCACAGAATCAGGAGTGTATGAAAGTTCCAGCGACAATGAGAGTGCGAGTCCGGCTGCGGGAGCGTGGGATGACGTCTATATTACACTGTTTCTTTTCGACACTGAGGAAGACGACTTTGATGGCTTCAGTTCTAAGGAGGAAGATGAGGATGGTTAACCGTGATTTTTACAAGTACGGTATGTTTTTTTAACAGACCCGTTTACTGTGTTGGGAACGTGTTGCGAGCGTGTTGCTACCATTAACATCCCTATCAGGCACCGTTTGGATGAAAGTTATATTATTAAAGCTTTGAAAACTCTCTTGGTGTATCGTCTTTCTTTGTAAATATGTGTAACCATGTATAATGTGTATTTGCAACTGTATATTTTTGTAATGTATTTATTTGTATTTATTTTGGACACTTATTCTGATAGGTCTTGCACGGGCCAATTAAAAAGAAGGGGCGTAACAAACACGGGGTGACGGGAAGTGGGGACCGGTAAAGGTGAATGTTTGTGGATATATATTTTTCCCACCCTTAACTTTGGAAATATACACTTTTTTCCTTGGATTACTTTCAACGGGACCCGGACTCTGCAGGTCTGCATCAAACCTTAAGTCATTTTCAGTTCATTTTGCCGGCTGTGATTTTTGGACTGTGTACTTTAATGAACGACATTTATTTTCAATCGCGGGGCTTACAGTCCGGTTCTGGGTTAATTTTGTGTTTGTGATACATTCTTTTAATGTGGGCGCATGCGGCTTATATACAGGTGCGGCTAGTGTAAGTATAACATCGGTTTTCCTCTGAAAATGTGGTGGGAGCGGCTTATAATCAGGTGCGCGCTCTATAGCCCGGAATTTACGGTATATGCAGTGAAATTAAAGATACCTATAACACAGTCTTATCCTTTTCTTCTCGCATATATCTTGTTTTTTACAAATGTTTTAATCCTACTGCCGTTTTATGGACCCAACTTCCTCTTCCTCCGTGTGATTTCATCCCATTGAAGTACAATTCTCACAAGATGGTAAGTGTAGGATGGTGTGTGCCCTTTTGCACTAGCATTGTCCTGCCTGCCTGCTATATGACTACTTTCTTGGCTGTTTTATCCCTCACACAATGTAAGCTGTCTTTTTGATTACATCACTTAAGTGCTAATGAGCTGTTTCTATTATAAATCGATGCCAAGTATTGAGTTTCCACCAATAGCCAACGTTGAAACTCTAGATGGAGCAAAAAATGTGGGCCAAACACCAAATCTAAAACGTTTATCCAAAATATTGAAAAAATTATACTCAGAGTTCGTATGGGTGCTTGAAATTCTTGAAAATTCTTAAATATTAATGTTAAATTTTTAGGGTCAGAAAAATGCTCAAAATTTGGGTGAATTTCTTGAAGATGCTTAAAATTGTTGCCATTGCTATGTTTATTGTCAGTCTGACTCTATAGTCTGCGCAATAAATAAAAAAAGATGGGGAAAAAAAGTCCATGAAAATGATGCCAACACACCTGCTCTGGTGTCCTGTCATTATGGCGTTGTCATGTGGAAGCATCACCGCTCCCTACTGGTTGGATCAAAAAAAACGGTTCAATTTAGAAAAATCTACTCCCAAACAGCTCTTTAGATTTTTGTTGTTAGTCAGTGCTGTTGCAGCAGAGCATGCACCAAATAATCTACAGCACCTGATATTTCCTGGCTGTCTCCCTAGATCAGGTGTTCTTAGGGTGGTATGGCTTGTAAACTGGTTTTAAAGCAACTTTTACGTGAGATTTCCAATTTCTAACGAGTACAATTTGTTGCACAATATTAACATTTTGTGGATGTATTTTGTGGATTGCACATTACAGAACTGTATTTAATTACACTTTTTAGTGGTAGAAATGTTTGCAAATTTTTGGAATGAAATGCCAGATTTTTCAGCAACCTACTGTGACGACACCCTGACAGACGGGAGTAACTCGTAGTAAATGGTTGTTAAGGACAGTAGACAACAACAATAAAAAAGGCGCTATACTATTTAACACCCTTGACAATGAATAGTGAAACGAATATTGTGCAGCTGTCTGAGGTAGCTCACCTTGTCAGAAAGCACAAAGTTATTTAGAGACACCGAGGATAGCATTAGCGATGCTAGCTACATATTCACATATCTATATAAATTGTCCAGCCTGCCTGACTTCAGTCCACACGATCTGTACCACTCTTTTGTTAATAGAGTATTCCTATACACCGTTGCTGATATAAAAGTCTGCATGCTTAGCTGTTCTGGTACTTGTTACTGTGCTGCGTTTTGCTGACAACTTTTTGTCTAAATTTTGGGGTAATGTAATGGAACAGTACATCACGGTGCATTTGAACCTTGTGTAAAAATCACTATTAAGCATGTTGAAAAAATTTATTTTGGCGAAATAGCATTTTCTCTTCTGAACGTTCGTCTCTTATTTTATCAGTTTCATTTTGACGTATTAAGTTTCATGGTAGACCATATATTTTCAATACATTAAATGTTAAGAAGGTTTCTGTTTGCTGTTTTATCACAATAAAAGCAGCTTGTTTACATAGTAAAAAAGGCACCTGTCAGACATTAACGTTAACAAGTTAGCACTTGCTAACTTATATTGAGCGTCTTTGTCGTGACTTGGACTTCCTCATAAGAAATTGCTCGGAAATGCATCAAACGTTCCTAGTAAAAAAATGTTTGCTGCAAATCCTGGAATACTTGAAGACTGCTAGATTCTGGTGTTGTGCCAAGGCACATCACAAGTCCCTCTGTTTGAGATAAACTTTGCCCTCCTTTATCTTCATCAAAAGAGATAAAATTCCAAATTGGGCTTAGAAGCTTTCCCACTGTACAGGAATAATCGCCATGGTGATTGGTGTTTGAATCAACTCAACTGCGTATTTGACTGCCGTGCACTCAAGTGCCTCTTGCCGTCCGCCAATTCTCTTCTGCCAGAGAAGGCAGCGGGACGTCACTGCAAAAAGTTAAAATCTCCAAAAATTTTTTCGTGTAAACAGTCTGACAACAGAAGCAAAACATGTCAAGTTGTTTTATAATCATTGTAAAGAATTAACGGCATTTTTGGCGCACAGGCAGAAACTATCCTCAAGTGGCATACAAGGTGCATTCACCACTTCAACTGCGGGGAAAATCATCCCCATCAATATTTAGATTTTACTATGTATGCTTTTTATAAACAGGTGTGGATATGAACACAAATGTCTAGAGGCTTCCAATTAAAATATATACATTATTTTTTTTTTGGTTTCCTCTCCCACTCACATTTGTAATTCATTCAGAGACTTACAATAAAAAATGCAAGGGATAAACTCAATGTTTCCCCTTATCGTTGGTCTTAAAATGTCAATATCTCATGTGGAGTCAAGTGCCTCTTGCCGTCCGCCAATTCTCTTCTGCCAGAGAAGGCAGCGGGACGTCACTGCAAAAAGTTAAAATCTCCCAAAATTTTTTCGTGTAAACAGTCTGACAACAGAAGCAAAACATGTCAAGTTGTTTTATAATCATTGTAAAGAATTAACGGCATTTTTGGCGCACAGGCAGAAACTATCCTCAAGTGGCATACAAGGTGCATTCACCACTTCAACTGCGGGGAAAATCATCCCCATCAATATTTAGATTTTACTATGTATGCTTTTTATAAACAGGTGTGGATATGAACACAAATGTCTAGAGGCTTCCAATTAAAATATATACATTATTTTTTTTTTGGTTTCCTCTCCCACTCACATTTGTAATTCATTCAGAGACTTACAATAAAAAATGCAAGGGATAAACTCAATGTTTCCCCTTATCGTTGGTCTTAAAATGTCAATATCTCATGTGGAGTCATTTGCCAAACATAAACGGTATATTTTGCATGAAGAGTGGTGGTGCATGCTGGGAAATGTAGTAAAGAAGCAGACAGCTGCATGATAGAATTGTTTGACTTCGCCTGAGATCTCATCCGATGGAACTGTCCTGGTTTCTCTAACATTACTCTTTTTGTGTGTGTGTATTCACTCTTCAGTAAAAATCTTTGGCTATCCCTGCTTACTTTCGACTCCTAGCTGAGTCAGCAAACCAGCATAGATGAAAGCGGTGTGATACTTCCTGTACTCTCTCCTTATCAACTTAGTGGTCTGACAAAGGCACAAAAACAAAACTAATCAAAGAATATGTAAAACGAATAAAATATATATATATGTATATATATATGTATATATATATATATATGTATATATATATATATATATATATATATAAGGGCACAAACAATTAGGGAGGGTGAGTCTGAGGTGGTGGGTCTGGCATGCATGAGGTTTTCCACCGGTTTGTCGGTCCATAGTTGTTCACCAGAGTCAAAATTTCACGAAGGTCAGTGCCCACCATAGAAGCCAGTAGTTTTGGTCTAAATCAGGGGTCTCAAACTCCTAGCCACGGGGCCAATTATGGCCCACAGGATGATAGTTTGAGGCATTATTATGAAAGTTAAAAGGACAGTGTGTATTATTTGCCCGCTAAATGGCCAGAAAAAACTGAAAAAGACAAACCAGAGAACCAAAGCGACCAAAACGCACCTCATTACTTTTGAAAGGAAGAGAAATAAGAAGAAAAACGAAAACAGGAAGAGATGAATGAAAAATTAGACCAAAAGTAAAAATCAAAAAACAAAGAAATGACAAAAAACTGAAAGGAAAAAGTGGATTTTTTTTCCCCCCCGTTTTTCAGTTGTTCCTTTTTTGCTTTCTCTATCTCTATCTTGGTCATATCCCTCAAGGGGGGTGACCGACAGCAAGACACACATACAATACCAACGAAAATAAAAGGGAAATAAATAGCATAAAAAAACACACAAAAAGTTTTGGACCATGGCCAACCCAATTGCCTAAACACACAAACAAGTTAGGCACCTCGGCACCCAAGTTGGTCATGCTTTCGTCCCTCCAGATGAAATGGGACACCAGAAAGCGGCCATGTCACTCAGGTCAGGGTGACACAACACACTCTTTTGTTCAACAGCAGGGCCCGACAGCTTTTACTGGTTTACCCCTGCCGCATCATACGGGAGCCCAGCCCACCCTTAAAAACCCGTCCACCATCCCACTATCATTTCACAACACCTCTCCACTCCTTTCTATCACCAACAAGAGCTCTAGCTTCCACTATATTTAGACCTTTTTCCTGCAGTGCACTCATAACACCATCCATCCACGTCAATCACGGCCTTCCTCTTGGTCTCCTTTCATTGACTTCTGCTCTGTAATTTGACTTGTCCCTGTGGTGAGGGGTCCTCTCCTTGTGTGAGGTAAGAGAATTCTCCCACCATGGTCCGCTGTGTGTCGTAAGAGGCGACTAAAGTGGAGGGAGCGAGGGGACTGGGGATCCTCTCTCTCTACTCCCTAAGAGACAGCAAGGCAAAGAAAGGGGGGGCGAGAGACTGAAAGGTCTCGCAAACCCTAGTTATAGGGTCATTAAATGTGAGGGAATGTGGAAGTAAAGCGACTGAGTGGAAGAAAGAGGAGATCGGAAGGATGATGACTAAAAGGAAGGTTGATGTGTTAGCCTTGAGTGAAACAAAGAGCAAGGGAAAGGGTGAATTACAGCTTGGAGGTATGTATTGTAGAAGGTCTGGAGTTACGGGTGGACATGTTAGAGAAGGAGTGGCTGTGCTTGTGAGTGAGAAAGTAAAGGAAAAACTGGTGGAGTGGAAAGAGATATCTTCCAGATTGATGTGGGTGAGGTTGAAGTGGGGTGTAGAAGTATGGATGTTTATAAGTGCATATGGACCTGGTTCAGAAAGAAGCGCTGAGGAGAGAGAGGAGTTCTGGAAGGACTTGCCCGAATGTGTGGCAAGTGCGAAAGAAGGGTGGAAAGTGGTAATACTAGGTGACCTGAATGCTAGAGTGGGTGATGAAACGGTTGAAAATGTGATTGGTAGATATGGAGTACCAGGAATAATTGAGAGTGGGAAGAAATTTATTGAGTTATGTGTGGAAAATGAGTTGGTGATTGGAAATACATTGTTTAAAAATAGGGAAGTGAATAAGTATACCTTATCACCCTACTTTTCTTTGTTTTCCCCTTTTTCTTATTTTTTCTTCCCTATTTGTTATTATTTTCCTTTCTCTTTGTTTTTCAAGAAGCCTGGCTGTGACCTTTAGTATAAGCCAACTCCCTATCCTTTTTTAGGATTTGATGGTTGGGGATGAGGCCAGCGAGCTACGATCCATGCTGGAGGTCAACTACCCTATGGAGAACGGCATTGTGCGCAACTGGGATGACATGAAGCACCTGTGGGACTACACGTTCGGGCCCGAGAAGCTCAACATCGACTCGCGGAACTGCAAGATCCTGCTCACCGAGCCACCCATGAACCCCACCAAAAACCGGGAGAAGATCATAGAGGTGGGCCATTACCCAACAATGGACTTGAATCAACTTATGGGGAAAAAATGTTGAAGTCAATGTCCATCCATGTTCATCTACTGCAGGTCATGTTTGAGACGTACCAGTTTTCAGGAGTCTACATCGCCATACAAGCTGTGCTGACGTTGTACGCTCAAGGTAAGGGCCAAATTATTGTACAGAGATTCCTTAGTATTCGTGGTTAAAAGGGACCAGAATACCATGCAAAAAGTAAAAATACCCGAAGTAACGTCAATCTTAATAAAGGAAAATAAGATGCAGATATTACCAACTTAGAATACACGTTTGAAACGATGATTTCCTCTGGTGTGTCTTGGGCAAGTACAGTGGCGCCCATCTAAGAAAGCAATTTAGTGGGCTATCCCCGCGCTAAGCATCAGGTGTTCTCGATTTGAGCCAAGTCCCCACGATGATTAAAATAAGAATCCTAAATGTAGCAGTTGCCCACGAGTTGTAGCTCCAGGTAATTTATTTCATGGTTAATAGATCTGGCGTTGCTGTAAAACAGCCTCCGCAGAGGTAGCTTGTGAGGGTTGTTAGCTTAGCCGTAAGAAGTAGGCTGGACCTGCAGCCTTGCTGTCGCTTTCTCTCGACGCTGCTTCAGTCAATTCTCGGACCTGATAACAATCCATGGAGCACCCGGAGGTAATGAGCCTTTTTGGCGCTCCTCTGACAATCCTCAGAGTGATTTATTGGATTCATTTATTTTTAATGTAACAAGCCACTAAAATCTAGCTGTGGCTGTATCTGTGAACCCAGTTTGTTTTGATTTGAAGACGTTACTGCGCATGCCCGACCCCTTGCTATTTGACTGACAGCATACCAACCTATCACAGTCGCGCACACAAATCGTCACGCACACACAATCTGCCCCGTGCAGCCCTTACTCTCTATAACCACAATAAACAATACGTTACAAAGGGTGTCCGTATATCTTATTTGAGTAGACAAATTATGTTTATCTTTTTGTTAAAAGGCCTTCTGACTGGTGTGGTGGTGGACTCCGGTGATGGTGTGACGCACATCTGCCCTGTCTATGAAGGATTCAGTCTGCCTCACTTGACCAGACGTCTTGACATTGCGGGCCGGGACATTACCCGCTACCTCATCAAGGTGTCACCAACACAATCGCGATAAACTAACATAACATTTTTTAGTCAATGACAGTAACACCTCAATACAAAAACATAGGCCAGGGTTTGTACTGGTGCTTAAAATCCCAAATTAATTTTTAATGTTGTCTATTCAAGGTCAGGAAAAATGCTTGAATTTTCGATAAAGTGATTGAAAATGCCTCGAATTGTTGCCAATGCCATGTCTCTTGGTAGTCTGACTTTATAGACCACTCAAATGTAAATTGAAATTGTTAGATTTAAAACAGATTTAAAGTCAAACAACAACACACAATCCCTCGAAATGCAAACAAAATAAAAGTTAAAAATATTAACATTTTAGTGCTACAAATACTAACATTTTATTTTAAGCAACTTGGCCACAGATCCCGTAAAACACCTAAAGAAAATGAAAAGTAAAATAAAAGGCAAAAGTTCAGCATTCAGAAAGATTGATTGCACTCTGTTTTGTAGAAATTTTAATAAAAACATTCCACTGTTCTCGAATATCTTTGAGCAAATAAAGTACTGGCTTTTTTGGCTTCCAAATTGAACTCAATTATTACCCAACACCTATTGAGCCCTTTCAGTGTTTGTAAACAAGTGTGACCTGGTCAAGCTGCGCCTGCATTGTTGAAGCAGAATGGCAGAATTAATGTCAGTTTACAACAGCCCATTGACACAAAAATATGATAGATAGGGAAATCTCAAAAGAGCACAAAGTATGTACTCGCAGCAAGAAAGCAACTTTATTTTAGTCAACAATAAAATAAAATTATTTTGATCAGTATTGACCTCAGAAGTGCTTAAAGTGCTTGAATTTAGCCATAAAAATGCAATCATTACTGAGGGAGTTTTTACGTTAACCTATGAGTAACAGTTGTGCTTTTTTTCTATTTATTGCCATCTAGCAGTGGTATTTTTATTCTTATTTAAACACATTTTAATTTTCATAAGAATGTTTCTTTCTTTACTGGTGAACGTTGTTTTATTGTGTAGTTGCTGCTACTCCGAGGATATGCCTTTAACCACTCAGCGGACTTTGAGACTGTACGCATGATGAAGGAGAAGCTGTGCTATGTGGGCTACAACATAGAGCAGGAGCAGAAGCTGGCTCTGGAGACCACTGTGTTGGTAGAATCCTACACGGTAAGACAAGTGGGGACATATTCTTTAAGACTTTGTTGTGGGGTGCATTGTTGTGGTTTTTGTATGTTTTTTTCCAGTTAGTTGTGGCAGTCTTGGATGTGCCAGACTATGTCAACTGTTGCATCAGATACTTTTCAAAATATTTAAAACTGATTAACATTGCTGGACCTTCCTCTGCCTTATTCTGGGAATGAGGAGCACATGTCCTGGGGCAACATACACTGGAGATCAAGATCAAAGAACATCTTACAAACGATTAAGAAATTCTGAAAAAAAAATGCCATCTTCAATGGTCATCGGTTTAAGGACATTTTGTTGCGTCTTTACCATGCTACCACAACATTTTTTCACAAAATGAATAAGTTATTTTAACAAAAAAAGTATTTTCCCAAAAACGCACTCATCAAAATTATAGAACACATTCAGGTGCCTCCCACTTAATGGTGCTAATCTGGCACATTGTGCTAATTTCTTTAAATATCTGTCAACCCCTATTTAACTGGCATTCTAACTGGCAGGTTCCCTGACTTTGCAAGAAATGGTCTGTTCTGAGCCGAAGTTGTTCTCTAATTTTGTTCTCCAGTGTGCTGAAAAAGAAAATATTCTACTTTTAAGCAGGTCTGCGCGCTGCATGGCTGCTATTGGTGTGTGAGTGTGTGTGTTGTAATGGGTAAGTGTGAAGCACCTTGTAAAGCCCTTGGGTGGGGGGGTCGGGGGGTGGTCGGTCCTTATTGTCTTGAATCTGAATAAATGCAGACCGTTGACTTTCAACTTTTTAAAAACTGCTTGAATCTTACCTCTAAGCACAACTGGGAATTTCTCATTGGAAAACATTTTTTTTTAAGCTGTGTTGTTAGAAATGTGTCTGAAATTGATAAAATAGGGACATTTGGAGTTTGTCCAGCACACATCTGTATGTATATAACAAACCAGCAGCATATTTGTAGCCTGATGTTTGGCCTTTTGACGACATTTGGCCCCTTTGCTTAAAAGCAGGACTTTAGATAACGAGCATGCAGTCTTAATTAATGGGCTTTGTTGCGAGCCTGCTGTAAAGTCCAGATTCAAATGTCTGGTGGTCAGTGTGGTAATGCATATCCACCAGTTTTGTTTTTCTTTCCAGTGTCCTGTTTCCCTAAAACCCCAAAAGCTAAACACCTTCTTTGGCAAACTTGTGCTGTGTTTCTCAGATCAGTGTGCATGTTTGAGAGCAAGTGAGTCAGTGTCTTTGGGTCCCCTTGAAACAAGGAGAGCAATATGGAGCATATAGACAACACATGACCTCATTTCCTGTTGCAGCCACTTTTGCAGCAGTAAAGACTTCTTCTTACTGGCTTTGTATCTCTTCCTTTTTTTGTTTAGCCTAGTTAGTATATTTGTCGCAGTGTTGTGCCCACATTAGAAAACTCATTAAAACAGTTCCACTATTTCAGGTATTGAATTGGAGCTCAGACAGGTGCTTGGAATCCTTGAAAATGTTTGAATTTTAATGTGTTTGCAAGGTCCTGAAAATGTTTCTTTGGTGAAGTACTTGAAAATGCTTGTTACTGTCATGTTTCATTGCAGTCTTATGAAGACTTTTTTTTAAAAGTGCATGAAAATGACACAGACAAGCCTGCTCTGATGGCTTGTCATCATGGCGTTTATATCTGAAGCTTCGTCACACCCAAATGGGACAGATATATTCAGAAAAACAGCTCTTTTGGCTCTGCTCGCTGAGATTTTTGTTCTTTTTTTACTGCTATATTATCAATAATAATAAAATATTATGCACATAGTTATTTAGTAATTAGCTATTTAATATGACTTGCAGAGGATCCCTGAAAAACACATTAACTATAAATTAAAATATTAACACATCTACAATGAAAAATATAACAGATTTAACAGATTTAAAGTCGAATAACAACACAGAATCCTTAAAATGTAAAACAATAAAATAAAATTTCAGTGCTAAAAATAAATGATCAAATGAAAAACTTTAACTCTTAACAATTTTATTTTAAACAATTTAGACACAGATCATCTGAAAAAATATAAATTAAAAGGCAAGTGTGACATATTAAAGCTGCACGTGCATTGTTGAAGCAGAATGGAAGTTTTCATATCAGTTCAGACGCTCCTCTACTTACGAATGAGATACGTTCCGGACGATCGTGCGTGAGTTGAGTTTGTTCGTAAGTTGCTTCAGTGCTATATTTTGAATGGAATGTATGTTTAAGGTTAGTATAAATATGTTAATACAAGTATGTTTATGGTTCGTACAAGTAACCGGTATTGTTTTGTACTGAAAAATAAACCTTTAATAAAATAATATACTCTATAAAGATAAATAAACTGAAGTTTATCTTACTTTTGGAAGATGCGCTTCAAGAGTTGGGTTACCTTAGCCTCTGTGGTAGAAAGTGGCCGAAAAAAAGCGATCCAACCATTTTCTCAACCACATCAAGCTTCCTTATTACAATTCCATTTCAAATGAAACTGCTTGCCTCTGCACAAGATATTAGACAATGAAAATGTCAAAGTTCTTAGCGTGTTGGAGATACAGTACAGTATGTTTACACACAAAATGGTAGCGTGATAGGAAGAGGAAGCTGGATTTCTTCTTCAAGGTGGATGCTGGGTGAGTTCTCACATCGCCACACGCCGTTAGCAGCGGAAAGAAGTACTACAGTACTGTCCTTTACTGTGTTAAAAGGTGCACAATACAAAATCTAACTTACAACATTTTTTTAAATACCAAGGTAAAAATTCGTATGTACCGTTGTTCGTAACTCCAATGTTGGTAACAGCCCGTTGATGCAGAGAGATCATGTGTAGGAACAGTGCAAAATAGCACTAAGTATGTGCTAGCAGCAATAAGATAACTTTATTTAAGGCCTTGGAGCAAACAAAGAAAAAAAACTTTCTTTTGATTGGCTCTGGATTTCTTCCTTTCAAGGTACTGGAATTTTTTTTTAATTTGGCCTTAAAAGTACTTCAAAAGTGCTCAAATTTA
The DNA here is from genome assembly GCF_059441175.1 of Urocampus carinirostris. Lineage (NCBI taxonomy): Eukaryota > Metazoa > Chordata > Actinopteri > Syngnathiformes > Syngnathidae > Urocampus > Urocampus carinirostris. The sequence continues at coordinate 1,559,354 of NC_142361.1, read as the reverse complement.
ACCATGAAAATGCTGTATGAACCCTGAAGATAGCTTAGCGCCAGCCGTTTAACTTTGGAGATTAATCGATGAAATGTCACACGCAAAGTTAAGGGTTCACTAATCAAAACTGTTGAACTGTGGATAATTAGCTCTGTAGTATTAGCATAAAAAACTTGCCAAAGTGTGGCTCAGGGCTACCAAAATCATGGCAGCAGTAGGACAGTCAAACTTTTGAGAATGTGGCTTGTTGTTGAAAGCTTGGCAGAGCTCCCGTGTTGATCTCCTCGTGTAAAATGAAAAATATATTTAGCACAAACTAGCGTGACCAGCTTATTTCGACATGGATTTAAATATTTTTCCCCTCTTTCTTTCGTTTTATGTCCGTCCTTCCCACGTGTCTATAGCTTCCAGACGGCCGCGTGATCAAGGTGGGCGGTGAGCGTTTTGAGGCACCCGAAGCCCTTTTCCAGCCGCACCTCATCAATGTGGAGGGCGTGGGTGTGGCTGAGCTGCTCTTTAACACCATCCAGGCTGCCGACATTGACACCAGGTGAGCGCTGCCAACGACACGTGGTTCGTACAGTTTCTTGAAATCCCTGAAAATGCTTGAATTTTTATGTGTTTTTAAGGTCAGGAAAAATACTTGGGTTTTGGGTAAAGTTCTTGGAATTGTTGTAAACGCCATGTTTCTTGGAAGCCTGACGCTATAAACCAGTGTTTTTCAACCTTTTTTGAGCCAAGGCATGTTTTTTACTTTGGAAATTTTGCAGCACACCACTAACTAAAAATGTTATAAAATGACACTGAACAGTATGTTTAATAATAATAATAAGACCCCCAGTTGACAATGACATATTTGCAGAAAAGGATTCATAAATGTTTTATACAATTTCAAATTTCAAAAAGTGACATTGGATAATTTCTCACAGCTCACCTGACGATGTCTCATGGCACACTAGTGTGTTGCGGCACAGTGGTTAAAAATCACTGCTATAAACCACGCAATAAATAGGTCAAGTCATGTTTATTTGTATAGCCCTTAATCACAAAGAGTCTGAAAGGGCTGCACAGACCACAGTTTATTATTACACCATGCCCTGATCTAAAACCTACATGAGTCGAAATTTAGACGCAGACACAAATGTATGAGTTCCTGCCGACAATAGGTATTATTTGCCATGCATGTGTCCAGAAAAGAAAGCAAAATAGACAAGGGCACGGTTAGCTTTGTTTACGTTGAACATTCGAGGGACAAACAGAGGATACAACTGGAATGTTTGATCTTACATAACACATAGTCCAGTGTTTTTTTCAAATTGCTCAGTCCACAATTGAATGGATTTGGGAGTACAGTCCATAAACATGCCCGATTAAAGTCGCCGTCGACGATAAAGCTCCGTTCAACAACACAAAATCCCAGAAAAATAAAACATCTATTTTTACCAATTTAGACACTAATTTTCTGACAACACAACTTAAAGTGCTTTAATTTGGCCTTGAAAAGGGTGGTCGGACCCTGTTAATGTCTATTTTAGGGTTCCGCAGATCCTTAGTCTTTAAAGCCATTGAATTATTTTTATTGAATAAGGCCTTAATTATTATTAAAATGTCTTCATTCCTATTTTTAAAAATCTTGAAAATGTGAACACTTAAATAAGATTCATTATTGTTTGAACTAAAAAGATTTAGTGCCATTTGTCATAGTCTTTTTTTTTTTTTCTTTTTAATCCACATTTTTACTTTTGCGGCAACATGACATGACCACAACAACAGAACTATCAAAACGGTGATGTGGTGTGGTTTCAGAGCAGACGCATGTCTTATAGAGTACGTACGGGTGTTTAAAATCCTTAAAAATTCTTGAGTTTTAATGTTGTGTTTTTGAGGTCAGGAAAATGCCTTTAATTTTGTGTCAAGTGTTTTAAAATACCAGAATGTTTTGCCATATGATGTTTCTTGGCCGTCTGACTTGACAGACCACAGATTGAACAAAAACACATAAAGAAATAGTCTGCTTAAAAATGACACCGCTGGCCCACACTGGTATTGCAATGCTTTTGATGGCGTTGTCATGTGAAGCGTCTCGCCCTCTACAGGTCCATTGAGAAAGGTGCATCAGAAGAGGTAAATCACAATCAGATGCTGGGAGGTTGCAGATTTGATAAAGAATGACTCAAAAAAAGAAAAATACAAACCATTGTTAAAACATGGAGCAAATATGCACACAGCATGCTGCAAAGTGTGCACGTGAGTTTCAACTTTTCACAATCGCAGAGTCTGCGGTTTCCAGTCAGGTAACTCAGAGATTACTAGTTTAACTGTTTTTTTTGTTTGTTTGTTTGTTTTTTTTTGCAAAGGTTTAGCTACATGCTACACCTACACAGGGAACTATAAAATGTGTATTGGTGCAAGGATTATGTATCACTTATGGATATTCATTAAGGTCCATGTAAAGCCTCTTTTCAAAATTTCAATATTATCAGCGGTCTTAATTCACCCTCAAGTCAGGACCCAGGATTTAGAAGAGCTTCCGTCGTTTACTCCACTCTAAGGTTCTTTTTGCTTCAGTGGCTCTGCTCCCAGACACTTTTCCAATCTGAAAGTGCGTGGTGGGTAGCGTCAGACAGAAGGCAGGAGAAATAATTGGCCCGTTAGATATATAAAAATGCCGATACCAATATCGGTGCAGATAATCGGTTGACCTCCACACTGTAATTTTGCATCCAAAGAGAACTTAATTGACAAAAGCGATTCCTCTCCAGGCCCGAGTTCTACAAACACATTGTGCTGTCGGGAGGTTCCACCATGTACCCAGGGCTGCCCTCGCGATTGGAGAGGGAACTCAAGCAACTCTACCTGGAGCGCGTTCTTAAAGGGGATGTGGACAAGCTTTCGGTGAGAAATTCTCTTATTGTTGAATCGATTGTCTTTGTCATTAATGACAACATAGTGAACATTGTTCTTAACAAGATAAGACACGACACTCCAAGGTAAACACATCATGAAGACCTAAAGAGGAAAAATAACAAAAAATGTAAGGATAAATAAAATAAAATCAATTTGTAAAGCACTTTGCCCACAATAAATTACAATTCCAAAAACCACTGCACAATAAAACATAAATGTGAAATGAATGTAAAGTATGATACTGTAAAAGATAAGAAGGTAAACAAAATCAAAGCTGAATAAAAATGAGCAGTTAAAATCCATCTTAAAAAGTGGGTCTTGAGCCTCCGTAAATTATCAAAGTTCAAGCGGACCTGATGTCCTCTGGCAGACCATTCAATAGGTGTGAACCAAAGTGGCTGAATGCTTCTTCACCATAGATTTGGGTCCTCACCCTAGGAACAGTCAACAAACCGCTGCCAGAGGATGTCAAAGACAGAGAGGGCTGATATAATTAAAGCAAATCAGAGAGATAGGATGGCCCAAGACCGTTAAGCCTAAAATCTAGTAAAAGCACCTTAAAATTGACCCTGAAACACACAGGGAGCCAATGCAGCGATTTTAAAATTGGTGTAATGCGATCCCTCTCCCCGGGATTTGTAAACACACGTGCTGCTGAATTTGTTAGTAGCTGCAAGCTAGCAATGTTCCTTTTGGGAAGGCGTGTGCAGCCATTACAATAATCCAAACAAGAAGATTAAAAAGCATGCATCAGCACCTCATTGTTTGCCTGAGAGAAATGGGTGGACTCGGGCTATATTAAGATGATAAAACCCAATTATGTTTATATTTTTTATGTGGAATAAGATTGAGCTCGGAGTCAAATCATGTCTACATTTTAACAAAATGTGAGATTCTTTAATCTATTAGTTTTGATAAGTTTCTCTCTCTGACTTTCAGGTCCAATGACTAAGACCTCTTTTTACTCCTGGTTTGAGCTGTAGACAGTTCTCTTCCATCACGACTCAATGTCTTAATGGATTTTAAAGGGTATATCTATAGGACTTGTGTCAACAGGGGACACGGCAATGTATGGCTAGGTGGCGTCAGCGTGCCTATAGAAATCGGCTCTCTCCTGATGGCATTCTCAAGGGGAAGCATATACAGATTAAGAAGTATCTGGCCTAAAATTTAACCTTGGGGAACCTTTCATGTAACTTAATGGGTTCTGGAGGAACATGTTTTCATACCTACAAAAAATATCAGTCAGTAGGAATAAAATCAGTTCAAAACAGAACAAAAGATGGCCAACTGGTTACTGAGTCTAGTTAATAACATGTAGTGATCCGCCGCGTCAAAGGCAGCAATGGGATCCAGGAGCACCAGAACTGTAAGTGTACTAATATCCATGTTGAACCTGATATCATTTGAAATCTTTAAGAGGGTGGAGTCTAAACGAAGTTTTTTTTTAAGGGGAAATATGATTTATTTTTTTTCAAGCTATGTCTTGCATAGTCTTTGTTCTGTGGATGATCCTTGAACCAGACTGAAATTTATCTGAAATGCTATTTTCTTCTAAAATAATTCAGCTGAATAAAAAAAAATCTAAAACTTTGAGCCTAAATTGCTCTTCTTCAGATGGGGCCTCACCACACTGCCGTATATTTTTCAGTTATTCTAAAATAATCAATAGGAGTGTAATAATTACTTACTAAAACCTACTATGAATAATTGCCTCAGTTATGGTAACCTGTAGTTTTTTTCCGTAAATGTGACATCACTCACATACTTTTCTGTGCATTTTCAACCAGTGCACAGTCAGCTTGTGCATTTCATTTTTCTGCTGCTAGGCAGTCCCCCCGGTTGATTAACTGCGGACAAAAAGAGAAATGCAATAAATACAAAAGCGATATGTAATTGGTTTGCAGGGACAAAAACTTAACAATTGTAAAAGTTTACATTTCTTAGAACTCCATCAAAATGTAATATTGATTGTTGTATAATTTTATTCCTCACTGTGAATAAATTTAACAGTAGTTTTAAACAACAAAAGCTCTTCTCTTTTAAACGCTCAATTTTAAAATCAACAAAAAACTTAAGTTCACGACCTCAGTTTAGGTGAAAGTTTAACCTTAATGTCAAAAATCACGTTCTCTTAAAATACTAAAGATAGCACTTTTAGACACGAATGAGGTCTTGTTTTTGTGCAGCTGCATTATTTAATCATTTGGCTATACTTTTTCTTAGACATCAGGTATCAAATAAAGGGTTTGTACTGGTGCTTGAAATTGCTTGAATTTTGATGTTGTATTTTCGGGGTCAGGGAAATGCTTAAATTTTAGGTGACGTGCTTAAAAATACTTGAAATTGTGAGCATTGCCATGTTTCTTGGCAGTCGGACTCGATAAACCACGCATTTAAGAAAGGTTTTTTTTAAGTGCTTGAAAATGACGCTGACACGCCTGCTTTGGTGGCTTGTCATTAAGGTGTTGTCATTGAAGCATCACCAGTCGCACTCTACCTAGAAAACCAGCCCTTTTTGGCTCTGCTCACCTACGGCACCTTTTTCTGTTATTTTTTTTAATGCTGTATCCCAGCAAAACAAAACACATGAAATATAGATTAAAATATTTACAAATTTAAAATAAAAATTGTAAAATACAAAGCAATTTTAGCTTTTTACAGAGTCGGCGGATTTAAAGTCAAACAACAATAACAACAAAAAGACTTGAAAATGCAAAACAATAAAATACAATTTTTAAATATTTACTTCGAAGTTCTATAAATAAATGATAAAATGTGAAAACATTAACTCTTTAGAATAATATTTAACCAATTTAGACAGATCATATGAAAAGAATATAAAAATCTAAATTAAAATAAGTAAAACAAAAAGCAAAAGATTAACAGCCTCCAGGATTAAAAGATTGAATGCAGACTGCTTCAGTGCAATCAATATCGATTAAATTAGTCCAAATTTGACCCATATTTCTGCTTTTTATACATACACATTACTTTCTTTTTTTTGTCTTTGGCATTTAACTGTTTTTACGCCACACCTATAAAGCCTTTTCCATGTTTGTAAACGATTGTGGCTTATTGAAGCTGCATGTGTATTTTAGAAGCAGAACGGCAGCATTTGTCAGTTTAAAGCAGTTCATTAACACAAAAACATCGTAGATCATCGATAGGAACAGCGCAAAATAGCACAAAGTATGTTCTAGTAGCAAGATAGAAACTTTATTTTAGTATTTAAATCATATTTATTTGTATAAGCCTTTATCACAAGAAGTCTCAAGGGGCTGTACAGACTATGCAGGCTATTATAGACTAATATTCCACAAAATAACGAGGGGAAAAAAAAACACATTCTTTTGATTGGCGGTGGATTTGAAGGTACTCGAAAAATTGACCTTAAATTCTTTAATTTGGCCATGAAAAAGGTGTGAGAACCCTGCTCTTTGTGTTAGTCCTCTCCTATGTTGTTTTTTATTCATATGAAAGTGTCTCTAACATTTGCTTTCCATCCTAAATTTTTTTAACAGAAATTCAAGATCCGCATCGAGGACCCACCCAGGCGGAAGCACATGGTGTTCCTGGGCGGAGCGGTACTAGCCGACATAATGAAGGACAAAGATAACTTCTGGCTCACGCGCGAAGAGTATCAAGAGAAGGGAGTGCGCGTTCTGCAAAAGCTGGGCGTCACAGTCAGATAAAAAAACAAAACAAAAAAAAACACACACACGTTAATACATGCCAAAATATTTATCCTTCTATTTTCTCCATCTCTTTCCACACTGTCACTTTTTCCCATCCTGCTGTCTCCTCTCCTGACAAACGGTTTATTTTTTTGTTTTTTATTCACCACAAATACTATCAATAAAAAAATGCTTCATGTTGCAGCGGATTTACCTAAAAACCCTGGGACATTTTGAAGGGAAGCTTCCAAGTTCTATCAATCACAATCAGGGTCCACCCAGCGTATCTTTTTCTGATTTATCACATTTCTATGTGACCGCTTTTTTATAGGAAGAAAGAGACCGTTGGCTTACTTTATGTGTATTTACCCCCTCGCATTTCTTGCAGTGCACTACTACCATTGTAATTGGAGTGTAACTGTGGTAGTTTAAATCAGGGGTCTCAAACTCAATTGAGTTGAGGGCCACTGAAGAAAGATCCGGGTGAGGTTGGGCCAAATTGGGTTTTCCACAAAAACAGCGCTGATAAAAACATTCCGCTGTTCTTAAGGGGCAGTGTTATATATTTGTCAATTAAATGTCTGTGTTTTGTGTAGTGCTACCATAAATGAGTCCAAGGAAGACTACAAATTACGGAGACTGAAAGTGAGCAAAAATCGGCCTTTTTCTTCTAGCCTTTCTCAAAGAAAGACAAAAAGGGCAAAAAAATAAAAAATAGAGAAGAAGAAATAGAGCAAAATGCAAAACGTGAATAAAAAGAAAAGTGGGGTAAAAAAAAAGGAAAATGAATAAGAAAGAAAAAAATAAAAGATGGAAATTGAAAGGAAAAAAGGACCAAAAAATGCCATTTTCTTTTTTTCCTTTTTTTAATTTTAATTTTCCTTTTTTTTCTTGAGTTTCACTTTTTGTCTCATTTTTTTCCCTCTCTCTTCCTCACTATTGTCTTTTTTTCTTGTCTCGTTTTTTTGTTATTTAATTTCTCTTTTCAAAAGTTTTTCAAAACTTTTTATCACTTTGATTCTTCATATTTGGTCTTCCCCTACACCTTGTGCTTTTAGCCCTCGTTTTCTGTGGCTTGACAAAATACAGCAACATCTAGTGGGAAAATAATACACTGTCCTTTTAACTTTCATATTAGGGCGGGAGCCTCAAACTATCATCCTGGGGGCTTTGAGTTTGAGACCCCTGGCTTAAATGAAGTTGAACTTTCTTCAAAGCAGGATTTCCACTCAAAACAGGGCTGTCTTTAGAATGGTAACGGTGAAACCCAAATGCGCGAAATTTTACATACGGCCGTTGATTAAAAAAATCCTGCAAAAGGTAAATTTGTTGTAATGTTTGGAGTTACAAGTACCGGATTGTAAATGTGCGCCTATTTTTGAGCAAGACGTTTGGCTCTTCTGGGGAAACTACTTAACGGAGCACAGACGCAGAAATAAAAGATAGAGAAGCTTGCTCGTAATCATGTGTGTGATGTTAACTTCTAGCTGTAAGGCGTAAAGCGGTTCATCTGATTTATTGTTGATCAAAAAAAAAAAAGGCCTGGTGTTGTATATTTACTAAAAACAACAAATCAAAGACTGTTTAAATGGAACAGGCCTTTTTTTTCTTTTTTGTCAGATTTCCCCCAAAATTATAACTTGCGGTGCTCTGTGTTTTTCTTGACTGTTTTTTGATTGTATATTTTTCTTTTCCTCCTTTACCATGGATGTCTTATCCAGTGCCAAGGCAGTTCATGTTTTATTGTACATCTCTGTTCTCTTAATTGATTTTTTTTTTGGGTGGCCACCAATTATTTGACTCTGTTTTACATAGCATAACTGCCTGACACGGATTTAAATAAAAATGATTTATAAGGAAATTGTTCTCGATGTTTGTGTAACTATGGCTGGTGGGTCTAAACAATAAAATCGATTATTAAAAGCGTTGGAAACTAGTTACATCATCGATTCTTGTATCAAGTGAATTATTTATGAGCCACCAAATACTGATTTCAATGCAAATAATAGTACACACCATTCCTTGTGACGCTGATAGTGATAGTACCACTTTGGTCCGGTAGAGAGCGCCAAGACTTATCAAAAAGGTATTACATTTAAAAGTGTGTGTGTATAATGTATACAGTGTTACCTCGCTACTTCGCGGTTCGACGTTCGCGGCTTCAGAGCTTCGCGTTCTGTAATGGTTAAAAAACAAAATTTCGCAGATTTTCACTTTTTGCGGGTTTTTTCGGCGGAACGTCAGCGGACGCGGGATAAGGCGGCCGGCTGGATGGGAGGGGGGGGAAATGGATTGGTCTCTCAGGAACTGTCCTCTTATGGTTCAGATCCTACCTCTCAGATACGCACTGTGTTGAATATGGCAAAATTACATGAGCCCTTTAGTGTTACCTGTGGTATTCCGAAGGGTTCAATACTTGGGCCCCCTTCTTTTCAGCATTTACATGCTGCCATTGGCTGATATTATTCATAAGTATAATATCAGTTTCCATTGCTACGCAGATGACACTCAACTATATCTTCCGATCGAGAAACCTGCCACACTAAATTGCAGAAATTTGGAGGCCTGCCTCACTGAGATAAAAGAATGGATGTCACTCAACTTCTTGCGCCTTAATGATCTGCATTACTGGACTGTCTCAGAAAATTAGAATATTGTGATAAAGTTCTTTATTTTCTGTAATGCAATTAAAAAAACAAAAATGTCATACATTCTGGATTCATTACACATCAACTGAACTATTTCAAGCCTTTTATTATTTGAATATCGCTGATTTTGGCTTACAGCTGAAAAAAACTCAAAAATCCTATCTCAAAATATTAGAATACTTCCTCAGACCACGTAAAAAAATAATTTTATAACAGCAAAACTAAATCAAACATTTGAAAATGTCCATTGATGCACTCAGTACTTGGTTTGGAATCCTTTTGCACGGATTACTGCATCAATCCGGCGTGGCATGGAGGCAATCAGCCTGTGGCATTGCTGAGGTGTTATTGATGCCCAGGATGCTTCGATAGCGGCCTTAAGCTTATTTGCATTTGTAGGTCTGGTGTCTTTCATCTTCTTCTTAACTATACCCCACAAATTCTCAATGGGGTTCAGGTCAGGGGAATTAGCAGGCCAATCAAGGACAGTGATGCCATGGTCAGTGCACCAGTTACTGGTGGTTTTGGCACTGTGGGCAGGTGCCAGATCATGCTGGAAAATGAAATCCTCATCTCCATAGAGCTTTTCAGCAGATGGAAGCATGTAGTGCTCTAAAATCTCTTGGTACACAGTTGCATTTACTCTGGACTTGATGAAACACAGTGGACCAACACCAGCAGCTGACATGGCTCCCCAAACCATTGCTGACTGTGGGAACTTCACACTGGATTTCAAGCAACTTGGATTGTGCTCCTCTCCAGCCTTTCTCCAGACTCTGGCGCCTTGACTTCCAAATGAAATGCAAAACTTGCTTTTGTCTGAAAAGAGGACTTTGGACCACTCTGCAACTGTCCAGTGCTTCTTCTCCATATCCCAAGTCAGACGCTTCTTCCGTTGTCTTGAGTTCAGAAGTGGCTTGACCATGGGAATACGGCTATTGTAGCCCATTTCCCGGACACGTCTGTGAACTGTGGCTTTTGATACCTTGACTCCAGCTTCAGCCCACTGTCTTTGAAGCTTCCCCAAATTCTGGAAGCGGCTCTTCTTCACAATTTTGTTAAGGCTGTGGTAATCTCTCTTGGTTGTGCAGCGTTTCCGGCCACATTTTTCCCTTCCAACAGACTTTTTGTGGATATGCTTTGAAACTGCACTCTGTGAACAGCCTGCTCTTTGAGAAATTTCTTTTTGTGTCTTACCCTCCTGATGGAGGGTATCAATGATGGTCCTCTGGACAGCAGACAGATCAGCAGTCTTCCCCATACTTGTGATTTAGTTTACTGAACCAAGCTGAGTGTTTTTAAGTCTCAGGAAACCCTCGCAAGGTGTTTCGAGTTAATTAGATGATTCAGGTGATTAGTTGAATAGCCTACTTGTATACTTTTTCATGATATTCTAATATTTTGAGATAGGATTTTTGAGTTTTCTTAAGCTGTAAGCCAAATTCAGCAATATTCAAATAATAAAAGGCTTGAAATAGTTTAGTTGATGTGTAATGAATCCAGAATGTATGACATTTTTGTTTTTTTAATTGCATTACAGAAAATAAAGAACTTTATCACGATATTCTAATTTTCTGAGACAGTCCAGTATATAGTGCTTTTGAAGTCAACACTTCCCAAAGCGCTTTACAGTGTGCGGCCTTGCAGCCATGTAAGGCGCTAACCCGCTAACTCTGAAAAGACCGAAATGTTAGTTATTGGTCCATCTAAATGCCGTGACTTGTTCTCAAAAACTGCTCTGAACATTGACAAATGTAATATCACCCAGAGTGACTCAGTTAAAAACTTAGGTGTCATATTTGACCACGATCCTTTCAAACACACGTGAAGAATATTACTAGAACAGCTTTCTTCCATCTTCGCAACATTGCTAACATTTGTCCTATGCTGTCTCAGTCAGATGCGGAGATTATAATTCATGTGTTTATTACTTCCCGTCTCAATTGCTGTAATGCACTACTCTCCGGTCTCCCGAAGTTCAAAATCAAGAGCCTTCAGCTGGTACAAAATGCTGCAGCAAGGCTTTTAACTAAGACAAAGTTTGATCACGTTACCGCGATTTTAGCTAACCTGCATTTGCTCCCTGTTAGCTTAAGATGCGATTTTAAGGTTCTGTTGGTATTATACAAAATCACGCATGGACTTGCTCCCTCATATCTTTCAGATTTAATTTCCCCTTATGTTTCGGTCCAGAGCCTTCGCTCTAAAAACGCTGGTCTGCTAGTGATCCCAAGAGCCAAGAAGAGATCCGCAGGTTCAAGAGCGTTCTCCATCCGGGCCCCGGTGCTGTGGAATGCTCCTCCCCCTGGGATTCGATCTGCAACCTCAGTGGAAATGTTTAAATCTAAGCTTAAAACACACTTCTACTCTATAGCATATGAATAACCTATACTTTGTGTTGATAATATGTGTATCATTTGCCCTCATGTAAGTTTTAAATGAGAGGATGGCATCTCAATAGTCTGTAATAGTAGTTTGCAATAATCTTTGATATGTACAGCCTTTTGAAACTCTTTGTGATAAAGGACTATACAAATAAACATGACTTGACTTAATTCCTTATTTCAAAAGTTTTTGAAAAACACATAATTGCGAGTGCCGTTAGCCTGACTTTTCTCATTGCTCACTGCGGATAGAATATGCATCCCAGCATAGACGACAGACAGGACATGAGACTGTCAATGGCAATCGTTTGCAAGACATAGCTTGAAAAAAAAAAAATCATAATTCCCCTTAAAAAAAAAAACGAACTTCGTTTTGACTCCGGTGATGGCGTGATTGACATGGGATGAAAAATCCTTACTACACGAGTTTTGGTGAGTTTGTTTTATTTTCTCTTTGTAGTTTTAAAAGGTAGCTTTGATATACTAAGAAAACGTAGCTAATGGTAACGGACTAACGTTTAAATCAAAATAGAAATCTTTTAATATTTGATTTTTCTGTTGATTAATATGTTGTATTGTTACTTAACTATTTTCTGTGTAAATTTACAAGGTATTGAAACTAGCGCGGCACTACAAGTGGTCGCCCTGTAGGTTAGATTTTGTATAATATGCACCTTTTTCCGAGTACAGGACATTACAGTAGTGCTTTTTTCCACCAGTACCGCCATGTTTGCGCTGTGAGAGGTCACCCAGCATCCACCCCTGAAAAAAATCCGCTTCCTCTTCCCAGTTTGTGTGTAAACATTCTATACTGTATGTCAAGCGTCTTAAGAACGTTGACATTTTTCTTTAATATCTCATGGATCCATTCAATATAGCTGGTGTAAAATGTAAAGAAGAGGCGAGCTGTTTCATTTGAAATGAAAGTGAAATCCGGAAGCTTGATGCTGCTGAGAAAATGGTTGGATTGCTTTTTTTTGGGGGGCACTTTTTACCACAGAGGAAGTTGCCTAACTGTTGAAGCTCATCTTCCAAAAGTAAGTTAAACTTAACTTCATTTATCTTTTCTAGATCATATTTTATTTTAGTGAAAAACAACAGGTTACTTGTACAAGCCTTGAACATACTTATATAAACCGTAAACATACAAAATATAGCACAGAAGCAAGTTACGAACAAATTCAACTTACGATCGTCCGGAACATATCTCGTTCATAAGTAGGGCAGCGTCTGTATTACTGGAACAGCTTTTTTTTTCCATCTTTTCAATATTGCAAAAATTCTCCCCATGCTGTCCCAGTCTGATTCTGTGATTATTATTCATGAGTTTGTACCCTCCATCTTGATTACTGTAATGTACTACTCTCCGGTCTCCTGAAGTCTAGCATAAAAAGCCTGCAGCTGGTACAAAATTCTGCAGCACGGCTTTTAACTTAAAACAATTATCCAGATTTTGGCTGACCTGCACTGGCTCCCTGTCAGTTAAAGCTGTGATTTTAAGGTTCTGTCGGTGTTATACAAAATTTTGCATGGCCTTGCACCCTTATATCTTTAGGACTGAATGTTCCCTTATGTTCCTGTTCAGAAAATGCTGGTCTACTATTGATCCTAAGAGCCAAAAAGAAATCCGTAGGTTCGAGGGCATTCTCCTTTTGGGCCCCTGTACTGTGTAATGATCTGCCCTCTGAGATTTGATCTGGAAATCTCAGTGGAAGTGTTTAAATCTTAAGACACTTATATTCAATATCTTATGAAGGATGTTGACCTCGGGAAACTGTTCGGCGGACATTCTGCTCTCACCCTAATTTCATGTTGATGGTGTCTTTGTATTGTCTGTCAATGCCCTTGCAACATCCACTGCAGCCTGGTCATCCTGGGAGGCAAATTATGTGTGCTCCCTTCTCAAGGTTTCTTCATTTCACTGTGTGCCCTGCGACTGCCTGGCAACTGGTTCAGGGTGTTCCCGTCCCACAGCCCATAGGAGGTGCTACAATTGACTGTTAAGACATTTGAGGTAAACGGGAGGAGAAAGACGTGGAAGCGAGGCGCCAGCAGAGGAAATGTTGTCTTTTCCTTGCCTGTAATAAAACAAAGCCCTCTACGGCCTTGCTTCAAAAATGAATCCCTTCTCTCCTGCAGTTTCCCCGCCAGCCTGACCTTGTGTTTTATGTTTCCCTGTTCTCATTCCAAGGAAGCAGGAAAGCTCATTTGGCACTTGAGCGAGAGTTTATATTCTGCAGGATTTATACAAGTGTTTGAAACCGTTAAAAAGGCTTGAATTTTAATTGTTTCAATGATCAAATAATTGGTTTTTGGTGGAGTGCTTGATAATCCTTAAAATTGTTGCCATGTTTTTTGTCAGTCTGCCTTGATACAACCTGCATTAAATGAAGAAAAATAAAACAAGCCTGCTTGAAAATGACATGCCTGTTTTGGTAACTTCGCTTTGCCATTGAATTTCTTCGCAGGTGGGTTCAGCAATAGTGCAACAAATAGCGAGCAGCCAAAATAGGGCAAACTGGTAAACATAACACACAGAGAGCTAACGGGGGCTAAACCAGCCGGAACATTGCGGGCTAACCAGGGCCGATCAGTGGAAAAACAGGAGGCTGGCTGGCCAAAAGCTTGCAGTAGGCAGCCAGGATAACCGGGAGGCAACAATAGAGAACGGCCACGGACACAAACATGAACGCAGCTGTAAATTTACCAAATGATTACAGCATAACGGTGGAAAAAGAAAGGGATGCTGGCTGACCGAAAACATGCAGTAAGCAGCCAGGCTACCTTGGAACCTACGATGAAAAACAGCCAAGGGAACAAGCACGAACCCATCCATCCATCCATCCAGTATCTGCACCCCTTTTCCTCAGTAGGGTCGCGGGGGTGCTGCTATCTTCGGGCATTGGGATGGGGACACCCTGAACTGGTTGCCAGCCAGTCGAAGGGCACAGACAAGTCACTCGCTCATTCACAACTCGGGACAATTTGGACCAGCCAATCCACCTGAAACGCATGTTTCTGGAATGTGGGAGGAAAGCAGAGTGCCCGGAGGAAACCCATGCAAGCACTGGGAGAACATGCAAACTCCACACAGGAAGGTTCGATCTCATGACCTCAGAACTGTTCCGCACACGTGCTAACCACTGCACTGCCCTGATGTCCTATTTGTAAATATGCCCTTTCTAAAATATCGTAAAAAACATGAGGCTTACTTAGAAGGAGCTGACATGGTAGTCCATCATGCTGCTACGGAAAACTCTCAAAACCAAAAACCTTGTAAAAGGATGGTCAAAAAATGAGGAGAAAGTTGTTCAGTTTGGTTACTTTGAGTCTGTAGCGGTTGAAAGTACTTATCAATAAGCCCCATTTTACAATTATCAACTCATTTCAATTATCAGGAATTTACTTCATAGCATGTCAGAATGAAGAATATTTCTGCCTAGCACCAAAAACGGTTTGATGAGTTATCTTTTTCTAGTGTTAGTTTTTTTGTCTGTCAAAGCATCACATGGTTAGATTGTGCCAGGCTTCCTCGCCGAGGGGCCAAGATCATGGGTCTCGGGCTTTGTGCCCATTGACTTTTTCTTTTTCACCCTTGTCCTCTCTCGTTCTTCTCTGTTCTCTTTCTGACTTTCTTTTAGTTATTAATTTCTGTCACTTGTTCTATTTCTCTATTTAATATACTAGTCCAGCACCCGTGAATCATGTTTCGACCATGTGGCCCCAGTGCAAAAATGAGTTTGACACCTTCTCCAGAGCCTCCTTGCTCCATTATTGTTGCCAACTTGTTTTTTGCACAGACTGGCTTGAATGGACCAGCACGGCAGCGCAGTGGTTAGCGCGTGTGCAGCACAGTTCTGAGGTCATAAGATCGAACCTTCTTGTGTGGAGTTTGCATGTTCACCCCTTGCTTGCGTGGGTTTTCTCTGGGCACTCCGGTTTCCTCCCACATTCCAAAAACATGCATGTCAGGTTAATCGGCCACTCTAAATTATCCCTAGGTGTGAATGAACGAATGAGTTGTCTGTCTCTGTCTGCCCAGCTGGCAACCAGTTTAGGGTGTCCGCTGCCCACTGCCCAAGGATAGCTGTGATGGGCTCCAGCACCTCCGAAGTAGGCCTTTTTATTTAATTTGTTTTGGAGACATGCTAGCAGCTTTAGGATATTCAACTCAATGGCGTTTAAAATACAGCAGTAGTTTCCCAGGGGTCAAAAAACTACAGCCCATGGGCTGTATCAGGCCCAAGAACGGATTTAAACCAGCCCGTCAAAATGCACCCTTGGCGTGAAATATCGCCCTCGCGCAAAAGTTAGTAAAATTACATTGAATCAAAATTTTAGGGGGAATGCTATAAAACAGTAAAGGATGGTGCATTTACACCTTGTAAATTAATGACTCTGAACATGTTGAAAATCTTTATTTCGGCTAAATGACGTTTTATCTCCTGAAAGATTGTTTCCCGTTTTATCTGTGATCATTTGACAGTTCACTTCGGCATAATAAGCTTTATGATAAAGCACATAACAGTTTTTAATACATGTGATGTTCAGAAGCTTACTGTTTTGAATCGTTGGTTAATCGCAATGAAGCAGCTCATTTACGTAAGAAGAAATAGCAACGATAACACACATACGTAGCTAGTTTGCACTAACTAACTTGATATGTTGAGTGGCGTTGATGTGACTCGTACGGTTTTAACATAAAACTGCTCTGGAATACATCAAAAGTACCTCGGAAAAAATGTTCGCTGCAAATCCTGGAATGCTTGGGGGCTGCCATTGTAGTACCTCTAAACAACACCAGTCCGTCTGTTTGATTTGCAGATAAACTTTGCCATTTTCTGGCTTCATCACAATGGATAAAATTACAAATAGCGCTTAGAATCTTGCCCAACGCACAGCAATGAATCACTATGTTAAAAAGTGGGGATGAAATTATTCTGTTGTGGTTGGTAATATTTCTTTTAACTCAAATGCTCATTCATTTACAGTCCGCTAGGGTGCTTCTTGCCAACCGTCATGGCTCTCATCCTGACAAGGAAGGCAACTGATGTGACGTGTAGAGAGTCAATAGCTACTCCCACAGTGGATTTCATCCAATACATTGATTGATATGAAACTGTGGTGTGTATTTCAAGACGGGCAAAAATTTGTAGTTGTATGGTTTTATTCACATCACTTATGGCACGGTGCTAATATTGCTTTTAGCATGATTTAACAAACATGGAAAACATTTCAAGATGACAAAAAAACAAAAACACTCAAAGTAATATTAAAAGCAAACAGAAATCAATGCTTACAATTGTCATTAACGTGACAGTATTTTGCCACCTGCCTACATACTTGGTCGAAAGTGTACATTACAAATTCAGTTTTGGGGATTTTGTGTTGACGCTTCTCTGTTTTGATTGGTGGCCATTGGCCGATTGTACGTCGCAGAAAAGTTATTTTGAAGTATAAAAATAGTTTCAACCAAGTCTGTCACCAGACTTGACATGTTCTGCTATGGAAATCTTTGTTAAGGCAAGTGGCAGAAAGAGGGGGAAAAATTTCACATTTTGAATTTACAGGGTTTCCGAATTTGAGGGATTTTATCTGAGGCACCTTTTGGAATAATAGTTTAAACAAGAATTGGCAAGTGTGACTGGAGGCACTCCAAACAACCCACAATGCCAAAACCCCCCTTTCCTTGCTGGTGGCTTATAAGAATAAAAAATATCTTTGGAATTTTTTTGACTGATAGCATGTGAACTCAAATGTTTGAAGTCTAGTTTAAAAGCAGGACAGCAATTGGGGAATAGGAACATACCGTAAATTCCGGATTACAGGGCGCACCTGATTAACAAATCAACTTTGTTTTTGTAAAAGCCGCACTGGATTTTAAGCTGCAGGTTTAAACAGCCATATAAATGAACCCATTCATGTGTTTCTTAAAGAAAAGAACAAAAAGAAAAGTTCATTGCGCTGCAATTAAGACACCTGTTGCTGACTGTGTCTGCAGCTGTCAATCTTAACCCTCATGTTGTTAGAAATTGGCACCACTAATCGTTGTTAGCGGGGCAATTTTGACCCATGATTAACTCAGTCCTGACCCCAAAAAAACAAGAAGTATTACTCAATATAGTTAAAACAACATACTAATAAATATTATATGCATCCTTAGCCTTATATTCCTATTGTAATCAGATGTCATGTCCCTAAAACACATCAGTTATTACATGGAAAGGGGGTCACTGGAGACCGTGACAAACCGTAAGGGTTTATAAACAAGTGCACTAGTCAATATTTATCAAATTGTCTTTAACAAACGCAGGAGTATGGCAAAAACATTCTCCAAACAAAACTTCATGCACTGTACTGAGAACAATTCCGAAGCCCGTACAATCACAACAGCCTGTAAACATGTGAACCATGCAACTGATCTTAAGCTCTTCCATCGCTTGCGCAGATGACAACATAAAAGAGAGGAGACCAAGTATTGGTACAATTACATAAAAACATCATTAGACATAAATGCTATCTAATAATAATAATAATAATAATTTCCTTGTATTGTCATTCTGTGTAACAATGTACACAGAACGAAATGTCGATTGCATCTGACCCGATGCAGCCGCAGCCAAGAGAGGGCGCCGCCGACCACTTTTTAAGTCTAAGGAATGACTCGGCCGGGGCGCGAACCCGAACCTCCCAGTCGGCTGATTGAATATTTTATTGTGGGAGGAGGGGAATAATTATCGGTATATTTTTCCTATCGGGCCAAAAACTGTGACATGGTTTTAGGCTGATATTAGACTGACAACGGTCAGCCTGATAATTATGTCTTACCCCTTCTTAATTAGCACTGGTGGGAATAACGCTGATATAAATAATGTTGTTACGTCACAGTGTTATCTTTTCAGTAACGGGGTAATCTAACTCCATTACAACGCCGTTACCGTTACCGACGGTCAAAAGTGGTACGTTACTTTGAATAAATTGAGACAAGGTGTCTTGAGATGAACCGGTGTGTATTTACGGGTCACTCCCAAGAAAACCATGACGTACAACTGTAAACATTATGGGATATAGCGCACATGCACCGTAACAATTATTTCTACTTGACCAGTGTTTCAGGTTGTAGGTATAATTTATTTTACACTGCAGTGTTAAACAAACTTTATATTGTTGAACTGTTGACTTTTGTTGTGTGAAAAATACTTAAAGCACAGTAGAATGTTTCCTTTAACAGTTGCTCTGACTAGAGATTTTACTTGAAACACAGTAGAATGTCTCCTTGAGCAGTTGCACTGACCAGAGATTGTGATTTATTCTATAGAGTGAAACCCACTTTATGTTGTTTTACAGTTGACTCTTGTTCTGAACAAAATACTCTAAGTAGCATATATTTACTTGACCAGCTGTCTCAGGTCATGAGAGAGATTTAATTTATTAAACTCACTTTTATATTGTTTGTTACTGATTATTACTTTATGATATCGTTTACTATTTATTTTAGTTGCACTTTAAGTGTAGAGTAAATCTGTTTCTGGCCAGGTGCAAAAAATATTACTAGATACCAGACTGTTCTTCTCCATTCAACCGGCTCAAAAACTGCTCCGAAAATATAAAATTCTTTGACATACAGCAACTTAAGTTGAAAGGGTTTGTAATAGTAGTAGTAGTAATCCAGTTACTAACTTTTTGGAATAAGTAGTGAGAAACTATAACTAACTACTTTTAACTTCTAACTACTGTGCCCAACACATTAACTAGTTTCAGCATGAATATTTTTATGTAGTAGTAGCAATACTTGGCCGCATTTATTGTAGGCCAGGTTTTTAAGGGTTATTTGTTCTATCTTCTTTATTCATTATCCATTATCAGTCAGTTCATAGTACGCTACAAAGCCTAGGAGCCGGGACTCTTACTCTCAGCCAAAAGGCCAAGCTAAGGTCCTAGCCTTAAAGCCTTGCTGCGATCATTGCGAATGCACCGGCCAGAAATTTCTGGCCGTGAAGCAGATGCCGTTGGGCAACCACGGCCAGAAATTTCTGGCCGTGAAGCAGATGCGGCGTCATATTCCAAACATTAGACTGTTATGGTTATAGATGACACAGGCAAAGGCATATTTTATCTTGTCATCGTACTATTTTTACTCACGGTGCCATGCCCTACAATGTTGTAATGGGGCATTATTGCAAAGAGTTCAGCCAGAAACAACATTGTACAACATCGTACCGTGAGTATAAATAGTGTGATGAGCTAAAAGTGAAACCTTTTCTTACAGGGGTCTTCAACTTTTTGGAAACAGACTTTTTGTTACTAATTAGCGCAAAGGACACCCACTTAGATAAGAAGTTTTAAAATAGCCACTTAGCTAGATGGTTTGGTAAATAGCTAGAATGGTAACTTGGTAGTTAGCTAGAAAGGTAAACACATAGAAAACTAAAATGGAGCTAAATATTTTAGCTGAAATAGTAAAATGCTATCTAATTAGCCAGATAGAAAGCAAAAAAAACAACCCTAGATTGTTATCTAGAAAGGAAGCCAGAATTTAGCTTGATAACTAGCAAAAAAAAAGGTAAAGTTAGCTAGTTGGCATGCAAAAATGTAAAAAGCTAGCTAGATAGCCTCCTAAATAGCTAAAAAATAATTGCTTAAAAATAATAATTATCAATATTTAAATAGTTTTTTTTTTGGCCATGAAGGGCATGAACTGGAATTTATTTATTTGAATTTCTAAGATAGCATCTTATCATGTTAATACCATGTTGTTACTAGGTTAATTAATAAAAGTGGCGTTAAATGGTATCAGTCAACCAAAAAAAAATACATCACAAAGACCGGGCACTGGTGAGCTATTTCCATAAAAGGCCTGTGGGAACCCCAAATATCTTTAGGAGGCACCGTGGTGCCTGCAGACACCATGTTAGAGACCCCTTCTCTTTAGTAGTTTAGAGTATGCGCTCTCACAGCAGCAATTCGGGTTCACATCTTATTGCATAGCCAATGTTGTGCAAATGTGATCAGCAATATTTTTCGACTGATGAATCATTGCTCTACACGGTATTGCCCTACTGTAAAACCTCTATAATGTGCATCCAAACTTATAGTTCTTATCTTGGGGACAGAGATATGCGTGTTACACATGAATAAATCCATTTTATTGTGTTTTGAAATCCCTTTGAGGGGCGGCAGGGCTCAGTACCTGCATATGTGCTACATACAGTATATGTAGAGCTTTAAGTAAGCACTTTAAGGTGGAGACAAATTATTAGCTCTTAACATAACATTAGTTAGTCATTCAAGCGTGTGTGCTTGTGAGAGAAATCATAAAAAGCACGCTTAAGTTGAAGGTTCCAATCTGGCTCTAAAACATGAGTGCTGACACTTTTAATTTGGATGCGCTGTCAAAATCTTGATGCCCCTTTTGTTTTAAGTTATTGTCAGTCAGCTCGGTGGCCTTGGGGGTAGGGCGCCTGCCCCGAGACTGGGAGGTTGCTGGTTCAAGCCTATGTACAAGCCTAAGACTTATAACATTCGTACTTATTGCCTCCTTGCTTGGCGCTCGGCAATAGAGGTTGGAATTGGGGGGTCTGGTCCCCGAATGACTCCCAACACATCAGTTGGGTTGAGCGAGGGGGCTGGGGATCCCCTCCTCTGTATCAATCTCCCAGAAAGTCAGAAATATGAATGTGTTCTTGACTAGCCACCTCACACTAGGGGGATATGGCTCCGGTATATAAATATATATAATATATTTTGAGTCGTGTTCGTTAGATTGACATTTGTATTTATATATTGCAAGGAAAAAAAGTCAGGGAGCTATCCAATTTTGTTTCCTGCAAAGTTTTTTGGGTCTACTCATGATAGTTGTGTTGAAATTCTAATATATTTACTGTAAAAGGTTACAGAAAGCTATCAAAGTTTTATTTGAATTTACAACAAATGTTCTTTGTTTCTCTTTGCAATATTAAAAATCTGGACAACAGACGCTCCCCTACTTACGACCATTTGACTTACGCAAAACGGTAGATACGAACATTTCTATTGTGTGCACCTTTTTCCCAGTAGAGAGCAGTGCTGTAGTGATTCTTTCTGCCGCGTGGCGCTGTGAGAGGTCACCCAGCACCAGCCCTGAAGAAGAAATCCGGCTTTTAAATACTAATTTCGTGTGTAAACACAATGCACTGTATCTTTAGCACGCCAAGAACTTTGAAATTTTTATTGTTTAATATCTCGTGCATCCAGTCGATATGGTTGGTGTAAAGTGTAAAGAAGAGGCAAGCCGTCTCTCCTGAAATGAAAGTTGAATAAGAAAGCTTGATGCGGTTGAGAAAATGGTTGGATTGCTTTTTTTCGTCCACTTTTTACCATGGAGGAGGAAGTCGTCTAAGTCTTCCAAAAGTAAGTTAAACTTATCTTTATAGTCAAGTCATGTTTGTCTGTATAGCCCTTAATCACAAAGAGTCTCAAAGGGCTTCACAGACCACAGAACGTGTAGCTTTGTTTTCCACTATGATGCTTTATCATTGAGCCTGCTTTGCATATTATTTTAATAAACGTTTATTTTTCAGTTTTGAAACAATACAGGTTACTTATACAAGGCTTAAACATACTTATACTATAAACCTTAAAAATACATTCCATACAAAATATAGCACTGAAGAAACCTACGAACAAATGTAACTTACGAACGATCATCCAGAACCTACTGTAGCACTCTAGTTCATAAGTAGGATAGCGTCTGTAATTTCGAGCTTTTACAGCAGATGAATATTGGCTCCATATTATCAGTTTTCTGCCTACCCTTACGACTAATGATTGGGGTTTGGGGTTTTTAAGGGTTATTGTTCTATCTTCGTTATTCATTATCCATTATCCGTTATCGGTCAGTTCATAATACGCTACAAAGCCTAGGAGCCGGGACACTTACTCTCAGCCAAGAGGCCAAGCTAAGGTCCGGGCCCTAAAGCCTTGCTGCGATCATTGCGAATGCACCGTTCCCGGAGGTACTGCAATACCGGGCCGATGCATGGAGTGGTCAGAAATTTCTGGCCGTGAAGCAGACGCTGTTGATATTGGGGTTTTGAAGGGTTATTTATCTATCTTCGTTATTCATTATTCATTATCCGTTATCGGTCAGTTCATAATACGCTACAAAGCCTAGGAGCCGGGACACTTACTCTCAGCCAAAAGGCCAAGCTAAGGTCCTAGCCCTAAAGCCTTGTTGCGATCATTGCGAATGCACCGTTCCCGGAGGTACTGCAATACCGGGCCGATGCGTGGAGTGGACAGAGCAAGCTCTTATTCCATCTCCGGAATGCAAAAATCACAGCTAAAAGGCCAAGCTAAGGAACTAGCATCAAAGCCAAAAGGCCAAGCTAAGGACCTGGCATCAAGGTTAAAGCTGATTTAAAAGCTTCTACTTGTGTGGGGGGGTTTTTAAGGGTTATTGTTCTATCTTCGTTATTCATTATCCATTATCCGTTATCGGTCAGTTCATAATACGCTACAAAGCCTAGGAGCCAGGACACTTACTCTCAGCCAAAAGGCCAAGCTAAGGTCCTAGCCCTAAAGCCTTGCTGCGATCGTTGCGAATGCACCGTTCCCGGAGGTACTGCAATACCGGGCCGATGCGTGGAGTGGACAGAGGAAGCTCTGGAATTATTGGCCCTGAAAAACCCATATTGGTTGATCCCTAAAATAAATGATGCATAAAAAGGCATTATGTTTTATTACCACACTATTTTTAGTCAAGGTACTAGATATATTAGAAAAATGAAAAAACACTTTTTTTTTCAGCTCAAACTGAGCATTGTAAGTGACCAACGATTTGAATACGCATGGTCATTCATTTATTAAAATCTTTCAAGATGACTGAATTACTTCCCACAAAGCTTTGCTCTGCATTCAGTTCAGAATCTCGTATGCTTGGTAAAGATTTAGCAAGTCGGCGACACAATACGGATCAGTTTAACGAGTGGCAATATTCTCGCAACCTGGCCAAATAATAACATCAACAATTTGGAACTGTGATTAAAAACAGTGAGATTATTAGATTTATAAAAATATGTATTTTCGTGTGTCGTCTGTGAAAAGAATCTGGCACGCTAACCACTGCCATCCGGGTTCAATCCCCTTCCAGATATACAAATACTGCACTTTTGTTAATTTTGTGCAATCGTAGCCCTTACGGTGTTTTTAATACCATTTGTCTTCTAGCAGCCTTCTATCTATCTATCTATCTATCTATCTATGTGATCTAATTTTGACTGGACCGCGGCCTCAGTCATAAAATGAATTATATGCGGCCTACTAGTAATGTTGACCACAGTATAAAATACTGTAAATTTGTACAAAAAAAATAAATAAATTTGAATTCAACATTTCAACAGAATATGGCAGTACCCCGTTGGCCACCTTGCCCTTGGCTATCTGTAATAATTTTAGCCCACACAATTTCTTACTGTAAATTAAAAAAGGAAAGTTGACTGAGGGCTGCTGCTTCCAGGACAAGTGGCAATGGACTATTGTTTCCCTGAAATCCAAAACTAGTGCATCTGCCTAATTTTCCAAAAGACTGTAGCTGTTTTCAAAAAATATAATATCAGGAGGCACTGCTGGAAACGAACACTGCGAAAAGGTAAATGAAAGCTGTTTTAACAGGACAGAAGCGCTTCTTCACCATACCCTTCGAGTCAAATGAAAATGCTACAAAGGCGAGGTTGAGGTCTCGATGCTGATCGCCAAGCAATGCAAACCGTTTACAAAGGGTGAATTTATTAAAGACTGTCCAAAAAATGCAGAGCCGAATAGTCAGCCCTCAAAATTCTCAGATTACCAAATCTGGTCCGCTTTCGGAAAAAAATTTGGACACCCCTGCCTTATAGTCTAATGCGCCTTCTACATGGAAAAAAATATCACAAAAAACATTTTTCAGGGGGTGCGCCTTATAATCCGGAGCATTTTATAGTGCGGAAAGTAGTAGTGGTAGTTTTTCTTAACTTTTTTTGCCTGTTTCAGTTCCAGGACCATTCAGGCAACCAAGCAAATTCTCTGCACTTCTACCATGTCTTTTCCTACCCTTGCATTAGCCTCTGTTTTTTTTTCTCGTTTTCTCACCTGATGGCCTTATGTCGACCTCCGCAGCAACCGCATGCCAAACCCGCCCGGTGGCAAGCGTTCAGTGGCGGATACAGGCATAGGCAGGGTGCCACCAGAGACAATCCAAGCAAGGCTAACCAGCGCGTGCCCACTCTACCACTCTCGCCCCCGTCGCAGGAGCACGGATCCGAGAAGTCCCCTTCTGGGTCAGACATGCAATGGTAGAGCATCGTGTCCGCCAGCCACATGCAGCTGACCCGCCGGACGCAGCCCCGCATGGGGTCCGGAGCGTCCTGGCACCTGCCTCGCCTGTTGTCCGCCAACAGGAAGGCCTCGCCGCAGTGCTCACAGTGGGCCCTATCCAGACCGTCCTCCTTGAGGCCCTTCCGTCCATTGGCAGACAAGGAGGAGCTGGGCAAGAACGACCGAGGCTGGGTGGAGACCACGGCGAAACCCTGGCGGTAAGTTCCGCCCTGATGGCCCTTAACGGTACAGGGTCCGAGCCCAGGGTCCGAGTCTGAGGGCGCTAGAGGGTACGTGTAGTTGTGTTTTTGCGCCTCGGTTTTGGCGAACTGGACGTAGGATTCCGTGTCGTCAGCCGTGATAAATTTGTCGCGCATGACGGCATGGCGGTAATCCTCGTAACCGGTGAGCCAGGAGCGGTCCGGGGGCCGGGCATGGAAGCGTTCGCTGACGTGGTCACTCACTCGCTCCCAGTTGCGTTCCCGTGGGTTGATACGAACGATTTCCTCATCCTCCTGAAAGGTCACGTGAGGGAGCCTCGACAAAGGCTGTGGAAAGGGAACGCTTTAGTTTCTCAACTGTTTACAGCAGGGATCTCTATTAGGGCTGCAACTTACAATTAATTTAATTAATCAATTATTTCTCACGATTAATGGATAAATCAGATTTATTTTCAACATTTTAAATTTCCTCCTCTTTATTCAAATAATGACGTTCAAGACAGATAGAAATAGTGTACAAAACAACTTTAATATAATACAATAAAAAAATCCAAGTGTTTATCACTTGACTTGACAATAAACAAAAACATAAAATGTTATGCTATACAACTGCAAATATGTAAGATACTCTCCCTACCAAACTTTCCAAAAATCATATTACATTTGGACTTATCATACAAAAAAACTGTTCTTCTGTGGCACTTTCTGTTCCCTTGAAAATAGTTAACTTTGTTTCATGATGAAATAAAAACATTACAAAGTTGAAACTTTCATGCCATTTTTGTTTGTAATGATGCAATGTTTAATAATAAAAATAATTGTAAGATAACTTTATTTAATTTACAAAAACAGTTTTGCCTCCCTCTGTCGCACCAAAGCGGTACCACAACTCTCAGCGTTAGAACAGTTTGTGTGCGCTCTTATTTGCATTGGTTTACTTAGTGGCTCATAAATCATGTGATACAACAGATTGATAGTCTAATTACTTGTCAATGCTCTTAAAAAAATATTTTAATTAATCAGTTAGTTGATGCAGCTTTAGACCCTAACTTTAACGGGGACGGACGGGTAAGTGGCAAAAGACTGGCTTCAGCGCTGTAGAGAAAAATTGTCCTGGTGCAGGGTTCTCCAACCTTTTTCAAGCTGAGGGTTACTTTTTTTTTACTAATCACCACACAGAGCACCCAATTAAATAAGTAAGACTATATACACTCAGTAAAAAGAAAGAAAGAAAATGGGAACGGAAATGGTGAAAAAAGTGAATGGGGAAAAAAATTGGTAAAATGAAGTAAATGGGAAAGGAAATTAGGAAAAAAAGAATGGGAAGGAAAGAAGAGAAAGAAAATAAAGAGGGTGAGAGAGAGAGGAAGGAAAGAAGAGTAAGGAAAACATGGAGAAAATAAAGAAAGGAAGGAAAGAGAGAAAGAGGGAGGGAGAAAAAGAGAAGTTAGTTTGAGGCAAAATAATAGTGCAAAGAAAGAGAGAAAAGACAGAGAGTGTGAGAGAGACAGAGAGTGAGAGAGACAGAGAGTGAGAGAGACAGAGAGTGAGAGAGACAGAGAGTGAGAGAGTGAGAGAGACAGAGAGTGAGAGAGTGAGAGAGTGAGAGAGTGAGAGAGTGAGAGAGAGACAGACAGAGAGAGACAGACAGAGAGAGAGAGAGAGACAGACAGAGAGAGACAGACAGAGAGAGACAGACAGAGAGAGAGAGACAGAGACAGAGACAGAGACAGAGACAGAGAGACAGAGAGACAGAGACAGAGACAGAGAGACAGAGAGACAGAGAGACAGAGAGACAGAGAGACAGAGAGACAGAGAGACAGAGAGAGAGAGAGAGAGAGAGAGAGAAACAAAAAAATGATTTTACGAGAAATTCACATTGACTCAGCACTGGAGAGCTATTTTCACAGCAAGTCCGTGCACACCTCAGCTGTCCTAAGAGTGTGTCTACCCTAAGGCAGGTAGAAGTTCTTCATTTCCAACATAAATCTGTAGTTTGTCCTACTAAGGATGGAACCCAATTCTGACCTGTTCCAGTATGTAGTTGTCAGAGAGACTGTACATTTCGTGGAGGTTGTGACGGTATCCCAGCATGCACCTATGCCTCCGCGGAAGAGGCGAGGACTCGAGCGGTGGTAGGCAGCTCTCCAGCTTCTGGCAGGAGGAGTTTGATGAGCTGTCGGTAGCATTCTAAAAGGGATAAGGAGAACAAACAGGGTTTATATGGGTGCTTAAAATCCTTGAATTTCAATTTTCTGGCTTCAGGAAATGATTGAATTTTGGGAGAAGTGCTTGAAAATGCTTGAAATTATTTCCATTGTTGTCTTTATGGCAGTCTGACTCGATAGACCACACTTTGAAGATGGTGGCTCCAGTCCTCATTTTTGAGTTAACATGTGAAGCATTACTGTCCCCTACTATCGCATCCAAGAGGACGGGTTTTTCAGACTAGTTATGGGAATTCCGATTCTTTTAATGAGAAGAGCCAGCGCTTTTGGCTCCGAAACAGCTCGTCAATTTTTTTTGGGGTGTGATGTAAAATAAAATCAAAACAAACTAATCTGTTAAGCACTTTACAGGCAACAAATTGGGACTCAAAGTGCTGTAGGAAAACATTCCACATACAACAAGACAGTAAAATCCCTCCTTTGGGCTTTAAATACATACAGTACTTTTTTAAATTTGTATTCCGTGTTGAACTCCATAATTACCCAACACATATAGAGCGTTTTCCGTGTTCATAAACAAGACAATACAAAATTTACAAAATAAATAGTTTTTTGGCTTTGGATTTCTTCCTTTATAGGTATTTGAAAAATGGAAAACTTTCCCTTTAAAGTATTGGAAAAGTGCTTGGATTTGCCATGAAAAAAAGTGTATCAACCCTGATGCGTTTGAGAACATCTTTGTTGTTGGATTCAACAAAAAAGGGAGGATAATAAAGGTGCTTATTCGCCGGGAAGAGGACAATGCGATTTGACAAACAAAAACAGGAAGGCGCAGCTCTGAATCACTATAAACAGGAAAGCCAAGCTTTGTTTTTTAGTCCTCTACTTCCTCGTTTGGGAATGGGGCAAACTTTTGTATGCATCTGCCTGAAACGGAAGTATCAAACCAAGCAGGTAGTTCTGCATCGCTGTACAGACTGATGCACAACACATTTGGAGGAGTTTCCATGGCAATTGAGTCGAATGCCTATCTAAATTGTATTTCTGTAAACAGAATAATATAATACTATAGGGTTTGTAATCTTTTTTTCATGGCCAAATTCAAGCACTTTCAAGGCCATTTTTCCAGTATCTTTAAAGGAAGAAATTCAGCACCGATCAAAAAAACGTTTTTTTTTTGTTCTTGGTCCTGATAACTAATATCAAGTCGCTAGCTTGCTATTAGCACCTTGTTTGTGCTGTTCCTATAAATGGAATGCAAGCTTCAGCTTCAGCATACTCCCTTTGGGCAAATGGTTGTGTATATGTATTATAAGGAACCCATTATGTTAAGTTTTTCTTCAAAACTTCAATGAAAAAAAACGTATACAAAACTTAATCCCTTAGGCAATTTTGTGTACAGCCCGATTTATCTGTGATTCAGCAGCCGAAATAGGTCTGGTTTATACACTTTTCATGGCCAAATTCAAGCACTTTCAATGTTTTTTTAAACATTTTTTTCCAGTACCTTCAAAGGAAGAAATCCAACGCCAATTGAAAAGCATTTTTATTGGCTAAAATAAAGTTGCTCTCTTGCTGCACATAATTTGTGTTATTTTGAGCTTTTCCTATCTATAATCTTTTAGTCTCAATAGGCTTCTATAAACTGACATTAATTCTGCTATTCTGCTTCAACAATGCATGCACAGCTTTAATACATCACATTTGTTTACAAACACAGCAAACGCTCTATAGGGTATTGGGTAGTAATGAAGTTCAATACAAAAGACAAATAAAGAAAGTAATATATGAATACAAAGCAGCAATTGTACAACAAATGGCAAGCAGCCAAAAGGAGGCGAACTGGCAAAAGTAACACACAGAGAGCGAACATTGGCTGAACCAGCCGGCACCTGGGCGGCTAGCCGACTACAATAGAGGACGAAACAGGACCTATCGGCGGAAAAAACAGGAGGCTGGCTGAGTGAAAACATACAGAAAGCAGCCAGGATAACTGGGAGCCACGGCAGCAACAAACACAAACCCGGCCGGGAGAAAGAAAACAATGAGCATGGCAGGCTGTCCAGCTAGACGACTACTAAGGGGGCTAACCCAGACCAAACTGGAAGCCTTCGAGAGCCTGCATGCACGGAGCGCTATCTCAACCATATTATATTAATTGCGAGATAAGCCACCACCCCCGCCCCCAAAAAAAGAAGTCACAATCACATACCTAAATTGAAGCAAAGACACAAAAGGAATGCACGTTGTACATGATGGCAGGTAAACTTATCCGTTGATGATCAACTCAAAAAAAGAGTCAGAAGTCCCACAGCGACATGGTAACCAAAGTTCCAATAACTCCAATGTGAAATGAGCGCTATGCCTTCGCTGATCACTAGCTGCTGCTGGACCTTAGTGCTGCTTTTGACACAGTGGACCATAATATCTTACTAGAACGGTTGGAAAAATGAATTGGTCTCTCAGGAAACCTCCTCTTATGGTTCAGATCCTACCTCTCAGATAGGACGCACTGTGTTAAATATGGCAAAATGACATCTGAGCCCTCTAGTGTTACCTGTGGTGTTCCGCAGGGTTCAGTGCTTGGCCCCATTCTCTTCAGCATTTAGATGCTTCCATTAGGTGATATTATTCGCAAGTATAATATCAGTTTCCATTGCTACGCAGATGACACTCAACTATATCTCCCGATGGAGGAATCTGCCACACTAAACTGCAAATTTGGAGGCCTGCCTCACTGAGATAAAAGAGTGGATGTCACTCAATTTCTTGCGTCTTAACTCTGAAAAGACCGAAATGTTAGTTATTGGTCCATCTAAATGCCCCGACTTATTCTCTAAAACTGCTGTGAACATTGACAAATGTCACATCACACAGAATGACTCACTTAAAAATTTAGGTGTCACATTTGACCCAGATCTGTCCTTTCAAACACATGGAAGAAAGTGGTTCTAGTAATTTTCTTCACATCTTCGTAACATTGCTAAAATATGTCCTATACTGTCTCAGTCGGATGCGGAGATTATAATTCATGCATTTGTTACCTCCCGTCTCGATTACTGTAATGCACTACTCTCCGGTCTTCCGATGACCAGACTCAAGAGTCTTCAGCTGGTACAAAATGCCGCAGCGAGGCTTTTAACTAGGACAAAAAAGTCCGATCACATCACCCCAATTTTGGCTAACCTGCATTGGCTCCCTGTTAGCCTAAGATGTGATTTCAAGGTTCTCTTATTATTATACAAAATCATACATGGACTTTCCCCCTCATATCTTTCAGATCTAATTTCCCCCTATGTTCTGGCCGAAAGCCTTCGTTCTGAGAGCGCCGGTCTTCTGGTGATCCCAAGAGCCAAGAAGTGTTACGCTGGTTTTAGAGCGTTCTCCATCCGGGCACCGGTGTTGTGGAATGCTCTTCCCCCTGAGATCCGATTGGCAACCTCAGTAGAAATGTTTTAATCTAAGCTTAAAACTCACTTCTACTCTATAGCATATGAATGACCTAAACTGCTCATGTGTAATAACCTGTGAAGCCCTTTGAGACTCTTTGTGATTAAGGGCTATACAAATAAAAATTACTTGACTTGACTATTGTTATTTTATGGTCCCTTTTAGCAAATTTCCATATTCCAATTTCCATTATTGGCGATCCCGACCTTAAAACGGATTAATGTCGTATCATGAAGGTATACTGTACTCTCATGCCTTATTAGCGGTAAGTATAGTAGTATCTTTGATTTAGGGGTCTCCAAACTTTTTCTATCCAAGAGACACCTTTTGTTACTAATTAGCGCCAAGTGAACTATAAAGTGTAGGAATTATTGATAACATACTCAAAAGGACAATCAATAAAAGGGGTTATCTCAAAATTGTATAAAGCTCTGCAAATGGATCTCAGTAATGATGTGATGGAGGTTAAGGGAAAAAAGGGGAACTAAAAGCTAATTTAGTGATGAAAGACGACGATTGGGAGAAAACTTTGAAAGAGGGACACAAAACAACCAGCAGTCCGACATGGAGGGAGTTTGAATGAAAAGTAAAAATGCATTACTTTATACTGCCTCTATCACTTCAAAATATAAGAATACATTTATGTTGGCGGAACAGTGGGAGGGTGGGGGATTTCACACATATTTTGTGGAATTTGCCTTGTGATACTAAATCTCTGGAGAAGTATTCAGACAGACATAAAATTAATTGTTGGTGTGGAGTTCCGGTTGGACCCAGTGACCTATGTTTTGGGAATTTTGCCATCAGAGTTATTGACTGGTCAAGGGTTATGCTTCTGGTAGCTAAGAAAATAATCAGTTTCTTGGTTGAAACCACAACCTCCTGATATCCAGTTTCCTCAGGTGTGCCCCAGGGCTCTGTCCTGGGGCCCCCTTTTTATAACCTACCTTACCTTTTCCCCCTAGGCCATATATCTTCCATATCTTCAGGATATTCAATATTTCCTTCCACTGCTTTGCGGATGACACCCAGCTTTACCTTTCCTGCAAACCCAACTCGATAGTCTCACCACCTGATCTCAACTCTTGCCTTTCTGAAATAAAATCACGGTTCACCGTCAACTTCCTAAAACTGAACAGCAATTAAACCGAACTACTTCTCATTAGCACAAAATCCACCCATGCTAAAGTTGACCCCTCTCTTTCCGTTGACAATTCCTCCAAGTTATTACCAGGTTAATTTTTAAAAACAGGGTCAAATAGACTCAGTCAACCATTAAAAAAATAGTTAATTTTTAAAAACAGGGTCAAATAGACTCAGTCAACCATTAAAAAAATAATTTTACTAGAAAAACACAATATACCTGCACTGGTGAGCTATTTTCAGAACAGGTCCATGGGCATCTCAACTGTCCTAAGGGGGCACTTTGGAGACCACTGTTCTATAGGCTAGAAAGAGGAAGTAATATTCTGCTCGATAAGAATCCAATATAGTTCAGCATTGTTTTCATATTCAACAAGTTTACAGATTTCAAAAAAAATAATAGTTAATGTTGGGCAACGACAATCCACCTCCACTCCACCAGGGGGACAATTTACAGTATCTATTTGATTTTGTGGTTTCTTCCCATCCCACAAGTAATGTTTTATCATATTAGTGAAACAATATTTTATTTAGAATGCATATATGTATCATTATGTAAATTATATGTGTACGTTGTAATTAGAAACTGTAACCTAGAATTCAAAACCAAATCTTTAATTATACTTTTTGGCTATTTTCAGAACAGGTGCCGCCTAAGGAGAGTTGAGGTGCCTGCGGGCACCATGTTGGAGACCTCTGCTTTAAATGAATATTGCTTGCCTTACACATGTTTTAGTGCCGGTTGTCATTTTCACCATCACATGGACAAACTGTTCACTTCTAGTGTTTTGATCAAGTCCATGTGGCACAATGTGTGCCCCGAACTAAATTAATTATTTGCCAGATTTCTATGACCAAACTGTGTGTGTGCGCGCATGAGGTGGTGCACATTATATTCCAGACGAGGCCCTGAACTGCACTCACGAACACTGCCCCGCTGAGAACCCAACCAACCAAGCCCCTTCTTTGCTTTCTCATAAAGCCCTCACAGAGCAGCCGGCCAAAATAACAAAACGTACAGCCTGAACTCTGGCCTGCAATGCTGCAACTAATTCAAAACAGAATAGGAGCACTTAGACTGCCAGCATGTTTAAGATTTTTTTCTGAATGGCTTTTCCCCAATTTCCATATCTTCCTAACTTCCAAATTAGTTTCCTGGATTTTAGGTTGTACCCACGTGATCAACATTAAAACCCTTCTTTACATCCAGCACCCATTTAGAGGGTTTGTACAACTTTTGCACGGCCAAATTAAAACCCTGTTCAAACACTTTCAAGATCAATTTTTAAAATTTTCCAGTACCTTCAAAGGAAGAAATCCAGCACCGATCAACAAACATTTTTTTTGTTTGCTAAAATAAAGTAGCTATTTTGCTGCTCGCATTTACTTTGTGCTATTTTGCGCTGTACTTATTTAAGATCTACCATCTTTTTGTGTCAATGGCTACTATTAACTCACATGAATTCTGCCATTCTGCTCCAACAATGCAAGGACAGCGTCAATATGACACGCTCTAATTGGTAGGTAATAATTGAGTTCAATACTGGCGTAGCAAATATGGGTTGTAAATAAATTATTCCAACCAAAAATGTATTTGTAAGAGTTTGTTCTTCTCAAAACTCGACTCGCCTTTTTGCAGCACCACATATGTTTTTAGATCATTATGTCAGGAAAACGGATGAATAACCTTGTCGAGTTACTCTGGAGGATGGCTACACACACTTTTGGTGAATTATTTTTAGTTCAATATACTTTAATCAAGACATACACACTCTTGGATTTATGGACTTTTCTTTTACTAATCATCTACTGAAGAAGCTTGAATAGAACACAAAACAAGAATAAGAAAAAAAAAGAAAGACAACTAAAAGTTGAAAACTTAAATTGACAATTTTAGGATAGACAACAATAAAATTAAAATAGTATAAATCAAAT
This sequence comes from Urocampus carinirostris, assembly GCF_059441175.1. Taxonomy (NCBI): domain Eukaryota; kingdom Metazoa; phylum Chordata; class Actinopteri; order Syngnathiformes; family Syngnathidae; genus Urocampus; species Urocampus carinirostris. Next base: position 1,525,507 of record NC_142361.1, on the reverse strand, counting down.
AAATAAATTAAGCACATGTAGAACCAAGTAGTAGCTATATATACATATACACATATACATACATATACACATGATCATATACACGTGTACATATACACACACACATAAGTACATACACACACACATAAGTACGTACACATACACACACATAAGTACATACACCTATACAGTAACCCCTCGGTTATCGCGGTTAATGGGGACCAAAACCACCAACACACACCCATCCCTTGGAACGTGTCCAAACATCCCACTATCCTTTTACAACACCTCTCCACTCATTCCTATCACCAACAAGAGCTCTACATTCCACCAGATTCAGACCTTTTTCCTGCAGTGCACTCATAACACCATCCATCCACGTCAATCGCGGCCTTCCTCTTGGTCTCCTTCCATTTACTTCTGCTCTGGAAATCCTCTTCAACATTTGCTCCTCATCCATCCTCTCCATGTGTCCAAACCAACCGAGTACTCTCTTATCCACACGCTTGCTCAGTTCCAGTACTACTCGAGTTCTGTCTCTCACAATTTCATTTCTCAGTATATCCAATCTTGTCACTCCTAACATACTCCTCAATCACTTCACCTCAAAAACATTTTATTTCCTTCTCAAATCTGCATTCAGGCTCCAACTCTCTGCACCATACAACACAGTCGGCACAATCACACTCTCATGCAGTCCCCTCCTAACATCCATACTCATACTCTTGTTGCTCATCACTCTCCTCAGAGCACCCAAAACCTTGCTTCCCTTATTCATCCATGCAATACTTCGCACTCCATTCCACCAACTGCAGCCAAATCACAACCCAAGTACTTAAAGCTTTTAACTTCTTCCAGCACCTGTCCATGCAAACTTATTTCGAACGCCATGCCCACTCCATCATGTGAACACTTCATCACCTTACTCTTCCCAACATTCACACATCACTTAGGCCTATCACATATTCTTCCAAACTCCATTACCAACCTGTGTCATTTGCAAACAACAACTGACTTACCTGCCACACCGTTACACTGTTATCGATCATCTCTACACCTCTGCCAAATACTCTTGCATTCACCTCTCTCACCACGCCCTCCATGTACACATTAAACAGCCATGGTGACATCACACACCTCTGTCTCACACCAGTCAACACAGGGAACTACTCACTTGTCTCACTCCCTAGTCTTACACATGCTCTGCTCTTCACATAAAAACTCTTCAATGCTTCCAACAACTTTCCACCAACTCCATACATTACCATCACTTGCCACAACGCCTCTCTATCAACTCTGTCATATGCCTTTTCGAAGTCCATGAAAGCCAATAAACATCCTTACCTTTTGCAAAATATTTCTCACACACCTGTCATACTGCAAACACCTGATCCTCTTTCTTTCCTGAAATCACTCTGCTCCTCCATCAGCACCTTATTCGTTCTTCCTCTCACTCTCTTAATCAAGACTCTTCCAAACAGCTTACCCGGCACAGAAAACAAACTAGTACCTCTTACATTGCAACATTCATACTTATCACCTTTACCCTTATCTATGGCACCACACATGCACTACACCAATCAACAGGAACCACACCAGTTAAAAAGCATACATTAAACAAGCGTACTAACCAGACAATCATAGCTGTGCCAACTTTTTTCAAGCATTGAGCAGTACAACAATCCAACCCAGGCTGTCGCCCCTTTAATTTCTTTCCCTGCTTCTTGCACCTCCCATGTTTCCACAGGCTTCACATTTAAATCACCCAACACTGGCATTCTCTCCATACCATTGACCGCCTCGACTCTCACTTCTCTCCCATCCTCCACATTTAGCAACTCCTCAAAATAGTATGCCCATCTCATCCTGACTGCACTACCGCTAACCAGCAATCTACCATCTTTATCTTTCACTTTTTTCTTCCTTTCCAGACTCGCTCTTTCTTACTCTTTTCATTTTTCCAGAACACTTTTCTCCTTTTCACAAAGTTCACTCCTATCTTTCGACACCATGCATCATTTGCTTTTCTTTTCGCTGCTTCCACTGCCGCTTTTACCAACTTTTTCTTCACTTTATACCTTTCATACGCATTACCACTCTTATCTTGCAGCCACTCCTCAAAGGCACGTCTCTTTTCTGTCCCAGCCTCTGATACGTCATTATTCCACCATTTACTTCCTTTTCTTATACCTCGACCAACTTTTCTCATTTTACACACTTCTTTTGCACTCAACACTGTCTCTTTAAACCACTTCCATTCCATTTCCACACTATCCACTTCTCTTCTACTAATCCATTCATACTCTTCCCCTATCCTCTCTTTAAACTCTTTCCTTTTCTGCCTTATTCAACTCTGACATTTTCACCTCTTCCCTCACACTCTTCTTATAACTCGCCCTATCTACTTAACATCCCTTTCCTTACCACCACATAATCCATCATTGCTCTGTCCACTGGCCCATATAGGGTTACTTTAACTTGATTACTTTCATTTACTTTTGGATCACTCCAATACCAAATATGTTAACAAAAGACAAAATAAACTAAATATGAATAAAATTACCGTATTTTCCGCACTATAAGGCGCACATAAAATCTGATTTTTTTTTTAAAAAGCTGACTATTCTCCGTATAATCCGGTGCGCCTTATATATGGATCAATATTGAATAACAAGGTCTCGCAATTTACGGTAAGCAACCACCGACTCCATTTTTTGCGTAGAAGAAGAAGTGAAGCTGTGCATACTGGGAAATATTAAACAACGATTCTCTTTTATTTGTGCGTTTGTATAAAGACCCTGAAATGGCTCCTATTAAGAGACACGCTTACAACGCAGAGTTTAAACTCAAGGCGATCAGTCACGCAGTAGAACACGGGAATAGAGCAGCAGCGAGAGAGTTCAACATTAATGAATCGATGGCCAAGTAAGGAAGAATAAACAAAGTTTCCATGGCAATAAAAGCAAGATGGCCACAGTTATAGGTCACACTTGAACAGTGGGTTGTTGAACAAAGAGCAGTAAGTAGAAGTGTCAGTACAATAACTATTCGAATGAAGGCAACAGCGCTGGCACGGGAACTTAACATTTAAGAATTCAGAGGTGGTCCTACTTGGTGTGTGTTTACGTTGTAGCGGGCAGAGACTGGAGTCGTAGGCGGAGTGTCAAACAAAGATGCCAACGAAAGGTGCTTTAATGACATTTAAACTTGCAATCGAAACTTACAAAACAAACCAAAACACGAGAGTGGCTCGAGCCGGCAGAATTAAGAGTCCCCCTAGGAACTCGCTAACTGAACAATGATTCCATGGGTGAATTATGTAAAACCCACTACAACGTTTTACATTTTACAGTTATTATGTTATTGTTTTACTGTTATTGTTTTGCACTTGTTGTTTTTGCACATTACGAGTGTCACTATATTGCGATTGCACTAACGTTCAATTTACCATAACGGTATCAGACGTTTTTTTGCGTGTTGACAAAATGGAGGAAAAGTAAAATGTTATGCCTTGCTGTTGTTCAAAGATGTTAAAGATGTGTCACGAAAATGCTTTACCTCAGAGAAAATAATAAAACGGCTGTTTATTCATTTTGGGAGTGAATGGAGTTGTGGAAAGCTTGTTTGTTATCTATTACAGACTCAGAGACAGTTTCTTCCCCACAGCCATTACCACCCTAAACAGACACCGCACAAACAACTGAAAACTGTTGCAAAAAAAATAAAAAATAAAAAATACCTCACACGTATGTAAAATGGTACTCACGTACATGCTGTCTGCACTATGTTTGTTCACTGCTCAACAGACACCGCACAAAAACTGAAAACTCGTGCCAACACTACCTCATACGAAAATAATGTTACTCAAGTCTTGTTCTTGCACATGTCGACTGCACTACGTTTAATGCTCAAATTGCACAATGTCTGACCATTTCCTTTTTTTGCACTATGATGTCTATGCTTGCACCAATGTATATGCGGACTATTTTTGCACCATGATGACTTTGCACCAAATGCAATATTGCACAACCGTTACGATACAACGTTATCACGACAACCTTGTATGTAACATCCCACATGCTGACATTGTTGTGTAAATACCATGTAAATTATAACTATAGCCTTATTCCCCTTGTTTATAACATTATCTTCTCTGTTCCTTTATCTTCTTGCTCATACCCTCACTATGTGTAAAACTGGAGTGTCATGCCCAATTTCGTTGTCACAATATGTTAGCCCATTTGTAACAATGACAATAAAGGTATATTCTATTCTATTCTATTCTATTAATAAAGTTTGTCAGACCTATCTGACTGTTTTGTTGTCAATCCCTTTAGAGCGGCACCATCTAACGGTCGCATAACGTAACTACATCCTCTACTGTAGCCAAGTCAAGTTAAGTCACATTTATTTGTGACGCCCTTAATCACAAAAATGTCTCGAAGGACTGCACAGGATTACAATTACAAAATTGCACAATTACCTGATCTTAAACCAGCATGCACTTATAGCGCCTTGTAATGGGGTGCGCCTTATGTATGGAAAAAGTTTAAAAATATATCATTCATTGAAGGTGCGCCTTATAACACGGTGCGCCTTATAGTGCGGAAAATACGGTACTAAATTTTGTGCAGGCTTGGGGAGTAACAGAATACATGGAACAGCAAAAATGATGTTGGCAAGCTGTTTGGATTTATTTTCATTTGGTTTCTGTCGCATTTTATGTTAGTTTTGCCGGAGATCAAAGAGATCAAAGCCAGGGGAGAAAGCTTATCAGTCATAATTTTATTCATATTTAGTTTCTTTTGTCTTTTATTAGCATATTTGGTATTGGAGTAATCCAAAAGTAATTGAAAGTAATCAAGTTAAAGTAACCCTACCCAAGCCTGTATATATATATATATATATATATATATATATATATATATATATGGGCAGCACGGCGGCGCAGTGGTTAGCGCTTGTGCGGCACAGTTCATGTCATGGGAACCTGTCGTGGGTTCAAATCCAGCTCCAGACTTCCTGTGCGGAGTTTGTATGTTCTCCGGGCACTCCGGTTTCCTCCCACGTTCCAAAAACATGCATTTCAGGTGAATTGGCCGGTCCAAATTGTCCCTAGGTGTGAATGAGCGAATGAGTTGTCTGTCCCTGTGTGCCCTGCAATTGGCTGGCAACCAGTTCAGGGTGTCCCCTGCCCACTGCCCGGTGATGGCTGGGATGGGCTCCAGCCCCCCCGCGACCCTAATGAGGATAAGCGGTACGGCTGATGAGATGAGATATATATATATATATATATATATATGTCAGCACAGCAACGCAGTGGTTAGCGCGTGAGTGGCACAGTTTTGAGGTCATGTGGAGTTTCCATGTTTTTCCCGTCCTTGCATTCCAATAACATGCATGTCAGGTTACTTGGCCGGTCCAAATTGTCCCTAGGTGTGGATGAGCGAGTGAGTCGTCTGTCTCTGTGTGGCCTGCAACTGGCTGGCAACTAGTTCAGGGTGTCCCCTGCCCACTGCCTGAAGATAGCTGGGATGGGTTCCAGCACCCCGGCGACCCTACTGAGTATAAGCGGTGCAGATAATGGATGGACGTGTGTGTGTGTGTGCGTGTGTGTGAGAGACAGGCTAAATTTATTTGCACTGCGCATACAGCACAGTAAAAAAGCTTTCCTTTATACGCATTTAATGTAAAAATAATTTTTGAAACAGTAAGCTTGAATCAAAGATGCTGGATGGTTGAGGATAATAATACATTTTACTTCAAAGCAGCTTTCAGGACACCCAAGTTCGCTGTAAACCGAATATCAAATAACAATAAAACAAGAATAAAACATCAAGTAAATACCAGATAAAAACAAAGTAAAGTTAGAACTAGATTTTAGGAAACCTCCACATGTTTCCACAAGTTCGATGTTGAATTATTGAATGCAGCAATCTACGTTTGTTCAGGCAAAAAAGGAGACATATTGCAGCGGGTGTTTCGCACCAATTTTAAGGGAAACAAGCTTTTAATGTGAGGTTAGGGGTGCTTCTCCTCCTCTGTGTTTTCATAGTCTGTATTGCGACATTTTCGATCGGATTCATCCCAAACATAATTTTCCCCGCTGAAGTTGAATATGGTGACGTGACGTTGCTGCTACGTTTGATTGGTTAGACATGGGAGAGCCTGTAGGAGGTCTTCGTCATCAGACAGACGCATACTTGCGTGGAGGGCAATTATTAAGTAACGAAGTGACGACTTCAATGCGGCCTAATGTAGCGGAGTAAAAGAACATTTTTTTTTTAATTTACTCAAGTAAAAGTATCGGGATTTCAAAATACTCATAGTCGTACAAAATTTGCCAAAACGTACTCAAGTAAATGTAGCAGAGTAAATGTACTCTGTTACTACCCACTTCTGCTCCCACATTCCTAAATCAAGTATTTCAGGTGAATTAGTGACTCCAAATTGTCTCTAAGTATGAGAGTGAATGATTGTCTTCAGGTCCATTTGACAGGCAGGCAACCAGTTCAGGGTCTCCACTGCCCGAAGATAGTTGGGATGGGTTCCAGCAACCCGGCGACCCTACTGAGCATAAGCGATGCAGATAAAGGAATTAATTTTTTATTATTCTTGCTAATATATCATTACAAAGACAAAATGTCTGAGGAGCCTAGTCAGAGTAGGTTTTCGAAATAGAGCTTGGGTAAAATCATATCTCTCAAATCAATGTTAACATGTACAGATTGGTGACAGCAATTCAAGACTTATGAGCATCAACTGTGGAGTCCCACAAAGGTCCTAAAAATAATCTTTGTTTTTTACATTAAAACATATTCTATTTGCTAAAGACGCCACAATATTAGGCTTAAGTACAAATTTTCTGCAGAACTTCATTAAATGTATCAAAAACAAAAATCACAATATTTGGTAAATCCAAAAAAGACATTGAAATGCAAATAAGGATAGGTAATGTTCATATATAAAAAGTCAGAGTTATTACATTTTTATACAATTTTTTTTCTAGATTCCCTAATGTGGTGTAAGATTTAGTTTTCTTGTTTTGATTTTAAATATATATTCCCTGCAAGGAAATAAATTAAAAAGAAATAGGTGCTCAAAATGTTTAGCTTCAGCCTACTCCTTTTGGGCAAAGGTTTATGTATCATATTATTGTTTTGTACAGGTGTCTTTGCGCAAATATTTTGTTGCTTCCTTTGGTGAGTTTGATATACCATAAGGAACCATTATGAGAATTTTCCCTTGTAACTACACTGAAAACAAAATCATACAAACTTTTGTGTGGCATCTGAAGCACTAATTTGATCTTTATCCCTGAGGAAATTTTGTGTACTGCCTGATTTAGTTCCAAAATAGGCTACCTAATTGGTAAGTCAATCTTGGAAGATACGTAGTTAGAAGACCTATATAGTCCTTCGGGGTAAAAAAAAACTACAATAATAAACTACTTTTTCTGAGAGATTTTCATACAGAGCAGACGCTTACACTGGATCAACTATATGTAAAGGTAGGGTTCGTTGACCCTTTTCATGGCCAAATTCAAGCACGAAGAAATTCGGCATCGATCAAAAGAACGTTTTTGTTTTTGACTTTGATTTCTAAAAGCCGCTATCCAGCTGCTAGCACATGCTTTGAGCTATTTTGAGCTCTTCTTAACTATAATCTACGTTCGTTTTGTGCCAATGGTCTGCTTTTAGCTGAACTGAATTGTGCTATTCTGCTTCAACAATGCATGCGCTGCTTCAATACGTCACACTTGTTTACAAACAGAAGATGCTCTAAAGGTGATGAGTTCAATAGAGAAGAAAAAAAGAAGAACATTTTCATGATATTGATTGCTCCAAAGCAGAGGCATTCAATCTTTCAAAATCCGAAACTGCTGATCTTTGGCTTTTGTTTAACTTATGTTAAATTATTTAGTTAAAAAAAACAGCATTTTATCATTACTTATAACACTGAAGAGTTAATATTCTTATCGCATATCGCATTTTCCTATTGTTTTTCATTTTCAGGGATTTGGTGTTGTTGTTTGACTTTGAATCTGTTCAGTGTGTAAGATTTTAAAATGGTTTGATTTTTTTCTAATTTATATTTCATGTGTTTTTCAGGGATACTAAAGCATCTTAGTGAGCTGAGTCAAAAGAGCTGGTTTTCTAAATACAGCAGTCCTCTTGAGTGCGACCAGTAGAGGTCAGTGATGCTTCACATCACAACACCATGTGACAAGCCACCAGAGCATGTTTTTTTGGCATCATTTTCATAGACTTTAATAAAAATCCTCATTAAATGTTTGGTTTGTAGAGTCAAGACTGCCAAGAAACATGGCAATGGCAAAGATTTTAAGCATGGTCTTGACTTTGGAAAACCAACATTACAATTCAAGCATTTTCAAGGATTTCAAGTACTCGTACAAACCCCAAGTTTTCAAAACTTAAGGGTTGTGGCGCCCCATGACAGCCGTGAAGAAGTCTGTCCTGGCCTCTTTTGATGTTTGTATGTATCTCTGCGGTGGCGATACACTCCCAGCAGAGTACCTATTAGTTTTGGCTTCCCAAGTCTACAGATAAACCCACGAGGCACTTCCTCTAGTAAATCAGGCGCCATGCAATAAGTTGAGAAACAGCTGTGAGTCGCTTGTTTGCTAGCTGCCGCTCTCTTTTTGAGCCGGATGAGAGGCTTGAATGTGGGGGTTAAGGAGCTAGTGGTGGTTGGGGTAATGGGAGGCGGTAGGATACAGGAAGTAGCCTTCCGACCCTGCCTGCTGCTCTCGGTGTCGGGTTGCAAGGGGACTCTGCTTTCTTTAAGCTTTTCCTTTTTTACTGCTGGAGTGTTTCCTGAGTTCAGTGTTCGTTAACTCTTTTCATGGCCAAAATCAAGCACTATTCAAGCACTTACAAGGCCATAAAAAGAAAACACTGATACCGTCAAAGGAAGAAATCCAGCGCCGATCAAAAGAAAGTTTTTTTGTTCACTTTGATGATTAAAATAAAGTCGCTATCTTGCTGCTAGCACATACTTGGTGCTATTTTGAGATGTTCCTATTTTTGACCTACAATCTTTATGTGTCAATGGGCTGCTATAAACTTAGATGAATCCTGCCATTCTGCTTAAACAATGTTCATGCAGGTTCAATAAGTCACAGTTGTTTACAAACACGGGAAGGACTCTATAGGACTTAGGTAATAATGGTGTTGAATATGGACGACAAAAAAATAAAGTACTGTTTGTATAAGAAGCAGAACAATGAGACAAATTTGGACTTTTAATGATATTAATTGCTCCGAAGGAGAGTGTATTTATTCTTTCATTCTTAGAGACTGCTGATCCTTTGCCTATTTTTTTTTTACTTTCAATTTATATTGTTGCGTTTTTTGGAGGATCTGTGTCTAAATTGGTTAAAAATAGAATCCTAAACATGTTTTTTTTGCATTTTATCATTTATTTATAGCACTGAAGAGTTAATGTTTTTTTCTATTTTATTGTTTTTGTTCTGCATTTTCAGGGATTTTGTGTTGACTTTTAATCTGTTCAATGTGTAGGAAGCTAAAATTGTTTAGTAATTTACAAATTATTCTCGTAGACGTGGGAATACTTTAATTCATGTTTCATGTGTTTTTCATGGACCCCTGTAAAAATATGAAACTAATAATTACTAAACAATTTGGTGCATAATGTTTTATTATTATTTATGCTACATGAAATGAAATGATCTGCATTTATATAGCGCTTTTCAAGTCAATGACTTCCCAAAGCACTTTACATTGTGCTTCACATTTCCCAATAGCAGCCGTGATCTGTGCAGCCATGTAAGGCGCTAACCTGCTTATTGGGGGTTTTGGGGGTTCAGTGTCTTACCCAAGGACACTTCGACATGTAACACGGACAAGCCGGGATTCGAACTGGGATCCCTTAATCCTAAAACGATCGCTCTACCTCCTGAGCTACTGAGCTATTATCAAGGCGGCACAGCAGCTGGGTGGTAAACACAAAGCACCACCGTGCAGAGGTCCAGGGTTCCCCATGTGAAATTTGCATATTCTCCCCATGCCTGCGTGAGTTTCCTTGCTCTAGAGCCACCATTAGTGTCATTTTTACACAAACATTTTTATTCTTCTTTATTAAAAAGCGTGGTCTATAATGGTCTTTCGAGTCTGACTGCCAGGAAACATGGCAATGGCAACAATTTCATGCATTATCAAGCACTTTACTAAAAATATAAGAATCTTCCTGACCTTGAAAACAAAACATTAAAGTTCAAGCACCTGTATTAACCCTGTGAGCTGAACAAATAGAAAACAAACTTACAGTGAAGACGTCGTCGTCCCCTAGCTCGCCCTCGTTTTGGAGTGCTGTAGATGAGGTTGTGGAACCTACGGTGGGCATGCAGAAACAAAACTTTACATATACTGTATGTTCTTGCTGAGACATGTATGGCAGGGGTCTCCATCCTTTTTCAGACGGTGAGCTTCTTTTTGCTACTTAACACAAAGAATGTCTAAAATAGAGACTTAATAGATGCTTTATAGTTAGCTAGAAAGGTAAACATCTACAAAACTATTAGGGGGCTAGATAGCTAGCTGAAGGAGTAAAAGCCAGATAAAATTATTTAAAAAAAAAATGTATGTATGTATATATATATATATATATATATATATATATATATATATATATATAGCTAGAAAGGAGGCCAAAGTTTACCTTGAGAACAAGAAAAAAAAAAGAAAATGTTAGCTGGATAAATAACTAAAAGATAGCTAACTTAGCTACATAGCTAACAAAAATGGTAGCCATATGTCTAGCTTAAAAAAACCTACACATGTTTTGCTCATTCTCTTTCTAGAACCCATACATTGGAATGTCCTGTAAAATAAGTCAGTAAAAAGACGAATGCGGTTTTATTTAATACATGCATTGATTCTCATTCTATTTTTTTAATTAATGGATAAAAATAATGATCTAAACTTTATTTGTCAATGACGCCTATGGACTGGAATTTATGCATATAAAATCTAACATAACAATTTATCATGATATTACTATGTTATTACCAGGTTCATTATTAAAAATAGGGTCAAATAGACTCAGTAAACCCCCAAAAATAATCGTTCTAGAATCTAGAAATCACTATGACCTAACACCTGTGAGCAATTTTAGAAAAGGTTTTGTGGGGACCTGAATTGTCTTTAGGGGCACATGGGCACCACAATGGAGACACCTGATGTACGGTATTGACTTTGGATCAAGGGTGGGCAAACCACTGGAGACGAAGACCACATTGGGTTCAAAAATTTGGCCTGGGGTCCAGGCCAGAAGGCCTAACCAATTTTATACATTTGCATTTATTAAAAAATATGCATGCAGGCATCTACAAGTTATTGTTTAATATTTGTTTTTAAGTAAAGCAGTTTCATTAAATTAGACTTGAAAGCACTTAATTGGATACCTAGTTTTGCACGTGTTTAAAATAAAGAGAAACAGAACAAAATGTAAAGAAATTGAACAATTGTCATTTATATCCAGTCTATTGTATTTTTACGGGCATAGGGCGCAGTCTGAGGTGCAGTCTCAGTTGCTGGTTCCTTTTCTGTATTCAACACATACAGGGTGTCTCAAAAAATGTACTCACTCTTTTTATGTGTTTCGCAATGTTTGCGCGTTATCAGCGTTGTCTGGACAATAATGGTCATCACTTGGAACATTTGCGGACATGATTCTTCAATTACATTTGTCTCATATATTTATTTATGTTCATAAATAAAAGTTTTCTCGTCATTCTAAAAATGAGTACATTTTTTCAAGCACTTTCAAGGCCAATTTTTATTTTTTCCACTATGTTTAAAGAAAGAAGGCCCTCGCACGTTGACTCTGACTGCCTAAAATAAAGTCGCTATCTTGCTGCTTGCACATAATTGCTATTTTGCGCTGCTCCTACCGATGATCCATGACATAAAAACTGACATCAATTCTGCTTCTAAAATGCACGTGCAGCTTCAATGGAAAAGGCCCTATATGTGTTGGGTAATAATTGAGTTCAATACAGAAGACAAAAAAAGAAAGTACTGTATGTATTTATTGCTCAAAAGCAAAGTGCCATTCCATCTTTAACGCATTTTTACAACCACAGGTCGCACATAAAAGTCTCTCTTCAAGATTTTCTTCAAAGTTTGTGCAGTGCACCCAGCGTGTGTTCTAAGGCGAAAATAATAGATGACACCATGAGAAGGCGAAAGGGTGAAGTGTGCAGGGTTTGTTCAGATGCTTGAAATCCTTGAATTTTAATGTAGTGTATTCATGGTCAGGAAAATTGTTGAATTTTGATGAAGTGCTTGAAAATGTTTCTTTTTGGCCTTTTGGATAAGATCAAGTTTAGTATCTGTTCAATATCTGATACATCCTCCATGTGGTGGACCATATATTAAATTGATTCTTGGAATGGGGAGATGGAATAGAGCTTGCCACTCCACGCATTGACCTGGTATTGCAGTATTTCCCGGAGCGGTGCATTCCCTACAGAATGTTTACAAAAATAAGACTAAGATCCAACATGGCGCCCCACGTGGCAGACGTGTTTGATTGCTCCACGCGTGCTTGTTGGTCTTTTGCTTTTATGGTCGTGTTTTCTTTTTTCTTTAAAAAAATATCATGCATTGTTAACTACTCAACTTTGGCCACTCACAGTCACATACTTTTTACCGGCTTTATTTCACCCAACCTACAAGTCATTGTTCTCTCGCGTGGCTACCACCGCCACACCCACGAAGAGTCCGCTGCACCAAGGTCGAGTGAGCAAGCTGATCCGAGGAGGGTGCTCCGGAGACGGCGGCGCAAGCGAAGGAAAAGGGCAGGGCTCCATGCTATGCTAAATGCCCTGGCTAGCCGACCACCTACCGAGCCTCCTACTCGCCAACGTGCGTTCACTGGAAAACAAGCTAGATGAGCTGAGAACCAGGATTTCATCCCAACGGGAAATAAGAGAGTGCCGTGCCTTAATTTTCACCGAGACCTGGCTTTCGGACCAAATAACGGAGGTCGCCATTCAGGTACAGAGTCACTCCATACACCGAAAAGACCGCGCTGCAGCCCTCGGTAGGGCTTAAGGGGGAGGTGTGCATGTTCATCAACAACTTGCGCTGTGGAGACATACAGAGTATTAAAAAGCACTGTTCACCTGACGTGGATTTTTTAATATTGAATTGTCGTCCCAATTATTCACCGAGGTAATATACAGCTGTCTTTTTCATCTCTGTTTACATACCCCGCGAGCCAACAACGCTGCAACATTCGACGCACTCCATGGCGCAATCAGTGTGCTGGAGATTGCTCACCCCGATGCCGTTTTCACCACCGCCAGTGACTTTAACCAGTGCAATCTACGGACTGTATTTCCCAAATATTACCAACATGTGGACATTCACACCCGCAGAGAGAACACACTCGTTCACATTTACAGTAACGTCCGTGATGCATACAAGGCTTTACCCCGCCCCCATTATAGATTCTCTGATGATATCTCTTTCCTTATGTACCCGGCGTACAGTCAAAAACTGAAACAAACAAACCCGATCATAAAACAAATCAATCTCTGGAATTCAGAGACTGAGTGCACTCAGCAGGACTGTTTTGCCACAACAGACTGGGATGTTTGTAAAGCTGCAGCTACTCTGGACGACTCTTCTGTCAGTATACAAGACTATTCTGAGTATGTGACTGGGTACTTAGCACTTGTGTTGATAACATCGTACCCACCATACGAGTCAGGAAGTTTCCAAACCCAAAGCCCTGGAAAAATTCTTAGGTACGCCGCATGCTGTGTATTGCACACACAGACTGAGGAAAAATGATTACAGCGGCAAAGAGACAGTACAGAGAGAAACTTGATGTCTTCTACTCCACTACTGACTATGGGCGGATGTGGAGATGCTTCCAGCACAGACTATATATACCAGCACAATCATCTCGGCCGACAGCATGCCTGACACAGAGACATGCACACACACCTGGACCACCAGACCCCTCTCACCACCATCAATAGTCTCATCAAGTCAAATACTAACAGTCTTGAAGAAAACCGACCCCCACAAAGCAGCAGGACCAGACAACATTCCTGGCCGTGCTCTCAGAGTATGCACCAATGAGCTGGCAAATGGTTTTACCTCCATCTTCATCCTTTCCCTCAGCCAAAGCACAGTTCCCTCCTGCAGACCCCACCCACCTGCCTGAACGGCTACAGATCGGTAGCACTCACTCCAATTATTATGAAGTGATTTGAGAAAGTAGTACTACCCCACATCCAGAGCAGCATCCCAGATAACGTGGACAGTATGCCTATAGGACCAACGGATCCACCTCGGATGCCATCACAGGTGTTCTTCATCATTCCTTGTCCCACCTGGAAAACAAAGACTCCTACATCAGGATGATGTTTGTGGATTACAGCTGCGCCTTTAACGAAGTCATCCCCATAAACTCACCCACAAACTATTCACAATCGGTTTGCACCCCACCCTCTGCGACGGGCTCCTGTACTGGCAGACCCCCAGTCTGTCAGAATAGGAAATAGGACATCAGCCAGCATCACCACCAACATAGGAACTCCGCAGGCTTGTGTCCTCAGCCTAATCCTCTACACCAAGGGTGGCCAACCATTCAGCGACTAAGAGCCAATTTTTCGTCTGTGTTACTAAAAAGAGCCACATCATAGATGTTGACGGGGGCGAGTCGATTGTTTTTTTCGTTGTTACTAAAAAGCCACATTATACACAATGGGTACACTAAAATATAATATTTTAATCATGTATGCACACATACACCGATCTCTACTTGGCTAGATCTGATGAAAATAACCAAACCAACATGATAATATCAATAATTTTCGACAGTTAACATTGTGAGCACTGTTCTACACACACAAACTCAAAGTTCTAGCATAACATCTTTCTCTTACTTTGCTGCTTAGTGGGATTTCTGGCAATCCTTATCTTGAACAATCCCCTTCAAATCTGGGTTGTATTCTGTTACTGCTTCTCTAAGCAATTATTTTAAATGAGTGTCAGTCAGAGCGGATCAATGCTTTGATTTCACATGTTTCGGAACAGAAAACACAGACTCACAGATGTACATTGACCCAAACATGGACAGTATCTTAAGCACAGCTCATTTGATGTTGGGGTGTTTTTCAATTGGCTCACTTTTCCAGAACTCAACTGTACCTTCTCTTAAAACAGCTTTCAGTCGATCCTCCTCACAAAAGGTCAATCATCTCCAACTCAGCCGCAGCCTCATCTGTTACGAGTGGGGCTTTCAAACAGTCTGTCTTCGCATTAAATGGGTTGACGAAGAACGAAATTTGTGGTCTTTTCTGTTGTAGATCACAGAACCGCCTCGCAAAGCTTTCAGGTTTTCAATCAGTGTTGCGTATCTGTCTCTTTTCTTTTTTAGGGCGGCGGGGCTGGTGACTTGCTCTCTGGCTTTTAGCAGAGTCATTTCTGACTGTTTTTGGGAGATTGATTCAGAGGAGGGGATTCCCAGCCCCCTGGCTCAGTCATTAGGTGACCCCTAATGACCCCCAATTCCAACCCCTAATGCTGAACGCCAAGCAGGGAGGCAACGGGTATCAATGTTTAAGTTTTAGGTTATGACTCGGCTGAGGCTTGAACCACAACCTCCTATCGGGGCAGGCGCCATAACTCCAAGGACACCGAGCTGGTATATATATTATACAGTGGGACCTCGCTACTTCGCGCTTCGACGTTCGCAAATTCAGAACTTCGCGGGCCTAAAAAATAATAATAATAAAATAAAATAATAACAATTATATATATATATATATTATATATATACACACATATACATACACACATATAAATATTTTTTTTTAAGCATTTTGAAGGGGCGTCGCTACTTCGTGGTTCCACGTTCGTGGGTACAGAGCTTCGCAGGTCTAAAAAATAATAATAATAGAATAAAATAATTTTAAAAAACAAAAAAAAAACTTTTTTAAAGCATTTTTGAAGGGGTGCCGCTACTTCACCGATTTTCACTTTTCGCGGGTGGTTTTGGTCCCATTAACTGGGTCTAAAAAAGAATAATAATAAAATATATATATATATATATATATATATATATATTTTTTTTTTTTTTATTTTATTTTTTTTAAGGTGCGCCGCTACTTGGCGGATTTTCACTTATCGCGGGCGGTTTTGGTCCCCATCAACCGCGATAACCGAGGTCCCACTGCCCAGGCATACACTACCTCGTGTGAGCGAGTCCACCTCCTCTGCGGGAATCGGAGAGGAGGTTAGCTCCGGTAGCAACCGGTTGCTCCAGGTAGCTACACGTTAGCGTCCGGGATGCCAGACGTGAGCCACGTTTCCGTAAAACACTTCCTGTGGGCTTTGTTTTTCACTAGCACAGCCAGTTCCTCTGTCTTATTTGGTAGAGAGTTCACATTTACCATGATTACGGACGGCACCGAAGACTTATAACGCCGCTAGCCGCTTAGCCACTGCATCCACGATAGGGCCCCCTCATCACGCCGGCGCGAGAATTCTTCAGGGCAAGGAGTTGATTCTGGCAGCGCCAATAGACTTTTGTTTGAAATTGTACTTCGTCTCCATCTTGCGGTGGAATTTTTTTACGATTTTAGTTTTTAAATTTTTTTTAAGGGGAAACCCGGAGTTTTTTGTGATCCAACCGTAACACCGTAATGGTTCAAGAAAACCTTACTCATTACGGTAAAACCGTAGTATCTGGCAGGTATGCGACTGGACAAAATCATCCTGGAGTTTGCCGATGACACTGCAGTGATAGGACGCATCAATGCGGGGGACGAAGTGGCATACAGGAGGGAAGTGACCCTCAACACCACACAGCTGGTCAGGAATGCTCAACAGCGACTGTACTTCCTGAGGAGGCTGAGGAAGTTTGGAATGTTAAGCAAGATCCTCAGCAAGGTCTACAACCGCATCATGGAGAGCATCCTGACCAGCTGCTTCACTGTTTGGTTCGGCAGTGTCACAGCCAAGCAAAGAGTGGTTAAGAATGCTAAGAGGATCACCAAGACTCCAATGCCCTCTAAGCAGAGCATATACCACCGCAGAGTCCACAGGAAGGCTGCTTCTATCATTAAGGACCAAACCCACCCACCCACAACACGGACTGTTTACAATCTAACTCTCAGGACGTAGGTACAGGACTGTGAAATGCAGGACAACCCATCAAAGAACTCTTTTCATCCCTCTGCTATCAGACCCTTAAATGGCTGCTGATCGAATAATACACCACAGACACAATGAGCGCACTACAGACACATTAAACTGGACGATATTTGGACCATTCTTGCACTACAGTCACTTTCAACTGTGTTTTATCTTAATTTTATCTTATTGCCTTAGCATCTTGAGTTAATCTTTTATTTTTATCGTTTTATTATTCCTAATATTCTTCATAGTTTCTTAGTTTTATTATGCTGGCAACTGTGTGGACAGTAAAGTAAGCATTTTATTGTGCAGGGAATCGAGGTTCTTTACTGTGCATATGACAAGTACTTTGAATCTTAATAATTTCCATTGCCATGTTTCCTGGCAGTGTTACCCAATAGACCAGCCTTTTAAGTAACAAAAATAGTGCATAAAATTGACGCTGATGGTGGCTCCAGTCCTCATTATTTAGTTGGGATGTGAAGCGTCACTGCCCCCTAGCTGTCGCACCGAGGACGACAACTCTATTTAGTAAACCGGTTCTTTAGGCTTGGCTCACTGAGAAGACCTCTTTAGGTTCCCAAACGGCTTCTCAGAATTTTTTTAATTATATCTAATCAATATTTATAAAACCAAATGCACTATATTATTGAGTAATTATAAATTTCATATGTTTTGCAGGGGATTCCTGCAAAATACATAAATTATCAATTAAAATATTTACAGATCTACAAAAAAACATTTTAAACACAAACTTATTTTAGCTTTTTACACACTAAACAGATTTAAAGTCAAACAACAACACAAAATCCCTGAAAATGAAAAAAAAACAATAAAATATAAATAAAAACTATAAATTCTTCAGTGCTATAAATAAATGATAAGATGAGAAATAAAACAACTATTCAAAATTCTATTTAAAACCAATTTAGACATAGATCCCCATAAAACCCACACTAAATATAAACTAAAATAAGTACAAGAAAGGGTAAAATATCAGCAGTCTTTAAACTTGAAAGATTGAATGCACTCTTTTTTTAGAGCAATCAATATCATTAAAATAAGTCCAAATTTGGGTCATTTGTCTGCTTTTTATAAGGAAGGCAAAAAGTCTTCCGTATTGAACCCAATTATTACCAAACACCTATGGAGACCTTTCTGTGTTTGTAAACAAGTGTTGTAGCGAAGCTGTGCGTGCATTGTTTAAGCAGAATGGCAGAATTCACGTCATTTTATAGCAGCTCATTGACACTAAAAGATCATAGATAATAAATAGGAGGAACTCAGAATAGCACAAAGTATGTGCTAGCAGCAAGATAGTTTTTAGTCATCAAAGTCAACAAAAATAAAACATTCTGTCTTTGAATGTACTGCGAAAATTGGCCTTGAAGGTGCTTGAATTTGGCCATGAAAAGGTGAACGAACCCTGAAATTTGTGTTTGACGCAGGAATTCTTGTTGAATAACTGGCTGATGGCACACGAGAAACTTTATTTCCCACTTTACTTGAGTGGTGGTAATTTTCCATTATGTTTGGCTCTTCAGAAAGTGTGTGTTTGCAGGTACTAGTGTATAAATGTATTTTAAAATTTGTGTTAAAGTATACTTGTAAAACACTATGCACCATTTTGGTCAAATTTTCTCTGGAAGGTTCAAGCATAAAACTATTCAGCAAGAAACATTATTATAACTTACATGTAATATGCTTTAGTGAATACAAACCATTAAAGTATTGTTTGACACCGCTCTATTATCATTCATCGCTTTAACTAAAGCATAAATCGAAAAACGTAACGCTAATATGGTAAATTTTGTTTGCAAAACTATTGTGACAACAGTATTGGGGAAAGTCCACCAATTTTCACTTCAGCTTCACAATTCACAATTTTCCTGGGAATGTTGTTTTGTGTACAGGGAACAAAAAGGGGCTTTCCTGAAAAGTTCCCACAAGTTTTTTTCAAAATGTCAAAAAGCCAAAACATTCATAGCAGAAAACTTAATGTTCTTGAAAAACATCCATGGCAGATATCAGAAATCTATAATTTTGTAGAATCCCTTTTCCAATCCAAGAATAATCCATTTACACTTTTTCAAAAATTGCCGACATAGATAATGTAGAGCAGGAGTCGGCAACCTATGGCACGCGAGGGGTTAACCAGTGGCACGAGAGCGCACGGCAAATAATGATTTTGTTTTCGTGCGCATTTTTAGGTGAAATTCAAAAATTTTCAGTCTTATTCAGAGGCTTTACGGTAGCGCTCCTCCTCTGCTCCGTGTGTGAGCGTGTCTGCGCCGCGCCTCGCAGAGGAGAAAAGATCCGTGTTTTAACCCAGCCACGGAAACACCGCCGCGCGATAAATGAAGAATCACAACAGCTCCTCCAGCAAAAAAATATCTCGTTCTTTTCAGCCAGCGTGGACGGATAACTTGGGCTTCGTGCAAAAAATGACAGTGCTGTTTGTGCATTAAGCCTCGAGAGCGTTGTACCTCACACGTCAAGCGTCATTACGAGACGAAATATGAACATGAATTCAAGGCGGAGACATTAAAACGGGTTGTGTCCAGGTACACAGATTCTGAAAACATTTGTCACTGCTACAAACGCCACCACTGAAGCAAGCTAGCACATTGCTCACTGCATGGCAAAGCACGGAAAACCATTTACTGATGGCGAATATATTAAAGAAGTGAGTGTGCGTTTCAAATTTTGATCGTTTCTAAAATAAGATTTTATTGATGAATGGTATGGGAGCTGTCCATATCATTTGACTTTGATTGTAGTTAATTGTTGATGAAGAATAGTTGAAGTCATGATGTCTACAGGCCTTTCCACATTTTGCTCACAGTCATTTTTTAGTTTGTTGATGAACAAGAATAGTAGAAGATAAATTGGTCAGTTACACAATTTCAATGTATATCCATTGTCTGAAACTCATGACAAAAAGTTACCGGACACCAGGGCAGACAACTCTGAAAAGTAGCCTGCCCAGCCATAAAGTTGCCTGAAAACGTCTTACCGCGAGTAAGAGCGCTATTAAATTGACAAATCTTAACAATTCCTAACCACTTATCCATTTTTCTTGTGTTCTCTGTGCGTCTACTTTGGAAAATGATATGCAAATGCACGACCTTATAACGCTCGGGAAAATCCTGAAGCACGAAGTTATTCGATGCAGGCTTCTGATTGGCTGCCGAGTATGCAAATTGCCAAATGAACCGAAATTCTGAAATTTCCAAACAAAACGAAATTCCGAAATTTCCTAAACAAACGAAGAAGGAAAAAAAGAAAAGAAAAAAAGAAAGATCCCCCCCCTTGAAAAAGTTGTCGGCCCCCCAGGCAGAGACGTTTTGTAAGTTGTGCGCCCGACGTAAAAGATGCAGGCCCCAGGCGTCCGGGCAGACATTATTTCAAACACAGGTATATCCATGTTGTATATTCGGACTGGTGTAAAACGACAGCTCTTTTGGATATTAAAAAAATTGCGAGTCATTAATCTTAGTGTGGCACACTGATTTACAATGACATTTAAAAGTGGCACTCCACACCGAAAAGGTTGCTGACCCCTGATGTAGAGGAACAACACTGCCACAAATCCATTTCGCCTAACCTTCCAACCACCGACTCTGCCAACACTTCAAAAACCCCACAATTCATTCACACAAAGTGAATGAATTGGGCGGTGGGGCCTGATTGGTCATGGTCTTTTCCCCCTCTGACCATCGGGACAAAAAAGGCCAGGATCCAGGGCAGGCCCGTCGGCGAGAAAGTCTTCCGCACGCCAATCACAAAGCCTGGTTGGCCCGTGGATCGGTCCTTTCCTGACGAGCAGCCATGAAGCCAAGTCAAGTCATGTTTATTTGTAGAGCCCTTAATCACAAAGAGTCTAAAAGAGCTGCACAGATTATTGCAAACCACAGACTATTAGTACAACATCCCCTGATCTAAAAACTACATGAGTGCAAGAAAAAACTAAAAAACCTTAGAAGTTCGCAAAATCAAGTTCCAAAAAAGGGAGAAATGTCCGGCCTTTTCCATGGACCATGCAGTCTTTCCTGTGGAGGAGGGTGTGCGCCAGGCAAGGGTGTCTAACTCATTTTACGTCGGGGGCCACAAGGTCCGAAAAAAAAAACTCACGGGGCTTGACTAGTAGAGTAAAGAGAGAAAGAAGAATAGAGAGAGCAAATAAGAGAAAGTTTCTGTGTGTGTGTGAGAGAGAGAGCGAGAGCTAGAGCGAGAGAGAAAAGACAGAAGGAAAGAAACAAAGAAAGAAAGCGAGAAACGAGAGAAACAAAGGGTGAAATAGAGAAAAAGACAGAGAGAGTGAGAAAAAGAAAAGAGAGACAGTAACAAAGGGAAAAAATAAATTAAAGTAGAGACATAAAGGTAGAAAAACAGACAGAGTGAAAAATAAAGGAGGTACAGAGATATAGAGAAACAGAGAGATGGAGTAAAAAAGAAAAAGTGAGAGAAATGAAGAGAAAAAAAAGAGTGAAAAGGAGAGTGAAAAAGAGAAAGAGAGAAAGTAATAGAACTACAGTTGCTTTGTGGGTGGGTGTCTGGCTTTGTCAACGTCAAGTGGACATATTTCAAATGGCAGTGGATTTTTCTCTTGTGCTTCTATGTCTCAATATACTTTGTCTCAAGGGCCAAATATAAAACCTTAGCTGGCCTAATCTGGCCCGCCGACCGCATGTTTGACACGTGTAGTTTAAGGAAATACTCACCTGGATTTCTTAGCCTGTGTCTCTTCGTGTACACCAAAAACTATATTTTTAATTGTGCTCATGGCCAACACACAAATAGCTGGCTACATATTCTTCTGTATATGATTTTTATCTAATACATTTTATTTATCAGGATATTAAATTTCATACTATAAAACACATTTGCTCTGTGTCAAACGCATTTGAGCTGGGGGACACGTGCTAGAAAAAAAACTCACAGGGGCCAGAAAAGTAGATTAAAAAAAAAAAAAACAAGAGGGTAAGGAGAAAGATACAGGAAATAGAGAATAGAAAAGGGAAAGAAAGACAGCACCAAAAGAGAAAAAAAGGATCGAGAAGAGAAAGAAAGAGAAAAAGAAATAAAGCAAGAATGCAAGAAAGAAAGAGACAGAGGAAGAGAAAGAAAAAAAGAAAGAACAAAAAAGAAAGAATAAGAAAGAAAGAACAAAAAAGAAAGAAAAAAGAGAGAAAGAGATGGAGTGAAAAATAATGAGTGTGAGAAAGAGAGACAAACAGAGACAGGGAGAAAGTGAGAAAAAAGAAAGAGCAAAAGAGAGAGAGAGGGGCAGAGAGAGAATGAGAGACAGAGAAAGAGCAAGAGAGAGACAAAAATGCAAACGGGGAAAAAATGGTGAGAAAGAAAGAGAACATAAATTTTCTCTCTTTTTAGTAGAAAGTGCTAGAAAGAAAAAATGAGAGAGGAAGAAAAAAAGAAAGTAATGGAATGGAGAAGAAAAGAGAGAAGGGTAGAGAAAAGAGTAAGAGAAAAATCCAGCCCCAGTTGCTTTGCGAGTGTTGCTTGGCCTTGGTGACATTAAGTGGACACATTTAAAACTGCAGCTCATTTTTTCTTGTGCTCCTTTGGGCAATGTCTCGCGGGACCGAATAAAAATTATGGTGGGCCTGGTCTGGCTCGTGGACCACATGTTAGATACATGTTCTCTATTGCACTTTTTTAATGAAACTGATCAAATTAAGTGCTTAAAAAGATGGATATTACTTCGCCATTACTCTTGATGAAAGGTTTAATTTTCAAAATAATATATTTGTATGTTGTGTGATTCAAAACCATTTGGATGGAAAGGTCCCTATAAACAAATAAAAAATGGATTGGCATATGTGATCATTTTTCCTTATGTATTGCCGAGGTATCGGATTTATGACTATTGGCAAATAGAAAAAAAAAATACACCAATTAACTATTTTTATTTCTCCGGCCGCTGTGCAAAACTTTTCAAAACATAGCCCGTCACTCAAATAGTCCCTGGTTTAAATCATTGCCACTATCGGCCAATAATGTTGCTGCTCTTTGAATCGTACGGGTGGATCTGTTTTTTGTAACCTAGGAGATTTGATAAGAAGAAAGGGCTTGGGGAGGGCTTTTAGGAAAGATTTGGAATTTGGCATTTTAAGGGTTTTATGTGCTGTCCAGTATCTCAGTGTGGCACACAAGCTGCACAGAAGCAGACAGGAAGAGGCAGCAGAGGGTGACTAAACTGCACAAAATATTATTGGTGACCCACTGCCTTCATTGACTGACATTTACAATTCCAGATAACTGATCAGAGCAAAAGGCATCTAGGGACATTACTCATCCCGGTTTCCTTTAATTCAACCTGCTACCCACTGGTAGGCGATGCAGATCCAGTCGAGCCAGAACGAATAGAGTCAGAGACAGCTTCTTGCCGAAAGCTGTCACAATACTTATTCCAAATATGCACTGAAGTGCATCACTGTCATATCGGGTAATCCGTATTAGCACTGTGAATAACAAATAATCTGTAAATAATCAATATTCATCATTGATCTCTGCAATGTCAGTTGCGGCCAACTGGGTTTTTGTATTGTGTTCCGTCTTGAGTTGTGTAAATTTAGATATGTTTTTTAGCATATTGGTAAATACAATACTTTTAAATTCTGTGTTTTATTTTAATTCCATTGTTACTTTTTAATTCTATGTCAAGTTAAATTTATCTGTATATGTGGAAGCTTTAAATTTCATGACACTCTGTGTAATGACAGTAAAAGTGTTTTATTATATTATTTACCTGTTCTCCTTGCAAGTTCAAAGTTATATGATGTCTTCTCTTTTTATTTTTAATGTCTGCTAAACTATAAACCTATCAGTGACCACATTTTCCAATGCCAAATGGAACGGTAAATGTTGCTAACATGTCTTGGTGGTGACACCGCAACGTACCTTCTGCCAAGTCCTCAATGGCTTTCCGGACCCCCCTGTCGAATGCCCTAGCGTCAGCTGGACTCTGGAAGGAAAGGCCACATCTTCGGTCCTCCACCATCCAGTGGTGGAAGGTGGGAGTGGCAATGGTGTACACCAAGTCCTTCCTCAACGGGCAGTCCATGATTACCTGTCAATTTAACAGGCATCATTAGGAAATAAGTTTTGATAGATAAAAATGTCTCAAAACATATACGAGAAATGGGGTTAACAAAGATTTTTCTCAAGCCGACAATGAGTAATCAGGGTTCATACACCTTTTTTCATGGCCAAATTCAAGCATTTTTAAGGCCAAATTTCCAATTTGTCCACTACCTTCAAAGGATAAAAGCTAGCGCCGAGGTTCAAAAAACATTTTTTGTTATGGATGTTGACTTTAATGGCTAGCACATATGAGCTATTTTGTGCTGTTCCTATCTATGATCTACGATCTTTTAGTGTCAATGGGCTGACATAAACTTGCATTAATTCTGCCATTCTGCTTCAAGAATGCACTTGCAGCTTGCCTACAACACACTTGTTTAGAGTGGGACCTCGCTACTTCGCGTTTCGACGTTCGCGGATTCAGAGCGTCGCGGTCTGTGGTCTGTAATGGTAAAAAAAAAAATAATAATAACCTGTAGGGGTTAGGGGGCGGTCAAGCTGAAGCCGCGTGGACCCAGCAGTGACAGCCGCGGGCTACCAGTACACTCAGTACGGCCAGAGTAAGTCGAGAGCCTATCCGGCTTAGCATGGTGCTCGTGGCGCACGTTAAAGCTCGTGTTTGCTGACGGGATCTCAAAGACTATTATGCATTACGGCGGTGACGCGGAAGCCGCACCAAAACCGCGCGGCGGTGTTGTGCCCAAATCAGACTGCGCTTCCGACAGGCCGGCTAGTCGCGGTGTCGTGCGTATCGCGCCTGAAAGTACCCGCGCCGCGGGTTAGGGGGCTCGCTCGCGAATAATAAGGATACGCAGTGCAGATAATGAGGTGAGATGAGATTTTTTTTTTTTTTTTGGAGGGGCGTCGCTACTTCGCAGATTTTCACTTTTTGCGGGTGGTTTTGCTCCCCATTAAACGGGTCTAAAAAAAGAATACCGTATTTTCCGCACTATAAGGCGCACCTAAAAGTCTTGTTTTTTTTCAAAAGCTGACCATGCGCCTTATAACACAGTGCGCCTTATATATGGCTCAATATTAAATTCGCAAGGTCTCGCAACTACGAGAAACAGCCGCCGACTCCATTTTTCGCGCTGTGCATACTGGGAAATATTAAACGATTGGTAGTTGCCGGGGCTCGTGTTGTATTTGTTTACTAAGTGGCAAAATGGCTACCCCATTAAACTGCTTAATTCATATTCAACAAATACAGTATTTGTCTGAATCCAGGGTTATGACTGGTGAAGATGTAAAGCACAATTTACCTTAAACAAACGCAGAATTATTCAGAAAGTCACGTTTGAGAGAGAGAGAGAGAGAGCGAGCGAGATTCTCTTTCATACGTGCATTTGTATAAAAAATGGCTCCTGTTAAGAGACACGCGTACAACGCCGAGTTTAAACTCAAAGCGATCAGTCACGCAGCACAACACGGCAATAGAGCGGCAGCGAGAGAGTTAAACTTAAATGAATCGATGGTACGGAAGTGGAGAAAGGATGAAGATAAGCTCCGCCAAGTAAGGAAAACTCAACAAAGTTTCCGTGGCAATAAAGCAAGATGGCCAGAGTTAGAGGAGACACTTGAACAGTGGGTTGTTCAACAAAGAGCGGCAAGCAGAAGTGTCAGTACGATAACTATACGTATGAAGGCAACAGCGCTGGCACAAAAACACCGGACGTGTTGGATGGCCCATTCACTGAGATATGGTCAATTCGAACACAGCAGAAGAAGAATTCGAGGGATTCGTCGATGAGGAGCTTATAGAGTGATCTTTGTTTTTCTTTTGTGTGTTTACGTTTTACATTTTACAGTTATTATGTTATTGCTTTATTGTTATTGTTTTGCACTCGTTGTTTTTGCACATTACGAGTGTCACTTTATTGCGATTGCACTAACGTTTCATTTAAAATAACAGTATCAGACGTTTTTTTCTTTGCGTGTTGACTAAATGGACAAAAAATAAAATGATATGTCGATGTTGTTCAAAGATGTGTCACGAAAATGCTTTACCTCAGAGAAAATAATAAAACGGCTGTTTATTTATTTTGGGAGTGAATGGAGTTGTGGAAAGCTTGTTTGTTAATAAAGTTTGACCTTTTTGAATATTTTGTTGACATTCCCTTGAGCGTGGCAACATCTAGAGGTTGCATAAAGTAACTACATTCTCTACTGTAGTCAAGTCGTCACATTTATTTACCGTAAATAGCCCTTAATCCCAAAAATGTCTCGAAGGACTGCACAGGATTACAATTACAAAATTGCACAATTACCTGATCTTAAACCAGCATGCACTTATAGCGCCTTATAATGGGGTGCGTCTTATGTATGGCATAAGTTTTAAAATATATCATTCATTGAAGGTGCGCCTTATAACATGGTGCGCCATATAGTGCGGAAAATACGGTAATTTAAAAAAAGAAAAAACATTTTTTTAAATTTTTTTTTTCCTTTTTGAAGGGGCGTTTTTACTTCGCAGATTTTCAGTTTTTGCGGGTTGTTTTGGTCCCCATTAACCAGGTCTAAAAATAATAATCTAAAAAATAAAAAAATAAAACGTTTTTGTTTTTTTGAATGTGCGCCGCTACTTCGCGGATTTTCACTTATTGCGGGTGGTTTTGGTCCCCATTAACCGCGATAACCGAGGTCTTACTGTACATACACAGAATGTGCTCTATAGATGTTGGGTAATAATGGAGATCAATATGGAAGACAAAAAAGAAGGAAAGTACTGTATGTATAAAAAGCATAAGAATGAGCAAAATTTGGACTCATTTAATAATATTGATTGCTCTGAAGCAGAGTGCATTCAATCTTTTAATCTTAAGAGACTGCTGATCTTTTGCTCTCTGACCTATTTTAATTTAAATTTTTAAAATGTTTTTCAGAAGATGTGTGTCTAAATTAGCACTAGAGAGTTTATATTTTCAATTTATTTTTTTTTGTTTTACATTTTAAGGGATTGTGTGTTGTTGGTCGACTTTAAATCCGTTCAACGTGTAAAAAAATCTATAATTGTTTTGTATTTTGCAAATTTGCAAATAATATAAGATTACCTAATACTAAATAATTTGATGCGTAACGATTTATTATTATTGCGAGTATTCACGTAAAAAATAAAAATCTGAGGAGCCCTTTGGGAGCCCAGTGAGCTGGAAAGAGCCGCTTCTTGAAAAAGAGCCGAACCTGATAAACTGGTCCTCTCAAATGTGACAGTAACAACACAATAATGAGGAATGGAGCTGCCATCACCATCATTTTTAAGCACTTTTTTTTAATTTGTCTCAATTTAAAAGCTGATATATCGAGCCATATTCAGCATTTCATCCAAAATTCAAGCATTTTCCTGACCTTGAGAATAGAATAGAATAGAATTTACTTTTATTGTCATTCTTTGTAACAATGCACACAGAACGAAATGTCGATACACCTGACCCGTACAGTTAAACTGTAGCAAGCCGATGCAGCCGCAGCCAAACAGGGCGCAGCCATTTTAGTCATTAGGTGACCAAACCCCCCAATTCCAACCCTTAATTGCTGAGCGCCAAGCAGGGAGGCAATGAGTACCAAAGTTGTAAGTATGTAAGTATGACTCGGCCGAGGCTTGAACCAGCGACCTCCCAGTCTCAGAGCGAGCGCCCTACCATCTAGGCTACCGAGCTGGTGGTTGACACTACCACGTTAACATTTAAGTATTATCAAGGATTTCAAGCACCTGTATGAAACCTGATAACAGTGTGTAATTAAATAAATAAGTGTTTCTACTTTACAGGTCATTTTTGGAACTCACCTGTTTGTCCCGTAGCCGCTCACCCCGGATGAAGAACTGGGAGCAGCCAGCAGGTGGTAGTTGGGCTAATTCGAGAGGTCGCAGGCGGCACACTCCAACTCGACTGAGGGCGCCCCCATCCTGGGCCAGCCAGCCTCCGCTCGAGTCGTCCCGCGTCATTACCACTGCTTTCACACGCACCATGTAGCTGTCACTGGAACAAAACCACAAGAAATTTGTTATTAGCTTGCCCTGATCCATTACTGCAGATTCCCATAAATCACTCCTCGTTTCCTACAATGTAGGTTAAGACCTGAAAAGTTCTAGAACAGGGGTCTCCAACGTGGTGTTTTTTTTTGCTCATTCGCTATACAGCAAGCTACCTAACTAGCTTTTTACATTTTTTGCATGCTATCGAGTTAACATTTTATATTTTTTTTGCTAGTTGTCGAGCTAGATTTTGGCCTCCTTTCTAGCCATCTATCTTTTTAAAGCTTTCTATCTGGCTATTTATTCTTTTTACTAGCTATCTAGCTGTCTTTAAGATTGTTTTACCAGTTTACTTTTTTAGATAACTATCATGCTACTTTTTAGCTATTTAGCAAGCAATCCAGCTTTTATTTTAGAAATGCATATTAAACTGGGTGCCCTGTGCGCTAAATACCGTATTTTCACGAGCATAGCGCGTACCGTGTTAAAGGGCGCAGTCTCCGTAGCGGATTTTATTTCTGTATTTAACACATACACAAAGAACGCTGAAGCCTTCTGTTGCGCCTAAATCAGACTCCCCTTCGCTTGAACAATGCTTCTCAAAGCTGCGCTGTTGGTGACATTTGCGAATGTCTAAATAAACTCATCATCTAGACCAGGGGTGGTGAACAAGTTTGACACAAAGAGCCAAAAATTTTAACTGTTAGAGTCAAAGAGCCACACAACGCACTGACCTTCCATGACAGACAGACACAGACAGACACACACAAACACACACAATTAAAAACATATTATTTCCCATATCACAATCCTCTCCTTACAATACAAGTATTGTTCTTGTGTTAATTTCAAGGAAAGTGTCCACCCATATTAAACAAAAACAAAAACTAAATAACAAACAAGGCAAAGAGCCGCAGTATATAGAAAATATGATGAGGCAAAGAGCCGCATTGCTATTGGCCAAGAGCCGCATGCGGCTCTAGAGCCACATGTTCGCCACCGCTGATCTAGACGATGATCGCTTTTTTGTTTTAATCACTCAAAACAATATTCCTCAATAAACATTATACGGACTCTGATCTCAACACACGTTCTGTCAAAAGCATAGTGTCTGTTAACGCAGAGGGGAGTCAGAATTTGCAGGGGAATTTGCATCTCTCGCGGTTGCTTGGTTTCCATGTCTTCCGTGTAACGTAGAAATCAGCACACCAAGGCGAATGAAAACGCGGAAATCATCCAATGGAGGGAAGGCAAGGTTTTGGATTAAATTAATATTTGTGGGGACAACTGTTCAGCCTCTGGTAGCACAATAAATTTCAAATTGCTAAATACATGCATTAGTGCTTCCTCCATCAATGCATTGCGTGTGACGTCACGCGTCCTCTTCCGCGCAAGCGGAATATGGTGGCAATTAAACAAGAGACATTCAAGCCACAGGAGATGCATAGAAGTCGCATTGAGTTGGAAATTTAAACAAACTCACAAAAACATCGGACTTCACCCAAAAATGTTGTAGGTCTTAAATCGACCGGGGCTCTACCCTGCCAGTCTCCTTCCAGCTAGCTGGTCCACATCTGCCACTTTTCTTGACACTTTAGGCGCACCACACGATAGGGCACGACGCACAATTTGAAGAAAATCTTTTGTGTGTGCCTAATGGTCGGAAAAAAATACAGTAGTAACAAAAAGTAGCCCTCAGCTTGAAAAAGGTGGGAGGACCCCTATTCTAGAACATTGATCATCATTAAAAACGGACATGTCTCCTACACGGATCTCATCTACAAAGTGAGGAGAAAAAAACAAATCACCTACAGAAAATTCAGCTATCATTATAGGAGGGAACTTAAACACAGTCCTGAACTCATCAAAAGATTGTGCCAGCAACATAACGAACAAAAGGCAATCACGATAAATATGAAAGCAACAAGTGATGCAATGCATATTGTAAAATGTAATTGTGAACAAATCAGGCCTTTTCAAAATTTAAACTGTAAGAATGCTACTTAAGTGCATTGATATTTATTACTCCAGGTTTGTGGGGGTTTGGTGGTTAAATCAAGGTCTTCCACTAAAAGGCCAAGGTAACAATGCACGACTCACTGCTACTGTATATGATAGATAGATACTTTATTCATCCCCGTAGGGAAATTCATACTTCCAGCAGTATCCTAGTGTTAAAAAATAAATAAATAAAAGATATAGATTACAAAAATACCCAATATAATGTGTTGATAAAGAGCATTTAAATAGTGTTACGGAAAATACACACAGTAATAAAAATAGTGTAATATGCAAATGTGGGGATGGGGTTTAATGTGGGCTTTTACTCCCTCTGGTGGAGTTAAAAAGCCTCATGGCATGAGGAAGAAATTATCTCCTCAGTCTGTCCGTGGAACAAGACTGTAACAGCAGTCTGTCTCTGAAGCTGCTCTTCTGTTTGGAAATATTTAATAATACCTGTAAATCAAGTTTTAAAAAAATACAACGTTCGCCTGGTCACTGCAGACATATAAGAATTATTTCAGAAACATTGTTGCTGCGTGCCAAAACGTAATAATTAGTTGTTTTGATTCATTTAAAAAAACTAAAATAAAGTCTTGGGTACAGCTCTTTAGTTAGTATCAAGCCTCTGTCAATGGTTTAAGTGGGAGACAATCTTGTCCACACTTCTACCTTCGGCCTGGTTGTGGAAGGTAGAAGTAAGAAGGGAGAGGACCCGTCCCGGGCAGAGGACTGGAGGATGCTGCTTATCCCATTTGAGAAGACAGAGCTATGCCCTTGCACAATAGTATTGCCCTTTACACATTGGTTAACTACTGTTGAATGAATGAATGAAAACTTTTATTTCGAACATAAAAATAAAAACAGGACAAAAAGAATGAGTCAACAACAAAATAATGTCACATAACATGTTCGAAAATGGGTAGTCAGAAACAGATGCTTATTTTTCCTACCCCTTTATCTTCCCTATTAAATACATTTTATAGATAGCTCCTCTTGTGTCCAATACAACAAAATCTCATGGATATACTTATTACATAGGTCAGATATCAATAATTATAATGGTCACAATAATCACATATTTTATACACTAATCTTCGCAATACCCATGCTTCAACGTCATAATGCGCATAATGTCACTGCGGCACCAGTGATAATAACAATAAAAATAAACACAATACTTTTAACAGTTCTGATGTAATAATAGCAACAATAACAACAAGTTAACCATAGTTTGAAATGCAGTATTTCCAATCTCCCTCATATCCCATTTTCTTCATCCCTGTATTTCGCCAGTAATGCTTTTTTGTATTTAAATTTGAACACATGGATAGTTGGACATTGTTTGATCTCATTTTGCAAATTATTCCAAAGTCTGACTCACACACAGAAACACACATACTTTTCCTGGTGGTTCTCACCTTTGGGATTTTGAGTTCTCCACAGCCCCTCAAGTTATAATTTCCCTCTTTCCGAGTGAATAATTTTTGTATGTTTTCTGGCACTATGTTTTTGTTGACCTTAAATAACAGTTGTGAAGTGAAATTTTTTATTAAATCATCCAATTTCAATAATTTGGACTGCATGAATAAAATATTGGTATGATCCCGATATCCTACCCTGAGTATGGTTCTTATTGCACGTTTTTGAAGGATAAAAAGGGGCTGTAGTGAACTTTTGTAATTATTGCCCCAGACTTCTGCACAATATGTTAAATATGGCAGAACGAGAGAACAATAAATACAATGCATTATAATTTAAAAGAAATTTGTTTTTATTAATTATTGAAATGCTTTTAGATACCTTAGTTTGTATGTGTCTGATGTGTGTTTCCCAACTTAATTTATTGTCTATTATGACCCCTAAAAACTCAATTTCTGATACAATGTCTATTGCGACACCATCCATTTTTACTTCTAAATCTTGATTTGCCTTACGATTACCAAAGAATATTACTTTGGTTTTATTTAAATTTAAAGATGATTTATTTATATCCATCTATACTTTTAGGTTAATTAATTCGCGATTAATACAGGTTACCAAATCAATATAGTTATCATTTGAATAGAAAATGTTAGTGTCGTCTGCAAATATTACTATTTTCAATAGTTTTGAAACATTAAAAATATCGTTAATATATAAATTAAATAGCTTTGGTCCCAGGATAGAACCCTGTGTTACTCCACAACAGATGTCCAAATATTCAGATGAAAACTCTCCCATTTTTACAGATTGCTTCCTCCCCGTCAAATAACTTTGAATCATCCATTGCAAAGCCACTCCTCTGATGCCATATCTTTCCAGTTTTTTTTAATAGTGTATTATGATTAATGGTATCAAATGCTTTTTTTAAGTCAATAAATACCCCGACTGCGTATCTCTTCTTTTCTATACTATGGGTGATTTCTTCTACTGCATCAATAATTGCCATTGTTGCTGATCTGTTTGCTCTAAAACCATATTGACTTTCATTAATCAATTTATGTTTATCTACAAATTGTTCTAGTCTATTAATGTAAAGTCTCTCTAATATTTTAGAGAATTGAGGAAGCAGAGATACCGGTCTATAGTTTGTAAAAATGTGCTTGTTCCCATTTTTGTATATTGGTATAACTTTTGCTATTTTCATTTGATTTGGAAATTTGCCTGTTAGAAATGATAGATTACAGATGTAGGTCAATGGTTTCACAATGCTATTTATAATTTGCTTAATTAGTACCATATCGATGTCAAAACAATCCATAGACGTTTTGTTTTACAGTTGTTAACCACGTCTAAGATTTCTGATTCCGTAACCCCAGATAAAAACATGGTCTTGGAGTTCATTTTTATCAGTGACTCAAATTGTTTACCACTGCACTCTGGGATATTTGCAGCGAGCTCTGGTCCAACATTTACAAAATAACTATTGAAATTTTCTATATAAGTTTTTTTTTCTTACAAGCATTATGTAAACCCTTAGTTATCCATGAATGGTTTACAGATTTATTCTTAATATTAGTTTGTCTCATTGGGCAATTTTTGTTATACTTGTTGGTGAATATTTCCAAAAATATGTCAAACGCACGATCCACATAATCTGTACCATATATAGCATTCCAGTTTTGTTTAACTAAGTCATCATAGAGTGATATAATAGTCTCTTTAGTTCTAACTCGTTTGTAAACATAATCCTTAATTCATTTTTGTCCAATAACCTTTTCATCATACACTGTAAATACTGGTAGGTGATCAGAAATATCACAAACCAGTAATCCGCTGACGTTTGTAAAGTCCATATTATTTGTAAATATATTGTCAATGAGTGTTGCACTGTGTGAAGTGACAAACAGGTGAGGTTTTTTTTTTGTTTTGTTTTTTTAATCTGGAGTTGAGCTCCAAAAATGACCTGTAAAGTAGAAACATTTATTTATTTAATTACACACTGTTATCAGGTTTCATACAGGTGCTTGAAATCCTTGATAATACTTAAATGTTAACGTGGTAGTTTCAACCACCAGCTCGGTAGCCTAGATGGTAGGGCGCTCGCATTGGTACTCATTGCCTCCCTGCTTGGCGCTCAGCAATTAAGGGTTGGAATTGGGGGGTTTGGTCACCTAATGACTAAAATGGCTGCGACCTGTTTGGCTGCGGCTGCATCGGCTTGCTACAGTTTAACTGTACGGGTCAGGTGTATTGACATTTTGTTCTGTGTGCATTGTTACAAAGAATGACAATAAAAGTAAATTCTATTCTATTCTATTCTCAAGGTCAGGAAAATGCTTGAATTTTGGATGAAATGCTGAATATGACTCGATATATCAGCTTTTAAATTGAGACAAATAAAAAAAGTGCTTAAAAACGATGGTGATGGCAGCTCCATTCCTCATTATTATATTGTTACTGTCACATTTGAGAGGACCGGTTTATCAGGTTTGGCTCTTTTTCAAGAAGCGGCTCTTTCCAGCTCACTGGGCTCCCAAAGGGCTCCTCAGATTTTTATTTTTTACGTGAATACTCGCAATAATAATAAATCGTTACGCATCAAATTATTTAGTATTAGGTAATCTTATATTATTTGCAAATTTGCAAAATACAAAACAATTATAGATTTTTTTACACGTTGAACGGATTTAAAGTCGACAGACAACACACAATCCTTAAAATGTAAAACAATAAAATATAAATTGAAAATATAAACTCTCTAGTGCTAATTTAGACACACATCTTCTGAAAACCAACAGCAGGACCCGACAGCTTTGACTGGTTTACCCCTGCCGCATCATACGGGTGCCCCGCTCATCCCTTAGAACACGTCAAAACATCCCACTATCCTTTCACAACACCTCTCCACTCATTCCTATCACCAACAAGAGCTCTAGCTTCCATTATATTTCGACCTCTTTCCTGCAGTGCACTCATAACACCATCCATCCACAACAATCGCGGCCTTCCTCTTGGTCTCCTTTCATTTAGGATAAAACATACCTTGGGGCGGCAGTAGCTCAGGAGGTAGAGCGCTCGTCTTGGGATCAAGGGATCCCAGTTTGAATCCCGGCTCGTACGTGTTACATGTCAAAGTGTCCTTGGGTAAGACACTGAACCCCTAATACCCCCGATAAGCAGGTTAGCGCCTTACATGGCTGCAAGGCCGCTATTGGGAAATGTGGAGCACATTGTAAAGCGCTTTGGGAAGTCATTGACTTGAAAAGCGCTATATAAATGCAAAACATTTCATTTCATTTCAATCTACTAGGTCTTAATATAGTTGGGTACAAACTCATACTGTACATCATATTAATATAGTCATCAATGTTTTTATGTTTGTTTGGATTCATTAGATCGATGTTGAAATCTCCACAAATGAATAGTGTTTTGGCGCTTATTGTTGAATATGTTTTTTCAGTCCAGTTTGTGAAGGTTTCCAGATTTGAGCCCGGTGATCTATACACACAACTGACTATAATATTTTTCCTTTTTTCATTTATAATTTCTATTGTAATACATTCAAGTAAATCGTCAATGACAAATGACATGTTTTGTAATATTTTCCATTTTAATCTTTTGTGCACATATATAGCTACTCCACCTCCTATTTTGTTTGTTCTATTTACATAGTTCAGATTATAGTTGTTTAATTCAAAATTTACACCCCTTTCCTCACTGAACCACGTTTCTGAAACTGCAATAACACTAAACGGGTTCTCAAATTGTTGTAAGTATTCAGTGATGTCATCAACATTTGTGTACATACTTCTACTGTTAAAGTGTCTTATTGAGAATTTGCCTTCAGATTTAACAAAAGTATTGTATTCATTTCCAGTATAATATTTGCAATTGTCTGAGCTAGCTGATAGGAATTTGTGGTCAGGATCGAAGTCATCTAATCTTGAATTATTGGAGTCACTGTGATCAACAATGCTCAGTTCCGGTAAATCATGGCCTAATATATTATGATGGATTTTTTTATTGTGATCTGTAATAAAGGTGTCCATATTGTCAGTCCAGGATGCCATTGTTACACTTCAGGCAAATCTGTCCAGCTCCTGCATTTCTCAGACCCAAAGTATTTTTGTTTCTTCTGGAGTGCCGTTTAACTTTATGTATACTCTGCAGTTTGAAGTCCAAGTTCCATGTATTTTGTTCGTTTTCCTCAAAAATCGAGCCTGTCTTGCAATGTCAGAGTTTTTTTTGCTTAAGTGTTCATTTAAATAAACATTAGTCCCTTTTAGTTTTTTTTCCTTGCTTAAGGATTTCATGTTTCCGTTTTCTGTTGATAAATCTCATGATGGTCGCCTTAGGTCGGTTCTCACCTCTTGTTAATTGGTGGCATGCTTCTATGTCCTCAGCATTGATGGATATGCCTTTTTTGCTCATAAAAGCAATGACCTGTTGCTCAGCAGAATCTTCATCAGCATCCGTTGCAATATTTTTATTTGCCACAGCCTTGGCATAGGTCCGAGGTTTAATGTCCAGACCGGTGATAATAATGTCATTAATCCTGGTGTACTGTTCCAGATCTGCTACGCGTCCTTCAAGCACAATAATCCTCTTGTCTTTCTCCATGTTTTGAGTGACTTTTTAATTTCCTCGAGTTCTTTATCTCTGCTCAGCATCTTGAAAACTTCACGCTTCTCTTACGGCACCGTCTGCTGATCACCTCACCCGATCACCCTCTGAGTCTCAAGTTGTTATTTCGTTGGACTTAGTTTCCCCGGCTTTTGGTCGCTTTACAAAGTAGCGCCGCCATGTTTGCCAGCGTCAACACTGGCCGATCTCGGAAAGCAGGCGAATCGGCCTCCTTCCTGGACTGGTTTTCGAATGAAAATCCGCCGAATCAACGACAACGTCGACTCCGTGCTTTATGTTCTTTTCGAAACTCACAGACGCCAAAATCGTAGCATTCAAGTGGCCATAGCACATTAGCGGCTACGCTAGCTTCACTTACGGTGCGTTCACGTGCATCCTTAAAAGTGTAGATAAAAATTGTTCAAACATCATATTGTTAGAACATGATATGAGGAAACTGTGAATGTTAAAAGTGTCGATAATAACTCTGAAATTGTTTAATTGATGTTGAAAATGTCAGAAAAAAAAATGTTAAAACGTCATACTGTCACGTTATAGTGTCAGATATAACAAAATGAATATGCTTGATTGCTGTTGAGATTGTCGAGAGGGGTTGTCCGAACCTCACATTGCTTATTTGCTGCTGTTGGTGTCGGTGGATTTGTGGGGGGGTTTAAGGGTTATTGATCTATCTTCGTTATTCATTATCCATTATCCGTTATCGGTCAGTTCATAATACGCTACAAAGCCTAGGAGCCGGGACACTTACTCTCAGCCAAAAGGCCAAGCTAAAGTCCTAGCCCTAAAGCCTTGCTGCGATCATTGCGAATGCACCGTTCCCGGAGGTACTGCAATACCGGGCCGATGCGTGGAGTGGACAGAGCAAGCTCATATTCCATCTCCGAAATGCAAAAATCAAAGAGGCCAAGCTAAGGACCTAGCATGACGATTACGTCATTTATTTAAACAGGTAATTACATATTACAACCATTACAAATTGGACAATTTGTTCAGACCAAAAAACAATCGACTTTGGCCTGGACGGACCTATTGACACTAACAAAGATGCGGCGTTATAAGTCTTCGGTACCATCCGTAATCATGGTGAATGCGAACTCACGACCAAATAAGATCATCGAGTGCTGGTGGAAAACATCGAAGCGCACAGGGAGCGCAGTTGCTGTGTTTTGCGGAAACGTGGCTCACGTTTAGCATTCCGCACTCTAACGTGTAGCCACCCGGAGCTACCCGGAGCTATCCGGCTTTAACGCCGCTAAACAGAGACACGAAAGCCGGGGGGAATCGGAGAGGAGGCGGACTTGCTAACACGAGGTGGTGTATCCCTGGATTTTCACAAAGAAAAGATTTCTATCGGCCGCAGGGATGTCGAACTTTTGGACTAGCGTGACGTCATCCACTCCGCTACAAGCACCCCTAGGGCATCATGTTAATCTGTTAATAAACAACGGGGTAGACTGCTGGAAGTGTGAATTTCCCTACGGGGATGAATAAAGTATCTATCTATCTATCTATCTACATAACGAAATTGTGAATATGCTTGATTGCTGTTAAGATTGTCGAGAAGGGTTGTTCAAACCTCACATTGTTTGTTTTCTGTTATTAGTGTCAATAAATTTGTTCAAACCAAAAAAAAGAAGTTACAATTGTGGGACTTACAGCCTGGCCCGAGTTAAACTTGTGACTGTGTCACAAGCTTTACTGCGGGCGCCCGCGGCCTATACATGGGTGCGGCTTGTGTAAGTACAAAAGTGTCAAATCACTCAAAAAGTGGTGGGTGCGGCTTATAATCAGGTGCGCTTTATAGTCCGGAATTTACGGTAATTATTA
This sequence comes from Urocampus carinirostris, assembly GCF_059441175.1. Lineage (NCBI taxonomy): Eukaryota > Metazoa > Chordata > Actinopteri > Syngnathiformes > Syngnathidae > Urocampus > Urocampus carinirostris. Next base: position 1,487,350 of record NC_142361.1, on the reverse strand, counting down.
GAAGTAGGGTTGAGAATATTTATGTAGGTATGTGTGTGTGTGGGTGTATACGTATGTATACTGTGTGTGTGTGTTGTTATATCTATATATGGTGTGTGTGTTTGTATAGGTATACATACACTATTCATATTGTTATAGTTGTATATATTCTTTCTATATAATTCCATCCTTCCCCACTATTTTTTATTTTGTTTTAAAATGTTTGTGTTCCCCTGGATGGTATGAATGTATGGCTGAGTGTGTTGTCTCGGTGGGAAATGTCATACTTACAAAAATGTTTTTCAATGGAGACCCCTAATGCTTACTGTCGCCTTCAAATTTATGTACCACCATTAAAGAGATAATGTGAATACCAATACAGTGGGACCTCGGTTAACGCGGTTAATGGAGACCAAAACCACCCGCAATAAGTGAAAATCCGCGAAGTAGCGGCGCACCTTCAAAAAGAAAGAAAAAAAAAATCTCATCTCATCTTATTATCTGCGCCGCTTATCCTTATCCGGGCAGTGAGCAGGGGACACCCTGAAATGGTTGGCAGCCAATCGCAGCTGCAAATCACATTACTTCTCGCAGCTAGCAGCGTTCTTCATCGACGCACGAGCCAAGTGATCCACCACTAAGAGTCGTACAGCTGGGTGATTTTACGTCCGCTTGGGACGATCGGAGACAAATTCACGACAGGGTTTATACTTGCGCCGCACCGCGGGTGCCATCCGGTCGCTCCAGTGAGCCCCTACCCCGCAGCGCGGGTACTTTCGGGTGCGATATGCACGACACCGCGACAAGCCGAGCGGTGTCGTGCATATCTAACATAATTTCAGCAAACACCAAAGTGATGCTGAAGATATCTTCCTATTTGAGTGAAACGTCTTGAATTGAATTAGTTCATCTTCACCTTAATACAACTAGGATTTTGTACAAGTATAACAAACATTTCCAAAACAGCAAATTAACAAAGGAATGTTTTTGGTAGAAATGTGTACAAACAAAATGCAAACCAGTGTCACAGGACGCATTTCATGATTACAGAAGAAAAGAGATAAAAAAGCTGTCGTAGTTGGACAAACGGAAGACCCTGCGACAGTTTAGTCTACCAAGTTCAAGTGTCCAAAACAAAAGAGTCCTCGTGTTCCGACATGACAGTTTTAAGCATCAGTGGGGACACAAATAAGCATGGCTCTCTGATCTGACAACAACAGGAAGGAGTCTTAGTGTGTTGGTGCATGTGTTTGTCAAAAATGAACATTCAAAGCTTTGGTAAGTGGGATGGGCCTGCACTGTGTGTCTGGTCGACACTGTGTCAGCTGGCCTGTCATTCAGTCACTTTTATGAATGTGTGTGGGTGGAGGGTGCCACTACCGGTTTCGCCACCTGTGCCGTGTGTGCAGAAATACATCGAATTCACTGCAGAGTTAGTGCTGCAACAACAAAGAGACAAAATCGATTAAAATTGATGATAAAAAGTGTTGGCAACTAAATGGATCATCCATTCTTTGTATCATGTGATTTATGAGCCACCAAGAACATTAAATCAATGCAAATTAGAGTGCACACCATTTCGTTTGACGCTGGGAATTGTAGTATCACTTTGGTCCGGCAGGGGGCGCCAAGACAGTTTTATAAAAATGTTTAAAATGTTTTAAATACTACATTTTGAACATTGCATCATTTACAAACAAAATTGACATTAAAGTTTCAACTTTGTAGTGTTTGACTGTTTCATCACGAAACAAAGTTAACAATTTTCAAGGAAACAGACAGAAATGCAGAGAAAAACGATCAGAAAATAAGTATGAAATATATAAAGTAAAAAATTAATAATTATAACGTCATGTTTAACTCGACCCAAGGGGCAAATTCTAGAGCATATATCATTTTCATATTGGCAATGTTTATCATTCTCCAAAATGTAAACCCCAAAAACGAATTTGTTGACAACATTTTGAAAAGTGGGTTTGTTGATATTATTGATTTTTTTTGTGTGTGGATAAATAAAAAGAATCAACACAATTTGAAATGTATTACTTTTTCTTTTTTGTTTTGTATGATAAGTCCAAATTCAATATGATCTGTGGATTAGGTGGTAGGAATAAAGTATCTTACATATTTGCAGGTGTACAACATACATTTCTATGCCTTTTTTATTAGAAAGTTAATTGGCAAACATGTAAAATGTCAAAAAAAAACTTAAATAATACATTCAAATACACTTCATAGATAAATATTTATCAAAAATGCTTAAATAATAAATACAAATCCACTAGATGATACAAATGGCATTTTTAATCACAAATATGAAGAGAAAAATAATATAAAACTAGACAATTCCCGAGGCAATTGTGAGAGTTGAGATGGATCTGCCAGATGATGGTAGAGAACCGGTAGCGTTGAGTTGTTTGCATTTGGAGTAAGCATAAAGTTATTAACTCAGAGAGACGTATTTGTAATTTTTAATTTGGTTCACACACACCCCGATACTGGGAAGTTCATTTCAAATGGGCCCATAATTGTTAGCAACAAGGATATGCCTTTTGGAAGGTCTAAAAAAAAAAATCACATGCATGGCAATAACGCTGTAATAACACTTTTATTACACTTTAATAACATTTTAAATGGGCCAATTCAAAAGGAATTTTGAGCATGTAGCCATTTGCATAACTCATTAACGCGTAGCCGTTAGCATAATATGTAAACATGTAGCTGTTAGCATTAGCATAATTTTTTATCGAGAAGGAATTAGCATTCAGCCGCTAGCATCACTTTTTTCCATGTATCCATTAGCATAATTTGTAAACATTAAGTCGTTTGCATTTATCTATTAGCATTTTTTTAGCATTAAGCGGTTATCATTTAGCCGTTAGCATCACTTTTTAGCATGTATCCATGAGAATAACTCATTGATATGTACCCATTTGAATTATTTGTAAATAATAAGTCGTTAGCATGTATCCATTAGCATATTTTTTTAGCATGAAGCAGTTAGCATTTAGCCTCTAGCATCACTTTTTAGCGTGTATCCATTAGCATAACTCATTCACATTCATCCATTAACATAATTTGTAAACATGAAGTTGTTAACATGTATTCGTTAGCATAATTTGTAAGCATTAGACAGTTAGCATTTGGGTTCGCATGAAGCGTTAACATGTAGCCGTTAGCGTAATTTGTCAGGATGTAGCTGTTAGCATAATTTTTAAATTTTGAACTGTTAGCAGGTAGCCATTGGCATAATTTTTAAGAAAGTAGCAGTTAGCATGTATCGCTTAGCATAATTTATTAGCATGAAGCAGTTAGCCTTAGCAGTTAGTTTGAAGTGATAACAATTAGACATTATCATAATTTTTCAGCTTGTAGCTGTTAGCATAAATTGACAATATTTAACTGTTAGCAAGTATCCGTTAGCATAATTTGTAAGCAGGAGCAGTTAGCATTGACCAATCAGTGTTTACAGCTAGCATAAGTAAGCATAGCATCACCGACAGTGTTTACAGCTAGCATGAGTAAGCATAGCATCAGCCAATCCCAGCAAATATTTGGGCTGGCATATGGGGCCATCCACTGTTTAGCATTTACTATTTACCCATGGTTAAATCTATTGTGGGTCGGGGCCCCCTCAAGCGACCTCTGGAAACTCCCTGGTTACAAGGGCTACCCATTGAAATGAATGGGCCCATGTATTCAAACCCCATTCATGTCTATGGAAAAAAAAGTCGTCTTTGTCAGGGTCCTGTGTCGTCACGGAGATCGCTATCGCTTACCCAGATCATAGCACACAATTCACGGTCAGGCCGGAAGTTTTGGTATATAAATCGTTGGGGACGAGGGAATTTTTGGTATATAAATCATTAGGGTACTCCAAAAGCTCTGGGAGAAGAAGCTAGCCATACTTTTACGGAAGAAGATATAATAATAATATTTTGGAGGAGATTAATAGTTGTGTGCCACTCACAACACATTAACACTGTGCTTACAGCTCAGTTGGTAATGTGTTGTGAGTGGCAGTTCATCACAACTGACAATTAAATGGACATATATTATTATAAAGAAAAATCACACAATCACACACATTTGAAAAGACACACAAAAAAGAAAATAAAGTTGTATAATGAAAAGAAAACACATGTTAAAAGCTGACCTTTCTGGCTTTACTCGATGCAAAATTATTGATAATTTCGCCATAAGTAATCTGCTCCCCTATTCCGTGATTAAAGCTGATTACGGCAAGGCCAGAGAGCTGTTTCTGAGACATGGTTGACCTCAGGTATTAACTTTAGTTTGGAAAGTCAAATGAGATCATGTGTTTGCTGAAATTATGTTAGTATAACAAGCATAATAGCAAGAAAGCTAACAAACATATACGACAAAATAAACATTAGCGCTTCATTCATGCCAGTATACAGACGTTCCCCTACTTACGACCATTTGACCTACAAATAAACGGCAGATACGAACATCTTTTTTCGGGATGTCTAAAAATATCCGGACACTGCTGTAAGTTCGATTTTGTATTGTGTGCACCTTTTTCAGAGTACAGGACATGACTGTAGTGCTTCTTTCCGCCGCTACTGGTGTGTGGTTCTGTGAGAGGACACCTGGCATCCACCGGAAGAAAAAAAATCCGCTTCCTCTTCCTAGTTCATGTGTAAACATTCTATACCGTTTATATTATCTATACTATCTCCAGCGCGCTAAGAACTTTGACATTTTCATTGTTTAATATCTCGTGCATCCATTCAATATGGTTGGTGTAAAGTGCAAAGAAGAGGCGAGAAAGTTTGATGCTGTTGAGAAATTGGTTGGATCGCATTTTTTCGGTCTTTCTAACACGGAGGAGGACCTCTTGAAGCTCACCTTCCAAAGGTAAGTTACACTTACATTTATTTATCCTTATAGAGCATACTATTTTCTGAAATTTTAATTTTTTAGTACAAAACAAAACAGGTTACTTATACAAGCCTTAATCATACTTATATAAACCTAAAACATAGAAAATATAGCACTGAAGGAACTTACAAACAAATTCAACTTACTAACTTACTCGTTCGTAAGTAGGGCAGCGTCTGCGTAAATATATATATATATATATATATATATATATATAGATATAGATATATATTATATACACTGTGTATAATCAGTGAATTACAATTATTTTCCAAGTTTAGAAGACAGCCTGTCTCGACTTTGACTTCCTAAGCTGTGACGTCATGTGAAGAACAACAGCACCCTAGGAAGCCAGTCACCATATTGGTTTATTGTTAGTCAAATAGGTGTTTTAAGCCAAGTTTTGGTAGTTTTTGTGGTGAATGCCTAGGTGCTGCGTCGCAGGTGGGTGCAGCAATGGTACAATAAATGGCGAGCAGCCAAAATGGGGCGAACTGGAAAAAATAACACAGGGAGCTAACTGGGGCTAACCCAGGTGGGACTTGGCAGGATTGCTGGCCGCCATAGAGCTGAGACCTAAGGAACTCAACAACTTCAGGCCGGTCGCCCTGACATCACATGCGTTTAAAACCATGGAGCGGTTGCTGCTGCACCACCTGAGGTCCGTCACGCCATTGACCCTCTGCAATTTGCTTACCAGGAGAAGGTGGGAGTGGAGGATGCTATAGTCTACATGCTACACCGATCCCTCTCTCTCACCTGGATAGGGCTAAGGGGGCTGTGAGGACTACATTTTTGGACTTCTCCAGTGCCTTCAATACCATACAGCCTCTGCTACTGAGTAGGAAACTGACAGAGATGGAAGTTAGCTCACACCTTGTAGAATGGATTACGGACTACCTGACAGGCAGACCCCAGTATGTGAAACAGGGCGGCTGTACATCGGACACTGTGGTTAGCAGCACAGGATCTCCGCAGGGGACCGTGCTGCTAACCACAGTCCTGTATCATGGACAGACTGAAGAGATCTTTTCTTCCTCGTGCCATGAGGCTCTTTAACTCCACCCGGCAGAGTAAAGGCCACATTAAACCACACCCCCTGCATTGCATATTACCGTACTTTTATTGCAGAGTGTATTTTATGTAGCACTATTTAAATACTCTATACAACACGCTACAGTGGGTATTAGCACATCACATTGGGTATTTGTATATTGTATTCTTTTTGCTTTATTATTGTATTGTTCTCAGCAAAGGGATGCTGCTGGAAATGTGAATTTCCCTGCGGGGATGAATAAAGTATCTATCTATCTATCTATCTAGAGGACTAACCGGGATCGATCGGCATAAAAACGAGAGGTAGGCCAACCAAAAGCATGCAATAAGCAGCCATTCTACCTGGGAACCAACAACAAAAGCGGCCACAGCAACAAACATGAACCTGACCTGATACAAACCAAATAAACACGGCAGGCTACCCAGCTGCAAAAGAGGGCTAACCGGGACCGATCGGCAGAAAATCCTAGTTCTGGCTAACCAAAAACACGCAGTGAGGAGCTAGACTATGATGAAAGACGATGCAGCGTCAAACATGAAACAAGCCAGGAATCTGTCTAACTAACATTTTACTTTTTTCGGTTAAATAGATGGCCCTTTACTCTTTTAGCAAGATATCTGGTTACCCATTAGTTTTTACCTGCTTACCTTTTTAGATAACTATCAAGCTACTTTTTAACTATTCAGCAAGCCATTTAGCGAAGCTGATATTTTAGGAATTCATATCAAAGTGGATGCCCCTTGCGCTAGTGAGTAATAAAAAGTAGCTTGATGCTTAAAAAAGGTTGGAAAGCCCAGTTTTAATGCTTGGGCTTACGTATCTGCTGGACTGTTGTTTAAGTTTTGGCAAAAGCTGGCATTATTTAAGAGCAGCTGCACAGCATGGAAGTGACTGACAGTGAAGAAAGTGAACTTGGCATGTTTGATGGATATTTAGTGCAGAAACAGGATGAAGATTTCGATGGGTTTGATTCATAATTATTACCGATAAAAAAAGTGAGTAGGAAACTGTTTTTAAAAAGCATTTTGAGGATTGAAAAAAGTTAGTAGAGGTTGTCCCGCCCAATAATTAGAGGTTGACCAATTATTGTGCGGGACTTTTTTTGAGAATTTGACAGATATTGGTATTGTTTTTGTTTTTTTCACAAGCTGGTTATCAAGTCACATAAGGCTGAGAGTCTCTCTCTTTACTAGTCCTCTCCTCCTCCCGCTTGCTACTCACCCCGCGCCTTCTGATTTGATGAGCATTTGGGGGCGAAGCCACTAATACAGGTGAGAGCTGCAGCTGAGCTAACTTGGCCTGAGATTCCCGTTTCCGTGATAGAAAGGCGTGTTTGTGATTAAGAGATAGCGTGAAAAATGTAGCGCACTTGTTTTAGAGAGGTACATTTAGGTGGAGACAGATAAATTAGCTCTTATCATAACATTTGTTCGTCAATCATGCATGTGTTTGTGATTCAGAGCATAAAAAGCATGCTAAAGTGAAAGTGACAGCTTATCATGACATAAGTTCATCAATCTGGCTCTAAAATGGCCCACACTGTTCAGCTCCGTTGAAGTTTCTAATGCACTTTTTGTTTTAGGTTAATTCAAGTCATGTTGGTTGTATAAGAGGTTTCAGGGAGCTCAGCTAACCTGTCTCGACATGCCTTGTGTCCGTAATAGAAAAGCAATTATGAGATAGTGTAAAAAGTGTAGTTAACTTGTTTCAGAGAGACACGTTCAGGTGGAGTCTGAAATATTAGCTCTAACCATAACATTAGTTTGTCAATCTGGCTCTAAAAAAGGAGTGACCACACTTTTCAATTCGCCAGCCCTGTTTACGTTTCATTGCACATTTTCTTTTAAGTTAATTTAGGTCATTTTGACATTTTTATTTATTGTAAAGATATAGGGATTTATTTAAGTTTTTATGTACTTTTATACGAGTTGCAGCTAAGCCTCATTTTAATTTCTGCACTGCTAGTTTTTGGTTTAGGAGAACGAAAAGTCAAGTTAGTTATGTTGAAATTCTAATTCATTTACTGTAAAAGGTTTCACCAAGTATTGAAGTTAAATTTGAATTAATAACAAATATCCTTTGCTTCTTTTTGCATTAAAAATGATTATGGCAATTTTTAAGCTGTTACGGCAAATGAAAACCGGCTCCAAGTAATGGTCATCGGCCTCCCTTTGATACGAATAATCGGTATAGGCCCTAAAAGACATATTGGTCAATCCCTAGCGACAACCACAAATGATACTCAAAAGAGACGACTTCAATGTCCAGGTTGCAATCTGGCGTTATTCTCCACAGCATGGTTTGCCCCTGGTTCTGTCGTCTAGAAACAAAGGGCTCACATTTTACATGACGCAGCCCTCCTTTGCAATTCCTTTCTTCCCAGTAGTAAACGTATGCTCGTCTTTTTAATCGCTTTCTCGATTGTTCATATGATTTGAGAACATGTGATGTACTCAACTCTAAGCAGAAATGAAAAACGACCAACTGAAAATGGCGTATGGTGTAAGAGGGCCACATTGCGATTGGCGCTCTGCATCCAAAGGTGTCAATGCTAAATTCCCTATGCGTGTGCGCCAGGCTTGAAATGCTGTTCAAGTGTAATACCCTGATAAACAAAAGGTAGAACTTTATTTTATTTTGAGAGAATCAACACAGTTTCTATTGTTGTTTATTCATGTTCATGGTTAACGGATTCCTTAACCGCATAGGTCATAGGGCACCAACGAGGTCACAACTGCAAAGCTTTCCTCACTGTTGCCCTCATGTAGTCTTTAGATCAGGGAATGGTGTAATAATAGTCTGTAGTTTGCAATAATCTTTGGCCTGTGGAGCCATTTCAGACTCCTTGTGATTAATAAACAATAAATATACAAATAAACATGACTAGACTTGACTGTTGACGGTTCCTGAATTGTTTTGAAAACCAAAGAGAATTTACAGTGTTGCTGCAGTGTGTTGGAACCATTGTGAGGTATCTGTTCACCGGTGCGCTTCACTTCCACCCAAATCAGATGGGTGAATGGATTCAAGAAGAGTGGTCCACGCAGCCTCATTCCAACACACAATTTTTATTTTACAGGTTCGTCTGTTATTTATACACTAATGATTTACACTTTAAGTATTGGCATGTCTGAAGCATTATTCCTATCTGAAGTATTATTCCTGACTGAGTGTTTAATTAGGTTTAAAATACCTTGATGGGTTTATTGAAAGGAGAGTTCACTAAGTAGCCTGTTCAGTTTCACCTCTTTGATACAGGTGTGTGCGTATTCATATGTGTTACTTTGAAGTTGAGAGAGAGATTTGAAAGAGTAATCGTGGATGAGTGTGCACTTTGTCTTATTTTATTAGATAGCTCTAATAGGATACAATCACAATATATGAAAACACATGAAACTTTACTTTAAGGGAAATTGTTTATTTTGTTTTTGGCTTTGTTTCGATATTTGACTTGTCTCTGGAGTATGTTCTTTATTGATTATTGTAAATAAAATCACATCAGTGAATGGATTCAAGCAGAATGTTTTACACAGCCTCATTCCAACACACAATTTCTTTATTTTACAGAAACCCCGTCGGAGAGGCCTAGGCCACTTGAAATCAATATTGTTGTTTGGTGCCCCGAGTAATCAGGGACCTGTAACGTATACCTACGGCTTAGTATCAAAGATGGCTTGTACAAAGACAAAATTGGGTTTTGTTCTTCTATTCCAGTATTTTTTTCAAAACATATCAAGCTTTTTGGGGGGTTCTTTTTACAAGAAAGACTTACAACGTTAGGTCAAATTAATCAAAGTAGTGGATTGGTCTCAGATACTGATCAAACATTTTTATTATTTCATGGTAGTTTCTTAAAGCACATGGTTCAGTTACACCAGTGTTTCTCAATTCTTTTATGTCATGCCCCTCCTGGAAGAAGAAATCCTCTCGCACCCCCCAACTCATGTGTTGCAATGTCTGTAAATGGTACATAGTGTAATATTTGACCACTAGGTGGCCATGTATTGTCTAAGGCAAACTAAAAAACGTGACAAATAGGGACAGCGTAGCAGAAGGATACCGGATAAACATGGCGGTGTAAAAAATAGTTTTTCGACCTAGGAATATTAAAAAAATAATAATATTGGTGTGAGAGTGAATGTATTTTTTGCGTATTATTTGTTAATTTTACTGAATGGGGGGTTTTGTACCACATCCTCATCTTAGCTTTCGGGAGGAGACTTTAGTTTGTCTCTTTACCTCGTGTACTTTGTCACCACATCTGCGTTAAAAAAGTTTTTATGGGGTCACTTGTGGGTCCTCTCCTCCAATTTGTGTTTAGATTTCATACTCAATGCTTAAACTCTGTGCTTAATGCACTGCATGCAAGTCTAATAAAAACAAAACACTGCCAAAGAGAGTGTAGTGGAGTTGAAATTGCACTTGATTCTGAAAAAGTTTTTATAAAAAAATGTTCCCTGGGTCGAACCTACCTGCGGTTCCCTTGACGGAGCTAGTGCCCAACCCCAGCGGGACCCACCGCACTATTTGAGAACCACAGGGTTACACAGAGGTGTTTCGTATGGATTCTTGACATCACGTCCATATTTCAATTTTCAAATAATATTAGACCCCTTAATATTCCGATTGGCAGGCCGTCGGACTGTTGATTAACAAAATCGTGTTTTAACTGAAATATGTCATGCCACATGTCATTGGAAAGCCTAAACTCTCACAGAAACATCATGATCAGTCTGAATAAAAATACAGTAGAACCTCGCTTTTCGAACGCTTCTCAGTTCGAACAAATCGGTGTTCAACCAAAAATTTCGAGAAATTCTTGCTTCGCTGTTCGGTCAAAAATTCGGAGTTCGAACGCCAGTAATGCGTGAGTGCGTACGCTAGAGAGCGATGCTGAGCGGCGTACGGGTGTAGATCGCCCCCACTCCTCGTGACCAACTGTATCACGTGCGCACTTGCCTCTTTTTACTTTTGCTTTTAATATCGGTGAACGGAGTGTTTTAGCCCCTAACTATGCCTCCGAAGGTCGGTGCAAGCAGGACAGGTGAGAAAAGAAAATTTGTTCGTACAACTATTGACTTTAAGAAAGACATAATAGCTAAATATGAAAGAGGTGTGCGAGTTTCCGATCTTGCTAGGGAATACAGCATGCGCCTTCTGCTGACCACCACAAAGGTAAGAAATCCTATTCATAATTATTTTGTTTATCTTTTTTTTACACGTTCGTGTTAGCGTAATCTTTCGTACGATTAGCCTGGGTTAGCTCTATGATTAGGTTGAACATTCAGGTAAACATTCAGGGTGTTGGAACCCAGCCCAAAATTCAGGGTGTTGGAACGGAGCCCCCTTTCCAATGAAGCACCAGCCACTTGTGGTACTAAATGACTTGTAAACGACCTGATTTTTTTATTTTTACACGTTCATGTTAGCGTAATCTTTCGTACGGAAGATTACGATAACGCGAAAGTACGATTAGCCTGGGTTAGCTTCATGTTTACGTTAAACATTCATGGTAAACATTCAGGGTGTTGGAACGGATTAAAACGATTTACATTATTTTTAATGGGAAAAATGATTTCAGTGATTGAACAAATCGGTTCTCGAACAGGGTTCTGGAACGGATTATGGTCGAGAACCGAAGTTCCACAGTACCTGAAAACTATAACTCACTCAAAAGTCTTGTGAAATTCCACTTATGACACGATTTCCCGCAAACATGGTCTAGTTACATCCGGTACCATCCAGTGAATCCATCGTGTAAAATCTTGACTCCAAAACACACAATAATACCGAGAGATAAAAAAAATTCCGCCTAAAAGCATTCCTGCATTGTTTGACAAACCTTGTTGTGATCCGTATATATTTTTTAAGGGTTTTAGTGTAAAACAAACAGACTTGTCAGAAAATTTTCAATATAGCCGCTATCCTCTGACCTTTTGATTGTCACCATTCTCAGCCAATTGCAAGCATTTTATCACGGTCCTTAGCCTGTGACAACCTATTAGGACCTGTATTGAAAATCAATGACATGACCTCATTCGGCTTTAATAATCTCTATCCAATAGTGACCGATTCAAATGATGATTGACACATTGGTTAGCCAATGAAATTCCCCAAGTAATTTTATGCAATTTTTTGGGCTGTATTGACATCAGAGCCAAAAATAAACGTGCGTAAATCAACCCGGGATCCATTTTATGTGCAATTATCACGCGCAAGTGTGCACAAAAATGGATTGACTACTAAAGAAGAAGAGAAGTCAAACATTTACAACTCTTTCACAAGGTCTAAAAATTGGCCACGTTAAAATACACAAATGCAAATTGTTTAGGGCCCTAAACCGGTCATCTCCGAATGGCCACTTTTGGGAGTGCCTAGACCTACCTTCAGGAAAATGTTTAAAATACAATGTTTAGGGGTTTTTTAACATTATAATCAAATTTGACAAAATACCAGGTAAGGCTTCAAGCCTTAGTCTTACCCTTTTTCCATCCAAGATGCCCATGCTCCACTCATCTGCAGGTATTTGATGCAAAAAAAAAAAAAAAAAAAAATTAGAATAAAATCTTCTATTTCTGTTTGTTAAAACTCTGATTACCCAATGTTAGTAGCTTTTGAAGTGGTTATTTCACATCAGGGTCTTACCTTTCAAAAGAGATCAAAACCGTCCAGATTCAAGATTAGCATTCGACTTAGTTTGCACGATTGGGATTTTAGGGAAATTTTACAGGAACATTAAGGGGTTAATAATCACTGAGGCAACTCATCTATTTAACTGACAAGTTGCATGTTGGATTATGTAAATACATTATGAAAAAGGCTTGTTTTGTGTTAGAAGGGAGGCAACACTTCTTCTGAAGAGAGGTGACAAGGGCCACATTTTGAATAATAATATAAGCATGAATATGCTCAAAGGCACGCAAAGGGTACACAGCTCTGAGCAACACTTTAAGTACACAGCACAATGAGGTAAAGGAACGAAAATTTCAGAGTTGATGAGTTGACATTATTTCACGCCTGCTAATAATAACATGGGCTTTCTTGATATGGTTGGATCCCTGAACCACTAGGGCATTAGGAGCACCATTTCCTGTGGTGAGTCTTGGGCAAGTAGAGTCTGGTGGCGCCCATAACTCTCCAGGCCAACATATGTTTCCACTCGGTCTCAAACCAGGGAACCTCATGTGTGTTATTACAATTTTAAAAGCAGTGCATTTTTTATTTGGCTTTTTCAAACTTAAATCCAAATCATTCTAAAGAGAGAAATTAGGCCTTCAGAGGTTACCACATTCACCTAAAACGCAAAAGGTCCCCGGTTCGAGACCAGAGGGATGGGTGCCACCAGGCTGTACTTGCCCAAGACACACCACAGGAAATAAGCCTTTACAACCCTAGTGTTTAAGGGAACTTTTGACTAGTTCACACTTTAGTAGTATATTTTTAAAATACAGGTACAGTAATCCCACGCTGTATTGCAGTTAACTTTTCACGGTTTTGCTATTTTGCAAATGTTCATCGTGCATCGCCTAATTGGCTACACTGAAGGTATACCTTTTTCGTGGCCATATTCAAGCACTTTTCAAGCACTTTAAAATGCAAATTTTTCAATTTACCAGTACTTTCAAAAGAAGGAATCCAGCGCCCATCAAAACAACATTTTTTTGGTTAACTTTGATGACTATAATGCTGCTGCTAGCACATATTTTGCGCTATTTTGAAGATCTGAGAGTCAATGGGCTGCCATAAACTGACATGAATTCTGCTATTCTGCTATGACACACTTGTTCAAAAACACAAAAAAGGCTCTATGGATGTTGAGTAATAATTGAGTTCAATACGGAAGAAAAAAATAAAGAACTGTATATATAAAAAGCAGAAAAATGGGCGAAATTTGGACTCATTTCAATATTGATTGCTCTTCAGCAGAGTCCATTTAATCCTTTGATCTTAGGGACTGCTAAACTTTTGCTCATTGTTTTACTTATTTTAATGTATGTTTTGTGTTTTATCAGAGGATCCGTGTCTAAATGGGTTAAAATAGACTTTTGAATAGTTAGGTTTTTTTTTTTTACATTTAATCATTTATTAGTAGCATTGAAGAGATTATTATTTTTTAATTTTTTTCATTGTTTTGCATTTTCAGGGATTTTGTGGTTTTGTTTGACTTTAAGTCTGTTCAGTGCGTAAAAAGCTTTGATTGTTTTTAGTTTTATTTTTTTTTGCAGATTTTTTATATTTCTATTTATATATCATGTGTTTTTTAGGGATCCACGGCAAAACATACTAAATTACACATTACTGAAAAATTTGGTGCTTAATATTTTATTGTTATTGATAATATATCATTAAAATAAAACTGAGGAGACGTATGGGAGCTGAAAGAGACGATTCTTAGTGAGCCGAGTCAAAAGAGCCTGTTTTCTACACAGGGGTGTTCTCTTGGGTGAGACCACTAGGGCGGTGATGCTTAACATGACAATGCCAAAATGGCAAGCCACGAGAGCAGAACTGTCTGCTTCATTTTCACCCACTTGTTTAAAAACGTTTTTTTCATTTATTGCTTGAGCTATAAAGCTTGGCTGCATTATCCTGAACTTGAAAACACAAGATTAAATTTCAAGCATTTTCAAAGATTTCAATAACCCATACAAACCCTGGGACAAGAGGGTCAGAAAAAAATAATGGATGGTACTCTGTCTCTTCAAAAAGGACTAACAAATTTTCTGGAATATGGATTGCAGTTTTTTTTTCATAGTATGGCCGGTGGTGCGACTTTTATATGAAATTAGTAACATATAACTATATCATTGAGTTTTACATTTTTAATAACAGTACTGTATATCACTGTGCATGTTATTTTCACATAAAACCGCAATAGTGTACTCTAGGCCAGTGTTGATGATTTCAGCGACATAAGAGCAGGAAAGGGAAACCGGCGCATCGCCTACCTCCAGGACCTACCAGGAGTTTTTTACTGGTAAAAGTGACACAGAGGACGAAGATCTGATTGGATTTAGTTATTTGTGGTAAAGAGGATAGTTAGGTACGCAAGTCCTTTCTGGTATCTAAATAACTCTTAATATGTTACATCGTTATTGACGAGATATGCACAAAAGTTTAAAGCACATGTCTCAAACATGCGGCCCGTCGGTGGGATCAGACCTGCCAAGGGTTTTAGTCTGGTCCGCAAGACAACAAAGAGAAGCGCAAGAGAAAAGCGGACTGCAGTCAATAATAAGTCAACTGGATGTCGTCAAAGCCAGGCGCCACACTCCCAAATAGGGCTGCACGATTAACCAAAATCGAATTGATATCGCGATGTGACGTAGTGCGCTAGTGTAACTGCAAACCACTGCGGTTCTCACAATACACAGCCCCAGTCATCCGCTCTTTAATGCAGTGCACTCGTCCTGTCCCATGTGCAGAAAAACACCCCAGAAACATGATGCTACCCCCCCATGCTTTACAGTAGGGATGTTGTTCTTCGGATTGTACTGCTCATTATTCTTCTCCAAACACGCTAAGTTATGACCAAATAAAATGGAATTATGACCAAAAAGTTCTATTTTGGTCTTATCTGACCACAAAACTTTCTCCCATGACTCCTCTGTATCATTCAAATGGTCATATGCATACTTTAGATGGGCCTTGACATGTGCCTGTTTAAGCAAGGGAACCTTTCGTTCCATGCATGATTTAAAATCATTAAGTTTTAGTGTACCCTGGAAACTGTGGTCCCAGCTCTTTTCAGGTCATTGACCAACTCCTGTCGTGCAGTTCCGGGCTAAATCTTCACCTTTCTTAGTATAATTGAGACCCCACAATGTGACATCTTGCATGGGGCTCCACTCTGAGATTGACCGTCTGTTTAGCTGTCTGTTTCATTTTTTAGTGATTCCTCCAACAGTGGACCTTTTTTCACCAAGCAGTTTGGCAATTGCTCTGTAGTCCTTTCCAGCCTTGTGGAGGTGTATAATTTCGTTTCTGGAAAGCTCTTTGGTCTTCGCCACATGTTACAAGTTTAAGTCTTACTGATTGTATGGGGTGGACAGGTGCGTCTCTCTCTCTCACATATATATATATATATATATATATATATATAAAATTGTTTTTATTTTCAATTGCCTTTCAGGATGACATGTATAGGGACGATTATTTGACTTAGGATAAACGGTAGATGGGAACATTTTATTCGGGATGTTGAAAAATATTCGGACATTGCTGCAAGTTAGATTTTGTATTGTGTGCACCTTTTTCCGAATATAGGACATGACTTTTATGCTACTTCCAGCCGTTACTGGCGTGTAGTGGCGCTGTGAGGTCACCCAGCATCCACCTTGAAGAAGAAATCCCGATCCTCTTCCTAGTTCATGTGTAAACATACTTTGTGTACTGTACCGTATCTCTAGTGCGCTAAGAACTTTGATGTTTTTATTGTTTAATATCTCGTGCAAAGAAGTGGTGAGGGGTTTCTTTTTAAAATAAAGTGGAATAAGAAAGGCTTGATGCGTTTGAGAATATGGTTAGATCGCTTTTTTGGCCACTTTTTGCCACGGAGGAGCAAGGTGCCTAACTCATGGAGCCCATCTTTCAAAAGTAAGTTAAACCTCACTTTATTTATCTTTAGAGAGCATATTATTTTATGAATTGTTTACTTTTAAAGTACAAAACAATACAGGTTACTTACACAAGCCTTAAACATACAAAATATAGCACTGAAGCAACTTACGAACGATTGTCCGGAACCTCTCCCGGAACATCTCGTTCCTAAGAAGGGCAGCGTCTGTGGTTAGCGCATGTGCGGCACAGTTCATGTCTTGGGAACCTCCTGCGTGGGTTCAAATCCAGCTCCAGACTTCCTGTGCGGAGTTTGTATGTTCTCCCTGTGCTTGCGTGGGTTTCCTCCGTGCACTCCGGTTTCCTCACACATTCCAAAAACATGCATTTCAGGTGAATTGGCCGGCCCAAATTGTCCCTAGGTGTGAATGAGCGAGCGAGTTGTCTGTCCCTGTGTGCCCTGCGATTGGCTGGCAACCAGTTCAGGGTGTCCCCTGCCCACTGCCCGATGATTGCTGGGATGGGCTCCAGCACCCCCGCAACCCTACTGAGGATAAGCGGTGCAGCTAATGAGATGAGAGATGAGATGTTTGACGGGTGCTGCCCTGACACCCAATGAAATAACAGTCATAAAAATTGCATTCACAGGGCTCTTCAGAAAAAGTGTAGTGACCCCTGCAGCAATTTGAGAAAGAAGAAAATTGTAATACAATGGTTCCCATACATGTGATGGTTCTTGCTGGCCACCATAGTTTTAGTTTACCATAAATTCCGGCCTATAAGCCGCTACTTTTTCCCCCAAACAATCACCCTGCGGCTTATTCAGTGATGCGGCCAATTTATGTAATTTTTCTAACAGCTGCCAGCGGCGCTCGAGTACAAGAGGGAAGATTTAGACCGGTGGAATATATGCGCCGAGGAAGACTGCAACTTCTTAACTTGTGCACAAATTAAATTAGCGTAGACATATCCTCATCATGCAATTTGCAAAAAGAAAGGCACATGACGCAACTTTTAAGCTAAACGCAATCGAGCAGTCCGATAAAGAAGGAAATAGAGCTACTGCCCGTAAACTTGGCGAGCGTGTTGCTAGCATGTTTTTGAATAAGGGAGCGTGGGACGACGTCTATTTGACAAAGTCTCTTTCCCATACTGAAGGAAGACGACTTTGATGACGTCAATTGTAAGGAGGAAGATGAGGACGGTTTACCGTGGTTTCTACATACACGGTATGATTTTTTTAACAGGCACGTTTACTGTGTCACGAGCGTGGTGCTATTAGCGTTTTGCTACCCTTCACAGGCACGGTTTGGGATGAAAGTTATAATATTATTATTAAAGCTTTGAAAACTCTCTCAGTGTACAGTCTTTCTTTGTAAATATGTGTAACCATGTATAATATGTATTTGCAACTGTATGTTTTCTCCATCTCATCTCATTAGCTGCACCACTTATCCTCAGTAGGGTCGCGGGGGTGCTGGAGCCCATCCCAGCAATCATCGGGCAGTGGGCAGGGGACACCCTGAACTGGTTGCCAGCCAATCGCAGGGCACACGGGGACAGACAACTCACTCGCTCATTCACACCTAGGGACAATTTGGACCGGCCAATTCACCTGAAATGCATGTTTTTGGAATGTGGGAGGAAACCGAAATGCCCGGAGGAAACCCATGCAAGCACGGGGAGAACATACAAACTCCGCACAGGAAGTCTGGAGCTGGATTTGAACCGTGCAGCCCGTGTATGTTTTTGTAATGTATTTATTTTAGAAACTTATTCTGATATGTTTTGCACGAGCAAATGAGAAAGAAGGAGTGGGGCAAACGCGGACTTACGGGAAGTGGAGTAAAGGTGAGACGCGGCCGACAATAGTGGATATATATTTTTCCCACCCTTACTTTTGGAAATATACACTTTTTTCCTTGGATTACTTTCAACGGGCACCTGGACTCTGCAGGTCTGCATCAAACTTTAAGTACCGGTATCATTTTCTGATTTTATAATCAGGTGCGCTCTATAGTCCGGAATTTACAGTAGTTTCGTGGGCCAAGATCCCTCCTGCAATATGTGCAAACCTTGTGAAAAACTACAGGGAACGTTTGACCTCTGTAATAGCAAACAAAGGCTACTGTACTAAATATTAACATAAGTTTTATCAGGTGTTCAAATACTTTTTTCCAGCTATATGACACAAATAAATAGTTTAAAAAAATCATGCATTGTGATTTCTGGATTTTTCTTTTTATATAGATAGATAGATAGATAGATAGCACCTACGATGAAAATTTCAGACCCCTCCATGATTTCTAAGTGGGAGACATAGCAGAATAAGGGTGTTCAAATACTTATTTTCTTCTCTTTATTTACATATCTGTATTTTTTGTTTTTGCCTTTATGGTTCTTAGGGTCAAAAAGTTTCCTGACCCCTGGTTTAAACCATCAAATGAAGCCTTGCTAGTTGCTTCGCACACCTAATAGAAAATTAACCAAGATAGGAAAGGCTTGCATATGAATTGTGGATAATACAGAAAGTAACGGGGGCTACTTAAAGCCTGCAAGGTTACGTTTAAATCATTTAAATCAGGGTGGAAATAAGCTGATTTCTTCTAAACCTCTTACAATGTCAAGTAAAACACCCCATAATTCTTTATATCCTATTATACTTGAGTGGTTAATACTTTTAGTCGATAAACATTTAGTTTTCGTTGGAAATAAATGAAATTTGTGGCCTCTTGAAAACGCTATTACAAGCAAATCCCCTGGAAAAAATGCGAGTGCTACCAAATCAAGTGTTGGTACGACTACTTGGAGAGTTTGTTTGCATGAGATTTGATAGTCTACATATGTTTTGTTCTTGTTTTAACGGGCCCTGATCATATTCCCTGGTAGAAAAATTGTTTGTGTAGAACTTTTCCCCCCACCCCTCTCAGTCTTCTCTCACTTCCTATCCCCAGATAATGGAGCATTGTTATTTTCAGTTTCAGAGTACACCTTTGTTCATGGCCAAATTCAAACAATTTTCAATCACTTTCAAGGCCAATTCCTAAATTTTCCAGTGTCTTTAAAAGAACAAATCCAGCATCGATCAAAAGAACGTTTTTTTTTGTTGGCTTTGAGGACTAAAATAAAGCCGCTATCTTGCTGCCAGCAAATACTTTGCGATATTTTGTACTGTTCCTTCTAGGATATTCCATCTCTTTGTGTCAATGGGCTGCTTTAAACTGACATGAATTCTGCTATTCTGCTTCAACAATGCACAGGGAGCATGGCTTCGTCACACTTGTTTACAAACACGGAAAGGGCTTCATAGGTATTGGGTAATAATTGAGTTCAATACGGAAGACAAAAAAAGAAAGAATTTCCTTTGTTGAAAAAAGGAAAATCTAGCAAAATTTGGGCTCATTTTAATGATATTGATTGATCTGAAGCAGAGTCATTCAATCTTTCAATCTAAGATGTTTTGTTTTTTGTTTTACTTAATCTAATTTATATATTTTGCATGTTTTTCAGAGGATCCGTGTCGAAATAGGTCAAGTTACTTTTTTTTTGCATTTTATAATTTATTTAGGGCACTGAAGAATTAATATTTTAAATCTATATTTAATTATTTTGAAATTTCAGGGGTTTTGTGTTGTTGTTTTACTTTGAAATATGTTCAGTGTGTAAAGAGCTAAAATTGTTTTGTATTTTGCAAATTATTTTTATGTAGATCTGTGAAAAATTTAATTTATATTTCATTTGTGTTGCATATATTCCCTGCAAAACATATGAAAGTACTAATTACTAAACAATTTAGAGAACAATGTTTTACTATTATAAATAATACTGGATATCATTAAAAATGAAAAAATAAAAATATAATAAAATGAGGGGCTGTTTGGAAGCTGAAAAGAGCCATCTCTTATCAGTGAGCAAAGCCAAGAGCCGTTTTGTCAAAATAAAGCTGTCCTCTTGGGTGCGACTTGTATGGCACGGTGACGCTTTACATGACAACGGCACAATGACAAGCCACCAGAGCAGGCATGTCTGCAACATTTTCAAGCACTTTATTTTTTTCTTTCTCAAATGCATGCTTTAAAGCGTCAGAATGCCAAGAACCATGGCCCCGGTGACTATTTCAAGCACTTCACCTAAAATTCAAGCATTTTCCTGACCTGATAAAAAAAGAACAGGAATAGATAATAATGCATTATAAACTACTTTTTGCAACTTTTTTATTTTCATTTTATATATCTATATCACACACATTGTGGTGAAGGAGAAGTACGGTAATATGAAATTGGGTGTATAAAATGCCATTAAGATGTTTTCCTGACTATTACTATTATATTATACATATTATCAATATTACAACAATATATGGTTAAAAATACATAGAGTGTGACTTTTTATATTAAATTGCCAAAATCTAAAATAGGGACCGTCATGACTCATTTACTTATTTAAAGCTCTAATTAGGCCATATGAAATGTTCAATTTATTTTAAAAAAATATGATGAATACAGCATAATTAATTAAGCTACTAGCATGGCACTACTGTTTCAATCCATAGCAATAAACAAAGCATACAGTAATCCCTCGGTTATCGCGGTTAATGGGGACCAAAACCACCCGCGAAAAGGGAAAATCTGCGAAGTAGCGAGGCCCCTTCAAAAATGCTTAAAAAATAATAATAATAATAATTATTATTATTATTTTATTTTATTATTATTATTTTTTAGACCTGCAAAGCTCTGAACCCGCAAACGTGGAACCGCGAAGTAGTGAGGTCCCACTGTATATGTATGTTTAGCTAACGTCCTCCTGAACATTTTGTCGAAAAATATCCATCTGTAAATTAGAGTTTCGATTGTGTGCACCTTTTTCCCAGTACAGGACATTACTGTAGAGCTTCCTCCAGCGCTGCTCCTGGCATGTGGCGCTGTGAGAGGTCACCCAGAATCAGACCCGGAAGAAAAAAAAAATCTGCTTCCTCTTCCTAGTTGGAGTGTAAAAATTCTACACAGTCTAGAGTATGTCTATACTATCTCTAGCGCGTTAAGAACTTTGACATTCTCATCTCATCTCATCAGCCGTACCGCTTATCCTCATTAGGGTCGCGGGGAGCCCATCCCATCCATCTCCGGGCAGTGGGCAGGGGACACCCTGAACTGGTTGCCAGCCAATCGCAGGGCACACAGGGACAGACAACTCATTCGCTCATTCACACCTAGGGACAATTTGGACCGGCCAATTCACCTGAAATGCATGTTTTTGGAACGCGGGAGGAAACCGGAGTGCCCGGAGGAAACCCACGCAAGCACGGGGAGAACATACAAACTCCGCACAGGAAGTCTGGAGCTGGATTTGAACCCACAACAGGTTCCCATGACATGAACTGTGCCGCACAAGCGCTAACCACTGCGCCGCCGTGCTTTGACATTGTTATTGTTTAATATCTTGTGCATCCATTCAATGTGGTTGGTGTAAAGTGTAAAGAATAGGCAAGCCGTTTTTTTTTAATGGATGAAGATGAAGAAAGCTTGATGCGGTTGAGAAAATGGTTGGATCGCTTTTGTTCAGCCACTCTCCAACACGAAGAAGGACCTCTTATTGGGCATCTCCCAAAAGTAAGTTTAACCTAACTTTATTTATCTTTATAGAGCATATTATTTTATGAGATGTTTTTTTAGGAAAAAAATCTGGTTACTTATACAAGCCTTAAACGCACTTATATAAACCTTAAACATAAAAAATATAGCACTGAATAAAATTACGAACAAATTCAACTTATGAACGATCTTGTTTGCAAGTAGGGCAGTGTCTTTCCCCCCTAAAGTGAAAGTTCCTGAAGTGTATGGTCCGAGCAGTTCCAAGCTGACCACCCACCTCTTTAATCTCTGTAGCAATGCTGAGGTATCAGAGGCTGTGACAGAAAAGAGACGTGTCTTTGAGGAGTGGCTGCAAAATGAGAGTGGCGATGCGTATGAAAGGTATAAAGTGAAGAAAAGGTTGGTAAAAGCGGCAGTGGAAGCAAAAGATAGGAGTGAACTTTGAGGAAAGGGGAAAAGTGTGCTGGAGAGAAGTGAAAAGAGTATGAAACAGTAAGTCTGGAAAGGAAGAGAAAGTAAAAGATAGGGATGGTAGATTGCTAGTTAGCGGTAGTGCAGTCAGGAAGAGATGGGCAGAGTATTTTGAGGAGTTGCTAAATGTGGAGGATGGAAAAGAAGTGAGAGTCGAAGCGATCAATGGTATGGAGAGAGTGGCCGTGTTGGGTGATTTAAATGTGAAGCCTGTGGAAACATAGGAGGTGCAAGAGGCAGTGAAAGAAATGAAAGGGGGAAGACACCTGGGTTGGATGGTTGTACTGCTGAATGCCTGAAAAAAGGTGGCACAGCTATGATTGACTGGTTAGTACGCTTGTTGAATGTATGCTTTTTAAGTCGTGTGGTTCCTGTTGATTGGTGTAGTGCATGTGTAGTGCAATTGTATAAGGGTAAAGGTGATAAGTATAAATGTAGCAATTCGAGAGGTATCAGTTTGTTGTCTGTGCGTTGTGTGTAAGCTGTATGGAAGAGTCTTGATAAAGAGAGTGAGAGAAAGAACAAATGAGGTGGTGATGGGGGTGCAGAGTGGTTTCAGGAAAGGAAGAGGATTTGTGGATCAGGTGTTTGCAGTATGACAGGTGTGTGAGACATATTTTGCAAAAGGTAAGGATGTTTATTTGGCTTTCATGGACTTGGAAAAGGCGTTGTGGCAAGTGATGGTAATGTATGGAGTGGGTGGAAAGTTGTTGGAAGCATTGAAGAGTTTTTATGTGAACAGCAGAGCATGTGTAAGACTGGGGAGTGAGACAAGTGAGTGGTTCCCTGTGTTGACTGGTGTGAGACAGGGGTGTGTGATGTCACCGTGGCTGTTTAATGTGTACATGGAAGGCGTAGTGAGAGAGGTGAATGCAAGAGTATTTGGCAGAGGTGTAGAGATGATGGATAACAGTGGGACGGTGTGGCAGGTAAGTCAGTTGTTGTTTGTAGATGACACAGCACTTGTGGCTTATTCTGAGGAAGCATTGAGAAGGTTGGTAACGGAGTTTGGAAGAGTATGTGATAGGCGTAAGTTATGTGTGAATGTTGGGAAGAGTAAGGTGATGAAGTGTTTACGTGATGGAGTGGGCATGACGTTAGAAATCAGGTTGCATGGCCAGGTGCTGAAAGAAGTTGAAAGCTTTAGGTACTTGGGTTGTGATGTGGCTGCAGTTGGTGGAATAGAGTGCAAGGTACTGCACAGAGTCAATCAAGGAAGCAAGGTTTTGGGTGCTCTGAGGAGAGTGATGAGCAACAAGAGTATGAGTATGGATGTTAAGAGGGGACTGTATGAGAGTGGGATTGTGCCGACTGTTGTATGGTGCAGAGACTTGGAGCCTGAACGCAGACTTAAGCAGGAAATTAAATGTTTTTGAGATAAAGTGTTTGAGGAGTATGTTAGCAGTGACAAGGTTGTATAGATTGAGAAATGAAATCGTGAGAGAGAACTGGAGTAGTCGTGGAACTGAGCAAACGTGTTGATAAGAGAGTACTCGGTTTGTTTGGACACATAGAGAGGATGGATGAGGAGCAAATGTTGAAGAGGATCTACAAAGCAGAAGTCAATGGATGGAGACCAAGATGAAGGCCGCGATTGACGTGGATGGATGGTGTTATGAGTGCACTGCAGGAAAGAGGTCTAAATCTAGTGAAAGCTAGAGCTATCGTTGGTGATAGGAATGAGTGGAAAGGTGTTGTAAAAGGATAGTGGGATGTTTGGGCGCGTTCTAAGGGATGGGCAGGGCACCTGTATGCAGGGATCAGAATGGAGATTTTCATTTTCAGCTGAAATAGCCAGGGTCCAGGAATAAAGCAGGGCGGATTGGGTTGGCCATGGTCCAAAAAAAATTGTGTGTGTTTTTTGCTATTTTTTCCCCTTCTAATTTCTTTGTTCTTCTATGTGTTTGTCTTGCCGTCGGTCACCCCTCTTGAGGGATATGACCTAGGTAGGTAGGTAGGTAGATAGAGATAGGTAGATAGGTAGCAATGCTGACAGCACTCGTGCCCTATCTTTTTGTAGATAGAATTTGGATGTGACGCTGTGCACATCTACTGAGCTTCTTTAAACATCCAACACAAGCCCTGTTGTGAGTGCATCCTGTTTATTTTAAAATGCTGGAGGCTCAACATAAAATCGACCCTGGTTTCACATATCTACAAGTTATACTAACGATTTGAAGCACTGGCTACATCGTTAGCGTCACCTTTCCACAACCGTTGAGTGCACTTAGCAAACATTAATGGGTTGAATGCTCAAGGAGGTTTAGAAGGCTTTTATGAATGGGGCAAACGTCACTCGAGCGCACCCTCCGCCGGTGCCCTTCGACTCAGTGCACTTACACTTTAACCCCCAGCCCAAATAGAGGTTGTCTTTCGCACGCGGGTGCGCATACCTTCACACACGCGCGCACACACACGCGAGCCCAAAATGGCGAACGAGCATAACAAACGTCTCCATGCTAGCTGATTGGAAAAACGTCGTGGGCTTTCGCAAATATTGATCTTTTTTCAATACACGTTGACTTTATTTAGACAAACAGGGCAGAACATGGACTTAATTGAATAACAAGTTCCTCAAAAAGTTGTTTTTTTATGAATGGAAATATGCAAATGAGAAACGGTTGAGAAAGACATGGCGGATGAGGCGTATCGGATATCGCATATCCTGTGAGACTTCCCTTTTCGGTTAAAGGCACTACACAAAACACATCCACGCACTCAGTGAGTTAAAAACAAAATAACACTGTGACATGTTGTCGTTGTTAGTTTGACTAGACACGGCGAGTGCACCAAGCACACACAACTGGGAGGAAACGGCAAAACTGAGTTTTTTTTCTAGCCCTGGATCCTTTCACAAAAATGGCCCCCTTTCCCCCTCCATACACAAGCTAGCCCTCCCGAGCAACCCACGCACCCACTCTTAAAACTGCGTTTTATCACATTAAATGAGGTGTTTTATAAAAATAATTGAAAGCGAGCTGAGCACGTAAAGGGGTACAGTGAAGGATAGGAAATGGGGTACATACTCGTTGGGGTGTGTTTCTTCTTCTATCATGTTTCCTGGCTTCACCTCAGGTCACGTAGCTCGGTTGATGCGTTCTTTTTTGGGCCCATCGTCGCGTCGATCCCGGCAACAAATCCACATTTAAGCCCCCAAAAGATACTCCTGCGAGTCTTTTGTGTGCAGCGTGATTTACCCCCACCTCTTCTTCTCACCTCCCTTTTCTTTCTCGTAGCCAGGTGTTTTTTTCAAATGCAAAAAAAAAAGCCATCAAATTGTTTTCCTCACGATATATTCCAACTTTTCGGAGGGTTAGCAGGTACAGTACTGGTTCGTCGCACAAAATTATTCCCTTCCCCCGCTTCTCCGGACAATATGCGTTCGCCCTCAGGTGTAGCTGGTAGTCTTTTTTTGTATCCCTCCTTCTCTTCAAAAAGCCTTCAAGAAAGCAGGGCCCGTTATGTTTTTTTAATGTTAGAATGACTTCGTAGTCGCCGTTGGGTGGCCCAGCTAGAGCCCCATCTCTCGCACTGCTACTCCATGTTGATTTTCGAGGCAGCCGAACAAGCTGACAAGAGTCGGCCTGAGTCGCTCCGGCGATGCTGGGGTGGGAGGGAGAGAGCAGGGCGGAAATGGTGACGTAGGTCTTGAGTTTAGTGCCTGGAGAGAACCACATGCAACCTCTTGAATAAATTCAGCAGGGACGGTTTTATGTTCAGAGCTATGAGGGTTGAGCAGATCAGGGGTGGACAAACTACAACCCGCCAAAATATAATGAATTTGTATCTATCTCTCTCTCCCTGGGACCCATCTGCCCCCCTGTTATGTATATATATATATATATTTATATATATATATATATATATATGGATATATAAATGTATGTGTACAGTGCATCCGGAAAGTATTCACAGCACTTCACTTTTTCCACATTTTGTTATGTTACAGCCTCATTCCAAATTGTATTAATTTAATCTCTTGTCTCAAAATTCTACAAAAAATACTCCATTATGACAATGTGAAAGAGTTTTTTTTTTTACTTTTTTTGAATGTATTAAAAATAGAAAACTAAGAAATCACATTTACATAAGTATTTACAGCCTTTGCCATGAAGCTCAAAATTGAGCTCAGGTGCATCTTTTTTCCACTGATCATCCTTGAGATCCTTCTACAGCTTAATTGGAGTGCACCTGCAGTAAACTCAGTTGATTGGACATGATTTGGAAAGGCACACACCTGCCTATATAAGGTCCCACAGTTGAGTGTGCATGTGAGAGCACAAACACCAAGCATGAAGTCAAAATAACTGTCTGTAGACCTGCGAGACAGGATTGTCTTGAGGCACAACTCTGGGGAAGGATATAGAAAAATTTCTGCTGCTTTGAAGGTCCCAACGGGCACAGTGGCCTCCATTTTTTTGTAAATGGAAGACATTTGGAACCACCAGGACTCTTCCTAGAGCTGGCCGGCCTTCTAAACTGAGCGATCAGGGAAAAAGGGCCTTAGTCAGGGAGGTGACCAAGAACCCGATGGTCACTGTGTCAGAGCTCCAGCGTTCCTCTGTGGAGAGAGGAGAGCCTTCCAGAAGGACAACCATCTCTGCAGCAATCCACCAATCAGGCCTGTATGGCAGAGTGGCCAGACGAAAACCACTCCTTATTAAAAGGAACATGGAAGCCTGTCTGGAATTTGCAAAAAAGCACCTGAATGACTCTCAGACCATGAGAAACAAAATTCTCTGGTCTGATAGACAAAGATTTAACTCTTTGGTGTGAATGTCAGGCGCCATGTTTGGAGGAAACCAGGCACCGCTCATCACCAGGCCAATACCATCCCTACAATGAAGCATGGTGGTAGCAGCATCATGCTGTGGGGATATTTTTCAGCAGCAGGAACTGGCAGACTAGTCAGGATAGAAGGAAAAATGAACGCAGCAATATAGAGAGATATCCTGGATGAAAACCTGCTCCAGAGCGCTCTTGACCTCAGGCTGGGGCAAAGGTTCATTTTTCAGCAGGACAACGACCCAAAGCACACAGCCAAGATCTCAAAAGATTGGCTTCAGAACCACTTCGTGAATGTCCTGGAGTGGCCCAGCCAGAGTCCAGACTTCAATCCGATCGAACATCTCTAGAGAGATCTGAAAATGGCTGTGCACAAACGTCTCCTATCCAACCTGATTAAGCTTGAGACTTATTGCAAAGAATGGGCAAAACTGTCTAAAGATAGGTGTGCTAAACTTGTGGGATCATATTCAAAAAGACTTGAGGCTGTATTTGCTGCCAAAGGTGGATCAACAAAGTATTAAGCAAAGGCTGTGAATACTTATGTAAATGTGATTTCTTAGTATTTCGTGTAGAATCTCGAGATAAGAGATTAAATTAATACAATTTGGAATGAGGCTGTAACATAACAAAATGTGGAAAAAGTGAAGCGCTGTGAATGCTTTTCAGATGCACTGTATATATACCAGTATATATATATATATGTATAGGTGGGCAGCACGGCGGCGCAGTGGTTAGCGCGTGTGCGGCACAGTTCTAAGGTCTTGGGAACCTCCTTTGTGGGTTCAAATCCAGCTACCGGACTTCCTGTGCGGAGTTTGTATGTTCTCCCCATGCTTGCGTGGGTTTTCTCCGGGCGCTCCGGTTTCCTCCCACATTCCAAAGACATGCATTTCTGGTGGATTGGCCGGTCCAAATTGTCCCTAGGTGTGAATAAGCGAGCGAGTCGTCTATACCTGTGTGCCCTGCGATTGGCTGGCAACCAGTTCAGGGTGTCCCGTGCCCACTGCCCGATGATTGCTGGGATGGGCTCCAGCAACCCCCGTGACCCTACTGAGGATAAGCGGTGCAGCTAATGAGATGAGATTATTAACATCAGCACGGCGGAGCGGTGGTTAGCGTGTGTGTGGCACAGTTCTGAGGTCATGGGTTCAAAATCCAGCTACCAACCTTCCTGTGCGGAGTTTGCATGTTCTCCCCATGCTTGCGTGGGTTTCTCCGGCCACTCCGGTTTCCTCCCACATTCCAAAAACATACATGTCAGGTGAATTGGCCGGTCCCAATTGTGCCTAGGTGTGAATGAGCGAGGGAATTGTGTGTCCCTGTGTGCCCTGCGACTGGCTGGCAGCCAGTTCAGGGTGTCCCCTGCCCGGAGATGGTCGGGACACCCCCGCGACCCAACTGAGGATAAGCGGTGCAGATAATGGATGGATGGATGGATATACATATATATAAGTTTTGGGACATCGTGTGCCCAGATAAGAAGCAAGAATTTTTAAGCGTGAGCCTGAGTAGAAATACCATGGTTGAGCGCGTGTGTGAGCTTTCCACTAATCTACATGAACAACTAAAAAAAAGGGAAAATATTTTATTGCATACTCCTTTGCTGTGGATGAGAGCAGCGACACGTCTGATACTGCCCAGCTGTCAATCTTCATCGGTGGAGTAGACTCAAGCCCTTGCGTCACAGAGGAACTTTTAGGATTAAAATCAATACACGAAATGACCACAGGAAAATATATCTTTGAAGAAGTATCCAAATGTATAACTGAAATGAGCATGCCTTGGGATAAACTTGTGGGACTGACGACAGATAGTGCGCCCGCAATGTGCGGTCAAAAGAGTGGATTGGTCGGCAGGATTCAGAAGAAGATACGGGAGGAAGATGCAGGTAAGGTTACAGTTTATCACTGTATCATTCATCAGGAAGCACTCTGTGGCAAAGCTCTGCAAATGGAACATGTTATGAGCTCTATAAAAGGAGCAGTCAACTTCATAAGAGCCAAGGGTTTGAATCACCGGCAGTTCAAGTCTTTTCTGGATGAGTTGGATTCAGAATACAGAGATGTGCCTTATCACTGAGGTGAGATGGCTAAGCAGAGGGAAAGCACTGAAGAGATGTTTTGAGCTGCGTGAGGAAATCTGTCAGTTGACACAACAGAGCTGAGAGATGAAAAGTTTCTGTGGCATTTCTCTCTGACATAGTAAGCCATCTCGATGTGCTTTATCTGCAGCTTCAGGGACCACGTCATCACAGACATGTACGCAGCTGTGAGAGCCTTTAAAACTAAGTTGCGTCTGTGGAAGACTCAGATGCTGAAGGGAAACTTTGGTCCTTTTCCGTACTGCCAAACTATTGCAGCGCAAATTTCTCCTGCCGTGATGCCTAGTGCATAGTTCGCTG
Source organism: Urocampus carinirostris (assembly GCF_059441175.1). Classification (NCBI taxonomy): domain Eukaryota; kingdom Metazoa; phylum Chordata; class Actinopteri; order Syngnathiformes; family Syngnathidae; genus Urocampus; species Urocampus carinirostris. The sequence goes on along the minus strand of NC_142361.1, from coordinate 1,457,601 downwards.
AAAAAAATCTACACGCTCAGCAACGAGTTTTCCAAGCAATTTGCCGACTTCGAGGCTCAGAAACGGAGATTATAACTGCTCAGTAACCCGTTCGTGATTGATGTGGAAAGCGCACCAACCAGCCTCCAAATGGAGCCAATTGAACTCCAATGTAATGACATGCTCAAATCAAAATATGACTCTGTTGGTGCTGTGCAGTTTCTAAGTTTTCTCCCCGACACACTGCCTAAATTACGCACCCAAGATGCTCAGATGCTCTCAATGTCCGGCAGCACATATCTGTGTGAGCAACTATTCTCTATGTTGAAGGTGAACAAAACACCTCACAAAAGTCGATTCACTGCACCTTCACTCCGCCTTGAGGCTTTCCTCAGCTCAGAGCCTGACTCCAGACTTTGACAAACTTGCATCTAAGAAAATATGGCAGGTATCTTGCCTCAGACCAATGTGCAGAGTAAATCAGAGAGTAGCAAACTGAGTTTGAATATATCTGTTTCGTATGCACTTTTTCTACTGCAAGGCATGGTCTGTCAAAAGTTAAAATGTTGGAATTTTATCAAATTAAATTATTATTTTTGGTTCTGTTGTTGTTGGCTTTGAAAAAGATTTACTTGAAAAAGGAACTTGAAAGGATCTAGGCGAGGGACATGCTACTTTGTTTATTTAAATAAGAAATTAATACCACTGTGTCTTTTATTTCAAATTTAATTTATTATGTTTTTTTCAATGTCAAGCTTTAGTTATTCCAAATTCTGTGTTCAAGCAAAATTAAAGTTTGTTTCCACATGAAAAAGTTAAACATTACATATCAGTTGCAGTTAATTTTTCAATAAATCTTTGACTTTGGCCCGTGACTTTACTTCTCTGCTTAATTTTAGCCCACTTTGAATTTGAGTTTGACACCCCTCTACTACAACAATACTCCAACATTATGATTACAGAAATACTACAAAAATACATCCTATCCTTTAATAAAGAAAAGAGAGTTTTAAAAAAAGTTAATATTTTTTGGGGTGCTTGGGTTGAATTTGGGTTGCAAAGCTCTGACCCTAGCAATCGCCCCTAGTTTACACATTAGACTGCATTGTTTGTATTTTTTTTTAAATCCGGACCAACCCCCTGTGTTGATTTTATTTTAAATGTGATATTGTGGCGTCCTCTACTGGTCAGTTTGGCTTAGTTACATGTAGCTGTAATCATTTATATATATATATATATATATATATATATATATATATATATATATATATATATATATATATATATATATATATATATATAAACATACTAATGACTCCCACCAAAACACAAGCATACACATGGACCTTTATTCTATATTAACCCCCATCTATGTGATAAATGAGGTTGCCTCCCGTGTGTGGTAGAAGTTTAAAAGACACCTTAACAGATTCTTTGTGGGTTTGAGGCCTCGTAGAACGACCTCTACCTCCACGCGTGGTCAGCCTTGTCCACCAGGGGGAAACAGATTCTAATGTTACAGACATCAGAATCAGAATCAATTTTATTATTATTGTAGTTCTACAACGAAATTAATGTTGCACTCCAGTTGGGGAAAACTACAGTATAAAGACTGAAGAATGGAGAAAAATATATGTAACAGGTGTTTACCTCTAGTATAAACCATACATAACTAGGATATTTTACGTCAACCAGGGTAAAATTGCAGTCAAAAGTTTAACAGTCAATGTGACATCGGAAAAATCTTCCATTGTAAATTGAAAGTGTAAATAAATAGTACAATGTTAAACCTATAGTATTACAGAATAAATAAAGTTGTGAACTTTTCTTAAATGAGATACAACTGCATATTAAATACTTCTTCTGCATAACTGTTTTACATCTTATTATTTTCTCCCCATTTTATTAACACTCCACTTATTGAAACATGAATATTTTGTTTGTTTGTTTGTTTGTACATGATTCAATTGTTTGTTTGTTTGTACATGATTCAAATTGAATCTTTTCTTCCGGCGCCGTCACGAATGGCAGCCACTCCAGCAGCTCCCGTGTTATTTTCGATTGTTCTCAGCTCAGGGATGCTGCTGGAAATGTGAATTTCCCTTCGGGGATGAACAAAGTATCTATCTATCTATCTATCTATCTATCTATCTATCTATCTATCTATCTATCTATCTATCTATCTATCTATCTATCTATCTATCTATCTATCTATCTATCTATCTATCTATCTATCTATCTATCTATCTATCTATCTATCTATCTATCTATCTATCTATCTATCTATCTATCTATCTATCTATCTATCTATCTATCTATCTATCTATCTATCTATCTATCTATCTATCTATCTATCTATCTATCTATCTAGTCAAGAGCATCCAAAGTAAAAACCTTACATAACTGGGATAATGCACGTGAACCAGGATAATGCACATAAAAACTGTAACAGTCTACGTTACACAAAGTTATGGAAATCAAGTCAAGTGTAGATAAGTAAACATCCATCCATCTATCCATTATCTGCAACGCTTATCATCAGTAGGGTCGCGGGGGTGCTGGAGACCATCCCAGCTATCTTCCGGCAGTGGGCAGGGGACACCCTGAACTGGTTGCCAGTAAGTCGCAGGGCATAAATAAGTAAACAGTACAATGTAAAAACCTTTAATAGTACAATATAAATCAAGTTAACAACTTTTCTGCAACAAGATAATTCCGTAAATAAAATACTTTTTCTGCATAACTGTTTTAGAATTAAGTCAAGAGCATCCAAAGTAAAAGAAAGCTGTACATAACCAGGATATTGCAGTTGAACCGGGATATTGCGCCTAAAACTGCAACAGTCTACATGACAATTGTGTCCTTATAAAAATGTTTTCCAAGAACAATCTTCAACTACAAGTATTGGTAAACAGTAAGTGCAGAAGTCGGGGAAGCTTTTTGATTCGGATAGCCATGAAAGCAAATTATTTGTTTTTATTTTATTTATTTATTTATGTATTTATGTATTTATGTATTTATGTATTTATTTATTTATTTATTTATTTATAGCCACACCATATATTTTAAGACCAAATTCATCAAAACCATCAAACCCGCTCTGCAAACAAAAGCTAATTATTTCGCATATTTTATTTCACTTCTGTGCCTTCTGGAAATAAATAATAACGTGATAAAGGTTTCTCTGGTGTTGAAACTTCTCACACAAGATGCACAGATTAAAAATCTGTTCTGTGGTGCTCCTTCCCTCCTAAAACCTGATTGTTCTTTGGCTAGGATGTTTTTAGCATGTGGTTTCGGCCTGTTCAGGACCTTGCAACTTTACTTGCATGGCTGATGAGATTGTTCTATAATTGGAGCATAGTAGAAGGTATCCTTACTTTTGTAGGTTTTCTCACTTTTGTAACATAATTATAAGCATTTTTTCCATGCAAATGGCCACTGTTATGTTTGCAAGATCTTTCTACAAATCTTTGTAAAAATGTCTTTAGTTTGCTCACCACCATTTCGTGCGGGTTCTGATGGGATGTTGTCTATTCCTGGTGACTTTACGCTCCTCGATGAGTTAATTGCTGCCACTGACTCTTTTGTGAGGAAGGGAAGTCCTCACCCTCCCCTGGGTCGGAATTCTTGAGGAACTTAGGGTCTCCCTGTGTCGGGTGGTTGAGTTAGAGTTAGAGAGTTAGGAGCAGTATTCTGTCAATCTATTCATGATCTATTTTTCTTCAGTTAGCCTATCCCCTGCCTCATCCTGAATGCTGCTGCTTTTCGCCTGTTTTGCTTGTGTGAGGTATTTTACAATATGAAGGGGTTTCTTTGAATTGTTCTTGCACTCCTTCAACCCTGAGTATTTTTTTAATTAATCTCTCCTTTGCTTCTCTCAAGCTTTTTCTAATTTTCTTGCTGGCTGCCTTATACTTGGCTGATCCTCCAGGGCTGCTTCTTTACTTTAGTTTTAGCCTTGTGTCGCACTGTTGGAGAATTTCAATTGTAACCCACAGCTTTATCTTCTTCTGGTGTTTTGCTACAATTTATTTTACTGCTCCAGTCTCTGACAGCTTGGTGGTCAGGGTTTTGACGTCTTCTTCCATTGCAGGCAAGGGAGCAAACTTCCCACCGATAAAAGCCTGGAAGCTCTCGACCACCTGTGGGTCTTTCAGTCACTCAAGATCAAACTTGATTTGTTTATTCTGTGACTTCTTGACCTTCTGGAGGCAAACGCGGAAGTTCATCATGACCAGGTTGTGATGCACAAAAACAAAATTGTATCCTCCATGAAACAACTTTTAAAATTATTTTTCTTGAAGGGTTAGTGGTTTTGAGAATTATTTGATGTCAGTACCATCCATTCATCCATTATCTGCACCACTTATCTTTAGTTGGGTTGCGGGGGTGCTGGAGCCCATCCCAGCTCTTTTCGGGCAGTGGGCAGGGGACACCCTTAACTGGTTGCCAACCAGTCGCAGGGCACAAAGAGACAGACAACTCACTCGCTCATTCACACCTCGGGACAATTTGGACCAGACAATTAACCTGACATCAGTGTTCTCATTTGCCCGCGTCCCCGCGTCCTAAACGCATCATTTTTGCTTGTGTCAAATGAACGTGCATCCCCGGGACGCAACTTTTTTGACACAAAATTGTCATTATTACCCGATTACTTTTTTTTAAACATAGATTTACCGCACTCCAAACTTTTCTTTAGGCAGATCCGCCATTGTTTTTTTGGTCTCGCGGTTCAGGTTTTCATCTGCACGCCGATCTCGGCAAACGAGATCTCATTGCTTCGAGATTACGACATTGTTGTGGTGCTTGTCGTCGAGTGAAAAAGAAGTATGCCTCCGAAAAAACAGTTATTATTAGGTACAAATCAACCCAAAGTTGGTAATTTCTTCAGTGTCAGTAATAAGTCGAAACGTAATGCAGAGAGTGATAACAACGGCAATAATTCTGCACGAAAAAACGGCGGAGAAATTCTTCAGAAGATCGCGGAGGCAAGGAAAACACGTGTGTTGAAGCAAACGATTCGACGAAAGAACATAAACAAAAGAATACTCCCAGCACGAAAAGGACTTTTCTGCCATCCCAGCCATCTCCGGGCAGTGGGCAGGGAACACCCTGAACTGGTTGCCAGCCAATCGCAGGGCACACAGGGACAGACAACTCATTCGCTCATTCACACCTAGGGACAATTTGGACCGGCCAATTCACCTGAAATGCATGTTTTTGGAACGTGGGAGGAAACCCACGCAGGCACGGGGAGAACATACAAACTCCGCCGTGCTGCCCTGATGATAATATATGGCTCGCAAATCTGAGGTTGGGGTTTAAAAAAAATTATCTTTTGTTTAAATCCATCCATCGATTTTCTACTGCTCGTGTCTTGTGCAGAGTTCCGGTTGCATGAGCGATTGTCTATTATTTTAATTGGATGATAATACCCTACGTTGGCCAATACTGGGCCGTTGCTGGGGGCACAGGTACACGCCCCCTTTTGCGTCCCTTGGCACTTGGCTGTTGGTCATTAGCTCAAAGCTAACCATTCGACAGAAAAGATGGCGAAACGAAAAAAAAGATGATGAATATTGTACATTTCAGGACGAATGGACCGAAGAATTTGCCTTTGTGGAGTGGTATGCCTAATTTGCAATGACAAAATTGTATCGATGAAACGGTTGAATGTAAAGCGGCACTTCGACACACGCCATGCTGTCTTTGCATTGAAGATGTGGATGAACAAGTTCAAATCACTGAATGAAGAGTTGGAAAGAATTACACGACAGAAAGCGGAGTTGGCGAGCAAGCACATGTGGACAGAAATGAACAAACTTCAACCCGAAGACGAGTTGGTCCTCAAAACTTGGAACGCGCTACCAGTCACATACCACACACTGAGGCGTGTGAGTATTGGTGTATTGACAATGTTTGGATCGACGTATTCATTTGAGCAGTCATTTTCACACCTCAAATACATCAAGTCCAACCTACCATCACGGTTAACGGATGAATGCCTCAATGCCTGCATGAAGCTTAAACTCACCATGTCCCAACCAAACTACAAAACCATCAGCAAATCCATGCAGCACCAGAAGTCGCATTAATGGTGAGTATTATAACAACATTATTTAAAATAATAAATTAAGACGCTTGTTACGCTCACATTAAATTGAATTCAGTCTTAAAATATATTATATGGGTCTCACTGAAACAAATTTCCAAAAATTGTTCTTTTATGGCTCTCTCAGTCAAAAAGGTTCCCGACCCCTGATATAGACTAATATTTCAGCAATATTATTTTGTATAATGTACAATATTTTTGTGAACTGAAAAATCTGAAGTGATAACTGCTTTGTATTACCAATTAACTGTGATGATTAAAACTAAATGAAAATATAGATTTATATTATATATTTGTCGCCGATTTACAATTTCAACCTCGATAACGCAAAATTTTGGGGACTGAGATCACTTGCACTCGTTTCTTGGTTTTTATTGGACGTGAATCTTTGATCCGTTGTTTGACGGATTGTCGAGACTTGACAGGCGGGTGAAGGCTTAGCGGGAATGGTCGTGGACAGGCGTAGTCGTCGTGTTGTTGGTTGGGGCTGGAGAAGAAGGGCGTCGTTGTGTTCGGAAGAGAGATCAGGAGTCAGGCGGGTATGGCAGGTCATAGGCAAATTCGGAAACGGGTCGGCAACGGAGATCAGGTAGAAAAACAGGAGGCAGGCAAAGAGTCGGAGGAACGGGCTTTCTGAGCAGATGGCAACAGATCGCATAGTACAATCGGACAAAGTGTTACCGGAAGCTGGGGATTTAAATGTACAGGGTGCGCCAATCAGCTGTCCTGGACTTCAGGGACCAGAGGGCTCTGGCGGACAGGCTTAATGCGGGAAACATGAAACGTCGGGTGAACCCTCATGGTGCTGGGCAGGCGCAGGCGGACTGCCGATGGACTAATAATTTTGTCCACCGGAAACGGTCCCAGGAATCGGGGAGCCAACTTCTTGGACTCCACCCGAAGTGGAAGGTCCTCGGTGGACAACCATACTTGCTGGCCCACCTGGTACGTTGGGGCCGGAATCCTTCTTCGGTTAGCCCCCTTTGAATAACTCTGGACGGCCCGAAGAAGAGCAGCCCGTGCCTGAGCCCAAGTGCGACGACAGCGACGGGCATTTGCAAGAGCCGACGGACAGGAAACCTCTTCCTCTTGGTTGGGGAACAAGGGTGACTGGTAGCCATAGACGCACTGGAAGGGAGACATGCCAGTGGAGGAGCAGACCAGGGAGTTGTGGGCGTATTCCACCCATACCAGCTGTTGCGCCCAGGAAAGAGGCTCACGGGAAACCAGGCAGCGGAGAGCCGTCTCCAGTTCCTGATTGAGGCGTTCCGACTGTCCATTAGTTTGCGGATGGAACCCGGACGAGAGACTGACCGAGGCCCCCAGGAGACGGCAGAACGCTTTCCAAAATCCCGAGGTAAATTGGGGATCTCGGTCTGAAACAATGTCTTTTGGGATTCCATGGAGGCGGAAGACATGCAGCTGGACCACCTGCGCCGTCTCTTTGGCGGACGGAAGTTTGGGCAAGGCCACGAAGTGGACCATCCCTTCCGAGGCAGGCAGCCCAGTAACGACGTCCAGGGAGATGTGGGACCAAGGACGGCTGGGGACTGGTAATGGCTGAAGCAATCCGGCAGGGAGTCGATTCGAAGCCTTCTGCCGGGCACAAGTTTGGCAAGCCCCGACGTACTCCTGAACTTCCTTTGCCAATGAGGGCCACGAGAAACGTCGGGCCAGGAAGTTGCTGGTGCGGGTAGCACCCGGGTGACAGGAGAGGCGAGAGTCGTGCCCCCATTGAAGGACCTCTGACCGTAGGGCTTCCGGGACGAATAGCCGCCCCTCTGGACAAGTACTGGGGCCTGCTTGGTCTTGGAGGGCCTCTTTGACGCGGTCCTCGATGTCCCAGGTGAGAGTGGCCAGTAACCGGGACTCAGGAAGGATGGCTGTCGGACCCTGGGAATGATTGTCCTCCTTTTGAAACTGGCGAGAGAAGGCATCTGGCTTGACATTGCGGGACCCGGGGCGGTAGGAAAGGGTGAAGTTGAAAAGGGTGAAGAAGAGTGACCAGCGGGATTGTTTTGGGTTCAAACGTTTAGCAGAACGGATGTATTCAAGATTCTTGTGGTCAGTCCAAACTAGGAACGGAACTGGCACCCCTTCCAGCCAGTGGCGCCATTCTTCAAGGGCCAATTTTATTGCTAGCAGCTCACAATCCCCCACGTCATAATTGCGTTCGGCAGGGGATAAGCGACGTGAAAATAATGCACAGGGGTGCATCTTTTGGTCCTCGGTCGACCTTTGAGAGAGAACAGCCCCAACTCTTACGTTTGAGGCATCCACTTCAACGACTAGCTGACGCCCCGGGTCAGGTACTTGGAGGATGGGAGCCGTCGAAAATCGAGCCTTGAGGGTGGTGAATGCTTTGTCGGCCGCAGGAGACCACCTGAATGTTTCCTTGGGACTAGTGAGAGCCGTCAGGGGACCCGCTACTGTGCTATAGTTCCGAATAAATTGTCGGTAAAAATTGGCGAAACCCAAGAACTGCTGGAGCTTCTTGCTGATCCGTGGGGACAGGCCAGGAGGTGACTGCCGACACCTTTGCAGGATCCATCTGTAATCTCCCCTCCGCGATGATATACCCCAGGAATGACACGGTTTGGGCGTGGAACTCACACTTCTCAGCCTTAACAAAGAGGGAGTTCTCCAGGAGTCGTCGAAGGACAAGTTGGACGTGCTGCGTGTGTTCCTCCAGGGATTTAGAGAAAATCAGAATGTCATCCAAGTAGACAAACACAAACTTGTTGAGCACATAACGCAGCACGTCGGTGATAAGGGACTGGAAGACGGCGGGGGCGTTCGTTAGACCAAAAGGCATGACTAAATATTCGTAGTGCCCCGTGGGAGTGTTAAAGGCCGTTTTCCATTCATCTCCCTCCCGGATACGGACCAGATGATAAGCGTTTCTAAGGTCCAGTTTAGTGAACACCGTGGCCCCTTGCAGCAGTTCAAAGGCGGAGGCGAGCAGTGGTAAAGGGTAGGGATTCTTAACTGTTATGTCATTAAGGCCCCTGTAGTCAATGCACGGTCGTAAGGAACCATCTTTCTTGCCAACAAAGAAAAAAACAGCTCCAGCCGGGGAAGAGGATGGCCGAATTATTCCGGCTGCCAAGGCCTCCGAGATGTATTCCTCCATGGGCTGTCTTTCGGGTGCAGAAAGGGAATAGAGACGACCCCGCGGGGGAGTAGAGCCAGGCAGAAAGTCGATAGCACAGTCATAGGGGCGATGTGGAGGAAGGGAAGTGGCCTTGGCTCTGCTAAAAACTTCGTGGTGGTGATGGCAGGCAGGGACCTTGGACACGTCATGAGGAGACTTGGAAGCCACGGGTCGGTCGGGGTGATATGCAGAACGTAGACAAGTTTGATGGCACTCGACGCCCCATTCCATGACGGTCCCCGAACGCCAATCAAAGTGAGGGTTGTGCCGTACCAGCCATGGATGGCCCAAAACGAGTGGCTGGAAGGGGGATGGGAGCAGGTGGAACCGAATTTGCTCTCTATGATTGCCAGAAAGTCTCATCTCCATTGGTTCGGTAACATGGGTAACTGTGCCCAGAAGACGGCCATCTAGTGCTCGGGCGGTGATAGGAGTAGCGAGGGAATTCAATGGGATTTTGAGTTTGTGGGCGAGGGAGAGGTCCAAAATGTTAGCTTCGGCCCCGGAATCCACTAGCGCGGGAAGTCTCTGTGGGGAACCAGCAATCAGTAGCATTAATCTGAAATACGCAATAACTCTTCAGTAAGTATGAGCTTATAGAAAACATACATTTCAATATTCATTACCAGATTAGAGGTAAATATTTATCAAAGGTAAGCAATAATGTAAAGAACTATACTGTCAATATCGGTAAGCAAAAATGTGTAAACCTTGTAAACGTAAGCAGACTGTCAGCGGCTTGGTGAACTTTGAGTGTCCTTTGGCAATGATTCCAGGTTTGCGGATGCGAACCGCAGATCCAATCTGGAAGCTGGGTGATTTTGCACCACGATGTTTGTCAGTGCATTGTTTTGACTTCTGTTGTTTGTTTTGTATGTTTTGTAGCATGTTGCCTTTGTCAGCAGTGGGGCGCATGCAGTGAAGACCTGTGGTGTGAAGCTTTGTATTCAGTGGTCTACCATGCAACAGTTCAGCGGGGGACACTGAAGTCACGGCATGTAGTGTGGCTCTATAAGTGTGTAAAAACTCAGTGAAGAAGGCTTTCAGTGGTCTACCTTCGATGTTGGCTGTTTGTAGACAGTCCTTGAAAACTCTGTTGAAACGCTCAATTTCACCTTTGGCCTGTGGGTAGTACACAGAGCTGCGACGGTGTGTGAGGTTCCTGTCACTAAGGAATGCTTCAAACTCGGTCGACACGAACTGAGGGCCATTGTCAGTAACAATTTCCTGTGGATTACCTTCTCTGCTAAACACAGTGGAAAGAAAAGTCATAACAGAGGCAGAGGTAACATTTGATTGATTGATTGATTGATTATTGCTCCAGCGAAGGTCGGGGGTCCCGTCCCTGTGCGTTGAGCCGACCAGATGAACCAGGTTTTTCCAATGCTGGCGGTCTTGTGCCAGCTGTTCTGCATCCTCTACAGCAACTCCGTGTTGTTGGAGGTCGCCCGCAATGACGTCGAGCCATCGAGTGCGGGGTTTCCCTTGTGGTCGTCTCCAGCCTGCTGCCTTTGGGTCAAACTGGAGAATGGCTCGTGTCGGATGGTCTGGTGGTAGACGAAGGACATGGCCAAACCAGCGGGTGCGGCGTTGTGCGACCAAGGAAGATGCTCGGGGCTGGCACGTGCGGGCTCTGAGCTCTTTATTGGAGACTCGCTGGGGCCACCTGATGTTCTCAATGGTTCTGAGAGCCCTGCTATCAAAACCGTCGATTCTTGTGGCCAGGGTGTCGTTCAGGGGCCATGTTTCTGAGCCATAAAGCAGGATAGAGAGTACGGCGAGGTTGTAAATGCGGAGCTTCGTCTTGCGTGCGATGGTCTGGTGCCGCCAGAGTGGTTTCCAGAGAGACTGCAGAGCAGAAGACACACAACATTTGAGCAGAAGGCAATCTCAGGCCATCGGCTGTAATAGTCAATGAGGGTGATGACGAAGCGGCAATCAGCAGGCGCAGAGTGAATAGGACCAACAATGTCCACAGCAACCTTTTCCCAGGCAGCAGTTGGGGTAGGCACAGGCTGTAACGGGGCAGTACGTGTGGTTGCGGTTTTGTCATACTGCAAGCAGGTGGTGCATGATTTGATGGCGAGCTCAACCTGAGAATCCATTCCAGGCCACCAGTACAAGTCTCTCAGTCTATGTTTTGTGCGAACGATCCCTTGGTGTGTAGCATGAGCAAGTTGGATCATTTTTTCCTGTAGCTGTTGTGGTATCACAACACGATGAGTGCCATGCACAATGACACTGTTCTGCACGGCAAGCTCATTTTGCACACAGAAGTATGGCACGATGAGGGGATCAAGGCCTTTTGCAGTACGAGGCCATCCCTTCTGCATGTAGTGTCGCACCTTCTGTAGCACCAGACATTCCTCACACGCACTGGAGAGCTCATCAGCAGTAAATGCAGCAAAATCAGGAGACACAGCAGCCACCATCTCCAACTCCATCTCCTCGTGGTCGTCAGTGATGGGGAGAGGCAAACGTGACAAGCAATCTGCAGTGACATTCGGTTTTGTATTCGTTTCCAGTTTCGTCAGCTCCTCCGACACCTTGTCACGCACGGCATATGGGAGTCTGCGTAGCTTTTGCTGGACAGTATGCACATCAGCACGCACTTTAACTTTGTGTATAAAACCTGTAGCAACGCCTAAAGCATTTGTAGTGTTGACAGTGTGACTCATCTCCGATGCGGCAGGTGTTGCAATCTGCCCATCTTGTATGTGAAGGCAAAGTGCAGTGAACAGGTCCATTCCCAGTAGTGGAGTACCGTCAAGAACTATGTAGAAGTCAGTATAAGCACTCTGGTTGCAGTATGTAGCAGTAAGTTGAAGACAGCCCAACACTGGAATTGGCTTCTTCATGTAGGTCAACAGGTGTACAGTAGGCTTTGAGAGAGGCACGTGCATGAATGAATGTCTGTAAATTCTCTCTGGCAGAATTGAGACTGCTGAACCAGTGTCCACAAGCAGGTCAGTAGTAATTGACTGTTCATCATTCGCATGGAGAGCAACTGTACACGTAAGGCGCTTTGAGACTGTAAGACAGTAAGGTCCGGGACAGTAACTTCTCTCACTGATCGAGTAGGAATTGCGCTGCGGCACACTTTACCAAAATGTCCCATTTTTCCACATTGGTTGCATTTTGCATTTTTAGCTGGGCATTTGGGGTCATTTGCTAGATGACAGTTGGAGCCACAACGGTAGCAGGTTTTGTGTTGAGAAGAGCGCTGTGTATGTGTGCTGCTCCGATTCCTTTTATCTCTTATCGCCTTAGCTTCTGCCATAGCGGATTCTATTTGTGTAGCAATAGTGATCGCTTTGTCAAGTTTTAAGTCGGTTTCCAACAGCAAGCATTCTCTGATCCTCGAAGAGGACATCTTCTCAATGAATTGATCCCTAATCATATCATCAGCATCCTCGTCGCCAATATGTTGTGTATGTAGTGGGATTGTAGCAGGATTGTAGTAGGTTCAAGACAGGCACGGACGGTACATTCATAGAGTGTTTACTTGACTTCTTCCTCGGTAGTTCTCAAGCACAAGTACAAGGCTGCACATTAGTATACAGTGACACCGCAGGAAGGGGAGTGTATTACACGACACCACAGACAGTTTACAAGGAAGGCACGGACTTGGGTAGGGTCGCCGCAAAACTTTTCGGGTGCGCCCACATGGGGTTCTGCTACTTCGGAGACATGCGAGGTAGGCAAAGGAAGACTCGGCGGGGTTGTTTGTGGGCTCGGAGACGGGTTGACGGAATGCGGAAATTGTGACGTCAGTAATTTTGACAGCTGCTCAGACAGGCTCGCTACCTGCTGGTGGTTTTGTAGCAAGAGGTGTTGTTGCTGTTGCAAAAGACCTCTTTGCTGTTGGACTTGTCGTAGTAGTGTGGCGACGTCACTTGCGGATTTTTGTACGGCGCTCTCGGTTGTAGCCGTTGTAGAGCGGAAGGAGGCTCCGAGTTGCTTGGTTCTTCCTTCGGAGAAACATGCGCTGATCTCATGATGTGGTCCGATTGTTCTGTCAGGCGGGATGGAAGGAAAACTGAGATCACTTGCACTCGTTTCTTGGTTTTTATTGGAAGGAAGGAATGACAAGACATGAATCTTCGATCCGTTGTTTGACGGATTGTCGAGACTTGACAAGCGGGTGAAGGCTTGGCGGGAATGGTCGTGGACACGCGTAGTCGTCGTGTTGTTGGTTGGGGCTGGAGAAGAAGGGCGTCGTTGTGTTGGGAAGAGAGATAAGGAGTCAGGCGGGCAGGGCAGGTTGCAGGCAAATTCGGAAACGGGTCGGCAACGGAGATCAGGTAGAAAAACAGGAGGCAGGCAAAGAGTCGGAGGTACGGGCTTTCTGAGCAGATGGCAACAGATCGCATAGTACAATCGGACAAAGTGTTACCGGAAGCTGGGGATTTAAATGTACAGGGTGCGCCAATCAGCTGTCCTGGCTGTTGGCGCCAAATCCTGAACACAGGTGTTCCAGATCCGGGTGATTGTGACACCCATAGATCTCTGTTGGGACCCACAGATATTTGAGCATGCAAGTACCTGGGACCCATCACTTTTTAGAGGTAAAATGAACACTGCCTGACAAGCATGTTTTTGGAATGTGAGAGGAAACCGGAAATTCCCGGAGGAAACCCACACAAGCATTAGGAGAACATGCAAACTCCACACAGGAAGGCTGGTAACTGGATTTTATCACATGAACTCAGAACAGTGCCGCGAACACGCTACCCACTCGGACACATGCCGCCGATGTCAGTACGATAAAAATAAAATGCTCTCAATCGTTTTAAGGGGGTGGGGGTGTACTGATATCAAAGGCACATTTTTCCCACGCTGTGAAAACTCACAAGTGAAATCATTTTGACGTGTCCAGGAAATGCACTTAACTAAATGGCTTCTTAAGTGATATGGAAACGATACTGTGTGTTCAGTTTGTGTTTGTGGTTTTGTGTATGTGTGCGTGTCCAGGCTTCCGTGTGTGCATTTTTTTTGTTATCTGTAACCAATAAAAAAAACTTTAAATCCTTTGAGCATTACTGTCAAGGTTAAAATTTGAGATTGTAGTAGAAAGAAGAAAAGGACACACTCTGTGTCGGAGATTTAGGTTTTTGATAGCCCCTTCCATCGGAGATACGTGTTTCCGGAATCGACTTAAAGAAGAACACGCACTTCCTTTTTCAGGAAGCTGATTTATTGTAAAACACTAAAAGGAAACTACACATCTGATTGGTTTATATGAACACAGGAAATAAATCTGGTTGGTTTAGACAGGAATTACATGTTTAAATGCAGTGTATAATTTTGGTCGCTAGATGGCAGGCGAGTACAATAAATGAGTAAATTTTATGAACACAATGCGTCTCTGTGAGGAGAAAAGCAAGCTCTCGGCTTGGAACATAGCAGTGTCAAGGTCATAGCAGAAAGGAGCTCTCTGCACCTGTTTGATAACAGATAAGGAGGTTACCAGTGTAGAGACAAAGTTCTTTTGGCCTGGGAAACGTATTCTCTTGACCTTGAAGGTGTTTGCAAAATCGTAAAACCTCACTCTTGCTGAGCACTATAGAAATATAAACGTATAAAGTCTCTGTCTTGAGGAATTGCTTCACCATCTACCAAACAGACCCATAAAACGCCTGGTCTTGATGAGAAATAGTTGACAATATATGGACAACTGAGAGAACAAGACTCAAAAACATTTTGGGTAAATATTTATAACAGTTCATATTTCCTACAATGTGTTCATGTTCACTTATAGTATCAACTCCATTATATTTTTAGGTCAGTTTTTTGGTTTGTCTTTAATTTCAAATTGTTATCACATTGTCTAAACACATACTTATGGTAGATATTGCCAGATATTGAAAGTTTGGGTTGTTCTAAAAAAAAACCTTCAGTAATCATTCATAACATGATTTCTGACTCTTTCATGGGCAAAATAACAAAACAAAACCCCCCCCCAAAAATCAGAGCCGACCGTATGATATGTAGCAACTGGCCAGTAAAGGGTTAGTTATATTTTGTCCAAAAATACTTATTAATACATTACAAATTGTCAGCTTCCTTTCATCGCTCCCTTACTACCTGTTCTGCTTACAGATGTAAGCTTTCATATTTATTAAGCATCTAACCAAATTCATTTCAGCTTTCACTTGTTGCCAGGGTTAGAAATCTGCCTGGAGCCACTCACAAGGAGCTCTGCAGACCTAAGGCATAAGTAAGCGATGATTAAGGTGTTGGTTTACTTTAGCCAATCAGATATGGGGTTTGTGAGTAAGCGCCTGCTAGCGGGCCATGGGAAACATCCGAGTTTTCACAAACTATGATTAGCTAAGGGGCAGTAATGAAAGTATCACAACTAAAGAATGCACAGAAAAATCCTTGTGTCATCTGCCTCTATCAAATGGACATTTCAAGCCCTACATTGAATAAAAGCTTATCACAATATACAACAGGACAGGCTTGACTTTCAGCAATGCTTTGATAGCAATAGAAAACAACGAAGACGAAAGAAGACGGAGCTAAAACGCACGGATAAACTGTACGACGTAGTAACTACAATTCATTAGAGAAAAGATAGATTAGTGAGTAAATTGCGGCTATACCTGTATTATTAATTTTATGAGAGAGAGCGCGGTCTAAAAAATGATTGTGCAACTGGACTTTGGACACTGCTGGTTTAGTTTCCCTCCAATGTATTTGCAAATGTGGCAGCAAAGATTATGGTCTGGTAATGAGCAATGGGCTGACAGAAAGTCAAAAATAGACTAGATCCATCTAAACGAGTTTAAAATCATCTTCAGTCTGACTCTGTGGGCTCTTGAGTACATCAAATGCAATAAACAAACAGGGCCATTCTGACCCCCCCCAACCATTTTGCCCATGATCGTAACAGGACTGTCTATAATACTCTTAGATGGTTTGTAATTGCAAGTGACAGCTCTCTCTTTGTGTGGTTGTTAGTATGGATTTTTTTTTTCAGTCGGCGGAGGGTGGGTTATTGATGTGGGCGGGGGCGTCATATTCCGCGGTCTGGGCTGAAGCCTAAACCTGGATTTTTGTTGGCCGTACCACCTCAAACTCATTGTGAGACTGGAAATTGTGCAGCGTCAACCAGTCATTGAGTGAATAATTCAAGACTAAATAGGCAAACAGAAAGTTCAAAAACAAGTTTTAAAAAAAGAAAAAGTTTTTTTTCATTTTATTATCATCCGTGAGCAAAGCAATTGTGGTGATAATGTTTTTTTTGGGCATTTAAGTATGTATAATTGTTTGGCAGTCAGGTATCTATGCCGAATTTGAAAACTGCTAAAACAAACTGACTTGGCATTTTTTGTTTTGCTGACTCAGCAGCTTCCCTGGAGAGACATTCTACTCTCCCGGGCCAAAACAAGTTTGGCCAGCATCACAACCTTTACAAGCAATCAGGTAGATCCCTCTAGGTAAAAAAGGTCCCCCGAAAAACTGACTTAGGTCTTTTGGTTTTTCTGACTCAGCATTTTTTTTCAGAAAGAAACTCCCATCTTCCAGGCCAGAACAACATTTTATTTCAACAATGTCGTCCGAACAGTTAGATGGGTTTGATTGAGTTCACTCATCTTTATATACAAAGTTAGAATGAGTGTAAAATGAACAATTTCCATAAACATTGAGTCTTTAATCTTCTCGCCTTGATAGCTCCCTCTCATTTTTGATTGTATTTTAATTTGGTATTTGACTTATTTTTACGAAAAAGCGATACAACTATTTTGATCCTAAGCAACCAGTCTAGACGGTCTGTCCATCAGTAGTTTCCATTTTGTTATTGAGAACCTTAAACTTGTCATTGTATTTGTCAGTTTTCAGCTCATCTAAGGAATTTTCGAGCGTGGTTGTCTGTCTGGCGGGGCTGTTGGCAAGGATGGCATCACAGCGTTCAAGTAAGAACTCCATTTCGCCGGTCTGATCTCTGATCAGTTGGTCAGATATTATCCTCAGCTGTGTCCACAAACTCAACATAAAAACGTCAGCAAACAGCTGAGCACGAGGAAAAACAAGTACACATCCTCAATGTTTTCGGTGTCGTTGTGTTAAAAACAGTGATTTCCAGTTATTCAAGGGATGTAAATTATGTCAAAGTGGTTATGTTCCGGGCAGCACGGCGGCTGAGTGGTTAGCACGTCCGCGGCACAGTTCTGAGGTCATGGAATTGAATCCAGCTGCCAACGTTCCTGTGCGAAGTTAGCATGTTTTCCTCAAGCTTGCGTGGGTTTCCTCTGGGCACTCCGGTTTCGTGCCACATTCAAAAAAAAAACATGCATGTCAGGTAGATTGGCCAGTCCAAATTGTCCCTAAGTGCGATTTTCCTATCATCAGGCAGTAGCTTGGGGCCCCCACTAGGTGGCAGAAGAGGGTCAAAATTTGCATTGCAGTTGATAGAGAAGTTGAGTGAAGAATTGACAATTGGGATTTTAGACCTTTGTTATAAAGAGAAACTTCCTTCCAGGATTGAAAAAAGAAAGAAGAAAAATAAGAAGAGGAGAGAAGAAAGCAAGATGGTGGTAAGCCAGTGGCAATATAATAATGAACAGAGATAGTACTTTTCCCCTACTGTTGCTAATGAATAATGTAGTGCAAATGGTGCTCGTCTAGTTTCACTCACGCTAGCAATAGCATCTATACTTTATTCATGTTTTTTTTAAGGTCAAAATCTGTTGCTATATTCTTAAATAGTCTACAATATAATAATACTTCTAAATCAAAAAAGCCCATTAAGGTTATCACAAGATTACACAGAATGTTATGTCTTTGTGATTGCCATTTATAACCAATAATATAGTCAAACCAGAAAATTAAATTGTTGTTTTTTAATATAACACGTAATTAGTTGTTTTGAAAGGTGAAAGCTGTCATCAGCAAATCTGCGACATCGAGGCCACTAGTCTTATTATTTTACAGCTGCAACTGCATTTGAAGCTGTGCATCTGTTTATATATCTTCAACCTGTGCAGATTTTTCAGCGTCAAATATTTTGTGTAAACTTTATGAGTGGTTTAGTCTACAATAAACATCGAACAGTCTTTTTTAAGAATTGTTACAAAATGTGGAAATGTCGAACCCATGTAATAGATGAAACTAATATAGCCTATTTACTATTCATAGCCCGTTTTCCTTCATTATACATCTCTTTTAGGATCATTGCTAAAATTTCTTACATTCTCAGTCTCCTTTTGTCCCGAGAGACAATGGACTGCGCCAGAAGAGTCACCATGCCACTCTGATATGGGGCAATGTCGAGTATGACTAAACAGCCTGATTCTTGAATGACAGTCTTTATCGCAGTGCTTGCATGTAAAGGGACTCAGTGGTGCAGGTGCATAGGTTGCTCTCTCTCTTTGCCATTGCCCTTTGTCCTACCACTGCTGGTCCCTTTTCTCCTGTGCCCTCTGCACGCCAGTTCTGACAGCGTGTCCCCAGATTAGGGTCGATCTCAGCTGCTTAAATTACCCGTCTGCACACATCCTTGAAACACAGCATTGGGTGACCAACTGGTCTGGAGCCTTATGCGAGTTTGCCATAGAGGAGGTCCGTTGGGAGGCGTCCATTATCCATTCGACAAACATGGCCAAGCCAACAAGGCGCCTTTGTGGCAACTTCGCAAACATGCTTTGGGAGTTTGCTCGCTCAAGAACGTCAGCATTGGGAACTCTTTGCTGCCACGAGATGCCCTGAATGCATCACAGGCAGCGCATGTGGAAGCTGTTGAGGTGTCGCTCCTGATGGGCGTAGATTGTCCAGGTCTCACTGCCAGAGTTGGGAGCTCAGCACACAAGCGTTGTACACAGAGACTTTGGTGTTTGTGGTGAGCTTGAAATTTCCCCACACTCTCATGGACAGTCTCGCCATGGCAGATGCAGCTTTTCCAATCAGTTTGCTGATCGCTTTGGTTCCTAAAGAAACCGAAAGCAATGATGTTCCGTTTTTGCCAGCTGATGACAGTTATCCAGCATCTACCTCCACTACACAGTCGAGACCTTTCTCCTGTGATGACCTTGCAGTATTTACTTTCACTGTACAACCGAGACCTGATAAACAGCCAAGATGTAGTTTACAGTTGAGACCTCCACCCCGGCAGAATAACAGACAGCCTTTCCCCTTCCAGTCCTGACCAGGATGCACCAATAAACACAGACAGATCACACAGCCTTTTCTACTACTTATGATATCAGTAAATTATTTTCAAAAGCTCTAAAAAGGTTCAACTACAATATGTCTTTCAATGATCTTATATTCTCAATGGTACATTTTCTAATATTTTCGTAGTTTATTTTTCAGAATTCATGCTCCCCATCAACACCTGTAACTACCCACCATTATCAAATTCAAAGTATTTGCTTTTGATGCATTAAAAATGGGATCTCCTTCATGTCTGGTATTTTGGATCTCCAAAAATATTTATTTTTGGCAAAACTTACTGTACTTCAATCATGCTTCTATATATTGGTATATTTTTCAGAAAATATTCATTAAAATCTGGTAGTAGGCAGCACAGTTTCAATAAGCAACAAAGGTGCAATACCTAGTCTGGCTACCATCACACACAGTGCACCGTTAAAGTAATGTATAAAATGTGTTTTGTCTTTTCAGTTCCGTCATCACACAGCTAGAGTGACACTGAAACATATTTTTATTCTGAAGATGACGTGACGTATCGTTTTCCCTCGAAACACAGAAAATAATCCAAGGAGATTCACGAAAGAATGCTACAATATACAAATAAACAAAGTTAAAAAGATACATAGGACGTGGCTTGTACATTCCCTTAGTGTAGACTCTGTGTGCTGTTTTGCTTGCAAATTGTTCGGAAAACACCATTATGCACTCACAAAACATGGATTTAGTAATGGGAAAAATCTAAATGGGAGCTTAAAATAACTCGAATAAAGATGCACATTACCAATATTAGGAGTTGGCACAAACTCCAAAAGAGGCGAGACTGCTATTGACCAGATACATCGAGATCTTATGCCTCATAAGGTGCAGCAGTCGCGAGATGTTATCTCTGGAGTAATAGCTATAATATGCCACCTGGCTGAGTGAAACCTAGCCTTGAGAGGGCACACATGTGTGCTCTATGATCCACGGAAGGGCAATTTCCTCTCGCAAATAGAGTTGATGGCAATGTTTGACTCAGTCATGACAGAACATGTGCGGAGAATTCAGAGAAACGAAAGTTCAATACCTCAGTGGCACCATCCAGAATGAAATCATAAGTCCTCTTGGGGAAAAAATTGAAGAAATAGTGAGGTGGGTGAAAAAGGTGCAGTGCTATTACAATGGATTTTACTCGAGACAAAAGTCAAACAGAGCAACTCTCTTTTGCCTTGAGAGTGGTCAACTGCGAGTCATCAGTTGGTGCCTCAATCACAGAGCACGTTGTGGGATTAATTGATGTGGAAGACACCACTGGAAAAGGTGTAACTGACATATTACTGGACAAGTTGGACAACTTGTTGTCAGGTTCAAAGCGATGTCAGGTTGAAATAAGAGACTCTTTTTGAGTTACAAAACAACACTTATTTATTCAAGAAAAGCGAGCACAAAACACAAGACGACTGCACTGTTAGATTACCATGAAACAAATCCCACTGACTGAAGCGTGAGCGCCTTTCTTATTTCGTTACAAGGATTCTGATTGGAGGATAAAATAAATTACGTGCACGCAAGAGGCATTCTGATTGGACGATTTCTTTGGTTGTCTGTGCCACTGGAAAAAACTGGACATTTAAGTTGTAGAAATCTGGAGGCTTGCCTTACTGAGATTCAAAGATGGATGTCAAATAATTTTTTACGCCTTAACCCAGAAAAAACTGAAATGTTGATTATTGGTCCAGCTCACTGTCGTCAGTTGTTTTCAAACACTACCCTGAACCTAGACAAATGTAATATCACCCATAGTGACTCGGTCAAAAATCTAGGTGTTATATTTGATCCTAATCTGTCGTTTCAGTTACACGTGAAAAATATTACTAGAATAGCTTTCTACCACCTCCGTAATATTGCGAAGATTCGTTCGATGCTGTCCCAATCAGATGCAGAGATTTTAATTCATGCGTTTATTACTTCTCGGCTTGATTACTGTAATGTATTGCTTTCTGGTCTCCCGATGTCTAGCATTAAAAGTTTGCAGCTGGTTCAGAATGCGGCAGCTAGACTTTTGACTAAGACCAAAAAGTTTGAGCATATTACTCCTGTATTGGCCAACTTGCACTGGCTCCCAGTCCACTTAAGGTGTGACTTTAAGGTTCTCTTATTAACATATAAATGTTTGCATGGGCTTGCACCCTCTTATCTCTCCGATTTGATTTCCCCCTATGTTCCTGCACGGAGTCTGCGCTCAGAAAATGCCGGTCTACTTGTGACTCCGAGAGCCAAGAAGTCTGCAGGCTCGAGAGCGTTCTCCATCCGGGCCCCGGTGTTATGGAACGCCCTGCCTCTGGAGATAAGATCTGCAACTTCAACGGGAGTTTTTAAATCGAGGCTTAAGACACACTTCTATTCCAAAGCATATGATTGATGGCCACCTCATATTCTGTTTTGTCCTGTCTTTTTCCGACGCCTGCCTGGCTGATACGAAGGAGAAGGATGATTTGGGATGGGTCAGCGGACCAGCGTCTGACCTGCAGCATGTCAACCCCTGCATTTACCAGCTGGCAGAGACGGGAGGCAGCGTCGTGGCCGTCATAGACTTTCTGGACTGGTTTGCAGGCTGGGGCGTCGTTGATGTCTTGCACTTTCCGGACATTTTCAACATCTTACCTAATGTTTACTATTATGTGTACAGTAATGGTAATTGTAATTCATCCTGGTCAATCCTGGAAGGGGGATTACCACATGTGAGGACCTTTCTCAAGGTTTCTCTTTTCTCCTCACACTGAGGTTTTTGAGTTGTTCCTTGCCTGCATGCTGGTTTAAGATCAGGTAATTGTGTAATTTTGTAATTGTAATCCTGTTCAGTCCTTTGAGACATTTTTGTGATTAAGGGCTATATAAATAAATGTGACTTGACTTGACTTGACTTGGTTGCATGGTGTGTTACACGCTGCTAGTGTGAAAAAAAAAAACGTGAGCAAAAACACCCTCCCCTGAAATTTCAGAAGGAACTTGAATATATTTGAGATCAAGTGTTTGAGAAGTATGTTAGGAGTGTCAAGATTGGATAGATTGAGAAATAAGATTGTGAGAGACACAACTGGAGTAGTAGTGGAACTGAGCAAGCGTGTGGATGAGAGAGTACTCGTTTGGTTTGGACACATAGAGGATGTATGAGGAGCGAATGTTGAAGAGGATCTACAGAGCAGAAGTAAATGGGAGCCCAAGAGGAAGGCGCGATTGACTTGGATGGATGGTGTTATGAGTGCATTGATGGAAAGATTTGTGTATTGTCTATGGAGCTGGCCACTAGAGGGCACGCCAACCCAACAATAAACTTGGAAAGAGGAGAGTACACTTAGTGGAGGAACTAGGGGGCAAGTTAACATAATCATACATCGAAGGCCGTACCCTTTAACCCAGATACATAACTAGTGGATCACAGACTTCCTTTGTCTAGCGGTTCCTAGGAATGAGAAAAGCAAAATCATTTATGTGTTAGCATACGGAGTCTTGGACAACACAGTAGTTCAGGGGTGTCAAACTCATTTTAACTCGGGGGCCACACGATAGAACAAACATTATGTCGGGGTCCGGAATAGTAGATTAAAGAGAAAGAAAAAGAGAGATAAAGAAATAAGAGAAAGAGGGAGGGAAAAGGCGAGAGGGCGGGACAAAGAAAGAAAAAGAAAGAGGGAGAGAGCGTGAGAAACAAAAGATAAAAAGTCGTGAGAGAGGAAAATGAAAGGGAGAGGAAGAAAGAAATCCAAATAGAAATAGAAAGACAGAAGGAGAGAAAAGAGAAACGAAAGCGTGAAGGGTATGAAGAAAGAGAAAAGGAAAAAAAAAAGTTAGAGCAAAAGCGGTTAAAAGACACAGAGAGTGAAAGAGACAAAGAGCAACAAAGGAAGAGAAAAAAGAGAGACACTGAGAGTGAAAGAGACAGAGACAGAGTGGGAGAAAAGGCGTGGAAAGAGAGAGAGAGAGAGAGAGAGAGAGAGAGAGAGAGAGAGAGAGAGAGAGAGAGAGAGAGAGAGAGAGAGAAATACAAGACCAGTGTCTTTGTGAGAGGCACCTGACATATTTCAACCTGCAGCTTGTTTTTCTCTTGCGCTTCTCTGAGTGTTGTCTCGCGGGCCGGATTCAATCCCTTAGCGGGCCTGATCTGGCCCGCGGGCCGCCTGTTTGACACCTGTGCAGTAGTTCATTGTTTAATAAGCACCTGGAAGTTCTTATTTATGGATAAGCTGGCATGAGGAGTAACCTAGGAAACTGTTCGTGGCCTTTCAAGTTTTAGCTTTTTAATGAGAGACACATAGTTTGTGGCTGGGAACTTATTCTTTTGACCTTGAAAATGAGTGCCTCTGAACACAACACAAATTCGTAAAACCACACACTTATTGAGTATACTATAAAAATATGAACATATAAAGATATAAGAATACATAAGTAAGAGTATAACAGTATATAGAAGTAAAAGAGTATAAGAGTATAAAAGGGACATTTTCACAATAATTTCCCTTACATTGTCTCCTAGCATTGCATACTGCCGTGTTCAATCGTATGACAATGGCAGCAAAATGATGGGCCATAAACAAGGGGTTCAAGCCAGAATCCTACAAATCAATAAGAAGGCATTCTATGTGCCATGCAGTAGCCACACACTTAACCGGGTCGTGTCAGATGCTGCTCAGTCTTCAGTCACCCCAATTTCATATTTTGATTTTCGCAAAGGCTGTATAATCTGTTCAGTTCATCTGTACAACACTGTGCAGTCTTAGAGCAACACTTGACCCAGTTAACAATAAAATCGCTGTCCACAACAAGATAGGAGGCGAATATTGACAGTGTTAGAGTTGTCCGTAATTACTTGCCTGAAGTTGTAAAAGCACTGTCTGCCATTGAGGCCCATGCGATTACAAAAAAGACTCCATCACACTGTCATCAACAGCCAGTATCAGAGCTGAGCTATTGACATGGCGCTTTGTGCTGTGTTCTGTTATTTGGTACAGCATATTGTACCAAATAACCCGAAAAAGCAAGCTGGTACAGAGCCCCAGAGTTTCTCTGGAAACGCCAAAAAGAGAAACCACCTCTGTCCGAGAGTTTTTGGAAAAATTCGTAGAAAAGGGGCTAATTGTGTCTATGACGGATGGCAGGGAAATAGCTGAGGCATTTGAAATTGAGAGGATCTCTTCAGCTAAAAGAACAAGAAAAACTATGAGGCAATTCACATATGAGGGCCAGGTAGAAACTTTGTCTTCCCTTGAAGAAAACTTCAAGATACTATTCTTTCTGCCCCTCGTTGACACCGCCCTCACCAGCCTCAATTATCTTTCAACATACTTATTTTCTCGAAAGAGGATACTCATCAAGCAATCCAAAATGGCACACTTGGGCAGAAATGTAGGGCATTGAAGAAAAATATGAACGAATTGGATGCTGACGAGTTATATCTGTGGTCAGCGCTGCATACCATGCATTTTCAGATGACATATCCTCTCCAAGAGTGATGCTTGATTACAATTCTACAAGAAAAAGACTTGCTGGATTTGTATGGGAACCTGATTATTGCCCTCCGCCTACTATTAACCCTACCCGTTAGTAACTTCTGGGCAGAGAGGCTTCTCATCAAAAAGTTAATTAAAACATATCTTCGGTCAATTATGTCCCAAGACCGACTTTCTGGTCTTGCACTCATCTCTTTTGAGTACAGGGTGCGGACATGGTCACTGCGTTTGCTAAAGCCAATGCCTGGAGACGGATCATGTGTTTAGGGATGGTGCTTATATTGGGGGTTATTGGTCCATTTTATTATTAATACTAAGTGGAGCGTTAGCAGGCGTCAAGCGGGTGTTTGGATGCTTATGGTGAGGTTCAGGGGGCGTTTGTTTTAAAAAAAAAGGTGGAGAACCGTTGCCTTACACAAAGGCTTAAAGTTAGAAGGCTTTTTGTTTTTTTGTTTTTAAATTATGTGAAAATATTATCATTTTTGATACAGCACACTCTTTTAAAATAAACAGAAACTTTATGATGATCATATTTGTGCATGTAATATTTATAACTTGTGAAATAAAACTAAATTATACTTGCTGCAATTTGTTGGTTATTTATTGAAATGACAAAGGCCCAGAGTTTGTCCTTGTGGAATTCTGTTGTGTGTGGGGGTCGGGCAGTGTTGGGGGACCCCCAATGAATTTCTACTTGGGGCCCCACTAGACCCTATGATCACCACTGCCTCTGGGTATATCTCTAATTCACATCTCTTACTTGTGAAGAACAAAAGAAAGAACATAAGAAGGAATATAATCATCCATTCACAACTTTTGTCTCAATATGGCCTTTCATTTTCACCCAGAGTTGAGAGAGCTCCAAAACTGTTGACATTTCTGTTGAGACGACTTTGCTTTAGCGACCTGTCAGCCGGGCTGGATGTGTGAAAAGGTAATGCCAGCTAAGCTTTTATTCTCACTCTCAAACCTCCGCAACCCAGTTTTGACCTTCTCATTTTTCTTACACAATTCACTGCTAAGACCACTTTTTGTCCTTGTCCTCTACATCCAATGACGACCTGTTGGTTTCAAGTCAATTCCAACTGGTTGCTTTCAAAGTGTTTCTTCACCCAAAGGGGATAATATGACAGACTATTAAATGGGCGTTGGGGAGAAAATGAAATCATATATTTTATGTCCCTCTGGCATTTCTTAATATCTGTCAATCAACTGAAATACGCTCTTATTTTACATACACCCAGGTTCTCGCTTTTTATGTGGATTAACTTTAGTTTGACTGACAAAGTAGAGCAAACTATCTTTGTAACCCAATTCTAAGTCTAAAGACATTTAATGCAAAACCATAATGTTTAATGCTCACATTGGGCATATCCATCCAAATATCAATATTACCTACAGGTACGAATGAGGGTCATATGGAAATTACAATGACATCACATAGGCTTCAGACAGAGAAAAAGGGCAATTAGTCAAGCTGTGATTCCACCCCCTGCGTATGCAGAAAGATAAAATGGCAGAATGCATCATCTTACAGCTCAGCAAGAAGTAGTCAAAAGTCTTCTTGACATGTAACACTATAAATATACGATTTATAGAAATGCCATCCATCCATTATCTGCACTGCATGTGCCTCATTGGGGTCGAAGGGGTGCTGGAGCCCATCCCAGCCATCTTTGGACAGTGGGCAGGCACCCTGACACCCTGTACTGATTGCCTGCCAGTCACAGGGCACACAAACACAGAAAACCATTCATACGTTGACAATTTGGAGTCACCCATTATCCTGTCATGCATTTTTTGGGGGAAGTAACTAGAGGAAACCCATGCAGGCACAGGGAGAACATGCAAACCCTGCACAGGAAGATGGAATTAAACCAATTACCTCAGAACTGTGCTGCAGACACGTTAACCACTCAGCCGCTCTTCATACAAATGGCCTTTTTTAAAATATTATATGTCCCATAGGCCTATGGTTGTAGCTCATGACCGACTGACAATGCTCTATGCTACAACTATTTTCAACCTGTGTGTTTAAAACACATATGGTAATATAAAGCTAGCACGTAAAATAAAACTTTTTTTTTTCCTTGTTTGTGTTCCGGACTCTTTTTAAATTTTTATCAGAGTTGCAGGTGACATTTTTGCAGCAAACATTGCTCCAAGAGGACCAACATCAACGTTTCTGCATGAGTGGGGTAACAAATACTTGAATATATGAATCTTTATAACATA
This sequence comes from Urocampus carinirostris, assembly GCF_059441175.1. Classification (NCBI taxonomy): domain Eukaryota; kingdom Metazoa; phylum Chordata; class Actinopteri; order Syngnathiformes; family Syngnathidae; genus Urocampus; species Urocampus carinirostris. The sequence goes on along the minus strand of NC_142361.1, from coordinate 1,430,471 downwards.
CATATTGTTAATCTTTGTCTAAGGTATGTTTAATTACTTCTTTATTTCAGTAATACTCATTAATTATATTTTTGTTGCACCACCTTCAGGTCAGGGGACAAAGTGCATTACAGCATGGCCAGGGTGGACTCAAAGAGAAGCATTAGGGTTGCAGAAGCTGCATATGCGAGGAAGCTTAAGGATCACTTCACCAGAAAAAAACTAATTGTGGCGGAGACTTTCAAACTTCAGGAGCAACAAAATGGTGTCTTTTTTGGCTGATGCTTTACTAGCAGAGTATTTAAATCAATTTTTGCCTGCTTTGAAGATAGCAGGCCATTAGAAGCCGCACCACATCCACAACCAGCGGAATCACACTGATACTTCCAAAGCATTATGTGTGTGGTGAACCCCAAAAGTACCTCCGGATAGAGTACCAAGGTAGGCGCTTATCGACTGCACTCATCAGCTGGCTGGGTGTTCGCCGCTATCGTCCCTGTCACAGGCTACCAACCCATTCTGCCTTAAGACCTCCACCATCATCCCAACCCCCAAGAAGTCATAAGTAGTCATCCTAAATGACTACAGGCCTGTCATACTTATGCCTGTATTCATGAAGCTTTTTGAGAGGTTGGTGTTCCAGCACAACAAACACTCCCTACTCCCAACACTGGACTCTCACCAGTTTGCAAACCGCTCCAATGATGACGCAATAAACACCTCACTTCATACTGTGCTGAGCCATCTAAAGAAGAGGGGAGCTTTGTCAAGATGCTCTTTCTGTACTTCTGCTCAGCATTCAACAAAATCATACCAGAAATCCTTGTGGAGAAAGTCTTTCACCTAGACTCCTAGAGCTTTCCTCCTCCATCTGTAATTGTGATTATGGACTTTCTTTTCAATAGCTGCCATGTCTTTTCCACCCTAAAGATGAGCACCGACTCCCAGCAAGGATGTGTGTTGAGCTATCTGGTGTTCATCCTGTACACCTTGGACTGTATACATGAGCAAGTGGAGACCCTGACCACTAAGTGTTTGAAAAATTAACTCATACTGGACCCCACAAAATCCAAGAAGGTCATACTCAACTTTAACAGGACAAGCACGGACTCCACTCATCATCAAAATGGACTGTGTAGAGCAGGGGAGGGCAACTACTTTGAGTCCGCATTGGATTAAGAAATTTGGCTGAGGGGCCGATACGAGACAGATTAATTTTTTTTCATTTACCAATAAATATACACATCTACATGTCATAGTTCTTAATATTGGTTTTGAAATAGATTAGTTTAATCAAATTCGTTTTGAAACACAATTAAAGCTAAATAATATATTAGGATCCTGTTTTAAGCACTATATTTGATATTTCTTTTTTTAGAAATTATACTGTCATTACTATAATTGCATTTTTTGTATTTTTGTAGTACTTCTGTAGTATTGTTTACAGTATTACTGTAGTTTTCTACAGTAGTATTTTTGTAATAATTCTGTAGTTGTCACGAGCCAGAAACGGAGACAGGGCCCAATAGCGTTCGTTTTTAATCAGTTTTATTGAGAAAGAGAGCAGTGCTTGCTTGATCGTCGGACATGGGTTGCTGATGGCAGGAACGCGGAAGTGGCACATCCGTGTCGGGCGAGGATAGTCGTGGGTGGCAAGAAAGCTGGTCGATAGCCGGGACGGGGGAGCAAGGGCGGTAACGAGTCCAGAAAAAAGGTCGGCAACAAGTATCAGGGAGGAAACGGGGCAAAACAGGTCGATAGCCGGGACGGAAGAGCAGGGCAGAAACAGTTCCAGAAACAGGTCGGCAGGAGAAAACAGGTTACAGGCAGGAGAAAACAGGGCAGGAGATTGTCAGAAGGTACAGAGCTTGCCTAGCAAAAGCGTAGGTTCGCAGTACAGTCTGACGCTGGTAACCGTGAGCTGGGGGTTTAAAAAGTGGCAGGGAGCCAATCATTGACCAGGGTTGTTGGCGCCAACGGGGTAACCGCAGGTGCCCTGAATCAGTAATCATGACAGTAGTATCTATGTAGAATATTCAAAGTAGAATTTCTGTAGTATATCTGTAGTTTTTTTGTGGTAACATTTCTGTTGTAGTTTTTTTGTGGTAACATTTCTGTTGTAGTTTCTTTGCACTTGACTAGAGTATTACTCTAGTGGTATTTCTGTCAAAGTGTTCATGAAGTATTTCCATAGGAGTATTTTTTTGTAATAATTCTGTAACATTTTTTTAATATTACTGTAGTTGTATTTTTGTAATAATTTTTGTAATATTTTTTGTACCACAGTTTTTGTATTTATATACTGTAGTGGCAATTTTGTCGTATTTCAGAAAAAGTATTTATGAAGTATTTCTACAGTATTATTTTGTAATATTTCTGTCGTATTTCTGCAGTATTTTTGTAGTATTTTTGTAATATTTCTGTAATATGATAGTATTTTTGTAGTCTTATATTTGTATTTGAGTATTACTGTAGTAGTGTAGTGTTTTTTTGTAGTATTTTTTTTTTTTTCTTTTCAGAATTAAATTAACATATTATATAAGGTTGCTGGTTTTCAGCATTACATTTTATATTTAGTTTTTGTCGTATTTAGTCGTACTATTTTTGTTGAAAACACACAAAGGGACAATGGAGACAGAGTTAGCACCCAAAAACATTTTTATTATTTTTACTTTAGTTACTATTATTTATGTATATTTTCCCCGCACGTCAATTGACTGGTTAGCCTGTTTGCGGCACAGTTCTGAGGTCATGGGTTCAAATCCAGCTACCAGCCTTCCTGTGCAGAGTTTTCATGTTCTACCCTCTGTTTGCGTGCGTTTTCTCTGGGCACTCCGGTTTACTCCCAAATTCCAAAAACATGCATGTCAGGTTAGGTGTCTTGTCCGAATTGTCCTTAGGTGTGAGAGAGCAAGTAAGTTGTCCGTCTCTTTGTGCCCTGCAACTGGTTGGAAACCAGTTCAGGGTGTCCCCTGCCCACTGCCCGATGATTGCTGGGATGGGCTCCAGCACCCCCGCGACCCTACTGAGGATAAGCGGTGCAGCTAATGAGATGAGATGAGATAATTTGACCATTTTCGTTTGGTAGGCTGGATGAAAAAGCAGGTTGTTCTGGTCCCCATGAACAGTGAAAACCGAGGGATCTCTGTATACTTATCATAATTGGACTATTCCCCTGAACGCTGTCCTAAACATTGGTTTGATGTTTCACCATAATAAAATTAGATTCCATTGAGTTGAAAGCAAGCCCCGTGGACTTTTCTGACAAGTCCTTAAACGTCAAGGCGTACCGATCCCCTGGCGAACCGCTGCGTTGAGATGAAAAAGACCTGTTGGTAAACAACATTCATCCCGCAGAGGCGGCGGCTAATCAGGCGCGTCCTCCCCGATATCCCCTTGCTGAATCCTCGCTGATTAACTCAACACTGTTTAACATTCATCGCCGTGGCATAGAAGCATTCGTAAAATGCAGACAGTCCCAGATGTAAGTGCAATTAGCTTAAATAAAGTGCCTGCAACAGAACGCTTTAGCAACGTTTAAATTAGACAATGGCGCTTCAAGTGCACTCTACTACTGTTTTTTAAAAAAAGTTAATTTATTAATTTTGATTAAAAAATAGACGAAGCGGTCTGCCTAGAAAGAGATCCAGGTAGAAGGAACTAATAAAAACAAACAGGGGTCTCCAAACTTTTTCAAGCGTCAAGCTACTTTTTGCTACTTATTAGTGCATAAGGAACACACTATGACATACATTTCTAAAATAATAACTTATCTTGTAATACTATGTTGTGACTATGTTATTACCAGCTTTTTTGGAAGTAGAAAGAAGAAAGAGAGAAAAACAGAAAAATAGAAAGAGATAGAAACAAAAAGAGATTGGAGAGAAAGAGGGAAATAGGGAATAAAAAAAGAAAAACAAGATAAAGACAGAGAGAAAGAGAGAAATACATGAATAAAAATCTATGTGTATAAAAATAAATGATGAAGGGCAGCACGGCAGCGCAGTGGTTAGCACGCGAGTGGCACAGTTCTGAGGTCCTGGGATCAAACTTTCCTGTGTGGAGTTTGCATATTCTCCTTGTGGATTACCTCCAGGTCCAAGTTGTCCCAAAGTGTGAATGAGCAAGTGAGTTGCCTGTCTCTGTTTTCCCTGTGACTGGCCTGCAACCGGTTCAGGGTGTCCCTTGACCACTGCCCGAAGTTAGTTGGGATGGGCTCCAGCACCTCCCGTGACCCTACTGAGGATAATAGATGGGTGGATGGATAAGGAAAGAAAGAAAGAAAGAAAGATAGAAAGAAAAACAGAGATTGTAAGGAAGAGAGCAAGAGACAAAACGAGAAGGGAGAGAGAGGGAGAGAGAAAGGGAGAACGTAAGCGAAGAGAGTCAAAAAGAAAAATCTTTAAAACGAAATGTTTCTATATACATTACAATTGCCATTTATGAATAAATAAGTTTAGCTCTGAATTATATTAAATATAATCTATAAAATTTATGATCTATGATATATATATTTTTCAATCTTCTGTTTTCAATGCCGAACGTGAAAATATTATCCCCCAGGTTTGTGAATGAAAATATCACCTGTCATTTATGATTATTCAGGATTTAGGAGGTCTGTTTATGTGCTATGAAGGCCTATAGTATATGCAAATATATATGGTATACTGTGTCTCATTAGTTTTGCTGGTCATATTGTTTTTTAACAGATAAAAGTTCAGTATATTGGACTGAATATGCTTTAAATTGCACACTCCTTTCACTCAATGTATTTGAGAAGTGAATTTTGTCTTTATTTTTGGTACAGTTTGTCATTAGGGTGGAATTGTGGGTCTTAACCCAGACCAGTGTTTTAGACTTCCTGGCAGTTCTTTTTTGGACTCTAGAGAGCAGTATAAAACCAATAACTGTGCATTGGTCAGCAAGCTCTCTATACAGCCCAGGATGACTTCCCCTGATAATGGAAGATGAAAGCTGCTTTTAATCATAACATACTTTTGTTTTATTTACTTCATCTCATCTCATTAGCCGTACCGCTTATCCTCATTAGGGTCGCGGGGGGCTGAAGCCCATCCCAGCCATCTCCGGGCAGTGGGCAGGGGACACCCTGAACCGGTTGCCAGGCAATCGCAGGGCACACGGGGACAGACAACTCACTCGCTCATTCACACCTAGGGACAATTTGGACCGGCCAATTCACCTGAAATGCATGTTTTTGGAACGTGGGAGGAAACCGGAGTGCCCGGAGGAAACCCACGCAAGCACGGGGAGAACAAACAAACTCCGCACAGGAAGTCTGGAGCTGGATTTGAACCCACGCAGGAGGTTCCCATGACATGAACTGTGCCGCACAAGCGCTAACCACTGCGCCGCCGTGCTGCCCCTATCTACTTCATATCGAAACTTTTTTTGTATTTGTTTATGGTGTTCTGCCACCCCTTCACCTCTTCTTTCTTTCTTTCTTTCTTTCTCTTTCTTTCTTTCTTTCTTTCTTTCTCTCTTTGCCCACACAAGAACACGCTCTACCTACCAAAGAAATACTGGCTGCTCGGAAACTAAAAGCCAGAATAACTTACCCATTAGTGCTGGAAAATTCTACACACAAACAAGGTGTGGATACACTCACGAGAGTCCGTTGAATCCAACCGTGTAAAGTCCAAAACACACAATAATGCCAACAGGATTTAAAAAAATCTGCCTAAAAGCATTCATGCATTATTTGACTATCCTTAATGTAATGTTTTGCTCCATAATTCCCCAGAAAGATAAACAGACTCGTCAGATGACTTCCACTAGAGCTGTTAGTCTCTGACCTTTTGATTGACACCACTCTCGGACAATTGTAAGATTTTTTCCACGGTCCTTAGCCTGTGACAACCTGTTTGGACATGTTTTGAAAAAACAAAACAAACAAAAAAAAAAGACTCATGACCTTCTTTAGCCTAAAAAACTAGCCAAAAGTGTCCGATTTAAACATGGAATTACACAATGTTAATGAAGTTTCCCAATGCAAGTCCACGCAAATTTACTGGCTGTATTGAAATCAGAGCCAAAAATAAACATGTGTAAATGCAACATGGAATCCATTTTTACGTGGGATTATCAGAAGTAAAAATGTACAACTCTTTTGTAACATCTGAAAATTGTGAAAATTAAAATACACAGTTGAGAAGGTTTCAAGCCTGTAATCAGTTCCTGGCCACTTTTGGAAACGCTAAGACTAACCATTATAAAAATGCGTTGGTTGATTGGTTGTATCCCTTAACCACTAGGGCACCATTTCCAATAGTGTGTCTTGGGCAAGTACAGCCTGGTGGCGCTCATCTCTCTCCAGGCGAACATATGTTTCCACCCAGACTTGAACCGGGGACGATTCACATGTTAAGCGAATGTGCTTAACACTGCACTATGGATATAAAATATATTTTTTTTCAGATTGTGATCAAATTTGACAGGTTACCAGATATGGCTTCAAGCTGTTGTCTCACCTATTTTCCAGCTAAGATTCCCATGCTTTACTTATCTCCGGTCAGTTGATTGCAAAATGAATAAATAAATAAATCAGGCGAGAAGAAATACTCTTGTTTCTGTGTGTTCTAAATCAGATTACTTGTTATTTCTGTTCAGAACAAAACTGTTACCTTCCAAAAGAGACCAAAAGCAGACAGATTCTCAGAATGATTTAACAAAAGCATTCAATTTACCTTGGGTATGCCTTGGATTGGGATTTTAGGCACATTTTACAGGAACATTGAGGGGTAAATGCAAAGAATTTAGTGGGTTCCGCCAACACAAAACTTTCTTCTTGCTTCCTTATCATTGGTGTCTAAAAATAAACTCCTTCACAGAGCACAATCTCTCATCTTCTTTCCGCCTCTGCTTGGACACGCAAATCAACACGCATTGAAGTGAAGGGCCAATGACTTATTCTCTTAGATGCTTAGATTATCTTGAAAAAGTTTAGGGATCTTAGGCTTTATTTTTTTATGTGCCTTTGGTTTTCCTTGTCACTTCCTTGAACGAAATTAAGGCAATGCTTGAAGTGGACCTTATCAGACCAATTCAGGCCTTCTAAATAGTGACAAATAGTTCACAAGTGTGTGTGTTTTCCCCCCTCAATGTATCACTTTTGACTTAGTTGTATCTCTATTTTGATGATTTTAAGATGACAGAAATTTTGGAAGGGCTCTTGGGAAAAGTAAGTCCTTGGAGTTCCTACATCTTTTTGTGTGCACAGTAAATGGGTAAATAACTAAAAGTTAACTAGATTGCTGGCTTAAAGAGTAAATAGCCAACTAAATGGCCGGATAGACAACTAAAGAAAAGCTAGATCTCTAACAAGAAAGGAGCCCAAAATTTAGGTTTATAAGATAAAAAAAGATAAAATGTTAGCTATATAGCATGCACAAAATGTAAAAAGATGTAGATAGCTTGCCAAATAGCTAAAATTGTAGGAAGATAGCTATCTACAAAGCTTGAAAGGTAGCCAGGTAGCTAGCTAAAAAATGCACATCTTTTGCTCTTTCGCTTTATAAATACCATAACTTGGAATTTAGTTTGTTGTATTTCCTGTGAAATAAATCAATAAAAAGATGAATAAATAATTTTTTTCAATACATGAATGGGTTTTCGTTCTATTCTCCTAACTAGTTGCTTACAGTTAATTATCAATACTTGAATATGTTTGTTTTGGTCTTTAAAGCCCACCTACTGGAATTTATTTAAAATTCTAAAAAAAAGATCATGTTATTACTATGTTATTACAATGTTCTTATGAAAAAGAGGGTTAAATAGTATCAGTCATCCAATTACAAAATTTTTTTACTAGGAAACCCCAATGACCTAGTACTCATAAGCCATTTTCAGAACCGGTCCGCGGGCACCTCAACTGTACTTAGGGGGCACCCTGGTGCGCATGGGCACCACGTTCGAGATCACTGTCCTCGACCTTCTCAAATGGGACACTTGTCAAAAAGGACAGAGCACAACACTCTCTCTTTGAAGCAAGATCGTAAACACGATCTTGCTGTGAAGAGTATTGTGTATATATATATATATATATATATATATATATATATATATATATATATACTATTATTACATACACTTCTAATCAGTGCAACTTCTGCAGTCACTCAAACAGTGACTGTAGCCTTCAACCAGGAGAAGATGTCGTCAGGTGGTGTCCAACCGTCACTGGGCGTTGCGACCCTTAACCACAATGCCCTCGAGTTGGCGGGCCGGCAGTGATGGCCAATCACTGCCCATCTTCTCCTGGACCCCACCTAAACTCTTCTCTCCTACTCCAGAGCCAGCAAGAGGCTCTCTCCACGGCTTCCCCCACCCTTTTGGCAGCTGCCTTCCTCTCCCTTCCACTTATTCCCAGAGCTGTTAATGTGTCCCATACAGACTGTGCTGGGAAGCCTCTGCACCCGACCTCCACTGGGAATAGCCAGGTCTGCCATCCCCTTGTCCCTGCACTGTTGGACCAGCCCTTAATATTTGGCGTTTTTCCTTTCATGGGCTTCGCTGCATCCTTCTTCCCATGGTCCAGTTAGCTCAATCAGGATGATTCTTTGAGCCTCTTTTGACCAATTTATGATGTCTGGCCTCAAGGAAGTTTGGACTAAGTAATTTCCTTCCCAGGTCTACCTTCATCTCCCACGCTGGTGTTGTTTTCAGGAGGCTCCTTTTGGTCTTCTTGGAGGATGCTGGTTTCACCCCTTCCCTGACGAACTCGATGGAATGTATTGGACTGGGTTGAGGTTGGTCCTTCTTCCGCCTTTCCTGCTCCAAGATGTAAGCCAGTGCACCGAGGACCTTGTCATGGTGCCAGCGGTATCTGTCTTGGCTAAGAGCAATCTGGCATCCTGCCAGAATATGCGCCAGTGTCCCTCTCCCACCACATAGCCTGCACGTTGGGTCCTCCCTCAACCCCCACCTGTACAGGTTGGTTGGTGTTGGAAGAGTATCGTACACTGACCGGAGCAAGAAAGAGATCCGGAACGGTTCCAACCTCCAGAGTTCTGGCCAGGTGATCCTTCGCTTTGGTAGGTCCCACTTGGTCCAGGCTCCTTGTACTCCAAGCTCCACCGCCCTGGACCACCTGCCTTCCTCCTCCAGTTGACGGACCTCGGCCTGCACCATGTCTCTCCTCTGCCTTGGATCAGCCTTTGACCATTGCTGGAAATGAGCAGACCCTAGTCCCTGATGCCCTACGGATGCATTTCCGATGAGATCTTTCAACCTCAGCCTGCCTTCTGCCTGATGTACTTGGCTGTCTGCTGCCCATTTATGCCCCGATCTTGTAATCACGCCCGCGCCCCTAACCATCTCGTCGCTAGAATCTTTGAGCATCATGACAGCCCTACACTTGGCCACCTTAAACTGCAGCTGCCCCGACCTGATGTGAAGCTTGATTGAATCCCAAGCCACCTGCGGAGATGTTTATTTGCCCTCCTCTCAATTCCTTCAACCGCTGTCATAGAGATTTCATAGACCGTTAGCAGCCACAGCAGTCTTGGTAGCAGATCGTACTGGAACAACCAAGTCTTGAACTTGGCTGGTAGTCTTGATCGCTCAATCCTTTGCAGCCACTCATTAGCCTGCTCCACTGTCCTGAGAACGCTGCCCCTCTCGCCCAGAGATAAATCGTACCACTTTTCGAGGCATTTTATTGGGTTATCTTTGATTGATGGTATGTTTTCTCCTTGGATTCGAAGTTGAAACCTGCTTGTGACCTTCCCACTCCTGATCACCATGCTACTTGACTTTCTAGACTTGTATTTCATCCGAGCCCAGGTTGCTACCTTATCAAGTGCCTTCAGGATCCATCTTGCTTGCACATGGGTTACAGTTGTAATAGTGAGGTCGTCCATAAAGCATCTCAACTGAGGTTGACATATGCCAGACCTCGTCATCGGCCCTCTGGTCTCACCACGGCAGTGATGAGTAGATTCATGCCCATAACAAACAGGATGGGGGAGATGGTGCACCCCGTGACGATCCCCTTCTCCAAGTCTTGCCACTGGGTGGTAAACTGGGTGGTTTGGAACCGAAACTTGAATCCACTGAAGTAGATAGATAGATAGATACTTTATTCATCCCCACAGGGAAATTCACACGTAGGAGGTGATCATTCCCCTTACGTGCTGTGGGATATGGTAATGCTCCATCGCAGTGTTGATGAGATCATGGGGAATTGACCCATATGCATTGGCCAAGTCTAGCCAGACGACTGTTAAGTCTCCTTTACTTTCCTTGGCCTCGCGGATCAACTGGCTGATGATGCTTGTGTGCTCCAGACATTCAGAGGACCCTGGGATGCCACCTTTCTGGATTGTTGGGATTATGCCCTTTATCCAAATTCTCCGCAGTAGCTTCCACAGCCTCCGTAGAAGTATTGGACATCTCTTGTACACCTTGTAAGGTATACCGCTGGGTCCGGGGGCAGATGATGACCGGGCTTTTTTTACAACGTCCTGGAACTCTCTCCATGATGGCTCCTTAGTGTTGAGCTTCTCTTCCGGGTTTTGCTGCTTCCAATCCTTGGGTGGATGTCCAAAGCTTGGCCACGAAAGGTGTCACTGTGACTTTCTTTAGGGCAACTTAAGCTGGTCAGTCTCCCAGATCTTGCTTCCCCCAACAAGGTTTGGGTGAACTTGTACGGGTTCTTATTGAACTGAGCACGTTTTACCTCCTTTTCCTTTCTCACTCTCCGAGACTTCTCTGCCCTTCTTAATTTGCACAATTGTCCTCGAAGTCCAGTGGTCAAGTCTTTTATGCCCTCCTTCTCTCTGGGACTGGCATGTTTGTACTCCAAGTTGAGAGCCTTGATATATATGTATATATATATATACAGGGAGTGCAGAATTATTAGGCAAATGAGTATTTTGACCACATCATCCTCTTTATGCATGTTGTCTTACTCCAAGCTGTATAGGCTCGAAAGCCTACTACCAATTAAGCATATCAGGTGATGTGCATCTCTGTAATGAGAAGGGGTGTGGTCTAATGACATCAACACCCTATATCAGGTGTGCATAATTATTAGGCAACTTCCTTTCCTTTGGCAAAATGGGTCAGAAGAGGGACTTGACAGGCTCTGGAAAGTCAAAAATAGTGAGATATCTTGCAGAGGGATGCAGCACTCTTAAAATTCCCAAGCTTCTGTAGCGTGATCATCGAACAATCAAGCGTTACATTCAAAATAGTCAACAGGGTCGCAAGAAGCGTGTAGAAAAACCAAGGCGCAAAATAACTGCCCGTGAACTGAGAAAAGTCAAGCGTACAGCTGCCAAGATGCCACTTGCCACCAGTTTTGCCATATTTCAGAGCTGCAACATCACTGGAGTGCCCAAAAGCACAAGGTGTGCAATACTCAGAGACATGGCCAAGGTAAGAAAGGCTGAAAAACGACCACCACTGAACAAGACACACAAGCTGAAACGTCAAGACTGGGCCAAGAAAAATCTCAAGACGGATTTTTCTAAGGTTTTATGGACTGATGAAATGAGAGTGAGTCTTGATGGGCCAGATGGATGGGCCCGTGGCTGGATCGGTAAAGGGCAGAGAGCTCCAGTCCGCCTCAGACGCCAGCAAGGTGGAGGTGGGGTACTGGTATGGGCTGGTATCATCAAAGATGAGCTTGTGGGGCCTTTTCGGGTTGAGGATGGACTCAATCTCAACTCCCAGTCCTACTGCCAGTTTCTGGAAGAGACCTTCTTCAAGCAGTGGTACAGGAAGAAGTCCGCATCCTTCAAGAAAAACATGATTTTCATGCAGGACAACGCTCCATCACACGCATCCAAGTACTCCACAGCGTGGCTGGCAAGAAAGGGTCTAAAAGAAGAAAAACTAATGACATGGCCTCCTTGTTCACCTGATCTGAACCCCATAGAGAACCTGTGGTCCCTCATCAAATGTGAGATTTACAAGGAGGGAAAACAGTACACCTCTCTGAACAGTGTCTGGTAGGCTGTGGTTGCTGCTGCACGCAATGTTGATCGTGAACAGATCAAAGCACTGACAGAATCCATGGATGGCAGGCTTTTGAGTGTCTTTGCAAAGAAAGGTGGCTATATTGGTCACTGATTTGTTTTTGTTTTGTTTTTGAATGTCAGAAATGTATATTTGTGAATGTTGAGCTGTTACATTGGTTTCCCTGATGAAAACAAATAATTGAAATGGGTATACATTTGTTTTTTGTTAAGTTGCCTAATAATTATGCACAGTAATAGTCACCTGCACACACAGATATCCTCCTAAAATAGCTAAAACTAAAAAAGCCCCACTCCAACTTCCAAAATATTCAGCTTTGATATTAATGAGACTTTTGGGTTCATTAAGAACATGGTTGTTGTTCAATAATAAAATTAATCCTCAAAAATACAACTTGCCTAATAATTCTGCACTCCCTGTATATATATATATATATATATATATATATATATATATATATTTCAATTACCTTCGGATTACTCCAATATCAAATATGCTAATAAAAGACAAAATAAACTAAATATGAATACAAGTATGACTCACAACACGTGGTAAGCTTTCTCTCCTGGCTTTGATCTCTTTGATCTCCGGCAAAACTAACATAAAATGCGACGGAAACAAAATGAAAATAAATCCAAACAGCTTGCCAACATCATTTTTGCCGTTCCATGTGTTCCGTTACTCCCCAAGCCTGCACAAAATTTTGTAATTTTATTCATATTTAGTTTCTTCTGTCTTTTATTAGCATATTTGGTATTAAAGAAATTGAAAGTAATCAAGTTAAAGTAACCCTACCCAACCCTGTATATCTATATCTATATACAGTATATACAGAGAGAGAGAGAGAGAGAAGATACTTGGTCAGTCCAAACAGAGCCATAAAGTGCTGCATGGTTAAGCCTGGTGAATTAATAACAGGGGGGCAGATGGGTCCCGGGGGGATAATGGCAGGATCCAAAACACACACACACACACACACACACACACACACACACACACACACACACACACACACACACACACACACACACACACACACACACACACACACACACACACACACACACACACACACACACACACACACACACACACACACACAAAAGCAAGCATTTACATAAAATGGATTACAGGACAAGAAGAAAACTCTCCTCAGAAAGCATAAACACTTCTGACTCGTGACCTCATTAGTTTCTTTATGTGCAACCGTGGCTGAGTTGACTCATTAACACCCAGTGTTGGGAATAACACGTTATAAATAACGCTGTTTCGTTACGGTGTCATTTTTTCGATAACAGGTTAATGTAACTCATTTTAGCCCCCACTGTTCCCACCACATTACTGTTGCTGACAAAGTGCACTACATTGAGTAAATTGCGAGGAGGCATGTTACCGTGGACGGGTCACTCGATAGAGAACCATAACATACAACTGTAAATACAGTATTAGGGGGCACATTGCATGCTCAATAGCAATGTGGCATTATGGGTAATGGGGTTCTTATGTCATTAATTACAGTGAGGGATCTGATAGTCACTTCATATTTTACTGTTGACATTTGTTGTGTAAAACATATTTGAAGTGCAGTTGCCAATTTCTACATGACCAGTGGTCTCAGGTTGTGAGAGTTTGATCTATTTATTTTACACTGCAGCGTTAAATGCACTTACCGTAAATTCCGGACTATAAGCCGCTACTTTTTTCCCAAACCTTCAATCCTGCGGCTTATTCAGTGATGCGGCCAATTTATGTAATTTTTCTAACAGCCGCCAGCAGCACTCGAGTACAAAAGGTAAGATTTAGACCGCTGGAATATACAGTATGCGCCGAGGAAGACTGCAACTTCTTAGCTTGTGCACGAATTAAATTAGCATAGACATATCCTCATCATGGAAATTGCAAAAAGAAAGGCACATGACGTAGCTTTCAAGCTAAAAGCAAACGAGCAGTCCGATAAAGAAGGAAACAGAGCTACTGCACGTAAACTTCACTTTGCGAGCGTGTTTTTGAATAAGGGAGCGTGGGACTACGTCTATATGACAAAGTCTCTTTTCCATACTGGGGAAGATGACTTTGATGACATCAGTTGTAAAGAGGAAGATGAGGACGGTTTACCGTGGTTTCTACAAGTACGGTATGTTTTTTTTGACTGACCCATTTACTGTGTTGCATGCGTGTTGCTAGTAACGTTTTGCTACCTTTCACAGGCACGGTTTGGGATGAAAGTTATAATATTATAATTAAAGCTTTGAAATCTCTCTTGGTGTACCGTCTTTCTTTGTAAATATGCGTAGCCGATGTATAATATGTATTTGCACCTGCATATTTTTATAATGTATTTATTTGAGACACTTATTCTGATATGTTTTGCGAATTAAAAAAGAGGGGCGGAGCAAACGCGGGCTGACAGGAAGTGGGGTAAAGGTGAGTGAGACCTGTTGTCGCGGCAGACAATAGTGGATATATTTTTTTCCCACCCTTACCTTTGGAAATATAGACTTTTTTCCCTTGGATTAATTTCAACGGGTACCCGGACTCTGCAGGCCTGCATCAAATGTTAAGTACCGGTATCATTTTCTGTTAATTTTGCCGGCTGTGGTTTTTGGACTGTGTACTTTATATTCAGTTACAATCGCGGGACTTAGAGCTGGGTTTGGGCTGATTTTGTGATTGTGTTACATGTTCTAATGTGGGCGCATGCGGCCTATATACAGGTGCGGCTTGTGTAAGTACAAAATCGGTTTTCCTCCTAAAATGTGGTGGGTGCGGCTTATAATCAGGTGCGCTCTATAGTCCAGAATTTATGGTATTATTGTTGAACTATTAACTTTTCTTGTGTGAAAATACTTGAGGTACAGCAGCATATGTTTACTTGAGCACTTGTCCGAGATTGTGATTTACTCTATAAAGTGAGTGAAACTCGCTTTTATTGTATTGCAGTTTACTTTTGTTGTGAACAAAAACTTGAAGCACAGTACCATATGTCTTCTTGACTGTTGTCACAGGTTTTGAGGGTTAGATTTAATTTATTAAACTCACTTTATATTGTGAACTGCTGATTATTTTTTAATATTTATGACTCTTTATTGTCGTTGCACTTTAAGTTAAATCTATTGCTGGTTTTGTGCAATAAATATCACAAGGTTTTAAAACGCAACTACATATCTGTTCTTCTCTATTCAACTGACTCAAACACTGCTCGGAAAATTTAAAATTCTGTGACATACAAAAACTTCTTGTTAGAGTAACGGAAATTGTTACTTTCCCTGATAACTTGTCACATCTACTATGGAGTAATTCATTTACTAATCCAGATACTTTTTGGAAGAAGTAGTGATTAACTAATATAATATATATATAACTAATAAACTTTTGAGGTATCGTGCCCAACACCCCAGAACAAAGGTTGACCGGCGAACCATCAGCTCGGTAGCCTAGATGCTAGGGAGCCGGCTCCGAGACTGGGAGGTCGCTGGTTCGAGACTGGGAGGTCGCTGGTTCAAGCCTCGGCCGAGTCATACCTAAGACTTACAACATGGGTACTCATTGCCTCCCTGCTTAAGGGTTGGATTTGGGGGTTTGGTCCCAACACAGCAGTTGGGTCTAAAAACCCGGCGCCGATCGAAGGCGACGCGTCACGTCAAGAGGTTCGCGTGTCGAATGATTTCCTGTATATATCATGTTTATAGTGTTTACTGGCTGAATAAATAAAATACAATAAGAAAATAACACCAAGCATGGACAGAAGTGCCATTTTTGTTTTCTCAGTGAGTAATTGTATATTGAGGACTCCCTGGTTTAACGATCTTTTGGCCATCTTGCTTAATTACCCGGCAATTTATTGTCGGGACGGATGCTTTTTTTAGTATTCAAATTGCAACGAAGGTAGACAATCAGGTGGTTGTTTGTTTCTCATTAGATGGCTTACTAACATTGTACTGGCCCATTCAAGGATGCTTGCTTAAATCACAAGACATTGTGGCCATTGGAAGTTTCAAAAATCTCTCACACAGGGTTCGAAATTCTTAGAAATAAATTTCAATGTTGTGTTTTTAGAGTCATGAAAATGCTTGGATTTTGGGTGACGTGCTTGTAAATGCTTGAAAATGTTGCCATTGGCATGTTTCTTGGCAGTCCATCTCTTTAGACCATGTAATAAATGAAGAAAAAAATGAAAAACAAAAATCTGTAAAAATGATGCTGACTTGTATGCTCTGGAGCTTGTCATTGTGGCGTTGTCATGTAAAGCGTCACCGCGCCCTACTGTCGCACTCAGGAGGAAAGCTCTATTTAGAAAACGAGCTCTTTCGGCTTCTAGACGGCTCCTCAGATTTTGTTTTTAAACAATATTATCACACCAACTGTGAATGTGATGCTACAGGAAACTTTTATGCATTAGCTACTTAGGCCATGTGACAAACGAAACGGTGGGCAACACCATCAGAGGGCACATTGTACCCTACGAAGAAATGTTGTCAACTGTGCCCAGACGGAAATTTCAGTAGTATGGTCACGTAACAAGATCATCAGGACTGACCAAAATAATTTACCAGGGCACAGTCCAAGGGGGCAGGAGGAGATGGAAGACCAAAAAAATCCTGGTCCGACAACATTAAGGAATGGACAGGTGCCAACTTTGGCACGACCCAAGAACAGGCCAGGGACCGTCAACAGTGGAGAAGGCTTTTCCAGAGTTGCATCCTCATTAGTGCCCCGACAACCCATTCGGTTAAAGGATCCGTGATATATTATCAACAATAATTAAACATTATTCACTAATTTATTTAGTAATTAGTCATTTCTTATGTTTTACAGGGGATTCATGATAAACACATGAAAATTATATTCACATAAGGATAGATTTACAAAAAAAAGGAAAATACAAAACAATAGTAGTAATTGTAAATTAAAAAAATAATAATAATAAAAAAATTCAGGCACAAATCTTCTGAGAAACACAAACAATTGAAATTAAAATAAGTAAAACAAAAAGCAAAATATCTGCGGTCACAAGATTAAAATACTGATCGCACTCTGCTTTGGAACACAAATATATTGTTAAATTAAAAACCAATTTGTCTCATTTTTCTATTTTTAATACATCCAAATTTCTTTTTTGTCTTCCGTATTGAATTTCATTACCAAACACTTAAAGAGCCTTTTACGTGTTTGTAAATAAATATGACGTATTGAAGAGTGCATTGTTGAAGTAGAATGGCAGAATTTATGTCAGTTTATAGCAGCCTATTGGAACAAAATAATCATAGATATGAACATCGCACAAAGTATCTGGTAGCAGCAAGCTAGCAAGTTTACTTAAACATCAAAGCCAACCCAAAAACATATTTTGATCTGAGCTGGATTTCTTCCTTTTAATGTAGTGTAAAAATTGGCCAGGAAAGTTCTTGAAAATTTGGCCTTGAAAAAAGTTGTACGTACCGTTTTCAATTTTTGATTACTATTTGAATGAATCAGGATGTGTTTTATAGCTATTTTGGCTCCATTTGGATGCTTTTGGAGAAAATGGGAGTGGACCAATTAGTTATTAGATATTTCATATTGGGAACATTCACTCGTTACATGAGCAATTTGAGCTACGAGCACGATCCTGGAACGAAATCAGTTTGTCAGAAGTGGTAAATAAAATCTACTAAAACATTTTTGTGTGTGTTTTTTAAATGCACAGTGGGATATTGTGTCCACTGAAAAACACAATCCAAATACTTCATGGCCTTCTGGGTCAAAGACGTTCCGGACCCGTTATATAGGCCTGCACTTGGCCAATATAAATGATGAGCTGTTCACTGGTTCACGCTGTAAATCTCGGACTGTTCACCAGCTCGGTAGCCTGGTAGGGCCCCCGCTCCGAGACTGGGAAGTCGCTGTCATACCTAAGACTTACAACATTGGCACTCATTGCCTCCCTGCTTGGGTTGGTATTGAGGGGTTTGGTCACCTAATGACTCCCAACACAGCAGTTGGGTCTAAGATGGCAGCGCCCTGTTTGGCTGCGGCTGCATTGGCTCGCTACAGTTTACCAGTAACTGTACGGGTCAGGTGTATCGACATTTCATTCTGTGTGCATGGTTACAAAGAATGACAATAAAGGTAAAATCTAAATTCTAAAACCCATCTAATGAACACAATTATGAAGATCACTGTCAATCAATAATTGTGCACACTTGCGGGCAATAATGGGACGTGAAAATGGATCCTGAGTTGCATTTGTGCATGTTTATTTTCGGCTATGATTTGAATACACATCAAAAATTGTATACATTCATGTTGGAAATTTCACTGGCCAACAAATGTGTGAACCATCATTTGACTTGGTCAGGACTAGATGAAATTTTTTGGACCCAAAGCAGGTCATGTCCAATGATCCCTCTAATTTTCCACGGGTCTGAGCGTTCACACAAAGTCGGTGAACAACGCTTGAAACAACAGTGAGCAACAGCAATCCCAAGTGTGGCAACTAAGTCAATATCAAACATGTCCAAAACTTGACATCAAGTTACATTTTGCTGAGTTTCCGGCAATGCAAAAAAAAAAAAAAAAAAAAACACTTTTGAATGAATTGACTAATGAATTATTCCAAAGGTTGTACTGCCTACAAACATCATTGGCTTTTACAACAATTCTTTCACAAAATACTAACATTTTTGGGGGCTTATTTAGTCGGTTGCACGATACAGGACTGTATTTAATCACATTTTTTAGTGGAAGTAAAATGTTGGCAACAAGATTGACTTGGTATAATTGGAAATTATTTGAATGCAACACAATTTTTTTTTCTTTTTCCCTGTTTTTTTTTTATTTTTTAAAAATTCCTTTTAAAAAAATCTCATTGTGTTTATTTTTTCATAGCTGTTACTTTTTTCTTTTTGTTCTCTATTTACTTTTTTCCTTTGTTTCTTTTTTTTCTGGCTTTTTTCTGAAATTTTCCTCCTTTTTCTCTTCCTTTTTTCCTTTCTTTCTCAGCTTTTCACTACTTTTTCATTTTGGTATTTTTTTTCTTTTTGATCTATTTCCTCCCCTCCCTTTAAGTCATTCTGTGCACAATTTTACATAATATTTGGTCGTGTAGGGATTAAAGAAGCAAAAACAACCTGAAGAGCCGTTTGGGACCCGAAAGAGCTGGTTCTTTTTAGTGAGCCGAGCTGAAGAAGCCGGTTCTCGAAAAACTCTACTGACTCTACTCAACTTCGTTCTACTTCGACATTGACTTCAAAATACCTCATTTAGAACCCAGCGTCAGGGCAACCCGTGTATTTCTACCTTCATGCACTGTAACTTTGACTCAATTCGCTTCTTAAATAGCAATTTCGAGCCCTGATTTTGGTGAGCGTGCTAGATTGTCTTGTGCGCGGAAAAGCTCTGGGTAGTGCGCAATTGCTCACAAACGCAGCTTAGAGGGAACATTGCGCTGGATAGATTTCTTTGTGCGCTAAGAATGTGCGGGCAGTGCGCGATTGCGCACGCGCGCAGCTTAGAGGAACATTGGTCATGTCCATTTTTTGGGGGGAATACAGGCCTTTGTGGGCTATTGCAGGTTAAGGACCATGAGAAAAGGCTGCCATTGGCCCAGAGTGGTGTCAATCAAAAGGTCAGGGCCTAAACACATTATTGGGAATAATTTTATGAGTCTGTTTAATTTTGATGGGGAGTTTTGGAGCAATATAAACTGATAACAGCAAGGAACATCCAACAAAGCAGAAATGCTTTTAAGCAAATTTTTTTCGGTCTGTCCGATTATTCTGTGTTTTGGAGTAAACATTTTACATGATTGGATTCCCTCGACAGTCCTGGAAGTAATGACTCCATGTTTGCGCACAATCAACTCATTTGATATCAGCGAGTGGACGAAATTGGTGAGCAACACGGGCTTTATAGTTTTTGGGTATCTTGTTTTAGACTAATTGTAATGAGGTTTTGTGATGAGTACATTTTGAAATGGTCATCATACTTTGAGTTTATGCTTTCCAATTATACTGGACTGTCTCAGAAAATTAGAATATTGTGATAAAGTTCTTTATTTTCTGTAATGCAATTAAAAAAACAAAAATGTCATACATTCTGGATTCATTACACATCAACTGAACTATTTCAAGCCTTTTATTATTTGAATATTGCTGATTTTGGCTTACGGCTGAAAAAAACTCAAAAATCCTATCTCAAAATATTAGAATACTTCCTCAGACCAAGTAAAAAAATAATGTTATAACAGCAAAACTAAATCAAACATTTGAAAATGTCCATTGATGCACTCAGTACTTGGTTGGGAATCCTTTTGCACGGATTACTGCATCAATCCGGCGTGGCATGGAGGCAATCAGCCTGTGGCATTGCTGAGGTGTTATTGATGCCCAGGATGCTTCGATAGCGGCCTTCAGCTCATTTGCATTTGTAGGTCTGGTGTCTTTCATCTTCTTCTTAACTATACCCCACAAATTCTCGATGGGGTTCAGGTCAGGGGAATTAGCAGGCCAATCAAGGACAGTGATGCCATGGTCAGTGCACCAGTTACTGGTGGTTTTGGCACTGTGGGCAGGTGCCAGATCATGCTGGAAAATGAAATCCTCATCTCCATAGAGCTTTTCAGCAGATGGAAGCATGTAGTGCTCTAAAATCTCTTGGTACACAGTTGCATTTACTCTGGACTTGATGAAACACAGTGGACCAACTTCAGCAGCTGACATGGCTCCCCAAACCATTGCTGACTGTGGGAACTTCACACTGGATTTCAAGCAACTTGGATTTTGCTCCTCTCCAGCCTTTCTCCAGACTCTGGCGCCTTGACTCCCAAATGAAATTCAAAACTTGCTTTCGTCTGAAAAGAGGACTTTGGACCACACTGCAACTGTCCAGTGCTTCTTCTCCATAGCCCAAGTCAGACGCTTCTTCCGTTGTCTTGAGTTCAGAAGTGGCTTGACCATGGGAATACGGCTATTGTAGCCCATTTCCCGGACACGTCTGTGAACTGTGGCTTTTGATACCTGGACTCCAGCTTCAGCCCACTGTCTTTAAAGCTCCCCCAAATTCTGGAAGCGGCTCTTCGTCACAATTTTGTTAGGGCTGCGGTCATCTCTCTTGGTTGTGCAGCGTTTCCGGCCACATTTTTCCCTTCCAACAGACTTTTTGTGGATATGCTTTGAAACTGCACTCTGTGAACAGCCTGCTCTTTGAGAATTTTCCTTTTGTGTCTTACCCTCCTGATGGAGGGTATCAATGATGGTCCTATGGACAGCAGTCTTCCCCATACTTGTGATTTAGTTTACTGAACCAAGCTGAGTGTTTTTAAGGCTCAGGAAACCCTCGCAAGGTGTTTTGAGTTAATTAGATGAATCAGGTGATTAGTTGAATAGACTACTTGTATACTTTTTCATGATATTCTAATATTTTGAGATAGGATTTTTGAGTTTTCTTAAGCTGTAAGCCAAATTCAGCAATATTAAAATAATAAAAGGCTTGAAATAGTTCAGTTGATGTGTAATGAATCCAGAATGTATGACATTTTTGTTTTTTTAATTGCATTACAGAAAATAAAGAACTTTATCACAATATTCTAATTTTCTGAGACAGTCCAGTATATATATATATATATATATATATATATATATATATATATATATATATATATATATATATATATATATATATATATATATATATATATATATAAGATAGCTGGGATGGGCTCCAGCACCCCTGCGACCCTACTCAAGATAAGCGGTGCAGATAATGGATGGATGGATAGTACGACCCACTCCTGTTGACAGTTACTTTATTTAAAACGTAATTGCCCGTCAGATTACTGACACCCAAAATTAACTTGTAACTGTGTAAGCGACCTTTTTTTTTTACAAGCAACCGTATATATGTTCACATAAATTCGACCCCTAAAACTGTTTTTTGGCTGGTGCAATTTTGAGAGCTTGCAAACTCACACAGCAGAGACACTCCAGATCTATTTTTTGTTTTAACTAGTCAAATATTTCCCTCTCCTCTCCACTTGGGTCCGTCCGAAATCTTGTGACAGAAGCAGGTGTGCTCAACAAAGATTGGTATTTATTAACAAGAACGAAAAACAACAAATACAATCAAAGTCTTTAATCAACTAGCAAATTGTCCATATATATTGTCTCTTCTTATTTCTCTATTGTTTCTCTCCCTCTTTTTCTCTTTGCTTATTCTTTTGATCTTTCGCTCAGTATTCTTTCACATTCTTTCTTTCTTTCTTTCTTTCTTTCTTTTTCTGTGTCTTTTTTTGGGTCTTTTTTCCTCTCTTTATTTCTTTTTTTATCTTTTTTCCCTTTCACGTTACTCCCAACACTGGGTCTGACTACTTATTATGCCCAATCCATCATAAAGAGAGAGGGTTTGATTGGTCACTACATACTTATTTACTGTTGACTTTTGTTGTGAACAAAATATTTGAATTGCAATTCCCTATTTCTACTTGACTAATTCTCTTGGGTTTTGAGAGTTTGATTTTTTTCATTTTACACAGTTTTCTTTTGTGGTGTGAAAATACTTGAATTACAGTAGAATATGTCTACTTGAGCAATTGTCTGACTGGAGATTGTGATTTATTCCCAAAAGTGAAACTCACTTTATAATCCTTTACAGCTGACTTTTGTCAGTTAAAAAAAAATACTTGAAGGACTGTAGCATATTTCTACTTGACTAGTTGTCACAGGTTTTGAGAGTTAAATTTAATTTATTAAACTCACTTTATATTGTAAACTGTTGATGGTTATTTTTTTATATTCTTGACTCTTTATTGTCATTGCACTTTAAGTGTATGATAAATATATTGCTGGTTTTGTGCAATAAATATCACAAGGTTTTAAAACGCAACTACATGTCTGTTCTTCTTTATTGAACTGACTCGAACTCTGGTCAGAAAATTTCAACTTCCTTGACATGGAAGGACTTCTTTTCAGAGTAATCAAAATATTTACTTTCCCTGATAAGTAGTTACTTTTACTATAGAGTAATTCAATTACTAACTCAGTTACTTTTTGGAAGAAAAAGCCAGTGACTAAAACTAATTACTTTTTGAAAGAGACTGGCCTAACACTGTATATCATTTAGGAATGGAGAGACGCCAAAGCCACGGCAGATGGTTGCCCACACCTGTTCCTACACATACACCATCCCAGAACCTGAGGCTCTAACCTGGGTCTGTCAGAACAATGGCACTTATGCGTGTTTTCGCGCAACTATGCCAAAACTGGAGTTCAGGAAGGACGCAGAGGAGAAGATGCGGCAGGATGGTTGGAGGGGCTGTTTCCTTATTCATTATCCTGTTTCCTGCGGGTGTTTCACCTGGGACCAAGCAAAATGCCTATCACTTGTGTAACCCCCATTAAAAGAAAGTTATGAATAAATAAATAAAAGGATAATTCGACATTTAAACGAATTGTTCATATTTGATAGGAAGCACATTGCAGTTTATATTTGATGATATAACGAGAATGCTAATCTATTTTATGAAATAGATTATTTACATTTGCAAACAACAATTTGTGATTCCATGTTTCAATAAATTTAAAAAAAAAAGAAACAAAAGAAAAAGAAAACCTCATCATAGCGAGTACCCTTGGCACGTCACTTGTAACTGCTCGCTGTGTCAGAACACGTGCACCATCGTAGATGACAGACTGAACCTGCAAATACATATATATGATATACACTTATTAGAAAATCATTTCTTGAACAAATATCTCTTGGTCAAACAAAACCTTCATTTTGACTCCACTTCGTGACAGTGTGATTAAAAAAAGACAAAAACAAAACAAAACTAGGCAGTAGGCAGGACCAGGAGCACCGCTTTGGCCTTCTCCCAGATTTTGCCAAAGTCGTTTCTGGAAACCAATAATGCATCCATGTTGAATCCGTTAATGATCACAATTTCGGTGTGCTCTCTTGACTTTCCTCAGAGTTTATTCTTGATGTTGATTCTGTTTTGTCTTATAGTGCCCGCTCAACCTCAATTGCAGCCTTGATGTAATGGAAAGGGTTGTCATTTGTCCTCATGTCGGGGTTTTTCGAGTTTTCTCTTGCGTTCATGTCGGTTTGAAATCAGGGGATTGTAATGGTGGTCTTCACAGCCCTTTGAGATTTAGTCATTAAGGGCTACACAAATACATGTGACTTAACTCGAAGAGAGAGCGTCGATTGGTGCAATATTCACTCCTGACTCTTTCCGCTTTGATCAAACCACTCCACTCATCCAACTGATCAATGACAATGCTGGGGTATCAATTACTCTAGCTTTGAAGGTGTCAGATGTGATACGACTACGAATGAAAGCACGCTTGCTGTTGCTTCAAAGGTTGCTGTTCACC
Organism: Urocampus carinirostris; assembly: GCF_059441175.1. Classification (NCBI taxonomy): domain Eukaryota; kingdom Metazoa; phylum Chordata; class Actinopteri; order Syngnathiformes; family Syngnathidae; genus Urocampus; species Urocampus carinirostris. The sequence goes on along the minus strand of NC_142361.1, from coordinate 1,406,139 downwards.
ACACAAGCAATTCAAATTCAAGACTGTCATTGATACAAAAGATGAAAGAAGTGCTTCATGCCCTTTGTTTGTGTGTTTTGTTTGCTTTTTGGTTGTTGATGAGCACATGTGGCCGATGTGTCAAAAACATTTTGACATTGTTTACCCCTCATCTATAGTACAGGACATTCACTGGTGGTTTAGGTCCAGACCTAGAAACTGTTCAACTTGAATTGTCCTTCTGACCTATAGCTTCAAAAAAGGATTAAAAAAAAACCTAGTTATATACTGTGGTTCTAATATCCACTTTTGTGCAACATACAACACATCATCCGTATTGACAAGTAACAAATGATCTTCTCTTAGCAATAGATTCCGATGCCTCGTCAATGTTACTGCTGCTGGATCTCAGTGCTGCTTTTGATACTGTCGACCACAAAATATTACTTGTTCATCTGGAATGCATCGGTATCTCAGGAACTGTACTCTTGCTGTTTAGGTCCTACCTGTCAGACAGGACGCAATGTGTTAATTACGGCAATCTGACCTTTAAACATTCTGATGTCCCCTGTGGTGTTCCACAGGGCTCTGTAATTGCCCCCTTCTTTTTAGTAATTATATGCTTTCCCTTGGTGATATTATCTGCAAGTATAATATTAGTTTCCATTTCTTTGCAGATGACACTCAACTGTATCTGCCACTGGAGACAACTGGACAGTTAAGTTGTAGAAATCTTGAGGCTTGCCTTGCTGAGATTCAAAGATGGATGTCACTTAATTTCTCGCGCCTTAACACAGAAAAAAGGGAAATGTTGATTATTGGTCAAGGTCATTGTCGTGAGTTGTTTTTAAACACTGCCTTGAACCTAAAAAAATGTAATATAACCCATAGTGACTCGGTCAAAAATTTATGTGTTATATTTGATCCTAATCTGTCGATCAGTTCAACGTGAAAAATATTACTAGAATAGCTTTCTACCACCTCCGTAATATTGCGAAGATTTGTTTGATGCTGTCCCAATCAGATGAAGAGGTTCTAATTCATGCGTTTATTACTTCTCGGCTTGATTACTGTAATGTCTTGCTTTCTGGTCTACCAATGTCTAGCATCAAAACTTTGCAGCTGGTTCAGAATGCGGCAGCGAGACTCTTGACTAAGACAAAAAAGTTTGAGCATATTACTCCTGTTTTGGCCAACTTGCACTGGCTGCCAGTCCACTTAATATGTGACTTTAAGGTTCTCTTGCTAACATACAAATGTTTGCATGGACTTGCGCCCTCTTATCTCTCAGATTTGATTTCCCCCTTTGTTCTTGCACGGAGCCCCCGCTCTGAAAATGCCGGTCTACTTGTGACTCAGAGGGCCAAGAAGAAGTCTGCAGACTCGAGCGTGTTCTCCATCCGGGCTCCGGTGCTGTGGAATGCTCTGCCTCCGGAGATAAGATCTGCAACCGCAGTGGAAGTTTTTAAATCTAGACGTAAGACACACTTGTATTCAAAAGCTTATGATCGATGCCCACCTCATATTTTGTATTGTCCTGCCTTTTTCCGATTGCCTGACTGGTGGTGATACAAGGGAGAAGGACGGTTTGAGATGAGTCAGCGGACCAGCGTCTGACCTGAAACATGTCAACACCTGCATCGACCAGCCGGCAGGATGGGAAGCTGCGTAGTTGCTACTATGGACTTTTTAGACCAATTTACAGGCTTGAGGCGTTGTTGCTGTCATGCACTTTCCGGGCAAATTTCAACATGTTACCTAATGTTCTCTTTTATTGATGTTTACTATGTTTGTGTACTGTGACCCAATGATAAATCTATTTCACCCTGGTCATCCTGGAAGGGGATTGCCACTTGTGAGGCCCCTTCCCAAGGTTTCTTTTTTTTCCTCAAGCTGATGTTTTGAGTTTTTCTTTGCCCGCATTTTGGTTTAAGATCAGGTGATGGTGTCATTGTAATCTTGTGCAGTCCTTTGAGACATGTTTGTGATTAAGGGCATACAAATAAATATGACGTGACTTGACTTGACCCCTGGCTTCACTGGGTGTTTCTGGTCCCACAACAGACACCCTCGCCCAGGGGACCCAGTCGGGGTTTGAACAAGTACAGGCTTATGTCTTAACGGCATTCAACCATGTGTAGCTCGCGTAAACTTTAGCCATCTGGATACCTTCGCTGTTGTGTCACTGATGTTCCTGATGTCTAACCTGCTGTGCAGTCCCTTCAAACCTAGCATTCTGAGGGCCCCGATGAGAGACTGACCGGCAAATCATCTGCACCCAACCTCTATGGGATTGCACTGGGTTTTCCATACCCTGCTTTGATATCCGCTTGCCCGTTTCTCATACTTCTTTTTCTGTCAAAAGCCTCCCACATCCTGTCTGCCCAGGGAACTGTATATTCCAGCAGGACCACCAACCTTGTTGTTTCTGACAAAAAGACAATGTCAGGCCTGAGTGTGGTCTCCACAATGTTCTCAGAAACTTTTTCCCTAAGTTGACTTTCAATTGCCATTCCTGTGCTGTTGCCAGAAGACCAGCTAATCAGGGGTCATCAGTAATTGATTTTTGGAAAAAAAAAAAAAATTTAAGTGCGAAAAAATTAATGTTAATTTTTTCGCGGCAAGGCCAATTAATGGGTATTTATTGGATTTCTAGCCATTAATTGGTAATTTAATGGTATACTAGCCGTGTCAATATGGTTGAACAAACTGGTCCCTCTAATCTTTACTTTTAGTACAAAAAATATCTTCTGAGTTATTGGTGATCACATCAGCTACCGTCATGTTGGGGCTTGTTTTCATTCATGTGTTAGCTGTACTTGAGAACCTCAGAATCAAACGGAGCGAAATGCGTATGTGCATCCACGACGTACGTGCTTGAGGCAAAACGTGAGCCAATCAACAAGCCCGATTTTGTCCCGACCAATAAAAAGCTGCTTTGCAACCACACTACGTACGTACAGCTACCGTGTTTCCCCGGATATAAGGCCGGCCTTACTTCAAAATCATCGTCAAAAATTGAGGTTTTGAAATAAAAATATGTGCAAAAGTAATAAATTTTCGCTAAAAATTTCTTAGAAAAGCATTGCCGTTGTTAAATAACGTTTATCTACGGTTTTCATAGGTAATATGAGCCTCTTATTTGCAGGAAGGTTGAACTTCATTTCTCATAAAAAGCTGGGCCTTATATTCAGGGTGGGTCTTTTAATGGGGGAAACACGGTAGCTTACGCGTATGCATGCACTGTCCCGATTGTGCGTGTATGTGACTTTGACCGCATACGAAATGCTCGCGCGGCGTGAAAATTTGCACGTTTGTTGACGCAATCGACTAACAAAAAACCCGAATATTTTCGCAATTAATGGGTCGCAATAATTGATAATTATTTAAATTTTGCAATAAATGGATTTATGAGTTTAAGCAACCATTCCATTAATTGTTCGCAATTAATGGCATTAATTTTTCACCAATCATTTATTGCTGACCCCTGCAGCTAATTCACCCTAGTGCTACTGTTGTTTCTCCCCAGCTCTGGCAAAGGTGATGGGCAGACTTGCTGGATGTTGCTGGTGGAAATTAATTTGCGTAATAGCGTTCCTCACACAGTGCTCGTGGACACTAGTTCAAGACAGCAAGTATGTCAAACTCAGTTTGGCTCTGGGGCTGAATTCAAACATTCTGTTCTCAGGTGAGTTGGATCAGTAAAATAATGTCAGCTACAAAATCTTTGTTGTGTTTCCCATTATGTTGCTTTATCGATTAACCTACTTTAAATACCTACCCTACATATTATAATAATGGTTGACAAGGAATGTTTACTAAAACAACACATTTATTTGCTAACAATGGGTTAAAAATATAAATTTTGGCATTGAATGTGTTCACTGGTTTATTTTAACATTTGAGTGAAAGAAGTTTTACACCTGAACCAACTCACCACCCTTTACAAGCTCAACACTGCCCTCTAGCAGCCAAAGACAGCATTTGCTCGGATTTATTAATAAGACAAAACAAAAACCTTTTGATAGAAATTACCGTTTTTTTGAAATATTCAGAAATGTATGGCAAGCAAGATTAAATGACCCAATGTGCCTAACCGAGTCCAGGTGGTATGTTTGACATGACTGCTGTACAGGCAGTGTAGGCTTTACCGGGTCAATTAGTGTGAGGTGAAACGGGCAGACGATTAATTGTGTCCAAGCCACCTAATACAACTGCACTCAGATGATCAACCGTTTATTTCCGTTGTTAAGCTCTGACTTTAAAGCTAAACTAACATAAGTTCAGATACAAAACAGCAAAAATATATTAAACATTGCTTGGGGAAGTTCAGAAAATGTGTAATAAGTTTAGAAGAAATAAGGAGAGAAGTCATCAATGACTGTCGAAAGACTGCCCAAACCCATAATAAGCAAGTCCAACCTATTTGAAAAGCCCCTCCCCTTGCCCTTTTTTTTTAATTAAATCCCGTCTGGCGTATTAAAGTTTCAAAAGCAAATCCCCTTAAGGGGTGTGGCGATCAAAGAACAGCAGCATGATTGGCCAAAAGCGATAGTGATGTCAGATATTAGTCAGCTCAGGGGTGGCTAACCCGGTCCTGGAGAGCCGCACGCCCTGCATGTTTTGGGGGTTTCTCTGCTCCAACACAGGTGACGCCAATTTTCAGCTTGTTAGCAGGCTTTGTGAGAGCTTGATAAGTATCCAGGTAATGGGAATCACCTGTATTGGAGCAGAGAAACCTCCAAAACATGCAGGACATGCGGCTCTCCAGGACCGGGTTAGCCACGCCTGCCTTAAGTTGTCTTATTGCAGGACCCATCTTCAAACCCTAATCACAAGCCGCAACCCAACTCAGGAAACAAAATCCACTTATTTATATGTATCCAATAAAAGGATTGTGAAACTTAAACCATGGATCGTAGAACATCACATCTAAAAACAAAACAAAAAAAATAAAATGATTAGCAAAACCAAAATGATTTCAAGTAAAAATTTCCAATATTTACTCAATCAGCAGTATTTTTAATTACAGTACATCTAAAGTGTTTCGACAACGACCTGGCCTACAGAGAGGAAGTGGAGCAGATGGTGGGCTGGTGCAAGGACAACAGCCTGGTCCTGAATGTTGACAAGACTAAAGAGATCATTGTCGACTTTAGGAAAAACCAGCCCAACCATGCCCCACTTTGCATCAACAACAAGGCTGTGGAGGTTGTCAGCAGTATCAAGTTCCTAGGGGTGCACATCACAAACAAACTCACCTGGTCCGTGAACACTGCATCTCTGGTTAAGAGGGCACAGCAGCGCCTGTACTTCCTGCGGAGGATGAGGAGAGCCCACCTGCCCCCACCATCCCTCATCACATTCTACAGGGGCACCATAGAGAGTATCCTGACCAGCTGTATCTCTGTGTGGTGTGGAGGCTGCAGCGCTACCGACTGGGGTAGTGTGAGGAGGGTAACGAGGACAGCGGAGAAAATAATCGGGACTACACTTCCCTCCATTCAGGACATTGGCCAGAAGCGCTGCTTATCCCATGCTAAGAACATTACCGGGGACCCCTCTCACCCCCATCATGGACTATTCACTCTGCTAGCCTCTGGGAAGAGGTACTGCAGTGTGCGGTGCAGGACCACCAGGCTCCGCAATAGTCTAGTCCCCCTGGCCATTAGACTGTTAAATGGTCAATCTAACATATAGTTAACTTAAATCTAAACGGCTGCTAATTTGACTTTTGCACTAGTGGCAGTTTTTTTATAGCTTGCCACTCCTTGCACATTTGATCTCTGCACTATTGTTACTTACAGTGTTATTACTTACAGTGTTATTGTTTACAATATAATGGTACTGTGTACCTGACTTGTTAACCTGACTGCCCATCCTGCACATCTGGTTAGCGTCTCTTCTTGCACTATCGGCACTATGGTAAATAACACAATACAGCTTTATTTATATCTGTACACTGAAGGACACTGAGGGAAACTGTGGGAGTCAGATCCATCGACATTTCGTTCTGTATACACGTGTACTAGAATGACAATAAAGTAGATCTGAATCTGAATCTGAATCTGAATCTGAATCTTTAGTGGCTTTGTCTTTAAGATACTAAAATCCAAATGCCATTTATTCACTGCTTTATCAGCATGCTTTTGGCCATGCTCAACATGTGCAAACAATCTTTACCAGTTATTTTCTGTAATGTGAAATGTTGGGAGTCCACTTATATCTGCTGAAGATTGTCTACTGTCAATAAGTTTAATTGAGCATAAATTTTAATTTTTTTGTTGCATTATTTTTTTTCAAGATAAAGGCCCACGACTCACTGAAAACTGGTCCGCGGCCAACTTTTAGCTGTACATAAGAGTGTAAACAAAATTGAGGTCAGGGTTGAAGGAGCTAATTTTTTTGTGGTGGGATTCGAGCTTGACACCATGGGTGGGTGCAGTGGTTCTTGCGGGTTTTGTGCTGTGTGTGAACTGGCCTCCCAAGATGACACATTACTGATGTCTAGCTTAACCATGACCTGTGACTAAAGTATGCTCTTCGGAGCAACATTAATGTGAGCAACGTCGCGGTGGCATTGATCGGTGTGCAGAGATGCCATCTTGGTCAACAGCCTCAAAGAACAGACGGCACTGGAAAACATCCTTAATGAGGCAGACATCATCTGAGCTGCAAAAAAAGCAATGGAACTGGGGGGTTGGCACGGACTCTCATCTGGTCTGGTCGGGCTTTTGTGGCTCATTCTTGGTGAACTTTAAACTTTATCACAAGAAAATTGGTATTTGTCTCAGAATTTACACATTATATTGTTGTTAAAGAGTGAGAAGAAGAATGTTAAAAGAAAAACGTAAAATACTGTGTATATTTTGATTCAATAATGTGATCAATCTTAATTTTGTTAAAAAATACATATTGTAATGAAGTAAGACATGATAATTTGTTTATATGATTGTTTGAATATGCATCCAAAGTTATTTTGGGGAGGGGTCTCTTTCAAGCTTTTGGCTTCAACCTCCCATCCCTTTTTTCAGGTGATTTGTTTGTTCTGTGATGAGATGTTTGTTGCAAAATGACTTAAAATAAATAATCAACGAAATGCAAAATGCACTTTTGGGTCTTGACCCACCAGTTGAGAAACACTGATGAAAACAGTTCGTAATAATCATGGTATCAGACAAGAGTGCACAATAGGGCAATCTCCTTTGTATGAGTCCAATAACAAACTCTAAACATAATACACTTATTAATGAGGGAGAAACATGGTCAGAATATTTTTTTTAATGTTGATACGTCCAACTGGGATCCCTTAGAAAATGTAGATGAAGAAAAAACGATGTGCTTTTTTGTAAAAAAAAAAACCCTTGCGGGTTAACACAAGCACAACAGTGCATTCTTCTTCTTTTCAAAACAAAAATTCACATAAAGAAACCATATGAGGGAAAATAGCATCACTTTTCAGAACAAGGAGAGAATGTGATGGGGCTAAAACACACAAAGGTATTAAAATTTCATAGAAAAATAAAGACCACACCATCCCATGAAAGACATGGTAAATGGGTCTTGTGTGTGGCCGAGAAAGCACAATGTACCTAAGGCACTGCTAAGTGTTAACACGGAAAACACATCAGAGGAAGGAGCTGACGGGGTCCAATGGCCTGTTGGGGTTTGTCGGCTGTGATGCGCATATATGCTAACGTGCATGATACTTGCCACTTTGCAATTCATGTGCATAATAGAATTGTATGTGACTGAAAGGTGGGCTGCACTAATTATATTTGTAAATTATCAACTGACTCTCAGCAACAGTACAACCAACCACCCCTTGGCATCATTAGAACCGACCGACCGGCCGATCGACCGACCGACCGACCGACCGACCGACCGACCGACCGACCGACCAACCAACCAACCAACCAACCAACCCATCCACCCTGAGCAACATTGGAAACACCCTGCCAAAAAAGGAACACATCAAGGGATTGGCGATCCCATCCAAATAGATGTAATATCGGGCCTATAAAATTCAGCCCAACTCGGCCTGAGTCGCGGGTATTTATATCCAAATCCACCCAAAACTGCCGGATTATCTTGATTTAATAAATGAGCCCGGAATAAACCCAAAGCTTTAATTTGCTGCCAAAGTAAACACGAAGCTTTACTCCAGCTGTGCGTACTTCAGTGCAGAATTGTGCGTTATGTCTGAGCTACACAGCTTGTGTGTCACAGTCGCCATGGCTACCAGTCTGCCGCGCCCCCGAACTCAGCTGCAGCAGATCAGCTGATTGCTGGTCTGCTATTTAAGGCTGGATTTTGGGTTTGGCGGGGGCTGGCTCATTACACAATCCCAGGTCTGTTATGCCTTGTCCTGTTTTAGGTTTAAACATTTTCCGTCTGTTATGCCTTGTCCTGTTGAGTTCGTGCCGGAGGAACTCTGTATTGTTCTGTTTTGGTCCCGGAGTATTGGGCGACTTTTATTTTGTTAAATAAAACTTATGATCGTCAACGCATATGAGTTCTCCCTTCCTGCCTCCTGCCTCCGTTCTGGTCCGGTCACCCCTTCTACTCCACCACGCCACGTGACATTGTGGTCTACTTGCGGCCGAATCTCTCAAATTAAGTGTGCACTACAAGCGTAGCGGCAAAATGAACGGTTTAGCCCCACGTTTCGTGACAGAATGAGCCAGCCACGACAAGAACTCAGCGAACGATCCCAGCGCGATTTGGGGAGACCTGGAGAACGCAGCTTGGCAAGCGCCCACTGAGTCCGACTTCGACTCCCTGCCCGTTCGAACCACGGCCCCGCCCGTCGTGGCCATTGCTGTGCCTCAAATGGGGTCCCGGGAGGAATTGACGCCTGCCTGTTCGACTCTCATGCCTGCCTGCCCGACTCCCGTGCCGATTGCCTGCTATTCAATCTCCCCTGCCTGCCAGTCCGACTCCGCTGCCTGCCAGTCCGACTCTGCTGCCTGCCAGTCCGACTCCGCTGCCTGCCAGTTCGACTCCGCTGCCTGCCAGTCTGACTCCGCTGCCTGCCAGTTCGACTCCGCTGCCTGCCAGTCCGACTCCGCTGCTTGCCAGTCCGACTCCGCTGCTTGCCAGTCCGACTCCGCTGCTTGCCAGTCCGACTCCGCTGGTCCTGTTTTGCCGGTTCTGATTTTGACTCTCGCCTGTTTTTGCCAATTTTGACTGTCCTCTGTGTTTGCCGGTTCTGAATCTCTGACTGTCCTCTGTGTTTGCCGGTTCTGAATCCCTGTCTGTCCTCTGTGTTTGCCGGTTCTGATTCCCTGTCTGTCCTCTGTGTTTGCCGGTTCTGATTCCCTGTCTGTCCTCTGTGTTTGCCGGTTCTGATTCCCTGTCTGTCCTCTGTGTTTGCCGGTTCTGATTCCCTGTCTGTCCTCTGTGTTTGCCGGTTCTGATTCCCTGTCTGTCCTCTGTGTTTGCCGGTTCTGATTCCCTGTCTGTCCTCTGTGTTTGCCGGTTCTGATTCCCTGTCTGTCCTCTGTGTTTGCCGGTTCTGATTCCCTGTCTGTCCTCTGTGTTTGCCGGTTCTGATTCCCTGTCTGTCCTCTGTGTTTGCCGGTTCTGATTCCCTGTCTGTCCTCTGTGTTTGCCGGTTCTGATTCCCTGTCTGTCCTCTGTGTTTGCCGGTTCTGATTCCCTGTCTGTCCTCTGTGTTTGCCGGTTCTGATTCCCTGTCTGTCCTCTGTGTTTGCCGGTTCTGATTCCCTGTCTGTCCTCGTGTTTGCCGGTTCTGATTCCCTGTCTGTCCTCGTGTTCGCCGGTTCTGATTCCCTGTCTGTCCTCGTGTTCGCCGGTTCTGATTCCCTGTCTGTCCTCGTGTTTGCCGGTCCAGTTTGCCTACAGGCCCCCCCCAACCCTGCCGAGCGTCGAACCATTCCGGGGCGTGAGGTAGTATTATTTTTTTTTTTTTCCTTTTTTGGGGACCTCAGGAGCTGTCCCTTAAAGGGGGGGCTCTGTCACGGTCGCCATGGCTACCAGTCTGCCGCGCCCCCGAACTCAGCTGCAGCAGATCAGCTGATTGCTGGTCTGCTATTTAAGGCTGGATTTTGGGTTTGGCGGGGGCTGGCTCATTACACAATCCCAGGTCTGTTATGCCTTGTCCTGTTTTAGGTTTAAACATTTTCCGTCTGTTATGCCTTGTCCTGTTGAGTTCGTGCCGGAGGAGCTCTGTATTGTTCTGTTTTGGTCCCGGAGTATTGGGCGACTTTTATTTTGTTAAATAAAACTTATGATCGTCAACGCATATGAGTTCTCCCTTCCTGCCTCCTGCCTCCGTTCTGGTCCGGTCACCCCTTCTACTCCACCACGCCACGTGACATTGTGGTCTACTTGCTGCCGAATCTCTCAAATTAAGTGTGCACTACAAGCGTAGCGGCAAAATGAACGGTTTAGCCCTGAAGTGCGCATTTGAATGAATGAATGAATGAATGAATGAATGAAAACTTTATTTCGAACATACAAATAAAAACAGGACAAAAACAATGAGTCAACAACGAAATAATGTCACACAACATGTTCGAAAAGGGGTAGTCAGAAGCAGATGCTTATTTTTCCTACCCCTTTATCTTCCCTATTAAATACATTTTATAGATAGCTCCTCTTGTGTCCAATACAACAAATCTCATGGATATACTTATTACATAGGTCAGATATCAATAATTATAATAGTTACAATAATCACATATTTTATACACTAATCTTCGCAATACCCATCCTTCAACGTCATAATGCGCATAATGTCACTGCGGCACCAGTGATAATATCAATAAAAATAAACACAATACTTATAACAGTTCTGATGTGATAATAGCACAATAACAACAAGTTAGCCATAGTTTGAACTGCAGTATTTCCAGTCTCCCTCATATCCCATTTTCTTCATCTCTGTATTTCGCCAGTAATGCTTTTTTGTATTTAAATTTGACACCATGGGTGGGTGCAGTGGTTCTTGCGGGTTTTGTGCTGTGTGTGAACTGGCCTCCCAAGATGACACATTACTGATGTCTAGCTTAACCATGACCTGTGACTAAAGTATGCTCTTCGGAGCAACATTGATGTGAGCAATATGTGATTATTGTAACTATGAAATGAAATGAAATGAAATGATCTGCATTTATATAGCGCTTTTCAAGTCAATGACTTCCCAAAGCGCTTTACATTGTGCTTCACATTTCCCAATAGCGGCCATGATCTGTGCAGCCATGTAAGGCTGCTAACCTGCTTATTGGGGGTATTGGGGGTTCAGTGTCTTACCCAAGGACACTTCGGCATGTAACACGGACAAGCCGGGATTCGAACTGGGATCCCTTAATCCTAAAACGATCGCTCTACCTCCTGAGCTCCTGCCGCCCCCTATTATAATTATTGATATAAATTTGCATTTGTGCGACATGCAGCGAACAAAAGCGAAACTGAATGAAATGGCACCGAAAAGAAAATCCAATTCAGCAGATCATTAACTGCAAATAGTGAAAGATTTGGCCAAAAAGCAGAAAGAAAGTTTATAAAGCTTGTAAGACATCTGACGTGTGGAAGGTGGAAGCCGCACGTCTTTTACCCCAACACTGGGGAGCAATATTAGAACAACAGCAACATTAGAAACCACCTGCCAAAAGTCAATCCCATCTAACTAACCTACCTTCAGTAAAAGTACAACCAACAATCCCATCTTCCATCCAGCTAACAAAACTGACTCAGTGCAAACATGAACCATGTCAACCAACCAACACCTAAGTCATAGACTAACCCAAATTCCTACAACTTTAATTAACAACTAGAATTTTGTGTTTTGTGCAGGTACCCAAGTTAAAATTAAGAAGTGTTTTATATTTGTATCGCATCCACATCAATACCAAGTTTCTCTCTTTTTAGTCTTCTTTTTTTTTGTTTACCCTGAACATGTTTATGGCTTCCTAATGCGCTATCATTTGCCGTTTTTATTTAGACATATACAGGTGATTACGATATCTATATATAATGGCCCTACAGCTCAAAGAAATGATTTTTTTTAATCCCAATCATCTTTCGCCTGAGCGCCGTTGTATGAGATCACATTTATTCCGTTGTGGCCCGTTTAATTGCCTGAAACATTTTAAGCTGCCGGCGTTGAAACCACAGCTCTCAGGTGGCTTCTCAAGATGAAAGCTGATGAGAGGCTATATTAAGGTTGTTAAACAGCGGAAAGGGGGGCTCAGGATGGGTAGATGTCTTGCCCAAGTCCCAAAGAGAAGAAAACCTTTATTGGAAATGTAATTTTTATTTATCCGCATTCACCTGCCGGCTCGTTTGTTTTTACTGATATGGTGCTTATAGCAAAGAGTGGCAGGATCCTCTCGGGGGTTGCTCTGCAGAGAACCTCTGCTTGATTACAAATAAGAAAGCTTTCATTGCAAATTGGACTAGTTTGGCTGCGTCGCCTGCTTCCAAGTTCGCTGGATAAAGAAAATATATATCTATATACTGAAGACATACCCTTCTGGTGGGAGGCGGTTAGAGTCCAGAACACACTCATTTTCGACAAAAGTTCACATACCTGTCAACCTCCATGGATCCATGTCCGTACAAACTGTCGTATTTTCGCGTACAAAATACAAAATAATCTTACACCATTTTTTTTTTTTCGGAATGATGCATGATGGGAAATCGCCAGGCGGCAAATGCATGCGCACAGTAGTATCAAACCGCTCGCTTCGTTTGCAACGAAAAAAAAACATACCGAGCTAGAGGCTTCCGCGGCGAACTCGTTTGACTTGATTGATTTGCCGTTTCGTGATAGTCGGTGTTTATCGAATGGTACCCATCATTGACAAATTTGCATTTTTCCGTACAAATTTTCATGTACGTCGTACAGGTCTTAAAATGCATAATAAACGTACTTTGTACGGCAAAACCGTACAGGTTGACAAGTATGCGTTTATTCCACTTTGGTCTTTCCAACCTGACTCTGAACACCAAAAGCCAACACAACATATAAAATAGTACTGTATTTTTCTGCAAAAATTAGTTCTTTTATGTATTAGGCGCATTGGACCATAAGGCACATGGAATTAAAACCTATGTAAGAGCTATGGGGTGTCATGGTTGCCATGGCGCCCAATTGGCCGTGTGTTGCCATGGTGCCCAATAGGTCCCGCCCGTGTGTTGCCAGCTGCGGCTCATTGAGAGATTGGCTTTCTGTCTATATTAAGCTCAGCGCTCTCTTGCTTCCTTTGTCTGCCCGTCAACGAACTTCTGCCCCGCAAGACATGGGTTTTGACACGGTCCTGTTTCTGTTGGTTTTTCCTGTCCGGTATTGTTCCCGTTCATTTTGTCCTGTTTAATTTCGGTTTCCAGTTTTGTTTCCTAGTATTTTTGTCCTGTTTGTTATTTTCTCCAGTTTTCGTTCCCGTCTAGTTTCTCCTGTTTATTTTCAATATCCTGATTTGTTATCCATCCTGTCTGTCCCGTCCTCTCCGGTATCGACCCCATCTGTCCGATATCAACTCGGGCAATTGGAATCGATCTCGTCGGTCTTTGGCTTCCTGTCTTTCCACGCCAGAACGGCTGCCTAACGTGCATGACTCCCCATTTCCCGTAAAATAAAAGGCTTGTGTGAGAACGTCACGCGATTGGGTCCTGATCAAGTTTTGGTTCTTGACATGGGGTGAGCAGATTGATCCAAATATCAATATTGTTGATCCTAAGCAAGTACTTGTTATGAATGTTTCAAGATGACTTCCTGTTTTCTCAATTCTCTAATATCCATTTTAGGCACCATGAGCAACAATAGAATGATAAAAAAATAAAATAAGTTTTCATTTTTCCCTGGATCTCATTGTATCTGATCTGAGATCCTACTTCATAGGATATTTTTTTTTTTACATGCGAGTGTGTGCTTGTGTGTGCTCGTGTATTTGTGCTCACTCAAGCAAACAGGAAAACCAAAGAGGTGAATAGCATTTGTTGCAGTGTGATCCCTGACTTTATCTTCATCAACTCAGCATTCGAAAAGTGTAAAATAATTCGAAGGATATGAGGTGTTAGGTCTGGCAAGCATGTTGTCTTCCCCTAATTTGCCAGCTCGTTTTCCTTCATCATCTGTCAGTTCATTGAGGCAGGTGCCTATCTTCCTAAGATCACTGAAAAAGGAATGAGAAATAAATAATCATAGGCAGATTGTTAGCCACGTACACACGTATTTAACATCTGAGTCATTTTAGGGGGAGTATTCTCCAGAATTATGGTAAGTGCTGGTGTGGTTTTAGAGCTGAACATGCAAAAAAACCCACATCAAAACCAAAGATGGTGTAGGGCCCAACTGGGCAGCATCTTTTTCCCGTACCCCTACCCAACCAAGTCTCTGAGGCCCCATTTGCACCAGGGCATGCCAATTTCACCCCGGCAGCAGCGCATGCTGGAGAACCGGGCCCAAGAGCAACACCGGGTTGACTAGCCACCCCCAGCCCAGCACAGGGTCAACCAAACGGGAAATCAATCAAGTCAAAAATGTTCGTCGCGGAAGCCTCTATCTCGGTACTGTTTTTTCCGTTGCAAACGGAGCGAGCAGTTTGATGCTACTGTCCGCATGCGTCTGCCGGCTGGGGATTTCCCATCATGCATCATTCCGAAAAAAAAAAAAAGGTCTACGGTTATTTTGTACGGGAAAAAATGACAGTTTGTACAGGCATGGAGCCGTGGAGGTTGACAGGTATGTGATTCTGGCAGAGATTCTGTTGGAGTGTGCAAGAAACCTGACAATGGCCGCAGGTTCCCCTTTCAATAGGACAACAATATTAAACATAAAGCAAAATTTACAATGCTCCTATAGAGCAAATGGATCAAACTCACGGCCCGGGGGCCAATTAAGGCCCGCAGGAGGGCATTTTGAGACCCCCGCTTTGATATGAAATTTCAAAGGGGCAGTGTGTATTATTAAAATCTTCCTGGTGCTGAAAAGTCATTTATTTAATAAAAAAATTTGTTGATTTAAAGATAAGTAAAAATACATTAACTATGATAATAATAATAATAATAATAATTTCCTTTGTATTGTCATTCTTTGTAAGAACAAAATGTCGATACACCTGACCCGTTGTAGCGAGCCGATGCAGCCGCAGCCAACAGATGTAAACATGCATGCATTAAAACGGAGAAATTTGTATTCTTTTGACATAACATGAACAAATTGTTTGCTTTTATTATTGCTCTTCTGTTTTCTTTATTTTCCCCTTTTTCTTTTTCTTTTTCTTTTGTTTTTGTTTTTAATTCTTTATTTTTCTCATGTTTTTGCAGTTTGTATTCTTGTTTTTCTTTTTTGTACCTTTTTTGGGTTGCACTACACAATTGCATTGATGCCCCAACAACTCATGCGCTTAGAGGATCCGTGAACCGTAAACCAAATTAGATCTGAGAAGTGTTGTGCACAAACCATCACCATCAAAGCTCAAGGAACTTGAGGTGTTCTGTAAGGAAAAATGGGCAAATATTTCTGTTTCAACATGTTCTAATATTAGAGAAAGGTATACATTCATAGGGACGTACCCCAAAAGACTTGTGGCTGTGATTGTCACGGTCGCCATGACGACCAGTATGCCACGCCCCCGAACTCAAGCTGAAGCAGATCAGCTGATTGCTGGTCTGCTACTTAAGGCTGGGTTGTGGGTTTGGCGGGCGCTGGCTCATTATACTGGTATATACACATTCCCGGTCTGTTATGCCTTGTCCTGTTTTAGTTTTGAAACTTTGTCCGTTCTGTTATGCCTTGTCCTGTTTAGTTGAGTTGGAAGAATCAACTGTTTGTTTTGTCATGTCCCAGAGTTTTGGACAACTTTTATTTTTGTGAATAAAAGTTTTTGGATCGTTACGCAATTGAGTTCTCCCTTCCTGCCTCCTGCCTCCGTTCTGGTTAGGTCTCCCCATTCTACTCCCACCACGCCGCGTGACAGAATGAGCCAGCCACGACAAGAACTCAGCGAACGATCCCAGCGCGACTTGGGGAGAGCTGGAGAACGCAGTTTGGCAAGCGACCACTTAGGTAACCTTCCCTGCCCGTTCGAACCACGGCCCCGCCCGTCGTGGCCATTGCTGTGCCTCGAATGGGGTCCCGGGAAGGATTGACGCCTGCCTGTTCGACTCTCATGCCTGCCTGCCCGACTCTCGTGCCGATTGCCTGCTATTCCGTCTCCCCTGCGTGCCAGTCCGACTCCGACTCCGCTGCCCGTCGGGCCGACTCCGACTCCGCTGCCCGCCGGGCCGACTCCGACTCCGCTGCCCGCCGGGCCGACTCCGACTCCGCTGCCTGCCGGGCCGACTCCGACTCTGCTGCCTGCCAGTCCGACTCTGCTGCCTGCCAGTCCGACTCTGCTGCTCCTGTTTTGCCGGTTCTGATTTTGACTCGCCTGTTTTGCCGGTTCTGATTCTGTCTGTCCTCCGTGTTTGCCGGTTCTGATTCCGTCTGTCCTCCGTGTTTGCCGGTTCTGATTCCGTCTGTCCTCCGTGTTTGCCGGTTCTGATTCCGTCTGTCCTCCGTGTTTGCCGGTTCTGATTCCGTCTGTCCTCCGTGTTTGCCGGTTCTGATTCCGTCTGTCCTCCGTGTTTGCCGGTTCTGATTCCGTCTGTCCTCCGTGTTTGCCGGTTCTGATTCCGTCTGTCCTCCGTGTTTGCCGGTTCTGATTCTGTCTGTCCTCCGTGTTTGCCGGTTCTGATTCTGTCTGTCCTCCGTGTTTGCCGGTTCTGATTCTGTCTGTCCTCGTGTTCGCCGGTCCAGTTTGCCTGCCGGACCCCCCCAACCCTGCCGAGCGTCGAACTATTCTGGGGTGTGAGGTAGTATTTTTTTTCTTTCTTTTTTTGGGGACCTCAGGAGCTGTCCCTTAAAGGGGGGGCTCTGTCACGGTCGCCATGACGACCAGTATGCCACGCCCCCGAACTCAAGCTGAAGCAGATCAGCTGATTGCTGGTCTGCTACTTAAGGCTGGGTTGTGGGTTTGGCGGGCGCTGGCTCATTATATATACACATTCCCGGTCTGTTATGCCTTGTCCTATTTTAGTTTTGAAACTTTGTCCGTTCTGTTATGCCTTGTCCTGTTTAGTTGAGTTGGAAGAATCAACTGTTTGTTTTGTCATGTCCCAGAGTTTTGGACAACTTTTAATTTTGTGAATAAAAGTTTTTGGATCGTTACGCAATTGAGTTCTCCCTTCCTGCCTCCTGCCTCCGTTCTGGTTCGGTCACCCCATTCTACTCCCACCACGCCGCGTGACAGTGATAACAGCAAAAGAAGGTATTAACTTAAAGTATTAACTCAACGGGGGGCAATATTTTGACAACAGCTACTGTACCTTCAAATGTTGTGGAAAATAGACTTACATTTGTAGAATAGAGTTGCGTACATTTAGAAATGTAGAAAGACTTGCTTACAGTAGTGAGGGAATGTTGACATCATTCGAGAAGATCCTTGACAAGATAGTCGAGTTTACCAAAATGGGCATGAGACCTGCAAGGCCTTTCTTCAAGGACTCTCTGAGCAAACTGAGGCAACAACATGTCCTAATAAGGGTACGAACAACATGTCCGTGTTGATTACTGAGGACTAGGGCCGCCTTTTGGGCTGAAGCTATAAAAGCATTGTTATGTCTGGAGTTCTCTGAGTTCTTTTGGGATGACGAAATAAAAGGCTCCCCCTCATGGCTGGTTCCCGATGTACTTAATTCAATCACGAAAGAAGACTTAAAAGATTATCGAACCTACATTTTCTCCTACACAAATTTCTTATTTCATAGCACAATATCTTCTTTTTTTGAATACATTTGGTTTCGTTTCACAATTGTTTGAAACATGCTGTTGATTATTGGGAAATAGTTTGGGTTTTAGGGCAGCACGGCGGCACAGTGGTTAGCGCTTGTGCGGCACAGTTCTGAGGTCATGAGATTGAACCTCCTGTGTGGAGTTTGCATGTTCTCCCCGTGCTTGCATGGTTTTCCTCCGGGCACTCCGGTTTCCTCTCAAGTTCCAAAAACATGCATGTTAGGTTAATTGGCCGGTCCAAATTGTCCACAGGTTTGTGTGAGCTAGTGAGTTGTCCATCCCTGTGTGCCCTGGGGTTGGCTGGCAACCAGTTCAGGGTGTCTCCTGCCCACTGCCCGGAGATAGCTGGGATGAGCTCCAGCAGATAACGGATGGATGGGTGGAGTTTGGGTTTTAAAAGTTTTAGGGTTTGTTCAGGTACTTGAAATCCTTGAAATGCTTGGATTTTAATCATGTGTAATCAAGTTCAGGAAAATACTTGATTTTGAGGAAAGAGCTTGAAAATGCTTGAAATTATTTCCAAAGTCCTGTTACCTGGCAGTTTGACTCGATAGACCATGCTTTTAAATAGAGTGCGCTGAAATGTTGCTGATGGTGTCTCCAGTCCTCGTTATGAAGTTGTCATGTAAAGCTTTACTGCCAACCTCTGTAACATCCAAGAGTACAAGTTTATCAGAGTAGTCGTGATAATTCTGTTTTTTTTTCAAGGAGCAGCTTTTTTTAATAAATAGCCCAAAGTATGTGCTAGGAGCAATATAGCAACGTTATTTAAGTCATTAAAGTAAACAAAAATGAATGTTCTTTTGATTGGCGCTGGATTTCTTACTTTCAAAGTAGTGGAAAAATTGAAAACTAGACCTTGGAAGTGCTGGAAGAGTGCTTGAATTTGACCATTAAAAAGGTGTTCAGAACCTTGAAATTTGAAGCCTGATATATGGCAATATGAAAAGTTCTTGGGGTGCCTAAACTCTTGCAAGACACTGTAAGTCCCATAAAAGGTCTTGCTCCCTATTGAGGTCGTGTGGTACCTTTTATCTGGTGGACTAATGTCACATTGTGCCTAAGAATATGCGCCCTCTTCTTGTCCCTAATCGCTTTATCATCAGAGAACATTCCTCTAATAAGGTCACCACCCCGACTAACCTTCACCCTGTTAATTATGAGGGCCGGTCACGACTATTAGTCTGTGCGCCGTTCACCCTATCAGCAGGGGCCATTATCGCTGTTCTGTAAAGAGACGGGGAGATGGCCTTTGAGGAGGTCATTTGATTGGTGCAAGATTAGGGACTCCTCTGGTAAAGTATTAAGAAGCTAGTTCCTGGCAGGTCATTGTGACTTCCTCCATATTTCTGGGCTTGATTAAAAATTGATCGACAGCAAAGGCAATGAGAATGATTGCAGGTATTACTCACCCTTGACACACCGCTCTATTTGCTTAGTCCTCATCACTTTCCTTGTACTAAAAAGGGAAGTTCTGTCAGGAGGGGACCGGACCAGAACGGAGGCAGGAGGCAGGAAGGGAGAACTCAATTGCGTTGACGACCAAAACTTTTATTTAGTAAAATAAAAGTCATCCAAAACTCAGGGACAAGACAGAACAAACAGGCTTTAACTAAAAACGTGCAAACACAGGTTTCTTCCGACTCAAACGAAACAGGACAAAGCAAAACAGAACAGGAGATGCAGACAGAAAATGCAAAACAGAATATGCAATGAGCCAGCACCCGCAAAACCCACAACCCACCCTTAAGTAGCACACACGTAAGTTAGCTGATCTGCTTCAGCTGGTGCCCAGGGGGCGGGGACAGCCTGTCGCCATGGCGACCATGCTGGACATGACAGAGCCACCCCCTTTTAAGGGACAGCTCCTGAGGTCCCAAAAAAATAAATTATTACCTCGCACCCCGGAATGGTTCGACGCTCTCGATTGGGGTAACCCCGCTCCCTCCTCCGAACATGCAGGAACGGGGAGAGGCAGGCGCCATCGGCGTCGGACGGATCGGACTCGGCGCTCGGCAGGGGGGGTGTCGGACAGGCGATCGGCAGCGGAGTCGTAATGGGTCGACGCTCTCGATTGGGGCAACCCCGCTCCCTCTTCCGAACACGCAGGAATGGGGAGAGGCAGGCGCCATCAGCGTCGGACGACCGGACTCGGCGCTCGGCAGGGGGAGTCCGGCGGGCAAACAGGACAGGCGATTTAGACAGGACAGGCAAACAGGACCGGCGAATCAGACAGGACAGGCAGAATCAGAACCGGCAAACAGGACAGGTAAACAAGGGAGTCGGACTGGCAGGAAATCAGGACAGGCAAAACAGGAGAGTCGGAATCAGGACAGGCAAAACAGGAGAGTCGGAATCAGGAGAGGCAAAACAGGAGAGCCGGAATCAGGACAGGCAAAATCAGGATGGGCAGAATCAGAACAGGCACAATCAGAACGGGCAGAATCAGGGCAGGCAGCGGAGTCAGACTGGCAGGCAGCGGAGTCGGAGTCGGACTGGCAGGCAGCGGAGTCGGAGTCGGACTCGCAGGCAACGGAGTCGGAGTCGGACTGGCAGGCAGCGGAGTCGGACTGGCAGGCAGCGGAGTCGGAATAGCAGGCAGCGGAGTCGGACTGGCAGGCAGCGGAGTCGAACAGGCAGGCAGGGGAGTCGAACAGGCAGGCAGGAGAGTCGAACAGACAGGCGTCAGATCTTCCTGGGGCAATACCCAAAACCCCCCTCGCACTCCGGAATGGATCGACGCTCTCGATTGGGGCAACCCCGCTCCCTCCTCCGAACAAGCAGGAACAAGGAAAGGCAGGCGCCATCGGTGTCGGACGGTTCGGACTCGCCGCTCGGCAGGGGGGGTCGGACAGGCAGGCACGGGAGTCGGATGGGATCGTCTGCTGAGTTCATTTCTTGGCTGGCTCATTCTGTCACGAGGGGACCGGACCAGAACGGAGGCAGGAGGCAGGAAGGGAGAACTCAATTGCGTTGACGACCAAAACTTTTATTTAGTAAAATAAAAGTCGTCCAAAACTCAGGGACAAGACAGAACAAACAGGCTTTAACTAAAAACGTGCAAACACAGGTTTCTTCCGACTCAAACGAAACAGGACAAAGCAAAACAGAACGGGAGATGCAGACAGAAAATGCAAAAATGAATATGCAATGAGCCAGCACCCGCAAAACCCACAACCCACCCTTAAGTAGCACACACGTAAGTTAGCTGATCTGCTTCAGCTGGTGCCCAGGCGACCATGCTGGACATGACAAGTTCAGGGAGAATGGATTCATTGAAAGACAAATCAAGAGAGAAAGAAAGAAAATAAGAAAGAATGAGGGAAAGAAAGCACCACAGAGTAAAAGAAAGAGAGAACTGAGAGGCACAGAACAAGACAGAGAAGAGATAAAATAGAGTGCAAAAAGAAGAGAGGGAGAGAGAGAGACAAGACAGATAGAGAGAGAGAGAGAGGGGGAGAGAAAGAAAATAAGAAAGACAGACAGAAAGAAGGCACAAGTGAGAGCAAGGCAAAAGAGAGAGTGAGAGAAAGAGAAATAGAGAGAATATAGAATGAGAGGGAAAACAAAAAAGAGATAGAGACAATAATTGAGAAGAGAAAAAGGCTGCAAAAGACAGAGCAAAAACAGACCTAAAAAGAGAGACATGGAAACAGAAACAAGAGAGAGAAAGAAAATTGAGAGAAAGAAAGAGCTTAATGGGGGATAGAGGGTAAAAATGAGAGAAAGAAGGTAAAAGAGCAAGAAAGTATGAAAAAAAGAAAGTAAGAAGGAAAAAAAGGAAGAAAGAAATAAAGAAAGAAAGAGAGTAAGTGACCCGTTTCGTGACAAGAGATGGAAAGGAGAAGACACCGAGATAGCAAAAGAAAGAAGAAAATAAATAGAAAAGGAGAGACAAAGGGGTATAGTAAAATAGACAGAAATCAAGAAGAGACAATAAGAGAGAGAATGTTTGAAATATAGGGAAAGAGAGATAAATAAAGATAAAGAGAAACATGTTTAGAAAGAGAAAGAGAGAGAAAGAGATTGAAAAATGAGAGACAAAAAAAAATAACAGAGAAAAAGAGAGAAGGTAATATAGCTCAAGTTGTTTTTTCCAGTGGTGCATGGCTTTGTCAACACCAAGTGGACATCTTTCAAACTGCAGTTGATTTTGCTCTTGTGCTATTCTAGGTATTGTCTCACAGGGTCAAATCAAAAACGTTGGCGGGCCTGATTTGGCCTGCAGGCTGTATGTTTGACACATGTGGCTTAGAACAAATCCTTTGTTGTGTCTGTATTAGGGGTGGGCAGATGGATACAAACATTTATAGTTTTGGTGCTAAGCAAGTACCTGGATTGGATTGATACTATTCCTGGGATCAGCACTTCACCCGTCCACCAATTTCCTCAGTACTCCTATGGATGCATGGCGTATGAACATAAAATATTTTTGGTGCTAATCCAGAGGTCACAAACTTACGTCCTGGGGGCCGCGATTGGCCCCCAGGATGATAGGTTGAGGCCCTTGCCTTAATATGGAAGTTAAAGGGAATTATGTGAATTATTTCCCCACTAGATGTTGCTGAGTGGGATCAAACCCAGCCACAAGCCTTCCTGTGCATAGTTTGCATGTTCTACGCTTGGCTGCGCGGGTTTCCTTCCACATTACAAAAACATGCATTTCGGGTTAAATGATAAATTGTCTGCATTTATATAGCGCTTTTCAAGTCACTGAGAACCTCCCAAAGCACTTTATAATGTTCTTCATTCACACACACTCACACACACTTTGTAGTGTCAGCCATGCAAAGCAACTACCTGCTCTCAGGGGATATTAGGGATTCAGTGTCTTGCCCAAGGACACTACGACAAAAAACACGGAGGAACCGGGAATCAAACTTGTTGATACCAAGACGACCGCTTTACGTCCTGAGCTACTGCCGCCCCGTTAATTGGCTAGTCCAAATTGTCCCTAGGTGTGAATGAGCGAGTGAGTTGTATGTCTCTGTGTATAGGATAAAAGAGGATAAGCGGTGCAGATAATGGATGAATGAATGGATATATGTAACATAAAAAGACCAAATAACATGACTCAAAGTGACCAAAACGCGCATTATTACTTTTGAAAAGAAGATCAATAAGAAAATACAAAAAAAAGAAAAAAAAGATAAAAGGAAAAAAAGAAGGGGACAAAAAAGAAAAAAAGAAAAAAACAACAAAAAAAACAAGTAGCAAAACTCAAGAAAAAAATGAAACAAAATGAAAATAATAGAGAAAAAAAAAGAAACAAAATGAAAATAATAGAAAAGAGAAAAAATAAAAAAATGAATTGAAAAAGGAAAAATGGCTTTTTTTGCTTTGGTCCTTCTACTTTGCTCTCTCTTTTTCTCTGTTCTATCTTTTTTTCTTTCTTTCTTTCTTTATTTTTTTCCTTCCTTCCTTCCTACCATCTGTCCGTCCGTCCATCCCTCTTTCTTTCATTATTCTTCATTTTTTAACTTTCTTTACTTTTTCTCCATTTTATTTCTTTTGCTTTCTTTTCCCAATGTTACCCTTACCTTTTTTTCAACAATTTTTTTTCCTATTTGCGTTTGTTAAAAACATATTTTTTGTCTTTTTAGAGAAGGGATGGGTAATAATTGGAATAAATGGGCTCTCTTTCAGTCTCCGCAGTTTGCTGTCTTCCTTGGACTCAATTTTGGTTGCACTAGACATTTTGGCGACATCTAGTGGAAAATATAAAACTCTCTCCCTTTAGGAACAGCGGAATGTTTTTATCAGTACTGTTTTTGTGGAAAACCCCCATTTGTCCAACCCTGAGATTCCTAGTTTAAGAGACCCCCAAATCAATTGAGTTTTAGGGTCTTGTGCTAATCAGTCATGACCTATTCCCATAAATGTTAGCGCTGAACAATTGCAATGCACTATTGGACAAAGCAACATGGTTTTAAGACTTTGAATTATCTACGACTATGTTTTGTCCTAAAAAGCAATCCAAGTGTGGAGAATTCTCATAACACCGCTCTGCTCACATTGCCAGAGGGCAGAGATAGATAATAACACATACCATACCCCCTTCCTCCCCTCCACCCCTCATAAAAATGTGGTGGCTAATGCTATTTGCTATTCACTGGAGATTAGCGTGGTGCCATTATCACGCCTTTTTAGCCTATTAAACCAGGGGACTTGCGCAACATGCTCTGCAAATACACCATGAACTGGTTCACATTCTCATTTCTCGTCTGCAAATGACCCTACTGCAAGCTAGAAACACTTTAAACTTAACTACACTGAGAATTCACATACAGCGTTCAAACCCTTTTATTCATGGCAAAAAAATCAAGCACATTTCAAGGACTTTCAAGGCCAATTTTTCAATTTTTCCATTACTTCAAAGGAAGAAATCCAGCGCCGATCAAAAGAATGTTTGTTTTAAATGGAGTTCTATACTGAAGACAAAAAAAGAAATAACTTTATGTATAAAAAGCAGAACAATTAGCCAAATTTGGACTCATTTTAATATATGGATTTCTCCAAAGAAGAGTGCATTCTCTTTCAATACTAAAGACTGCTGATCTTTTGCTTTGGATTTACTTATCTTAATTTATTATTATTTTTGAGTCAGACTGCCAAGAAATATGGCAATGACAACGATTTCAAGCATTTTCAAAGACTTCACCCAAAATTCAAGAATTTTCCAGACCTTGAAAACACAACATTAAAACTAAAGCATTTTCAAGGATTTCAAGCATGCCTCTGAAACCTGCACATAAGAGCAAGTAACAAAAAACTCGTAACCAAACAGGAAATACTGAAATATAAATTTACGTTGATGGTACAGAACCACACAATGAATTTATGATGGTAATGGATGCTATGTGCCGACTGCAATCAGACCAACATAGTTATATTGTAATGAGTTTTTGTCTAGGTCAGTGGTTTTCAAATGGAGGTACTCTGACCCCTGAGGGTATGTGAGATATTAAATAGATTCAGAGTAAAGAGCTTGTGATACAATAATGTAAATGTAATTGTGGAATTGTCGGAACATCCAATTTACAAAGTAGGTCTGAGTTTCCAGTACTGGACAACTCTTATAGAAGTTTGTCATTGTTTTACAATGTTTCTAGCAGAGTTCGTACACCTCTTTCATGGCCAAATTCAGGCACTTTTTGAGCACTTTCAAGGCCAATTTTACATTTTTCCAGTACTTTCAAAAGGAGAAATCCAGCGCCGATCAAAAGAATGTTTATTTTTTATTGTTTGGGACTTTGATGACTAAAAAAAAGAAGGTTTCTTGCCATCTGCACATTCTTTGTGCTATATTGAGCTGTTCCTGTCTATCATTTATGATATTTTATGCCATTGGGCTGCTATAAAATGACACAAATTCTGCCATTCTGCCGTAACAATGCACGTCACACTTCAGATTCAGATTTACTTTATTGTCATTCGTTTACACGTGTATACTGAACGAAATATCGATACATCTGACCCGCACAGTTTCTTTGAACGTCAGCCGGGATAGATAAGATTAACCATGTCTTCGTCAGAATTTTAGCGCAGCAGTTCGTCATCTCGCGGTTTGATGCCACTTCCAGTTGTTAAATGGTCCAGTTTATTGTCCAGAGAGCGAACGTTGGAGAATGGATGGGAGAGGCGTTTAGCCTTTAGCCTGGCTGTTAGTCCGGCCCGACAACCTCGCTTCCTCGTCCGGCGGTCACGCCGCTGTCTTGCCACTCTGCTTCGCTGCTTTGTAGGCCGCTGGGTCTTGTTGACATAGCAGTCCGTGGCTAATAAACACTCCCGATTGGTCGTAGCACCGAGCGCTTGATGTCTGGATGATCGCATATCCAGCAAAAAAAAACTGCGATCGTATCTTAATCTGCAGTTCGAGCCGACTTTGTGCGCCGTCAAAACTGAGTCGAAGACTGGGTCTTATGGCCGACGTGTAAAAAACTGTTGCGAGCCAATGCAGCCGCAGCCGAACAGGGGCGCCGCCATGATGAATTGTTTAGATATAGGAGGTATCACAAACACGGAAATGGAGTCTAGAGGTGTTGGGTAATAATGGAGTACAATAAGGAAGACACAAAAAGAAAGTACTGTAGGTATAAAAAGCAGAAAAATGAAACAAATTTTGATTCATTCAAATTATAATGATTGTTTCGAAGGAGAGTGCATTCAATCTTTCAATTTTAGAGACTGCTGATCTTTTACTTTTGTTTTTACTTTTTTTAATTTATACGTTTTTGCGTGTTTTTCAGAAGATATGTGTCTGAATCGGTTAAAATAGAATTATAAATGTTTTTTGTGATATAATTTTCATAGCAATAAAGAGTTAATATTTGTGATTTATATTTTATTGTTTTCCACTGTCAGAAATTTTGTGTTTTAATTGTTTGAATATTTTAATGTATATTTCATGTAGGGGGTCCCTGCAAAACCAATGAATGTTTCATTATTATTGATAATATATCGGGGGAAAAATAGATACATCTGAGGAGACATTTGGCAGTGAGCCAAGAGTCAAGAGAGCTGCATCTCGAAAAAGAGTCGAAATTCCAATGACTAGTCTAATATACCTTTCCTCTTTTATGCGACAGTAGGGGGCAGTAATCCTTCACATGACAACTTGATAGTTAGGAAAGGAGCCACCATTGGCGTCATTTTTACGCCCTTTTTTCCCCATGTCTCTTCATTTTAAAGCATGGTCTATCAGTCAGACTGTCAGGAAACACGGTTATGGAAATAATTTCAAGCATTTGTAAGCACTTCACCCAAAATATAATCATTTTTATGACCTGGAATACATAACATTAAACTTCATGCATTTTCATGGATTTCAATAACCCCCCAATAAACCCTTCAGTGTCTGGCTGTGCATTTCACACCTTGGCCTTTATTTCATTTCATCAAACTTGTAACATTATAAATATGAAGAATCACTATGCATTTCAATTTTCTTTTTCCCAGCTTTGATGTTGACTTTATGGTCTTCTTTAATAAGAAGATTCAACGCATACGGGAAGAAATTTCTAAAGAAAGTGTTAATACATCACATATTAAAGGGCTGTAATCTATAGATGGAGAACATGGTGGCTGTCCAGGGAATTTTTCCCGATTTAGTGATCTGTCACTTGATAATCTTAAACAGGTGGTGAATACGGCAAAACCGACTACTGTTTGATCCGCTTCCGGGTTCGCTAAATAAAAGTCAGTTCTAAATATTATAAACATATCACTCTCCTCAGGTGTAGTTCCAGCGCCTTTTAAATCCGCTGCTATTAAACCTACACTGAAACGACCCAACCTTGATCCAGAAAGCTTATGTAATTATAACCTGTGTCAAACCTACCGTTTCTTTCTAAAGTACTTGAAAAAGTTGTGGCACAGCAGCTGAATGATTTTATATCCGAGAACAATGTTTTTGAATCAGTGCAATCAGGATTCAGGGCTAACCACTCTACTGAGACAGCCCTGATTAAGGTAACCAATGATCTTTTACTCGCAATGGACACTGGTGCTTCATCACTCTTGCTGCTGCTGGACCTTAGTGCTGCTTTTGACACTGTGGACCATAATATCTTACCAGAAGGCTTGGAAAAATGGATTGGTCTCTCAGGAACCATCCTCTTATGGTTCAGATCCTACCTCTAATATAGGACGCACTGTGTTAAATATGGTGAAATTACATCTGAGCCCTTTAGTGTTACCTGTGGTGTTCCGAAGGGTTCAGTACTTGGCCCCCTTCTTTTCAGCATTTACATGCTTCCATTGGGTGATATTATTCGCAAGTATAATATCAGTTTCCATTGCTACGCAGATGACACTCAACTATATCTTCCGATGGAGGAATCTGCCACACTAAATTGCAGAAATTTCGAGGCCTGCCTCACTGAGATAAAAGAATGGATGTCACTCAACTTCTTGCGCTTTAACTCTGGAAATACCGAAATGTTATTCATTGGTGCATCTAAATGCCGTGACTTGTTCTCAAAAACTGCTCTCAACATTGACAAATGTAATATCACCCAGAGTGACTCAGTTAAAAATGTAGGTGTCATATTTGACCCCGATCTGTTCTTTAAACACACGCAAAGAATATTACTCGAACAGCTTTCTTCCATTTTCGCAACATTGCTAAAATTCGTCCTATGCTGTCTCAGTCAGATGCGGAGATTATAATTCACGCGTTTGTTACTTCTCGTCTCGATTACTGTAAAGCACTACTGTCCGGCCTCCCGAAGTCCAAAATCAAGAGCCTCCAGCTGGTACAAAATGCTGCAGCGAGGCTTTTAACTAAGACAAGAAAGTTCGATCATATTACCCCGATTTTAGCTAAACGGCATTGGCTCCCTGTTAGCTTAAAATGTGATTTTAAGGTTCTGTTGGTATTATACAAAAATCATGCATGGATTTGCTCCCTCATATCTTTCAGATTTAATTTCCCCCTATGTTCCGGTCTGGAGCCTTTGCTCTGAAAACGCTGGTCTACTTGTGATCCCAAGAGCCAAGAAGAGATCCGCAGGTTCGAAAGCGTTCACCATCCGGGCCCCGGTGCTGTGGAATCCCCCCCTGAGATTCGATCTGCAACCTCAGTGGAAATGTTTAAATCCAAGCTTAAAACACACTTCTACTCTGTAGCATATACCAGCTCAGTAGCCTAGATGGTAAGGCGCCCGCTTTGAGACTGGGAGGTCGGTGGTTCGCGCCCCGGCCGAGTCATTCCTAAGACTTAAAAAGTGGTCGGCGGCGCCCTCTGTTGGCTGCGGCTGCATCGGCTCGCTACAACGGGTCAGGTGCAATCGACATTTCGTTCTGTGTACATTGTTACACAGAATGACAATACAAGGAAATTATTATTATTATTATTATTATTATTATATGAATAATCTATATTTTATGTTGATAATATGTGTATTATTTGCCCCCATGTATGTTGGGGATGAGGGCATGGTGTCATAATGGTCCGTAATAATAGTTTGCAATGCTCTTTGATCTGTGCAGCCCTTTGAGACTCTTTGTGATTAAGGGCTATACGAATAAACATGACTTGTTGACTTGACTATATAGTGATTTGGACAGAAACGGTTGTTTGAATAAAACACTGAGAAGTATTAGTCAAAAAGCTCGACCATCGTTCAGCCGGTACGCTACGCTAGCCAGAAAGGCTCTGTGCTGGCTTAACTAATCTCATCTCATCTTATCTCATCAGCTGCACCGCTTATCCTCAGTAGGGTTGCGGGGTTGCTTCATTATATTATATTGAGACACAGCAACTCTCCATCTGGGATGGGTAGAGGAGCACCCACCCCTCACAAAGACATTTTCCTTCGCTAGTGGAAATTAGTGGTAGGGATTAAGATGATAATGATACTGCAAGAGTGAAATATTGACTAAAAATCCCTCTGCTAGCAATTAGCGCAGCTTTTGATGGTTGTGCCAGTCACCTTGGGCAACCACCCACTCCAACTCCCAACCGGTTGAAACTCACCTATTCTCAACCACAGTGCTCATAAGATTTTCTCCTTCCCTATAACTCAGAATCTGTACAGGGTGTTTCTGTCCGCTGTGGTCTACAATCTTGATTAAAAAACATGCAATCTTAAGGAAATATCCAGGTGATGAGTGTGTCAGGCATTCCAACCTGAGAATTTGTGCAAATAAAACAGCCAATAGCACGCTCCACCTTTTCTTAGAGTTGTGCACTGAACCTTGTTTTTATTGGATGATGGACTTGTGTCTATTAATTACCGTATTTTCCTCACTATAAGGCGCACCGGGTTATAGGGCGCACCACCAAAAAATAGTTTTTGGTCCTATATTTTCCATACATAAGGCGCACCGGATTATAAGGCGCTACAATGGGAACATCGTCAAAACAGTCAGATAGTTCAGTCTTATTACCCCTTTAACATTCCGAAAGCTTGCAAAGAAGCAAATACGTGTCGTGGACACGTGCGGATGCGGTGTCCGTACGATGTCACCAAACAAACATTTCTTAGTTTCCATTTTATTTTTTGCTGGAAACTGTGTGGACAGCAAAGTGAGAATTTTATTGTGCAGGTAAACGGGGTTCTTTACTGTACATATGACAATAAACACTTTGAATTGAATTTAGTTGAAAAATAGACTCATCACAGAAACATCAAGATCGTTCTAAAACAAGATACCGGGAAAATATAAAGCTGCATAGCTCACCTAAGTTCTCTTGCAGCCTTCACGTTCATTAATGATACGTAACCATGGTCTTCTTACAACCGTGAGTGTAGTAAATCCAGGAGAGTAAAATATTTACAAATACAGAATAGTAAAAAATGTTTTCTCTATGCCGTAGTGCAACCCAGCGTGTGATTCACATTCATCTTTTTCGGCCAATTGCAGGCTTTGTTTCGCCCCTTTAGCCTATGCGAGCCTGTAAATGATAAAAAGGATCCGCCCCCTTTACCTCCGAATAACTTTAGCCAATAGTGACTGATTCAAATGATGATTGACACATTGGTTAGGAAATGAAACCCCGGTTTATAAATCCCAGCTTACACCGCGGACTACTTCGCCTTCGGGGGAAAATCTAGTCGGCGGCTGCTTGCTTTAGTTGCAAAACTTTGCGACTTAATATTGATCCATATATATAAGGCGCACTGTATTTCAAGGCGCATGGTCAGCTTTTGAAAAAAAAAAAAAAAAAAAAAAAAGGCTTTTAGGTGCGCCTTATAGTGCGGAAAATACGGTACTTTTTTCTTCATGAAAAATGCCCATAAAACACTGTAAAATTCTTTCTATTCAATATTGCACAACAAATAAACTTAACAAGGCAATTGAGCCTATGTTAAGTTTTGACAGTGATGGACTCATGTGGACGAAGCAGGAACTGCAGGCAGGGGTGCTCAAAAACAAGGACGGTATTCATGAATGAATAAATGAATTAAAAAAACAAAACAAAATAACAAGTCAAAAAAAAATAACAATGTTAGCGAAACATCTCCAAAAATGAGTAGGAAGAAGCATACGTGGATTTAATCCTAACCCCTTGACAAACTCAATAATTGTGCTTTACAGCTTAACCCCTGTGTATTAACATACAACAAACACTTCATGAATATACATAATTGCAAAGGTTCATCATCATCGTCATTATCATCACCATCACTATTCTCACTGTCATCATTATCATCATTGCTGTCTCCATGCATTTTCAGCATACTATATATAAACAGTATCTTTTATAATAACAATTCTTGTCATCTGTGCTCATGGTGACAGGTGACCGTTTTGTGGTAAGTGCTGCCCGTCATACAAAGTATCTCTGTACCTGCTGCCTGAGGGGGTACGGCTTAAGGCAGCAGGACTACCCATTGCTAAGTGTCATAATATGTGCATTGAAAAGACAAAACATGGGAGCTTGAGCCCAATGCCTCCAGCATCAATCTCCTACTTGTCTGTTCTAACTACTGTTTTGTGCAGAACAGGTGCTTTTTTTGCACTTATTAAAACTTTTCTATGTGATTGTATCCCCATCTATTTACTTTTTGTTTAGTTTTTATTATTATCACCAACATATTTATCAAATATTACTAGAATAGCTTTCTACCACCTCCGTAATATTGCGAAGATTCGTTCTATGCTGTCCCAATCAGATGCAGAGGTTTTAATTCATGCATTTATTACTTCTCGGCTCGATTACTGTAATGTATTGCTTTCTGGTCTCCCGATGTCTAGCATCAAAAGTTTGCAGCTGGTTCAGAATGCGGCAACGAGACTCTTGACTGAGACGAAAAAGTTTGAGCATATTACTCCTGTATTGGCCAACTTGCACTGGCTCCCAGTCCACTTAAGATGTGACTTTAAGGTTCTCTTATTAACATACATATGTTTGCATGGACTTGCACCCTCTTATCTCTCTGATTTGACTTCGCCCTATGTTCCTGCATAGAGCATCCGCTCAGAAAATGTCGGTCTACTTGTGACTCCAAGAGCCAAGAAGTCTGCAGGCTCGAGAGCGTTCTCCATCCGGCCCCGGTGCTGCGGAATGCTCTGCCTCCGGAGAAAAGATCTGCAACCTCAGTGGAAGTTTTTATATCTAGACTTAAGACACACTTCTATTCAAAAGCGTATGATTGATGCCCACCTCATATTTTGTATTGTCATGTCTTTTTCCGACTGCCTGGCTGAAGGTGATACATAATTATAATCTTAAACAGATGGTGAATACGGCCAAACCGACGACTTGCCAGTTCGACCCGCTCCCAGGTTCACTTATTAAAGGTCTCTTTGGCGTTCTTGCACCTTCAGTTCTAAATATTTTAAACATATCACTCTCCTCAGGTGTAGTTCCAGCTGCTTTTAAGTCCGCCGTCATTAAACCCACACTGAAACGACTCAACCTTGATCCAGAAAACTTATGTAATTATAGACCTGTGTCAAACCTACCGTTTCTTTCTAAAATACTTGAAAAAGTAGTGGCACAGCAGCTGAATGATTTCATGTCCGAGAACAATCTCTTTGAATCAATGCAATCAGGATTCAGGGCTAACCACTCTACTGAGACAGCTCTGATTAAGGTAACCAATGATCTCCTACGGGCAATGGACTCGGGCGCATCATCTTTTTTGCTGCTGCTGGACCTTAGTGCTGCATTTGACACAGTGGACCATAATATCTTGCGAGAACGGTTGGAAAAATGGATTGGACTCTAAGGAAATGTCCTATTATGGTTCAGATCCTACCTCTCAGATAGGACACATTGCGTTAAATATGGCGAATTGACATCTGAGCCATTTAGTGTTACTTGTGGTGTTCCGCAGGGTTCAGTGCTTGGCCCCCTTATTTTCAGCATTTATATGTTTCCACTAGGTGATATTATTCGCAAGTATAATATCAGTTTCCATTTCTACGCAGATGACACTCAACTCTATCTCCCGATGGAGGAATCTGCCACACTAAACTGTGGAAATTTGGAGGCCTGCCTCACTGAGATAAAAGAGTGGATGTCACTCAATTTCCTGCATCTTAACTCTGAAAAGACTGAAATGTTAGTTATTGGTCCATCTAAGTCCCGTGACTTATTCTCTAAAACCGCTGTGAACATAGACAATTGCCACATCACACAGAGCGACTCACTTAAAAATTTAGATGTCATTTTCGACCCCGATCTGTCCTTTCAAACACATGTGAAGAAAATTACTAGAACCGCTTTCTTCCATCTCCGTAACATTGCTAGAATTCGTCCTATACTGTCTCAGTCGGATGCGGAAATCATAATTCACGCGTTTGTTACCTCCCGTCTCAACTACTGTAATGCACTACTTTCCGGTCTTCCGATGACCAGACTCAAGAGTCTCCAGCTGGTACAAAATGCGGCAGCGAGGCTTTTAACAAGGACAAAAAAGTATGATCACATCACTCCAATTTTGGCTAACCTGCATTGGCTCCCTGTTAGCCTAAGATGCGATTTTAAGGTTCTCCTATTATTATACAAAATCATACATGGACTTTCCCCCTCTTATCTTTCAGATCTGATCTCCCCCTATGTCCCGGCCCGAAGCCTTCGTTCCGAGAGCGCCGGTCTTCTGGTGATCCCAAGAGCCAAGAAGTGTTCCGCTGGTTCGAGAGCGTTCTCCATCCGGGCACCGGTGTTGTGGAATGCTCTTCCCCCTGAGATCCGATCTGCAACCTCAGTGGAAATGTTTAAATCTAAGCTTAAAACTCACTTTTACTCTATAGCATACGAATAACCTAAACTTCTTATATGTAATAACTTGTGAAGCCCTTAGAGACTAATTGTGATTAAGGGCTATACAAATAAAAATGACTTGACTTGACTTGACTAGAAGGAGAATTTGAGATGAGTCAGCGGACCAGTGTCGTCTGACCTGGAGCATGCAACGCCTGCATTGACCAGCTGGCAGAGATGGGAAGCTGCGTCATTGCCGTCATGGACTTTCTGGAATAGTTTACAGGCTGGGGGCGTCGTTGCTGTCATGCACTTTACGGACAAATTTTAACATGTTACCTAGTGTTCTCTTTTATTGATGTTTACTATTGTTTGTGTACTGGTACTCAATGTTAAATCTATTCCACCCTGGTCATCCTGGAAGGGGGATTACCACTTGTGAGGCCCCTTCTTAAGGTTTCTTTTTTCCTCACGCTGAGGTTTCGAGTTTTTCCATGCCCGCATGTTGGTTTAAGATCAGGTAATGGAATAATTGTAATCCTGTGCAGTCCTTTGAGACATTTTTGTGATTAAGGGCTATATAAATAAATGTGACTTGACTATTCACCTCATTGTTTTGCTTAAATATATAGATCCAGATTGTGATTAATTTGCATAATATAATGGTCACAGCAATGAAATGACAACATTCAACAATAACAATACGAATAGTTGTATAATTGATAAACATAATAATAATAACAACAATAACAACAAAACAACAACAACAAAAATAGTAATGGCAATACTTATAATAATAAGAACAAGCTGAACTATTAGCTTGACCCATCTATTGACTGTATAAGGCTTCTGCTCAATAACGTTAATTGGACACCGATGATAATAATGTTAATACGTATCATAGTCAAATAACAGTTATAATCATTTCATCAACATAATAGTTATAATGACACTAGATTAATTATGAATTTTTACCCATCTTTTAACTCCCTAATGCTACTAATCACTAAATATCATTCAGACACCAAAAATAATTACAATTATAACAACAATGGTAAAGATAACAGTTGACAAATCCATTTATGAACAAAACGGGATTTGACAATGGCGGAAAAAAAGAAAAATGACCCAATACATGTGTGGAGATTAAAATGTCCTTTTTAAAAGGGGGTAGGATAATTGGGCACAGGTTTGTGTTAATTGGACACACCTGTACCCAGTTCAAACCTCGGTTGGGGCCCGCTGGTTATAGGAGGTGTATCAGATCCTTGCATAATATTCTTGCTTATCAACTGACCCTCTGATTTCAGTATTCTATACTAAAGTTCCCAAATCAGCTTTGGTGTGAATATATACAGTAGGGAGAATAAACTCACCATGTTGGTACTACATAACTGTATTCAGTTTTATTTTGTTTGTATACATAAAAAAGTCCACCCCATCAAGGACCTACAACTTGAAGCATTGTTAGTAAATTGTCAGGTACATCCGAAATAGATTTCAAGAAGAGGATTTAGGATACACTCTGTGGTTTTGCATGGGAAAACAGCGAGTGCAGGTTACAAATCCAAGGAAAAGATTACACAGCGCTTTGCTTTATTAGAATCAAAGAAAGATAATCACAGCAGCATGCTGTAAAATATGTGTGCATATGTTTATTTAAAGTTCAGTAACATCAATTTTAAGTGCGCAGTGAGCAAATGCTTATCATCAACAGTCTGCTCTGTCACTTCTCCAGCATCCTTACCCCCATTTCTTCTGCACCACGCATGCACCGACTTCCTCCGTGTGCCCGTAATAAACTCAAATTTCACTCCGTTAATATCTCATGAAAATCCTTTATTGACCAAGTATCATATATGCTGCCTGAAAGTTTTTGATTACTCTGGTTTAGATTGATCTGCTTAAGACAAACTTGTTCCTTCATCCAGCTCTCCACTTTCCTCCTCCATCAACCTTTTTGAAGTGTTTGTGCCTCTCAGATATTTTCTAGAAATTTTCTTACTCACTTATTTTTCTCTCTTGTAAACTGATCAGGGAGAAAATGGATAATGGATAGCACTATATATCTGCCTTGCTCCACCTCAGTGTGTCTTTTCTTGCCTGTGATCTGACGGTTACCACACATGTATACATGTGATACCAATGCCTGAGATAATCCATTGTGGGAAGTTGCTGTCACTTTGCGGGTGTTTTGGAGAACTACTCTGATTACATTTCATTTAAAGCAAGTGTTATATCCAAAGCCCGTCTTGTATTCTTTGAGAAACTGTTTGAATTTTCTCTCTTAACCCAACGGTCAGGAGTTATGGTAATTTAAACAGCCTTGTCAACGGGGGCACCAGGGCCCCATGGTAAAAAGAGGTCTAATATTAATATTATATTTTTAGGTTCCATCACAATTTTAATGTGTTTTCAGTGATCATTAAGATCTGTTTTCAGACTGTGTAGGGTTAACGTGGATGCTTTTGTGAGGCCGGGAATGGATTCATTAGTTTTCTATCATTTAATATCGGGAAAGCTCACTCGTTATGCAAGCAATTCGAGATACAGGGCCAACCCTGGAAACAATTAAGCTCGTATGTAGAGGTATCACTGTAGTCCAATCCATGAGACCTGTGAGGAGGAGTAATGGTGTTTCTCTTAAAACCAAATCTCTGCCAACCACAGGCCTGGCATGCACATCCCATTTCCAAGCAAATTCACATGTCTTGAGGACTTACTGGTTTGACACTTTATCGTCTGTACGTCCTTGTTGTGTTCACACCTCCCAATTTTCCAGCGGTCACCTCAGATAGAAGACCTGAAGTGTGCGTGAGGGGCAGTCTTGTTCAGGGTCCATGTTGTTTCGAGAAAGGTCAGGGGTCCCACCATCCGATGAGTCCATTTATTGGCCGCGACGTGTGACCTCCAGGAGCTCATCAGCGGCACCGTTCAAGCGTGAGGCCACGGAACAAGAAGCAAGCGTCTGTAAGAGTGTGTTTGTGTACATTTTGTGTGTTTCTAATGAAAAAGCATTCTCAGGTGTCACAAAGGGAGACGGATCAATTTGCAATATTGTCCACAGAAACAAAGAGAGGACTTGAAAGCGAGCACATTAAGTGACACCATTGTATGAACTCAATCAATAAACATCAGAGCCTTAGGGAACTGTGTGTGCGTGTACATGTGTGTGTTGATGTGTGAGCGAACGATAGACAAGATTGTTTAAGTTACAAACTTGATTCCTCTCTTGCTATCGTTAATTAGATAGCTATCTTTAGCCCCATTGATGGACTGGATAAGTCTTTATTTAATCTTCTCATCTAATTAACCGTCTTGCCATTAATAACGTCAGACACGTGGTTGTTGTACAATTGATTGTCAGAGCCGATGTGGTGATGCATTTTACTGACAGGCAAAGTAGTAGTCTTCAAGAGTTTTGGTATTGAATATCTGACCCAGACTGAATTATTGTTGTTTTTTTTTTATAAGAAAAACTCGTTTTGGGTGTGGTGGTAAAATGTTAATTAGCCGGAAGCCTAGATTAATTAAACAGGGTCATTTGGTTGGTGTTGGCGTAAACGTTCCACGTCTCAGCTCCCAAACCACCCCGAATATTTAGATAAAGAAAAAAGAGAGCAGTTTAATTGAAATCTTCTATTGCAAAGTTACAAAATGAAATAAAAGAGGGTATAATGACTTGACTTGACTATACCCTGGGCCAGGTGATCAAGAGACAGTTCTCCCCCCAAAAACAAATGAAAAATGGCTGACCAAAGATTTTATAGGAAAGGGGTGTGGATTGGCAAGATGAAATTATAACAGGCTAAGAAAGGAACTGAAATCTTCACAAAAGCCCTTTTTTAAAACTGGACGCAGCTGTACTTTGAAGGTTGTATGATAAGATGAGGGCTGACTAATAGGAAGACCATTGCTGGGATGAGATGGTTGGTGTTGGCGTAAACGTTCCACGTCTCAGCTCCCAAACCACCCCGAATATTTAGATAAAGAAAAAAGAGAGCAGTTTAATTAAAATCTTCTATTGCAAAGTTACAAAATGAAATAAAAGAGGGTATAATGACTTGACTTGACTATACCCTGGGCCAGGTGATCAAGAGACAGTTCTCCCCCCAAAAACAAATGAAAAATGGCTGACCAAAGATTTTATAGGAAAGGGGTGTGGATTGGCAAGATGAAATTATAACAGGCTAAGAAAGGAACTGAAATCTTCACAAAAGCCCTTTTTTAAAACTGGACGCAGCTGTACTTTGAAGGTTGTATGATAAGATGAGGGCTGACTAATAGGAAGACCATTGCTGGAAAGTAATGACATGAGAAGAGACATTCAAAAATAATATGAATACAGCAAGTAAATACCTAATTCAAACATGTGGATAAACATAAGTGCATTTCCATCTATCCATTTTTCGCTCGGTTTATCCTCACGAGGAGCCCTTCCCAGCAAATTTTGGGCAGTAAGGTGCATTTATAATAACTACTGTCACAATCACCCGGATCGGGAACACCTGTGTTCAGGATTTGGCGCCAACAGCCAGGACAGCTGATTGGCGCACCCCGTACATTTAAATCCCCTGCTTCCGGTAACACTTTGTCTGATTGTACTATGCGATCTGTTGCCATCTGCTCTCAGAAAGCCCGTGCCTCCGACTCTTTGCCTGCCTCCTGTTTTTCTGCTTGATCTCCGTTGCTGACCAGTTTCCGAATTTGCCTACGACCTGCCCTGCCGACTCCTGATCACTCTTCAGAATACTACGACGCCCTTTTTCTCCAGCCCCGACCAACAACACTACGATTACGCCTGTCCGCGACCATTCCCGCCAAGCCTTCACCCACCTGTCAAATTCCGTCAATCCGCCAACCAACGGATCGAAGAATCCCACCTTGTCATTTCCTTCCTTTCAATAAAACCAAGAAACGAGTGCAAGTGATCTCAGTCTTCCTTTCGCCCTGTCTGACAACTACATTACAATGGGATTATCAAGATAATAATGTTGCGATCAAATAATAAACTTAAACAACTGGAGGAGTCTTTCAATTATGATAACATTCAGTGACACGTGATAACATTAGTCAATAACTGTAATAATAATTTACCGTAAGTCGGAGATCACAAGTTACATTCCAAACACTGCTGCTCTAATGCCCCGGTGTGTCACGGTTGCCATGTCACCCAATTGGTCCCAGTCGTGTGCCGCCAGGGTTCTGTCATGGTTGCCACGTCGCCCAATTGGGCCTGCCCATGGACACCGGCTGAAACACGTTGACAGATTGCTCCCTGGAAGTACTGAAACGCGCCTTCGAGCCGTTTGTTGTCAGAGCGTCTGCGAAACTTCTGCTAGAATCTGTGTGATATAACTATTCCTGTGAATCTTAGTTTTTGCCTGTGTTTTGATCCTGTTTGATTTCATTCTACCATCGATCCCCGGATCGAGTGTGCGCGCATTCTTCTTCTCCCCAATGAATTGTGAGTAACGTTACGCGATTGGGTTCTTATTCCTGTTTCCTGTCGTGGAAATGGGGGGAGCTAGATACTCCCTACGCTCTGAATTAGTCAGGGGGGGGTTTGTCATGGTTGCCATGGCGCTCAATTGGCGCCAGGTTCTGTCACGGTTGCCACAGAGCCCAATTGGCCCCGCCTACTGACACCAGCTGACATGCGTTGACAGATTGCTGCCGGACTACTTAAACGCGGTCTTGCGAGTTGACTGGTGTCAGAGCGTCTGTAAAACTTCTGCTAATCTCTGTGTGATATGCCTAGTCCTGTGAATCTCCGTTTTTGCCTGTGTTTTGACCCTGTTTTATTTTTGGCCCGATCTGTTTGATTTCAATCTACTTCCGCGACCATTGATCCCTGGATTGAGTGTGCGTGCATCCCTCTTCTCCCCAATAAAATTGTGAGTAACGTTACGCGATTGGGTTCTCATTCCTGTTTCCTGTGCTGGTTCGTGACACGGTGTGTACAAAATTTTTTGACCTATACTATTTTAGAAAATTAACTTTGGTATGATAACTCATGTATTAGTGCCAAATGAAATCAATGTTTCTTTACAGAATGAAAGCACCACCAGAGTCACTAAATATTACACACTGTCCCTTTAAATGCTGTGCAGCTTTTTTTTTTTTTTTCGTGGTGGCACAGAAAACGGTGGACTGCCCTTTTCCACATTGCATACTGTCTCAATTCAAAACACCACAGTGATGTCTGAAAACATTAATGATGCCCTTCAAGGGTAATTAGTCGAAATTTTGCCATCAAAATTCATATGATACATAACAGGAGCAAAACAAGTGGTTTGTTCCTTGTCGCCCGGAATCTACAGTACGTACCGCCAACCTGCTAGTAAAGAGAATAAAAGCAGCTCTAAGAGATGGGAGGCAAACTGTCTACTTTGATAATTAATTTAATGGTGTGTGGAATATTATGGAATGCAGTTGCATGATTTTGGGGAGGAACACTACGGGTTCGGTGCGTAATTAAAAAAAGAAGTTCTCTATTAATCCCTTTGAGTGTTATGTTTTCTAAATGACTGGCCCCCAAAATACAGAGATGTGAGACTGGAGAAGTTTCCAGAGGTTATTGCCAGGAGAATGCAGGTGGCGCTGGCAAGTAGCAGACTGGCTGGAATCACCATTCAAGGGACAACTGTACAACACCTCAGGTAAACAATTGGACAAAACCTCAGGTAAACATCAGCAAAATAAAGTCCACTTAATCTTCTCAACCGATGACAGGGTGATAGTTTAGAACTAGAATTTGCTGCTCAGGGTTCAGACACTTTTTTCACTGCCAAATTCAACCACTTTATAAGGACTTTCAAAGCCAATTTTCCGTTCTTTCCCAATACCATAAAAAGAAGAAACCCAGCGCTGATCAAAAGAACGAGAACTTTTGTCACGATTGCCTGCTCGTTTGGCGCCACCTGCTGCTCGTTGCCTGATTGGCTCCCTTCCTATTTAAACTCGGTGCTCTCATTCACTCCTTGTCAGTCCGTCAGTGAACCTCTGCACTTGCAAGAAAAGCATTTTGACTCTGTCCGGGATCCTGCTCGTGTATCCAGTATCCGGTATCGATCCCATCTGCCCTGTCCTGTCCAGTATCCTGCTTGTCTCCCCCTGGCTTCCAGTTTTCCCGTGCATGACTTCTCGGCTCCACTTCCTCTGCCCAGCGACTGCCTAATCGCTGGCGTTTGTGTTCCCACGCATGACTGCCTCGCTTCCGTAAAATAAAGCTTAGTGTGAAAACATTCCGCGTTTGGGTCCACCCTCTGTTCAGGTTCTGACATTTTTGATCTTAGATTAGAACCCCAACCTTATTTTGGAACCCTAAAATTGATTTTAAAATCTTACTTGCAGCCCAAACCCACATCTAACCCTAGCTGTAACCCTAGTCTTAACCCTGTTTCAAATCGTAACCCTATTTTTAAACCCTACATTTAGTTTAGAACTCTAACATGGATCTCAAACCCTAGCTCCTAGCCCCAACCATATTTCAAACTGTAACCATAGCTCCAAACCTACTCTGGAAACCTACTGTATATTCAGTTTAGAAGCCTAATGCGGAACTCGAAACCTAGTTCCAACACCTTACTCTAGCTGTAACCCTAGCGGCTAGGGTTACAGCTAGAGGGCCTAGCCTCAACCCTATTTCAGGACCCTAAATTCAGTTACTATCCTGAAAAGGAGCTTACACCTTAGTTTCTATGCCTAGCTCCAAGCCTGTTTTGGATCCATTAAATACGTTTAAAACCCTTATTTGAAGCCCAAACCCTAGCTCCTAACCCGAGCCCAACACCTAACCCAAGAAAATGGCAAGAGTTACAAGCATTTAGAAGCACCTAACGTAAAATTCACGCTCTTTTCAAATTTCAAAAACACGACACATTAAACTTCAAGCATTTTCAAGGATTTTAAGCACCTGCAAAAACTCTGATCACAATAAGAATTTAGCCCTAGATATAAGGCGGCAATATGTGGCAAATTTGCATGAAAAATTAATTCAGTGAGAAAAAAAATGTTATGATGAACAACACCCCTTGTTTTTGACTCCCTGTTACCTTTGCACATTGTTTTTACTCAAACATTTTGGGCCATGTTCTAAATGGTAGAAAAATCAATACAAATAAAAATCAGAGCATAGTGCGGTATGTCTCCTTCAAAGTTAAAAAGAACAAAAATATTAATAATGATAATCAAGGTACTACCTCCGCCTCACATTACTGGCGTAGCTCCTTAGGGTCCATTTCGTTTTGCTGCCCATGCTGCTCAAAGCTCATGAATAACCAAGGTGATGCGATCGTTCTCTACATTAAAAACTTCTACATCTAGATTTAGATCCCTTAACTCGACCTCAGGTGAGAGAGCACTGAAAAATTTAACAGCCTGTAGAACCTTCTTCACTGCCCCTTCCACAAATTAAAAAGTAATTCACATCTCGGCTACTTTCGAAAAAAGCATCGCTGCTGACTGCTGCGAGCCTTACCTTTTTAGACGAGGGTTTTAAACAAACAGACACCGTACCTTGCTTATGGGGGCGAAAAATCACCCTCCTTATTGCATTAAGGCAATTAAACCATCTTGGCCCTAAATAATAAACTCCCAAACTTGCAAAGAGTGTTTAATATTTCATCTTTTATTCAGGTTCAGGGAGTGCTTCTATGGTGAATGCAGACCTCTCCGTAGTGCAGGTGGGTTTCAATATGAGGCTTTTAGATGGCATAAAGAAGGTGGGGCGAGTTGGGTAAAAGCCATTGGCTGAATAATGAATCACTTACCTGTGTCCTGTGCCAAAAACAAAGAAAATAGATGATAATTTCGATCGGCGAGGTTATAAAGTAAATTCAAAATAGGGGTCGGGATATAAAGTACAAGTGCTGAAACGAGCTAAGGAGGGCAACACCATTTAAAAGATGAGAAAATACTATCTATATATCTATATACTGAAACCATATCACCCTAGTGAGAGGTGGCTAGAGTCAAGAACACACTCACATTCACCAAACATTTGTTCCACTTCACTCTTCTCAACCTGACACAGAACATTAAGCCCACAACACAACAAAGGGTGAGTTGCTGTGCCATGCAACTCTTTATTAGCTGAGAGGCCGGGGCAGCATACACTGGTTTAACCCTTCTACACCATATAGTTCGAGCCCACTTTGGCTCCCTGCTGGCCCCAGAATGCCACCAAGGAGCCCATTTTAGCCAGTTCGAGCTGCGGCACTATTAGTCTTTCTTTACTATCCTTTGCCATTCACACATATATATATATATATATATATATATATATATATATATATATATATATATATATATATATATATATATATATATATATATATATATATATATATATATATATATATATATGCCTAGCACACACTTTCGCATCAATTCAATTAGAGAAAACACTACAATGCATTTATTTTCTCTCTTTTCTCATTTTAAATAAAAGTTGGGTTTTTATATAATTTCACAACCACAGACTGCTTGAAAAAAAAACAATTAGGTGTTTTGGGAGCTTCAAAACGCTCAAAGCTCTGCATTTCTGGGTCTTGTCCACAAATATTTTACTTTTTCTTCAGGCATTATGTATTGCAAAACATATTTTACAAATAAAGGGACTAAAATTCAGCACACTTTTACCGTATCCGTTGCCCCATTGATTTTGTTGTTCCCAAATAAGCGACACCCCTCCCCATGCACTGTCTTGCAATCAAACAGATTTTATAATTCTAAATACGGCTTTGATGCAATTATATACAGTAGGGAGAATATCAGTAGGAATAAATTCAGTGGTCTCGTAATCTGCGCATGTTACTGTATTCAGTTGTACTTTGGAGGTCAATATTAACTTGCTGGCAATTGAGAGTTCTATGTTACATCATGAGAGAAGGAGGATCTGTTAGCCACCAGAAGACATTGTTATTCATGTATATGACACTAAAGACGAGCACAATAGAATTGGTCTAGCATAATAGGGCGTGCCGCACAATTTGCAGAAAATCGGAGACTTTCATGTGCTCCATATGGTCGTGAAAATACAGTGATCCTTCGACTATGTGCGCTCACTTCTCACTTGCAGAGAACTGAGGTGCCATGCTCAACTGAACCAAATTGTACGATGTCAGGGTCATTAATCTACAAATAAAATGTAAGTGCTATTGAGAAGTAAATTAGGCATGAAGTCAATAATAGCCACAAAAAGGACAGCGTCCTATTTAACAAAAATAAACGGGTGTCTGTGTAAGGAAGTGTGAACGTGTGGTTGTTCTTGCCTGTAATTAGACTAGAAAGGGATTTTACTGTGTGACGCACATACTTTGTGCTACTTTTGAGATGTTCCTATCTATGATCAATGATTTTTTTGTTTCAATGGACTGCTATAAAGTAACATAATTTCTGCCAT
Organism: Urocampus carinirostris; assembly: GCF_059441175.1. Lineage (NCBI taxonomy): Eukaryota > Metazoa > Chordata > Actinopteri > Syngnathiformes > Syngnathidae > Urocampus > Urocampus carinirostris. The sequence goes on along the minus strand of NC_142361.1, from coordinate 1,362,291 downwards.
TCTGCTTCAACAATGCGCACACAGCTTCAATATTTTGTATGTTTTTCAGAGGGTCTGTGTCTAAATTGTTTAAAATAGAATTTTGAATTATTAATTTTTGCTTGTTATAATTTATTTATAACTCTGAAGAGTTATTATTTTTAATTTTTAGTTTTTTGCTTTTTAAATTTTAGGGATTTTGTGTTATTGGAATTTATATCTGATATCTATTGTCCTGGTATTGATAATTCACTCCTCCAGTGATTTCCTTAAATCCGCGCTTCTCTATGTAGATGAATCAGCCCTTCTCTCATTCAGAGCCTTCAACTGCTCTCTAAGTTTATGCTTGAATCGTGACTGAAGGGCACACTTTTAGCACCTCTGCTTCATCCTGCGTGCCATGCAGAAAAGATGGCCAAACCTATGCTCCAACTATACTAGAAGCTAAAATGACAGAGGAAAACAGAAACTGCTGTCAGCGTGCACTTTCTTTAAGAATGCAAAAGGACATTTTGTTTTAGATTTTACGCACAGAACAGATTTAAAGTCAAACAACAACACAAAATCTCTGAATACGCAAAACAATAAAATATATATTAAAACAATTAACTCCTCAGTGTTATTACATGTTGAGAATATTTGTGTATTATATGGATTACCTCATGTGTAGTTTCTTCGATTTTCCACATGTTGAGTTTTTCCTTGCCCTCATGTAGGTTTTAGATCAGGGGATGGTGTAATAATAGTCTGTAGTCTGCAATAATCTGTGGTCTGTACAGCCCTTTGAGAATCCTTGAGATTAAGGGATATAAACATGATTTATGAAAGATAAAATGCACAAAAACACAACAAACTGTTTACAATTCTAATTCTATTTTAACCAATTTACATAGATTTTCTGAAAAACACTAAAAAAATATGAATTAAAAAAAGTCAAAGATCAACAGTCTCTAAGATTGAATGCACTTAGCTTTAACGCATATAATATAATCAATTAGCCCAAATTTGTCTCATTTTTTTCTATTTATACATACAGTACTTTTTCTTTTTTCTCCTCGGTATTGAACTCCCAAAAAAACTTATTTTTATCAGTGCTGGATATCTTCTTCTGGAGGTACTGAAAAAAATGAAAAATTGGCCTTGAAAGTGCTTGAATATTGCCATGAAAAAGGTCTATGAACCCTATACAAGAAACTCTGCTTAGCCTTTCTGAGATTTTTCTTCTCCCTGAAGATAGCGGCCTGGCCATACATCATCAGAATTAAAGGCTAGTGTAATGACGCAGGGTCTCAGCAGCATGATTTCTGTCGGATCGCCATGCTGCTTCATTAAGGCCACTCAAGCTAACGAGGTGTGGCTGTAATAAAGTCCTCCCACCGGTCGGCCAACACTGATGAAGGGGCCGTGATCCAAAAGCCCGAGATAGAATTAGTAGCAAATAAGTTTTAGTAGAACAAAGGGACAGGGCTTTCCAGTGGGTGTGGGGGTCAAAGTGCGATTGGGAAATACGCTTAGCAGAACACACACAAAAAAAAAGATTTTTTTATGATCAGTAGATCACTTTGGTCATCCCAAAGCAAGCTGAATACAGATACGTTTGATTGCTGCTTAAAAACAATCTTAAATACATACAGATATACCTCGGTTAATGGGGACCAGAATCACCTGTATAAGTGAAAATCCACGGATTAACGTCGCACCTACGTAAGTGTTGAATTTACCTCAAGCTGACTGACAGAATAAAGGTAGAATAGAATAGGTAGAATAAATAGTTTTATTGTGATGATACAAAATTTAAATTAGAGGGCCTTTTGCTTTTTGTGTGAGAAAGCAATTTAGAGAGCGTGCGGCTAGCTGTGTGCTAGCATCAGATATCCTCTATTGAAGACAGATCTCCGTGATGATTAAAATTAAACCATGCCGGATCTGGCGTAGTTAAGATACAGGGTCCGCAGTTGATGCTTCGAGAGTTGTTAGCTTAGCTGTTAGCGGTAAGTCGGACCAGCAGCACCTTAATCTGTCCCTTGCTGTCAGAACACAATGCACGATAAGATATAAAAATAAAGACAAAAGAAATTCAATTCAAGAGTATTAAACAAAGCACGAAATAGCAATGGGTCTCTGTATACAATCATGTATTTTTTTTCATATGTGCACAAAAGATTCAAGATAATACAAAACATGTCATTTGTAATTGATGATTTACGTGAATGTCTTACAATAGAAATTATAAATGAAAAAAGGAGAAATATTGTAGTCAGTTTTGTATATAGATCACCGGGGTCAAAATTTGAAACCTTTACAAACTGGGCTGAAAAAACAATAGGCAACTAAACACTATTTATCTGGGGAGATTTCAACATCGATCTAATGAATCCAAATAAACACAAAAACATTGATGACTATATTAATATAAAGTACAGTATGAGTTTGTACCCAACTATATTAAGGCCTAGTAGAATCACCTCACACAGTGCAACACTCATTGACAATATATTTACAAATAATATTGAATTTACAAACATCAGCGGATTACTGGTTTGTGACATTTCTGATCACCTACAAGTATTTACAGTGAAAAGGTTACGAGACAAGAATAGAATAGAATATACCTTTATTGTCATTGTTACAACAATGGGTTGAATATATTGTGACAACAAAATTGGACGTGGCACTCCAGGTTCCACATTTTACAGTGAGGATAAAGAAAACAAAGAGATAAAGGAACAAAGAAGATGTGTGTACTGTCCATGTTGCATAGGCTTTGTTTTCCTCCGGAGTGGGGTGTATGGGGGGGTGAGGGACAGAGATGGCCGGATCCAACTAGATGTTTGATCTTACTGTACACACGGTGTCCAGTGTTTTTTCCCTAATTGCTCAGTCCACGTATTGAATGGATTTGGGAAGTACAGTCCTTAAACATGCCCGATTAAAGTCGCCGGCGACGATAAAAGGTCCGTCGGGGTGTGCAAGCTGCTGTTTATTGATAGCAGTGGGCAGGACATTTAGCGCTATGCTAACGTTAGTATCTGGTGGAACGTTAGCATCCGGTGGAACGTAAACAGCAAGCACAATGACCTATCAATCAACTATGGAATATGTTTGCAAACGAGTTAGAACTGAAGAGACCGTTATATCACTCTATGAGGACTTAATTAAACAAAACTGGAATGCTATATATGGTACAGAGGATGTGGATAGTGTGTTTGACATATTTTTGGTAATATTCACAAACAAGTATAACAAAAACTGTCCAATGAGTGTAAAGTAAGCTACTTTTAGTTATTGTGTACTTCTCAGAATCCTATTTTACAAATTAACTTGCTATGAAATTAACCTGTTTTTCTAATTTAATACACAAGTAATCATTCACACACACACACACACACACACACACACACATATTCTCATTCAAAAATCTACGCATTTCAGTCTTTTTCCATTGTATGTAATGTAAAGCGCATGCGTGACTCCATTGTATGTACTGCGCATGCGTGACTTTTCAATAAATACGCGCTACTGAACTGGAAGTGGTCAGAGAGATTCAAACAACCAAACGGGCCACGTTGGCCGATCTCTCTCCTACTGCAGTAGTCCTTTTAAACATTATTTCCTGCCTCTGCCTGAATTCCTTGGTCAGCCGTGGGTTTATATCTTTTTAAACTCAACATGAGACAAACTAATATTAAGAACAAATCTGTAAAGCATCCATGGATAAGTAAAGGTTCATATAATGCTTGTAAGAAAAAAACACCATATATAGAAAATTTATTAAACTAAGAATTGAGGAAGCCGAATCCCGATGTAAAACGTAGAAAAACAAATTGACAGGAAAAATAAGAGCGAGCAAGACATTATACTATACCAATTTGTTACATAATAACAAAAGAATTATTAAAGGTATTTGGGATATATTAAATAGAATAATAAAAGGAAAGAATGTAAGTAATGCATATTCAAACTATTTTATTGATAAGAAAAATGATAATAATTCAAATCAAGTTGTGGAGCATTCCAATAGTTATTTTGTAAATGTTGGACCCGAGCTAGCTGCAAATATCCCAGAGTGCAGTAGTAAGCAATTTAAGTCACTGATAAAAATTAACTCCAAGACCATGTTTTCATCTGGGGTCACGGAGTCAGAGATCTTAGACTCAACAACTGTAAAAACAAAACGTCTATGTTTGTTTTGACATAGATATGGTACTAGTTAAGCAAATTATAAATATAATTTTGAAACCATTGACCTACATATGTAATCTATCGTTTCTAACAGGCAAATTTCCAAATCAAATGAAAAGAGCAAAGGTTATACCAATATACAAAAATGGAAACAAACACATTTTTACAAATTATAGAACGGTGTCTCTGCTTCCTCAGTTCTCTAAAATATTAGAGAAACGTTGCAATAATAGATTAGAACAATTTGTAGATAAACATGAATTGATTAATGAAAGTCAATATGGTTTTAGAGCAAACAGATTAGCAACAATGGCTATTATTGATGTAGTAGAAGAAATCACCCATAGCATAGAAAAAAAGAGATACGCAGTTGGGGTATTTATTGACTTGAAAAATGCATTTGATACCATTAATCATAATATACTGTTAAAAAAACTGGAGGGATATGGCATCAGGGGCGTGGCTTTGCAATGGATTCAAAGTTATTTTATGGGGAGGAAGCAATATGTGAACATGGGAGAGTTGTCATCTGAATACTTGGACATCTGTTGTGGAGTACCACAGGGTTCTATCCTGGGTCCAAAGTAATTAAATTAAATATTAATGATATTTTTAAAGTTTCAAAACTATTGAAATTAGTAATATTGGCAGACGACACTAACATTTTCTATTCAAATGATAACTATATTTATTTGGTAACCTGTATTAATCGTGAATTAATTAACCCAAAAGTATGGATGGATATAAATAAATCATCTTTTAACATGTATTTTACAGTGCTTAATCTGGCTGTATCGGCTCGCTACAGTTTAACTGTACGGGTCAGGTGGATCGACATTTCGTTCTGTGTGCATTGTTACAAAGAATGACAATAAAAGTAAATTCTATTCTATTCTATTCTTCTTCTTCTAAGACAATGGAGGGATAAGAGAACCTCGCATCAAGGCAGCAAGGCTGATATGACAATCTGATAAAAATAAAGTGTCACGGTCTAATGTGATGAGGCCATATAGCTATTTTATAGGGAATTGGGAAAACAACTCAAGAACCTTAGAAATTATATATTCCTTGTCACATTCATACATATACATATACACACACACATATATATATATATATATATATATATATATATATATATATATATATATATACACACACACACATACCGTAAATTCCGGACTATAAGGCGCACCTGATTATAAGCCGCACCCCCCACATTTCGGGAGGAAAACGGATTTATTACATACACAAGCTGCACCGGTATATTAGCCGCACGGATCCACATTGAGAAAATAAGTCCTTTTTAACTGAGCAATCTTAATGGGGAGAGCCTGCATAGATATGTTGTTTCTCTGTTGCTTGCTGATTATCAGTTTGTCAAATTATGATTATCAGATTATCATATTATACCTCTAGCCATCAGATTGAAATGCTTGCTTCGAGGCGAAATGGCTGAGTCAAGGTTCTGACCTGACTATCACATGCCGAGGGGGGATTTTTTAAGGATTATTGTTCTATCTTCTTTATTCATTATCCGTTATCGGTCAGTTCATAATACGCTATATAGCCTAGGAGCCGGGAAAAAGGCCAAGCTAAGGTCCTAGCGGGGGAATTTAGTAAGGGTTATTGTCCTATGTTCGTTATCAGTTATCCATCATCGGTCGATTCAAAATTCAATACAAAGCCACGGGCCGAGACACTTGTTCTCAACCAAGAGGCCGAGTCAAGATCCTAGCCACAGAGCCATGCAGCGATCAATGCGAATGCACCGTTCCCGGAGGTACTGCAACACCGGGCCGATGCGCGGAGTGGACAGAGCAAGCTCTTATTCCATCTGGGGGGGGGTTAAGGGTTATTGTTCTATCTTCTTTATTCATTAGCCATTATCCGTTATCGGTCAGTTCATGATACGCTACAAAGCCTAGGAGCCGGGACTCTTACTCTCAGCCAAAAGGCCAAGCTAAGGGGCCGGTCACACAGACATTTACGGCTGAATCACGGCCAGAAATTTCTGCCTTTGAGGCGGACGTTATTGGACGCATTGAGTTCGCCATTAAGACGAGATACAGCGGTGCTCAACACGAGTTTGGAAATTCGCGTGCGGGTGGCAGCGCGAAAAAACTTTACCCTGCTCAATTCTTCAGAGCGCGGGTACACAACCTTTCACGAGCGTATTGAGGCTGAACCACGACCAAAAATTTCTGGCCGTGAAGCAGATGCCGTTGGGCGCTGTTGGACGTTTTGAGACCGCCATATAGACGAGATAGAGCTGTGCTTTACTCGCGGTCGGAAATTTTCACGTGGTCGGCCGCGTTCAAAACTTTTGAGCTGCTCAAAAGTTTGAGCACGTGTTAAACCGCGTGCCGCACACGTGGTCAACACGAGGCAATGACGCGAAAATGACGTGCTATGGCCAAGGCGTGGTTACGACGCTATAAATAGCAGCGGGTAATCACGAGCACGGTCATAGCGCAATTTGCGGAGCACACGTTCACAGTCAAGATTTGAAAATGGATCCCTGTCACCATAGAGACCTCGTCTTAATCCATTTTTATTTCTTGACAATACATTTCATAACAAGATAATAAATTAAAAATGATAAACTATTACAATAATAACATATTGGCTAATTTCAAATGACAAAAACTAAACATTCAATTTAGACATAAATCTTAATCTAAGTATTATTTCTTATTTTTTGAGGTTTACTATTTTTTTTACTGTAATATTTTTTCACATTTTTATTGCACACAATTCACACGCTTCCTTTTATTTACCAAGGAAACACAAACAATTGTTAACAATTTAACAACAACTTTATTATTATATCAAAATTATCAAAAGTAATGAAGTAAACAGCAAAGTAAACAGCAAGGCATAACATAGCCCATCTTCCACAGCTGAAAAACACAGTAACAGAAAAATATCAAACATCATACGCTACTCCGTAGCATCCTCCTGGTGCTGCTGCTGCTGCTGCTGCTGGGGAGCCTGCTGCTGCTGCTGGGGAGCCTGCTGCTGCTGCTGGGGAGCCTGCTGCTGCAGAAAAACACCACCATACTGCCACTGGCTGTACTGGTCATAGTTGGGCTGGGGCAGGTAATACTGGCTGTTACTGAAGTAGGGCTGTGAGGAGGCTGTGCAGCCTGGTGGTGCAGACGCTGAGGGGCCCGGTCTGGCCCACGATGAAGAAGGCCCTTGAGTGTCACGCCTTCTGTAATGTTGACTCTGTCCTCCATCACGCATAATATCCGTGAAGAGATCTTTCATGGCAGAGAACTGCTCCTGGGGAGCAGTGCGGAGCGTGTCAGCAACAAAGCGGATGAAGGCCTCTCGGTCTGACTGAGCCTGACACTTCTCCTCCACCAGCTTCTCCAGCAGTGCTTGGTTGGCCCTCATGGTGGAATTTAGTTCCTGGATCCAGGCCTCCTCATCCAGGCTCTCCTCATCCCTCCTCCTGGTCTTGCGCCGGCGACTACACGTGGTCGAGCCTTTTTGCGCTGCTGCAAATTCCATCTCTTCCAGGATGTTGGACTGGCTTGCTATGGAGTCAGGAGTTTCCAGTGATAGCAGCAGGCACGTGGCAGATTGATGAGGGTGTCTGGAGCCTCAGTGTGGATCGAACCTGAAACAAGTTAAAAATTTGTTTAATATAATGGCATATTGACATATTGCATTAAAACATGTTAAGACATTGCATACATTTAATCACCTCAACAATTTCTTAGAATATACCTTTTGAATATAGTTTTGCAATTTAGTTTTGGAATAAAGTTAAATGAACTTTAATAAACTGTATTATCATGAAGTTTACTGAAGCGTACAAATATATTGAATGTCTTTACAAAAAAAACAAAAACAAATTTAAAATATTTAACTATTTTAGTGACATTTCAAAACTTTTCAAATAAATGTGATAACATGTACTTACTTTTGTAGAAGGCAATGTTCTTCAGCACCCACTTATCCCTATCCGTCAATTGCTTTTTTGCCTGGCCACTCGTCTTCTTGGATAGCTTTACGAACCAATCTTTGACGTTCTTCCACCAGTTATGCAGATGCGTGTACGAGACCCCGATCTCCTGTGCTTTCATCTCCCACGCTCACTTTTTCTTGTGGTAGTCCTTGGTGCTTCGGAGCCAAAGGTAATGGTTGCCCTAAAGCCACTCAACCAGATCCTGCTCTACCTGGTCGGGGAGACTCCAAGCTTGCTTTGGAGCACCATCGGCCTTCCTCTTGCCCTTGCCCTTGCCATTCTTATTATTGCGACCTGGCTCTTGCCCCCCCTCCTCCTCTTGATGTGGGGTGGGTCCCGGGAATTTAGGAGAACCAGGCTCTTCCGACACAGGATCCTCCACTCGCATGGCACCCTCCCCAGTGTTGGCAGCGGGGGTGGTGGTGGGAGCAGTGGTGGCAGTAGATGTAACACCTGAAAAGCCAGATTAGTAAAAGTGTATTTTTGATTAACAATAATTGTTTGACGAAGATTTTAAATTTTTACAAAGTATAACATAAATTATTCTTACTATCAAGAGATTTTTCCTCCTCTTCAACTAGGCCGGCATCTCTTGGACTCGCAGCAGGACTGGCCACGAACTCGCCACGAGCACTCGGACATTCAGCGGCAGAATGGACGACAGCTTGCACCTCCACTGTGGTTCCTGACTTGGGCTTCTTGGCACACTGCTTCTTCTTTTTGGTCGTGGACCTCGTCGTTGGCCTCTTCTTCGGTGCCATAGTTTGCTATTTTTAGCTTCGCGGGACTTCGCTGTTATGATTGCTCGGCAGTATTTATACACGTGGTCTAAACACGGAAATGACGCGCAAATGACACGATGAGAGGAAGCGGAACAGTCGCCGGCGTCTTTTTTCCGGCCATACCACAGACAAACGGCGGGTTGTCAAATTTTGCGCATTTTCGATCCCGGGCAACCACGGGCAAAAAAAAAACGCAAAATTTTAGCCGTGATTCAGCCGTAAATGTCTGTGTGACCGGCCCCTAAGGTCCTAGACCTAAAGCCTTGCCGCGATCATTGCGAAGGCACCGGAGGTAATTGTTAAACTGAGTGTTTTCGATTTAAACTGAGTTTTTTCGATTTTTGCAATCCGGAGCTGGAATATGAGCTTGCTTGCAATACCGGGCCGATGCGTGGAGAGGACAGAGCAAGCTCTTATTCCATCTCCGGATAGCAAAAATCATTTGTCACATGCCTGGTTCTTAATCCATCTGGCCTCAAAAATTGAGACCGTGAATTTTAGAGTCCCGGCCTTGAAGCTGACACTTTTGGAATAATACGTTTTAGAGTCCCGGCCTTGAAGGGGGGAGGGATTTTTTAAGGGTTATTGTTCTATCTTCTTTATTCATTATCCGTTATCGGTCAGTTCTAGCCTCTGGAGGTCAGGCACCACCGGGCCGACACTTTTGGAATCATTTTTTTTTTTTGGTTTGAACAATTTTATTGACACTTTTAATAGCAATTAAACACATCCACAATTTCATTATATCATATTCTAACAATATGAGGATTGAACATTTTTTATCAACACTTTTAACAGCAATTAAACACATTCACAATTTCACCATATCATATTCTAACAAGGTTTCTGGAGGTAAAGTGAAAACGTGACATTCTGCCTTTGCTCTTTATTTCCGCCAAAGCTTTTAGTTCTTGTTTGATCGTTTTTTTGGTTTGAACAAATTTATTGACACTAATAACAGCAAACAAACAATGTGAAGTTTTAACAACCCTTCTCAACAATCTTAGGGGTTTTGGGGTTTTTAAGGGTTATTGATCTATCTTCGTTATTCATTATCCATTATCCGTTATCGGTCAGTTCATAATACGCTACAAAGCCTAGGAGCCGGGACACTTACTCTCAGCCAAAAGGCCATGCTAAGGTCCTAGCCCTAAAGCCTTGCTGCGATCATTGCGAATGCACCTTTTCCGGAGGTACTGCAATACCGGGCCGATGCGTGGAGTGGACAGAGCAAGCTCATATTTCATCTTCGAAATGCAAAAATCAAAGATAGTGACTTTATAGAAAGTACACAAAAGGCAAAAGGCCAAGCTAAGTACTTAGCAAAAGGCCAAGCTAAGAACCTAGCATCAAAGCCTAGGCAAAGCTAAGGACCTAGCATCAAAGCCTGTAACTTTGTAGATAGTGCTCAAACCTAGGATCTCAGTCTGGGGTTTTTAAGGGTTATTTATCTATCTTCGTTATTCATTATTCATTATCCGTTATCGGTCAGTTCATAATACGCTACAAAGCCTAGGAGCCCGGACACTTACTCTCAGCCAAAAGGCCAAGCTAAGGTCCTAGCCCTAAAGCCTTGTTGCGATCATTGCGAATGCACCGTTCCCGGAGGTACTGCAATACCGGGCCGATGCGTGGAGTGGACAGAGCAAGCTCTTATTCCATCTCCGGAATGCAAAAATCAAAGCCTAGGAGTCGGGACTCTTACTCTCTTAGTACCACAATCAAACCTAGGATCTCAGTCTTTTTTTTTGGTTTGAACAAATTTATTGACACTAAAAACAGAAAACAATCATGACAATCTCAACAGCAATTAAGCACATTCACAATATTATATTCCAATATTACGTTTTTAACAGCAAACACAAAGTGAGGTTTGAACAAACCTTCTCGAAAATCAAACATATTCACAATTTCATTATATAACATCTTTGTTAGTGTCAATAGATCCGTCCAGGCCAAAGTCGATTGTCCTCGGTCTGAACAAATCCACCGACACCAACAGCAGCAAAACACAGCCATCAAGCATATTCACAATTTTTTTATATTTGACAATATGACGTGACGATATGACGTTTTAACATTTTTTCCTGACATTTCCAACATCAATTAAACAATTTCAGAGTTATTTTCTTTTAACAGTAGTTAACCAGCGTGTAAAAGGCAATACTATTGTGCAAGGGCATAGCTCTGCCATCCCACCCTCCCAAGCAGCATTCTTCCAGTCCTCTGTGTGGGTCCTTTCCCTTCTGCGTGGGTCCTCTCCCTTCTGGGTTCCACAACCCAGGCCGTTGCTGCCGGGACTCCCACAGCGTAGCTCCGGCTCCCCCCTCCGGGTGGGTACAGACGAGTCTTCTTTATGGCTGCGTCCTAGGCCCGCCGCTCGCAGATTGTATGGTATCTGCAGCCATTTGGAGCACAGCCACGGGGGGGATCTGCCTGCACCTCCATACCAGCAGGTTTCTGGAGGTCCAGATGGCGTCCTTGATGGCGGCGAGAGTGAGCCAGTCCCTGGCAAAGTCGTTCCGATGCCTCCTCGACCGACTCACCCCGTAAAGCACGTACTGTGCATCAGGGACCTCTCCTGCTGGCAAGTCCGGGAACTTTCCTAGTTGTTCGGCCATTGTCCACAAGACCTTGGCAGCGCTGCACTCACAAAAAAGGTGCCTCACCGACTCCTGGGCGCCACAGCCAGGTCGAGGGCACGTCGAAGTCGCTGACATTCCTCGGTGGTGCATTACAGCTCTGACTGGGAGAACTTCATGAGCCACCATCCATGACAAGTCTCGTAGTCTGTTTGGGAGGGCAGGATGATTGACGTTGCTCCAAACCGTTGTGGATTCGCCAAACGCAAGCCCCCGCACAGGGCTTACTGTAGCTCGCTCTTGCACAATAGCAATAAGGGCCCTGTGGTTTTGTAAAGTGTGACATTCTTGTGTTTCCAAATCAAACTTCTTCAAAAAATCCCGGATAAAGAGATGTGTTGGTGGCAAGTTAAACGAAACTGGAATCAAACGATTGTCTGGTACAAGCTTTAGCTTCCGCAAATATGAGCCCATCCAAAAACGGGTCATTGCTTGACTTTTCGGGTTGTTGGGTGGGCCCACAGCGTTTTGGAAGTGGAGAGAGACATATTTGCTTCCCAGGAAAAGCTGGAGGTCAGGCACTCCTTTCCCCCCTTTTTCCTTTTTCTTTTTCATTGTATCTCTTTTTATCCTTTCCCACTTTGAGCCCCAGACAAAGCGAAAGATGGCTCGGTCCATTTGTAACAGCACGTTTCTTTTAGGCATAAAAATTAAACTGATTGACAAAAGCATTGGGAGGATGATCGCTTTGATGATTAGGACCTTCCCCTCTATTGTCAGTTTTCTTAGTGACCAAAAAACAAGTCTTTGCTTAACTTTCCTTGTCACGTCATCCCAGTTGGTCTCGCCTCCTCCATCCGCATTGAATTTTATCCCTAGGATTTTCTGGTCTGTCTTTAACACCGTCAGCGGGAGTCCTGCCTTTTCTGTCTCTTTCCACATTCCATAAAACTTCACTTGTGATTTTTCTCTATTTAGCCTTGACCCAGACGCCCTCCCAAACAGGTCAGTCAAGTCAAGGGCTCTTTCAACAGATGCGCGGTCAGTACACAAAATATTAAAATCATCCATGTACAAAACACACTTGGTAATTTGTCCCCCACTTCCTGGGATATTGATGCCTTCGACAAATCTATCTTTTCTTAACATTTGTGCCAAAGGTTCAATGCAAAGAACATAGAGAAGGGGAGACATAGGGCAACCTTGACGTACACCGCAGTTGATCTCGATTGCTTCCGATAAATTCCCGTTAATCATGAATTTGCTGTAGATGTCTCGGTATAGCAGTCCTACCCAATTGATGTATTTTTGGGGAAAACCACATTTTTGCAATACCCTGAAGAGGTATTGGTGCGAGACTCGATCAAAGGCTTTTTCAAAGTCTAGGTTTAGGACCGCTAGTCGCATGTTTCTGTCTCTTGCATAACAAATGGTGTCACGGATCAGCATGAGACTGTCGCTGATCTTCCTTCCCACAATGGCACAGGTTTGGTCTGGATCAACCAAGTCTCCCAAGACAACAGACATTCGTGTTGCTAGAAGCTTGCTGAAAATTTTACAGTCCACGTTTAAAAGCGTTATGGGTCGCCAGTTTTTTAAGACAATTTTGTCTCCTTTTTTGTGCAATAGAGTAACTATCCCGATTCTGAAACTGTCTGGCATATGGTCTCGACTGGAAAATTCGTTAAAAACAGTTAACAGATCTGGTGCTAAAATATCCCAAAAAGTCCGGTAAAATTCGAGGTTGAGTCCGTCCTCCCCGGGTGATTTGCCTTTTTTCATAGTCTTTATGCAATCATTCAGTTGGTCTTGGGTAAAGTCCGATGTTAAAAAGGGGTCTTGACGCACTGATCTTGAAATATGATCTAATACATGCCCCATTTCATTCTCATATGTTTCTTTCTTTTCAAATAATTTTTTGTAGTAGTCTTCGACCAATCTGGTTATTTCACTACATTCCTTTGTTATTTGCCCGTTTTCGTTTTGAAGTTTAAAAATCCCCTCATTTTTGCCCATAATTTTTTTAGAAAAGTAGCGTGTACATTTTTCCCCTTCTTCTATTTCTCTTTCTCTGCTTCTTATTATGATGCCTTTGCTCTTTATTTCCGCCAAAGCGTTTAGTTCTTGTTTGATCTCTTTGATTTCATCATTAAAGTCCATCCCCTTTTCTGTTAGGATGAAATAGCGTTGGAGTCTTCTTTGTAGTCCCGACATGCGTTTCATCTCTTTGAGTTTCTTGTTTTTCCCTGCATTTTTAAAAAAGGTCTGTGTTCGTTTCTTTGTCATTTCCCACCATTGTGCTCGTGAATCATACGAGTCTTGAAGGGTCTGCCAGTCTTTGTACAGCTCCCTGTATTGTGCGGCTAGAGCCTCATCCTCCAGCAGGGAGCAGTTTAACTTCCACAAACCCTTCCCAACAGTCATACCTGAAGGAAATGAGAAAGAGCAGGACAGTAGCAAGTGATCCGAAAAAAAAACTGGAATTAATCTTGCATCACTCTGTGCTAAACCCCTCGTAAAAATGTAGTCTATTCGAGAGGCTCTGGCATTGTCACTACTGAACCAGGTGAAGCCCTCCTCTCCTGGATGTATGGATTTGAAACAGTCCACCAGTTTAAATGTCCGGCACATGTCTTGTAATAAAGTTGATGTTTTATCTACTTTAAACTCCTCATCATTCCTCTTTCTATCCTTCCTACTTAGGATGCAATTAAAATCTCCTCCCACGATTAGTGGTTGATGGCCTAGCATATGCGACTGGATGTCCTCTAAAAGTTCGTACCTGAGTTGTCTGTCGGCATGGCCGTATATGTTAATGAGGTTAAAATCATTCCCTATATAAGAAAGTCTTGCTAAGATTGCGCGTCCGTCTCTTATCACAGTACTCCCCTTTATGATGAGTTGAGGGTTGTTTATTAAAATGGCTACCCCATCGTTACGGTTTTCATTCGAGCCACTCCATAATGACGGATATGGCCAAATCTCTTCCCACTGTTTGGGATGCAGCATTCCTGTAGTAAAAACACATCCGTTCTGATAGTTTTTAAGAACGATAAAACACTGTGAGCCTTAACCTTTGATCTCACACTTCTCACATTGATAGTAGAGAATGTAATGTTCATAATTGTTGTTAAAGTATTTAAACTAGTTAGACAAAACCGGGGGATCTGAGTCCATTCTTTGGTGATCATCGAGATCATCGAGAGTGTCACCTGTGTCAGACACATCACTTAAGAGTAGTACCTCATTTTGAGACTCACCGGGGAAAACTCTGGGACCCTCTGACTCTCTGTCTGTGGTTCCAGGTCTTCCCCTTTTTTCTGGGTTAGGGGGTGAGCCAGAGGACCTATCAAAGGGTCTCTTACTTCATTGCCCACTAAGGGTCAGATTTTTTCCCTCCCCGACTTCCTCCGTCTCAACTTCATACAGTTCCCTTGTGGGCTTATTCACCGGCAATCGGCTTTCTTCTAAATCTCTTATCTTTGTTTCTGGTTTTTTCACCACTCCCAATTTTGTCTTACTTTTACTCCTCTTTCCAGTGCCCGTATGGGTTTTTGGAGAGTCATTCGCCTTTTCGATTTGTTTGACTTCTCCAAATCCCGGCAATGGCGTAGCAAACAAATTTGCTAATTTGAACTCTCTTCCAGGCCCTTCCTGATTAATATGTGTTTTCGGAGTGGCAGTTGCTTTTTCTATTCGTTTGTCATGTCCAAATTCAGGTATTTTATGAGAAATCGAATCAGAATTTCCAGGTTCTTCCTGTTTCAATTTTGATTCTCTGGTCTCTGCTCCAGGGGTTTTGGTAGGTACATCTGTTTTTTCAATTTGTTTGTCTTGTCCAATTTCTTTGTGCATTTCTTGATCAATTTCATTGGGTATTTCCATAACTTTATTCATTTCCTGTTCATCTTCATTGGGTATTTCTATAACTTCATTAATTTCTTGTTCATTTTCATTTTGTATTTCCATGACTTTATTAATTTCATTGTCTTTGTTATCTTTATTCACTTCATTGTCTTTGTGACATTTATTCATTTCATTATCTATGTTGTCTGACATCATATCATTGTCTTTGTTGTCTTTGTTAACTGCCTTCCTAGCTTTCAATTTGTTAGCAAACGAATTCGGGCAGTTTCTAAAGAGGTGATTCGTTTCTCCACAGAGATTGCATTTTCTGCTATTGCTACATTCCTCAAAGGAATGTCCAATTGTTCTGCACTTTCCACAAAAAATTCGATCACATACCTCAGCCAGATGCCCATGCTCACCACATTTGCGACAGAGTTTCGGTTGCCCTTGATAGTGGATAAAGCCACGGTTTTCCCCCAGGAATATAGTCGACGGAATTTGTTTCATTCCCTGAAAGCCCTGAGGATCTTGCCGTAGTTGGACTGGTACCCTCCAGGCACCATTCCAATAGCCTTTCTCACACCTCACCTTCATAGCCTGGCCTTTTACTGAGCAGTATCTACTCAACCAATAACAGACGTCATCAGCACTGATCATCTCACTAAACATTCTAACAACGACAATCTTGTTAGTATTATCAGTCAGCTTCTCCACTGTAAATCCTGAAAACTGGGACCTCACTCCCTCAAAGCGATTCCAAAACTCTTGATAAAGAGCTGCCGTTTCAAAACTCACATCAAAGCCTTTGCCAGAAGTCATTTTTATGACAGCATGTACCTCCTCCTTTTTAAACTTCAGAATCTTTTCAACAAACTTGTTAATAAAATCCGTCCTTGACATTCCCTCCGAAATTGCCACAACATCTTTGAGCAAGAATCTCACGCAGTTACGTCTCCGCCCGCCGGTATAATGCCCGGCCATGGCAGGACTCGGCTGCTTTACTTCTAACTATGTTAAAATGGTTAGAATTGTAAAATTAATAATTAACAATACTCTTAAAACCGAAGCCAATGACAGTATAAACGCATAGAACGAGCAGTGCTAACCTGATGCGTCCACCATCAACCGCAGCTATCCCACTTCATAAAAAGGGGGGGGGTTTAGGGGTTTTAAGGGTTATTTAGCTTGTTCATAAATCATTATCCATTATCCGTTATCGGTCAGTTCATAATACGCTACAAAGCCTAGGAGCCGGGACACTTACTCTCAGCCAAAAGGCCAAGCTAAGGTCCTAGCCCTAAAGCCTTGCCGCGATCATTGCGAATGCACCGTTCCCGGAGGTACTGCAATACCGGGCCGTTGCGTGGAGTGGACAGAGCAAGCTCCTATGCCATCTCCGAGTTGCAAAAATCAAAGATCATAGCTTTGTGACATCATAAGGTAAAGATAAGGTAAGGTCCTAGCTTTAGGTCCTAGCTTTACGGTAAAGATAAGGTCCTAGCTTTACAGCCTTGTCTTAACAGCAATCAAGCATATTCATCATACGTTCTGTTATCAGGACGGCGATTGATACCGGTGGTTATCTTTTAATGCAGACCTGCAAAGTCCAGGTGCCGGTTGAAAGTAATCCAAGGAAAAAAAAGTCTATAATTCCAAAGGTAAGGGTGGGAAAAATATGTATATGCACTTTTGTCTGCAGTGTCCACAAACACTGACCTTTACTGGTTTCTACTTCCCATAATCCCCCACGTCTGTTACGCCCCTTCTTTTTAATTGGTCAGTGCAAGACTTATCAGAACAAGTGTCCAAAATAAATACAAATAAATACATGACAAAAATCTACAGTTGCAAATACATATTATACATGGTTACACATATTTACAAAGAAAGACGGTACACCGAGAGAGTTTTCAAAGCTTTAATAATAATAATATAACTTTCATCCCAAACCGTGCCTGTGAAAGGTACCACCACGCTACTCGTAACACGCTCGCAGGTCTCCAAGCGGTGACTGTCACAACAAACTGTGTCGTGAATATCAGGGAACGGCGCATTCGCAATGATCGCAGCAAGGCTTTAGGGCTAGGACCTTAGCTTGGCCTTTTGGCTGAGAGTAAGTATCCCGGCTCCTAGGCTTTGTAGCGTATTATGAACTGACCGATAATGGATAATGAATAACGAAGATAGATCAATGACCCTTAAAAACCCCCCTCACACAAAATTGATTTAACTCCGAAGTATAATTCTAACCATTTTAACATAGTTAGAAGTAAAGCAGCCGAGTCCTGCCATGGCCGGGCATTATACCGGCGGGCGGAGACGTAACTGCGTGAGATTCTTGCTCAAAGATGTTGTGGCAATTTCGGAGGGAATGTCAAGGATGGATTTTATTAACAAGTTTGTTGAAAAGATTCTGAGGTTTAAAAAGGAGGAGGTACATGCTGTCATAAAAATGACTTCTGGCAAAGGCTTTGATGTGAGTTTTGAAACGGCAGCTCTTTATCAAGAGTTTTGGAATCGCTTTGAGGGAGTGAGGTCCCAGTTTTCTGGATTTACAGTGGAGAAGCTGACTGATAATGCTAACAAGATTGTCATTGTTAGAATGTTTAGTGAAATAATCAGTGCTGATGACGTCTGTTATTGAGTATCTACTGTTGAGTAGATACTGCTCAGTAAAAGGCCAGGCTATGAAGGTGAGGTGTGAGAAAGGCTATTGGACTGGTGCCTGGAGGGTACCCGTCCAACTACGGCAAGATCCTCAGGGCTTTCAGGGACTGAAACAACTCCCGTCGACTATATTCCTGGGGGAAAACCGTGGCTTTATCCACTATCAAGGGCAACCGAAACTCTGTCGCAAATGTGGTGAGCATGGGCATCTGGCTGAGGTATGTGATCGAATTTTTTGTGGAAAGTGCAGAACAATTGGACATTCCTTTGAGGAATGTATCAATAGCAGAAAATGCAATCTCTGTGGAGAAACGAATCACCTCTTTAGAAACTGCCCGAATTCGTTTGCTAACAAATTGAAAGCTAGGAAGGCAGTTAACAAAGACAACAAAGACAATGAAATGAATAAAGATAACAAAGACAATGAAATTAATAAAGTCATGGAAATACAAAATGAAAATGAACAAGAAATGAATGAAGTTATATATATACCCAATGAAGATGAACAGGAAATGAATAAAGTTATGGAAATACCCAATGAATTTGATCAAGAAATGCACAAAGAAATTGGACAAGACAAACAAATTGAAAAAACAGATGTACCTACCAAAACCCCTGGAGGAGAGACCAGAGAATCAAAATTGAAACAGGAAGAACCTGGAAATTCTAATTCGATTTCTCATAAAATACCTGAATTTGGACATGACAAACGAATAGAAAAAGCAACTGCCACTCCGAAAACACATATTAATCAGGAAGGGCCTGGAAGAGAGTCCAAATTACCAAATTTGTTTGCTACGCCATTGCCGGGATTTGGAGAAGACAAACAAATCGAAAAGGCGAATGACTCTCCAAAAACCCATACGGGCACTGGAAAGAGGGGTAAAAGTAAGACAAAATTGGGAGTGGTGAAAAAACCAGAAACAAAGATAAGAGATTTAGAAGAAAGCCAATTGCCGGTGAATAAGCCCACAAGGGAACTGTATGAAGTTGAGACGGAGGAAGTCGGGGAGGGAAAAAATCTGACCCTTTGTGGGCAGGGAAGTAAGAGACCCCTTGATAGGTCCTCTGGCTCACCCCCTAACCCAGAAAAAAGGGGAAGGCCTGGAACCACAGACAGAGAGTCAGAGGGTCCCAGAGTTTTCCCCGGTGAGTCTCAAAATGAGGTACTACTCTTAAGTGATGTGTCTGACACAGGTGACACTCTCGATGATTTCGATGATCACCAAAGAATGGACTCAGATCCCCCGGTTTTGTCTAACTAGTTTAAATACTTTAGCAACAATTATGAACATTACATTCTCTACTATCAATGTGAGAAGTGTGAGATCAAAGGTTAAGGCTCACAGTGTTTTATCGTTCTTAAAAACTATCAGAACAGATGTGTTTTTACTACAGGAATGCTGCATCCCCTTTCTAAAAAATTATAAACAGTGGGAAGAGATTTGGCCATATCCGTCATTATGGAGTGGCTCGAATGAAAACCGTAACGATGGGGTAGCCATTTTAATAAACAACCCTCAACTCATCATAAAGGGGAGTACTGTGATGAGAGACGGACGCGCAATCTTAGCAAGACTTTCTTATATAGGGAATGATTTTAACCTCATTAACATATACGGCCATGCCGACAGACAACTCAGGTACAAACTTTTAGAGGACATCCAGTCGCATATGCTAGGCCATCAACCACTAATCGTGGGAGGAGATTTTAATTGCATCCTAAGTAGGAAGGATAGAAAGAGGACCGATGAGGAGTTTAAAGTAGATAAAACATCAACTTTATTACAAGACATGTGCCGGACATTTAAACTGGTGGACTGTTTCAAATCCATACATCCAGGAGAGGAGGGCTTCACCTGGTTCAGTAGTGACAATACCAGAGCCTCTCGAATAGACTACATAAATACAAGGGGTTTAGCACAGAGTGATGCAAGATTAATTCCAGTCTTTTTTTCGGATCACTTGCTACTGTCCTGCTCTTTCTCATTTCCTTCAGGTATGACTGTTGGGAAGGGTTTGTGGAAGTTAAACTGCTCCCTGCTGGAGGATGAGGCTCTAGCCGCACAATACAGGGAGCTGTACAAAGACTGGCAGACCCTTCAAGACTCGTATGATTCACGAGCACAATGGTGGGAAATGACAAAGAAACGAACACAGACCTTTTTTAAAAATGCAGGGAAAAACAAGAAACTTAAAGAGATGAAACGCATGTCGGGACTACAAAGAAGACTCCAACGCTATTTCATCCTAACAGAAAAGGGGATGGACTTTAATGATGAAATCATAGAGACCAAACAAGAACTAAACGCTTTGGCGGAAATAAAGAGCAAAGGCATCATAATAAGAAGCAGAGAAAGAGAAATAGAAGAAGGGGAAAAATGTACACGCTATTTTTAAAAAAAAATTATGAGCAAAAATGAGGGGCTTTTTAAACTTCAAAACGAAAACGGGCAAATAACAAAGGAAAGTAGTGAAATAACCAGATTGGTCGAAGACTACTACAAACAATTATTTGAAAAGAAAGAAACACATGAGAATGAAATGGGGCATGTATTAGATCATATTTCAAGATCAGTGCGTCAAGACCCCTTTTTAACATCGGACTTTACCCAAGACCAACTGAATGATTGCATAAAGACTATGAAAAAAGGCAAATCACCCGGGGAGGACGGACTCAACCTCGAATTTTGCCGGACTTTTTGGGATATTTTAGCACCAGATCTGTTAACTGTTTTTAACGAATTTTCCAGTCGAGAACATATGCCAGACAGTTTCAGAATAGGGATAGTTACTCTATTGCACAAAAAAGGAGACAAAATTGACTTAGAAAACTGGCGACCCATAACGCTTTTAAACGTGGACTGTAAAATTTTCAGCAAGCTTCTAGCAACACGAATGTCTGTTGTCTTGGGAGACTTGGTTGATCCAGACCAAACCTGTGCCATTGTGGGAAGGAAGATCAGCGACAGTCTCATGCTGATCCGTGACACCATTTGTTATGCGAGAGACAGAAACATGCGACTAGCGGTCCTAAACCTAGACTTTGAAAAAGCCTTTGATCGAGTCTCGCACCAATACCTCTTCAGGGTATTGCAAAAATGTGGTTTTCCCCAAAAATACATCAAGTGGGTAGGACTGCTATACCGAGACATCTACAGCAAATTCATGATTAACGGGAATTTATCGGAAGCAATCGAGATCAACTGCGGTGTACGTCAAGGTTGCCCTATGTCTCCCCTTCTCTATGTTCTTTGCATTGAACCTTTGGCACAAATGTTAAGAAAAGATAGATTTGTCGAAGGCATCAATATCCCAGGAAGTGGGGGACAAATTACCAAGTGTGTTTTGTACATGGATGATTTTAATATTTTATGTACTGACCGCGCATCTGTTGGAAGAGCCCTTGACTTGACTGACCTGTTTGGGAGGGCGTCTGGGTCAAGGCTAAATAGAGAAAAATCACAAGTGAAGTTTTATGGAATGTGGAAAGAGACAGAAAAGGCAGGACTCCCGCTGACGGTGTTAAAGACAGACCAGAAAATCCTAGGGATAAAATTCAATGCGGATGGAGGAGGCGAGACCAACTGGGATGACGTGACAAGGAAAGTTAAGCAAAGACTTGTTTTTTGGTCACTAAGAAAACTGACAATAGAGGGGAAGGTCCTAATCATCAAAGCGATCATCCTCCCAATGCTTTTGTCAATCAGTTTAGTTTTTATGCCTAAAAGAAACGTGCTGTTACAACTGGACCGAGCCATCTTTCGCTTTGTCTGGGGCTCAAAGTGGGAAAGGATAAAAAGAGATACAATGAAAAAGAAAAAGGAAAAAGGGGGGAAAGGAGTGCCTGACCTCCAGCTTTTCCTGGGAAGCAAATATGTCTCTCTCCACTTCCAAAACGCTGTGGGCCCACCCAACAACCCGAAAAGTCAAGCAATGACCCGGTTTTGGATGGGCTCATATTTGCGGAAGCTAAAGCTTGTACCAAACAATCGTTTGATTCCAGTTTCATTTAACTTGCCACCAACACATCTCTTTATTCGGGATTTTTTGAAGAAGTTTGATTTGGAAACACAAGAATGTCACACTTTACAAAACCACAGGTTCCTTATTGCTATTGTGCAAAGGCGAGCAACAGTAAGCCCTGTGCGGGGGCTTGCGTTTGGCGAATCCACAACGGTTTGGAGCAACGTGAATCATCCTGCCCTCCCAAACAGACTACGAGACTTGTCATGGATGGTGGCTCATGAAGTTCTCCCAGTCAGAGCCGTAATGCACCACCGAGGAATGTCAGCGACTTCGACGTGCCCTCGACCTGGCTGTGGCGCCCAGGAGTCGGTGAGGCACCTTTTTTGTGAGTGCAGCGCTGCCCAGGTCTTGTGGACAATGGCCGACCAACTAGGAAAGTTCCCGGACTTGCCAGCAGGGGAGGTCCCTGATGCACAGTACGTGCTTTACGGGGTGAGTAGGTCGAGGAGGCCTCGGAACGACTTTGCCAGGGACTGGCTCACTCTCGCCGCCATCAAGGACGCCATCTGGACCTCCAGAAACCTGCTGGTATGGAGGTGCAGGCAGACCCCCCCCCCCTGTGGCTGTGCTCCAAATGGCTGCAGATACCATACAATCTGCGAGCGGCGGGCCTAGGACGCAGCCATAAAGAAGACTCGTCTGCACCCACCCGGAGGGGGGAGCCGGAGCTACACTGTGGGAGTCCCGGCAGCAACGGCCTGGGTTGTGGAACCCAGAAGGGAGAGGACCCACACAGAAGGGAGAGGACCCACACAGAGGACTGGAAGAATGCTGCTTGGGAGGGTGGGATGGCAGAGCTATGCCCTTGCACAATAGTATTGCCTTTTACACGCTGGTTAACTACTGTTAAAAGAAAATAACTCTGAAATTGTTTAATTGATGTTGAAAATGTCAGGAAAAAATGTTAAAACGTCATTTCGTCACGTCATATTGTCAGATATAAAAAAATTGTGAATATGCTTGATGGCTGTTGAGATTGTCGTGTTTGTTTTGCTGCTATTGGTGTCGGTTTCGAGAAGGTTTGTTCAAACCTCACTTTGTGTTTGCTGTTAAAAACGTAATATTGGAATATAATATTGTGAATGTGCTTAATTGCTGTTGAGATTGTCATGATTGTTTTTCTGTTATTAGTGTCAATAAATTTGTTCAAACCGAAAAAAAAAAAAAAATCCACAACTGTAGTACAGATTCGTTTACTGCAGTACCTCCGGGAACGATGCATTCGCATTGATCGCAGCAAAGCTTTAAGGCTAGGACTTTAGCTTGGCATTTTGGCTGAGAGTAAGAGTCCAGGCTCCTAGGCCTTGTAGCATAATATGAACTGACTGATGACGGATAATGGTTAATGAGTAAAGAAGATAGAACAATAATCCTTAAAAAAAACCCTCCTCGTCTTTCTCATTAATATTGACGCCAAGGGCGTCCTCCTCACATTTGAAACGAACTTTCATCCTCTGTCATACGGACAATTCGATCATAATCCAAGAGGAAGCAGTTAACCTCGGCGCACAATTCCACCGGTCAAAATTTTACCTTTTGTACTCGAGTGTCGCTGGTGTTCATTAGAAAAATTACTTAAATAAGCCGCTTCAATGAATAAGCCGCAGTCTGAACATTTGGGAAAAAAGTAGCGGCTTATAGTTCGGAATTTACGGTATATATATATATATATATATATATATATATATATATATATATATATATATATATATATATATATATATATATATATATATATATATATATATATATATATATATATATATATATATATATATATCCTAAACTGTGTGAGAGATTAAAAAAAGGCCAATTGGCATATACAGTTTGCGTATATCAAAAAAAGTTAATTAAAAAACCTTTTGTGTTGGTCTGAAAATGGCATCACGTTTTAGCAGCCAAATGGAACAATGATATACAATACATTCTTTGTAATGTTTTTTGACTTAAGTCCAGTCTAATTTATGACCGGTTGGTTAGAACTAATCCTGGTGCCGAGTCGGATGACTCTTGTATAGACAACTCCTAGCAAAATGTTTGGAATTACCAGTTTTGGGCAAGCCCTCACTCCGACATTTTTTTCCTGTAGAACAACCTCAGATAAAAAGCGTGAAAAAAGTAATTACGTTTTTCAAAAGTGCAACTCCTTTACTTCGGAAACACTAAAATAAATGAATAAAAAACGTTATGGTGGTCAGTAAGTGCTACTTTTATAGGTAAAGCAAGCACAGGGAAAAAATATGGAATAACTTCATTCTGAGGAAAAAAACTATGGAATAATGAAAAACAGACAAAGAAATAACAATCAAAACATATAACTAGTATTATGTTGCACCACCTTTGGCTTTTATGACAGCTTGCAGTCTCTGAGGCACGGACATGATGTGTGTATTCTTCATCAATTTGGTGCCAACTCACTTTGAATGCAGTTGCCAGATCGCTTTGCAGGTCGGAACATTGCTGTAAACAATCTTTTCAATTTCTGACCACAGTCATCTCCCCGGTGCCTTTGCCTGACCTGCAGCCCAATATCATTCGGACTGCGGGAATTTTGATTTTTTTTTATTCTTTAGGTCGTCTTTTTTGTACCGGAACGGCACCAAACAAATGTTCCAGCATCATTACCTTATCCTATGTGGATTCGTGACTCATCACTGAAGATAACCTTCATCCGGTCATCCACAGTCCATGATTGCCTCTCCTTAACTTATTGCAGTCTTGTTCTTTTGTGTAAGTGTCAACGATGGTTTCCTTTTAGCTTTTCTATACGATTAGGCGATTTGGCACAGTTCTGTCACATCCATTGTGTCCAACTTACCCCCATTTCCTCTTCATTTCTCTTGTTGTGCATTTTCTGTTTTAAAGAAATATGGTCTTTAGTTGTTTTTCTTGACGCATACACGTCTTTTTTGGCCTACCAGTATGCTTAACTTTAACAACATCCATGCTGTTTTTACTTGGTCCAAATCTTCTATACAACTGGTTGTGAATGACCCATATCTTTGGCAACCATATGAATAGTTACCTTCTTCAAGAAGTTTGACGATCCTGTCTTTGCTCTCAAGAGACACCTTTCTTTTTGGAGTCATGAATCTTGCCAATCCACTTGGTCCAGGAGCCCTCCAATGTCACGAACCAGAACAGGAAACAAGAAGCAGAACCCAATTGTGTAACGTTACTCACAGTTTATTGGGGAGAAGAGGAATGTGGGAAGACTCGATCCGGGGATTCACAGGGCTTGGCAAAACAAGAGCAAAAAAACACAGGCAAAAACGGGGATTTACAGGGCTTGGCAAAACAAGAGCAAAAAGACAGGAAAAAAACGGGGATTCACAGGGCTTGACATAACACAACAGAGTTTAGCAGGAGTTTCGCAGATGCTCTGACACCAGGCGACTCATAAGACAGTGTTTAAGTAGTCAGGCAGCAATCCGTCAATGCATTTAAGCTGGTGTCCATGAGCGGGGCCAATTGGTTGCCGTGGCAACCGTGACAGAACCTGGCGCCACACGGCAAGACCAATTGGGCGCCATGGCAACCGTAACAGAACTGGCGCCACACAGAGGGACCAATTGGGCGCCATGGCAACCGTGACATCCAAGGTATGATAACGCCGCAGTTTTCAACTGCTGACTAACGATCAGACTTAATCTAAGCCAGGTGCCTAATTAGGGAAAGGACATTGACTGGGTGTGTCCTTATTTACTACTCAAAATGCACTGATTCCATATTTTTCCCTCAGAATTGAGAGATCCATATTTATTTCACTGTACTTGCTCCATAAAAGTAAAATTTTGCTATCATTGCAATGTATTTTCTTAAATTATTTTAGTGATTCTGAATGCCAATATATTGTACTTTGGAATGACCTTACGACTGTTTCATGTTGTGATCTGAGTTTTTTTCTACAGAATAAAATGTCTGAGTGAGGGCTTGCCGAGGACTGGTGATTCCATATTATTTGCTAGGGGTTGTATACAGTGACATCTGTTAGTAGACAGAGCTTTATCACCAGTTTTGTGCGTGTTACTCGAAAAAAGTACAGTGTTACCTCTAATTACGAATGTCTCCATACACAAAATTTTCAGCTTACAAAGTACCTGAACAGGAAAACATTGCCTCTGGTTAAAAAGGGGTTTTACGATACAAAGTCAAAATACTGTACAGTAGGCGCTGCAATTAGCCCATCCCAGAGTATATCCCAGTATGCTCTGCATGTCACCATCACAGTTCAGAGTTCAGAGATGAGGAAGAGGGTTTCCGGCAAGATAGCGGGGAGGAGGACACAGCTATTATTCAATTAGCCCAAAATAAAGACATTTAGCAAAATTCAATGAAGTCTCAGAATTTGTGGAAAGCAACCACAGTGAAAAAGTGTTTGGAAAGACTGCTATCACTAGGCTTTTTGGAGCACCGAAGACGGATTGTCAAAAAAAACAAACAGACGCCATTCGATTAGTTTTATTATTTATTCTTTGTTTTTTTACATTATGTGCTTCTCGTTTTGTGTTTATTGTGCAGTAATGTAATTATATCTATCTATCTATCTACCTTGGTCATATCCCTCAAGAGAGGTGACTGACAGCAAGACAAACACATACAATAACAAAGAAAATAAAAAAGGGAAATAAAATGCAAAAAACACACACAAACTTTTTTGGACCGTGGCCAACCCAAATGCCCAAATACCCAAACAAGTTAGGCAACTCGGCACCTAAGTTGGTCATGCTTTCGTCCCTCCAGATGAAACGGGACACAAGAAAGCGGCCATGTCAGTGTGACACAACACACTCTTTTGTTCAACAGCAGCGCCCGACAGCTTTCACTGATTTACCCCTGCCGCATCATACAGGTCCGACGCGTCCAAGCATCCCACTATCCTTTTACAACACCACTCCACTCCACTCATTCCTATCACCAACAAGAGCACTGGCTTCCACTACATTTAGACCTCTTTCTTGCAGTGTGCTCATAACACCATCCATCCATGTCAATCGCGACCTTTCTCTTTGTCTTCCATTTACTTCTGCTCTGTAGATCCTCTTCAACAAACGCTCCTCATCCATCCTCTCCATGTGTCCAAACCAACCGAGTACTCTCTTATCCAGACGCTTGCTCAGTTCCACTACTACTCCATTTCTGTCTCTCACCATTTCATTTCCCAATCTATCCAATCTTGTCACTCCTAACATACTCCTCAAACACTTCATCTCAAAAACATTTAATTTAACATTTAAAGAAGGGTGGAAAGTGATAATACTAGGTGACCTGAATGCTAGAGTGAGTGATGGAACGGTTGAAAATATGATTGGTAGATATGGAGTACCAGGAAGAAATGAGAGTGGGAAGAAAGTGATTGAGTTATATGTGGAAAATGAGTTGGTGATTGGAAATACATTTTTTAAAAAAAAGTACATGAATGTAATTTTGACATGTATTTATTTCATGTTCTCGTGCTCTTTTATGATTTTAATATCATACCGTGCTTTTCTGGG
This sequence comes from Urocampus carinirostris, assembly GCF_059441175.1. Taxonomy (NCBI): domain Eukaryota; kingdom Metazoa; phylum Chordata; class Actinopteri; order Syngnathiformes; family Syngnathidae; genus Urocampus; species Urocampus carinirostris. Next base: position 1,334,747 of record NC_142361.1, on the reverse strand, counting down.
GCTTGTAACGATTTAGCGAATTCACATTCAAAATGTGTCTCTACTTAAGAGGTTTTCAGGTTCGGAAGCTACTCCCAAAATAAATTGAATTTGTAAGCAGAAGTACCAGTGCAATTGGTTACAGTTACTAGTTACTTAATGCAAAAAATAATTCAGTTACCCTCTAGATTACTGACACCAAAAAGTATCGCACTAGTCCAGGGGTCTCCAAACATTTTCAAGCGTTGAGTTACGATTTGTAACTAATAGCACAAAGGAACCTAGTTCTATATACATTTCTAAAACAGCAACATTGCTAAATTGGCTAGCTAATTAATTAAAAAGGTATGAATAAATGAATGAAATAAGCTTTATTTCGAACATGAGAAAACAAAAATAAAACAAAACAACAAGTCAAAAACAATATGAATGTAACACGTCAAAAAAGGAATAGGAAAAAGCATATGTTTATTTGACCCAAACCCACTTTCTTAATAATTGTGTATCATATCTAAATATCCTGTTTATTTCCATATAACAAACACCTCAAGAATATACATACCGTAAATTCCGGACTATAAGCCGCTACTTTTTTCCCAAACTTTCAACCTTGCGGCTTATTCAGTGATGCGGCCAATTTATGTAAATTTTCTAACGGCCGCCAGCGGCGCTCAAGTACAAAAGGTAAGATTTAGACTGCAACTTTTTAGATTGCGCACAAATTAAATTAGTGTAGACATTCTCATCATGCAAATTGCAAAAAGAAAGGCACATGACGCAACTTTTAAGTTGAACGCAATTGAGCAGTCCGATATAGAAGGAAACAGAGCTACTGCACGAAAACTATACTTTGCGAGCATGTTGCTAATGTGTTTTTGAATAAGGGAGCGTGGGACGACGTCTAAATGACAGTCTCTTCCCCTTACTGAAGGAAGACGACTTTGATGACGTCAGTGATAAGGAGGAAGATGGGGACGGTATGGGGTTTTGGGGTTTTTAAGGGTTATTGTTCTATCTTCGTTATTCATTATCCATTATCCGTTATCGGTCAGTTCATAATACGCTACAAAGCCTAGGAGCCGGGACACTTACTCTCAGCCAAAAGGCCAAGCTAAGGTCCTAGCCCTAAAGCCTTGCTGCGATCATTGCGAATGCACCGTTCCCGGAGGTACTGCAATACCGGGCCGATGCGTGGAGTGGACAGAGCAAGCTCTTATTCCGTGCTTATTACAAGTACGGTATCTAAAATGAGTTAGGCACCACCCAAATTTCGCTACAACGTTAAATTACAGAATCCCTTGCTCTACGGCGGTTTATTTGTCGCGGTTTAGCTACTTTGGAAATTTTAGTGTGCATTGTGTTCTGATTGTCTTAACAGTTTCCCCGCCCCTATTGTGCCTGTTTTCTTCCACGTCAATGACTTTACGGTCTGAGTTGTACATATACGTAAAACTAGTTGACCACCTTACCTTATGTATGAACAAATCTCTTTCATTTGTCATTTTTTCTAAAAGCCATCATGTCAACAAAACGCTCTGCATGGCCCCAAAAAAAAACCAGAAAAGGGCAGTGGAGGTTTCAACTTCTCCACCCGCTAAATATACTTTGGAGCCACATGCAAGTCTTTGGCGTTCCTTCGTACATCTCTTACACTATTTCAAAAATGTTTACTGATGGAAAAATGTATAGTTTCTGTAGAAGAAAAGTGGAAGATCAATACAGTTTTCCATAATGTCCACATGATGACTGCAAATTATCACATAAAGTAAAGTGGATCGTGTGCTTAATCCATGAAGTTGTGCAAGGAAATTGCAAGATTATTTTTAAGATGATAATTTGACAGTACAGAAGTTATTTGGTAAAATGAAAAAAAAAAAAGTTTATAAAGGACTGTTCTTGTATTTGTTCGCCTAAATTCGCAATCCAACACATACCCAAAGTAAATTGAATGCTGTTCTTGAAACATTTGGAGAATACGACAGTTTTGGTCTTTTTTGAAAAGTTACACACTGAAGTTTTGTCCCAAACTGAAATAATTAAGGCAGGTGGTACTAGCATTGAGTAGTCTGAGTTGGAAAACACAGAAATAGAAAGTTTTTATTCTAGCCTGATTTTCTTTTGCAATTGAACTCCTGCAGATTAGTGTAGCATGGGCAAATTTGCTGGAAAACATGTGAAACAACAGCTTGAAGACTTACCTGGTACCTTGTCAAATCTGATCACATTCTGAAAAACTTAACATTGTATTTTGCACATTTTTCTAAGGGTAGGTTTAGGCGTTTCCAAAAGTACCTATTAGAAGACAACAAGTTTAAAGCCCTTAAGAATTTGCATCTGTGTATTTAAATTTGGCCAATTTTTAGACATTTTGAAAGTTGTGAATGTTTGACTTCTCTTTCCAGAAGTCAATCAATGATTGTGCACACGTGCGCATAATAATGGTGCATAAAAAGGAATCACGGCTGGCATTACGCACATTTATAACAAGGTCTAAATAAGAAACCTTCTGAAGATCTCCGCATTGTTCTTTTAAGGATTTTATGGCCAAACAATGTGTCAATCGCGGGACCTTTTTGTCACGCAAACCCTGCGAAAAACAAGGGATTACTGTATTTGTTACTGAGAAAAGTAATTGCGTTCCAGGAGGCCCCTCCTTTGTAGCACTGTTATTCCCAACACTATTTATCAGTAGGTAGACTTACAGTTTGTCCTTCACCTTTGAATGTTTCTTTGCCACAGTCGGCTGTGATTAGTCACACAACGCAACATTAATCTGTAAATTAAAATTCTTCCACGCAATTTAATGGGTGATTTAATTCTAATATTGAACCCAACTCCTCTTAACCATCCCCATCCACCGTACAAGCCCCCACCTCTTCCCATGTTTTCTACATCTCCAGCCGCCGTCGGCTAATCCCATTATGAATTCTTTATATAGCCTTTTTCCTTAATGATCAGCGGGGTCTGCTCCAATCCTGATTACTATTGTACACTTAGCACTACATAAAGCAGGGGATTAATACGCCCCTCTAGGATCGTTGCTATGGATTCACTCATTGCCTTTCGAGAGATGTTTCTCACTGCTTCAATTGGCCATAAATTGCTTTCCCCAGTGGCTTTCCCACGTAGCAGACAGTGCGTGTACTATAATCGGGGGGTGAATTTCTCTCTTGTGGTCTAACCCCGTCTTCTTGGAACGAGACGAAAGCGATCCGCTCTATAATTCATGACCCAGCACTTTTGCTTGCTTCTGCCTTGAAAATGTTCCCCTCTGTGGCCAAGACACTGAAGTAACCGTCCTTTACCCTGGACCATCATCCCACATATTTTGTCACCCCTCACCAAATAATGTGAAAAGATGCTTCAAAACCCCTTAACGTTCCGACGGCCTGGTGAACGAAGTTGCGTTTTCATAATGTCACCAGTCACTGAAATACGTCATGCCACATATTATTAGAAACTCTTGGGATTCAAGTTATGATGACCTTTGCAAAATATACCTATCAAAGAAACATCATAGTAAATCCTAAACAAGATACCTGAAAAAAGTATACCCCACCCAAAAGTCTTGTAATATTACACTTGAGAAACGATTCCCTGAAAAAATGGTCTGGTTATATTCTCGAGAGTCCAGTGAATGCAACCTTATAAAATGTTCACTCCAAAACACACATAATGCCGACAGATTAAAAAAAAAATCTGCCTAAAAATTACTGTTTTGTTTGACAATCATTGTTGTAATCCATTTGGCTTAAAACTTCCCCTAAAAAATCAACAGACTTGTCAGGTGACTTCCAGTATAGCCTATATTCTCTGACCCTTTGATTGACACCACTCTCGGCCAAGCTTTTATTTACAGTCCTTAGCCTGTGACAATCTATGAGGCCTGTATTGAAATACAACGACATGACCTATATTTACCAATAGTGACCAATTCAAACGGGGATTGACACACATTGGTTAGCCAATTAAATTCCCAACGTAATTCTATGCAATTTTACGATCTAAATTTAAATCAGAGCCAAAAGAAAGTAAGCACATGCAACCTGGGATCCATGCTTAGGTGCGATTATCACATGCAAGTGGATTATGGATTAACCTCTTGAAAGAGAAGGCAAACATTAACAACTCTTTCACAATGTCCAAAATCCCCCCTCCCCACCAACACTTTTTGTACTTTACGCTTTTTTATATATTTTTTCTCTTTTTCTTTCTTTTTCTCTTTGCCATTTTTCTGAGGTAAATAGGCAACACAGTGGAAACTTTTGCGTTGGATTAAGCTATACAGTGGGACCTCGCTACTTCACGGCTCGACGTTCGCGGCTTCAGAGCTTCGCGGTCTGTAATGGTTATAAAAATAAAATAAAAATAAAAAAATCTTTGAAGGGGCGGCGCTACTTTGCGGATTTTCACTTATCGCGGGTGGTTTTGGTCCCCATTAACCGCGATAACCGAGGTCCCACTGTATTTAGCTTGAGCACAGTGTAATTGCAGATAAGGGTTGCGTTTATATGGCATGGTAACATTTCCACCCTCCTTGAGTCAGTTCAGATCAGGGGTCTCCAACATTTTTGAAGTTGAGAGCTACTAATTGTTATGAATTAGCTCAAAGGGCACTTCTTTTAATATACATTTCTAACATAACAACTTAGCTAGAAAGCTTGCTATATCGATAAAACGATAGTTAGCTAAATAAAGAAAACAGGTAAAATACTAAAAGGGAGCTATATAGCTGACTAAAAGAGTAAAAGACCACATCAACAGCAAGATAGAAAGCCAGAAATAAATCTAGATGGATAGCAAAAGAAGGCCTAAATGTATCTCGATAACTAGCAAAAAGGGTAAAATGTTAGCCAGAAAACAAAGTGTAAAAAGTGAGCAAGGTAGCTTGCGAAATAGCTAAAAAGGTAGACAGATAGCAAGTCAAAATTTAGCTTGATAACTAGCATAAAATGTAAAACGTTAGCTAGAAAATATGAAAAGAAAATGTAATAGGCTTGCTAGATAGCTTGCTAATTAGCTCAAAAAGTAGAAGGATAAATAGCTTTAAAGATATAAAGCTATAAGGGTAGCCAAAAACCTAGTTAAAAAAATAATTTGCTTAATAAAACCTTTTGGCTGGAATTTAGTTTGTTGTATTTCCTGAAAAATAAATAAATAAATGAATACATGAATAATAAATGTATACATGCATAAATGTACAAATACATAAATAACTAACTAAATTAAAATAAATGAATAAATAAATCCATCCATTATCCGCTCGGCTTTTCTTTAATAGGGTCACGGGGGTGCTGGAGCCCATCCCAGCTACCTTCGGGCAGTGGGCAGGGGACACCCGTAACTGGTTGCCAGCCAATCATAGGGCAGACAGAATGGACAACTTGCTTGTTCATTCACACCTAGGGACACTTTGGACCGGGCAATTAACATGACATAAATATTTTTGGAATGTGGGAGGAAAGCAGGGTGCCCGGAGGATAACCCACGCAAGAATGGGGAGAACATGCAAACTCCGTACAGGAAGGCTGGTAGCTGGATTTGATCACTGACCTCAGTATTGTACCACGGACACGCTAACCACTCACCCACCGAGCTGCTCTAAATAAATAAATATATGAATGAATAAATAAATGAATAAATTCTCATTCTATTCTCTTAATCATTTGCTTAATAATAATTATCAATGCTTGAATGCTTTGTCATAAAGCCTATCAACTGGAATTTATTTATTTTAATTTCTAAAATCATTTTATTACTATGTTGTTACTATGTTAATAAGTTACTTAGTTTAATTATTAAAAATAGGGTTGAACAGACCCAGTCAACCCAAAAAATAATTGCACTAGAAAATCAAATGTCCCAGCACTGATGGTATGGAGCCACCCACCCAAGAAGACCCTCCAGCGCACGGTGAGAGCCGTGGAAAAGATCATCAGTGCCTCTCTCCCCTCCCTTTAGGACCTGTACACCTATCGCCTCACCAGCAAAGTTCTTTCCATTGCGAGAGAACACACCCACCCAGCCCGAAGATTCTTCAGCCTGCTGCCATCAGGCAGGACACAGCGGAGCCCACGGGCCAGGACCAGTAGAGTGCTGGACAGCTTCATCCACCATGCTGTCAGGATGCTGAACTCACTCCTTACTCTGCCATCTTTCCTCACAGCTACTCTCTTTGCCTGCTTCACCTAGAGCCGGAGTCTTTTTATTATTTATTTTTTATTTCTGTTTCAACCAATGGAAACACACCCACTGCCTTCAGGAAACTACGTCACTTTAACACTTTAGTACCAAAATAAGACGATCTTGTTCATTGCACAATAATGCGCAACTTCGAACTTTTTTTGTTTACAAGGTGGACAGCACGCAGTGCAGGGGTAAGCACGTGTGTGGCACAGTTCTGAGGTCATGGGATAAAACCTTCCTGTGTGGAGTTTGCATGTTCTCCCTGTGTTTCCGGTTTCCTCCCACATTCCAAAAACATGCATGTCAGGTTAATTGGCCGGTCCAAATTGTCCCTAGTTGTGAATGAGCGAGTAAGTTGTCTGTCTCTGTGTGCCCTGCGACTGGTTGCCCACCAGTTCAGGGTGTCCCCCTGCCCACTGCTTGAAGATAGCTGGGATGGGCTCCAGCACCCCACGACCCTATTGAGGATAAGCAGTGCCGATAATGGATGGATGGATGTTTACAAGATACCATATGTATTTTCTGACTCATCTACATTGTGTCTTAGTGTAGTAAGTCCTAGCATAATGTTTTTTTTAAATTATTATATAGACACTGAGGGCTGAGAGAAACACAATTTCAATTATCTGTTCATGCTGCAGAATTGACAATAAAGCTGACTTTGACTTTGACGGATGAGCTTTTTTTAGAACAGGTCCATGGGCACCTCAACTGTCCTTAGGGGGCACCCAGGTGCCAACGGGCATCACGTTAGAGATTCCCTGGTATACATTCACAAGATATCAGAGCGGGGCCGTACACTTCTCACCGATTAGTTGAGTAGTTGTCAGGCGGGACGGAAGGAAAACTGAGATCACTTGCACTCGTTTCTTGGTTTTTATTGGAAGGAAGGAATGACAAGGTGTGATTCTTCGATCCGTTGTTTGACGGATTGACGAAGCTTGACAGGCGGGCGAAGGCTTGGCGGGAATGGTCGCGGACAGGCGGAATCGTCGTGTTGTTGGTCGGGGCTGGAGAAGAAGGGCGTCTTCGTGTTCGGAAATGTGATCAGGAATCAGACGGGCAGGGCAGGTCGTAGGCAAATTCGGAAACGGGTCGGCAACGGAGATCAAGTAGAAAAACAGGAGGTGGGCAAAGAGTCGGAGCTATGGGCTTTCTGAGCAGATGGCAACAGGTAGCATAGTACTATCAGACAGCTTGTTTCCGGAAGCTGAGGATTTAAATGGACAGGGTGCGCCAATCAATCAGCTGTCCTGGCTGTTGGCGCCAAATCCTGAGCACTGGTGTTCCAGATCCGGGTGATTGTGACAGTAGTGCTACAGCTGCAACATACATAAAAAAAGCATCAATAATAATCCTCATAAGATTGCTGTATTATTTAGAAATATAGCCACATTTTAACCATCCAAAATCCTTTTTATTAGTGCACAAAATCCATCCTCCTTTCTTTTCTCAACAAGAGTTAAATCTTTCCATCCTAAGAGTTATCCATGCATTTCCGTTCCGTCAAGAAATTATTTTCTATCGCCGTAAGAGCTAATGCTGAAAGTCCAACTTGCCCTGTCATATGGCTGCCATAAGTTTGTTTTCAATTATCGTTATATACTTCCGATACCGCCCCTTAGCCAAACATAGTTTGTGAAACTTCTGCCGTTTTTTTTATGCCTGCCAGAAAGCGCTCACTCACCAACCCGGAATCTGATGGGATAGAGGAAGAGCTTTGTCGTCACTTATTTAATGCCTCGGGGCCTGCTGAGCTGATAGTGAAGGCCCCCATTTAGATTTATTACAATGGCAACAAGTAATGGCTGAAATGTGATTGGAAAACTATTAAATATAAAAGCACACATCTGGAAGCAGCGCAACCCGGAGAAAGCAATGAAAGGAAACTAACAAAGATTTAGTAATTATTAGATACGTTTTCATGGACAAAATGTAATTAACATCAAATTGTTCAGATAATAGCACGGCAGCTGAGTGGTAAGTGCGACTGCGGCAGTTCTGAAGTCATGGGTTCAAATCCGGCTAACAGCCTTCCTGTGCTAGGTTTGCATGTTCTCCCCCACGGTGTCCGCTGCTGACTGCCCGAAGATAGCTGGAATGGGCTCCAACACCCTCACAACTGTACTGAGGAAGAGCGGTGCAGATAATGGATGGATGATTCAGATATCCTTTTAGGCCAGCATGGAAAGCCATGCAGGCCCTGCGAGCCCACCAGTGGTGTAAGGAGTCAGTTTTAGTCAGAGTGTAAATTTCAATTCGGTACTACAAGAACAATTCATATTTTCTGGGACAATGAAGAAGAAATGAAGATGAATATGAGCATAATCGACTTAAGTAACTTGCACGTGGCCTTAAACAAATAGAATATTGGTAAAAATTCCCATCTTAAATTGAATATTGCTTGCATATAAAGGCCATCCTTTATTTTGCATTGCCCCTTGGCATTTCTTATTTCGGATTCTCAGGAAGGACACTTCTCACACTTGATCGGGATTTTTCTTTTCTTTTTCACTCCCTTTCTAGCTTTTGTAATTGTTCTTTTTTTTCCTGCTGTTACAATTTTTTCTTCTTTCTTACAAACCTATATTTGAACCAAAACGAAAGATGTCCACAGCAAGAAAAGCTGGCCACATGGACTAGGAAAAAAAATCACCTATTAGAGAAGGATTTGAAAAGAGCCAAGAACAATTTGATTTATTACGAAATGGAAAAAAATGCTGAAAAAATGGAGAACATGCAAAATGAAGTGATGGAAACCAAAAAGGAGCTGGAGGATGTGTGGAAAGAAATGACAGAAATCAAGAAAGACTTCATGGGACTTAAGCATCTATCTATCTATCTATCTATCTATCTATCTATCTATCTATCTATCTATCTATCTATCTATCTATCTATCTATCTATCTATCTATCTATCTATCTATCTATCTATCTATCTATCTATCTATCTATCTATCTATCTATCTATCTATCTATCTATCTATCTATCTATCTATCTATCTATCTATCTATCTATCTATCTATCTATCTATCTATCTATCTATCTATCTATCTATCTGTCTGTCTGTCTGTCTGTCTGTCTGTCTGTCTGTCTGTCTGTCTGTCTCTCTCTCTCTCTATCTCTCTCTCTCTCTCTCTCTCTATCTATCTATCTATCTATCTATCTATCTATCTATCTATCTATCTATCTATCTATCTATCTATCTATCTATCTATCTATCTATCTATCTATCTATCTATCTATCTATCTATCTATCTATCTATCTATCTATCTATCTATCTATCTATCTATCTATCTATCTATCTATCTATCTATCTATCTATCTATCTATCTATCTATCTATCTATCTATCTATCTATCTATCTATCTATCTACCTTGGTCATATCCCTCAAGATGGGTGACCGACAGCAAGACACACACATACAATAACAAAGAAAATAAAAGTGAAATAAATAGCAAAAAAAAAAAAAAAAAAAAACACACAAAAATTTTTGGACCATGGCCAACCCAATTGCCCAAACACTCAAACAAGTTAGGCACCTCGGCACCCAAGTTTGTCATGCTTTCGTCCCTCCAGATGAAATGGGACACCAGAAAGCGGCCATGTCACTCAGGTCAGGGTGACACAACACACTCTTGCTCAACAGCAGGGCCCGACAGCTTTCACTGGTTTACCCCTGCCGCATCATACGGGTGCCCAGCCCATCCTTAAGAACGCGTCCACTATCCCACTATCCTTTCACAACACCTCTGCACTCCTTTCTTTCACCAACAAGAGCTCTAGCTTCCATTATATTTAGACCTCTTTCCTGCAGTGCACTCATAACACCATCCGTCCACGTCAATCGCGGCCTTCCTCTTGGTCTCCTTCCATTGACTTCTGCTCTGTAGTTCCTCTTCAACATTCGCTCCTCATCCATCCTCTCCATGTGTCCAAACCAACTGAGTACTCTCTTATCAACACGCTTGCTCAGTTCCACGACTACTCCACTTCTGTCTCTCACAATTTCATTTCTCAGTCTATCCAATCTTGTCACTCCTAACATACTCCTCAAACACTTCATCTCAAAAACATTCAACTTCCTTCTTAAATCTGCGTTCAGGCTCCAAGTCTCTGCACCATACAACACAGTCGGCACAATCACACTCTCATACAGTCCCCTCTTAACATCCATACTCATACTCTTGTTGTTCATCACTCTCCCCAGAACACCCAAAACCTTGCTTCCTTGATTCACTCTGTGCAATACCTCACACTCCATTCCACCAACTGCAGCCACATCACAACCCAAGTACCTAAAGCTTTCAACTTCTTCCAGGACCTGGCCATGCAACCTGATTTCTAACGTCATGCCCACTCCATCACGTAAACACTTCATCACCTTACTCTTCCCAACATTGACACATAACTTAGGCCTATCACATACTCTTCCAAACTCCGTTACCAACCTTCTCAATGTTTCCTCAGAATCAGCCACAAGCGCTGTGTCATCTGCAAACAACAACTGACTTACCTGCCACCCTGTTCCACTGTTGTCCATCATGTCTACACCTCTGCCAAATACTCTTGCATTCACCTCTCTCACCACACCATCCATGTACACATTAAACAGCCATGGTGACATAACACACACCTGTCTCACACCAGTCAACACAGGGAACCACTCACTTGTCCCACTCCCTACTCTTACACATGCTCTGCTGTTCATATAAAAACTCTTCGATGCTTCCAACAAATTTCCACCCACTCCATACATCACCATCACTTGCCACAACGCCTCTCTATCAACTCTGTCATACGCCTTTTCCAAGACCACGAAAGCCAAATAAACATCCTTACCTTTTGCAAAATATTTCTCACACACCTGTCGTACTGCAAACACCTGATCCACACATCCTCTTCCTTTCCTGAAACCACTCTGCTCCTCCATTACCACTTAATTTGTTCTTTTTCTCACTCTTTTAATCAAGACTCTTCCATACAGCTTATCTGGCACAGACAACAAACTGATACCTCTTGAATTGCTACAATCATACTTATCACCTTTACCCTTATACAATGGCACCACACATGCACTACACCAATCAACAGGAACCACACCACTTAAAAAGCATACATTCAACAAGCGTACTAACCAGTCAATCATAGCTGTGCCACCTTTTTTCAGGCATTCAGCAGTACAACCATCCAACCCAGGTGCCTTCCCCCCTTACATTTCTTGCACCTCTTGCACCTCCCATGTTTCCACAGGCTTCACATTTAAATCCCCCAACACGGGCATTCTCTCTATACCATCGATCGCCTCGACTCTCACTTCTCTCCCATCCTCCACATTTAGCAACTCCTCAAAATACCCTGCCCATCTCGTCAGACATAAGTATAACGCAGTAAAAATGGAGAAGGAACTTGATATGGCAATGGAAAGAGACAATCAAGCCATATCGACAGATCAGCAAAGAATATGAACATCTACACGAAGAAATGGAAGAGATATTTAAAGTTCTAAAATATAAGGCAGCTGATTTTGAACAATGTGTTTGTCTCAAAGATTTAATCATGACAGGACAAAAAATTCAGCCTTGTGCAAAAAATACCAACCCAAACCAGAACATAGAGACAGTGGCTACAACTCATACATTTTAACAAAACAATGAATAATTGAGTGTATTTGATGACTGCAAGGGAACGTAATTGGTGAGTTACACTGGCTTTATAGTTTTTGGGCATCTTGTTACAGAATGATCGTGATGTTTCTGTGATGAGTACATTTTATAAATGGTCAGCATATCTTGAATCCAAGAGTTTAATCTTTCCAATGATACGTCGCATGATGCATTTCAGTAAATGGTGACATCGTACAGACACATATTTGTTTATCAACAGTCCAACAGCCCCCCAAATTTCAATTTTTATTTTAAAGCACCTTTCAGGGCACCATTTTCACATGTGTGGCGGTTTATAATAGTTAAGTAAGTCGGAAAGAATGGGTTTTGAGTCCGGATTTAAAGATGGACAGAGGAGCGGAATTCCGTAGATCAGGTGGTAATGAGATCCAGAGCTGAGGGGCAGAGTGGCTGAAAGCTCTGGTCCCTGAGGAGCTGAGACGGGCAACAAGTATGGTGAGATAAGGGGAGAAGGAAGATCTGAGGGTGGTCAAATACGTGTACAAAATGATTTTGTAGGTGATTCATTGGTTGATTGGGAGCCAGTGGAGTTGTTGAAGGAGAAATAGTGATGATGGGAGAGTTATGATAGAAGGGAAATCAGTAGTCAAGTTAAGTTATGTTTATTTGTATAGCCCTTAATCACAAAGAATCTCAAAGGGTTGCACAGACAACAGATTATTGCAAACCACAGATTACACCATCCCCTGATCTAAACCCTACATGAGGGCAAGGAAAAACTCAAAAACCTCAGCATGAGAAAAATTAAGAAACCTTGAGAAGGGACCGCACATGAGGTAGTCCTCCTTCCAGGATGACCAGGCTGCAATAACAAATAATACACAGATATTGTCAACATAAAATATAGGTTATTCATATGCTATAGAATAGAAGTGTGTTTTAAGCATAGATTTTAACAGTTCCACTGAGGTTGTAGATCGAATCTCAAGGGAAAGAGCATTCCACAGCACTGGGGCCCGAATGGAGAACGCTCTCAAACCTCCACAGCTCTGAGGGGAAAAATTTAACCCGGAAGTGAGTGGCCAAATACGTAAGGTTAAGGAGAGAAAGAGAGAGAGAGAGAGAGAGAGAGAGAGAGAGAGAGAGAGAGAGAGAGAGAGAGAGAGAGAGAGAGAGAGAGAGAGAGAGAGATGGAGATTGAACACAGGACCCTTAGTGCAGGAATGAGACATCTGTTTATATGAAAAAACAAATAAAATGACATACAAAATGGAGTAGTTGGGGTGTTTTTCTTTATCTCCTCACTTTTTTCTCACATTAGCCTTATTAGGCAGAAAGTGATGTCATGATAGTAAAATATTTACTGCAGAGTGCGCAGTGTTTACTTTGTTATATTACATGAGCCCGAAAGGTTTGCTTTACCTGATCTTTCGTCAATTTAACCCAACCACATACATTTTCTTTTTTATAACTTGGGGTGGACAAGCCTCATTGCCGTCCAAGGTCCAAACCAGAGCCAGGCGGCTACAGATGTGCTTGTACTTCATAACATCGAACTTTTGACACAAGAAGCCAAAAGCCCAAATGGTGTCCGAACTTGCACATCTCCGCCTCTTGCCAGGCCCACCACCTGCCCTGGTCTCCACCACTTTTCCTCCAGCCAAAGAAGCTCATGCATGGGCACGCTGGGCAACGGACCAGCCTCTTACAACCGAGGCCAGGGCAAGGAGATGTCGGCCAACAGCTGGCAGAGTGCAGAGGAAGCCTGCAGGCTTCCACGGTAGATGAATCACTCCAGATTAATATTTAACTCCAGACTCCTGCTTCCCTCCAGCATTTCTCTGTCCTTCCTCTCTTTTTCCTGCTTTCTCCAACCATCCCCCAATCCTGCAAGAAATTTGGCCCAATGTATCTTCGATGGAAATATCATGGCAGGGTTGTGATAGTATTTTGTTCAGAGTAATACTAGCCAATATTTTTAAGATTTTAGCCTTTAATATGCTGTGGTTTTCAATGTGTTTTTTGTGCTAAGTTGGTGATGTGGCTCGAATATTTAAAATAGTCAGACAATGGGATGTATGACACATAAAGTGCGGACTGCAAAGTGTTCTTTTATTTAATGTTTCAATGGGATAATTTACCATAACTTGACTTGATGATTGCAAATGTAATTTTTTTTTGGGACAATGCATTGTGACTTTACTTGGTCATGAACTTAGTTAGACCCAAAGAAAAACTTGTGGACACTATGTTATGTCTCTCATATCTAGTGATTGGATGACCCACAAGGAAATACTCAGCTTCCCTCTGTGACAATATATTCACTAATGCTATCAATACTCAAATGCAATGTAAAATACCAATTGAAAGTATTAGTGAACATTTGCCAATATTTGTATTGGTAAAAAAGTAAATTGAAAAAATATAAAGCAAAATGATAACGAAAGTGTCCAGTCATAAGTTCGAACATGCCGTTGTAGAGGAACTACACAGCCACAAATCAATTTTCCCCAAACATTTTTTCCAACCAGAGACTATGCAAACACCGTGGACAAATATTGCATTCATACATAGGAAGTCACCAGTTCTCTCAAGCTGTATAATAAAGATTTGAAACCTCAAAATATTCATTTGTAGTCAAAAGATAACAATTTCCATATGTGTGTCATGTTTAATGCCAGAGGATTTATTTCATTGCACGGCCAATTCCACCTAATATAAAAAATTATTATAATTATCGAATTGGAGAACATTTTTTTTAAAAGCATCAACAGGAACTCCAACCAGTCTTTCTCTCTAAACAGCGAGCCTGTCGGAGTTTATAAAGATATAAACTCGTTGCTGGCGGAATTATTCAGGTCCAAGCATATATACATTTTTAATCTACTCCGCGAATGTACAGAGGACAGCCCGGTCGCCATGTTGGTCGGCTGCCCAGGCCGAACTGCCTACATCCGGTCAGTAGGTGTGGTTTATTGAAAAGTCGCACATAAAAAGGGAATGGAGTCACACATGAGTGTCATATTACATTACAATGAAATTAGACTGAAAACGTATTAGAAATAGACTGATCTTTGTAACGTGACTATGTGTGTGTGTGATAATTACTTGTATATTAGGAATATAAAGACAGGTTAAACAAGTTAATTTCATAGAATGGGTGTCTGAGAAATACACAACTAAAAATAGCTAACTTTACAGAGCCCCAAGGGGACCTTGCTGTCCTTTGGCCCCAGGGACAATGAGGACTGAGAAATGCCAAACACCAGAGCAGGCCCTTTGACAAGGAAGTCTTCCTCATACCAATCACGAGGCCTGGATGGCCCGTGGATAGGTTCTTTCTTGTCGAGGTCGCCATGAAGTCTGTAAGATCAGTCTTCCAAAAGATGGGAGAGAAATCCAGCTTTTTTGATGGACCACGCGGCCACACCCCAAACATTTTTCTCCCCATGTTTTGATGCTGGGCATTAATATTTTATATTTAATATTTTTATATTGGCACACTAAAAAATGATTCCTGATCATTTAAAACAGTTGATTATCTCAAAACCGCGTTTACTTTTATTCCTGCTTCCAAACTTTCTTTCCCCTCCCCTTCGTTAACATCGCAAGTTCTTGTGTCAACAATGTCTTTGTTCTTTCTTTTGATTCAATTTTCAATTTTGCCATGTAAATACATTGTATTTTGTTATCATCAAACCACGGGCATTATTTTTGTGTGTAATATGTTTTTTTGGGACTAATCAATCATTATCCTTATTAATGATAATTTATAGCAAAAAATACAATACGTTGTGAGAATTGCATCCTTCTTGATACAATACAGACGCTCTCCTACTTATGACCATTCGACTTACGCAAACCGGTAGATACGAACATTTTTTCGGGATGTAGAAAAATATCCGGACAATTCTGTAAGTTTTTTTATTGTGTGCAGCTTTTGTCGAGTAGAGAACAGTGCTGTAGTGCTCCTTTTCGCTGCGTGGTGCTGTGAGAGGTCACGCAGCATCCACCTTGAAAAAAAATCCGGCTTAACTGCCTAGTTTGTGTGTAATGTAAACACACTGCATTATATCTCTAGCATGCTAAGAGCTTTGACATTTTTATTGTTTAATATCTTGTGCAATATGGTTGGTATAAAGGGTAAAGAAGAGGCGGGTCGTTTCTTTTAAAATCAAAGTGGAATAAGAAAGTTTGATGCGGTTAAGAAAATGGTTAGGTCGCTTTTTTTCGTCCACTTTTTCCCATGGAGGAGGAAGTCGCCTAACTCCGGCAGCAACGGCCTGGGTTGTGGAACCCAGAAGGGAGAGGACCCACGCAGAAGGGAAAGGACCCACACAGAGGACTGGAAGAATGCTGCTTGGGAGGGTGGGATGGCAGAGCTATGCCCTTGCACAATAGTATTGCCTTTTACACGCTGGTTAACTACTGTTAAAAGAAAATAACTCTGAAATTGTTTAATTGATGTTGAAAATGTCAGGAAAAAATGTTAAAACGTCATATCGTCACGTCATATTGTCAAATATAAAAAAATTGTGAATATGCTTGATGGCTGTGTTTTGCTGCTGTTGGAGTCAGTGGATTTGTTCAGACCGAGGACAATCGACTTTGGCCTGGACGGATCTATTGACACTAACAAAGATGTTATATAATGAAATTGTGAATATGTTTGATTTTCGAAAAGGTTTGTTCAAACCTCACTTTGTGTTTGCTGTTAAAAACGTAATATTGGAATATAATATTGTGAATGTGCTTAATTGCTGTTGAGATTGTCATGATTGTTTTCTGTTTTTAGTGTCAATAAATTTGTTCAAACCAAAAAACTCTTCCAAAAGTAAGTTAAACTTAACTTTAATTATCTTTATAGTCAAGTCAATGTATAAAGCGCTTTGGGAAGTCATTGACTTGAAAAGCGCTATATAATTGCAGATCATTTCATTTAATTTTCATTTCAAGCCATGTTAATTTGTAAAGCCCTTAATCCCAAGGAGTCTCAAAGGGCTTCACAGACCACAGAATGTCAACGCTTAATGTGTAGCTTTGTTTTTCAGTACAATGCTTTCTCATTCAGCCTGCTTTGTAACGTTACAGATAATATTTTTATTTTGATTATTTTAGTTGCAAAACAAAACAGGTTACTTATACAAGCCTTAAACATACTGATATAAACCTTAAACATACATTTCATGCAAAATATAGCACTAAAGCGGCTTACGAACATATTCAACTTACATACGATCGTCTGTCTCGTTTGTAAGTGTGGAAGCATCTTTAGACAACAAGAGGCTATTTTGAGAACTAATTTGGGTGGTAAATCGTGAGCACCACCTGCTAGCCGAATGGGTACCCTCTGAATTAGAATCTGTACCAAATACATATAATTTAAAGCAATGTTCTCTTCACCGTAATTGCCTTAATCATAGTCAGACACAAATGAATTGGAACCATGCATGTATCATTAAAAAAGAAATGTTAGCATACAACCTATTTGCAGGTCAAACATATGGCCCACAGCCCGGCCCATTTGATGATTTGTGATTATGTCAACAACAAAAAAAAAAGCAAGTGTCCAGGTCATTCCTGTCAGAAGTTAAAATTTCTATATCAATGTAAACCAAAGGCTGCCTCTAGTCATTGGAGGGCATTACATACTGTATGTAAAAGAGCTAATGTCCAGGATGCGGACAGAAGTATTTACTATCAGGAAATAGACAATTCACAATGTGATGTGTCCATCTATAACAGGGGTCTCCACTCCTTTTAAAGCTAAAGGCTACTTTTGTTAGTAATTAGCACAAAGGGCACCTAGGGGTATGTGCATTTCTAAAACTACGTTGGAGATTCCTGATCTACAAATATGGTTCAGCCTTTCAAGACTTACCCCACACCGAAGTAGAAGGGAAGATGTTGCATACCCAGCGAGTGGGTTTTGGTGTTGAGCATGGCCAGACTGCTATTACTGAGGGGGGACAGTTTTAGTTGACACTCAAAATGATGATGAAAAACATCCATGGATTTTGAACTTGCAGGGTGAACAGGGGAGAGCACAAACCTTAGATAAGAAACAAGATACTGCTTTAAAAGCCCTCCCCTTAGTCCTTTTTATTATATTTCCTAGGTTACAAAAGCAGTTCCACCTTAAAAGGTGTGAAATCAAAGAATGGCAACATGATCAGCCGATAGTGACAATGATTTTAACAGTGCATAATAGTCAAAATAAAAAGAAACAGTGCACAATAATAGTAAAGATAATCCACTGCAATTTTCTTTGCAAATGTGATATAATAAAAACACAATACATTTAGATAGATAGATAGATAGATAGATAGATAGATAGATAGATAGATAGATAGATAGATAGAAAGAAAGAAAGAGATAGATAGATAGATAGATAGATAGATAGATAGATAGATAGATAGATAGATACTTTATTCATCCCCGAAGGGAAATTCACATTTCCAGCAGCATCCCTTCGCTGAGAACAATACAATAATAAAACAAAAAAATACAATATACAAATACCCAGTATGACGTGCAAATGCCCACTGTAGCGTGTTATATAGAATAACTAAATAGTGCTACACAGAATACATATTGCAATAAGATTCGGTAATATGCAATGTAGGTGGTGGGGTTTACTGTGGGCTTTTACTCTGCCGGGTAGAGTTAAAGAGCCTCATGGCATGAGGAAGAAAAGATCTCTTCAGTCTGTACGTAGTACAAGCCAGTGACAGCAGTCTGTCGCTGAAACTGCTCTTTTGTCTGGAGATAATGCTGTGTAGTGGATGCGATGGATTGTCCATGATTGACCGCAGCTTTTCCAGTGCCCGTCTCTCAGCGACTGTTGTTAGGCTGTCCAGCTCTTTGCCCACAACAGAGCTCGCTTTCCTAGCCAGTTTATTGAGACGAGAGACATCCTTCTTCTTGACGCTGCCTCCCCAACACGCTGTCGCATAGAAGAGGGCGCTTGCCACAACTGTCTCATAGAATATTTTCAAGAGCTTTTTGCAGATTTTGAAGGAGGCCAGCCTTCTGAGGAAGTAAAGTCGGCTTTGCCCTTTCCTACATAGAGCTTCTGTGTTGGCAGTCCAGTCCAGTTTGTTGTCCAGCTGCACACCCAGGTATTTGTAGGTCTGGACAAATTCTACACATTCTCCTTTGATGGTTACAGGAACCGGGTGAGTTCTGGTTCTCCTGAAGTCCACCACCATCTCACTGGTCTTGGTGGTGTTCAGGTGCAGGTGGTTTGCGTCGCTCCATCGGACAAAGTCCTGAATCAATTTCCTGTACTCCTCCTCCTGCCCATTTCTGATACATCCCACGATCGCAGTGTCGTCGGCAAACTTTTGCACATGGCAGTTGTACTTAAAGTCCGATGTATATAGAGTGAATAGGAACGGAGAGAGCACGGTACCCTGCGGAGATCCTGTGCTGCTAACCACAGTGTCCGATGTACAGTCTCCCTGTTTCACATACTGGGGTCTGCCTGTCAGGTAGTCAGTAATCCATTCTACAAGGTGTGAGCTAACTCCCATCTCTGTCAGTTTCCTACTCAGTAGCAGAGGCTGTACGGTATTGAAGGCACTGGAGAAGTCCAAAAATGTAATCCTCACAGCCCCCTAAGCCCTATCCAGGTGAGAGAGGGATCGGTGTAACATGTATACTATAGCATCCTCCACCCTCACCTTCTCCTGGTAAGCAAATTGCAGTGGGTCGATGGCGTGACGGACCTGTAGCCTCAGGTGGTGCAGCAGCAACCCCTCCATGGTTTTCATCACATGTGATGTCAGGGCGACCGGCCTGAAGTCGTTGAGCTCCTCAGGTCTTGATTTCTTTGGGACTGGGATGATGCAGGATGTTTTCCACAGCTGAGGGACCCTCCCCTGTTCAAGGCTCAGGTTGAAGATGCGCTGTAGAGGGTCTCCCAGCTCAGACGCACAGGCTTTCAGCAGTCGGGGGGATACTCCATCTGGACCAGCTGCCTTGCTGGTTCGCAGCCTTCTCAGCTCTCCACACACCTGGGCTGCAGTTATTTTTAGTGGGGGGATGTCTTCCATGCTAGTGTCCAGAGGGGGAGGGGGAAGGACAGCTGCAGTTTATATCATATGAGAAGAAGAAGAAGAATTTACCTTTATTGTCATTCTTTGTAACCATGTACACAGAACGAAATGTCGATACACCTGACCCGTACAGTTAAACCGTAGCAAGACGATGCAGCCGCAGCCAAACAGGGCGCCGCCATTTTAGACCCAACTGCTGTGTTGGGAGTCATTAGGTGACCAAACCCCCCAATTTCAACCCTTAACACCGAGCCCCAAGCAGGGAGGCAATGAGTACCAATGTTGTAAGTCTTAGGTATGACTTGGCCGAGGCTTGAACCAGCGACATCCCAGTCTCGGAGTGGGCGCCCTACCATCTAGGCTACCGAGCTGGTATGCAAAAATAATTTAAAAAAATTAATTAACCAAAAGTGCTGAGATCAATTTTTGGGGCATTTCTTCACATACGGATCAACCTTTTTTACTGTCTGCAAGACATTGTGTTGAAATCAAACGTTGATCTTGCCTGGAACAAGGGAATGTATTCAAGCTGATGAGTTGAAAACCAATAGTTTTCCATCCTGGGAACTAAAATACGCAAGGAAATGTACTGTTTAATGGCGCATAGATTATTTTAATGGCTTTTCTAGTACCAAACGGATTGACTTTGCTTTAAAAAATGTTTTGCCCCTTAGCTTTAAAGTATTCTTGATCATACGGTGAATATTTATTAAACCCAGAGGAAATTCCAGATGATGAAAAAAACTTTATTGGGATTGTTGAGCTGTGATGCAGCATGGAAACCAAAATGACATAAAACAGCATTTTTTGCTGTTCCCAAAGCTTTTGCCAGACCTGTAGCAGTGAAAACTTGAGCCAGGTAGCTTCATAATGGCGTTCCCAGACGGGATATTGTTGGTGATGATTTCTCTGATTTTGTGATTAAATAGAGAGCGAGACTACTTAGTTTTATCTTTCTTTTTCCTGCAGACCTTTGTTTTTGTGATACTCAACTTTTCTATTTCCCTGCCATCTTTTCCACTGTGTATTTTAACAAAGATATATCGTCCTCATGCAGTTGTCTCATTCAGATGCATGTTCAGGAGGCTCGTAAATAAATTCACCTCTTTATGGCGCTGCATAAAAGCCAAAAGCAGGGGCAGAACTAGCGATGCCGTTTTTCTATACCCTGATACCACTGGCAATGAATTGAGCATCGCATTTTGCATCCCTGTTTGACTGGTGATCTCCAAGCTGAGGCCCATGGTTGTCTTTACATATAGGAAAACTGGCCAGGCTCTGAAACAATTTACTGTTATCCTCTTCGATTGCTCAGTTGGTAGAGCGGAGGTACTGTAGTAGCACATCTTAAAATCGTAAAGTCGTTGGTTCAAATTCAACTCGAATAAATATTTGGTGTTTAGTAGTAGTAAGACTGTTTGTTGACTTGCAGATATCTTGTCATGGGATCAGTCCCTAGCCATGTCAATAGAAAGGTTCATTTATATCTGGGGCGCATGCCCTGCGACTGGCTGGCTACTAGTTCAGGGTGTCCCCTGCCCACTGACCGAAGATGGCTGGGATGGGCTCCAGCACCCCCGCGAACCTACTGAGGATAAGTGGTGCAGATAATGGATGTATTTCTGTGGCGCAATGAATAGCACATTGGACTTCTAAGAAACTAGCAAATGTGGTAATTTGGTGAGTGCCACCAAAATTGTTGAAGTCACCTCTAAACTGTACTTGAGCTTTAAGGGGCACCAGTACCTCAGGAGTTCAATGGTTGAAAAATCCCAATCATCCTGGGACAAAGAATTCGCAGGTTAGATTCCTGGCTCCCCCGAGTTATACGCCAAAGTGTCTTTGGGCAAGACACTGAAGCCCTCAATAAGCCTACAATAAGCAGGTAGGTGACCTTGCATGGATGACACTGCTGTCTGTGCGTGATCAGGTAATTATAAGCATTTAGTAAAGGACTTTGGGAGGTCTTCAACAACTATGACAAGACACAACCGTTGTTGAAGAGTTCTGCAAAATACAGAACTACTGAGGTATCTATCTAAAGGCCAGGAAGAGCTAGGCTGACGCACTAGATGTTACCTGAAGTGACTCGGGATAAGTATTGTTGTTTTAAAGTGATCTGGAAGTAATGACGCTGCAAATTGTCTGCAAGTTAACTAAAACAAACATCTTTATTCTACACCGATTATAAGAGAAACAGGGGCAAAATGGGACAACAATATGTAAGGTAGCTTCACTTAGCCTAGCGTTCAAAACGTTCTGCCCTTCCGGGTCAGGTACAGGTCTGACAACAAAAGCATTCCTATCTTTATACACACTAACTAAAATAACAGTTAGGGACACAAAAACATATTGGCTTATACGTTGTTTTAGAACATTTTATTTACCCCATGTATTGCACTATAAGGTGCACTGGCTTAAAAGGCGCATTCCCTAAAAAGTTTAGTGTTTTTTTTTTCATACATAAGATGCGTGGAATTATAACTACTGTAAAGGCTAGGATGGAACAAAATTAAAAACAAGCTCGGTACTTGCGCAGTATATATCACTGATCGCAATTGCATAGCATTGGATGCAACGGGAATTAAACTCAGATCATGACATGGAGTGCACCAGATTCTATCCTCAAGACCAGTGATTTTCAAACACTATGCCGTGACACACTAGTGTGAAAGATTGTCAGGTGTGCCGTGAGAAATTATCCAATGTCACTCTTTAAAATTTAAAGTTTTATAAAACAAACAAACTGCAAATATTATGTCATTGTCAAGTGTCTGTGCTGTAAAAACTGGGGATATTATAAATTATATTGTAATTAAACATACTGTTCAGTGTTATTTAATAACATTTTTGGTTAGTGGTGTGCCACAACATTTTTCCAATGTAAAAACCATGCCGTAGCTCAAAAAAGGTTGAAAAGCACTGCTCTAGACCACTAACGATATGGATGACACACAAACATCATTCGATCTTATCTCATCATCATCACACTATTTTTAGTCAGGGTACCAAATTGTTGATGTTATTATATGAAAATGTTGTCAGACAGTAAAACAGTCCGTAGTAGAGCCGACTTTACAAAAGGCATGAGATTCTGACCTGAATGACCAGAAAGGCATCGATGGAAGTAATTCTATCTTTCTGAACTGAAAGGAATGGCATAGTGCAGGGGTGTCAAACTCATTTTAACTCGGGGGCCACACGATAGAACAAACATTCTGTCGGGGGCCGGACTAGTAGATTAAAGAGAAAGAAAAAGAGAGATAAAAAAATAAGAGAAAGAGGGAGGGAAAAGGAGAGAGGGCAAGACAAAGAAAGAAAAAGAGAGAGAGGGAGAGAACGTGAGAAATAAAAGATAAAAAGTCGTGAGGGAGGGGGAAAAAAGGAGAGGAATAAAGAATTCCAAAGAAATAGAAAGAAAGAAGGAGAGAAAAGAGAAAATAGAGCACGAAGGGTAGGAAGACAGAAAGAGAAAAGAGAGAAAAGGAAAAAAGGAAGTTAGAGCAAAAGAGGTCAAAAGACACACAGAGAGAGAAAGAGACAAAGAGCAACAAAGGAAGAGAAAAAGAGACACAGAGAGTGAAAGAGATCGAGACCGAGTGGGAGAAAAGGGGTGGAAAAGAAAAAAAGAGAGAGAGAGAGAGACAGAGAAATAAATACAGTACCGTGTTTTTGTGAGAGGCACATGGCTTTAGCAACATCAAGTTGACATATTTCAACCTGCAGCTTGTTTTTCTCTTGCGCTTCTCTGAGTGTTGTTTCGCGGGCCGGATTCAATCCCTTAGCGGGCCTGATTCGGCCCGCGGGCCGCCTGTTTGACACATGTGGCATAGTGGGAAGTGATTCATTCATCGTGAAAGATGTAAATAAATGGATGGTCGCACATATTCAAAATTTTTGTCACTTACAATACTTAATTTTTAGCTAAGAAAAAGTAAAAGAACATTCTCTCTATTCTAATATACCATATACCGTACCGTGATTTAAAATAGTGTGATAATGAGACACGACGCAATGCATTTTCATTTGTTGTTGGATACCTAGGGGTCTAATTGATAGGATCCAGCCTCTTCGCCGGTCTCAGTTATTTTGGTTTTGATGATTTTAAAGTTTTCTCCAGAAAAACATTACAGGCCAGAACAATATTTAATTCCAACACAATGTCTTGCAGACAGTCAGAAGGGTTGACCTACTGTATATGTGAAGTGGTGACAGAATCTAGTCGACTCAGCACATTTGGTTTTGCTGAATTAGAATCTTAGGCCGGAACGACATTCCACTATCCCAGGGCAAAACAACATTAGATATACACACCATATTTTACAGGCAGTCATGTAGGTGACCCTTAGATGTGAAAAATGCCCCTAAAAAACTGACTAGATATTCTAGATTTTGCTGACTCAGCAGCTTTCCCAGAAAAAGGTTCTACTCTCTCAGGTCAGAACAAGCAATCAGGTAGATCGCACCTGAGGTAAATGACCCTGCCAAGAAGGGAAATGCCACTCAAAAATGGTTTGGCGAATCAACACAGGTGATGCTCTAATTGTGCACAATCATTTAAGTTCAGTTTGTATTTATTGACGGAGGCCCGTTGAAACGTTGAGAAGCAAAGACTTGTCTTCACGATTTCGCTGAAATACGTCATGCCACATATCAATAGAAAACTTAAACTCTTGTGATTCAAAATATGACGACCATTTCAAAACGTACCTATCACAAAAACATCACAACCAGTCTAAAACAAGATACCCAAAACTATGAAGTCGGTAACTCACACAAAAAGTGCCATAGTATTCCACTCATGAAATGATTCTTCACATACATGGTTGCGTTGGATTCAAAAGAGTCCAGTGAATCCAACTGTGTAAAATATTTACTCCAAAATATACAATAATGCCGAAACATATTACAAATCTTATGCCTAAAAGCCTTCCTGCATCATTGTGTAATCAGTTTATTTACGCCCCACAATCTCTTTTTAAAGTAAGATGATTTACAATATGGCCTCTGACCTTTTGATTGACACCAATTGACCAATTACAAGTTTTTTATGGTTCCTAGCCTATAAGGGCCTTTATTGAAAAACAAAACAAAAAAACCCAAGAGTGTTACCTTTTAAAAGAGACAAAAAAAAAATAAAGTCTGTGTAATAAATGGGTCATGTCGCTTCTATGAATTGAATGTTTTTTCTTGGTCTGAATGCGTAACCAACCAACAAGCCTAGTGGAATTTGTGTGGGGTTTCTTTGGGAATCGCCACGGCCATGACGGTACTGGCGGGGCCGCTTCCCGTCCATTCTGATTCAGGGTTGCTCGGCGGGTGCCGGTGCCATCCCACCAGGCTTTTGCGCAAAATGACTTTCTTTTATCTGCCAAGGTTTGAGCACAATTGAAGAGGCCACAGATTGTCTTTCAAATGTAAAAATGCATATTCATAAAAAAATACCCTCCCCTTTCCCCCATCTATTCATTGCACTTCTGATGTTCTATTCCAGACATGATGCTCTGCAAATGAAAGGTGGCCATGTCACACCCCTGAAGGTTTGACAATGGTTGAAAAATCCTAATCACATCCTTTTTTTCTGATTACTATGCTATTATTATTATTCCTCTGCACTGAGAATGTGTGGGCCGTTATTTGGAGTCTCCACTGAGACAAAAGTACTTAACAGCTCTACTTTACAGGCCAAAGCTGTATTATGTTTAGGGCTGCAACAACTAATAGATGAAAGCAATTTAAATCGATCATTAAAAGCGTTGGAAACTAATTAGATCATTAATTCGTTGTGTCAAGTGCTTTATGAACCACTAAGTAAGTAAAATCAATGCAAATGAGTGCATTAGATCTCATTCTAAAGTTTGGGGATGTATTACTACTTTAATCCAGCAGAGAGCACTTAATGTTTTTACAAAGGTATTTTGAAAATTTCTACTTTGTAATGTTTGACTGTTTAATCATGAAACAAAGTAAAACATTTTCAAGGGAACCAAAAACAAAAACCACTGCAGAAGTACGGTAAAAAAAACAGTCACTAAGTATGTTGTCACTATCGTATGGGTTTTCCAGCTTTATCACATTTGTTGTTATAAATGCACTTATGTTTATCCACATATTTGAATGATTTACTTGCTGTATTCTTATGTTTATTTAATGTATCCTTTCACATCAGTACTTTCCCATCAATGGTCTTCCGATTAGTCAGCCCTTATCATACAACCTTCAAAATCCAGTTGCGTTCAGTTTTAACAAAGGTCTCTTGTGAAGATGTGATTTTTTTTTTTTTTTTTGCCTATTTAAGTTTCAGTTTCCATTTTGCCAATGCACACCGCTTTCCTGTAAAAACTGTGGTCAGTCACTTTCTGATGTCCTTTGGTGGGAGAATGCTCTCCTAATCAACTGGCCCAGAGTTTACCCTGTTTTGTTTTATTTAATTTTGTAACCTTGTCATAAAAGTCACCTGAGCTTTATTTTTTCGTCCAAATATTCGCTCCTAACCCCAGAAGTTCAACATGCGGCAAACATGGAATTTTTACTCCAACAACAAAAATAAAATCACTAAATTTGTTCACGTCCTGTCCCTTTTGTGATTTTTTTTTAACTCAATGTAGCCCGCAACTCAAAAAGTTTCCCCACCCCTGCAATAGAGCATAGGACAACAGTACCTGAGAGCACCAATCCATCCTTCCTTTATCTTCTTTTTCTTTGTTCTCAGTCTTTTTTCACCAGTTTATGAACTGCCATTGTGTGAAGCAGTTTGCTTCGAGCACAAAACTAGGCCAAGATTACTCTTGCCGGCTTGTCCCCAGTGAAGCATGTCTAGTGTATGAGCGTGCACGTGCAGGTGATTGTGTGTGTTTGTGGGGCCCAAGAGAGCAAGCTAGCTTCTAGTCTGCCCAGCACAGCAGTGAAAGAAGCGTTAGGCATATGGAGGCCAGCAGGTATTTTTTAGCCTCTGCTTTCGTCTTCTTTTTGTTTCAGATTTCACGCGTGCGAGGCCAGCAGCAACCTGCAGCCGAGCAAAGCTACAAAGTCTAGTGAACAACCCTGCAGGAGGTCATCAAAGATAAATGACAAGTGTGAGTTTTTGTTAAGGTGATTGTACAACTGTGGCATCAGCAGTTTGACATGTTTAGCTGGATCGATTTGGAAAGGAATTGCTGTGCGTCCTGGATTTGTTACTTTTATTATTATTAGAATTGTCTTTAAATCAAAGTAAAGATCATTTATGACAAGATCAGACTTGGCACTAGGGTTGGGCAATGCTGGAAATTTTGCCATTGATCGATACTAATTCGATACTGATCCAATACCGATCCGATACCGATCCGATACCCATACTTTTTGCCTGGAAATTTTAAGTTCATTTAAAAATTGCATTCTCCCTTTTTGAGTTAGTTAATACCAGGCCTGTGATCAAATTTTACCGTCCTGTAGCATCTGTCATGAACTTAATAATGTGTGGCCTGCCAGTAAAGTTGACTCAGATTCAGATTCAGATTCAGATCTACTTTATTGTCATTCTAGTACACGTGTATACAGAACGAAATGTCGATGCATCTGACCCCCACAGTTTCCTTGAATGTACAGATATGAATAAAGTTGTATTGTAATTGGCTACGTATAGTATTTTACCATAGTGCCGATAGTGCAAGAAGAGTAGCTAACCAGATGTGCAAAATGGGCAGTCAGGTTAACAAGTCAGGTACACAGTAACATTAACACTGTAACAATAACGCTGTAATTACCATAGTGCAGAGAGCAATGTGCAATGAGTGGCAAGCTATAAAAAACTGCCAGTAGTGCAAAAAGTCAGATTAGATTAGACTGCAGTATAAAATAAATTTGTACACAAAAAAAGAAAACAAAATCACCATTTTTCAAGGTGATGGCAGTGTCCCTTTGGCCACCTTGAACTTGGCTTTCTGTGAGAATTTTAGCTTATCCCATTTCCGACATGGCTATTTTAGGTTTTAAAAAAATTAATGTTGATTGTGAGAGGCCTCCGCTTCCAGGGCAAGTGGAAATTGGAGTATTTTTTTCATTGAAATACGAAATAACTGCGTATGCCTAATTTGCCAGGAGACTGTGGCTGTTTTCAAAGAATGTAATATCAAGATAGATAGATAGATAGATAGATAGATAGATACTTTGTTCATCCCCGAAGGGAAATTCACATTTCCAGCAGCATCCCTGAGCTGAGAACAAACATGCACTACCGGGAAAACACGCTTACTACAAAAAGCTAACTGAAAACGAAAGCTCTGAAAAGGTCAATAAACTGGAAGCTGTTTTAACGGCACAGTAGCGCTCTTTTACTAGACTTTCCGAGTGAAATGAAAATGGTACAAAGGTGAGCTACGGGGTAGCTGCGCTGATCGCCAAGCACTGCAAACCTTTACGGAGACTGTATTAAAGACTGTGAATGATTGACAGTCACACATTTTCAGCTTACCAAATCTGGCCCGATATCTGATAAGTATGTACAACCCTGGTTTATACAATAAACACAGAATAAATATTTTAGATACATAAACGGTTCATATTTAGCAAATAACTTCAATGCAAACTTTAACAGTGTAAAAATGAATAGAAATAGTTCTATTACAACTGTTTCAGAAAAAAGGTGAAGAGAGTCAAACCAAAAAGCTGAAATTTAACAAAAATATATACATATATTTATTTATATTTCTGGTGAAAAAGGTGCACCGGATCCGGCCAATTTGGGTTTTTTTAGGTGCACCTCATAGTCCGGAAAATAGGGTTACATTATTCGCTCTTATGTGTGTTTTTTGGGATGATCTTTGAAAAACATGTTTCTGAATCCAAGGCTAGATTGACTGTAGAAGAAAACACAAAGGTTTTTAATTTTTTTTACACACATTCACACACTCTCATATCATATAGAATAATCACGGTTCAAAACTCAATTGTTCTCTTAATTAGATTTCGGGTCAGTGCTTATGGCTGCGGGGAACAGTGGCATATATAGTAATTTCTGTGTGTGTGTCTCTGTATATAGTCCTTATACAATCCAATATAAGGGGCCGGTCACACAGCAGTTTGCGGCTGAATCACGGCCAGAAATTTCTGCCTGTGAGGCGGACGCTATTGGACGCTTTGAGATCTATTGGACGCTTTGAGTTGCGTAGGAGTCGGATTTGAGCACAACACCGGCTCGGGAGCTTTTATACCCGTGGTCCACACGAGAAAATGACGCAGAAATGACGCGATGAGGAAGCGGAACAGTCGCCGGCGTCTGTTTTGCGGGCATACCACCGAAGAACAGCGGGTTGGCCAATTTTGCGCATTTTCCATTGCGGGCAACCACGGGCAAAAAAAACCCGGAAAATTTTACCCGTGATTCAGCCGCAAACGGCTGTGTGACCGGCCCCTAAAGGACTAGCAGGGCGTGTATGCAAAGAGGCCTGCTGTATACCATGCAGGGTCAAAATCAATCACACTTAACGTATATACATAACCTTCTTAAAGACTCCAGCAAAGCTCGTTTGTTTTTCACCACCATTTATAGAGCTAAACCTTACTGGAATTGTAGAAAAGGACAAATGAGGAGAATATTTCCAAACTAATTGGGGAGGTTTGTTGGAGACATAGATTTATTCTGTTAAATCTGTCTGCATTTTCGAATTTTATTTTGTTAACATTGATTGCGGCAGAAAATAAAGAATAATGGCTCTTTGAACTAAACTGAGCATTGTTAACACATAATTAACAGCTTAACATTCCTGTAAAATTCCCCTTACATTCCAATCATGGATGTACAAAAAGTAAATTCAATGCTGTTCTTGAACCGTTTGGAAAATAGATACAGTTTTGATCTCTTTTGAAAGGTAACACTGAAAATTTGTCCCAAACTGAAATAATCACTGTAAGTGGTACTATCATTGCGCAATCTAAGTTGGAATAGAAAGTTTGTATTCTTGTCTGAATTTATTTTTGCAATCACATGTCCGCATATAAGTGTAGCATAGGAAAACAGCTGGGACAATAGGATGAAGCCTTAACTAAACCCAGGTCAGATTTGATCACAATCCGAAAAACCAAACATTGTACTTTACAAATGTTCTAAGGGGTTGTGCCTGTGAGATTTTTTCTAGCATGTGGACCGCAGCTAAAATAAGTTTGACACCCCTGTATAAAAGATTAAAGGCTCTTTGTCCAGTAAAGGATTTTGCGTTTTGTATATTTTTGTGTTTATATTCAAAATATGTGTGTGCTTAAAGAAACGAATGACTAGATGAATACAAAATTAAAAAGCTAAAATTTCCTCCAAACTAAAAATGTCATCGACTGGTTTCTCTCAGCCAAGGGGGTAGTACGATCCCAGAAACATAATTACAGGATATTTGGTGCCGCCAGTTTTGTCAATAATTGTATCCTTACAATAATGTGTTAAATGAAAAAGAGGATTTCTTTTATAGGTTTAATCCCTTTTTTCTATCCTTGTTTTATTATATATTCTATTCACGTTTCTTCTTTAAATGATTAATAAGAGAAAGCACCATAAATCCGAGAGTGTGTGTGTTTTTTTATTAAAGTATGTTGAACCCTCAAAACGTTAAAAATATTTCACTTTAAGTTGTGTGTCGCCAGTATTATTGATTAAAAAAAAATTTTTTTTTAAAAACATACCTGATATAATGATTTAAAAACACATGTGGCCCTCCAAAAAGGCGAAACGAGTTTGAAAAGAATAAGCTTGGTTCTTTAATTTAATCATTCAATGTATTATTTGTGAAAATAATTTATTCGTCACCCAATTTTTCTACACACCTTGGTGTCATACGCATTATCTGGATATCATTGACACGTTTAACGTAGGAGCCGCAGAGTTGACATTAAAAGAGCTAATGCTTGTAATTTTATCATATGTTACAGAAACTGCAGTCAAATATTTCCACCGAGCTGGCATGCGCAGGTGGTAGTGATTAGCTTGAGCGTAGCAATGATGGAGGCTAGCAGGTTAAAGTGTTTAACCAAGGCCACCTCTTTACTTGCGGGCCTCCCGCTTCTTGCAGCTGCGTATCATTACAATCCCAAATTTGTTAACTCTTGATTACTTCCCCGTGTAGCATCAGATGAGCCTAAGGGGAGGTGTTTTTTTACGCGGCGACATACAGTGCAATCGGCGGTATTTTTTCCTTTCTGCCTGAGCAATTATGGACACGAGACTTAAGAACTAGAAGCAATTCATTGACGGATGTTTGGAAAATATTGTCGTTCCATTGAGTGTGCTTGAATGGAAGATACTTTTCAGTGTTTTTATCCAAACCTGAGCCTTGTTGATGGTGGGATAAGATGCTCTTTATTGGAGGAAGGCAGGCGTGGTGGCTTCCAATCAGCTGAGACGGAAAACACCTGTTCTTGCTACAGGTGCGTAACCTCGGATCATACGTCCGGGGTTCCCGTGCAGCCCCAAAACTATGGCCTCCTTCTTTAGCGTGTGCTTTCAGGACTTGGATATCTGAAAAAAAAAAAAATTTGAATGGCACAAGCTGATAGCAAAGAGAGCCCAGACCCAAACGGATAAAGCAGTAACTGTCTTAAAGGATTAATTGTTAGGTTTATAGTTTAACAGACACTTAAAATTGGCAGAGAAGACATTCATCAAGTTTGAACTTGCAAGAGAAACAGGAGAGGACTGTAGAATATAAAACCCACAAATTGTATACAATATTCAACTCGATGGGCCAACTGGTAGGATTTACTGTTTAACAGACACTCAGAATAAGAAGAGAAGACATACATAAATTTTGAACTTGCAAGAAGAACATTTGAGGACTGAAAAAAAATTACACAAGATGTATACAATATCCAACTCGAAGGACCCATTGTTCGGTTTATAGTTTAGTAGACGTTCAAGATAAGAAGAGAAGACATACATGAGTTTTAAACCTGCAAGGAGAACAGGAGAGGAACCTACGAAACCCTCAATATTTACAATATCCAACTTGAAGGACCGATTGCTTAGTTCGTAGTTTAGTAACAGTGTTCAAGAAAATGGCGTTATGAATAACACTGTTACGTAATAGTGTCATTTGCTCAGTAACGGGGTACACTAACTCATAATTTTTCTCTCAGTTACAGTTACTGAGAGTCAACAGTGGTGCGTTACTTTGCAAAGTTCCTACAGCTTAAAGAAAGTTAAATCAAAGACTTTTTAAGACTTTTTAATGCCTTTAAAAATCAAATTACAAGACTTAGTTGACAAAAAAAAATATAACGAAACAAACAATTGAAACAAACAAAAGAAAAAAGAGGCAGTTAGAGACGTTTTTAAACAAATGATTATTTTTTAATTTTTTTATTTTTTTTAAATTACAATTTGGTCCAGTTGAAAACTTCCCATCTGAAAAACAGCACTCGCCAACATTTTAAACATGGACAACAATACATAAGAATTATCTGAACAGTCCTTGATGGATCCTCAGCCAAATCTGGCAGATAACTACAAATTCCAGAAAACTCTTTTGCTACATTCTCGAAGCATTTTATCATGATGCATGCTGTGTGACTATTTGGTCCAGTGTAAAACTTATTTGAAAAAAAACAACACTGCAATATTCATGACCAATTTTGAGTGTAGCATCATAAAAACACATGCTTCGGAAACTCCCTATATTACAAAATCTTTGTGTTTGAATTTTTAAGACTTTCAAAATTTGGATGTGAGACATTTAAATGCCAATTAAGGTCTCATTTTTAGAATAATATATTAAATGCCCGATCCCTTGGCACACCAGTTTTCCGCTCTCCTCCGATCAGATCATTGGGTCTTCAGATCATGTAACCGTTCAAAATTGCGACAACCAAATAGATAGCGATTACGAATAATAAAGTATTTACCAATGCACTGAAATAAAAAGGGAAGAAGGGCTGTGTCGTGAAAAAAAGGCTCCATGAGCAGGCTCTTGGAGGTAAAAAAAAGGACCTGACTCCCCCCCAATCAAAAGCTGGTTCCCTGTGTCAAGCAGGGATTCCAGTTTAAAGTTGCTTAGTATGAAAACTTGAAATGAGTTAAAAGTTCATGGCAGAGTGAAAACATAAATGTTATTACAATTAAGTAAAATAACATATTTTTAAAGAAACATATCAATTTATTTTGTGCAGAATATTATATTATTATTAGTAATATACTGAACAAAGGGACCCCCAAAACCGTTTTTTTCGATGCTTGTTTCTTGTTTTTAATTTTTATCTTTTCATTTTTTCCGTTTGATTTTTCTTCTCCTGTTTCTGTTTTCATAGATTTTTATTTTTTTACCTTTTTATTATTTGTTCCTGCTTGCTTTCTTCTTTGTTTTTCTCTTTTCTGTTTTTCTTATATTCTTTTGTTTTTTTTGGGTTTTTTTTGCTAGCTTTTTACTTCTTTTTCTTTCTTTATTATTTTTTCTTCCTTTATCTCTCTTTTATGTGTTGTTTTTTTTCTTCTATTTTTTTTTAGTATCTTTCTCTTTTTTCTTCTTTTATCTTTTGTCTTATTTTTCTCTTTCTTTCTTTCCTTCTTTTGTTTTGTTTTTTTCCAAGCCTCTTCTTTTTTTGCTTTATTATATTTTCTTCTTTTTTCTATTTTTCCCCTTTTTTATCTTATTTTTTCTTCTTTTGTTTCTCTTTTTTCATTTTTTCAGACGGCTCTCACCACTACATCCAGTTTTCTTTGGGTGGGCAGAGCATGTCCATGGGTGGACACTGGCAAAAAAATTAAAAATTGGATGGCACAAGCTGAGAGTAAAGAGAGCTCAGAACCGAACTGATAAAGGTAATCAGAGAGCAGCATCGGATAATTCTCTACTTCCAAGAGAAAAAATACACAAAAAAGAGAAAAAAATGCAGAGAACATAAGAATGCATTAGTGCTGGTGAAGTAACAATCTCCTGGTATTTAAGAACGAAACCTGCCTCTGCACCGTGAAGATAACAGCAAACGAGAAAAAGACACTAAGTAGATCGTTGAACTGATAGCATGGACACAGAAGATGGACGGATAAGAGGACACTTGCACGGATGTCCAGAAGAAGACTCCCGCACCCCCTCTCGTCTTTGGTCCTCATCGGCAACAGACGCCTAGCGCAGGAAGTGGCGTGTGGCTAACGCGGTTAGGCCGCCGTTGATGCATGGAGCCTCGTGGCGCAGGCATTTCTGTTTCTCGTCAAGACCTTGCCACCAAAGTCAATTTGTTTGTGCCCAGGCAGAGCCTAATAGTCCGCTAATCGCATCAAGAAGGAAATTAGTTTGCTAGGTCTGTATTGATACCGCTGGACATAATAGGCCAATCATTTGGAACATTACTGAAAACCCAAGAAAACAACAAAAACTGAAGATTTTAATACACGTGTGCTTAGCAAAAGGGCTGATGTTGATGTATTCATGTCATCACACTTAACCCAGTAATTTCCAGCATGACACACACACATCACTGCAGTTTGTGTGTCCACCTTTGCGTATGTGCGTCTGTATTTGAATACGGGGGTTAATCAAATGAATATTTTAGCAGGCATCCATTAATAACATTTTCATTTTTCTAAAATGTAGGAATGTTTCTGTTGTTGATTTTATTCACATTAACATAGTCATAGGGAGTAAGGAGAAGACCTAGTGTGGTGAAAAAGCCTGCTGAGAGGGTTGATGAAAATGTTCAAAGATGGTTTGGACTCGTGGAAAGAATGGATGAAGGTAGTTTGACTAAGGCAGTATGTTGTTTAGAAGTGGTGGGTAATAGAATAAAAGGAAGGCCTAAATTTGTTTGGCTGGATGGGGCAAAACGTGCTCTGGATGTGAGGTTGGTTAATTTAATAGATGCAAGGTGTGTGTCCCAGGAATACATCTGAATGGCGACGGATAGTCACAGAATGTCTGCTATCGACGCAGCTCAACCTGTTCTCTCTTGGGCTTGGGCCAGCAGGGGGGCCTAGGTGGGATCGAACTATATGATGCTGTGGGGTAAACCAGTGTATGCTGTCAGGCCTCTCTGCTGATGAAGGGTTGCATGGCACAGCAACTAGCCCCTTGTTGTGCTGTGGGCTTAATGTTTGGTGTCAAGTTGGGAAAAATTAAGTGGAATGAATGTTTGGTGAATGTGAGTGTGTTCTTGTCTTGCAATCTCGCTCTAAAGGAATGACTATGACTATGACTTTGGTGTACGGATATATACTGTCGATAGAACATAGTAATTTGGTGCTATTATTTCTACTGAATGATTCTGGATGGGACATATGTATATAAGCCTGGTGTGGAACTTTTACAATCAGCAAAACTTGTCTAAGAAACATTTTAGAATTACTATTTTTGTTTTTTTATACTATCCAGTAATCAATTATGCAAGTGCTGTAGGTATAAACCGGATTGACCCAGCGTTGTAACATTTGTAACATTGCATTTTTATCTCCTCCTATGTAGGCCTTCTAAGCAATTCTTTTTTTTCATTTTTGCTCTTGTATCTGTACATCTGTACATCTGAAAATCATCACCACATAACTTAAAACTCTTGGGTGGATTACTCTTTAGAACTTAAGCAATTTAGCCCCATCATAACATTTTCGATTTTTTTAAAACAAAGCCCATGTTATTTTCTTACGTCTGTTATCCAAAGACTAAGTGAGGTAAAAATGACCAAAATTTTGGGATGGGTGAGTACCAATGCCAGAATCGGTGCCTCTAACCGCTCCTTTCGATTGCAACCGGGCATCTATTAACATACTGGCACTAAAATTAAGGGTAGTAAACAATTCCCATAATTGAAATGCAAAAGAAGAGGAGATACTGTGTTAGGACGTAATAATATTTCTTTAAAAGTATCAGCCACTTTTTGCAGAAGAAACAAAAAATTAGAAAGTATACTAGTAAAGAACTAGAAGAACAAAGACGAAAAGATAGTAAAAAGCAACTGACAAGAAAATCTGAAAAATCTCGAGAAAAGCAAAGGAGAAATGGATTGAAAGCCAATGCTCCAAGTTAGGAGAGGGCCTCAAGAAGAAGAATTCCAAGAGAGCCTTCCCGATTGTAAAATACCTCACTCAAATAAATGGGCAAAAGTCAGCAGCATTCAGAATAAAAGCAAGCTGAAGAAAAGAGATCATAAATAGATGGACAAAATACTGCTCCAAAGTCTACAACCACCCGACACTGAGGTCCTTAAGAATTCCGGCCCAGGGGAGAGTGATGACTTCCCTATCCTGAGAGAAGAGGTAGAGGTAGCAGTATTCTCACTGAACAACTGAAAGTCTCCAGGAATCGACAACATCCCATCAGAACTCGTACAAAAATGGTGGTGAGCAAACTAAAGACATTTTGACAAATATTCGCAGAAATAGCTGGTAAACAGGACAGTGGCCATCTGCATGGACAAAATCGCTAATAATTATGCTCCCAAAGAAAGGAAACCTTCAACTATAATCCAACTATAGACCCATCAGTCTCATCAGGCATGCAAGTAAAGTTATGCTAAAGGTGCTACAGAACAGACTGAAACCACAGGTTGAAAACATCCTGGGTTTGAGGGAGTGAAGGAGCACCAAAAAACATTGGCCAGAAACTAATTCAGACTATTGAACAACTGTATGCAAATGCTAAAGATACTTATCAATGGTACCATTGGAGCGTGGTTTCAAATCAAGGTCGGTGTGAGACAAGGCTACATTCTCTCTCCAACTTTATTCAACATCTTCCTGGAGAGGATCATGTCCGAAGCTCTGGAGCAACATGAAGATACAGTTATTATTGGGGGACACAACATCACTCACCTCCGTTTTGCTGATGATATCACCGGAATGACAAGACGCTTACAGGAACTTAGAGATCTGCTCAATCACCTGGACAAAGATTCAACCCAGTATGGGAAGGAAATTAGCACAGAAAAAACAAAATCTCACCATGAACCACAGTGAGCTAGAACCTGACACCAGATTTAAATATCTTGGAGCGGTCATATCATAAGAAGGGTCAGAACCAGCAATCATGGCCAGGATAGCTAAAACCACAGCCGCACTTGCCAAACTTAAACCCATCTTGAAGGACAAGAACATAGCAGTGAAATCAAAGATCAGACTCATGCAAGGGCTGGCTACTTTCATCTTCCTCTACGCTTGCAAGACATGGACTCTCACAGCAAAACTGGAAAAGAAAATCCAGGCCTTGGAGATGCGATGCTACAGGAAACTTTAAGGCACCAGCCACCTAGCCCATGTTTAAAACGAAACGGTGCGCACCACCTTCCGAGGGCACATTAAACCCTACGAGGTACAGTTCGCAACTGTGCACAGACGGAAACTTCAGTGGTATGGTCATGTCACAAAATCATCAGGACTGACCAAGAGAATTATCCAGGGTGCAGTCCAAGGGAGCAGGAGGAGAGAAAGACCAAAAAAGAACTGAGTTGACAATATTAGTAAATGGACTGGTGGCAACTTTGCTAAACTAAACTAAACCAAACTAGTAAATTAAATTAAATGAGAGGGAGAAAGAGAGAGAGCTATAGATAGAGAGAGAATGAGATAATTAAAAAAGAAAGAAAGAAAGAAAGAAAAGAAAGAGAGAAAAAAGAAGAAAGAAAGAAAAAAGAGAAAGAAAGAAAGAAACAAAGAAAGAAACAAAGAAACAAAGAAAGAAACAAAGAAAGGGAAAGAGATAAAGACCAAAAGAGTGAGTGAGTGTGAGATAGAGAGAGAGAGCAAGAAAGAGAGTGAGAGAAAGAAAAAATAAATAAAGAATGACAGAGATAAGAGGGAAAACAGAACAAAAAGAAAAAAAGAGATTCAAAGAAAGAGAGAGAGAAAAAAAGAAAATGAAAGATGAGAGAGAGAGAGAGAGAGAGAACGAGAGAGATAGAAAGACAGATTTAGAGAAAGAGACATAGAGAAAAAGAGAGAGAAAAATAAGTGGAAAAAGAACAAGAGAGAGAGAGAGAGAGAGAGAGAGAGGGGGGTGGGGGTGGGGGGGATAGAGTAATATAGCTCCTGTTGCTTTTTGCCTGGGGTTGATACATCAAGTGGACAGATTTAAAACTTCAGCTGATTTTCTCTCGTCATTCCCTGGTGGTTATCTCACGGGCCGAATTAAAAACCCTGATTTTTTTACACCTGAGTTCTTGGAAAGACCTCATTTTCCAGTCCCCTTCACTTTCCCTCTCCCCTGGTGTTTGCAATCATACAATGAGCCAACTCAGCTAAAAATACCTCGAGCTCCCACAACACTTTGCTTAACTGTTTTTATTCCTAATGACTTTTACTCACCAAACCGACGTCCTCCTTCATTTCCCTCCATGTTCCAGTTTCTCCAACCCTCTTCTTAAAGGTATTCCCAAGTCTCCTTTCTAAGATTCTCTCCATCCCAATAACCCTTTCAAGTTATCCTTTCTCGTCCCAAGACCCTCCACTCCAACCCTATTCTAAAAAGTATTATTAAGTCTCCTTTTCATGATTATTTCCACCCCAAAATTCCCTGTCTTAAGACCGGTCAGTTCAACCGTCTTCTTAAAGGTATTCCCAAGTCTCCTTTTTTCAAGATTCTCCTCCTCCACTATCCTGGTCCCAAACCCTTGTTGTTGCTGTTTAAATAAACACCCCTCCTTAGTTGAATAATTCTTTTTGCAATCTCGGGTTTCCTCTTCATGGTCATTGTGGAACAACTGTTTGCTGTAATCTTAAATTATTAGGGATGCAGCGAAATTTCAAGGCCTCCAATGTGAAAGCTTGTTGAAGGTTACACCTCCCACTCCTCTCTAGCGTGAGGAAAAGCTTGTTAAAAGCCTAATAGTCACTATCAAAGGCTATTGATTAGCTTTCCCGCCCTGTTTGGGTGCCAAAGTGAGCATTAAGCCCGAGCTACACACTAGAGAGCTTTCTTAAGAAGATACTGCTCCTTGGGGGGGATTGAGGGGTGCTCACCCCGGCCTCCTTCATGGGGTCTTGGTCCACTCCAAACATTGCTATCCTTTCAACCCCCACCACCAGATAATCCCTTTTACAGGCCAGGATCAAACATTGAGCCCTGTAGCCACTGTAATAAACACACATGCACACTAAATAGAATAGGGATCTTAAGCTTGTGTTCCCCAGGATGATAGTTTGAAGCCCTCCACCCTACTATAAAAGTCTGATGGACAGTGTTTACTATTTTTCCACTAGATGTCACTGTTTTCTGTCGTGCTGCCAAAAACAAGTGCTAAAAGCATAACAGAAGACCAAATACAGAGACTTGAACTGACCAAAAGGCACCTTGTAACTTTTTAAAATAATAAAAAAGGAAAAGTATAGAATTATTTAAAAAAAAAAAAACAGAGGAAAAAAGAAATAAGACACTGTGAAACTCATGAAAAAAAGAAAAAAAAGGAAAAAATAAAAGAATAAAAAGAGATAATAAAAAAAGAGAAAAGACAAAGAGTAAAACTCGAGGAAAAGGAAAATAAAATGAAAAAAAAGAGAATGAGAAAAAAAGAAAAGCAAAAAGAACAAAAAGAAAATAAAGAAAATAAAAGAGAAAAATGGATAAAAATAGGACAAAAGGGAAACTCAATAAATGAAATAAGAACAAAATGACACTCAACTGTCTTTTGTACTCTTTAATTTTGTTTTATTTCTCAATTTTCATTGTTTTTTGCGTTTTTTCCCCCCTACTTTTCTTTTTATTCCTGGTGTATTGGGACGGCAGTAGCTCAGGAGGTAGAGGGCTCGTCTTGGGATCAAGAGATTGCAGTTCGAATCCCGGCTCCTCCGTGTTACACGTCAAAGTGTCCTTGGGTAAGACACTGAACCCCTAATACCTCCAATAAGCAGGTTAGCGCCTTACATGGCTGCACGGCCGCTATTGGGAAATGTGAAGCACATTGTAAAGCGCTTTGGGAAGTCATTGACTTGAAAAGCGCCATATAAATGCAGATCATTTCGTTTCATTTTCTTTTTTCTGCCTTTTTCTTCCCTATGTCTTGTTTCTTTAAAAAAAATCGCTTTTCCTTCTCTTTGTCGGAGAAAGGCTGGGTAAAAATTGGAAAAAAAGGCTGCTTTTTGTCACTTTCAGTCTTCGTAGTTTGTAATCTTCCTTGGACTCATTTTTGGTTGCACTACAAATGTACAGCGTCATCTGGAAAGACACTGTCCCTTTAAAAACACCGGATTGTTTTTATCCGCGCTGTTTTTGTGGTAAAGCTCATTTGTCCCAAACTCACCAGGATCCTCCGACTCAATTACGTTTGAGACCCCTCGCATAAGGACTATATAGAGAAGTTACTCCCCCGCCTTGTTGTTCATTTTGGCTCCCTGCAGCACAGCCCAACATGACATTGCACCAACACAACAGTTGAGTACTGCTTAAGTGCATTTCGGGGTATCTTTAGCGGAGGCACTGGTGCAAACGGGGAGAATGGGTTGTATCGGGTAAGTCGCTACAACCAAATTAATGGATGCCTGCTAAAATATTCATTTGATTAACCCCCGTATTCAAATACAGACGCACATACGCAAAGGTGGACACACAAACTGCAGTGATGTGTGTGTGTCATTTTTTCTTGGCCGCACCCTAATGGGAGTGCACTCTCTTTCTTTCACTTTGTGGCTTTATTTGCTGCACTGTGCCATTGTGTTTAGGATGGAATTTTGCTTTTGTGCATTGAGCTGAATATCAAAATGCGAGTTGATTCCATGATTCCAGAAGAAGTATTTTCTTGCATGAAAGTTCTTCATTTATCTCTGTACTGTTAAAGGATACTTCCGTTGTCACATTGACTGTTACAGTTTCAAATATCAATTCAATTCAAAAGTACTGTACTTTATTGTGTGTGTGTGTGTGTGTGTGTGTGTGTGTGTGTGTGTGTGTGAGTGAGCGTGAGTGTTTGTTTGTTCTGTATGCGTGTCATGACAAAGGTAAACATTTGCTTTTTAATTGTGTGTTGACGTCGAGCAACAATTAGACATGAGCTCAGACGATTTGCCTCAGCGTGACACCGAAGCTGTATTTAGTAGTTCACTAAGAGCTTATTCCATTTATTTATGATGCAAACCACACCATTGCGAACGTGGGTTATGTGAATCTGTGTGTGTGCATGTGTTTTTGTGTGAAGTAAACCATGAGATAAAAACACCCTGCAACTTTTTCAGCACATCTATAAATTATGACATAGTTTTGGCCTATATAACGTTTGCAACTGACTTCTTATTTCCT
Source organism: Urocampus carinirostris (assembly GCF_059441175.1). NCBI lineage: Eukaryota > Metazoa > Chordata > Actinopteri > Syngnathiformes > Syngnathidae > Urocampus > Urocampus carinirostris. The sequence goes on along the minus strand of NC_142361.1, from coordinate 1,293,726 downwards.
TTTGGAATTGTACTTGATTGCATTACTCCATTCAGCACATGTTCTCTCTTTTTACAGGGTTTGTACAGGATTCCCAAGCCAGCCGAGAGACATAGTCTCTCCAACGTGTCCTGGGTCGCCCCCAGGGCCTCCTGCCGGTGGGACATGCCCGGAACACCTCCCGAGGGAGGCCTCCAGGAGGCATCTTTATTAGATGCCCGAGCCACCTCAACTGGCTCCTCTCAACGCGGAGGAGCAGTGGCTCTACACCAAGTCCCTCCCGGATGACTGAGCTTCTCACCTTATCTCTAAGGGAGAACCCAGCCACCCTGCGGAGGAAACTCATTTCGGCCACTTGTATCCGGCATCGTGTTCTTTCGGTCATGACCCAAAGTTCATGACCATAGGTAAGGGTAGGAATGTAGACCGACCGGTAGATCGAGAGCTTTGCCTTTCGGCTCAGCTCCCTCTTCACCACGACGGACCGGTACAGGGTCCGAATGACGGCAGACGCTGCACTGACCCGTCTGTCGATCTCACCCTTCTGGAGCCAGGCCTGGAGGTGGGGTTTGCTGGCGAGCGCCTGGTGGCCGGACCCTTACCCACGGGGGCCGGCTGGGCACAGCCCGTAGGGACGACGTGGCACACTCTTCCCATGGGCTCACCACTTGTTGGAGGAGCCAAAGGGCTCTGGTGCGCAGAGAGCTGGGTAGTGGCCAAGGGAGGGATCCTTGGCGCGATGATCCCCGGCTACAGAAACTGACTTTTTAGTTTTGAAATAATTCTAATTTATTATGAACAGGTTTTTTGTGGTTACTAGATCCTAAACTGGTCTCCCACTTGGTTAAGGCATGGTCACACAGCCTTTCACGGGCGTATCGCAGCTGAATCACGGCCAGAAGTTTCTGCCCGTGAAGCAGACGCCGCTGTTTACCTGTGGTATGCCCTGCGAAACAGACGCCGGCAACTGTTCCGCGTCCTTATCGCAGGTAACCGCGGCTGCATCGCGTTTGACCGTGCTTACACGCGTTACACAAGCTAATGCACATGATAACACCGCGATACAGGCGCAGAACAAACGTGCTATGACCGTGCTCCACCCGCGATTACCCGCTAAAATTTCGCGTCCTACCCGCGTGTAACCACGCCCTGGCCGCGGCCGTAGCACGTCGTTCCGCGTATGTACCGCGTCATTACCTCGTGTGTACCACGCGTGCCGCCCGCGGTTACTTGTGGTCTAAAGTTTTGAGCAGCGCAAAACTTTTTCGCGCGGCCAACCGCGTGTGAATTTCTTAACGCGTGTAAAGCACTGGTTTATCTCGTCTGTAGCGCGATCTCAAAGCGTCCAACAGCGTCTGCTTTCTGGCCGTGATTCACCCTCGATACGCCCGTGAAAGGCTGTGTGACCATGCCTTTATTTGGTTTAAACAGCTTACATGTGGCCCTAAAATATACAATTTAGTCTGGAACTAGTCCTCATGTTTTCTAAACTGATTATCTCACTCACTCTCACAGATCTGAACAACAGAACATTATGAACTACATAGGGACGGGCCACAACCGATACCTGGCATAGAGGTTCCGCAAGGGTTAATTTTAGGCCCAGTACTTATTAATCTGTGTATAAGTCCCTTGGGGATGACATGACGTCACTTTCCATATTTATGCAGATAATACCTAGTTGTACATTGCCATGTTCCCTGATGACACTAATCATTTAACTTTTATTAAAATTGTAACATTTTAGACCCTCACAATATGTTTGGAACCTCATTCTATTGCATTTATTGAAATTATCAGTAAAATTAGGTTTTATCATCTGAAGATAGAGCCAGAGTCCGCCCATTTCTGTCTCAGGCAAACACGGAGGTGCCTAATGCATCCTTTTATATCCTTTTGTTAAAATTATTACAATGTCCTGGTCTCCAGACTCCCCCAAAAGAATATTGCCAACCAGCATGCAGCTATCGTAAAATTATCCAGCAACTGTGCTTACGGGGGCCAGGATCACATTACACCAGTTTGGAAATCGATTCATTGGCTCCCAGTGGGTTTCAGAATCGATTTTAAGGTGCTTTTACTAGTTTTTAAACATATTAATCATTTTGGTCAGTTTTATCTGTCTGATCTTCTTTTATTATATCAGCCCTCTCCCAGGTGGTTTGCTAATTTTTCTGTTGAAAACCAAAACCTATGGTGTGGCAGGATTCAAAACATCAGGTCTGCATCCCCTAAAAAGTGATTTACAAATCAATTTTGATCTGTATGAGTGCTGCTTTTTAAAAATATCGGTAAGAGAATATTAGCTCATGACTAAAGCTGATTTCTAGTGGAAATTGAACAATCGGCACCCTGAAATTAAAAGAACAATACATTTCAGTGGCAGCCCGTGCATTTTCACACCTTCGGTAAAAATGCTACTGTATGGTTCCTGTGTTTTTAGCAATAATGTGTTTTACATAACAAATGTAAAGTGTATTGTTGTATCTAATGGTTTATTTCTTGTTGCACTGAAAATTATTTTTATTTAATTTTTTGTGTGTTTTTTTTCTTCTTCTGAAATTATGAGTCGACAGACATTAAAGTTGCTTAATATAAAAAAGTATCAAGTTTAAATTGATTAAAAGTTCACTGTAGAGTGAACAAAGTAATAATATATATATATATATATATATATATATATATATATATATATATATATATATATATATATATATATATAATATAATTAAGTACACTAATAGATTTTAGATTTTGGTGTATTACCGTCACCTAGCTGTAGTTTCCCAGAGCCTTCCACAGAAAGCCCCCACTCTGCCAACTCAAAATCTGACTGTCTAAACCAACAGCGTTTTTCGACACCCATTTTATTTTAAACAGCCTTCAGAATTGTTTGTGAAGGCCGGCGGGCAGATTTCTGAGCCTGGCAACAAGCCTGTTAAGAATGAAACAACACATGGAAGCTGCACAACCAGGGGAAAGCAATGAAAGGAAGCTGACAGAAAAGTTGGAATTATTTAAAAAATATCCATTGACAAAATATAATTTTATCACATGATTCAGATATTTTCAAGCCATCAGAGAAGGCCTCGCCCTGATGGCCCACCACTGTTAAATTTTCATCAAACAAATACAATTTTTAGGATTGAGATTTAAGTGTATTTCTTTACATTTATATTATTTGGAGGAATTTGTACGTATTAATGGAATTTTTATTGAGATTTAGTAGATATTTCAATTAATATCAAAATGGGTTGGAACATCTCTTGCCCTATGAATTGTGAAATGAGTTAGATTTCTTTTTGAATTTTGCCTAACTTTCCCTCTTACACTGACCTTAAAATAACACTTTAACATTAAGATACATTTGGTATCTCCCAAAAACATCCAAGCTTGGTCGTATGCTTTGCACAAAAGATGGATTTGCATAGTCAATGTCCCCTGATCACATCCAGGTTTCAGTCTTCCAAAAGTCCATGCTGAAGGCCATTAAAGTCCTCTTTGGTGCTCCAGGGCCACTCCATCCCCTCTGTTATAATTTATTCATGAAGCTAGCCACTTACAGTCTCATGAGTGAGTCTGGCTTATTAACAACACGGCGCCCAGCAAATACTCATGTAAAATTCAGCGCAATTTGTTTACACTACGCTTCAGAACATGCCACTGTAGAGTATTTGTTGCATAAAGCTCTAATCAGGCCCTGGGTGCTCTGCACCAACCGCGGCAGTTATCAGCTAGGGGGAAAAAAGAAAACAAAGACGCCTCAGCAATGTTGGGGAAAGGGGATACATGCTTGAGTGTTTGGGTCGTTAGGTGAACCTCATGTTATGTAAAAAAAAAAATTCTGAACTTACGAATATTTAAAAAAATGCTTGTTTATATGGTAGTTTATTTATTTTTACTTGTTATTAAAATCAACAGATATTTTTTTCTGATAAACAATGTTTTTATTCCCCACTCGGACGTGCTAAATTAGACACACTAACTTAACCTTTTAACTTTGTGTGATGTCTTGATGGTTCAATTAAATAGTTTACTCCAGGGGTCTTCTACCTGAAAAAGGTTGGACACACAGCGTATTAATCTTCCCCAGTTTTCCGTAAGTGCATATACAGACGCTTCCCTACTTACGACAATTCGACTTACGAAAAGTGGTAGATACGAAATAATTTTTCGGGATGTCGAAAAATATCAGACATTGCTGTAAGCTAGCTTTTGTATTGTGTGCACCTTTTTCTAAGTACAGGACATTACTGTCGTGCTTCTTTCCACTGCTACAAGCGTGTGGTGGCGGTGTTAGAGGTCACCCAGCATCCACCCTGAAGAAGAAATCTGCTTCCTCTTCCTCGTTCGTGTGTGAACGATCTATACTGTATCTCCAGCGCGCTAAGAACTTTGACATTTTCATTGTTTAATATTTCGTGCATTCAATCAATATGGTTGGTGTGAAGTGTAAAGAAGAAGCGAGGCGTTTCATTTGAAATGAAAGTGGAATATAGAAGCTTGATGCTGTTGAAAAATTGGTTGGATCGCGTTTTTTCTGACACTTTTTACCTCGGAGGAGTAAGTCGCCTAACTGTTAAAGCATATCTTCCAAAAGTACTTTAAAGTTAACTTTTTTTTCTTTATTGAGCGTATTATTTTATGAAATGTTTATTTTTTTAGTACAAAACAATACAGGTTACTCTTTAAAGCCTTAAACATACCTATATAAACCTTAAACTTACAAAATATAGCACTGAAGCGACTTACGAACAAATTCAACTTACGAACGATCGTTCGTAAGTAGGGCAGCGTCTGCACATTGTAAAGCGCTTTGTGAGGTCTTTAGTGACTTGAAAAGCGCTATATAAATGCAATCAATTTACTCTGTTTACCAAATGAATCACATCAATTGCATCAGATGATTCTGCTTTGCCAAAGTAAATGTGTTCATTCATCAAATTTCTTTGACAAGTTTGTCATGCTTCTAAAAGATAATTACGGTATCTGGGGAAATGATGGCCACATTGTGTTTTTGAGGAGATAATTGCAGCATAGTGTTTCGTATGGTAGCACAAATTAGATTCACCCGTGACACTTAGTGCTTTTCTTACATGTCCGTGTGCTAAATTGCCCCTGATGGCGGCAAATTAAAAACAATATGATTTCCGAGTTGTATGTGTTATTAGTACAAGCTCAGACAAGAATAGACGTGTTAAAAACATTAATAGAACCTGGTAAGGGGAGCTTACGCCCACCATCGCAGGTATGGAGACAGGTTGTGATTTAGGTTGACGGACGACTAATCAGCAAATCAATTAGGCCTTGACACAAAAAGTGAAACAAAAGAAGACGAAATTCCTTTTTTCCTTTCCCTCGTGTGGCTTGTGGCTGTCTTTAGACTGCATCCTCCAGTGCCGTTGATTGCTCACCATCAATCCTCCTGGCTCTGCAACCTTTAGTCACTTTTAAATGGATCTATCTATCAAAATGTGTAGCATGTGCATTCGTGCATTTAAGTCAAATGATCTTTTTGCGAAAGACAGAAATAGAAAAAAAGAGTATTTTAACAAAATACTATACAAGCATTTACAAAAACCACAGGTGAAGAAGTGGAGGAACTAACTTATCCGGTTAACTGAGCACATCAAGGTTTTTGGCACAGTAAGTAAGAATAGTTTGTAAACAGGATTGGGTAGGGTTACTTTATCTTGATTACTTTCAATTACTTTTTGATTACTCCAATACCAAATATGCTAATAAAAGACAAAATAAACTAAATATGAATAAAATCATGACTCACAACACGTGGTAAGCTTTCTCTCCTGGCTTTGATCTCTTTGATCTCCGGCAAAACTAACATAAAATGCGACAGAAACAAAATGAAAATAAATCCAAACAGCTTGCCAACATCATTTTTGCCGTTCCATGTATTCCGTTACTCCCCAAGCCTGCACAAAATGTAGTAATTTTATCATATTTTCATTTTTTTTTTATTTTTGTTTCTTTTGTCTTTTATTAGCATATTTGGTATTGGAGTTATCCAAAAGTAATTGAAAGTCATCAAGTTAAAGTAACCCTACCCAACCCTGTTTGTAAACGAGATAAGCTCTAATGCCTTTCATATCTCTACCACTGGTCGTCTAGTGGTAAAGTGTCGACGCCCTTAACCCTGGATACGGGTTTGATTCCTGTTGCAAATAATTTGTTGCAATTTCAATCATCGATACTTATCAGCTGCTTAATTATCACCCTTTTGAATGTCTTGAGTGAATGAAAAGCCTAATTCTTATACACATAAAAAACACATTATCTCTTACTGTAGTCTCATTTTATACGCTTTACATTTTGAACATTGCCACTTTTCTTCTTTTAAAGATACTGAAAAAAATGTCCTTGTAAGTGCTTTAAAATGGTTTGAATTTGTTTATTAAAAAGGTGTACAAATCCTGATCAGGAAAGGAGTCAGTTCCGATGTTTGAATTTCCCAGATCGGTGAATGCGCCGTCGAGCGTCTCCAATGAAATTACCCAGTAGACAAAGGCGAGGGCTGAGGAGGTGACACTTCCTTTGAGAGTGTGTCAGTGGCTTTGCCCAAGAGCTACCGTTTCCATTTCTTGCCAGAGAAAAAAAAAATAGATTTGCTCCCAAGGGATGTGTCACTAGCATGGACTGTCTCTCTGATGCTGTTTAAATATATCGGGATGAGATTTAGGGATTTTGTTCCTTTGCTCAGTGATAATGTGTTGACAACATAGGAGCGATTATTTACAGGGGAAAATCATTCAGGACGCTGAAACATCTTTTGGAAAATAATCAGAACAACTCTGTGAAAACTGAAAAGTTCCATATGCATGGATTATTTACGTAGATTAGTGAAATATTTTATTATTAAATGGTGTAGGTTACTACCCTGCTGTCAAGGCATTTCCCCTAACCTGTTCCAACCGACTCTACCAACACAACGAAGGAACCACAAATCATAAACAGGAAGTGACCATACTCTCCAACTGTATGATAAAGATTCAAAAACACAAAGGGTTCATTTGTAATCAAAATATGAATGTTTCATGCCAGAGGACGTATTTCATTGCGTGATCGAATGAAATTCCGCTTAATATCACTTAATCCACCAATTGGAGAACTTAATTTTGCAAAGGATGAACAGGAACTCCACCCGGTCAAAAGACACGTCTCCGGTGACTGACATCAACACCTTTCTAAAGAAAGGTGCGAGATGCCTCCCTCTCTCTTTTTTCTTTACACATGCTTGAAGGGGAGGCCTTGTCTGCCTTTGCCCCATTTGGACAATGGAAACCAAAAATTCCAAAATACATGGCCTTGTCTCCTCTTCTAGGAAACCATGTTTTTCCTTTTCCCTATCCATCGGCTGAAAAAGGCACAATGGATCGAACAAAAGGGATTGAGATACTGTTTCTCGGGAGGAGGGGGGACGCGCCATGCAAACTCGCGTACATTGCACATTGCAGCGTTCACTCTAAGCTGTGCGCTTGCGCGATTGCACACTACCCAGACCTCAGCATACAATAAATGCTTTCCTGCATATGAAATCATTGCAAAATTTCCTCACAAGCAAATTCGATCAGAATTACAGTGCATGCAGGCAAAAACAATGCAGGTTCCCTCTGCTGTTTAAAGTGTTTTTTTTTAAGTCAATGTCAGAACAAGATTGAGTAAATGAAAGCAAGCATATGTTATTGCGAGGGGGAGGTGGCGGGTGGGAAGGTATGGAGGATGGAGTAGTAGTTTGCTTTTAGCAAAAATGATCATTATTGTATTCTTTTATCATTAAGACATTAAAATATAGAGGGACAAGTGTGGTTTACTTTAATTGTGGCCTCACAGTTAGTCTTTGTAGCTACGGAACCTATCTTACCTATGTGCCTACTGACTATCAATGTTACCGCGAACGGTTTTGTCTCTTTATAGAGAAGCAGCTTTTTTGGCCCGTTCATTGAAAAGAGCTGGCTCTTTCGTCTACCAAATAGCTTTTTAGATTTTGCATTTGTTGCTTTAATCCATTTAACACTCATCACAAACTGTCATGATTACTGATGTGAGGCACCTGTGCCCGTTCCTTTGGCGCCGACAGCCCTGGTCGCTGATTGGCTCCCTGACTTTTTTAAAACCCCCCGTCTTCTAAGAGGAAGCCGTCAGACCGTCTGCGAACCTATGCTCTCAGCTCTCTCAACTCTCTGACATTATCCTGCCCTGTTTTCCTGCCTGATTACCTGTTGCCGACCTCTTTTCTGGACTCTTTTCCTTTGTCCCCCCTTCCTGGCCATCGACCTGTTTTCTCGCTGTGAACGACCACCCTTGCTCGACACGGAAGTGCTACTTCCGCGTTCCTGCCATCAGCTAGCCGTGACCGACGATCATCGGATTGTGGATGCAAGCACTGCTCTCTTTCTCAATAAAAACTGAGTAAAACGAACGCTATTGGGTCCTGTCTCCTTTCCTGGTTTGTGACAGAACGGTCTAACCCGAAAAAGACCCAGCAAACGTTTCTCATGAGCGCCAATTGGAGAGAGAATGACACATGCAGCGTTCGCATCGGACTGAGGGGGAGGTCCGACGGATGTCGGGTGACGTGTCCGCCATTCTTTGACTTTTTCGGCAGCAACAAGAGTTGCTTCAGCGCCAGCAACAATGGTTGGATGCACTCCCGAAGGTTCTTGCTCGTCAGCTGCAGGCATCGGCCCCGCCCCCTGGTAATTCTCCTCCTGCCCGGCCATCGCACGCCCCGCCCGTCCCGTTCACGAACTCTCCCGCCATTGCCACGCGAGTGGGCGCCCCGGAGAAATTCTGTGGCGATCCTGCCCAGGTTCGTGCCTTCCTAGTCAACTGTCGGCTCATTTTTGATCTACAACCCCACAAATTCGCGTCCGAAGCGGCCAAAGTGGCCTTCACAGTTAATCACTTGTTCGGGAGGGCTCGACTCTGGGGAACGACATAATTCAAGCGGGGTTCAGCGGCGTGTTCTTCGTTCGATCTCCTGGCCCAGGAGATCCTAAAGGATCTGCGTCCAGATCCCTAATGAACATACGCCAGGGAAGATGCATGATCGCCGATTTTTCTATCGACTTCTGGACGTTGGCAAGTCAGAGTAATTGGAACGCGGAGGTGTTAGTGGACGCCTATCCCCACAGCTTGGCAGACTACATGAAAGACCAGTTGGTGTCCCCCCCTACCAACCTCGACGAGGCCCGGATCAATCGCCGAGTCCAAGCACAAGGCCAAGAGAGAGGCCACTCGGGAAGACCATCAGCCGGCTCGTTCAAAGAGGCGGTTAGTTCCCCGACATCCCAACCTGCTGTTACGAACCCCCACGAGGCAATTTTCGGACATCCAGCAGCCACCCGCGATCCTACTAGAACCATCGGTGGATCGCGCGTCACTGTCCGTTGAGGAGCGTCAGCGGCGTCACTCCGAGGGCGTCTGCCTGTACTGTGGCGGGCAAGGACACCGGGTATCATCCTGCCCGTCAAAAGGGGGAGCTCACCGGATGGTTGGAGTCATCCGACTAAGTTCCATCAATACCCTGATCTCCCAGACCGGAAGGCCAGTGCTTCAGTTCCACCTTCTGAGTTCCGGTTCCACCCAGTCCCTGTCCGCCCTCGTGGACTCTGCAACATCCTGGACACGGCCTTGGCCCAGAGAATGGGGTTAAAGTTAGTTTCCCTCCCAACCCCAGTTCCTGCCCAGGCTCTGGACGGTCACCTGCTGGGCACGGTAACGCACGTTACAGGGCTAGTAAAGATGAAAACATCCCGGAACCATCTCGAAAGGATCCGGTTCCACCTCCTCCCCTCCTCTGGTCAAGCGCTTGTCTTGGGTCATTATACGCTGATTCAACACAACCCTCGCTTTGACTGGCAGACAGGGGCGGTTCTGGAGTGGCGGGCTGAATGGCCAAACCGGACCTGCCTACACACAGCCTCTCGTCCTATCTTCTCCAGGCCTCCTCCCGCAACGCCCGATCCCTCCGAGGTTCCCGTCTGCTTGCCTGATCCGCCTGTCAAACTCGTCCGTCTGTCTGCCGGCCATGCCTATTTGTCCACCGGCCACATCCGTCTGCTTCGCCTGTCCACCTTCCAGTCCGTCGGCCTGCCATGCCCGTCTACTTGCCTGTTTCGCCTGTCCGCCTGTGGGACTCGTCCGTCTGTCTGCCTTCCATGCCCGTCTGTCCGCCTGCCATGCCCGTTTGTCGGCCTGCCATGCCTGTATGCTTGCCCGTCCGCCTGTCTGGCTCATCCATCCGCCCGCCTGGACCGTCCGTCTTCCCGCCTGGACCATCCATCTGCCAGCCCGACTCGCCCGCCTGCCTGCCTGCCCACCGGTCTCCACGTCCGTCTGCCCGCCTGTGTCGAAGTCCGTCTGCCTGCCTGTCTCGAAGTCCGTCCGCCCGCCTGTCTCGTTGTCCATCCGCCCGCCTGTCTCGACGTCGGTCTGTCTGCCTGCCTTCCCACCCGTCTCGATGTCCGTCTGCCTCCCCGGATCGCCCGTCGGCTTGTCTCGAGGCCGGTCTGTTTCGACGCCTGCCTGCCAGTCTGGAAACCTGTCCCGACGTCCGTCTGCCTGCTCGTCCGTCTCGACACGGAAGGGCCACTTCCGGGTTTCTGCCATCAGCTACCCCTGACCGACGATCATTGGATCGTGGATGCAAGCACTGCTCTCTTTCTCAATAAAAACTGAGTAAAACAAACGCTATTGGGTCCTGTTTCCGTTCCTGGCTTGTGACACAAACATACACAAAAGGGAGAAAATAAAGTTAAAAAAAAAAAGAAGAATGGACAAAAATAAAAAAAATGAAAAAGAAAAATAGAAGAAAAAAGGGAAACACAAAAAAAAAGATAAAAACTAGGAACAAGGGACAAAGAAAGAAAAATAATAACATTGTGCTCCCTTGTTTATTTGAATAGCTTTATTTTATTACTATGGTCTTACTGTCTTTACCAGGTTAATTATTAAAGAATTAAAAAAATATATTTTACTAGAAAATCACACTGATTTCTTTCTTTCTTTCTTTCTTTCTTTCTTTCTTTCTTTCTTTCTTTCTTTCTTTCTTTCTTTCTTTCTTTCTTTCTTTCTTTCTTTCTTTCTTTCTTTCTCATTGTCTCTTTCTTTCTCATTGTCTCTTTTTTTTCTCTCTCTCTTTTGACATCTCATTTTCTTTCTCTCTTTTTTCTAGTTCCAATAATTAACTTAAACTATAAAGCTGTTTGTTTAGCCAATTATACTTCAATTTGGCGGAACCAGGGCCTTCTAGCAGGTTTAACAAAATATAATTGGCTAGGGAAAGTTATTGGAATTGGTACAACAAAAAAGCGAAGAAAAAAATCCTGTGTCCACTGCTTCTGTCGACTTTTTCAGCCGAAATCATATGAAAACTTAGGCAAAACAGGACGGCCCGACTTCCAGCATTAATTTTGATGACGATAAAAAGATTTCCCCATTGGCAGCAAGAGTCTTTAAAAACACTTTTGGACGCATCCTTTCCAAGACTTTTTAAAGTGGCTAAACTGAGGCTCAAACGTTTATTTTAAACCCAAAGAACAGGAATCTCTAACCGTTTTCAATCGTCGAAATACTTTTTGCTGCTTATTAGTCAGAGGGCACCCACTTTGACAACCATTTTCAAAATTATAACTTGTCCAGTACTACTTACTTTGTTGTTACTATGTCATTACCAGGTTAATTATTCGACATAGAAATAATAAAGAGAGACAAAAGACTAATATTGGCCCCCAAAATATTTGCAGAGTATCGATGCACGTTATACATAATCAACAGCACATCTAGCTACAGCTTAGAAAAGGCCTTATCACTTAAAACAATAGACAGGCAGCTCTTTATGATTGGTCGATATGCATTTTTTTATGGATTCTGTGTTGTTAAGTATTTAAAAGGTAATTTTTTGTCGTTTTAACTTTTTTTTAAATTTGCGAACACTTTTATATATTCTTTCTGTGTTTTTGTCAGTGATTAGTTTTTTTAAATAACTTTTTATTTCTCACACACACTTTGACAAAGGGTTGATTCATCCATCGTACAGCAACACAAAAAAATATATACAATTGACATACCCATAAAAAACAAAAGAAACAACAACAAAAAATGTTAATAAAATAAATAAAATAAAAGGTGAGGTGCTTAGATATCAAGTAAAAATTGATTGAAAAGCTTCCATCTTTTCTCAAATTGATCTAGTTTCAGTTGAAGTCTTGCAGTGATTTTTCCATAATGTACATTTGCTTTTATTTTTCTCCCCATTGTTTTATTTCAGGAGGTTGTGGCTGTGATATTTTTTTTTGCTATCAGAAGCATAACCATTAGTACATATTTATGTTGACCAGTCAATAATTTTTCTGGCAAAATTCCTAATACATAGGTCACTGGGTCCAACCGCAGCTCCCAACCAATAATTTTATTTCTGTCTGAATACTTAATTTTTTACGCCTTAACCCAGAAAAAACTGAAATGTTGATTATTGGTCCAGCTCACTGTCGTCAGTTGTTTTCAAACACTACCTGAACCTAGACAAATGTAATATCACCCATAGTGACTCGGTCAAAAATCTAGGTGTTATATTTGATCCTAATCTGTCGTTTCAGTTACACGTGAAAAATATTACTAGAATAGCTTTCTACCACCTCCGTAATATTGCGAAAATTCGTTCGATGCTGTCCCAATTAGATGCAGAGATTTTAATTCATGCATTTATTACTTCTTGGCTTGATTACTGTAATGTATTGCTTTCTGGTCTCCCGATGTCTAGCATTAAAAGTTTGCAGCTGGTTCAGAATGCGGCAGCTAGACTTTTGACTAGGACCAAAAAGTTTGAGCATATTACTCCTGTATTGGCCAACTTGCACTGGCTCCCAGTCCACTTAAGATGTGACTTTACGGTTCTCTTATTAACATATAAATGTTTGCATGGGCTTGCACCCTCTTATCTCTCCGATTTGATTTCCCCCTATGTTCCTGCACGGAGTCTGCGCTCGGAAAATGCCGGTCTACTTGTGACTCCGAGAGCCAAGAAGTCTGCAGGCTCGAGAGCGTTCTCCATCCGGGCCCCGGTGTTATGGAACGCCCTGCCTCTGGAGATAAGATCTGCAACCTCAACGGAAGTTTTTAAATCGAGGCTTAAGACACACTTCTATTCCAAAGCATACGATTGATGCCCGCCTCATATTCTGTTTTGTCCTGTCTTTTTCCGACGCCTGCCTGGCTGATACGAAGGAGAAGGATGATTTGGGATGGGTCAGCGGACCAGCGTCTGACCTGCAGCATGTCAACCCCTGCATTTACCAGCTGGCAGAGATGGGAGGCAGCGTCGTGGCCGTCATAGACTTTCTGGACTGGTTTGCAGGCTGGGGGCGTCATTGATGTCATGCACTTTACGGACATTTTCAACATCTTACCTAATGTTTACTATTATGTGTACAGTAATGCTAATTGTAATTCACCCTGGTCAATCCTGGAAGGGGGATTACCACATGTGAGGTCCTTTCTCGAAGTTTCTCTTTTCTCCTCACACTGAGGTTTTTGAGTTGTTCCTTCCCAGCATGCTGGTTTAAGATCAGGTAATTGTGTAATTTTGTAATTGTAATCCTGTGCAGTCCTTTGAGACATTTTTGTGATTAAGGGATATATAAATAAATGTGACTTGACTTGACTTGAATACTTCTCCAGAAATGTAATATTACAGGGCAATTCCAGAAAATATGCGTGAAATCTCTGACACTCCCACAGTTACGCCAACATAGATTGGAAGTATTTTTATACTTTGAAGTGATAGGGGCTATATAGAAGAATAGCATTTTCACTTTCCATTCAAGCTCCCTCCAAACTCTGCTGGTCATTTTGTGTCCCTCTCTCGAAGTATTTTCCCCATTCATCGTCTTTTATCACTACGTTAGATTCTTGTTCCCACCTTTCCTAACCAGCATCTCATGATTACTAAGATCCATTCGCAGAGCTTTATACAATTTTGAGATAACCCCCTTTATTAATTGTCCTTTCGAGTATGATACTAATAATTCCTCAACTTTTGTTGGCCCCGTCAAGAACCAGGAACGGAGACGGGACCCAATTACGTTCGTTCTACTCAGTTTCATTTAGAAGGGGGGAAGGACTTGCACCCACGATCCGGGGATCGTCGGTCACGGGTAGCAGATCGCTGGGAACGCAGAAGTGGCACTTCCATGTCGAGTGCAGGCAATGTTGAGAGCGTGGAAAAACAGGTCGATGGCTGGAACGGAGGAGCAAAAACATAAATGGGTCCAGAAAAAGGTCGGCAACGGGAATCAAACAGAACAACAGTGCAGGATAGAGTCAGGTGTCACAAAAGTTTGCCTAGCGTGTTGCGTAGTTTCACAGACGATCTGACGAGTGTTGTCAGGAAGGCGGGGGTTTAAAAAGAGTACAACAGCCAATCAGGGTCCGTGGCTGTTGGCGCCATCGGAGCGGACTCAGGTGACCCGCATCAGCAACAGGCTCCTTACATATTTTCCCCATTCATCATGTTTCTGAAGGTAATGCCTTAGTTGCAAATATTTGTAAAAATTATTTCTAGGTAGGTCAAATTCTTGTTGGAGTTGTTCGAACGATTTCAATGCCTGTCCTTCGAACACTTGACTGCACACTCTTATACAGTCCTTTCTTTACATCCATATTCTTGTTACTCATCACTCTCCTCGGAGCACCCAGAACCTTGCTTCCTTGATTCACTCTGTGCAATACCTCGTACTTCATTCCACCAACTGCAGCCACGTCACAACCCAAGTACCTAAAGCTTTCAACTTCTTCCAGCACCTGTCCTTATTTCCAACACCATGCCCACTCCATCACGAGAACACTTCATCACCTCACTCTTTCCAACATTCACACATAACTTATGCCTATCATACACTCTTCCAACCTCCATTACCAACCTTCTCAATTTTTCCTTAATTAATATACAGTAAGGTCCTCCAAAACTGTCTTTTTTTCTTGCTTTTTTTCTTTGCAATCCAATACTTTATTTTTCAGTTTTTTTCCCTTCTTTTGATCCATATTATTTTGTTCTCGAATTTTTTCTTCTTTTAGTTTTTATTTTATTTCCTTTTTTCCTAGCATTTTACCTTTTTTATTTGGCTCTCTACTTTCCTCTTATCTTTTTTCTTCAATTATTTTTTCCTTGCTTTTTACTTCATGTTTCTTGCTTTTTCCTTTTGTTATTCATATTTTGCTTTTTTGTCCATTTTTTTGTCTTAGCTTTTTAATTATTTCAATTGCTTTATTACGTTTTCTTTTTTTCTCTTTTCCGTTTTTTCTTTTTGGTCATTGTTGTTTTCTTTTACTTTCTTAATATATCTTGCCCTTTTTAATTCTTTTTGTAAATTATGTTACGTAACAATTGTTAATATATGAATTATAGTAACAAAAACAATAGGAAGATTCGTTTGGGATGCCAAAAGAACTGGCGTTTTTTTTGTGAGCTGAGCCAAAAGAGCTGCTTTTTGAAAAAGAGGCAGAATTTCCTTCAGTACAGCAAAGGGATGTTCTGGGAGGGTCTGCTTCCTCCATGGAGACTGATGCACACACTGCGTGCTGCAGGAGCCAGGAGAGTCCACCCCATTTTCCACTGTAAGACAAAAAATTAATATGATAAATGAGATTACATATGTGCTACCCAAACTGCCGTCAGTGCTACATCCACTTTTCTTTGTCTGGGCATGTCTATGGGTGGTAAAACTTCTGGTCTAAAAAAAGTGCAAGAGAGTTTTAAGAAATGAGAGAGCCTCTTTTAACAGTGCTTCTTATTGATGAAATGTTTCCTCTTCCTCTTCAATTATTCAGAACGTTTTCATTGGAGAAGTCCCAAAAGTGCCCCGGTGAGATTTGCATCTTGATTTATTTGTCATATATCCTTTCTAGCACTAAATTCTTTATATCACCCCGGTGGTACCATCCATGCATCTTTCATGGGGGAAAACATGCCCACATTACACTTTGGCTCTTGTAAGTCGGATGAAAAATGCATTCGGTCATTAATTTGTTTTCTCTTGACTCGAGCATTTTCGTCAGGGGTAGCATTTTTCTGGCTTTCACACCCTCGCTTATGACATGGAAAAAAAGCCCAATACGAGTGAGTGACACAATTAGGTGAAGATGACGCTAGCCACGGGGCAATAAGCATTTTTTTTCATCATGCACGTTTTGCTATGCAAAGTGGAAACTGTCGTTTTTAAACCGTTGCAATGTATTAACTGCTTGGGGTGAGCCAGGAAACTCTAACCAGGAAATCAATTAATCCTAACCATCTGAATTGTCTTTAGATACATTTCTTGATATTTTAATAAGGCGGCATTGTTAGATTTTCTAGGGTGGACCCAAATTGGGGTAGCAGGGGTGCTTCAAATTAGAATAGCCTTCGTCAATAAAACCAGGAACAAAGTAAAAGACGAACAAGGGGAGTTCACGAAGCAACGAAATGTCCAAATTGAATCAAACCTGACAATAGCCCAACATGAAACAAAGACAGAAATGTAAAATGTTACATTCTCAAAATGTGTCACTAGATATGTTGTCACTATTGCTTTAGTTTTTCAAGTATATTAGTTTTATTAATTAATCAGCACATCATTAGTTTGATATTCTCATTGTTCATTTAGTTGTTATAAATGCACCTTATGCTTATCCAAATATTTGAAGTAAGTATTGACTTTTTGCATTCAGGGTGGTTGTCAGGGCCTGCAAGACTTTCTTTGCTGGCCTTAAAAAAACATCTGAATCATGTGATGTTAATTGTATTTTTTACATCAATACTTAGAATGCCCGTGTTGGGTGATTTAAATGTGAAGCCTGTGGAAACATGGGAGGTGCAAGAGGCAGTGAAAGAAATGAAAGGGGGGAAGGCACCTGGGTTGGATGGTTGTACTGCTGAGGAAACATTGAGAAGGTTGGTAATGGTGTTTGGAAGAGTGTGTGATAGGGGTAAGTTATGTGTGAATGTTGGGAAGAGTAAGGTGATGAAGTGTTCACGTGGTGGAGTGGGCATGGCGTTAGAAATAAGGTTGCATGGACAGGTGCTGGAATAAGTTGAAAGCTTTAGGTACTTGGGTTGTGATGTAGCTGCAGTTGGTGGAATGGAGTGTGAGGTATTGCACAGAGTGAATCAAGGAAGCAAGGTTTTGGGTGCTCTGGGGAGAGTGATGAACAACAAGAGTATGAGTATGGATGTTAAGAGGGGACTGTATGAGAGTGTGATTGTGCCGACTGTGTTGTATGGTGCAGAGACTTGGAGCCAGAACGCAGATTTAAGAAGGAAGTTGAATGTTTTTGAGATAAAGTGTTTGAGGAGTATGTTAGGAGTGACAAGATTGGATAGATTGAGAAATGAAATTGTGAGGGACAGGACTGGAGTAGTTGTGGAACTGAGCAAGCATGTGGATAAGAGAGAACTTGGTTGGTTTGGACACATGGAGAGGATGGATGATGAGCGAATGTTGAAGAGGATCTACAGAGCAGAAGTAAACGGAAGGAGACCAAGAAGAAGGCCGCGATTGACGTGAATGGATGGTGTTAT
Organism: Urocampus carinirostris; assembly: GCF_059441175.1. Classification (NCBI taxonomy): domain Eukaryota; kingdom Metazoa; phylum Chordata; class Actinopteri; order Syngnathiformes; family Syngnathidae; genus Urocampus; species Urocampus carinirostris. The sequence goes on along the minus strand of NC_142361.1, from coordinate 1,276,172 downwards.
GAATGCACTGCAGGAAAGAGGTCTAAATGTAGTGGAAGCTCGAGCTCTTGTTGGTGATAGGAATGGGTGGAAAGGTGTTGTAAAAGGATAGTGGAATGTTTGGAGGCGTTCTAAGGGATGGGCAGGGCACCTGTATGATGCGGCAGGGGTAAACCAGTGAAAGCTGTCGGGCTCTGCTGTTGAATAAAAGAGTGTCACCCTGACCCGAGTGACATGGCCGCTTTCTTGTGTCCCGTTTCATCTGGAGGGACGAAAGCATGACCAACTTAGGTGCCTAACTTGTTTGGGTGTTTGGGCATTTGGGTTGGCCATGGTCCAAAAATGTTAGTGTGTGTTTTTGCTATTTTTTCCCCTTTTTTATTTTCTTTTTTATTGTATGTGTTTGTCTTGCTGTCGGTCACCCCTCTTGAGGGATATGACCAAGGTAGATAGATAGATAGATAGATAGATAGATAGATAGATAGATAGATAGATAGATAGATAGATAGATAGATAGATAGATAGATAGATAGATAGATAGATAGATAGATAGATAGATAGATAGATAGATAGATAGATAGATAGATAGATAGATAGATAGATAGATAGATAGATAGATAGATAGATAGATAGATAGATAGATAGATAGATAGATGGATAGACTTGATAAATAATTCCATATTGTCTGTCAGCTTCCTTTTATTGTTTCATGTGCTGCTTCCAGATATGTGCTTCCATATTAACCAAACACATTTCAGCCAGTGTCAGAGATCTACCCGGAGGCCTTAACAGAAAATCCTGAAGGTCATGATATATACAAGATAAGTGTTCAAAAAATATGTTTATTTAGCCAATCAGATTGTTAGTTTGCATTAAGAAGTATCAATGATTTGACAAAATATGATTGACCGTAATCCACTAAAACAATTGCAGTAACAGCCATTAAACTTGAAGAGACTGAGGTGCGTGTTGTGTTCATTTAATAGCAAAAGGTTGGACAACTCCGATGTAAGCAAATATTTTGCAGGCGGGAAAATATTTTGTTCACTACTTTCAGTTTACAGTTAAATCTTAAGCACGACCCCAAGCCTGACCCACGAGCACCACGTTAGAGACCCATGCACTATTTTATTGCTATGCTGTTACTCTTTTATTATCCGGTTAATTATTAGACGTCCCGTTTTGACAACTACACTATGGATTACTTCTATCCTATGGACATGGGTTTTAGTGCACAAAAATGCGTCTATTCAAGGAATTAACTCCTTGCCCTGAAGAATTCTCGTGCCGGCGTGATGAAGGGGCCTATCGTAGAAGAAGAGCCGGAGCTAGCTAAGCGGCTAGCGGCGTTATAAGTCTTTGGTAAAATCCGTAATCATGGTAAATGCGAACTCACGACCAAATAAGATCATCGAGTGCTGGTGGAAAACATCGAAGCGCACAGGGAGCGCAGTTGCTGTGTTTTGCAGAAACTTGACTCACGTTAGGGAGCGCAGTTGCTGTGTTTTGCGGAAACGTGGCTCACGTTTAGCATTCTGGACGCTAACGTGTAGCCACCCGGAGCTACCCGGAGTTATCCGGCTTTAACGCCGCTATACATGGACACGAAAGCCGGGGGGAATCGGAGAGGAGGCGGACTTGATAACACGAGGTGGTGTATCCCTGGATTTTCACAAAGAAAAGATTTCCATCTGCCGCAGGGATGTCCAACTTTTGGACTAGCGTGACGTCATCCACTCCGCTACAAGCACCCCTAGGGCATCTTGTTAATCTGTTAATAAACAACAGGGTAGACTGCTGGAAGTGTGAATTTCCCTACGGGGATGAATAAAGTATCTATCTATCTATCTATCTATCTATCTATCTATCTATCTATCTATCTATCTATCTATCTATCTATCTATCTATCTATCTATCTATCTATCTATCTATCTATCTATCTATCTATCTATCCATCTATCTGTCTGTCTGTCTGTCTGTCTGTCTGTCTGTCTGTCTGTCTGTCTGTCTGTCTGTCTGTCTGTCTGTCTGTCTGTCTCTCTCTCTCTCTCTCTCTCTCTCTCTCTCTCTCTCTCTCTCTCTCTCTCTCTCTCTCTCTCTATCTATCTATCTATCTATCTATCTATCTATCTATCTATCTATCTATCTAGACGTAAGGTTAAACAGACTCAGTCAAACACTAAAAAAACAATTTTAATAAAAAATCACAATGACCAAGGACTGTTTAGCCATTCTCAGAACAGGTCAGTGGGCATCTCAGCTGTCCTAAGGGGGCACCCTGATGCCCGCGGGCATAACGTTTGAGACCCCTGATCTATACTGTCTTGTATAACTCAGATTTGATTACAAAAAGACAGGCTTTATGTGTCCTGTTGCAGGGACATATGGCTTTTAATTAGGTGTGCTACATAGTCAGGATCTTAGGGTATCTCATACAGAAGAAACATAAAATAACAGAAAATAAAACACCTATTAGTATGCAGCAGCCTTGCTTACCACTAGACTACCATTCTGCCCCACTAAACTTGACATTATTTTACTTTTAAAATCAAGGGCATTGTTGTGAGGATTATTCCTTTCTTTCTTTTGTGCGTTTGACAGGCGAAATCCGGCAAAGGAGACGAGTGGGTGACAAAGCTTTGAACCGGCGTCACGCAGTCAACACTTGAGCCCTCGGATAAGATAAACATGTTTGCCATGGCATACATTTTATCCCTGCATCTTTGCCTCTCTCTCCCCTTTTCAGCGCTCCCTAGCCCCTCACCACATTCCCTAATTCCCAATAGACTAATTCCTTCTCATTTATCTGGCCCCTCCGTCTCTTCACCCTTATTTTTTCCCCTGGATGCAGAAAAGACAGATCAGAATGTGGGAATGTGTCGCCAAGCCTCACAATCTCCATCTGTGTGACCAAATTGGGAATGAAAGAAGGGATGGAAAGAGGGCAAAATGATGGGTTATGTGTTAAAAATACAAAAGACTTTATTTTGCATTATGTCTGTGCAAAAGAGCTCTGTTATGGGCTACTACTATTTTTTACTGGTCTCTGTCGGGCTTTTATGGACTATTACGAACAAAAGGTATGTTCCGATAAATATTATGAATAAAAAAAACGTATTGAAATAATAACAGATTAACAATCAAAGGATAAGTGGTGTCACACACATGCTCACTACACTACCGCTATATGAGTTAAACTACCGCTTTTCGTCCCTTAAAGCTACTGTAACAATATTCTTTACATTGTCTGCATGACTAAGACTCACAAGAGGAGAGCATCTTTTAATGCTGTTTTAATCATACATCCAAGCTCATTGGCATCTTACAACATGCTATGTCTGTGAATGGGTGTCACCTTTAATGTCCCTAGTGAACTCCGAATACAGGCACATTAGCTCCGCCCATTGTTTCCGCCAAATATTTCCACATATCCCCTTTAAAGTCAGTTGCCGACATTTCTTTAAAACACATCATTAATAACATCAATAACTACTTTTTAAATAAGACACGTTATTACAAGTCCACTCTCACTGGTCTTCTAAACATGCAACATGATTGAGTCACAGTGGGACAGGAGTCTCTGGAATGACCCTGATGTGGGATGTGTTTCTCCCAAGCCTTCCTTTGGGCATCTCGATGTTGTAGGACCTTGGAGTCTGGGCTGGGCTAGTGATGACCCCAGGTTGCATTGTGTTCTTTACCCAGATTCCTAGTCCAGTTTGGAGCTCCTGTCTCTCCTGTGTGGGGTGTCTTTTGTTGAAACAGGATGCTTGCTTCTCCTTCATTTGCTGATCTTTCTCCCTGAAAGTGAAGGCCACCTACGTTCCAAGTTCTGGTGACTGATAGGCAGGGGTGTTCAGATGTTTCGACCCATTAGGAGCCGTATAGGAGAAGTGCCTTGTGTCGAAAGTGTGGCTCTGTAAGTCATAAGGGCCTTCCTCAGGAGATATTTGACTGTTCCGGCAGCTCTTTTGGCTTCTTAATTTCCCTGAGGATACATATGAAGGCTGATGTAGTAGAAATTAGGTCATGTAACTTCTACCTAGAGAAGGATTTTATACATTTGACTATAAAGGATTTTATTCGATTGAAAACAAGTTACATTTATTGAGTTTAATGCAAGATTTTCGCAGAATGGGCTTTAGTTCAATGACAGGACAGGCTGTTCGAAATGCATAATATTTTGTCTAGGGAGTTTTGATAACAGGTCTCTGACGAAGGATGGCAGGCGTTGTTTTGAGAACAAGGAGCTGTGTTGTGAGAACGATGGGCACAAACAACGCCCATGGGAGGAGTCGAGACGCCATCTTGCGGGGAGAAGTGACTTTGGCCGTCTTAGATGGAGTTAAATTGTTAGGGAAAATGAATCTGTCTTTGTGTGCAAATGTCGACTTTCCTGTTCATTTTTCCCCTCAAGAAATGAGCGCCCATAAATTGTTGGGTGAATGTAGGTTGTGTTTGGTTAATGGAGTCAGATAACTAATTCGAACAATTTGCTAAACGGTATATTTTGATATTTTATTCCAACAATAATGGTGACCCCGGCGTGATGGAGGGCAAAAGACGAAATTGCTGTCAATCAGTTCCCTGCTCACTGAAGACAGCTGGGATGTGCTCCGGCACCCCCATGACCTTGCTGTTGATAAGCGGCGCAGACAATGGATGAATGGATGTCTTGTTAATTTTTTTCAGCAGTGTCCCCCATCACAGCAAACAGTATTTTATTCATACAGTTCAATCTGTTCTGTTAGACAGTCCATTGACTTTCAAAAAATGTCTTTTCTTTTCAGTGGTAATTAGAATCCTGTTAAATCAATCATGCTTACATACTGGGCTGTCTTGTTAAATAAACTGGACTATTCAATAGCCTACATTTTTGCTCTAAGTCGAATGAGCATGTAGACATTATCTTAGCTCAATCAGTTTTTATCCATTTATTCTCCATGCAATTACATTCCTAAATTTTTCGTGATCCATCTCAAGATCGTTTAATCTGCTATTTTAAATTCATATGATCTTTATCAGGATCGATTAATCTGCTCCCCGTTGTCTTTTGGAAACGCTCTCTCAATAGGACAGACAAATTTGTTTTTTGATTTAACCAAACAATAAATCAACATTCAACGTATTTACTAATCGTTTGTCAATCGTAACATGCTTGTACTCAAATTCTAAATTATCACACTGCCTAAACATCAAATATCTCAATAAATGCCAAATTAAACTCAATGTGAAAACTTTTTCAATTGTAAATTCATCTCTTTATAATCATAATTAGCTATCTTTTCTTTTTGATTAAATGTAGATGTATTTCATTATCAATACTCTAGTGTTTCCTTTTTTTTTAAATAGAAAACACATCTCATTCTGTGATTGAAACAGAACAGCCATGTTATAAATAATTTTCAATCTCGCTCTTCTTTTTCTGTGTTAATAAGTCGTTATTTTCATTATTTTCAAACTCATTTGAAAGTTTTGGGTTATTTGAAATTATTCTGATCACATGTTTTGTGTGTAATATTCTTTTTGTTTTACACTTATTAACAGCTTTTTTTATATCATCCTTCTTCTCATTTACTCACATCTATACTACACATCTTTTGCGGTTACCTGTTTAGATCCCTTCTCCTCCTCCTTAGTCCGACTGGTCTTCCTCTGTGGTTCTGTTATTACCACTATCCTTTTCAAACTCAATATCACCTTAATGTCATTTACTTAATCCTGCTTTTTTCACTTGCCTGTTCTTTCAGAAAACTCGATATCACCTTAATTCCTTCTTTTTCTCTTACCCTCTATCTTTCTTTTATGCTCCTTGCCTCTCTTCCTCTGCTCACCTTATCTTCCTGTATTTGTAACTTCCCTACCTGCTCTGCCAACAATCCGGCGACTCAACATAACATTCCTTCCTCATGTGCCCTCTCACACTGGTTCTCTTATTAACCGCTAGCCTTTTGAGATACCCATAAAACTCATACTGTTTTGTCCATGGTTTGATAGATAGATAGATAGATAGATAGATAGATAGATAGATAGATAGATAGATAGATAGATAGATAGATAGATAGATAGATAGATAGATAGATAGATAGATAGATGGATAGATATTTTATTCATCCCCGTAGGGAAATTCACACTTCCAGCAGTATACTTGTCTTGAAAATAAAAAAATAATAAAGTAAAAGGAATATAATACATAAATACCTAATGTAACGTGTTGATATAGAGTATTTAAATAGTGCTACATAAAATACACACTGTAATAAAAATAGGGTAATATGCAATGTGGGGGCGTGGTTTAATGTGGTCATCTCCCTGGTCTTTGTGGTGTTCAGTTGCAGGTGGGTAGTGTTGCTCCATTGGACAAAGTCCTGAATCAATTTTCATGTACTCCTCCTCCTACCCACTTCTGATACATCGCACGATAGCAGTGTCATCAGCAAACTTCTGCACGTGGCAGGACTCCTTACACTCCAAACCATAGAGTTGGATAACTGCAGAGAATCACGGTTCAGCCTATCCCTGTTTTTATCTTAAACGAGTCGTGCTTTTACATCTACATGGCCAGTTGCTAAAGCAGCATAGTCACAATAACCATCTGGATATATGCACTTGTTTACTGTAAACAATTTCGGGTGTCGTGTTTTATTTACAATATGATTCTTCCATGTGAGATCAGAATGCATTAGTTTTCATCATGCATCATGAGTAACGTCTCAGAATCTCACATGGAAACACAGTTGAAACAAATAACTATCACATAGTCCACTGCCTTCTCTGTAAACACATATTAAATAAACTAATTACCTTCTCAAAATGTTGTCCAAAGTATATGTGATGCCGGCCAAAAAAAGGCTCTTACAGCCATAAGAATAACATGTCAGGTTTGTGTATCTAGTCACTATCAAATGATTATCCAGAACACATCCTATAATTTCCTGTCTCACATCAACTTGTGTCTAATGTGGTCATGCGAGCTAATGTTTCAGAGACGCTGGAGCACACCAAAGCCCTGATCAAATTCAGGGCAAACATTATGAGCAGTTCACAAAGAAAAAGTTCACCACAAAACAACTGTGGGAGTGAGTAGCCTAACCTGCAGTGTTGCGATCTCATTGTGACAATGCATTAACCCACTCTACCACTGTCATAGGACAACTGTCGAAGCGATCGGCCTGGAGGGGAGAATCACAGGACAACAGGCAGCAAAAAACATCGGAAAACTTAAAAATGAAATAAAAGGTAATGCAAAATTAAATTTGATCCAAATGATCCTAACCCGTGAACTGTTGTTATGTATATCCTGTTTCAAATAAAATACTATACATAGCCATAATTATTTAGTATATTATTAGCACTCAATACTACAACTCAATACAACATTTTATTTATATCTGTACATTCAAGGAAACTGTGCGGGTCAGATGTATCGACATTTCGTTCTGTATACACGTGTACTAGAATGACAATAAAGTAGATCTGAATCTGAATCTGAATCTGAAATACATACACAATATATTACAGTGTCATGTTACTCTGAGTGTTTGACAGTAAAAAGTGACACTTTCTTTGAATAAAAGGTTGTCTGCTCAACTTGAGTTATTTACGTGTCATCTTTTCGGATCCTGTCATTATTCAAAACAGCGACTACCATATAGCTAGATAGCAATTTGGAATGTACTATTAACTAATGCTTCCCCAAAAGTAATGTTTCCTGTGTTTTTCAGTGATAACGTTTGGGTGTTAATTTTGCTTTATTTACCCCCTTTTTAAGTCATCCATAGTAATACATAATAAATAGTAATGTACGGATGAAAAAAAACAAGATAGATAGATAGATAGATACTTTATTCATCCCCGTAAGGAAATCCGCACTTCCAGCAGTGTACCCCGTTGTTTATTAACAGATTAACATGATGCCCTAGGGGTGCTTGTTGCGGAGCGGATGACGTCACACGCCAGTCCAAAGGTTATCTAAAAAGATTCGGAGTCTTCTTCTCTACAACGGACGATTCGAATTAGATTGAATTTATTAAACTAACTTTATATTGTTTACTGCTGATTGTTTACTGTTTATTTTTTGTTGCACTTCACGTACAGGATAAATCTGTTGCTGGTAAAGTGCAATAAATATTACAAGGTTATTTAACACAACTACCTGTCTGTTGGTGAAGTGCAATACATATTACAAGGTATATAACACAATATATTGTCTGTTCTTCTCAATTCAACTGACTCGAGTCTGCTAAGAAAATTTTAAATCCTTTGACATATAAAAACTTCTTTTAAAATAACGGCATTAGTTACTTTAGCTGGTAACTAGTTACTTTGACCATAGAGTAATTCAGCTACTTATTCAGTTACTTTTCAGAAGACGTAATGAGTAACTGTAACTAAACACTGATTACGACATTTTTTACGGTAACTTAGTACTTCATCTTTCTCCTTCTACATCATTGCTATTATCACCCTGTCGTCTTTTATTGAATATAGCTGTAGTCTCTCCTGGTATGTGTTCTGTCTTCATGCCAGCGAGCATCAGCACGTCATGGTGGTGTTTATCGTCTGATTCACACATCAGCCGAGAAGCCACCTGAAAGAAACAAAGTCAAAGCATCATTTGCTGAGGATGTCGGCGAGTGAAGACCTATTTGGGTCACGTCATTGTGTTTGCAGGACTATTTATTCCCATATTACACTGTATGGGTGTGTATGTGCTTGTGTGCTTTGGGCACTAAGTATGCTTGATTGTAAAAGTGTGTTGTTCTATTTTTAATTCATGCCATACCACCTGGCTAATGGTGTTTTTGGATCCACCATCCTCAGAACAGAACTTGACTGGGATAATCGTGACTCCACCAAATGCGTCCAAATTATTCATGGACATCAGCATTATGCATCACTGTTGGTGATTTTGAATTATATTCTTACTGTGAGGGAGAATGTCAGGTGACATTAGGGCGCTTGGATGACGACATATCTTGCATATATAAGGAAAGGTCCAGCTGATGCCTGCTGATTGGTCCGGTGCATGCCAGAACGCATTTGAAACACTGAAGCACGACCTTGTGACAGGTGTCACTCTGGCCCACCCAGATTTTAATGCGCCTTTTATCATGGCGGCACATACAATGGATGCTGCGGCTCGATGCTCTCCAGCAAATCTTCTATTTACTACCGTTCTCTTGTCTTTTTTGCTTCCTTTTTGGACACACGCGTGGCCAAAAATACTTACAGTAGGGACGAACTTATTCGCTTGGGTGGGCGTCTAAATTTCGACTTTTCGGGCACTTTTTACACCGTAATGTATAAAGCGGCCCTTGCCTCTGCAAAATCGGCCTACCTTTCGAAGAACAATCCCAAAGTCCTTTTTGACACTGTAGCATCGCTTACAAGACAACAGACTATCGCAGATACTTCGACCCACTCTGCTCATGACTTAATGGTCTTTTTTACTAAGAAGATTCAATGCATACAGGAAGAAATTGCTAAAGACATTATTAATACCACAAATGTTAATGGGCTGAAATCTACAAGTGCATGACAGGGTGGCTGTCCAGGGAATTTGTCCAGTTTTAGTGAACTGTCACTTGATGACAGTGGGGGTGAATGCGGCCAAACCGACAACTTGCCAGTTCGACCCGGTCCCAGGTTCACTTATTAAAGGTCTTTTTGGCGTCCTTGGACCTTCAGTTCTAAATATTATAAACATATCACTCTCCTCAGGTGTAGTTCCAGCAGCTTTTAAGTCCGCCGTTATTAAACCCACACTGAAACAACCCAACCTTGATCCAGAAATCTTATGTAATTATAAACCTGTGTCAAACCTACCTTTCCTTTCTAAAGTACTTGAAAAAGTAGTGGCACAGCAGCTGAATGATTTCATATCCGAGAATAACATTTTTGAATCTATGCAATCAGGATTCAGGGCTAACCACTCTACTGAGACAGCTCTGATCAAGGTAACAAATGATCTCCTACTGGCAATGGATTCTGGCGCTTCATCACTTTTGCTGCTGCTGGATCTCAGTGCTGCTTTGCTGCTGCTGCTAGATCGCTTCAAGTCGTCTAAAGATGATCTTTAGGAACGACATGGAACGCTTCGGTCGTGCTACGAGTTCCGCGAATTCGGATCCAACTGCCCATCGTTGACGGTCCGCGATGAAGGCGGGGCAATCGACCCATAGGTGTTCGGCCGATTCCTCACTCTCCCCACAAAGTCGACATATGTCGGTGGCCGACTTGCGGAGGAGGAATTGCCAGCGTCGGAGCAGCGGATGGTGGCCGCTCCGAAAGCGGATGAGGTCTGTGCGTTCAGCTTTGGGCAGGGATTGTTCCTCTGTTAGGTTTTGTAGCACATTCAGGAATGAGCTGAGGCGAGGATGGCTGGGAGCAGTAGGTATGTAGCTACGTGTTATGAGAGCCCTCGTAGTGTGTTGGTCCAGCAGGTGGTTCGGTTGTGGGAGGCTGGAGCCTAGGGAGGCCTCTGCATCGGCTTGTTCATTGCCAGGCAGTCCGCAATGTCCTGGGATCCACAATAGCTGTATTCTTTTCCTCTGGGAGAGGGTCGCAATTAGATGCTGTAGATCGTAGATGTCTGCATCTGTCGAATGTGGGTTGCCTAATGCCTCGAGTAGTGAGCGCGAGTCACTGGCGACGGTAGCAGACATCCAGGGGCGATCTGTAAGTTCGGTCAGCCATTTTATGGCCATTTGCTGCTTTTGACACAGCGCACCACAATTTCCTACTAGAATGGTTGGAAAAATGGATTGGTCTCTCAGGAACCGTCCTCTCATGGTTCAGATCCTACCTCTCAGATAGGATGCACTGTGTTAAATATGGCGAAATAACATCTGAGCCCTTTAATGTTACTTGTGGTGGTCCGCAAGGTTCAATGCTTGGCCCTCTTCTTTTTAGCATTTACATGCTTCCATTAGGTGATATTATTCGCAAGTACAATATCAGTTTCCACTGCTACGCAGACGACACTCAACTATATCTTCCGTTGGAGGAATCTGCCACACTAAACTGTGGAAATTTGAAGGCCTGCCTCATTGAGATAAAGGAGTGGATGTCACTCAATTTCTTGCGTCTTAACTCTGAAGACCGAAATGTTAGTCATTGGTCCATCTAAATGCCGTGACTTATTCTCAAAAACTACTGTGAACATTGACAAATGTCACATCACACAGAGTGACTCAGTTAAAAATGTAGGTGTCATATTTGACCCTGATCTATCCTTTGAAACGCATGTAAAGAAAATTACTAGAACCGCTTTCTTCCATCTTCGTAACATTGCTAAAATTCGTTCTATACTGTCTCAGTCGGATGCGGAAATTATAATTCATGCGTTTGTTACCTCCCGTCTCGATTACTGTAATGCACTACTCTCTGGTCTCCCGAGGTCAAGAATGAAGTCTCTTCAGCTGGTACAAAATGCTGCAGCGAGGCTTTTAACTAGGACAAAAAAGTCCGATCACATCACACCGATTTTGGCTAACCTGCATTGGCTCCCAGTTAGCCTTAGATGTGATTTCAAGATTCTCTTAGTATTATACAAAATCATACATGGACTTGCTCCCTCTTATCTTTCAGATCTGATTTCCCCCTATGTCCCGGTCCGAAGCCTACGATCTGAGAGTGCCGGTCTTCTGGTGATCCCAAGAGCAAAGAAGTGTTCTGCTGGTTCGAGAGCGTTCTCCATCCGGGCACCGGTGCTGTGGAATGCTCTTCCCCCTGAGATCCGATCTGCAACCTCAGTGGAAATGTTTAAATCTAAGCTTAAAACTCACTTCTGCTCTATAGCATATGAATAACCTACTCTTCTCGTCGGCTCCAGAACAGGGGAATGTATAATAATATTCTGAAATATAGTCTGTGTAATATAGTGTAATAATCTGTGAAGCCCTTTGAGACTCTTCGTGATTTAGGGCTATACAAATAAAAATTACTTGACATATGGGCAATTTATGGAAACAAGCTTCTTTCTTACTCTTCCCGGGTGATAAATGTTTCCTTTTTTTTCCAAATTTGGGAATACTGTTGTTCAAGGTTCTTACGAATGCTTGAAATCCTTAAAAATGGTTGTATTTCAATGTGTGTCAGGAAAATGGTTGAATTTTGATGACTTGAAAAGTGCTATATAAATGCAGACCATTTACTATGTACCATTTCCTGGCACTCGGACTCAATAGACGCTTTTAACTGAAGAAAATCAAAACAGTGCGCGAAAATGACGTTGATGGTGGCCCCAGTCCTCATTATCGAATTGTTTGTTCCTGAGCTATTTTGTCACATCCAAGAGGATAGGTTTATCATTATTGCCTTTTTGATCCGTTTCCAGCTTCACTGGTGAAGGATCTTTTTGGGATCTTAGGACCATCAGTTTTAAATATTATTAATATATCGCTTTCCTCGGGTATCATTCCTGTAGTCTTTAAGTCTGCCGTCATTAAACCCACGCTTAAGCGACCTAACCTTAAACCCGAAAGCCTAGGTAATTATAGGCCAGTGTCAAATCTGCCATTTTTTTGCAAAATTACTTGAAAAGGTCGTTGCACAGCAACTAAATGACTTCATGTCGGAAAATAACCTCTTTGAAACTGTCCAGTCAGTATTTAGGGCAAATAACTCTACTGAGACAGCTCTGGCTAAAGTAACCAAAGATCTCCTTTTAGCAATAGATTCCGGTGCCTCATCTATGTTACTGCTGCTGGATCTCAGTGCTGCTTTTGATACTGTCAACCACAACATATTACTTGTTCTTCTGGAATGCATTGGTATCTCAGGAACTGTACTCTCGTGGTTTAGGTCCTACCTGTCAGACAAGATGCAATGTGTTAATTATGGCAATCTGACCTCTAAACAGTCTAATGTCCCCTGTGGCGTTCCACAGGGCTCTGTTCTTGGCTCCCTTCTTTTTCGTATTCATATGCTTCCCCTTGGTGACATTATTCGCAAGTATAATATTAGTTTCCATTGCTATAGATGACAGTTAAATTGTAGAAATCTGGAGGCTTGCCTTACTGAGATTCAAAGATGGATGTCACTTAATTTTTTGCGCCTTAACCCAGAAAAAACTGAAATGTTGATTATTGCGTTCTCGACAAGTTTAAGGCAATTGATATACAACCAGGGGACGCAAACATAAAGTGCATTGCAATAATCTAACCTTGAGCTTATTAAAGCATGTATAGCTTTCTGCAGGTCAGGACGGCTTAAAAAACATTTTCACTTTTGCTGCATAAAATATGACAAGAACTGTTTTCAAATGTTTTATTAGGCAGGTTTAAAAAACAAAATGTTGATAAGCTACTGATTTTGGACCCACGCCAATTGCTAGATTCCGATATATTTTTTTGTTGCTTTTTTGAGTATGGACTTTGAGTTTAGTCATACCTTTATTGTTTTTCTAATACAGGAAAACTTCAAACAAAGATTGCGATGGATGCCAGTCCGTTATTTTGACTTTTACACTTCACTGTTGTTTGTTGTTGAGCAAATCATGCTGCTCTTTAAATTTCACACTGTTTGGGCATATCTGCTTTTGTAACCTAGGGGATTTAATAAAAATAGAACAGTTTGGAATTTCTTATTGGAATGTTGGGTCCCTGTTCTTGCCAGTTAAAAATCCATTGAGGTATTCTCTTTTGAATGTCTCCTAAAGTATGTGTGATAGGGTGTTCTCCAACAAGTTTGATTTGGATGAAAACAAGACAAAGGCCAGGTAGAATGCAGATAGTTGCTTTTTTAATTTTTTCCACTGCAACTAAGTGTGACAATAATGCAGTGGTGGATGAGTTTGCCGTCCATTCAATCAACAGCTCCCTCAGCCATAGTCTTTTCATGTACAGTGGCTTGCGAAACTATTTGGCCCCCTTGAACTTTGTGACCTTTTGCCACATTTCAGACTTCAAAGATGAAGATATAAAACTGTAATTTCTTGTGAAGCATCAACAACAACTGGGAAAAAATCATGAAGTGGGAAACACTTTATTGGATATTTTAAACTTTTTTCACAAATTTAAAGCGAAAAAGTGGGTGTGCAAAATTATTCAGCCCTTTACTTTCAATGCAGCAAACTCTGTCCAGAAGTTCAGTGAGGATCTCTGAATGATTCGATGTTGATCCAAACGACTAACAATGATAAATGGAATCCACCTGTGTGTAATCAACAAGAGTTTCACTTTTTTACCATTCATTTATTGTGCTTTCACGCCATCTATCGCTCAATTTAATCATGTAATTTTGTTTAAGCCAATTAGATTCGTTTCATGTATTTGTGTGATCTTGTTGAAGCCATTCTGTGTTTTGAACAAATAATCTAGTAGTTAGCGGTGTCTTTTCTCTCTAGCCGAATTTGGGCAAAATCAGTCTCTGACCCAGAGTGTGTTTCTTTTTTTACTTTAATACAATCTCAAGTTTTAACCTTGACATTTCTTGGCACTCAACGTGGGACTTGAGTCCTGGTGCAAGAAAGTCCAGGAACTACCCCTGCCATCACCAAATGACCGACATGGGAAGAATGAAGGTCCTCATTTTCCTAGTGCTGCCGAGGTTTTCCCCGCTCAGCGGAGCTTTTGAATTATATTTTTTGTGTTTTTTCATGCTTAACGGACCGTTTTGATTACTACTTCTATGGTATCAAAGTGAGAGAGGTGAGTGCCCCCCGCTGCTTCTGGGGAGGAAGTACTCACCATCTGTGTGCCAGCAACGCATGAACAATCCGTCATCACTAGCCGACTCCAAGACCAATATCGGGAGGGTGAGTCAGCGGAGGGATACGCAGGGGGGCGATACTGCGATGGGTGGTACCTGCACTTGTTCAACCCAGATCAATTGTGCACAAATACTTGGCCAGTCTTTTTTTTGCTTTCAGGCTACCCAGGTTATGGGCAAATGGTAACCCGGTCACTGAATCACTAGTGCTAACCGACACATTACAAGTATTTACCGAAAAGACAACTATCCAGGAGAACGGAGTTGCGTGAACATGTGGGTGAGGGTTGAAGTGTCTAGAAAAGATCAACGTTGGTTATTGAGAATGTGTTATATGTCCCTAAATGGGGTTTTCCAAGCTGAACGTGTGGGTGTAGATGTGGGCAAAGTTGGAGCATACCGAAGAGTCTCAGCCATATCCTTTGTTTTGGACACACATAATCAACCAGAACCAGATGAAGACGACCATTATGAAAATTGGGCATCCCCAAAAAGTGAAAATGAACACCCATTCGACTCCAACACATGGTATCGAAATGCTACATTAGTTGCTAAGAAAAATAATCGCAGTAAATGTTATGTATGCTCCTACACGCCTACTTCCGTCTTACAACCATGCATATATGCTACAGCCATGGCTAGAAATGATGCATTAGGAACCATATGGCCACACAAGGTGAAGAGATATCCGCAGTTTACCAACCACTGACCAAACACCTTCGAGAAACACACATTGGCTTTCTCACTACAATTTCACTACATCATTTTATTTCATGCACAAGCAACATGGGTGAAGCATGGTATTTCCCTGGTTGTGGTTATTTCAATGGTACTATCTGGGGAGATTAGATATTTAACGATGCAATGAAACAGTACCGTTAGATGAAAAGAAGATCTATCTACCTTGGTCATATCCCTCAAGAGGGGTGACCGGCAGCAAGACAAACACATACAATAACAAAGAAAATATAAGGGAAAAAATTAGCAAAAAAAAACACACACGAACATTTTTGGACCATGGCCAACTCAATTGCCCAAACACCCAAACAAGTTAGGCACCTCGGCACCTAAGTTGGTCATGCTTTCGTCCCTCCAGATGAAATGGGACACCAGAAAGCGGCCATGTCACTCGGGTCAGGGTGACACAACACACTCTTTTGTTCAACAGCAGGGCCCGACAGCTTTCACTGGTTTACCCCTGCCGCATCATACAGGTGCCCAGCCCATCCTTAAGAACGTGTCCACAATCCCACTATCCTTTCACAACATCTCTCCACTCCTTTTTATCACCAACAAGAGCTCTAGCTTCCATTATATTTAGACCTCTTTCCTGCGGTGCACTCATAACACCATCCATGCACGTCAATCGCGGCCTTCCTCTTGGTCTCCTTCCATTGACTCCTGCTCTGTAGATCCTCTTCAACATTCGCTCCTCATCCATCCTCTCCATGTGTCCAAACCAACCGAGTACTCTCTTATCAACACACTTGCTCAGTTCCACGACTACTCCAGTTCTGTCTCTCACAATTTCATTTCTCAATCTATCCAAAAGAAGATAAAGACAAATAATACTGTGTTAGATGGGATGTGGTTGACGTGTGGGTGAAAGCATATTCGTCAAAACCTGTAAATGCTTTGGGATTATGCACCCCGTCACGATAACCGACTATAGTTATGTCTTAACAGCCAACCACCCCACAAACCTGACCTACGAGACGCATACAACACATGGCCGTACCGAACGGGAATTTATCCCCACTAAATTTATAGCTCGTGATAACAGTGTATGGAACTAATGTACCCAAGGAGTTCAAACATCGGTCAGTGGGATCAAAGGTTACCCTTTCCCCTTTATCTCCATTGGGAGTAGTTAACAACATTTGCTCCTCATCCATCCTCTACATTTGTCCAAACCAACTGAGTACTCTCATAATCCACACGCTTGCTCGGTTCCACGACCACTCCAGTTCTGTCTCTCACAATTTCATTTCTCAATCTATCCAATCTTGTCACTCCTAACATACTCCTTAAACACTTAATCTCAAAAACACTTAATTTCCTTCTCAGATCTGCGTTCAGGCTCCCAAGTCTCAGCATCATACAACACATTCGGCACATGACACTCTCATACAGTCCTCTCCTTACATCCATACTCTTGTTACTTATCCCTCTCCTCAAAGCTCCCAAAGCCTTGCTTTCTTGATTCACTCTGTGCAATACCTGGCACTCCATTCCACAAACTGCAGCCACATCACAACCCAAGAACCTAAAGCTTTCAACAGGTGTACAAATACTTATTTACAGCTATATCACACAAATTAACTGTTAAAAATTGATTCATTGTGATTTCTGGATTTTTCTTTTTAGATTATCTCTCTCACAGTGGACATGTCTCTACGATTAAAATTTAAGACCCCTCCATGATTTCTAAGTGGGAGAAATAGCAAAATGGCAGGGTGTTCAAATACTTATTTTCTTCACTGTAATTATTCATTAAATCGCTCATTTATTCAAATGCACTATTAACCATATTTTTACCCCCCAAATGGTACAAAATGACATCAAAGCTAAATATCAAATCTAGTGCTTAAAACATGGTCAAACATATTATTTTGCATTTATTCTTCTACAACAGAAATACTACAAAAATACAACTCCAGTAATATAAAACAATGCTTAAGTAATACTTTAAAGATACTTTCATAAAAATACTTCAAAATAGTTCTACAAAAATACTACAAAAATACCACTACATTAACGATAAAATGTAAAAAATATTTTACATAAATATTGCGACAGAAATACCACAAAATACAACTACTGTAATACTTAAAAAATACGACATATGTACTACAAAAAGTATACTCTAGAAATACTACAAAATTACTACTGTAGAAATACTACAAAATAAAAGTACAGTAATACTTTAAAAATACCAAGGAAATACTCAAAAAAAAGACTGCAGAAATACTACAGAAATACCACAAACCCCTGTAGTACTACAGCAATCATACAAAATGATGGCTACAGAAATACTACAAAAATACAACTACAGTAATACTACAGACATAATACAAAAATTCTATGATAAAAAATACTACAACAATACTACTGCATAAATACTACAATGCGGTGCTCGGAATGAAATGGACTCAACCATTCCAAGGCAGCTGTCCATTTCATTTTGTTTTCCCTTTTTTTTTTAACAATTTGTATGCAGCATTTTCCATCAAATTTTACCCCAAACTGTCCTCTATTAAGGAAAAGAGAGACTGAAAAATGCTATAATTTTTGGGGCGAGTTGGGTTTAATCTGGGGGTGTTTAAGCAACCCCCAAAATGGGCTGGTTACGTCTATTTCCTGAACCATAATGTCTACCTGTGCCCAATTTACCCCGGAGTGTTCCTCCTAATCCAGCTCTATCTAAAAGCTTTGGGGCATTTTATAAGTAATAGAATAAGATTGCAACAATTAAAATCCAAAAGTGACATTTGTCCACAATTCTGACAGTGACGTGTTGGCTAATCCTCTTAGCACACACAGTAAAGTGTTGTTAGTAAATAGGTCCTAAAGTTTGTTAGGGCATCTTGGGGTTAGCAGTGTGACGTTCGGGCATCCCATAAATAATAAGTCTGTAGGTAAACCTCTAACTTATTAAAGGTTACAGGTTGAGTCATTTTTTAGATATCTTTATGTGTGCTGTTGTTGAAGCACAGCTGACTGCCATTATAATTGATTCGACATACTTATACTGATGATTTTATCTATGATTGTATCTTTTTTTGGTCTAATTTTCAACTCTCATGCAGCGATAATTAAGATAAAAATATCCTTTAGGGAAGATCAGTTGACTTTTTAACCATGTTTTTTGTTTGCGGGACTTTTGAAGCCAGTTTCATTTAGAAACAGGGTTCGTACACCTTTTTAATGGCCAAATTATAGGCTTTTTTCCAGTACCTTAAGAGAAAGAAATTTCAGCACCAATCAAAAGAACATTTTTGGGGCTTTAATGACGAAAACAAAGTCGATATCTTGCTGTTAGCGTGTACTTTGTGCTATTCTGAGTTGTTCCTATCGATGATATACTACCTTTTTGTGTTAATGGCCTACAATAAACTGAGATAAATGCACTTGTTTACAAACACGGAAAGGGCTTTCGAGGTGTTAGGTTACTTATTTTAATTTATATTTGTTTGCGTGTTTTTAGAAGATCCAAGTCTTTTATTATTTATTTACAGCACTGAAGAGTTAATGTTTTTCTTTTTTTCTTTTGCATTCTCATTGATAACGTGTTTAACTTTAAACCATTTCAGTGTGTAAAAACCTAAACTTGTTTTGTATTTTACAAATGTGTATTTTTATAGATCAGTGAATATCTCATTCTATATTTCACATGTTTTTCAGGAATCCCCTCCAAAACACATGGAATTACCAATAACTAAATATTTTATCGTGGATAAAGTTGTATTACTATGTATAATATATCATTAAAATAAATAATTATATATATACATATATATGTATATATATATATATATATATATATATATATATATATATATATATATATATATATATATATATATATATATATATATATATCTCATCTCATCTCATCTCATCAGCTGCACCGCTTATCCTCAGTAGGGTCGCGGGGGTGCTGGAGCCCATCCCAGCAATCATCGGGCAGTGGGCAGGGGACACCCTGAACTGGTTGCCGGCCAATCGCAGTATATATATATATATATATATATATATATATATATATATATATATATATATATATATATATATATATATATATATATCATCTCATAGGTTATATATCTCATCTCATCTTATTAGCTGCACCACTTATCCTCAGTAGGGTCACGGGGGTGCTGGAGCCCATCCCAGCAATCATCGGGCAGTGGGCAGGGGACACCCTGAACTGGTTGCCAGCCAATCGCAGGGCACACAGGGACAGACAACTCGCACGCTCATTCACACCTAGGGACAATTTGGACCGGCCAATCCACCTGAAATGCATGTCTTTGGAATGTGGGAGGAAACCGGAGTGCCCGGAGGAAACTCACGCAAGCACGGGGAGAACATACAAACTCCGCACAGTAAGTGTGGTAGCTGGATTTGAACCCAGGAGGTTCCCAAGTCCTTATAACTGTGCCGCACAGACATATATATATATATATATATATATATATATATATATATATATATATATATATATATACATATATATAAGAAATTATATAAGAAATTAAATTTATCTTTATTTATTGCATGGTTTATAGAGTCAGAGTGCCAAGAAACATGGCGATGGCAACAATTTCAAGCTTTTTCAAGTACTTCACCAAAAGTCCAAGCATTTTCCTGACCTGGAAAATACAACATTAAAATTCAAGCATTTTAAAGAATATCAAGGACCCGTAAAAACCTTGTAGAAAAAAATTGTACTATGGATTGGGTTTCTGTGATTGGTAGACCTACATTTTTCAAAACCATGGCTAGATAGATCAGGGGTATCAAAATTACACCATGGCCCTCCCTAGGATTTATTCCGGCACGCGAGACAGTGATGTGAGAAGCACAAGAGGAAAATGAGCCACATCACTGCGAACAATGACCTGCAGTTTTAAATATTTCCAGTAGATGTTGCCAAAGGTAGGTGTTCAAAATCAAAACACCCATTGTAGCTGTATTTACTGAGTACCATTGATAAACCAGAGAACATTTGTTGAAATCCTCAACCTGATGTTGTTTTATGTAAAATAGAATTCACAGAAACGCTTTTCAATACAATACGGTTGCAAGACTCACGTATGGTCTGGGAATCGAGGGATCGATCCAAATATCCATATCATCGATACTAAGCAGGTGCTTGGATCAGGTTGATACTATTGTGCTAGGATACTTAACCCCTCCACCAATTTAATCATAGTGCTGCTTCTCTATGCAGATGACACAGCCCTCTCTTTCTCCTCGCTCTCATCCGGGACGCTTGGCTCAATAAGTATATGCCTGGGTGTGTGACTGACAGGCACACTTTTAGCAACTCTTCCTCCTGACCTTCAGCTGCATTCTGTCTGCCTGTCAGAAGAGTTGCCATCTCTACCAAAAGCTAAAAATGACCATAGCAAACAGCCAGCACAGGACAACGTGGACTTTTTTTCTACAGAAAAGGACAATGCCTTGTGTAATTTCTGTGGTTAAAATAGTCTGCTACTGTGGCGACACTGCATTTTTACATGCACACATTTAAATAACTCACCCCGCAAGCAATGAGCTGCCACCAAAAATGAAAACATGTTGCTGTTCCTAAACTCAAGCCTGCAACTCCATAGTCACTTGGCAACAGAGCCTTTGAGAGACAATTGACACTTTATTTGCACCACTCACTTACTTTTCAAAATACTGAGAAATAGAAGTTTTTTTTAATTTTCTAGTTGACATTGTTATACAGCAGGGGTCTTTAACCCTTTTCAAGTAATATGCTACGTTTTGCCTCTTATTAATGCAAAGGGCATGCAGTTTAATATACAATTTTACAATATAATCTTATATTCTACTACTTACTAGGTTATTACTATGTTATTACCTGGTTAATTATTGGAGGTAAAAAGAAGAATAATATAAAAAAACCACAATGGTTAATTATTGGAAGTAAAAAGAAGAAAAATAGAAAAAAAGACAAACAAAATAGAGAAAGAAAAAGAGAGAAAGTACAAGACAGAATGAAAAAGAGAAAGCGAGAGAGGGTGGGAGATAGAAGGAGCGAGAGAGAAGAAGGAGAAAAATAGAGAGAATAAAAGAAACAGAAAAATAGAGAGTGAAGCAAAGGGAGAGAGACATAGTGAGAGCAAGGGAAAATAATAATAAGATTTATAAATAATAAAAAAGTAAAAAAGAGAAAAAGAAAGACATAAAGAGAGACAAAAGAAGAAGATGAAAGATAGAGAAAGATGGAAAGAGAAGTAAAGAAAGAGACAAAAAAATAGAAAGAAAAAAAGAAAGAAAGAAGAAAGAGAAAGAAAGAAAGAAGAAATAAAATAATAAAATGACAAATAAAGAAAGAGACCAAAAAATAGAAAGGAAGAAATAAAGAAATTATTAAAGAAAGAAAAAAAAGAAAGAGAAAGAAAGAAGAAATAAAAAATGAAAAAAGAAACAAAGTAACAAAGAAATAAAGAAGCAAACAAAGGACCAAACAAATAAACTGATAACGATACATATAAAGAGAAAGAGGAGAGATCATTAGAAAGTAGAATTTATATGACTTAGTCAACCACAATAATAATTTTATAGAAAATCACAATTACTGTGACTAGAGGGGTCTTTTCAGGAGTAGCACAGGAGGTTGCAGGTTCGATTCCTGGCACCTCTGTGTCATATGTCGAAGTGTCATTGGGCAGAACACTGAATCCCTAATGCCCACGATACGCAGGTAGCTGACACTGCTATTAGTGTGTGAGTGTGTAAAATAGGTATGTGTGAAGCACATTGTAAACGGTTCTGGAGGTCTTCAGTGACTTGAAAAGCACTGTATAAAAGCAGACCATTTACATTTACACAGTATATGCATTTTTATGCATTGCTCCTTTTTTTGCTTTAACTATCTTGGCTTTTGTTCTAAAACAGTTTTCATACAGTTTCAATTGTAATTAAATGAAATGAAATGAAATGATCTGCATTTATATAGCGCTTTTCAAGTCAATGACTTCCCAAAGCGCTTTACAATGTGCTCCACATTTCCCAATAGCGGCCTTGTATTGCAGCCATGTAAGACGCTAACCTGCTTATTGGGGGTATTAGGGGTTCAGTGTCTTACCCAAGGACACTTCGACATGTACACGAGCCGGGTTTCGAACTGGTATCCCTTGATCCCAAGACGAGCGCAAAAAAAAATTTTGGGGGGGGCCTCCGATTGTTGCATTGTGTTTATTGTGAGTATAGATTTACTCAATTATCAATTATTTAATGATCATGACATTTCCGAGCAAAAAGTATCGATATCCGTACGGTATCATTCAATACTACCTTGTATTAACTTGGATTGGATCGATACCAAAAATCCCAATAATGCATACCTCAAACGAAATGTGCCATTTTGGTTCTATTCAGTGTCATCACTTGTTTAAGAAATTTGGCCTGATTGCAACCACAAAGATAATTGACATAACAATTCAAAACATTGCATAATGTCTAAGTTCTATGACTCAACATTAAAACACAAAACAAAAAACGATAATAAGGAGACACTTAGGGCTGATCAACCACAACAATGCGGTTGGTCGTCCTTTTACTTTTCCATAAGAACTCTCCTAAGCACTTAATATTTCATAACAAGGTCAGACTGTACACCTAACAACCCAAAGTGGTATAATGCGCTCATGTTATGCTAACGCAAATGTAACGACCCTCAATCATGCGTGACACAAGGTTTCAGAGTCACTCGGTGTATTGCCTGCATTCAGTAAACAAAACAATACAAAAGTCAGGGCATCTGTTCACGACTGCAATAATCTTCAGCGCGATGCAAATTAGCTGAAGCTTCGGCAAGCAGACAACATGCGAGCCCATTAATAGTGAAACTTTTATAATAACAATGAACATAGCTTTCCCACATACCTGCATTCAGTAAACAAAACAATACAAAAGTCAGGGCATCTGTTCACGACTGCAATAATCTAAAACATTAAAGATACAAAAAACGGGTCATCACTCCAAACGCCGCAACTCGTGGCGTGTTTGCATCAAAACATGTTGCATCATCGTTTCAAGCTGCATTACTTTACTTATAATTTAGTGCTTTTTATATACATAATTTAGCACAACTTATATATCTTTATATACAAAAATAATTTGTGAAAGCAGCTCCTATATCTAGCAAAATATGCATTTTTTATCCAACTGATATTGGGCACATCTTACCTTCAGCGCGATGCAAATTAGCTGAAGCTACGGCAAGCGCTAAAGCCCATAAAGTGCCAAACAAAAAAGACAGTCGCAGACGCCCATCACTTAACAATTGAATGAGGTACTGGAATATTAACAGTAATACAACAAAAACACAGATTTTGTGAGAATTCAAAAAAACATTCAAAACAATCAAATTTCAACTCTGTTACACAAAGCAGTGTATGAGTGTGGAACGGACTGTTTCCAATGGATTCCTCTTGGCTGTGGATTGCTCCTGTTTTCTCTAAGAAACATATCTTCCCTCCCTTTTTTTAGTTCATCCCATATTCAGCACATTCCGCTTGTGTCATGATATTTTTACTCACATCTTTATGGTAGACTTAATGTAGACAACAACAGCAGGTTATTTATTTGGTGCATTAACGTGCGGGTAGAATGCTATTGATGTAGCTTTTACGGATTCACTTACTGAGTAGGGCTTTTATTTTGCATGCAACGTTATCGTCAAAAGCAGGAATGATTCCTTTGATCAATCTTTTTCAAGTATCAATATCATTACTGGGGCGGCACGGCGGGCAGTGGTTAGCGTGTGAGCGGCACAGTTCTGAGGTCACGAGATCGAACCTCCTGTGTGGAGTATGCAAAATAAGTGTCTGCTTCTTATTACCCCTTTTCGAACATGTTATGTAACATTATTTTGTTGTTGAGTCATTGTTTTTGTCCGGTTTTTATTTTAATGTTCGAAATAAAGTTTTCATTCATTTATTCCCTCCGTGCTTGCGTGGGTTTCCGAGCACTCCGTTTTCCTCCCACATTCCAAAAACATGCATGTCAGGTTAATTGGCCGGTCCAAATGTCCCTAAGTGTGAATGAGCGAGCGAATTGTCTGTCCTTGTGTACCCTGCGACTGACTGGCATCCAGTTCAGGGTGTTCCTTTGCCAACTGCCCTAGGATGGTTGGGATGGGCTCCAGCACCCCCGCGACCCTACTGAGGACAAGCGGTGCAGATAATGGATGGATGGATATCATAACTGTTATTCACTGTTGCCACTATTGTTGGTGTCTGAATGATATTTACTGATAAGTAGCTTTCCAGAGTTAATAGATGGGTAAAACTAATAATTAAGCTGATATTATTATCATAATGACTACTATTATATTATGATTATTATTATAACAGTTTTGCGACTGTTACTGTTGTTATTTTTTTATGGGTATCAAATAATGTTAGTGGGCAGAAGCCAATAGATGGTTCAAGCTAATAATTGAGTTAGTTATTATTATTATAACTATGATTATTAATTTTTTGGTTGTTATTATTATCATTATCATTATTAACTATACGACTGTTCTGATTGTTATTGTTGAATATTGTTATTTTTATTAGATTACTGTCACCATTATAGTATGGGAATTCATTACAATCTAGATATGTATTTGTAAGGAAAACAATGAGGTGAGATAAAATATGTTGGCGATGACCAATCATATGTTGCTGACTAAACAAAAACTAAATAAATGGGGATACAATCATATAGAGATAACTTTTGATAAGAACACAAAACAGACATGTACTGAACAACTCATAGCTAGGGCAGACAAGAGGAAGGTTTAATGTGGAAGGTATCTGGCTCCAGCTCCTATGTCTTTTTAATGCACGGATCAGGACACTTAGCAACAGTTTATCCTGCTGCCTGGGGACGGCCCCCTTCGAGCAGCACACTTTTTATGACTGACAACACTTACCACAAAACAGTCAGTTGTCACCATGAGTACCAATAAGATTTATTGTCATTATAATAGATACTCTTATTATATAGTACGCTGAAAAGGCATGGAAACATCAATGATGATGAGGTGATGATGATGATGGTAAAAAATAGCAATGGTAATGAAAATGATGATGATGGTGATAATGAAGGGAATGTGCTTCTACAGAAGATAAAAGACTGAAGGGGTGGGACCACGAATGTCTTCTACACACTTCCTTTTTGTGCTATATTTTGTTACCATCTTTTATGTATTTTTTTTGTCTTCTCTTTTTTGTATATAGTACATAGTCTATTATTTGTATATGCTGTTATTATTTCTCGATTGTCTTGTGATATGAACCTGTGTAAATATGTATATTCATGAGGAGTTTGTTATTTGTAAATACTAAGGAGATTAAGTTGTGAAAATATCAAGGAAGTCTGAGGGATATGATTAAATATTGATATGCTTCTTCCTATTCCTTTTTAGACCTGTTTTCTCAATATTGTTTTTGATTAAATGACATGTTTTTGTTCTGTTTTTCTTATGTTCAAAATAAAGTTGAATTCATTCATTCATCTAAATTCCACTCTCTCTTTGATGAGTTCAATATATTCTGCTTCTGTTTTACCGATCACTACAATGAAAATTCCCAGTTTTGTCATTATGGCCAAAAGAAAATATCTAAATTTTTCATATCTCCAATAATATTGACCATCAATCACCACCCACCACAAATTTCTAAATTGGCACCACCAGACGTACTTGGTCAAGACACACCGCAGGATATGGCGCCCCTAAGACCCTAACGGTTAAGGGATACAACTAACCAACTAACCAACCAACCAACCAAACAACCTACCTACCAACAAACCAACCAACCAACCGACCGACCGACCGACCGACCGACCGACCGACCAACCAACCAACTAACCAACCGATCAACCAACCAACCAACCAACCAACCAACCAACTAACCAACCGACCAACCAAGCAACCAGCGACAAACTAACCAACCGTTTATTTAAAAGCTACGTGTTGTGTTCAACTCTCAGTTAACGGTTAATAATTTGTGTCATTAAAAGCTTGGAAAAACATATTTAGTAATTGCTCGAAGTTGCACATCATAGTCACGTGTATATTCTGATGCATTGTCTAAGAAATATGGAGAAATGGGTGGGAAAATGTAGAATAACAATACATTACTCCTGCCAGTGGTTGAAACACAGAACAGAGGTACCCTTACGTTCAAATGTCTCTACATATGAAAGTTTCAGGTTACGAAGTACCTGAATGGGAATATATTGTCTCTAATTACCAAGTCAAAAATACCCTAGAGTATGCGCTGATATTTGCCGATCCCTGAGTTTCCCGAACAATAGATGAAATAAGTGCCGCTTTTCACTACCTGCCCTACAACAAACTGGCAATCGCTACAAATTTGGCTGAAAATCAGTGCGCAAGCGTTCTCTCAGCATACTCTTCATGTCACCGTCACAGTTTAGAGTTCACACACGAGGAGAAGGAGGGTTTCCGGCAAAATGCAGCCATCGTTCAATCAGCCCAAATTAAAGACATTTTAGCAAAATTCCACAAAGCTGCGGAATTTGCAGAAATAAATCACCCGGGAAAAAGTCAAGCTATTGCTGGGGCATTTCTGACGGATTGTCAAAAGGGTGCAATAGCAGATGTCTTTGGATCAGTTTTTCAATAAATGTGAGGCAGACTTTCATCCATTATCTGCACCACTTATTCTCAGTCAGGTCGCGGGGTGCTGAAGTCCATCCCAGCTATCTTTGGGCAGTGAGCAGGGGACACCCTGGACTGGTTGCCAGCCAGCCGCAGGGCACACAGAGACAGACAAGTCACTCGATCATTCACACCTAGGGACAATTTGGACCAGTTAATTAAGCTGACATGCATGTTTTTTGGAATGTGGGTGGAAACCGGAGTGCCCGGAGGAAACCCCTGTAAGCATGGGGAGAACATGTAAACTACACACAGGAAGACTGGTAGCTGGATTTGAACCCATGACCTCAGAACTGTGCTGCAGACGTGCTAAGCACTCATCCACTGTGCTGCCCCATGAGGCAAACATATAATGTATATTTTTACTTATTCTTGTTTTTTTACATGCTGTGCCTCTCATTTTATGTTTATTGCGCGGTAATCTAATTTTATCGGATATTTGTTTTATGTTCTCATGCTCCTTTATGATTTATTAAAAAAATATCATACCATTCTTTTGCGGCGCTTGGAACGGATTAGCATATTTAGAAACAAAATGTGTCTGTAATAAGTTTTCAGGTTACATTCGTAAGTAGAGGGACCACTGTAATCTACTCCTTACCCATTTTGTTAGAATCTTTATTTTTGCAATCTCCGCACAGGAAGACCGGTAGCTGGATTTTAACCTATGCCTTCAGAACTTTAATTCAATTTCATAAGTAAAATAGGGAAACGTTAACTTGCGTGATGAGGTAACTGGGGCTCAGGCTCTTCCGATTATACAAGGGTGTTCATTTATCACATGAAAAATAATTCAGATTACTCCAAAAATCCTGAATTCTGATCTCAATAGGACTATTCCCTGCATGTAAACCAACCAACTGATACCCCACTTTTGCAGAATAAATCATCCTTGGTTGCGGTTAATTTTATCGACTAATGTGCAATTTTCACTTTTCAAAATCAACTCCATCAAGTAAAATGGAACAGCTCTCGAACAGCTGCCTACTGTAATGACCAGAAAGCAATAAAGGTTTGTAACCCTTTTTCTGAGCTACGGATATGTCCTCCCCAGGAAACCCCAGAGGCTGTGCGCACCCTAAGAATGCACCCCAGTTTTTAAGACGGCATGAAGGGGTAGGCGAGAGGGTCAAAGGTAAGGCTGCTGGAGATGAGACGCAAATAATGAAAGGGAAAAAGGAGGGGCATGGGTTCTTGTAAAGATCAACTAGAGTTGACGAAAGGGGTGGCTAAGAGGAATGGGGTGGGCTAATGAAGCCTCTCATACCCTCACGGTTATACACTGACATGCACACAAAATTTAGTACCCTAATTACCTGCCTGATTAGCAGTGATGACGCTACCTGCATGGAAAGGTCAAAGAGCATGAGCATGAGGTGCCAAGCAGCTCGCTAACGAAGGCTTCATGCTAATAGAAGCTGATTACGCATGTTAGCAAGTTGCTGATGTGACCCAAAGAAGATCACAACCCAGGGCTTTTTTTCCATCATGAAAGTAGCACACCATCAACCGGGATTCCTGTATTTTTTGCACTCTCTGGCACACTGAATAATAAAGCGCACCCTGAATAAGTCTTTTGAGGTATTTCTTTCATATAACAGGCGCACTGGACTATAGGGCATGTAGAATTAAAACTACAGTAAGGGCTACGGGTGCAATAAAAATAAAAAAGTACCATATGTGCATTGATTGATTAGTCAAAATTAAAAGGATACCCAAATTCTAAAACATACAAAATGTGAGAAACTAGTGTGTATATATATATATATATATATATATATATATATATATATATATATATATATAATGTATGTATGTATGTATGTATGGATGTATATATATATATAAACCATTTTGAAGACAATTTGACTCGTCTTTGACGTCCTGAGCTGTGGTGTCTTGTGAAGAACACCAGCAGCCTAAAAAGCCTGTCAGCATGTCGGTTTACATGTTAATTAGTCAGAGAGGTTTTGAAATTTTTAAGCAAAGTTCTTTTGGTAGTTTTTGTGGAGAATGCTGAAGCGTTGTGTTGCAGGTGGGTGCAGCAATAGTAAAGCGAATGGCAAGCAGGCAAAATGGGGCAAACTGGCAAAAATAACACGTATAGAGCTAACAAGGACTAGACACGGCAGAATAGCCAGCTGCTAAAAAAGGGCTAACCAGGACAGATTAATGGACGAATGTAATATTTTCTCAAATTTTGTATGTTGTAGAATTTCGGAATCCCTTTTTGGGTGGTCAAATTGTGTCAGTGTCAGGACTCCTATGACCTGCCCACCGATGGGTGTGATTATAACCTTCAAATGGCTTCATTTTTAAATCGTATTCATGACATTTCCATGCAAAAAGAATCAGTTTCAATCAATACTACCCTGTGTTTACTTGAATCGGATCGATACAAAACTTCCCAGTATCTCTGAACTCTAGTTCTACGTGAGTGAAATGGGCATTTGTGAGCGCTACGTGGTAGCACCAACCTGGTCAACTGTGTATTGAACACAAATCTCATCCCTTCCCAATCTAATCCCTTCCCTCTAAGGGGCTGGTCACACAGACATTTGCAGCTGAATCACGGCTAAAATTTTGCGTTTTTTTTTTGCCCGTGGTTGCCCGGGATGGAAAATGCGCAAAATTTGACAACCCGCCGTTCGTCTGTGGTATGGCCGGAAAAAAGACGCCGGCGACTGTTCCGCTTCCTCATCGCGTCATTTCTGCGTCATTTTCTCGTGTGGACCACGGGTATAAAAGCTCCTGAGCCGGTGTTGTGCCCAAATCCGACTCCTACGCAACACCCCCCCCCCACACCCTCGCGTGAACGCGCATTCTGCTGCGATCGCTTTTGACCTTTTCATCCGCGTTAACAAACGCATTTTGTAGAATACGATCGCACTTTATTGTTTAAATAAACGCGTTATATAGACTAGGATCTCCCAATTATTATAATTAGCTCGCTCTATTGTTTTAATAAGCGTTTAATATAGAATACGATCACTTCTGATGAAAGCGCAGCAGAATGCGCGTTCACGCGAGGGGGGAAGGATTTACCGTTCGATTACGTTCACAACAAAAATAAAGACGGAATGGATTATGTTGTATTACATTCCCAACGATTGCAAGACGAAGAGAATTTGGTTATATGTTCGCCATTACATTTCCTATAAGTGAGATAAAACGAGGTATAAATAGTTGGAGAAGCGAGGAAATGCAAATCTCGGCAGGAATGTATTTATCGGGCTGTAGATTTCATAAACGCTCTAGACACAGTCCCGTGAATATCAAGATTTCTAGCTATGGCATCATATTTATTTTATTATCTTGAAAAGAAATGTCAAGAAATAAATATGGGTTAAGACGAGATCACTACGCTGACGGGGAGGGGTTTATTGAGGGTAATTGTTTTATCTATTTTTCTAATTATTCATTATCGATCAGTTCATAACACGTTACAAAGCTTAGGAGCCGGGACTCTTACTCTCGGCCAAAAGGGGTTTTTAAGGGTTATTGTTCTATCTTCGTTATTCATTATCCATTATCCGTTATCGGTCAGTTCATAATACGCTACAAAGCCTAGGAGCCGGGACACTTAGGCTGAGTCCCATTCTTCGCACTTTCACTCGCTATGTGCCCTAGTCACTCGGTTTGCGCGTTCACGTGAAAATGGGGTGTGTCCCGATACTCTCAAGACCGAGGCAGAAGTGCCCTCAAACCATGTCGTAACCACTTCAAGACCGAGGGGGCTCTCGACCTCACTTGGCAGCGAAGTGACTACCCAGAAGGCTTTGCGAATTCTCAATATCAACAAACATGCCCGAAAAGGAACCGCACAATTGTAAGTAGTTTTCCACAACCACGCATGTATTTGCAACAAAATGTATTGAGATATCTTAGTTAGACGTAAATGCAATAGAAAATCGTATTTTCGCGTTAAAACACGAACATTGCAAAATCGCTACTTTACGAAGTGCACTAATCTACCAAGGGAGCTGGCAAAAAAAATCTTCACGCTACAATCTGTAAAGTAGGATAACTGTGCAGAAAATCACGGTTCAGCCCATCCCTGTTTTTATCTTAAACGAGTCGTGCTGTTACATCTACATGGAGCATAGTCAGAATACCGTTCTGGACATAAGCCCTTGTTTACTGCACACAATTTCGGGTGTCGTGTTTTATTTACAATATGATTCTTTCATGTGAGATCAGAATGCATTAGTTTTCATCATGCATTATGAGTAATGTCTCCGAATTTCACGTGGAAATACAGTTGAAACAAATTACTATCACATAGTCCACTGCCTTCTCTGTAAACACATATTAAGTAAACAAATTAATTACCTTCTCAAAATGTTGTCCAAATGTGGAGACAATTCTAAAGCATGTGATGCTGGCCAATAGAAGGCTCTTACAGCCATAAGAATAACATGTCATTTTTTTGTATCTATTCACTATCAAATAATTATCCAGAACACATCCTATAATTTCCTGTCTCATATCAACTTGTTGAGCATCCTATACACAGTTGTTTTGTACAATACATCAGCATTAAGTAATTCTTGTTTTTTCCACCCAACCTAAAGGCCACTATAGAACGTCCCGTGGAAGAGCTGGTCACCATCACAGCTACCACGCCATCCACACCACCGGGCACGTCGTTGGCACCTTCTAATCCGGCGCCAAACCCCAAATCACCCAGAAAAAAAAGGAAGCACGATACACTCCTTGACTTTTTGAAAGCGGAGTCTGCCGGAGCGAGGAAAAGGCTCGAATAAACTGTGGCCAAAACTGAGCGGTTCCCGTCCTTTTTGGGAAGCTCGTGGACAAATTTCCAGAACAGTGACATCTCTGCAATGTTTCCCTTTGTTTTATAAAAGGATTTTTTTTTTTTTTTTATTAAGAACTCAATGAAGTTCCAGTTTGTTTCCAGCTTTATGGAAGTATTGGTATATTTTTGTTAAAATTTGTGACACATTATTTATTTACTATTATGTATTTTGGCCCAATGTGAGTTTGTTTTTCTGAAAGTAAACTATTATTTAAGCTGGAGTGATTTGTAGTTGTTTTCTGTCCAACAGTCACATAGTTCACACACAGTATCTCACATCATTATGAAATAAACCACCAAGGTGTTACTCAAAATGAAGATGTTTATTGAATAGTAATGCAGAAAAGCACATAATGCAAATGTGGGTCTGACTTCCAGAGCCTAAAATATGGCTTTTGGGCAATTTATTCCATATTAACTGTGGACAATTATTTGTACGGTGGACCAGGGAACCCTGAAGACCCGTGGCACCACACGGTAGGACAGAGCGTGGACCAGCCAGTACACGTAGATCAGGACCTTCAGCCACGGCCCTGTTCCCTCTTTAGCAGCTCCTGCAGGGCCCACATAACCTTGCTCAACCTTAAGTCCTGAATGAGTTCTGACTCCACATCCAACCATAAGCACAGGATGGGAACATTCCTGTCCAACCTGTCCACGCTTATGGGACAGCCACTCTGGAACACAATAGATAACAAACAATTTAGACATAAATGTGGGCATAGAAAAGAAAAAGACGAAATGAAAAAATGTTGAAATGACCTTTTTATATTCAATGACAACTCTTTTGAATTAAATTCCTTATGAACTAAGGTTTTTGGGTCGTACAGGGAAGTTTGGTGACGATATTATGTCAGCTAAAGGGTCAGGTGGACCGTTCTTGTGTTTGTTTACGTTTCGTCATGTCACAGATTCAAAACCCCTACTATCGGCCATAAATTGGCATTAAGATACTAATAAGTAGATTGCCATTTATGTCTACACAAACATAGGGTATTATGTGAACGTGCATTGTATGTTAACTCTTACTGTATTTGACCGAACGGGTCACATTTTTTTAATGAGTGTACGTACCTTGTAAAGATGAATCAGCACTACATAGCGCCGAAGCTGTCTTCAGTATAGCACATTTCTCCTCCGTTGATTGGAGACACGGAAAAGATGAAGAGCTTTCAGGCAATCGGTAATAACACAGCAGTAGCGGGCATTTTTAACGTTGCACGAACTCTCCAACTGGCACACTACAGGTTGAGACTCGAGTTGTTTACATGTGACGTAGACCAATACGTCACTGAGGTCTACAGCCAATTAATATTACCGCCATCTCCTGGACAGGGGTGGAACCTTGCAAGTCTTGTCCAAACCATCTCCGCTTTGCACTTCACTCGCGGAGGGCACTCCTCTTCGAGGGACCTCACTGGAGGGTCCTCAGGGCCGAGTGAGAGAAATGGGATTGGGCCTTACTCTCAGCCAAAAGGCCAAGCTAAGGCCCTAGCCCTAAAGCCTTGCTGCGATCATTGCGAATGCACCGTTCCCGGAGGTACTGCAATACCGGGCCGATGCGTGGAGTGGACAGAGCAAGCTCTTATTCCATCTCCGGATTGCAAAAATCAAAGATCATGGCAAAGGCCAAGCTAAGGACTGACGTAGCATCAAAGCCACAGTCCAAAAACAACAAGGCCAAGCTAAGGACCTAGCATCAAGGCCAAGCTAAGGACCTAGCATCAAGGCCAAGCTAAGGACCTAGCATCAAAGCCTTGCTAAAAGGGGTTTTTAAGGGTTATTGTTCTATCTTCGTTATTCATTATCCATTATCCGTTATCGGTCAGTTCATAATAAAGGCCAAGCTAAGGACCTAGCATCAAAGCCTTGCTACGACCATTGTTTATGCACCGAAAGATTTATTCGAAATGAAGAGAAACTACGCTGACGGTGATCCATGTTCACCCCCTTGACGTCACGAGCACAATGGTGTGCTCGGCAAATCGCGCTGTATATACGCGGAGAAAGGCGTTTGACTGTCACACGCGTAACACGCTAATTTCACGTAATAACACCGCGATACAGGCGCAGAACATGCTATTACCATGCTCCGCCCACGATTACCCGCTGAAATTTCCTGTCCTACCCATGTGTAACTACGCCCTGGCCGCGGCCAGAGCACGTCGTTCCGCGTCATTTCCGCGTCATTACCTCGTGTTGACCACGTGTGCGGCACGCGGTTTAACACGTGCTCAAACTTTTGAGCAGCTCAAAAGTTTTGAACGCAGCCAACCACGTGAAAATTTCCGACCGCGAGTAAAGCACTGCTCTATCTCGTCTATATGGCGGTCTCAAAACGTCCAACAGCGCCCAACAGCATCTGCATCACGGCCAGAAATCACTCAATACGCTCGTGAAAGGCTGTGTCCACGCGCTCTCAAGAATTGAACAGCGCAAATTTTTTTCGCGCTGCCACCCGCGCGCGAATTTCCGACCTCGTGTTATGCACTGCCGTAACTAGTCTGAATGGTGATCTCAATGCGTCCTATAGCGTCCGCCTCAAAGTCAGAAATTTCTGGCCGTGATTCAGCCGCAAATGTCTGTGTGACCGGCCCCTAAGATAACAACTTATCATGTTATTACCGTAAATTTCGGACTATAGAGCGCACCTGATTATTAGCCGCACCCACCACTTTTTAAGTGATTTTCCACTTTTGTTCTTACACAAGCCGCACCTGTGTATAAGCCCGCACACAAATTTAACTCAGACCGGGGTGAGAGCTCCACGATTGTGATTATGTAGAGATTAATCGTTCTATATTCTTCACCAATCGTCCATTATTCGTCATATCATAATACACTTCAAAGCCAAAAGGCCGAGACACTTGCTTTCAGCCAAGAGGCTGAGATAAGGACCTAGCATCCTACCGACACAATTTAAGGTAACTTGGTTTGAACAAATTTATTGACACTAATAACAGCAAACAAACAATGTGAGGTTTGAACAACCCTTCTCGCAATCAAGCATATTCACAATTTCGTTATGTAACATCTTTGTTAGTGTGAATAGGTCCGTCCTGGCCAAAGTCGATTGTTTTTTGGTCTGAACAAATCCACCGACACCAACAGCAGCAAATAAACAATGTGAGGTTCGGACAACTTCTCTTGACAATCTCAACAGCAATCAAGCATATTCGCAATTTTGTTGTATCTGACAATATAACGTGACAGTATGACGTTTTAACATTTTTTTTTCTGACATTTTCAACATCAATTAAACAATTTCAGAGTTATTATCGACACTTTTAACATTCACAATTTCCTTATATCATGTTCTAACAATATGAGGTTTGAACAATTTTATCTACACTTTTAACAGTAGTTAACCAATGTGTAAAGGGCAATACTATTGTGCAAGGGCAGAGCTCTGTCTTCTCAAATGAGATTCCATCCCGGTTTGAACAAATTTATTGACACTAATAGCAGCAAACAAACAATGTGAAGTTTGAACAACCCTTCTCGAAAATCTTAATAGCAATCAAACATATTCACAATTTTGTTATATAACATCTTTGTTAGTGTCAATAGATCCGTCCAGGCTAAAGTCGATTGTTTTTGGTCTGAACAAATCCACCGACACCAACAGCAGCAAAACAAACACGACAATCTCAACAGCCATCAAGCATATTCACAATTTTGTTATATCTGACAATATGACGTGACGATATGACGTTTTAACATTTTTTCCTGACATTTTCAACATCAATTAAACAATTTCAGAGTTATTATCTTTTAACAGTAGTTAACTAACGTGTAAAGGGCAATACTATTGTGCAAGGGCATAGCTCTGCCATCCCACCCTCCCAAGCAGCATCCTCCAGTCCTCTGTGTGGGTCCTCTCCCTTCTTACTTCTACTTTCCACAACCCAGGCAATTGCTGCCGGGACCCCCACAGTGTAGCCCCGGTTCGCCCCTCCGGGTGGGTGCAGATGATTCTTCTTTATGGCTGCGTCCTAGGCCCGCCGCTCGCAGATTGTATGGCATCTGCAGCCATTTGGAGCACAGCCACGGGAGGGGATCTGCCTGCACCTCCATACCAGCAGGTTTCTGGAGGTCCAGATGGCATCCTTGATGGCTGCGAGAGTGAGCCATTCCCTGGCAAAGTTGTTCCGAGACCTCCGAGACCGACTCACCCCGTAAAGCACGTACTGTTTATCAGGGACCTCCCCTGCTGGCAAGTCCGTGAATTTTCCTAGTTGGTCGGCCATTGTCCACAAGTCCTCGGCAGCGCTGCACTCACAAAAAAGGTGCCTCACCGACTCCTGGGCGCCACAGCCAGGTCGAGGGCATGTCGAAGTCGCTGACATTCCTCGGTGGTCCATTACGACTCTGACTGGGATAACTTCATGTCAAGTCTCGTAGTCTGTTTGGGAGGGCAGGATGATGCACGTTGCTCCAAACCGTTGTAGGTTTGCCAAACGCAAGCCCCCGCACAGGACTTACTCTTGCTCGCTCTTGCACAATAGCAATAAGGGCCCTGTGGTTTTGTAAAGTGTGACATTCTTGTGTTTCCAAATCAAACTTCTTTAAAAAATCCTGAATAAAGAGATGTGTTGGTGGCAAGTTAAATGAAACTGGAATCAAACAATTGTTTGGTTCAAGCTTTAGCTTCCGCAAATATGAGCCCATCCAGAACCGGGTCATCGCTTGACTTTTCGGGTTGTTGGGTAGGCCCACAGCGTTTCCGTTAATCATGAATTTGCTGTAGATGTCTCGGTTAGTGCACAATCTTAGATCTACAGTCGGCATCATAAATGGCAAATGATACCCTTAAGTAAAGTATGATGCGGACTTTGAAAGTCCGGTTCCCGTTGAAAGTAATCCAAGGAAACAAAATGTTTATTTCCAAAGTTAAGGGTGGGAAAAATATATATCCACTATTGTCCGCTGCGACAACAGACA
This sequence comes from Urocampus carinirostris, assembly GCF_059441175.1. Classification (NCBI taxonomy): domain Eukaryota; kingdom Metazoa; phylum Chordata; class Actinopteri; order Syngnathiformes; family Syngnathidae; genus Urocampus; species Urocampus carinirostris. The sequence continues at coordinate 1,239,297 of NC_142361.1, read as the reverse complement.
GATCTACCGGTAACTCAGCTTTACCCCAATTCCCATCAGCCCGCGTTTGCTCCACCCCTTCTTTTTGATTGGCCCGTAGAACACATAACAGAATAAATCTCTAAAATAAATACATTACAAAAATATACAGTTGCAAATACATATTATACATGGTTACACATATTTACGAAGAAAGACGGTACACCGAGAGAGTTTTCAAAGCTTTGATAATAATATAACTTTCATCCCAAACTGTGCCTTTGAAAGGTACCAACACGCTATTAGGATCACGCTCGTAATGCATCAAATGTGCCTGTCTAAATAAAAGCATCCTGCAATTGTGAAGATCATGGTTGATCGTCCTCAACTTCCTCCTCATAACTATCGCTATCAAGGGCGTCTTCCTCATTATCGGAACGTACCTTTACTAATCAGGCAATGTATGCATAAACTTAGAGGTTGCAGTCTTTCCTGGCGCACATATTCTACTGGTCTTAATCTTACCTTTTATACTCCAGCGCCGCTGGTGGCCGCTAGAAAAATTCCATACAGTATATTGGCCGCTTCACTGAATAAGCCGCAGGGCTGGACATTTGGGAAAAAAGTAGCGGCTTTTAGTCAGGAATTTACGGTATTTATTAAAAAAAAGGATAAATAGACCCAGTCAACCAATGAAAAAAAAGTTTTAATAGAAAATCTCAATGACCCAGCACTCAAAGAACAGAAACGTTATTGGCTGATGGTGACGAAGATGTTAACAGTGCATAATAGCCACATTAACAAACTGGTATCCTAAGCAATCGCCTTTGCAGGTGTCCAATCTAGAGACAGAATAAACGAATAAACCTATCATGCACAAGTAATCAAAAGATCAAATAAATAATTTTTTAGATAATTATTTCAATCGAACCACTTGCACTCAGACTAACAACTGCATCCAATTTGTGTGTGCGTAAAACATGGCTTTACATGATTGGAATACGGATTCCAAACAGACATGTAAAAGTGCCCACTGAACTTTGCCGGGGTATACCTGCAAGAGCGAAGGTAAACTCCCCACATTAGACTTTAATTTCCCTAATGAGCACAATGAATAACCCCCAAACGTGTGGTTGTTTTTGTTGGAAGAGGATTGCATCCTTTCCAAAGCCACTTTGTTGTTTTGCTTGTGAAGGATTTGTGCGAGTGCCATGACGGGTATTCAAGATGTCAGAGGGATCAAAAACAACAAAGTGCTCACTTGACATACCCACTATGTGGCTTTCTGTATGTGAGTTTGTGCACTGGAGAGTGTTCGTCCAACAGGGAGAAAACATGACATTCTTTGGTCTTAAACGGGCTGGGATGGATGGACGGACATGATGCCCCCATCCATCATGTTCCATTAAAGCCTGAATGTGTCAAGAACCCACTCGGGATGGTGCGGAATATTAGACCAGATAGCGGTGGTCTTTTATGAGGACACGGTATGGTAGCCGGGATGCATGTTTTGAATAATCAAAATGAGTCATAAAAAAGTGTAGTAATTCATCCAGACAACTGGGATGCTGCAGAATCCTCCACGCCTCCCTGTGTCGCCCTTAAATGGGCTTTACATTTCATTTCATTTACAATAAGATTTGTTTTAATTCTTCAAAAACAAATATTTGTTAAATACATTATCATTCATAGCATAATTTATAATGCACTTGCTGTGAGGATCTTGTATGCCACCTTCCTTCAGGGGGTGCCATTGTAATCTTGGTTTCCATTTCCATGTCTCTTCTGCTGTCTTCCACTATTATGTCTGCGGGTTTTGTTTTGTTTGGGGATTTCATGGTTTTGGAACTATGTTTTTTTTGTTGCTTTGTATCTCCTTTTGTTTCTAAATACCATCAATCTTTTGCACACACCTGCCTCTGCTCTGGCTTCCCTGCCTTTTGGTCCACAGGCAAATGTTGTCCATTCCAAGGCACTGCAGCACTGAAAGAAGAATTATTGAAGTAGGAGGCCGAGAACCATTAAATTGCTGTGCAGGACGAAATGAAACAGTCAGGTGAATCGTTTTGGATTGACATGGGAACGAAGGTATCCTAGGGTGACAAGGACTAAGAAGGCAGGAAGTGGCAGTGAGAAATCTGGACCGTCAACGGGTACAACTAGAAATTTTGACCTAAAATATAGACCAAATATCAGGCTGCCGGATAGATATACAGACCCTGATCAGTTTCCCATTCTAATCACCAATACCTCCAATAAGCAGGTGAGCGTCTTACATGGCTGCAATACAAGGCCGTTATTGGGAAATGTGAAGCACACTGTAAAGCGCTTTGGGAAGTCATTGACTTGAAAAGCGCTATATAAATGCAGATCATTTCATTTTCATTTAATCAAGAGAAATAAAGGTCAATATATCCCATGGCAGACACTTGACCTTGCTGGACTGATCTTCTTATTGCCAGACATACATAAAGGTGCTGGGAAGTGGATTTGACGGTTTAAGGAAGACACTATAGGTAAACTGCTAGCCATCGGCGATATCAAGTCAGTATTGGCACAAAGTGTAGGTGCTTCAACGATGGAGAATCCACAGCAACAATGGATGGATTATCGATGTAATGGCCTACCGTACAGTATTGTGGAGAGCACTACGAGACGAATACCCTGCCAAAATCGATCCAAAGCTTGTCAAGGCAAGGAGGAGGATCTTCAGGTGCAGGTCCCAGATATTGGCATTCGGGGGGGCCCAGAGAATCCTATAGGGGAGGCCCAATTTACAATTCATGCAGGGGGAACTGGCAGAGAACCAATAATCCAAGTCAAAGTTGAAGGCAACCAAATCCCAACGCTAGTTGATACCGGAGCTACATATACCTGCATGAGTTCAGATTATGCCTCAAACCATCCCATGTCCAGCAAATACATAAGAACAATAGGATTCTCAGGATCGAAACAAACCATTCCAATGACAGCCGCAGTAAAAATCTCAACTGAAGAGGGTGAAATTATGATACCCATCCTGGTGTCATATAAAACCCCAGTAAATTTGCTGGGAAGAGAAGCTTTGTGTAAACTTGGAGTCAAACTGTGGTGTACTCCAGACGGGGTTTTCTGGATAGGATTGGACTCAAAAATCAAATGTTACAACAAAGCAAATGCGCAAAGGTCTATTGGCTGAGGGATCTACAAGAGCCCGTTAATGAAATCATGAAAACCTGGGAACATGTCATTAAAATACAGATTCCAGAGGCATATAAGCCAGACTACCATTTCACTATGTATTATGACCCATCGTGCTGTATAGTCTATGAGGACAAATGGGATGAGCTAACAAAGCAAATGCCAGTGGAACTTGAGACAGAAAAAAACCTGATTGGGCAACAAGGTGCAGATCTAAAAATCAAAACAAACGACTTCACATTCCAGTGGTTCGGAGTGCCGGAATCAGAACAACATATCATACTAGTTGTCTACAAAGGATTCAGATCTAAAGACCTAGGTCCCATGGTAAAAGCAGCAAAAACATACGATGGATTGAAACTGAGGACCCAGAAATGACGATCTCAGACGAAACCAAAATCAATACTGTCAACCGCAAGTGGAATATCTGGGATGACTCATTTTACAAGGAAGCGTTGCAATGACACCGGAACATCTCGAGGGAGTCAGCAAAGCTCCAAAACCTCAGACAGTCGGACAAATGATGACCTTTCTTGGAATGACCGGATTCAGCTCTGAGTGGATTGAGACTATGCAAGGAAAACCAATCCATTGAGGGACTTGATAAATCAAGCAAGAACAACAATGCTGAAAAAACTACAATGAACGGATGAAGCTATGGAGGCTTTTGAAAACATTAAGCATGAAATGCGAAGAGCGCCATCGCTGGCGACAACAGACTACACAAAACCATTTCTGCTGTACGTAGCAAATCGATGTAGTATTTATGCATCTGCTGTGTTAATGCAAGAGACACGCAGTGGCAGACAAAACAGTTAATTGCCTACTACAGCACCAAACTTGACAATGTGGTACAAGGTTGGCCGCCATGTTACCAAGGTTTTGCTGCCATTCAATATGCGTATAGCAAAGCCACAACTGTCACAATCACCCGGATCGGGAACACCTGTGTTCAGGATTTGGCGCCAACAGCCAGGACAGCTGATTGGCGCACCCTGTATATTTAAATCCCCAGCTTCCGGTAACACTTTGTTCGATTGTACTCATGCTACCTGTTGCCTTCAGCTCAGTAAGCCCGTACCTCTGACTCTTTGCCTGCTCCCTGTTCTCTTCTGATTGATCTCCGTTGCCGACCCGTTTCTGTAAATCTGCCCTGCCCGTCTGACTCCTGAACTCTTTTCCGAACACTACGATTACGCCTGTCCGCGACCATTCCCGCCAAGCCTTCACCCGCCTGTCAAGTTCCGTCAATCCGCCAACCAACGGATCGAAGAATCCCACCTTGTCATTTCCTTCCTTTCAATAAAACCAAGAAACGAGCGCAAGTGATCTCAGTCTTCCTTTCGTCGTGCCTGACAGAACAATCGAACCAAAATCATGAGATCAGCGCGAGTTCCTCCGAAGGAAGAATCCAGCAACGCGGAGTCTCCCACCGTCCTACAGCGACTAAAATGGGCCGAGAGCGGCGTACAGAAATCTGCAAGTGACGTCGCCACGCTTCTTCGACAAGCCCAACAGCAACAAAGTCTTCTGCAACAGCAACAACACCTCTTACTTCAGAACCACCAGCAAGTAGCGAGCCTGTCTGAGCAGCTGTCAAAATTACTGACGTCACCATTTCCGCATTCCGTCAACCCGTCTCAGAGCCCACAAACAACCCCGCCGAGTCTTCCATTGCCTACCTCGCATGTCTCCGAAGCAGCAGAACCCCATGTGGGTGCACCTGAAAAGTTTTGCGGCGACCCTACCCAAGTCCGTGCCTCCTCGTAAACTGTCGACTCATTTTTGATCTCCAACCCCGAAATTTTCGATCGGAGGGAACCAAGGTAGCGTTCGTCATTAACCACATGACTGGGAGAGCTCGGCTTTGGGGTACTGCCGAGTTTGAACGAGGATCGGTGGCATGTTCCTCGTTTGCACTATTCTCCCAGGAGATCCTGAAAGTATTCGATACTGGGTCTGCCTCGTCTGACCCATCCCGCTCCCTGCTTAACATTCGCCAAGAAAAACGTTCGGTCGCCGATTACTCAATTGACTTCAGAACACTCGCTAGCCAGAGTAATTGGAATGAGGAAGCGTTAGTGGACGCTTATCTCCACAGTTTGGCCGATTACTTGAAGGACGAATTGGTGTCCCATACTCCGCCTTCTACCCTCGACGAAGCCATTGCACTGACGGCGCGAATTGACCGTCGGGTCCAAGCACGGCGACAGGAGAGGGGAAGAACAATACGACTCCCGACAAATTCGCCCAAAGAGCCAAGTGGGTTCCAAACGCCCCGATCCCCGATGACAGTTACTCACGAAGCCATGGAGATTAATCGGGAAGCGCTATCGGCCGAAGAGCGCCGGCGGCGTGTTTCTGAGGGACTTTGTCTTTATTGCGGCGGCAAGGGGCATCGAATCTCAACGTGTCCGTTAAAAGGGGGGGCTTGTCGGACAACGGAGGCGTCCGATTGAGTTCTGCCCTTATCCCGTCCTCCGAAACCTCTCGACCTTCCCTCGAGGTGCATCTCTTGATTGCTGGTTCCCCACAGAGACTTCCCGCGCTAGTGGATTCCGGGGCCGAAGCTAACATTTTGGACCTCTCCCTCGCCCACAAACTCAAGATCCCATTGAATTCCCTCGCTACTCCTATCACCGCCCGAGCACTAGATGGCCGTCTTCTGGGCACGGTTACCCATCTTACCGAACCAATGGAGATGAGACTTTCTGGCAATCATAGAGAGCAAATTCGGTTCCACCTGCTCCCATCCCCCGGCCAGCCACTCGTTTTGGGCCATCCATGGCTGGTACGGCACAACCCTCACTTTGATTGGCGTTCAGGGACCGTCATGGAATGGGGCGTTGAGTGCCATCAAACCTGTCTACGTTCTGCATATCACCCCGACCGACCCGTGGCTTCCAAGTCTCCTCCTGACGTGTCCAAGGTCCCTGCCTGCTATCACCACCTACGGGAAGTTTTTAGCAAAGCCAAGGCCACTTCCCTTCCTCCACATCGCCCCTATGACTGTGCTATCAACCTTCTGCCTGGCTCTACTCCCCCGCGGGGTCGTCTCTATTCCCTCTCTGCACTCAAAAGACAGTCCATGGAGGAATACATCTCGGAGGCCTTGGCAGCCGGAATAATTCGGCCATCCTCTTCCCCGGCTGGAGCTGGGTTTTTCTTTGTTGGCAAGAAAGATGGTTCTTTACGACCGTGCATTGACTACAGGGGCCTTAATGACATAACAGTTAAGAATCGCTACCCTTTACCACTGCTCGCCTCCGCCTTTGAACTGCTGCAAGGGGCCACGGTGTTCACTAAACTGGACCTCAGAAACGCTTATCATCTGGTCCGTATCCGGGAGGGAGAAAATGGAAAATGGCCTTTAACACTCCCACGGGGCTCTACGAATATTTAGTCATGCCTTTTGGTCTCACAAACGCCCCCGCCGTCTTCCAGTCCCTTATCAACGACGTGCTGCGTGATGTGCTCAACAAGTTCGTGTTTGACATTCTGATTTTCTCTAAATCCCTGGAGGAACACACGCAGCACGTCCAACTTGTCCTTCGACGACTCCTGGAAAACTCCCTCTTCGTTAAGGCTGAGAAGTGTGAGTTCCACGCCCAAACCGTGTCATTCCTGGGGTATATCATCACGGAGGGGAGATTACAGATGGATCCTGCAAAGGTGTCGGCAGTCACCTCCTGGCCTGTCCCCACGGATCGCAAGAAGCTCAAACAGTTCTTGGGTTTCGCCAATTTTTACCGACGATTTATTCGGAACTATAGCACGGTAGACTTCCCCTGACGGCTCTCACTAGTCCCAAAGAAACATTCAGATGGTCTCCTGCGGCCAATAAAGCATTCACCACCCTCAAGGCTCGATTTTCGACGGCTCCCATCGTCCAAGTACCTGACCCGGGGCGTCAGCTAGTTGTTGAAGTGGATGCCTCGGACATAGGAGTTGGGGCTGTTCTCTCTCAAAGGTCGACCGAGGACCAAAAGATGCACCCCTGTGCATTCTTTTCACGTCGCTTATCCCCTGCCGAACGCAATTATGACGTGGGGTATCGTGAGCTGCTAGCAATAAAATTGGCCCTTGAGGAATGGCGCCACTGGCTGGAAGGGGTGCCAGTTCCGTTCCTAGTTTGGACTGACCACAAGAATCTTGAATACATCCGTTCTGCTAAACGTTTGAACCCGAGACAATCCCGCTGGTCACTCTTCTTCACCCGTTTCAACTTCATCCTTTCCTACTGCCCCGCGTCCCGCAATGTCAAGCCAGATGCCCTCTCTCGCCAGTTTCAAAAGGAGGACAATCATTCCCAGGGTCCGACAGCCATCCTTCCTGAGTCCCGGTTACTGGCCACTCTCACCTGGGACATCGAGGACCGCGTCAAAGAGGCCCTCCAAGACCAAGCAGGCCCCAGTACTTGTCCAGAGGGGCGGCTATTCGTTCCGGAAGCCCTACGGTCAGAGGTCCTTCAATGGGGGCACGACTCTCGCCTCTCCTGTCACCCGGGTGCTACCCGCACCAGCAACTTCCTGGCCCGATGTTTCTGGTAGCCCTCATTGGCAAATGGTGTTCAGGAGTACGTCGGGGCTTGCCAAACCTGTGCCCGGCAGAAGGCTTCGAATCGACCTCCTGCCGGATTGCTTCAGCCATTACCAGTCCCCAGTCGTCCTTGGTCCCACATCTCCCTGGACTTCGTTACTGGGCTGCCTGCCTCGTAAGGGATGACAACCATTTTGACGATTGTGGATCGGTTCAGCAAAATGGTCCACTTCGTGGCCTTGCCCAAACTTCCGTCCGCCAAAGAGACGGCGCAGGTGGTCCAGCTGCATGTCTTCCGCCTCCATGGAATCCCAAAAGACATTGTTTCAGATTTTGGAAAGAGTTCTGCCGTCTCCTGGGGGCCTCGGTCAGTCTCTCGTCCGGGTTCCATCCGCAATCTAATGGACAGTCTGAACACCTCAATCAAGAACTGGAGACGGCTCTCCGCTGCCTGGTTTCCCGTGAGCCTCTTTCCTGGGCGCAACAGCTGGTATGGGTGGAATATGCCCACAACTCCCTTGTCTGCTCCTCCACTGGCATGTCTCCCTTCCAGTGCGTCTATGGCTACCAGCCACCCTTGTTCCCCAACCAAAAGGAAGAGGTTTCCTGTCCGTCGGCTCTTGCAAATGCCCGTCGCTGTCGTCGCACTTGGGCTCAGGCACGGGCTGCTCTTCTTCGGGCCGTCCAAAGTTATTCAAAGGGGGCTAAGTGAAGAAGAATTCCGGCTCCAACATACCAGGTGGGCCAGCAAGTATGGTTGTCCACCAAGGACCTTCCACTCCAGGTAGAGTCCAAGAAGTTGGCTCCCCGATTCCTGGGACCGTTTCCGGTGGACAAAATTATTAGTCCGTCGGCAGTCCGCCTGCGCCTGCCCAGCACCATGAGGGTTCACCCGACGTTTCATGTTTCCCGCATTAAGCCTGTCCGCCAGAGCCCCCTGGTCCCTGAAGTTCCTTCCCCCCCCAGCCCCTCGCTTTCTGGATGGTGACCCTATCTACATCGTGCGACGTCTGCTCCGCTCTCGTCGTAGAGGACGTGGTCTCCAATATCTCGTGGACTGGGAGGGATATGGCCCGGAGGAACGGTCCTGGATCCCCACCCGGCAGATCCTGGATCGCTCGCTCATCTCCGACTTCCACCGCCAGTATCCAGATCAACCTGCTCCTTGCCGAGGTCGTCCTCGGGGTGTCCGGCCAATGACTACATCTCCGCCGGGTCCATCATCGACTACGCCACCTGAAGACGACGATGGAGCATTGGTTACTATGGGCTATCCAGTAATAATATACACCCATCACAAAATCTCAGAACTGATAAAAACAAGGCAAGTTTGTTGTCACACAGTCCAGATGCCTGCAGTTCATGCCACTGTTGACATATCCAGACATTACATTAAAAAGATGCATAACACAAGAACACAACAAATCCGGCTAACACCATTCCATTTAAGTTTGAGGGTGAAGCACACGAATGTATTGCAGACACAATGAAGTCCACCTAGAGTCCACTACCCTACTAAAGGCAGACCTGACATACTTTGTTGATGGATCATGTTACCGGGATTAGCAAGGAAACCATGCTGGATATGCAGTCATCAGTCAAGAAGCAAAACAGTATGTGACACAGAAAGCGCAAAAATGTGAACAGCCCTGTTCGGCTCAACGTGCAGAACTGAAAGCTTGACCGAAGCGTGTAAACTAGCAAGAAGAAAAGTTGCATACATAAACGCACACTCAGCATATGCACATGGAGTTTGCCATCACTTTGGAACTGTTTGGAAGCATAGAGGATTCAGAAGGTCAGATGGGAGCCCAATCCAAAATCAACAACAAATCACGGAACTAATGTCTGGCATGATGTTACCATCAAAATTAGCCATTATCAAGTGCCAAGCACACAAAAGAGGAGATGATGCAAGTGAAAAGACAAAAGTCCAAGATCAAACAGCCATTCGAGAAGATGTGGTCCCGGGGGATCTCGTGTACATCAAGGTGTTTTGATGAAAGTGGAATCCACCGAGACGCGAAGGACCGTACACCATCGTAAGGGCAACGCCCACCACAATTCAAGTCGAGGGCAGCAAAGTTTGGTACCATCTGAACGACTATACCAAGGCCCACGCTGCCACTGTTGATGAGACCAACCGAGATCAGCAAGGACAGTAAAGTTAAATTCGAAAAACAAGATGTTTATGATGAAATTGTGTGTGGTAATAAGTTGTCTGATATGGTTGTTACAATGAACAGAGCTCGAGAAATCGCAGCTGCGAATGGAAATCGCGGGTCAGGGAGTGCAGCCGAAGATCTGAACAGCGACGTTGCAGTTGCAGACCTTGACGCATCAAAGAGACAGAACCTCGGTTAAGTGTGACAATAATGTACAACATGCCAAAACATTTGAAAATGTGGAGAATACAATTCGCATTGAGTATGACGAAAGAGATCAAATTGTAACTACTAAGATCCCAAGTATTATGGGATTAGTCCGACAAAAGAGAGAAGTACAACTAATCGGAGTGCCGACTGAATACCAAAAACCGAATATGTTAACGACAGAAACAGTTAATAAGCAACACACAAACAACTGGTGGACCAACTGGTGGTTCACTCCAGCACCTAAAGTGACGACACAGACGAGTGTGGTAACAACACACCAAAAATCAAAGATAACCACACCCGCAGCAACAACACTAAAGAGTGAGGTGACAACACGCCAAAAACCAAAAATAATTACACTAGCAGTACGTAAAATACAGGAAAATGTTACAGATGTTAAACAGCCACACCTGCCACTAGTAATAGAAGGTGTAACTTCGAGCCCTACAACGAGACAGCCAATCGAAGTAAAAACTCAAAAAGACAATCATGACAGCAATCCAGGCTTTGGTAGAATTAAGCCAAAAAGTTTTAACCCAATGGAAGAACTTGGATGGGAGAATGCAAAATACAATACATGGTGTAAATGGTTATGGTATACCGCAAGAGAAATGACAGATGAGGAATATATAGCGTGCTCAATGGAACCACCAGAAGTTCCAATTGTAATTCCAGAAAAGCATAGTTTAAAAACATGTGCAGATGAACAGCGCCTGTTATGCAAAGAGGGAAAATGTACTTCAAACACCGCTGATAAGAAACCTTCTTCATTACCAATGTGTACTATAGAATGTAGATTAATTTATGGTCATAAAGGAGCACATTATTATTCAAGGGTGATTTATACACCTGCAAAAGTTAGGTTTAGGTTGTGTGCTGAATTTCATCGGACAACAGACTTATTAAGCCCTCCCACAAGGTACAGAGTGGATTGAACTGCAGAGTATGAATGTTATGTGAATGGTGGGTATAAGTTAGGAGGACTACTTGGACACGAGGTAGGAAATACGACAGTAAATTGTAAGACAACTTGGGTGCTATCCTGGTTTCCGCACGCTAGTTTGGTACCTATATTTCTAGAAGCACCAATATGATTTGAAAATCCAGGTGTGCATGATCAGTCTTGCGAAAACATAACAATGACAATTCCGGATATGCAATATTTCAGGGATCAATCGATCGCAATAGCAGACAGTTACCCCAACCCAACTTCATCACATTCTACAGGGGGACCATAGAGAGCATCCTGACTAGCTGTATCTCTGTGTGGTGTGGAGGCTGCAGTGCCTCCGACTGGGGTAGTGTGAGGAGGGTGATGAGGACAGCAGAGAAAATCATCAGGACTTCTCTCTCCTCCATTTAGGACATTGGCCAGAAGTGCTGCCTATCCCGAGCCAAGAACATCATTAGGGACCCCTCTCACCCCCATCATGGACTGTTCACTCTACTAGCTTCTGGGAAGAGGTACTGCAGTGTGCGGTGCAGGACCACCAGGTTCTGCAACAGCTTTGTCCCCCTGGCCATTAGACTGTTAAATGGTCAATCACACACATAGCAAGCCTACCCAGCTGCTAATCTGTACATTTCTTTTTCTTTTTTTTTTTTTTTTTTGTCCTTACACTACTGGCAGGTCTCTTATACCTAGCCACTCCTTTGCACATCTGTTCTCCTCTGCACTACCGTACTCCATTGTTATTGTTATTGTATAGTGACTTGTTTACCTGACTGCCCATTTTGCACATCTGTTTAGCTGCTCCTCTTATACTCTTGCACTACTGTATAATATTCATAGCTATAATTATTTAGTATATTATTAGTATTTCAATACTCCAACTCAATACAACATTTTATTTATATCTGTACATTCAAGGAAACTGTGCAGGTCAGATGTATTGACATTTCTGTATACATGTGTAAAAGAATGACAATAAAGTATATCTGAATCTGAATCTGAATTACTGGAATTGTGGTGATGATATCTTACGCAACACCCTTCCACGGAACTGGATTGGGTTGTGTACGCTTGTGAGAATGAAAGTACCAGTCAATATAATGTATGAATGGGTTAACAAGGTACTAAGAACTCCCAAAAATGCCAGAGTTAAGGGCCCGGTCACACAGCCGTTTGCGTCTGTATCGCGGGTAAAATTTTGCGGGTTTTTTTTGCCCGTGGTTGCGCAAAATTGGCCAACCCGCTGTCCATCGGTGGTATGCCCGCATAACAGACGCCGGCGACTGTTCCGCTTCCTCATCGCGTCATTTCTGCGTCATTTTCTCGTGTGGACCACGGGTATAAAAGCTGCCGAGCCGGCGTTATGCCGAGAAATGCATCCTTGACCAAGATTTGCATCCCCTCGCTACTACAACCACTTTTACCTCGTTTTATCTCACTTTTATATCACTTTTAGAGAATTTAATGGCGAACATATAACCAAAACCACTTCGTCTTGCATTTGTTGGGAATGTAATACAACTTAAACCATTCCGTCTTTGTATTTGTTGTGAATGTAATTGAACGGTAATGCACGCCGTATACAAATCACTTTTGAGCAGGTAACATGTTTATTTTGCCTTTTTCTATTCAAATCGCTCGTATTGAAACTGTTATGCACTCTACCATAAAGCTTATTTCTGCATAATAAGCTTTACGGTAGAGTGCATAACAGTTCTCAAAAGTCTTCTACTCCATAGCATACAAATAACTTACTCTTCTCGTTGGCTGAAAAATAGTCTGTGTAATAAAGTGTAATAATCTGTGAAGCCCTTTGAGACTCTTTGTGATTTAAGGCTATACAAATAAAAATGACTTGACTTGACTTACTAGAAAATCACATTGACCAGCACTGGTGATCTTATTTCAGAACATTTCCACAGGCACCTCTGCTGTCCTCGGGGGGCACTCTAGTGCCCGCGGGCACCACGTTGTAGACCCCTGTTCGATACAATAACGATTTTGTAATACAACTGGCAAGTTATTTATTCTTTTCAGTGTTGTGTGTCTGTCTGAGGTTGCAATGACCCTAGGGAAGAAAATGTCTCTGAGCTGTTAGTCCTTATTTTACGGATCTGTACCGTCCATCAGAACAGGTCAAATGAGTGGTAGATGAGGATAACTTGTGTTTAATTTAAAAACAAAAAAACAAACAAAAAAACTAGTTTGGCTTTAGTCTATAGTTGATAAATCTTCTTTTCTTTATCAACTATTGTCTTGATAGAAAAAACATCTAGTTGCAGCCAAGTTTGTTTGTAGAAAGCTGATGTTCTGGATTAATTGCTTATTATCTGGGGCGTTTGCTTCTTTTTTTTCTGTTACCTTACTGTCTGTCTGTGGTTGCATTCACGACAAACCCTCACCAGCTCAAAATTGTATAAACACAAAACAATGGCATCACAGGAAAAGCAACAAACGCCGTTTACTTGATTGTTTGATTTTCAGTGGCAGAGTCGATGGTGACAGGGAACAGCTGTGCCACCATCAAAGAGACAAGACAGTGCAAGGTCTTCTATTGTAGCAAATAACCTCTTCACCGTTTGTCTTAATTATGTTGTTGTTTTTCAACAAATCTATTGAATTTTCATGCCAAGTATGCAGCTCATTTTTGAACACCCCTATGTTTCAATTACCCTTCTCAAAAATTCCCAAATTACCCACACATTCTTATACCTGTAATCCAGATTGATAATTTCCTGTCCAATAATGTTGATCCTGACATTTGTAGGTTACGTAAAATACATTATAATATCATCTCATAAAAGTGCCAATTTTCCAGGACAGTTTTCCTAGCTACTTTTGAAGGTGGCGAGTTTTTCATTATAATCAAAAATTATTTCAAACACTGACATTTATATCAGGTGTACCTTTTTTGACCAAAAGAGGCATAAAAGCTAAAATAGTTAGATTTTTGTTTTTTGGGAGAGAGAGGGCTGCAACTTATATTTAAAGACAAAATTCAACAAAATTGCCAAACGCGCGCTCTAGACAAAAGCGTATTTGTCAGTGCATTTTATATTTCACTGTGTGATGTTTGATAATTTGAAAAAAACCTATGAAATAATTATGATGCCAGAGTCTGTGCCCCATAGTAATAATATATATGCCACTTAAAATTCGTATCCTTCCCGCAGTTACTTAAAAGCGGGCAGCTATAAGAAGGACTGTTGGTGTGACACCTTGACTGTAAACTGTAGTTACAATTTCGTCCTATATACACTGGACTGAACACTTTTCGCATCAGTCAGGAAAATATTAAAAAAGTGAAAAGTTTTGTTTTTTCTCCAGGCCAAATGCACTCCTGAAAAGAGTCATATATGGCTTTTGAGCCAGAGGTTCTATCTAATAAACATGTCAATGATTCAAAAGCTAATGTTTGAAATCGACGTATGTCTGCTGTGAAATATGATTGGCTAGATAATTCCTGGTTCGACCAATAGTATATAACCGAACTACGTGTTTCAACAAATCGTTTCTTAGCAACTCAAATTGGCCACTGTTGAACTGAAGCTTAAAGGACAGTGGATGCACCTTAACTTGCCTTTGAGGCCAGTGGTAAGAGTTCAAGCCCAAGTTTGATCCAAAATTCGGTCCGGTTGAGCCTAAAATATAAATCATTACATTCGGATCGGGCTGTGTTTCTCTCTCTGTGCCTTTTTTTTTTTTCATTGTCCACTTTTCATTGTTGTTCTTTGTGTCTCTGCCTTTGTCTCTCTAATAAAGTACCACAGTAGGTTCTGCTGTGGTTTTTGCTCCAATTTCCAGCCCGTCAAAATGACGGGCAGTCTTAAAATGTTCCTGTCAACTGCCAATAATGTAATACTGTTAGGTTACCCTAGTGCTTCTCAATTATTTTCTGTCACCCCCCACGGAAAAGCTACTAAAGTCAAACGTCATCACGCCTCCCCTGAAGGTCTCTCGTGCCCCACCAGGGTGCCCGCCCCGCCATTTGATAATCACTGGGTTACTGGAATCAATGCAGACACAGAAGTATAACAGATTTAAATGTTTATACAATCTTGTTTAACTTAGATCAAAAGACACAGTGTTTAAAATATAGCAAAAAAGTAGTGGCTTATAGTTCAGAATTTATGGAAATACTTTGAAAAAACTTGCCACAAAGTCGATCACTGGATTTAAAAGTGACCCCGCCCTCATGTTTTATTGAGTTCAGCAGCATCCTGGCAGCAGCTTGTGCGTACCGTGTCTCCAGATTGTTGCGTCCTTTCCTCATTGCTGTCACGGCACCAGCAGTTTATTGGAGGGAGCGTGGCGGACAGATAACACAGGTGCACAGATGTTAGCGCAGCTGTGACCACGCTCGCAATGCTGACGCCGGACGAGTGGGCTAGAGCGTCGCTGAAGCCTACAATTTGGATCTTTTCAAGGAGAAGTTATATCTAAGGGATAACAATACGATCGTAAAAAATTAAGTATTCCTTATTAAAATGTATGTTGTTACTATCGCATGAGTTTTCCAGGTGAGTATTATGATTTAATTATAACATTATTACTTTTATGATCACATTACTCGTTTAGTTGTTATAAACTCACTTATGTCCATTCACATATTTTAACAAAGTATTTACTTGCTGTATTAATTGGATGTTTGCATGTATCTTTTCATATAAACGATGGTCTTTTGATGAATCAGCCTTTACATTATCATACAACCTTCAAAATCCAGCTGGGTTCAGTTTTAACAAAAATCTCCTGTGAAGATATGTGCTACTTTCTTGGCCTGTTTAAGTTTCAATTTCCATTTGGCCAAGCCACACCACTTTCCTAAAAAACTTTGGTCAGCCATTTTTGGATGCCTTTTCTGAGGGAGACCTTCTCCAAGTCGGCATCTACCACTCTGTTTTATTTTATATTGTATCTTTGAAATAAAACTCCTCAACTAAACTTCTCTCCTCAGCTGTACTTTTTGCTCCGTCAAAATACTCAGTCCAATTCCCAGGAGTTGAACATGCAGCCAGAGATGTATTGTCTGCGCCAACAATCCGAATTGAAGTTATCCTTAAAAATGCTACACTTATCTTTCCAGGTCATCCGTGTCAATGTCAGGTTGCTGAGGTTACCTTTAATCCTTGAGGAACAGTAACAAGCAAATGCAATTTGGTCCATACCACGGCAACCACCAATACCAACACAAAGATGACCTTCACGTTTGTGTTGCATTTTGGCGCTATTCTCCACAATATGGTTGCCCTGGCGTAGTCGTCTAGAGATACAGTGCTCGCATTTTATGTGACGCAGTCCTCAATTGCATTTTCTTTCAGCGATAGCAAATATATGCTCCTCCATGTAGTTTCCATCTTGAATGGTCACATGACTCAAAAACGCAGGACATAAATAACTAGGAGGAGAACTGAAAATGATTTACCTGAAAACAGCGTGTGGTGTGCGGGGGCTTGGCGCCAATGATGTTCCGCAGCCAAAAGTGAATAAAATGCACGTGAATTTGTTCATTTTCATGGGTGTTTAAGCCTCGGGCTAAAAATCAAGTGCAGCACAAATACAAAATTGAGTTTGGTTTATAAATTTGAGCATGCATCTTTTAATGATGTGCGCTCTATAGTCAGGAATTTAAGGTATTTACTTGTAAGTGAGCTTTGTCATTGTAATATTTTGAAAATCGACCTTGTTGAAAAGTTAATTGGGTAGCATTCGTGGTCGGCATGGTCATGCAAGGGGTTTGGTTCACTGGGTAGACAAAAGCGTTGTGACTGGGGTGCTTGGAACATGAGAAGAAAGGCAACAAACTTGCAAGAAAACAATGACTGATTGGTGGGAAATCAGGAGGCTGGCCGATAAAAAGCATGCAGTAAGCAGCAAGGATAACTGGGATCCAACAACAAAAAACAGCCACAGCAATGAACATAAACCAAGCCGTAAATATACTAAATGAATACGGCAGGCTAGCAGTATACTTCAAAGGGCTAACCGGAACCGATCAGCAGAAAACCGAGAGGCTGGTTGACCAAAGGTATCCAGTGAGCAGCTAGGATAACTGGTATCCAATGACAAGAGAACTGCCACAGACACAACACAAACCCAGCTGTAGATACACCAAATGATCAGGGCAGGCTAGACGACTGCTTACGGGGCTAACCTGGACCATAAAAAACTTTAAGCCTTAGCCCAGACGGGTTGTGGGGGCTATCTGGACAATCATATTAATGGCAAGACACGCGGCAAAAAACACAAAGGAAAAGTCACAATCCCCTACTAAAAAGGAGGGAAAGGCAAAAAAGAATGTGCGCTGTATACAACGGCAGCATTTGATGATCAAAGAACACAGTAAACAAAGTCCCAAGAAAAAAAGAAATGTAATCACTGTTGACTACAACTGCTGTCTGTTTTTCAACTGGACCCGCCATTGTTATAAGTCTATGTTTTGATCCGGTGACATAACAGCTCTTTGAGATTTAATTTCCACTGAGCTTGGAATATTTTGCAACATATTTGCATGCTTGTGGGAAGGAACAGTACACATTCTGGGGATAATTGAAAAAAAAAATGTCTCATATAATTCCTTTAAGCACCCTGTTTTAACGACAGTTGGGTGACAAATGTCAACGCATTACAGTACTCAGAACCGATAACAGTAATTAAGTTTCAGGAACACATTCATTTGTAATGGGTTCGTCCTAACGTTTATTGGTAAGGAAATGTGGTTATTTGTGGATAGTGGGTGAGACGTTTTTACAATTGGGCTGACGGTTAACTACATGTTTTGGCAGGGCCATGTTAAAATGGTGCAGAACCGCTAATGGCTTTATGATTGGCTAATTAGAGGTAGGTGGGTTATTAGAAGTGAGTTTGTTGCTCGAGTCTGGGCCTGCCTTCGCTAAAACCAGTGGTAACAGGATGACTCCCTGCTGTCTGTTCAGGGTGTTTATGGGTGTGTGAGAGGGAATGTGTTTGCACATGTGTGCGAGTGTGTGTTTGCAATTTGTTTGCGCATATGTTGGAGTGTGCAACAATGTCCCCTCTACAGATCTGAGCCATCACACAAAGTCTGAGAATAATATCGGTGAGGAACATTATTTCCAAGGGTGGCACCCAAATCATTAGAAAACATGTCCAAAATCTGAGATCAAATCACGTTACTCTCTGCAGTTTCCAGCAACAGTAGTAAGTTCTTCAAATTTTAATACATTGGCTAATGTAATATTGGAAAGGTTGTCCGGCCCACACACAACAGTTGTTTTTACAACAGATATAAGTTTTCAAAAAAGTATATTTTGTTACATTATACTAACATTGTTTCGATTAACTTAGTTGGTTGAATAGTACAGAAGTCAAGTACAGTAATGCGTATTTATATAGCCCTTAATCACGAGTCTCAAAGGGCTTCACAGAATACTACAAAAATATTACAAAAATACTACAAATACTGTATATAACTACAGTAATACTGCAATATCAAGGTAAAATTTAGTGCTTAAAAAGGACTTAAAACTTAATTATTTTGCTTTCATTCTGAAAAGAAAAAAAATACTATGGAAACGGTATAAATGTGATACCAAATATTAAAAAATGCTGCTACTTAAATACTAGACATACATTTACAGTGATATTATAAAGATAAATCTACAAAAATACGACACCTATACTACTACAGTTATACAATAATACAGAAATACTACCAAGGGAATACTTGTCTAGAGATCATATAACATTTGTACTCATTTTACTGGGCAAGAATGACGTAGATGCAATCTAACTATATTAAATCACAACAGTCTCATATAATATTTTCAGGAGCTTTTTGCAGATGTTGAAGGACGCCAGCCTTCTGAGGAAGTAAAGTCGGCTTTGACCTTTCCTACAAAGAGCTTCTGTGTTGGCAGTCCAGTCCAGTTTATTGTACAGCTGCACACCCAGGTATTTGTAGGTCTGGACAAATTCTACACAATCTCCTTTGATGGTTACAGGAACCGGGTGAGTTCTAGTTCTCCGTAAGTCCACCACCATCTCCCTGGTCTTGGTGGTGTTCAGGTGCAGGTGGTTTGCATCGCTCCATTGGACAAAGTCCTGAATCAATTTTCTGTACTCCTCCTCCTGCCCACTTCTGATACATCCCACGATAGCAGTGTCATCAGCAAACTTCTGCACGTGGCAGGACTCAGAGTTGTACTGAAAGTCCGACGTATACAGGGTGAATAGGAACGGAGAGAGCACGGTCCCCTGCGGAGATCCTGTGCTGCCAACCACAGTGTCCGATGTATAGCCGCCCTGTTTCACATACTGGGGTCTGCCTGTCAGATAGTCCGTAATCCATTCTACAAGGTGTGAGCTAACTCCCATCTCTGTCAGTTTCCTACTAAGTAGCAGAGGCTGTATGGTATTGAAGGCACTGGAGAATTCCAAAAATGTAATCCTCACAGCCCCCTTAGCCCTATCCAGGTGAGAGAGGGATCGGTGTAGCATGTAGACTATAGCATCCTCCACTCCTGGTAAGCAAATAGCAGAGGTTCAATGGCGTGGCGGACCCGTAGCCTCAGGTGGTGCAGCAGCAACCGCTCCATGGTTTTCATCACATGTGATGTCAGGGCGACCGGCCTGAAGTCGTTGAGTTCCTCAGGTCTTGATTTCTTTGGGACTGGGATGATGCAGGATGTTTTCCACAGCTGAGGGACCCTCCCCTGTTCCAGGCTCAGGTTGAAGATGCGCTGTAGAGAGTTTCCCAGCTCCAACGCACAGGCCTTCAGCAGTCGGGGGGGATACTGCATCTGGACCAGCTGCCTTACTGGTTCGCAGCCTCCTCAGTTCTCCACACACCTGGGCTGCAGTTATCTTGAGTGGGGGGATGCCCTCCTCCATGCTGGTGTCCAGAGGGGGAGGGACAGCTGCAGTACTCTGGGGTGAGGACGAGTGGGGGTGGTCAAACCCGTTGAAAAAGTTGTTCAACTGGTTGACTCTGCCCACAGCTACGTCCACGGCCACACCCTGCTTGGTGCTGCAGCCAGTAATGGTTTTCATCCCTTTCCAAACCGCCTTCATGCTGCTGTTCTGTAGCTTTTTCTCCAACTTCCTCCTGTCCTGCTCCTTCGCTTCCCGGAGCTGGACCTGAGCTCCCTCTGTACTCGTTTTAGCTCCTGCTGATCACCATCTTTAAAGGCCTTCTTCTTTCGGTTCAGAAGGCACTTGATGTCGCTTGTGATCCAGGGATTGTTGTTGGCATAGCAGCGTACAGTCTTTACAGGAACAACATTGTTCATACAGAAGTTAATGTAGTCAGTAGTGCAGTTTGCCACCTCCTCAATGTCCCCACTGCTGGACCCTTGCAGGACATCCCAGTCTGTACGTCCAAAGCAGTCTCTCAGAGCCTGCTCTGCCTCAGTAAACCATTTCCTGAATGAGCGTGTGGTTGTTGGTGGCTTCCTCACTTTTAGTTTGTAATGAAGTTTAAGCAGAATGAGGTTGTGGTCTCCTTTCCCAAGGGCAGGCAGTGGCGTAGCACTGTATGCATCCTTAATGTTTGCATACAGTAGGTCAATAGTCCTTTTTCCCCTGGTTTTGCAGTCCACATACTGGACGGAAGAGGAGAGTGTTGTATCAAGAGTCACGTTATTGAAGTTCCCAGAGATTAACATGGCGGCCTCAGGGTGTTGTGTTTGTAGCTTGGCCACAGCGGAGTGGATGACGTCACACGCTACTTCCGCATCAGCGCGTGGTGGGATGTAAATAATAACAGCAATGGCGTGTCCAAACTCTCTGGGCAAGTAATAGGGACGCAGACTTACGGCCAAAAGTTTGACATCACGGCAGCAGATAGAAATATTTGTGTTTACATGCCCAGGGTTACACCACCTCGTGTTCACGTAGATGGCGGGTCCGCCTCTTCTGCGCTTCCCGCAGGCATTTGTATCGCTGTCTGCACTAACAGCGCAGAAACCGGTTAGCTCGACGTTTGCGTCCGGGATGCTAGACGTGAGCCACGTTTCCGTAAAGCAGAGCAAACTGCACTCCCTGTATGCTTTGATGTCTTTCACGAGCACAGCCAGTTCGTGGATCTTATTTGGTAGGGAGTTGACATTCCCCATGATTATGGACGGTACATATATATATATATATATATATATATATATATATACTGGACTGTCTCAGAAAATTTGAATATTGTGATAAAGTTCTTTATTTTCTGTAAATCAATTAAAAAAACAAAAATGTCATACATTCTGGATTCATTACACATCAACTGAACTATTTCAAGCCTTTTATTATTTTAATATTGCTGAATTTGGCCTACAGCTTAAGAAAACTCAAAAATGTCAATGCGTTCGGCCCCTTTTTGAATAGATGACAGAAGGGAGGGTATATTAACCCCTTAACCTTCCTGTAAAATCGCCTAAAATCCCAATTAAAAGCTTGCTATTGTCGAGCGTGGTGTCAATTAAAAAGTCAGAGGCTAATAACCATATTGGGAATGATTTTACGAGTCTGTTTGCTTGTAAAGGGTAGTGTTAGAGATTTATTTTGGGCTCGTTTATCAAAACAGGTTATTCCGTCGGGTTCGGGTTTATATACCCGCGACTTGGGTCGGGTCTGGCTGATTGTTTTAGGCCCGATCTTAACTCTAACCTACTGTATAGACCCACCTCCAAGGCGAATAAGAATTATACAATGAAATGCTGAAATCGGGGGTCAGCTTATATGTGTATATTTGGTTGTGTGTTACCAGTAGCGAATGGTCTGCAGTAGATAGGAGAATGGGGACACAGGAACAAGGAACAAACAGAAAACCAATGGGACAAATGTGAACACACAATTTATTATTTTGTCATTGTATTTGTGAAATTAGCTTTGAAGTACATAATATCTGGAAAAAAGTAAACATTGGCCCTATACTGCTGACTTTGAGCTAAAAGTGATAAAGGCCGCTGAAAAAATAAACCACCTTTTTCCCCTTATTTTTTCCCTTTTTCTCTTATTTTCACTCCTATTTCTTCTTGATCTTCTATACAAGAACTATCATAGAAATTTGAATTAAAAAAATAAATAGTCGTAGGTCGAGAATCAAGCACACAACGCCTCACCTCAGACATAATAATTGTCCGTTTTCTTGCCACTATGGGTACCTAAAAAGCTCAAAAGGTTACGCAAAAAAAAACAATGCAATTTGCTCAATTTAAGTCCCTGTAGTTGGCATTATTCCTTGTGCTTTTGGCACTTACTTTCGGTAGCACCACACCATACAGCGACATATCGTAGTAACTGTCACGATTGCCCTCACCTGTGCCCGCTCGTTTGGCGCCAGCTGCTGCTTGTTTCCTGATTGGCTCCCCTCCTATTTAAACTCAGTGCTCTCATTCACTCTTTGTCAGCCTGTCAACGAACTTCTGCTCTTGCAAGGCATGCATTTTGACTCTGTCCGGTATCCTGCTTGTGTAACCAGTATCCGGTATTGATCCCGTCTGTCCTGTCCTGTCCTGTCCGGTATCTTGCTTGTGTATCCAGTATCCCGTATCGATCCTGTCTGTCCCGTCCTGTCTGGTATCCTGCTCGTGAATCCTGTATCCGGTATTGATCCCGTCTGTCCGGTCCTGTCCGGGATCCTGTTTGTGTATCCAATATCCCGTATCGATCCCGCCTGTCCCGTCCAGTATCCTGCTCGTGCATCCTGTATCCGGTATGAATCCCGTCAGTCCCCTCCTGTCCGGTATCCTGCTCGTGTATCCAGTATCCGGTAACGATCCCATCTGTCCCGTCCTGTTCGGTATGTTGCTCGTGTATCCTGTATCCGGTATCGATCCCATCTGTCCGATATCCTGCTTGTGTATTCAGTATCCAGTATTGATCCCATCTGTCCCCTCTTGTCCGGTATCTTGCTCGTGCATCCTGTATCAGGTATCAATCCCGTCTCTCCCGTCCTGTCCGGTATCTGCTCGTGTATCAATCCTTTCTGTCCTATCCGGTTTCGATCTCGTCTCCCCCTTGCTTCCTGTTTTTCCGCGCCTGACTTCTCTGTCCCACTTCTTCTGCCCAGCAATCACCGAATCGCTGACGTTTGTGTTCCCACACATGATTGTCCCGTTTCCGTTAAATAAAGCTTTGTGTGAAAACGTTAAGCATTTAGGTCCACCGTCTGTTCGGGCTCTGACAGTGACGTAATACACTCTGTCCTTTTAAATAACAATACTAAGCTCAGAAACCCTTTGTGTCGAAACTGGACTGAGGTAAGGCTGTATTTTGGATCAGGTTATTTTCAAAATCTTCTCTGTCTGTGTTACAACACTGCTACGCAGGTGGATGGAGAAGCAGGCTGGCGTGACCATCAACTTCGGGCTTGATGGTAACTTGTTAAACATCAGGAGGCTATAAGCAACTACCAAGTTGACCTCAAAGATCATCAGTGAGTTAAAATATGTTGATGACTGTGCCTGTCCTGCCCATACACCAGAGGCCCTGAAAAACATCCTCCCAGTAGCTGTAACTGCATACACCAGAATAGGACTTGTGATCAACACAAAGAAGACAGAGGTGCTCTGTCAGTCTAGTGCTGACCTCCTACGAAACCCAAAAACTCTCACCGCAGCAGGGAACAGCTGCTCACTGTGCCCTCCTTCAAGTATCTGGGGAGCATGATGACTGACACTTGCTCATTGGATGAAGAGATCCATAACCGCCTCAACCAAGCATCCGTACCTTTGTTTGGCTAAGAAGAAGGGTTTACCAGAACAGCAACCTCAGACCCCACAAAAAATGCAGGTCTACTGAGAAGTATGCAGTACTACACTACTGTATGGGTGTGAGATATTTGCTATCCTAAGGCCCCTTGAGAACCTTGGAGACCTTCCATGTAAGATGTCTCCAAAACATCATCGGCATCTCAAGGAGGGACCAAGTGCAGCCAGCAGAGGTACTGGATAGGGCAGGCAGCTGTATTGTGGAGTACATCATGACACAACACTATTTTAGGTGGCTTCGGCACGTCATTTGAATGCCAAACTACAGACTACCACGCAGAATTCTCTATGGTCAGTTGAAGTGCCTGGGCAGAAGACGCGGTTCAAAGAGCACATGAAGAACTCCTTGAAGAGATTCCAGATGAACCCTTCTTCATTAGAGTAACTTGTTCCCTGCTGAGACCTCTGGCACTCTTGCTGTGCACAGGGAGTTCACTATATGGAGGAACAGCGCACACAATACCGCGCAGTAATACGGGCAAAGATGCATGCTCACCAGGCCCCCCCCTCTGTCTCCCCCAGCATCTTCTTCACATGCTCTGTCTGTAATCACATCTGTGGATCCAGGATTGAACTCCTCAGACACCAACAGAGTCACAAATAAAATATATATAATATGGTCATCATCTAGCCAATGGACATTCAAGAGAAAGAGATTGTTACGTCAATACCTTCAGGGGTATGTTCCGTGTCTCTGCATTGGCTTAACATTATAAATCCTAATAAAAACATTATTTTTACCTTTTAATGGGGAGTTCTAGGGCATATCTCACCACTTCCGACAGGCTCACAAGAGGACTTTCCTCATATTTAAGGGGTACAGGAGGCTAAATGTAGAAATGCCCCTGACTTGATACTGAATCAGAAAAAAGTCTGAATTAACACGCATTGCTTACTTACCATATCGTTAATCATTTACTCCCCTTGGAGTGCGGGAAAGCCATGCAATTTTTATAGTGGGATAAAGAATCAGAATACCCGGGACAGCAGCGCAAGGGAGGCTCATGCATTAGTCAAGCCTGCACTACATGCTAGCAATATAACCTTGTTGGGGGAAATTGACTACTGCCGTATGAATGTGCATCTTACAGTGCTTTACATACACTGTCTTTGGTAAGAAAATGCAGGTGATTAGATAGATAGATAGATAGATAGATAGATAGATAGATAGATAGATAGATAGATAGATAGATAGATAGATAGATAGATAGATAGATAGATAGATAGATAGATAGATAGATAGATAGATAGATAGATAGATAGATAGATAGATAGATAGATAGATAGATAGATAGATAGATAGATAGATAGATAGATAGATAGATAGATAGATAGATAGATTGATAGATAGATACTTTATTCATCCCCGTAGGGAAATTCACACTTCCAGCAGTCTACCCTGTTGTTTATTAACAGATGAACATGATGCCCTAGGGGTGCTTGTAGTGAAGGGGATGACGTCACGTCAGATAAATGAACAATGTAACCTTGAAAAAGAAACAGAAAAAACGAGACCAGGTAGTTCAGAGTTCTTACAGGTGTTTGAAATAATTGAAAATACTTACATTTTAATGTTGTGTTTTCAAGGTCAGTAAAATGCTTACATTTTGGGTGACGTGCTTATAAAATGTAATTGTTGCCATTGCCATGTTTCTTGTTAGTGTGACTCAAAAGACCAAGCAATAATAAATTTAAAAAAAAAGTGCGTAAAAAGGACGCCAATGTGGGCGACTGTTCTCATTTTCGAGTAGGCATGTGAAGCTTTACTGCCCCCAACTCTCGCATCTTAGAGGACAGGTTTATCAGACTTGTAATTCCGAGTCTTTTTCAAAACGGATCCTCTGAAAAACAATGCAAAAAATATAAATATAAATTAAAATAATTGAAACAAAAAGCTACAGTGACCCTACTGAGAATAAGCGGTGCAGAAAATGGATGGAAACAAAAAGCATGAGATCAGCATTCAATTATAATATAGAATGTACTCTGCTTTGAAGCAATCAATATCTTTAAAATGAAGCCAAATTTGGCATGTTTTTTTTCTTTTTATACATATACTATTTTGTGTCTTCTTTTGTCTTCCATATTGAACTCCATGAATACCAAACACCTAGAGACCCCCTGCTGTGTTTTTTAACAAACGTGAAGTATTAAAGCTGGGTGTGCATCATTGAAGAAAAATGACAGAATTCATGCCAGTTAATAGTAGCCTAGTATATCATATATAGGAACAGCACAAAATAGCACAAAGTATGTGATAGCAGCTTTTTTGGCAGTTTTCACTATGGGGTAACCTATTCGACTGGTTATCGAGTGGCGGGAGTTTTTGTCGTCGCAACTACGAGATTGATTCAGATACCTACTGTAGCAGAATTCTTGACTGAGACTTTTTAATCTCGAACAGTTGAAAAGTTTCGGGTAAGTATCTCAGACGATTGGCGCTAGGTAAGTGCCGCGCACAATTGTTTTACAGTTGGAAGTTGCTGCCGATTGCTGTTGAAGGGCATCCCCTCGCACGGCTGCTAAGACGCTCTTTCGGCATCCGACTGCTCACAAATGAGTATGGGTTGCTGTAAAGGTTGCTCCCGCTTCCGTAGGCAAGTAGCCCTTCTAGAGGGACGTGTCCGTGAGCCAGAGCAGTTTAGACGGAAAATGTTAGGTGCCTCGGACACCATTGCTAGCGTGGGTTGTAGCGAACCTGCTAGTCCGGTTAGCACTAGCCCTAAACGGCATGCTAATCGCGGTGTGCCAATTCAGACGCATAACAAGTTCAGCCCCCTAGCTAGTGCCACTCCACCCCGGTCTACTGGCTCCCGCACCCTAGTTATAGGTGACTCCATCACCTGTAAAATAAAGCTTAGCACCCCAGCCACGATTATGTGTATTTCTGGGGCCAGAGCACCCAACATTGAGGCTAATTTGAGGGAGCTGACATGCAAACTAGACACCAGGACAGGGCTAGCTACACCGATAAAGTCATTCCCATCGGCTCTAATGATACTAAAACGAGGCAATCTGAGATTACAAAGAAAAATATTGCTAGGACCTGTAATCTCGCCAGAAAGACGAGTCGGCATCGAGTAATTGTCTCTGGCCCCTTGCCTGCGAGAGGCAATGATGACAGGTTTAGCAGACTAGTCTCGCTAAACCGGTGGCTGGCAGGTTTTTGCAGTCAGCAGGGATTTAGGTTTGTGGATAACTAGCCTGCTTTTTGGGGCCGACCTGACCTGCTGAGGAGAGACGGCCTTCTCCCTAACTGGGAAGGTGCTCTCACTCTTTCTAAAAATATAGATTACTGTTTAAGCCTTCCATGACAGGGTACACTAGTGCAGGCCAGGTCACAGGTGATTAGTGAACCTGTAACCACGGGTGTCGAGTCTGTAATGCTAGAGCTAACTAGCGCTATGCTAGATTCATGCAATTCACATAGTTTTTGTAGTTTAGAGCGTTCTATCGACTGCACGATACACCCTGATCTGTACTCTTCTATAGCATCTTCTTCTGTGCTTCTTACCTCTGTTTCTCCCTTGTTAGGTGAGGATGGTGAAGAAATAACATTATTTTCTACCAATAGTCATCCTGCTACTCCACCTGTCAACAATATTCCTGTGGTATCAAATTCGGGCCGCATCTGCCGTCATGCAAGGCAAAAGACCCGGGGCCGGCAGTATAATCCTGTGGCGGTTACTACTAAGGGGGCGGTCACACAGACATTTGCGGCTGAATCACGGCTAAAATTTTGCGTTTTTTTTTAGCCCGTGGTTGCCCGCGATGGAAAATGCGCAAAATTGGCCAACCCGCTGTTCATCGGTGGTATGCCCGCAAAACACGCCGGCGACTGTTCCGCTTCCTCATCGCGTCATTTCTGCGTCATTTTCTCGTGTGGACCACGGGTATAAAAGCTCCCGAGCCGGTGTTGTGCCCAAATCCGACTCCTCCGTGAACGCGCATTCTGCTGCGATCGCTTTTGTGGGAAGCGTACATTGACATTGGTGACTTTTGCATCCGCGTTAACAAACGCAATTTGTAGAATACGATCGCGCTTTATTTATTATTTATATAGACTAGGATCTCCCAATTGTTATAATTAGCTCGCTTTATAGTTTTAATAGGCGTTTTAAATAGAATACGATCGCTTTCGTTGGAAGTGCAGCAGAATGCGCGTTCACGCGAGGGGGAGAGGATTTACCGTTCGATTACGTTCACAACAAAAACAAAGACGGAATGGTTTAAGTTGTATTACATTTCCAACAAATGCAAGACGAAGTGGTTTTGGTTATATGTTCGCCATTACATTCCCTAAAAGTGAGATAAAACGAGGTAAAAGTGGTTGTAGTAGCGAGGGGATGCAAATCTCGGCACCGGGCTGTAGAAATCATAACCGCACAAGGCACAGTCCCGTGAAGATCAAGATTTCAAGCTATGGCATCATTTTTATTTTATTATCTTGAAAAGAAATGTCAAGAAATAAAAATGGATTAAGACGAGGTCACTACGCTGACGGGGATCCATGTTTACCCCCTTGACGTCTCGAGCACAACTGACGTGTGCTCGGCATTCGCGCTGTTTATACGCGGAGAAAGGCGTTTGACCGTCACACGCGTAACACGCTAATTTCACGTAATAACACCGCGATACAGGCGCAGAACATGCTATTACCATGCTCCACCCACGATTACCCGCTGAAATTTCCCGTCCTACCCATGTGTAACCACGCCCTGGCCGCGGCCAGAGCACGTCGTTCCGCGTCATTTCCGCGTCATTACCTCGTGTTGACCACGTGTGCGGCACGCGGTTTAACACGTGCTCAAACTTTTGAGCAGCTCAAAAGTTTTGAACGCGGCCAACCACGTGAAAATTTCCGACCGCGAGTAAAGCACTGCT
The DNA here is from genome assembly GCF_059441175.1 of Urocampus carinirostris. NCBI lineage: Eukaryota > Metazoa > Chordata > Actinopteri > Syngnathiformes > Syngnathidae > Urocampus > Urocampus carinirostris. Next base: position 1,210,672 of record NC_142361.1, on the reverse strand, counting down.
CTATCTCGTCTATATGGCGGTCTCAAAACGTCCAACAGCGCCCAACAGCATCTGCATCACGGCCAGAAATCACTGGCCGTGATTCAGCCTCAATACGCTTGTGAAAGGCTGTGTCCACGCGCTCTCAAGAATTGAACAGCGCAAAATTTTTTCGCACTGCCACCCGCGCGCGAATTTCCGACCTCGTGTTATGCACTGCCGTAACTAGTCTGAATGGCGATCTCAATGCGTCCTATAGCGTCCGCCTCAAAGTCAGAAATTTCTGGCCGTGATTCTGCCGCAAATGTCTGTGTGACCGGCCCCTAAGATAACAACTTATCATGTTATTACCGTAAATTTCTGGCCGTGGTTCAGCCTCGATACGCTCGTGAAAGGTTGTGTACCCGCGCTCTGAAGAATTGAGCAGCGCAAAACTCTTTCGCGCTGCCACCCGCGCGCGAATTTCCAACCTCGTGTTAAGCACCGCTGTATCTCGTCTGAATGGCGATCTCAATGCGTCCAATAGCGTCCGCCTCAAAGGCAGAAATTTCTGGCCGTGATTCAGCCGCAAATGTCTGTGTGACCGGCCCCTAAGGTTGCCATTAAGGTTCAAAACTCGCGAAGGGTTTCAGCTCTGTCCACAATGCTGAAGCTTGGCCTTCTGAATATTAGATCACTAGCCTCCAAAGCTTTACTTGTCAATGACCTTATTAATGAACATAATCTTAATCTTATTGGCCTTTGTGAGACCTGTTTAAAACCAAATGAGTTTGTAGTGTTAAATGAGGCTTCTCCCCTTAACTTTGTGAGTTCACACTTGGCACGACCATGCAAAAAAAGTGGAGGTGTTTCTCTTATATCGGAAGGTAAGTTGAAATTTACTCCTGGTACCCCTACTGTTTTTAAAACATTTGAAGCACTTGTTATGAGGTCCTTAATGTCAACACCAATTTATGTTGTTGTTGTGTATCGCCCACCTGGACCATAATCACATTTTTTGGATGAATTTTCGGAACTGTTAACAGACTTAGTAACGTATGCGGACAATGTTGTAATTATTGGTGATTGTAATGTTCACATAAACTCCCCATCAAATTCACTTGCAATTGCTTTTAAGTCACTGATTGATACATTTGGTTTCAATCAAATAGTTCATGTGCCCACTCAAAAAGATGGGAACAACCTAGATCTCGTTCTGACCCGTGCCGTAGTAGCATCTAATGTTACAGTGTTACCGTATCCTAATGTCATTTCTGATCACTATCTTGTTAAGTGTGAAGTGCTGTTTAATGTTTACTGTGATAAGGAAAATTAAGGCTTTAGCAGTCGCAATATCCGCCCTACAACGAGGTGTTAGGTAAGGACCGTGTCGGCGGTTGTTCAGAAACATTCTCCAGTTTCAATGATTTGTCCCTTGATAATCTAGCACAGATGGTCAGTAGGGCCAAACAAACTACATGCCTGCTAGATCCGTTTCCAGCTTCACTGGTAAAGTGAATTTGTGATTTTAGGACCATCAGTTTTAAATATTATTAATGTATCGCTATCCTCGGGTATTGTTCCTGTAGCCTTCAAGTCTGCCGTCATTAAACCCACGCTTAAGCGACCTAACCCTGACCCAGAAAGCCTAGGTAATTATAGGCCAGTGTCAAATCTGCCATTTTTTGCAAAATTACTTGAAAAGGTCGTTGCACAGTAGCTATATGACTTCATGTCAGAAAATAACCTCTTTGAAACTGTACAGTCAGCATTTAGGGCAAATCACTCTACTGAGACAGCCCTGGCTGTAACCAATGATCTCCTTTAAGCAATAGATTCCGGTGCCTCATCAATGTTACTGCTGCTGGATCTCAGCGCTGCTTTTGATACTGTTGAACACAACATATTACTGGTTCGTCTAGAACGCACTGGTATCTCAGGAACTGTACTCTCGTGGTTTAGGTCCTACCTGTCAGACAGGATGCAATGTGTTAACTATGGCAATTTGAACGCTAAACAATCTAATGTCCCCTGTGGTGTTCTTCAAGGCTCCGTACTTGGCCCCCTTCTTTTTAGTATTTATATGATCCCGCTTGGTGACATTATCCGCAAGTATAATATTAGTTTCCATTGCTATGCAGATGACACTCAACTGTATGTGCCACTGGAAACAACTGGACATTTAAGTTGTAGAAACCTGGAGGCTTGCCTTACTGAGATTAAAGATGGATGTCACTAAATTTTTTACGCCTTAACCCAGAAAAAAATGAAATGTTGATTATTGGTCCAGCTCACTGTCATCAGTTGTTTTCAAACACTATCCTGAACCTAGACAAATGTAATATCACCCATAGTGACTCTGTCAAAAATCTAGGTGTTATATTTGATCCTAATATGTCGTTTCAGTTACACGTGAAAAATATTACTAGAATAGCTTTCTACCACCTCCGTAATATTGCGAAGATTCGTTCGATGCTGTCCCAATCAGATGAAGAGGTTTTAATTCATGCGTTTATTACTTCTCGGCTTGATTACTGTAATGTATTGCTTTCTGGTCTCCCGATGTCTAGCATTCAAAGTTTGCAGCTGGTTCAGGATGCGGCAGCTAAACTTTTGACTAAGACCAAAACGTTTGAGCATATTACTCCTGTATTGGCCAACTTGCACTGGCTCCCAGTCCACTTAAGATGTGACTTTAAGGTTCTTATTAACATATAAATGTTTTCATGGGCTTGCACCCTCTTATCTCTCTGATTTGATTTCCCCCTATGTTCCTGCACGGAGTCTGCGCTCGGAAAATGCTGGTCTACTTGTGACTCCGAGAGCCAAGAAGTCTGCAGGCTCGAGAGCGTTCTCCATCCGGGCCCCGGTGTTATTGAACGCCCTGCCTCCGGAGATAAGATCTGCAACTTTAACGGAAGTTTTTAAATCGAGGCTTAAGACACACTTCTATTCCAAAGCTTATGATTGATGCCCACCTCATATTCTGTATTGTCCTGTCTTTTTCCGACTGCCTGCCTGGCTGATACGAAGGAGAAGGATGATTGGAGATGAGTCAGCGGACCAGCGTCTGACCTGAAGCATGTCAACCCCTGCATTTACCAGCTGGCAGAGATGGGAAGCTGCGTCGTGGCTGTCATAGACTTTCTGGACTAGTTTACAGGCTGGGGGCGTCGTTGGTGTCATGCACTCTCCGGACATTTTCAACATCTTACCTAGTGTTTACTATTCTGTGTACAGTAATGCTAATGCTAATTGTGATTCATCCTGGTCAATCCTGGAAGGGGGTTACTCTTTTCTCCTCACACTGAGGTTTTTGAGTTGTTCCTTGCCCGCATGCTGGTTAAGATCAGGTAATTGTGTCATTGTAATCCTGTGCAGTCCTTTGAGACATTTTTGTGATTAAGGGCTATATGAATAAATGTGACTTGACTTGACTGCCTGTAAAAGATGGTGTTGATATTCGATGTTGTTCTTGCCTTGGAGAGTGGAAAAAATGCTGAGTCAACAAAGCAAAAGTGCTGGGTCAGTTTTTTTTTTGGGTGGTGCGATTCACATCTAAAGGTAGCCTACCTAACTGCCTGTGAAATATAGTGGTCATAGGTAAACGTATTCCCCTTTTTCATGGGTGGATAAACAGACAAACAAAAAATATATACAACTATACTTGTAAACGTATCAACGAAAAACTTATCACCACCCTCGCTTTGCTTGCGGGTGATGATAACAAACTGGCATCCTAGGCATATTTCTATGCAGATATCCATTATTAAAGACAGAAAAACTGAATAGCTGTTATACATAACCGTCTCTACAACTGTACAAGTATGGCTCACATGTTTCGGGGGTCTTCATGTCCCTCATCAACAAGGCACTTTGAGAAATATTTGCATAAATGGCTTTTGGGACAAAGAGGGTCCGCTAAGCGAATACTGCCTGAATGTTTAATGAAAGCTGAGGGCCTTTGCAGGATTTTGCCAGGATTCTAACGTTGCACTGGGAAGGCATTTTCAGAACAAGGCTGTGGGCACCTCAACTGTCCTTTGAGGGACACCCTGGTGCCTGCGGGTACCACATTGAAGACCCCTGCTTGATAATGAAAGTGGTGGACAAAACATTGTCCCGCTTGTGACAGGCTTGCTCGCTTTGTTAGTTGTCTCACCTTTCTATATTGAATCAACACAACAATATATTTACTTGATGAATTTCCACCCCTTAGCAAATTATAGTTTGTGAAACCGGTGACATTTCTTAACGCCTGCTAGCAGGCTATCAGACGCCAACTTGAAATCTGATTCAACAAACCATCAGCTATCTCGAACCCTGATGTTACAGATAACGGCCTTCAGTATTTTTGTGAAGGCCTCCGGATAAATTTCTGAGCCTGGCAAAAGCTAATTGTTGAAATGTGATTGGTTGAATGCTTCAAAATGAAAGCATACATCAGACCACAACTATAAAAAAACAATGAAAGGAACAATAAGGAATTAACTAAGTATTGATGGACAGAATATAATTAACATCACATGAGGTAGGTACTAATGTGCTAGTGAATACTGAGCTACTATGTTGCCATTGTAGTGTCTTTTCAGAGCACTGGCATAAAAACTGATTCTATTTTCACAAAGTTGATGCCAAAATAAGCCCTGCTCCACGCAAACCAATATTGTCACCAATATCCCACTTAGACGACATGCACTATTGCATAAATGGAACCTCTAGGCTGGTAATATATTTCAGTCCAAAAAATACTGGAATATAAATGTAATTTTCCGTTAGAATCTAGTGCTGGGGTCTCAAACTCTTGGCGTGAAGAGCAATGTGGCCTGCGGGATGACACTCTGAGAAACCCGTTGTAATATGAAAGTTTAATTGATTCATTTGTTACTTATTGATTTATTTTCTTATTGTCATTTTTTTTCATTTTGTGTTAATTAAAACAGAAAAAAAAGTGTGATCAGCTTTTCAGTTATTCTTTTTGAAAACCCAAACGCTGATCTAGCTATGTTGGCCCCCAAGTAAATCGAGTTCTTGACCCCTTATCTAGTGTTTACTCTTTCCAAAGCGCATTATGTTGGTGCTATCATATACTGTACATCTATGTGACCACTAAGCCCTTTAGTGTTGCCTGTGGCATTTCACAGGGCTCAATACTTGGTCCCACCTTTTTTTAAGCATTTATATGCTTCCATTAGGTGATATTAGTCCAAGTTTCCATTGTTATGCAGATGACAATTAATTAAATCTTCCAATGGAGGGATCCGCCACACTAAATTGTGGAAATTTGAAGGCCTACCTCACTGAGATATAAAGATGGATGTTACTTAACTTCTTGTGTTTCAACCTTGAAATGTTAATTATTGGTCCATCTAAAATGCTGTGACTTGTTCTCAAACACTGCTCTGAACATGGACAAATGTATTATCACCCTTACTGCAGTCTAAACTCTAGGTGTCGCATTTGACCCTAAACTGGCCTTCCAGTTACACCTTAAGAATATTATTAGAAAAGCTTTTATCCAACTTCGCAACTCTACAAACTCACCCTATGCTGTCCCAGTCTGAAATTATAATGCATGCGTTTGTTACCCACTGTCTCGATTACTGTAATATACTATTCTTCGGTCTACCAAAGTCCAGCATCAAGAAAATTTGATCACATTACCCCGATTTTGGCTGATCTGCACTAGCTCCCTGTCTGTCTAAGATGTGATTTTATGGTTCTGTTGGTATTATACAAATTTATGCATGGACTTGTTCTCTCATCCATCCGTCCATTATCTGCACCGCTTTATCCTCAGTAGGACCGCGGGGGGTGCTGGAGACCATCCCAGCTGTCTTCGGGCAGTGGGCAGGGGACACTCTGAACTGGTTTCCAGCCAGTCGTAGGGCACAGACAATTCGCTCGCTCATTCACACTTAGGGACAATTTGGACCGGCCAATTCACTTAACATGCATGTCTTTGGAATGTGTGAGGAAACCGGACTGCCCAGAGGAAACCCTAGCAAGCACAAGGGAGAACATGCAAACTCCAAACAGGAGGTCCGATCTCATTACCTAAGAACTGTGCCGCACACGCGCCAACCACTGCGCCGTCGTGCTGCCCACTCATGCTCTCTCATTTCTTTTAACTTTAATTTCCCCCTAAGTTCCTGTCTGGGGTGTTAGCTCAGAAAATGCTGGTCTAACAGTGATCAAAAGAGCCAAGAAGAAAATAGCAGGTTCAAGAGCTTTCTCCAATCATGCCCCAGTGCTAAGGAATGATCTGCCCTCTGAGATTCGATCTGCAAACTCTGTGGAACTGTTTTTATCTAGCCTTTAAACATACATATTCCATAGCATATGAAGGATGTATTTTTTCAATTGTATAGTAGTTTGTTGCATGTTGATGCTGTCTTTGTATGCAACATCCCATGCACCATGGTCATCATGGAAGGAGGAACACATCACGTGAAGCCCCTTCTCAAGGTTTCTCTATTTCCTCATGCTGGAGGTTTGGGTTTTTCCTTGCCGTCATTTGAGTTTCAAATCTGCAGTCTGTAAAGCCATTTGAGTCTTCTTGTGATCAAGGGCTATACAAATACACATGATTTGACTCAACTGCTTTCTTGCTCAGAGGTTACCCTTAAAACATAATCACAGAAACATATTCTGTTCCTGAACCGAGAGGTTGGAGGGTAGTTTGCTTACATCCGGCATTCCTCCCCCATCTTTTGGAAATACATTTCTATAAGTCTAACCAGTCACATATTGATAATCTGCTTAATAAGAAAAAGCGCCAATGGCATTAAGTCCTAATGATAAGCAATTTCTGGACCTTGGGGGACCTCAGCTGGGTTCGGGTGGGAAGATATTGGTTGGCGATTAGCTAAAGTGAGTAGATTTGTGACAAAGACATGCATAATGGGCAAATAATGGTATCCACTGATCATTTGTTTGGGTTTACGGGTTGAAATGACATGAACCCTCTGGCCTAACACCATTCCAATTTAAAGGACTGAGTTGCCCTCATCTCCTTCTGCAATTTCTCTTTTGTATTAAAATGCATGATAAGGACTTGCCATGTCGCTTTTTGCAGTCTATTTGAGTCGCTGTGACATTCTCGCAGTGTGACGTGTGTCTGCCAATCATTTTGACAGACAGCCAATACAGAGAGCACAAAAGTGGTCAGTTTTTGCTTGAGTGGCACCTCACTGCTGAGTGACCTTCCCTACGTAATCATCAGTCATGGACATGGTCACTGTGTAAGCAAAAGAAATCAAAAGTAATCAAAAGAAAACAATTTCTAAAAAGTGGTAAACCAGGGATTTCATACCTATTTTAGCTGGGGGCCACATGCTAGAAAAAAAATGTCACGGGGGACAGACTAGTTGATTTAAGAGAAAGAGAGAAAGAAAGAGAGGTGGGAGAAAAGGAGAAAGAAGGAATAAGGAAGACAGAGAGAGAGAGAGACAAGAAAGACAGAAGAAAGAGAGAGAGAGAGAGAGAGAGAGAAAGAGAGAAAGAGAGAGAGAAAATTAATCCAGCTCCAGTTTCTTTGCCAGTGGTGCCTGGTCTTGGCGACATCAAGTGGACATATTTAAAACTGCAGCTCCTTTTTCTCTTGTGCTTCCTATCGTTGGCGTGCGGGCTGGATCAAAACCTATGGCTGGCCCCATCCAGCCCACGAGCCGTATGACATCTGTGCGGTAAAGCATTTTGTGTTGTACCGTGGTAATTTTTTTTTAAATAACTATATATACTGCATTTTCCCCAATATATTATAATGCGCACGCCCAATAAGTAGTATTTAAAAAAAAAAAAATTCATAAACTGCACGAGAATATAGGGTGCATGAAATTGAGACTACAGTAAGACCTATCGTGTTTATTCATGTATAACTGTTGTATACCAACTGCATAATTAGGACAATAATACATTACTCAATATTACACAACTTTGTATGCAATCGGAGTCAAACCCTGGTGGTAGTGACACTTTTCCACTAGACCCCCAGTGGTACAGATGTAATAGGAAAATGTATTTGATTTGATCTCATCGTCACATTTTTTACTCATGTCATATAATAATAATAATAATAATTTCCTTTGTATTGTCATTCTTTGTAACAATGTACACAGAACGAAATGTCGATACACCTGACCCGTTATTGAGGTTTATTATGTATCACTGTATATGTTGTTCAGTTTAAACAAAGATCTTTTGTAAAAATTAGAGTGTCTTTCTTCTCCTGTTTAAAATTTCATTTTTCATGTAGCAAATTGTCAGGTTTAACCCAACAGATGTACAAAACCTATATACAAAGACACAAAGAATCGTGAGTATGACTTACTTGCAAGGAGAAATATCCATAGTCTACCCTAAGGCAGTCTGCTGGATACTCTGAAATATTCTTATGCTCCTTGTCTATTTATTGTGTTCGGAAGGCCCTAATTTACATAAGGTCTCCTCTGCTAAGGGAAGGGGAGTAACAAAACAAACAGTTGAGACCTGTTTATACGATAACATGTTATCTATAGCAAACAAAAACTAGGTGTGCCTGCGGTCAGAGAGGTCCCTTATCTGGCCGCAAATAAGGTGTTATCCTGTTTCCTCCTTCTTCAAACACAAGCAAGAAAGGCGCATTGTATGCAAAGAAGCTTGTGCAATAGTAGAATAACATCTTTAGAGTTTAAATCCATCATTTCCCTCCTGTTTATTCACTTTGCACTATTTCTCTTTGTCATCCAATAACTTCTCTCGATTTTCAGTTACAGAATCATGTTATAGTACTCATGTTACACTTAGAGGTTAAACTTTGTCGTCTGATTCACCGTAGTCAAAAACTTCTGAAAAAAGATCTGGAAAATGTAAGGAAGTGGCATTTGCCAGGCCAAAAAGGTCCCGGCGACGACGATCTTGAGGTCTTTGAAAAAAAAAAAAATGGCGTTGTGGAGGAAGTTCTCAACAGCTTGAGAAAGGCGCGGTCATCCTTCTCCCGGTCCTTCTCCTCTGGGGTCTTTGGGCAAACGCAGCAAGGACCCTTCTTGGCCCCGGACAATTCTGACTTGGTGGGCTTGCTGATCTCCTCCATGTCGCTAAATCCCGTGGCAGGGATCCGGATCGGGATCTTCAGCTCTTTGGAGTTGTAATTGTGCAGGTATAGCTCTCGGTCTTCTGGCTGCCGCTGCCATCTGACGAGGTAGTAAGTTAGGTTGCCGTTGGGAAAAAAAAAGGCGGCGACCATTTGACCAGCAGCTTCGTGGATGAATTTGCGTAGGCACGGGGTTCTTTGGGCACGGTCGGCAATGACAGACGAGTTCGAATTCAAATAATGTCACTCTTTGCACCAGGAATGTGCTTGTCCTCCACCCGCAGGGTAATGGCCTTGACAAAAATGGCATACTGGGTCCAGGGTTTGAGGTGGTGAATGGCGACTTTGGGGTCCGTATTATTATCCTTTGGAAGATCCACGTCCACCATGTGCCAGCTGTTGGAACCGTAGCCGTCCTGGCCGTCGAATTCGGTGATGTTCTGAGAAGGGGCCTCTTTGTAGTAGACCATAAAGCTGATAAGGCCTTTGTAATCCCGTGGATGGTAGCGCTCCCACATCAGGCGGATGGCATAGCTGGACGTGCTGTTGGACAAAATCCTGAGGACGTGGCTCACACAACTGGCTCTTTCGCCGTTATTGCGAAAGTCGCCTTCCTGGGGCTTTCCCGTGACGCTGGTTTTCTCCCACATGGTGTGGATCTCAGACATGCAGAGTTTGGTATTGAGGCGGAAGAAGAGGCGTCCCGCACGGATGGTTAGGTTGTGCTGAGTCCAGTCCCAGAGGTTGTGAAGGTGCTGGATGTTGATGTCCAGATTGCCGGCGATGACGGTGCAGTCCTTGAGGGACTGACCGGCGTTCACCGAGTCGATGACGGAGGTGAAGCAGATTTTGTCGCATAGGCCGTTGCAGGCGCTGCACAGCATCCGATTACTCTCGTTGGTGCGGACCCGGAGGGGCAGTCGGGCATGCACTCGCCCTCGTGGATGACGAAGTGAACGTCGCTGGGCAGGTGAACTTGTGAGCAAAGGTCCATGGTGATGCAGCGCCAGCCCTCGAACTTGAAAGTGCCGGGCGGGCAGTCGGGCACGCAGCGGCCTTCGTGGTAATAAAGCAGGCAGGCGGCGCATGCCGTGTCGCTGTTTGCGTGCGTGCAGCTGCCCAGACATTGGCGGTGGCAGCATTCGCCTTTTTCGGTGCAGGCGTGCTTGCAACGGCTGGGACACATTAATCGTTGTCCATTCGCAGCAGCTCCACCAGGATGGAAAGTTCTTTTTCCTACCACACTGCAGCACGGTTGTATGCCGCAAACTTCCAGTGAGAGGTTTTGAAGTGACCCTGCAGCGCCCTCCAGAGTTGCAGGGTTGGAGCTCTCAGCAAGGAGTGTCAAATATGGCTTCACCACTGCCGGGTGGAAAAGCATCTCAGCGCCCGTGGGGTTCTTGGAGAAACCTGGGGAACGCCATCCCAGTTGTCTTCCTGAGAGTTCTTTTACTTTTTCTTCTTCTCTTTTGCACATTAAGGTTTTCTTCAAATAACAATAAAAACGTTGCTATAATTGCTACTATCAATTCGCCTACCGCTACCATTCTACCTGTTAGCATTCTACCTGCAGATCTGCAATTCCTCCTAACACTTCCAGAGTTGTGGACAATCTTCACTGGTTTGAGACGACTGCAAACTATAATTGCAGCCCCCTTTGTAGCCAGACTTCCTCTGAAAGTTTTGTTGAGGAATAACAGCTCTCCAGTAGGTACCACAGTGCTATTACAATGACGCCTAAGAACAATCAAAGTGTATGCTAAAATAGAAACATCGAAACAGTTGTTTTACTCATGCTTAATTACTTTCTTACAGTGTGTCAAATGAGCTCATGTGTTTTTCTGCAATCTTTACTGCTTTTTATCAGAACCCAATCACCTGGTTCAACTAATTGGCTTTCCTGTGGAGACATAGAAAGTGTATCATCGTTCTCATTAGGATCTGCTAGTTGCTTCTGGTGCTGCAACATTTTTCTCATGTAATCAACCAGAGTACTTTCATCATCAGTTTCCCACATATTTTTAAAGAATGGTAATTCACCAAATATTACTTCATATGGTGTTAGCACATTTGTACTGGTGATGTTAATATACAGTTTTACTAATTCTAGACATTTAGTCCATGGTCTTTTGGTTTCTTCCATACACTTCCTAAGTCTGTTTTTTTATAGTTCCATTCTTTTATTTCCACTAACCCTGCACTTTATGGGTGATAAGCACAGTGATCTTTTAGGTCTATATGAAATGCCTATTTTAGTTAATTTTTTTGATTTACAAAATGTGAACCATTATCACTATAGATCTTTTCTGGAATCCCATAACATGGAATTATGTCTTGGCATAATGCTTTAGCTACTGTTAGCGCATCTGGGTGTTTAGTAGGAAAAAGCTCTATCGATTTTGAGAATGAACCTATTATCATTAAACATAACTTTTTCCCTTCACTATTGTTAAGTTCTATAAAGTCCATAAAAGGTAATTAATTACAGTTCTCTATCTTTGGAAACTGTCCTCTCTTTGGTCTTAGATTACCCTGAGCATTGTGCTTTGCACATATCAAACATGTTCTACAATTTTTTATTTTATTATTATTATTATTTTTTTTTTTAATAGGAGTTAAAACCATAGGTTATCAATATCTGGTTTATCAATCCTACTATCCCTCCTGTTGAGACATGTCTTCCCTTGTCTCAATATTTCTGCCCATTTGTATAGATTTTTTGGTAGGATTGGTTTATCTTCTTGTCATTTACAGATTCCATCTTTTAGGTGTACTCCTTTTCTTTTCCAGAGTTCTTGCTCTGGTTTAGGCGATTGTTGTTGCATTTCTTGTAGTATTTTTTTTTTTTTTTAAGGCATTTTCTGTTAGACTTAGAACTGTTATTTCTCGTTGTGCAGCTTGTTTTGCTATTTTATCTGCAAATGCATTGCCCTTTGAAACTGGGTTTGTTTCTGGTGTGTGGGCCACACATTTACATATAGCTAACTGTTTTGGCAGCTGCACTGCTTGTAATAGTTCTGTTAGCAGTTTTGCATGTGTCACTGGTTTTCCTGTTGATGTTATCATACCTCTATTTTTCCAGTGTTGTGCAAACGTGTGAGTTGTTGCATAGGCATACTGGCTATCTGTGTATATTGTTGTTGTTGTTCTTTCATAAGTTTGCAGGCTTCTGTTAGGATCACTAATTCTGCAGCTTGAGCTGAACAATGTTGAGTTAATGCTTCTGCCTTTAATACTTTATCATGTGTTACTATAGCATAGCCTGTCCTCCTTTTTCCTGTTTCATCTTTCTTTCCTACGAAACAATACTTTCTCTGTTATTTTAGCCTTTTTTTCTTTTGTTCACGTTTTGTTTCCTTTCTTCTTTAAGTTAAATGACCATGTAAACATTATTTTTTATCCATGCAGATATATTTTTAAATTCTCATGATCTGTCTCAAGATAATTAATCTGCTATTTTTAAATTCCTATGATCCTACCTACTCAAGCTCAATCAGTTTCTCGTTATCTTCTGAAAACACTCCTTCCATAGAAATTGTTTCTTTTTAACTATAAGTCAGCATTTGTTACGTATTTATTAATCATTTGTTAATTGTAACATGCTTATACTTAAAAATTAAGCGTGGCTTATTTCACCTTCTCTTGAAGGACTTTTTATCAGTTGTCCTCCTAGGGGATCTTGTCCTTGGCGCTAAACTTATCAAAATTCCAAACCATCACACTGCCTAAACATCAAAAATCTCAAAAATGCCAAATGGAACTCAACGTCAATTTTTTTTTTTTAATTGTCATTTCCTCTCTCTTCAATCATAATCAACTATCTTTTCTCATTGATTCAATATAAAACAACATATACTTGTCACTAATAAATTGCCTTATCAACTCGCATTGTATTATATTATATTATTATCATAATCTTCGGTTTGCAATAGTATTTTCTCTTTGCAGCCCCTTAATATCCTTAGAGATTAAGAGCTATACAAATAAACATGACCTTATCTGAATTAATACTTGTGTGTCTTTTTTTTCCTTTTAAAAACAAAGCACATTTCATTTAGAGATTAAAACAGAAAATTTAATTTCCAATCTCACGATTTCTTTTTCTGTGTTAATACGTCGTTATTTTCAAACTCATTTCAAAATTTTGATTATTTGAAATGACTCAGATTTCCTGCTCTTTAGTATGCAATATTATTTTTCTTTCCCTGGTTCTACTAATATGTCATCTACATAAGTTAATAGTTCGCTCTTATTTAGAGGCTCGAAACTTACTTGAGAGTAAATTCTTGGACTTTCACAATACCCTTGAGGTAATCTGGTGTAGGTATATATTTTCCCTTTAAACGTAAATGCAAACCAGAATTGACTGTCTTTATGCACTGGTACTGAGAAAAATGCGTTGCTTATATCTACCACTGTGAAATATTTTGCCTTTGGGTTCAGAGAGTTCAATAGCGTGTGTGGATCTGCCACACACTGGGACCTCTGGATCACTGCGTTATTTACCGCTATCAAATCCTGAACCATTCTCCACCCTGAAGATGGGGGTGCCTTCTTTACAGGAAATATCGGTGTGTTTACGGGTGACTCAGCACATTCTATTAGTACTCCCGCCTTCTTTAGATCTTCTATTACTGGTTCTATTCCTTCCATTGCATCTGGTTTTAAAGGATATTGTTTTATTCTGGGCCGATGTTCTGTTTTGGGTCTTATTATTATAGGTTGTGCTCCTTTTACTAGTCCTACATCTGTGGGTCCCTGGGACCATAGTTTATTAGGAATTTGTTTTAATAGCTCCTGCTGTTCCTTAGTAAAGTAAATGTGTCATTCCTTCTTTTTTTTTCAGATGTACTCCTGAGTTTACTATTATAGTCCAGAATAATGACTTTCTGGATAGTCCAGTAGAATCGCTGAACCATGTGTTAACGCCTGTTGCTACCCAATACCGTACATTTTCTCCTCTGTAATATTATTTGTGTATAAATATTGTGGTATTTCTTTCTTCTTCTAAAGCAAAACAACATATTATGTCCATGCTTATTAGCATTTAATTAGATATTCATCCCCTTGAAATAATTTTCTTTTATATTTGTAGCTTTTCTATAAAAGTAATGTTATAAATGGTAAATGGTCTGCATTTATACAGCGCTTTTCAAGTCAACGAAGACCTCCAAAAGCACTCTATAATGTGCTTCACTCTCACCCATTTGCTTTTAGTCATCTAGACTTAACACAATTCAATGTTGAAAAAGTAAAGTTATTTGTCCCAATCTATGGTATTACGGTTAGTCTCACTTAATTTTCAACCAATTATCTTTTTTGATATTTAATTAACTTTCCCCTTTATGTTTCTCTTTCTTTTTTTTGTATGCTCCTTTTCTTAATATTTATTTTCTTTTCCCTTTATACCTTCTTTTACTTACTCTTATCTTTCTGTATTTGTAACTTCCCTACCTGTTCTGCCAACAATCCATTCTCAACATAACATTCCTTCCTTACACGCTCTCTCACAATAGCTTTTTAGCTCACTAGTTTAATGCGAAAATGACGTTTAATCATCTCACTTAATTTTAATTTTTTCCTTCAAACCAATTAAATCTACTATTTTAGCTTCACTTATTTAATGTGAAATTCACATATATTGATGTGCAACAAGTTATATTACTCATTTGTATTCCACTCAATACATTTTTCCTCCATATTCATTGAAAATAAATTATTTATTAACGCTTTTTCAATACTTTTTGTATAAAAATGCCTTTATCTCAAATTAATTTATTCTAATTCACTCAATTAGATTTTTCCTAGTCTTCCCAGTCCTTATTTTACCAATTTTTTTTTACTGAAAACAGGAATATCTTATCTTTTTCTGTATTATTCTGTCATTATCTTGAATTAACGCATCTAAAATAACTCACTCATTTTTTCCCTAAATTTCTCAGTTTTTAATTTATCGATTTTCAACTAAAAAATTCGGACCGCAAGAAAAAAAAATCTCCAGAACCATCTGTGGCCCCCGGTGCCTGTGTTAAACACCCTTATGGTGAACACCTATTCCTCAAAAAATTTACTTTTTCCAACTCCTTTAATCTGTTCTATCAATTCTTCTTAAATATCACTCTTTAAACAATCTCAGCTCTTTTGAAAACGTACTTTTTTTTTTTTTTTTTTAGCGTTTAGCTTTCTTTTTGACGAGCAAGACACACAAACACATAACATAAGACATACACAGGGCCCAAACAATCAAACTTCTAATAAATTTAACAAAATTTGGTGATTTAGGTTTCTTATTTTCTCTTTATAGAGTATGTTTTCTAAGTTTAAAACCTCTTCTTCAAATCTCTCATGGCGAGTTTTGAAAAGATATTCTTCCTCTTCCTCATTTTTATCCTTTAGCTTTATCTCTATCTCAAATTTCATTTCAGGCTTTGGTCCTGGTTCTGGGCCTAGTCATGCACTCTGATGGTCTTGTGGGGAAGGGTTGCTTCTGCAATTTATAGCAATATGCCCTTCCTTCCCACAAGACCAACAGGTTCTAGGTTTATTGCTTGCACGTGATCCAAAACCTCTGCCTCTACCTCTAGATTGTTGAAAGAACACTGTGGTTCCTTCATCTTCTTGGTAGAAAATTGTTGATGGCTTCTTCTCCCCTTTCTTACTTTTGATCACTTTCTCAGCATGGAGGGCATGATTTATGTATTCTGCAAGTGTTCCTCCATTCATGCTTCTATAGTGGCGATTTACCCATCCACTAATCTCTGGTAAGGAGCCTGAGTGCAATGCATTTTTTAATTGTTGTTTATAGGGGCCCTCGTCAGCTCCATCACCAGGTTCTAACCCACTATGTGCCCTAAACACCTTTTCCATTCTTACTCTGTATTCATCAAATGGCTCATCTGGTTTTTGTTTACATCTCCCTATTTCATTGTAATTTGCTCTTTTCCTGTATTTAGTTCTGATTCTTTCTAGGAGAGGGGTCACCTGTTGTGTCAATCGTTCAGATTCGGGTGCAAGTATCACGGGAGGGTTAGCGTCATTAGTTGGAGAGTATGCTACTTTTACGTGGAACCAATCTGGCCCTAATTGTGTCATCCAAACTTGCTGTACTTCCATTCCGTTTAGATGATAAGATCGCCTTAGATTTTCTATCTGCGTTATGCATTCCTCTACATCCTCTCTCTCCTGTCTTGCTATTTTTATCCAGACTTGTGTCTGTTCATAACCTTCTTTTCTCATCTTATTATTTTTCTGTTTGCATTTGTTTCTTATTTTTTGTTGCAGTTCTCTAATGCCTGCTGTGGACAACTTCCCATTAAAGTTATATTGTTTTATCCAGTAACATAGGGGTTCTATTGCTGAGGAATCTTCCTTTTCAATAACTTTCCAGTCTTTGCACGAAAAATCTTCTAAAAGCTTGTTTTACTTTACTTTGCCCCTTTCCCATTTTTAGAATTAAATTTGGACTCAGTGGTTTTTAATACCTAGTGTATTCTAACACTGAGTTTCTCTTTCAACAGGATGGTGATAAATAACCTTTTGTGGTAAAACTCACTTCAACCTATGCAGGTGGAATTTTCTTGCATACATGCATCCACAAAGGCTCACCATTTATTCCCTGTTGCTTTGGTATAAAATACAATTACCTAGTGGTAATAGTATTTTCTTTCACACTCACTTTCACTCTTTTTGAAGAACAAAGAACTTCCCTTGAGTTCTTTTTAAACAGAGAGGAACCCTTGCCCTTTTACTTAGAGGAACCCTTGCCCTCCTACTTCACTGTCTTAAAGAACTTCCCTTGAGTTCTTTTTGAAACGGAGAGGAACCCTTTCCCTCTTACTTAAGACTTCACTGTGTCTTAAGGCTCACTGGCCACGTTTCTCTTTTACCTAATAGTGCCTAGGATTGTTAGGATTTATTTTCTTAACTCTGTTTTGAATTCTTCACACTCATACCCTTTTACTTTAGTCACATGCATTCCTTTTTAAAATAAAAGTTTTACTCACAGTTCTCTGAGTCCTTGGACTTTCCGTCAACCTTCGGATCCCACCTTGTAAGGAAAAGGACCAGTCCCGAAAAGGGTCTTAATGCTGTGGCCACAGACTTGCCTGGATCTTTACTCACACGCTGGGATCGTCAGGTATCTTGGAATCCGGCTTTCGAAGGACCAAATAAATGTCAGGTTTAACCCAACAGATGTACAAAACCTATATACAAAGACACAAAGAATCGTGAGTATGACTTACTTGCAAGGAGAAATATCCATAGTCACCCTAAGGCAGTCTGCTGGATACTCTGAAATATTCTTATGCTCCTTGTCTATTTATTGTGTTCGGAAGGCCCAAATTTACATAAGGTCTCCTCTGCTAAGGGAAGGGGAGTAACAAAACAAACAGTTGAGACCTGTTTATACGATAACATGTTATCTATAGCAAACAAAAACTAGGTGTGCCTGCGGTCAGAGAGGTCCCTTATCTGGCCGCAAATAAGGTGTTATCCTGTTTCCTCCTTCTTCAAACACAAGCAAGAAAGGCGCATTGTATGCAAAGAAGCTTGTGCAATAGTAGAATAACATCTTTAGAGTTTAAATCCATCACAAATCCACACCCTTTTCCTATACAAACTGTGGCCAGCCATTTTTCAATGCCATTTCTGAGGGAGACCTTTTTCTAGTCAGCTTGGAGTATAATCTGATGTATCTTATTTTGTAACTTTGTAATAAAAATCCTCAACTGAAGTGCTCTCTTCAGCTCTTATTTTTCTTTTTCTTTTTTCTCTTCCACTTTTGGAAACACTTTGACAAACCTTTAGTAAAATGGGTAAAATGCAATGCTTTGTTTTTCAGATTGTGATCAAATTTGACCAGGTACCAAGGTAAGGCTTCATGTTATTGTCCCAGCTGTTTTCTAGCTAACACACACATGCTACAGTAATCTGCAGGCATGTGATTGAAAATAAAAACAATCAGGGGAGAATAAAAACCTTATATTTCTGTGTATTCCAACTTAGATGAATCAAAGTTAGTATAAATTGCGGTAATTATTTCATGTTTGGACAACACTTCACTGTGTTACCTTTCAAAGGAGACCAAAACCCTAACCGCCAGTATTCTCCAAATGGTTCAAGAGCATCATTCAATTCAATTAGGTTACATCTTGGATAGGGATTTTAGGCAAATTTTACAGGAACGGTTAGGGTTTTAAATGTTACCAGCAGTGCACTCATTAGGATTGAGATTTTTTTAGTGTTTGTTATCTGCTGGCTCCATTCTCCTATTTTCAAGTTCATTGCCCCTTGGACCCCGATCACCACTGTTGCATTCACTCTCAACTTCCTCTCTAACTCCTCTTTCAGCCCTTGGCATTTCTAGGTTCTTGTGTTCTTCCTTTCTAGTGTTCAGTGCGATCACTGTGGCTGGCTACATTTTTTCACAACCGCTGTCTTCTTTATTCTTAAATTTGCACAATGTTGCTGATAAATGTCATTTTAGTTTTTTCATTGCACTATTTTATGATGCAATTACAACTTAAGCCAGTGGTGGGCCTGCAAAATTTTTGAATCATGTGATGTTGATTAAATTTTGTCCATCAATGTTTGTTAATTATTATTGATGTTGTTTTTTGTGATTTGAAGGTAAGAAATGAGTATCCAATGCCACTTTAACTGATCTGACTGAGTGGGTCTAGGCCCATGCAGAACATAAGGTCATCAACTCTATATACTCCTTCTCCTTCTGATGCTCTGGCTTTGAGTAGGCCTCCAAGTGTTGAGTTGAAAAGCCTCATTGAGTTCTGGATCAATTGTCTTAGTAACCTGTTTATGTTGTACAGATTTAGACACTCTGGTATTCATATGTGTATCATTGAGCCATAGGTTTTCTTGTACAGACGCTGCCCAAATTAAGAATGAGTTAGGTTCCGGACAATCGTTCATAAGTTTGTTCGTAAGTTGCTTCAGTGCTATATTTTGTATGTTTTAGGATAAGTATGTTTAAGGCTTATAAGTAAACGGTATTGTTTTGTACTAAAAAAATAAACATTTCATAAAATAATATGCTCTATAAAGATAAATAAAGTAGGTTCAACTTACTTTTAGGAGATGCGCTTCAGGAGGTCCTCCGTGGTAAAAGGAAAAAAAGCGTTTCGACCATTCTCTAAACCGCATCAAGCATTCTCATTCCACTTTCATTTAAAAAGAAACGGCCTCTTTACACCAACCATATTGAATGGATGCACGAGATGTTAAACAATAAAAACGTCAACATTTTTAGCGCACTAGCGATACAGTTAACGTTTATATGTTAACCCACAAACCCTGAAATAGAAGCCAGGTTTCTTCTTTTGGGTGCATGCTGGGTGACCTCTCACAGCGCCACCCGGCGGAAAGAAGCACTACAGAACTACCCTCTCCTCGGATCTGTGTTTTAACCCAGCCGATGAAACACATGCACGCAATAAAATAATGAATCATGACGGCTCCTCCAGCGAAAAAATGTCGTTCTTTTCAGCCAGCATGGGCAAATGACGGGGTCTTTGTGCAAAAAAAATGACCGTGCTGTTTGTGCATTATGTCTCGAGAGCGTTGTACCTCGCACATCAAAGATTAAACGTCAATTTGTAGCCAATCATGAACATGAATTCAACGACAAGTCTAAAACGCGCTGTGTCCAGGTACGGCAAACAAACACAGACCATTGTCACAGCTAAAAACGCCATTGCTCACTGCATAGCAAAGCACAGAAAATCTTTTGCCTAATGCGAACATATTATAGAACCGTTCTTTTTGAGCTCGGAAGGTTTTGTTTGGTGGCTTGCTTAACAAATAGACAATCAAAAACAAGAATAAAATGACCGGCTCCTCCTGACCGGTATTTGTCTTTTTTTAGCCAAGTGGCTCCTCGGTAAAAAAGTAAAAAGCTAGCAAAAAAAATAAAATAAAATAAAAATAGAATAAAAAAAAGAAGAACAAATGAACAAAATATGGTAAAAACAAAAATATTTTTGGGTCCCCTTAATTGCTCTTGTGTTACATTCAAATGATATGCAAATATATCAAGCCAATCTTTTTGCCAACAGTGCACATCCACTAAAACGTGTGGTCAAAAACAGTTCTGTATACACTGTGGAAGTTTTCTGATTGGAACTATCCTGAAAATAATTGCATGAGGTATAAATTTTCTCTGAGCCAGATGTAGTCATAAAAAGCCATAAATGGCCCGAAAGCCACAGCTTCCCGACGCTTGCTTTAAATGAATCACAGGGGCACACAGGGACAGACAATTCGCTCGCTCATTCACACCTAGAGACAATTTGGACCGGCCAATTAACCTGACATGCATGTTTTTGGAATGTGGGAGAAAACCGGAGTGCCTGGAGAAAACCCACGCAAGCACGGGGAGAACATGACCTCAGAACTGTGCCGCACACGCGCAAACCATTTTCTTGTCACTGCCGTGACAAACATAAAAACATTGATGACTATTAATATAATGTACAGTATGAGTTAGTACCCAACTATATTAAGGCCTAGTAGAATTACTTCACACAGTGCAACACTCGTGGACATTATATTTACAAATAATATTGAATTTCCAAACATCAGTGGATTACTGGTTTGTGACATTTCTGATCACCTACCAGTATTTACAGTGTATGATGAAAAGGTTTCTAGACAAGAAACAACTATAAAATATATTTACAAACGAGTTTGAACTGAAGAGACTATTATATCACTCTATGAGGACTTAGTTAAACAAAACTGGAATGCTATGTATGGTATATGTGATGTGGATAGTGCGTTTGACATATTTTTGGAAATATTAACCAACCATTATTCACAAGTATTACAAAAACTGTCCAATGAGACAAACTAATATTAAGAATAAATCTGTAAAGCATCCATGGATAACTGAGGGTTTAATGCTTGTAAGAAAAAAATGTAATAAACTAAGAACTGAGGAAGCCAGATGCCATTATAAAACGTATAAGAACAAACTGAGAGGAATAATAAGAGCAAGCATGAAATTATACTGTACCAATGTATTACATAATAACAAAAGTAATATTAAAAGTATTTGGGATATGTTAAATAGTATAATAAAAGGAGAAAATGTAGGTAATGCATATCCAAACTATTTTATTGGTAAGAACAGTGAAAATTATAATTTAAATCAAGTTGTGGAGAATTTCAATAGTTATTTTGTAAATGTTGGACCAGAGCTAGATGCAAATATCCCAGCGTGCAGTAGTAAGCAATTCGAGTCACTGATAAAAATTAACTCCAAGACTATGTTTTTATCTGGGGTTACGGAATCAGAGATCTTAGACGTGGTTAACAACTGTAAAAACAAAACTTGTATGGCTTGTTTTGACATCGATATGGGACTAGTTAAGCAAATTATAAATAGCATTGTGAAACCATTGACCTGCATATGTAATCTATCATTTCTAACAGGCAAATTTCCAAATCAAATGAAAATAGCAAAAGTTATACCAATATACAAAAATGGAAACAAATACATTTTCACAAACTATAGACCGGTATTTCTGCTTCCTCAGTTCTCTAAAATGTTAGAGAAACTTTACAATAATAGACTAGAACAATTTATAGATAAACATAAATTGATTAATGGAAGTCAATGTGGTTTTAGAGCAAACAGATCAGCAACAATGGTTATTATTGATGCAGTAGAAGAAATCACCCATAGCATAGAAAAAAAGAAATACGCAGTTGGGTTATTTATTGGCTTAAAAAAAGCATTTGATACCATTAATCATAATACACTATTAAAAAAACTGGAAAGATATGGCATCAAGGGCGTGGCTTTGCAATGGATTCAAAGTTGTTTGATGGGGAGGAAGCAATATGTAAACAATGGGAGAGTTGTCATCTGAATACTTGGAAATCTGTTGTGAGGTACCGCAGAGTTCTATACTGGGTCCAAAGTTATTTAATTTACATATTAACAATATTTTTAAAGTTTCAAAACTATTAAAATTAGTCATATTTGCAGGCGACACTAACATTTTTCATACCTGTCAACCTGTACGTTTTTGCCGTACAAAGTACATTTATTATGCATTTTAAGACGTGTACCATGTACAAGAAAATCTGTACGGAAAAACGCAAATTTGTCAATTACGGGTACCATCCGGTAAACACCGACTATCACAAAACGACAAATCAATCAAGTCAAACGAGTTCGCTGCGGAAGCCTCTATCTTGGTATTGTTTTTTTTGTTGAAAACTAAGCAAGCGGTTTGATGCTACTGTGCGCATGCGTCTGCCGCCTGGGGATTTCCCATCATGCATCATTCCCCCCCAAAAAATATGGTGTAAGATTATTTTGTACTTTGTACAGGAAAATACGGCAGTTTGTATGGGCATGGAGCCGTGGAGGTTGACAGGTATTATTTAACCTAAAAGTATGGTTGGATATGAAAAAATATATTAAAATTTAAATAAAACCAGAGTAACATTATTTGGTAATCGCAAGGCAAATCAAGATTTAAAAGTAAAAATGGATGGTGCTGCAATAGACACTGTATCAGAAATTAAGTTTTTAGGGGTCATAGTAGACAATAAATTAAACTGGAAAACACACATCAGACACATACAAACTAAGGTATCTAAAAGCATTTCAATCATTAATAAAGCCAAATGCCTTTTAAACTATAATGCATTGTATTTATTATATTGTTCTCTAGTTCTGCCATATTTAACATATTGTGCAGAAGTCTGGGGCAATCATTACAAAAGTTCACTACAGCCCCTTTTTATCCTCCCGAAACATGCAATTAGAACCATACACAGGGTAGGATATCGGGATTATACTAATACTTTATTCCTGCATTCCAAATTGTTAAAATTGGATGATTTAGTAAAATGTTTCACTTCACAACTGCTATTTAAGGTCAACATGTCATGATTACTAACACTGATCACCTGGAGCAATCATGTGGGCGCCTTCTGATTGGCTGGCACTTCTCTCTTAAGCGCGCTGCGCCCAGAGTTCAGTGTCAGAGAGTACATTTGGTAACTCTGTGTGTTTCTCCTGATATCCCGTTTATTTAGGAACTCTGCTTACCCGTTTCTGCCTGACTCCGATCCGACCTGTTTCCGTCCCACGCGTCGATCTCCCCTCCAGCCCCGGTAAACACGACCTGCCTGACTTCCGCACTTCGATTCTGGACTCGTTCCGAAGTGTTCTCTCGGCGCCGCTGCTGACGTCTGATGGCCATCACGTCTCCCGCAAGCCCTGAACGCTTCCTTAAATAAAGAACTAAAACGAATGCTCGGGGATTTCCTGGTCTGTTCTGGCTTCCTGATACAACAAAAACATATTGCCAGAAAACATCCAAAAATGATTCACTTGGAAAGAGGGAAATTATAACTTAAGGGACTGTAGTGAATTAAAAATCCCAAAGGTGTGAACTACCAGGAAAAGTATGTGTGTGTCTGTGTCTGGAGTCAAACTTTGGAGCAATTTACAAGACGAGATCAAACAATGTCCAACAATTCACGTGTTCAAAGTACAAAAAAAGATTACTGGCAGAATACAGAGATGGAAGAAAATGGGGTCTGAGTGATACGAGAGATTGGAAATACTTCGTTTACAACTTTAGTTAACTTCGTTGTTAATTGTTACTATTACACTATTATCGTATGTGTTATTATTGCTATTGCTGCTATTATCATTGGTGTCACAATGGTATTTAGTGACTAGTAGCATTATAACGTTAATAGATCGGTACTACGATGATTAGTTTATAAAATATGTGACTATTCTTATTATTATAATTATTGATATCTGACCTATGTAATATGTATGTCCGTGATATTGTGTTATATTTAGACACAAAAGAGGAGCTACCTATAAAATGTAATTCATAGGGAAAATGAAGGGGTAAGGACAATAAGCGTCTGCTTCTTAATACCCCTTTTGGAACATGTAAAGTTAACATTATTTTTGTTGTTGAGTCATTGTTTTTGTCCTGTTTTAATTTTATAATGCTCGAAATAAAGTTTTCACTCATTCATTCATTCATTCCAACCCATTTTTTTGTACAAGTGTGAAATGTATATACAACTGGCTGCCCTTTGCAATAATCAGAAGAAAAAAAGGTTTGGTCATAAAGTTTGGAGACCTTTGATCTTAAAGGGGCAACTACTTTTTAAATGAAGTATTGACTGTAACAAATATATTTTTTTCAGTAACGTGCCCAACACTGAAGAGGAAGTAATGGGATTGGGCTTTAGACTTTATGCGTCAAGTACTGTATATTTGCCAGGTTTCCTAAGTAGCTTTTACTGTGTATTCCATCTCTATTACACTCTTCTGAAGTTGCCACATAAAAATAATGTGAATCAAACAGTAACATGGAAATTTGGCCTGTAGAAAAAACAAAACACTCTTTGAGGACAGCAGTAAATGTAAAACTCATCTGGTTCCTCTCATTTTTTATCGTTGGCAATGTGTCTCTTCAGTTCCGCACATTTTTTCCCCATTGGCCCACTCAAGTCCCTTCTGAACTTGTTTTCCTAATGCTAAAAAATCATCTGTCGTCCGATCCACCCGCGTCAGGGATTTAATGCACAGATCCTTCGAATCAAGCGCAGGATAACTTCCCCATTGTGCCCCAATCAAAGCGCTTCCTCTTCGGGAAATCCCTCCATCTGAGAAGAAAGAAAAAAGGCGAAGGGGGGCGGAGAACGATTCTGTAATGTTATTTATGCTTGCTTTCTGTCTTTATTCATCTTTTCATTCTTCTCTTCAACAGGCCCTTTATCACCTCTTTTAGCTCCTCGGCTGTGTGATTGACATGTCAGCAAAGAGACGCAAATTAACCACAATTGGCAGGTTAACTCAATGTTGCAATGTTAAGATAAGCCGAAGATTCTTTCACTTTCGTCTTATGGTTTGACAGGCATTGTCTCGGTTTGCAGATTAGCAGCAACTTAACATTTTTTGTGTTTGTCAAAAGCTGCAACACTGTCGTCGGTTCATATCAAAATATCCCAGTGATCCTTGTTGTGACTTGTCAGGTTTGAAACTACCGTATTTTCACAACTATAAGGCGCACATAAAAGTCTCACTTGTCTTCAATTTGTGTGGCGTGGCCTTTTGTGCAGTGTGCGCTGTGTGTCATTTAAAGCGGTGGACGTAGCTGAGGACATCATGAGGCTACCGCTCACACAGCAGAGCTTAAAGTTCAATGCTCAAATCTGATGTCTTTTTTTGAGAACGTTCACAATTCCAACTAAACTTCTATGCGTCTCCTTTGTGAAGACCACGATGTTCCGCTTGCTCAAAAGAGGACACGAGACGTCACACGCAATGCATCAATTGTTTGGGGAAGTACTGATGGATGCTAACAGCATTGCGTATCAAGCAATTTGTATGTTATAGTGCTAGCCTAGATGGTGGGGCGCCCGTTCCGAGACTGGGAGGTCGCTGGTTCAAGCCTCGGCCGAGTTATACCTAAGACTTACAACATTGGTACTCATTGCCTCCCTGCCTGGCGCTCGGCATTAAGGGTTGGAATTGGAGGGTTTGGTCACCTAATGACTCCCAACACAGCAGTTGGGTCTAAAATGGCGGCGCCCTGTTTGGCTGTGGCTGCATCGGCTCGCTACAGTTTAACTGTACGGGCCAGGTGTATCGACATTTCGTTCTGTGTGCATGGTTACAAAGAATGACAATACAAGTAAATTCTTCTTCTACTTCTTCTTCTATTGTGTGTCTATATTCAAAACCCAATTTTCCTGTGTTTTCGTCCGCCATAGTGTGTTGATTTCTACGCTACCGACAAAAACTGAGCAGCTGCAAAATTAATGAAACGATGGTTTGCACCGTTATCATAGAAGTAGGTTTTTATATGTATCTATAACGTCAATTGTTAAAAAATATATTATTTTTCAGTTTATGTTTTTTTTTACTGTGTTTTAGCAAAAATTTTGGATAATGAGCCGCAACTTTTCAATTCAAAGTGTTTATTGTCATATGCACATTAAAGAACCACAATTCCCTGCACAATGAAATTCTTACTTTGCTGTCCACACAGTTGCTAGCGTATTAAATCGAAGAAACTATATACACTTATACATAAAATAATATTTCGAATATCAAAAGATAAAAATACAATATTTAATCAAGAACAGTTAAGGCAACAAGATAAAAATAAGATAATAGACACTTGAAAGTTACTGTACTGCAAAAATAGTCCAAGTATGGTCCAGTTTAAATTGTCTGTAGTGTAATAAAGTGTCCGTAGTGTGCTGAACGTGTCTGTGGTGTACTGTTCGATCAGCAGCCGTTTAGAGTCTGATAGCAGAGGGGTAAAAAGAGTTCTTTAGATGGGTTGTCCTGCATGTCACACTCCTGTACCTCCGTCCTGAGGGTAGGAGTGTAACAGTTCATGTTGTGGGTGGGTCGCTTCCTTAATGATGGAGGCAGCCCTCCTGTGAACTCTGCGGTGGTATATGCTCTGCAGAGAGGGCAGTGGAGTCTTGGTGATCCTCTGAGCGTTCTTAACCAATCTCTGCGGACGTTTGCGGTTCATGGGTGTGAAACAGTGATGCAGTTGGTCAGGATGCTCTCCATGGTGTCGCTGTAGAAGTTGCTGAGGATCTTGATTGACATTCCAAACTTCCTTTGTCTCCTCAGGATGTACAGTGGCTGTTGAGCTTTCCTGACCAGCTGTGTGGCGTTGAGGGTCCAGTTGAGGTCCTCAGCGATGTGCACGCCCAGGTACTTAAAGCTGCTCACCCCCTCTACTTCAAGCTCCCGGATAAATGGTGGCTGATGAGGTCTCCTCCTCATCCTAATTTCCACTATCATCTCCTTTGCCTTGTCCGTATTGAGGGTGAGGTTGTTGTCCTTGCACCATGCCTCCAGACTTGCCACTTCCTTCCTGTAGGCCGCTTCGTCCCCCGTAGTGATGCGACCTATCACTGCAGTGTCGTCAGCGAACTTCAGGATGATGTTGTCCCTGTCGGAGGCGATGCAGTCGTGCATGAAGAGGGTGGAGAGAATTAGACTGAGGACACATCCCTTTGGGGTTCCTATGTTGCTGGTGATGCTGGCCGATGTCCTATTTCTAATTCTGACAGACTGGGGTCTGCCAGTTCAAAAGTCCAGGAGCCAGTCACAGAGGGTGGGGTGCAAACTGATTGTGGATAGTTTGTGGGTAAGTTTATGAGGGATGGCCGTGTTGAAGGCGGAACTGTACTCTCCAAAAAGCATCCTGATGCAGGAGTCTTTGTTTTCCAGGTGGGACAGAGATTTACTAAGAAGAGCTGGGATGGCATCTGAGGTGGATCTGTTGGTCCTATAGGCATACTGTAGGGGGTCCAGGTTGTCTGGGATGCTGCTCTGGATGTGGGGTAAAACTACTTTCTCAAAGCAACGCATAATTTTGTCACAAGCTTTCAACCCTGTGGCTTATGCAATGATGCGGTTAATTTTTATTTGTTTCTAACGGCCGCCAGAGGTGGCCGAGCAGTAAAGTTAAGAGTGAGGCAGGTGGAAAATATGTGTCGAGGAAGACAAAAGTTTAAGGCAACTTCGCACTTTGTTCATGAATAAACTTAGCATGGAAAATGTGTCAATCTAAAAGGGATTCATTTGCCGAGTCTGTTTATTTGTAAATGGAAATAATGTGGTGAAAAAAAGGGATTTCAAAAAGCAGAAATGTTTCAGGTTGATTTTTATTTATCTGTTGGTATCATTGTGTGTTTTGGAGTAGATATTTTACGTGGTGGATTCAATAAATTCTTCTTGATGTACCAAAGCCGTTTTGGTAGACATTCAAATCATTTGAAGACTGCTAGGGGACGTTATAGTGAGTTACGTCGCGTTATAGTTTTCAGACTGATAGATATGTTTCTCTCATTAGTATAATTTGCTTTTCAATGATATCTGGCATGATGTATTTTGACTGGTGACATCGTACAGACACATATTTGTTCATCAAATGTCCGGTGGCCATTGAAACATTAAGGTTTGTATCTTATTAAATCTATTTCTGTGTGCCGTCTTTCTTTCTAAATATCTTATGTTTTAATGTAGGCGCATGCAGCTTATTGTCAGGTGCGGCTTATATTTTTGCAAAATGTTTTTTCTTTTAAAAATGTATTAGGTTTGGTTTATAATCAGGTTCACTCTACAGTCCGGAATTTACAGTTTTGTCTTTTTTAATTTGCAAAAAATGTAAAATAGTAGTATATTTACAGAAAACGGATCACCGTAAATTCTGGACTATAGAGCGCACCTGACTATAAACCGCACCCACCGCTTTTTGGGTGATTACCCACTTTTGTACTTACACAAGCCGCACCCATGTATTAGCCACGTGCGCCCGCATTGATACTTGTGACGCCATCACATTTGTAACCCAATCCAGGCTGTAAGTTCCACGATTGTAGCTACATAGATAGTACAAAATTCTAGAACCAGAGTTGGCATCGTAAATAGAAAATGATAGCCGTAATTAAAGTATGATGCAGACCTGTAAAGTCCGGGTTTCGTTGAAAGTAGTCCAAGAAAACAAAATGTTTATTTCCAAATTTAAGGGTGGGAAAAATATATATCCACTATTGTCCGCTGCGACAACAGACAGATCTACCAGTAACTCAGCTTTACCCCAATTCCCATCAGCCCGCGTTTGCTCCGCCCCTTCTTTTTGATTCGTCCGTAGAACACATAACAGAATAAATCTCTAAAATCAATACATTTCAAAAATATACAGTTGCAAATACATATTATACATGGTTACACATATTTACGAAGAAAGACGGTACACTGAGAGAGTTTTCAAAGCTTTAATAATAATAGTATAACTTTTATCCCAAACCGTTCCTTTGAAAGGTACCAACATGCTAGTAGGATCACGCTTGCAATGAATCAAACGTGCCTGTTAAAAAAAAAAAAAAGCATCCCGTAATTGTGAAATTCACGGAAGATCGTCCTCAACTTCCTCCTCACAACTATCGCCATCAAGGGCGTCTTCCTAATTATTGGAACGTACCTTAACTTTACAGGCAATGTATGCTTAAACTTAGAGGTGGCAGTCTTTCTTGGCGCACATATTCTACTGGTCTTAATCTTACCTCTTATACTCCAGCGCCGCTGGTGGCCTTAAGAAAAATTCCATAAATTGGCCGCTTCTCTGAATGAGCCGCAGGGCTGAACATTTGGGAAAAAAGTAGCGGCTTATAGTCCGGGATTTACGGTAAATAGAATGAGCAAAATTAATTTACAAAAACTGAATCATGGACTGTTGTTCAACATGCATTTTGCTGAAAATTCGGAAAGGAGCTACCTGAGAGGAAGTCCATATTTAGATGGTGTGGTTAACTCATAACTGATGGGTGCTCCTTAACTTTGGAATTTTCAAAGTTTCCATTAATTTGGTACGTCCCAGTAATGTTTCCAAGTGTCTTTGTGTCTACCAAACACTTATCAGAACATGTACAAAAGCCAGTTGGATCCAGTCTGGACAAAGGTATCTTGTGAAGAAGTGCCCCCCTGGAAAAGTACAGTCATATAGGTTTAATTTTCTTTGTTATCAAATTCATGTCTTTTTTTTTTCTTTCAGAGAGGGGCGAGACATTGTTCGATGCCCTTTTGTGGTAGAACGCTCTCCTGATCAACTGGTCCAAAGTACTCTCTTTTATTTTATTTTGTAATCTTGTAATAATAGTCCTCAACAGAATTGCTTTCTTTACAGCCTATTGTTTCTTTGGCCAAATATTTGGTCCAAATCTCAGAAGTTGAAAATGCTGCACGATATGGATCGTCTACGCCAACAGTGTCAGTAATGCAAATAAAGAATCAACTATTTCTCATTGCCTCTCTTACCATTGTGACAACGGATTTACAGGTCTTTGTTCAGGAAAAGTAACATGTTTACATTTTTGGCTATAGATCATCGCTCTCTGCAGGGTGACCTTTTTTTCATGTTTTTTTTAAATTAAAATTTGTGGTGTTGCCACAATAGCACACAACTTTACCTCACAGATTACACCTGAGATTTTCCTTTGAGGTAATTGGAAAGAAAGTCCACAATGCGCTGCGCTTCCTTTTTGCCTCTCATTTTTAGCTTCTGGTAGGGGTGGACGTGTATATTTGGCCCTCTCTTCTGCCTGACAAGCAGGATACAGCACCAAGCCAGGTAAGGAGATGTACTAAAAGTTTTCCTGTCAGTCACACACTCCGGCATAGACTTATTGACTTGAGGGCCATAAGAGCTAGGGTCTACATAATACAAAAATACCATAAAAATTCTACAGAAAACATGCTATTGACCACTAGATGTTGCTCTATTTTGCTATTTTGGCAACGACAAACATATACTAAAAAGAAAGAAGACAAAGTACAGAGACATAAAGTGACAAAACCACAACATTTTTTTTCTTTTGGCCAGACTTTTGCAAAGGAAGAAAATAGGAAAAAATAAAGAGGGGAAGAAGAAAAAAAAGATAGAAAAATAAACAAAAGCAAAAAGAGACAAAAAAGAAGAAAAATAGAAAAAGATGAAAAAAGAGAGAAAAAAAGAAAACAGCCAGGCAAAAACACTGAATTAAAAGAAAAGGGAAAAAAAGAAAGTTTTCGTTTGGTTTTTGGCCGATGATCATGTCAGCTCTAAGTGAGGCTAATATTATGTAAAGTAAATGTAAGTTTGTTTCTCATCTCATCTCATCAGCCGTACCGCTTATCCTCAGTAGGGTCGCGGGGGGGCTGGAGCCCATCCCAGCCATCTCCGGGCAGTGGGCAGGGGACACCCTGAACTGGTTGCCAGCCAATCGCAGGGCACACAGGGACAGACAACTCATTCGCTCATTCACACCTAGGGACAATTTGGACCGGCCAATTCACCTGAAATGCATGTTTTTGGAACGTGGGAGGAAACCGGAGTGCCCGGAGGAAACCCACGCAAGCACGGGGAGAACATACAAACTCCGCACAGGAAGTCTGGAGCTGGATTTGAACCCACGACAGGTTCCCATGACATGAACTGTGCCGCACAAGCGCTAACCACTGCCCCGCCGTGCTGCCTGTAAGTTTGTTTACCTTTGAGTATTTTAAAACCTGGACATTTATTTCATTGTTAATGTATTTTGCCTATTTTTAAATCAGTGTTCGTTTTTTTTCATTAATAATGATTTTACCAACGGGAAGTGCTCAATAATACACATGTTCCAATTAGAATTCCATGTTACCGCTGGGACCTCAACTGGCCCACGGGCGGCGAGTTTTAGACAACTGATCTACTCCTGATCTATAAAGAGAAGCGGTGCCTTAAGGAAATTAGTGAACAAGCAAAGTATTAATCTAGGACAATAGTATTGATCCGTTCCAAGTATTTGCTTAGTATCAATAATATCGATTTTTGTATGGATCCACCCACCCCTAACTTCCACGAGCTAAGAGCACCTATCGCAAAGTTGCTCAACTTGGTATACACTGAAAGCCTTCCTGTTTAGTACACCACTCCAAGTACCTATGCATTAGCTATATGTCCAAAGTGCTATTGATTTGTTTATTTCTAACTGTGCTTATTGAAATGACCAACTTCACCTAACGATCTGTATCATCATCATGTTCGTAATTGGCAAACTTTTTTCCGAATAGGGTAGAAACTTTGTCCAAGTCGACAGTTGCTAGTACCTTAGTCAAAAAACCCAAATTTTCCAGGACTCGGGTGCTCTTACTAAGTTTAGCTATGTCTGGGCCAGTGCAGATGTTAATGTTGTGTCTCTTGGATCTTGCAGTGGCTTTGTGTTTTGTCTCTCTGGCAACTGCTGCTTCTGAATGACTTGGCTAATGCCCGTCCAAGTATAAAACCCCCAAAGGACCACTGTATAAAACAGGCGTCAACATTGGACATACTCGCTAGAAGAAGACCGGCCAGACCTCATGTGAAAATGACATGTGATTATGTTGTAAATGCAAAAATTAAGGCTTTAGACAACTGCAATAATTATTTGTCTATAGTGCACGTTTTTTTCAACTTAACCCCTTAATTTCCCTGTAAAATTTGCCTAAATCTTATCTGGTACCTTGTCAAATTTAATCCCAATCTGAAAAACTAAACATTGTATTTTACACATCTCACTGAGAGTAGGTTTAGGCGTTTCCAAAAGTGGCCCCTTGAAGAGGACCAGTTTACAGCACCAAAACATTTGCCACCGAGTATTTTACTTCGACTAGTCTCTATACATTTTGATAGAGTTGTAAATAATGGATATCTGTTTCTATAAATCAGTCAATGATTGTGCACACTCCCGCATAATAAAGGTGCCTAAAAATTTATCATGAATGGTGTTTGCGCATTTAATTTTGGGTCTAATTTGAATACGCTACTTAATCTGCCATATCGGTCTGTTCAAAATTTAATTGGCTAACCAATGTGTCAATCATCATTTTATTCGGGTATTACTGGCTAAAGCTACTCAAAGCTAAATGATGCGATGTCTGTTTTTATTAATTCAGGCCTGTTGACCGTGAAAAAAAAAACTGCAATTGGACGACACTGGTGTCAATCAAGTGGTCAGAAATTCACGGCCATCCATCTGTTTCCTGCACAGTTTATCATCACGAGGGTTGGATTGAGATTACTGAGTCCATCCCAGCAATCTTTGGGCAGTGGGCAGGGGTCACCCTGAACTGGATTTTAGTCAGTTGCAGGGCACATGAAGACATACAATTCACTCGCTGATTCACACCTTGGGTCAATTTGGACCGGCTAAATAACCTAACATGCAGCGCCAGCCGTAATAGTGCCCATATTGGAAATACATATGAATTGTGTGGCAAAACAGATTACAACAAGGAACGTCTAAGGATGCAGAAGCGCTTCTATGCGGATTTTTAATATCTGCATTATGGTTCGTTTTGGAGTAAACGTTTGACACAGTTGGATTAACTGGACAGTCCTGCATGCAAAGAGCCCATATTGGCAGACAATCATTTCATGAGCTGACTAACAAGAAACGTAATTGGTGAGCTATGCAAGCTTTTGAGTTTTCAGGTATCTTGTTTCAGACTTAACGTGATGTTTCTGTGATGAGTAGATTCTGATACAGTATCTTGAATCCCAAAAGTTTGTCCTCCGTGCGAAAGTCGGTAGCTCGGTCTCTTCAAGTTTCCCCTAGCCAATCTTAGTTGGTGAAACAGGTGACGCTCCCAAAGGCCCGCTAGCAGGCGCTCAGGCACCTACTTGAAATTTGATTGGCTAAACCACTGGTGTCAAAGAGACAGCACACGAGCTGGATCAGGCCTGCCAAGGGTTTTAATCTGGCCATCGAGAAACACTGAAAAAAGCACAAGAGAAAAATGAGCTACGGTTTTAAATATATCACCCAAGCCAGGCAAGCTCTATTTCCTCAAACAAAAAGATGCAATGTTTTTCTAGCTTTTTAAAAATAAACTATACTATACAAAGTAGTTATTTACCTATTTTGGATGGATGGATGGATGGATGGATGGATGGATGGATGGATGGATGGATGGATGGATGGATGGATGGATGGATGGATTGAGTGGTTGGACAGATGTATGGATAGATGGATGGATGGATAGAAAGACCTTTATATATACCTTAATATAAATAAAATACTGGACATCACACATGTTTTATGTTGTTTTGCCATACAGTGTGGGTCTCCAACCTTTTTCAGCTGAAAGCTACTTTTTGCTACTTATCAGTGCAAATAGCACCCATTGTGATGTAGATTTCTAAAATAAAAGGGTATCTTTTACTACTTACTATATTATTACTATGTGATTACATGGTTGATATTTAGAAGTAGAAATACAAAAGACAAAAACACAGAAAGAAAGAAACATAGAGAAATAAAATCAGAGATAGAAGGAGAGATATAAGAAAGAAAGAAAGAAAGAAAGAAAGAAGGAAAGAAAGAAAGAAAGAAAGAAAGAAAGAAAGAAAGAAAGAAAGAAAGAAAGAAAGAAAGAAAGAAAGAAAAAAAGGAAAAGAAACAAAAAAGACAAGAAAGAGGGAAAGAGAGAAACAAATGGGAAGAGAGCAAGAGAGAGAAAGAGAGAAAGGGGAAGAGCGAAAGAGACAAAGAGAGAAAGAGAAAAAGAGTGAAAGAGATAGAAAGAAAGAAAGAAAGAAAGATAGAAAGAAAGAAAGAAAGAAAAAAGAAAGAAAGAAAGAAAGAAAGAAGAAAGAAGGAAAGAAAGAAAAAAAGAGAAAGAGAAGATTAGAGATACATTGGAAGTAGCGTGAATGTGACTCAGTCAACCACTACACAAATCCTTTTACTAGAAAATCATAATGACCCAGCACTGGTCGGGTGATTTCAGAAGAGGTTCGTTGGCACCTAAGCTGTCCTTAGAGGGTTCCAGGTTGGAGACCCCTGCCTTACAGGAAACACATTATACAATATTCTAGAGATATTGTATCAAAGTATCTCAGATTGAAAAATTACAGGGTCACTTACAAACTGATTACAACAAGGATCGCAAACTGATTTTTTTCTTTTATCTGTCGGCATTAGCATGTGTTTTGGAGTAAATATTTTACACGGTTGGATTCACTAGACTCTCGTGAATGTCTCGTGCTGGTATTTCTGTTTTGAAATTTCTGATGTCGAGTCCTTGTCAGCTTCCAATATCTCTTTTCCCCAAGGGTCTATTGATGTGGTGTAACTCAAACTCCGTGCTAGTCTGCTGGCATCAATTGATGTCATTGAGCAGAGCCGACAGAACACGCAACCTTAAGCGGCCTTGTGAGCTCCTTGTTCACAGGAAGTCAAAATAGACGAGTGGATTAAGTGAGAGGCGCCATCCCCAGGAGACTCATTAGCAGAGGGGAGAGGGGGATATTGGAGGACCCATCCCAGCTGGACTACTTCACCGCACATGTGTCATCGTGGACAGACCGTGAATAACAAGACGAAAAAAGAAAAGACACAAGTGATATTTTAAAACAGTGTTACTTAACTGGTCTGACTTCAAGACCTACCACTGCAACCTAAACCTCTTGATGTTCCCGTAAAATATCCATGAAGTTCCAATCCAAGACGAACCCAAAGAAAAGTTAAAACTGTTCTTGAACCGTTTAGGGAATATGGGCAGTTTTGGTCTGTTTTAAAAGGTCACATTCTGAAGTTTTGTTCCAAACTGAAATAATCACTACAATTGCTGAAAAAATGAGTAATATAAGTTGAAGGAATAGAAAATTGTTTTATTGCCCGAATTATTTTTTGTCCCCTGCCCACTGCCCGGAGATGGCTGGGATGGGCTCCAGCCCCCCCGCGACCCTAATGAGGATAAGCGGTACGGCTGATAAGATGAGATGAGATGAGATTTTTTACAATCACATGCCTGCAGAAGAGTGGAGCATGGGCATCTTACCTGGAAAACAGCTAGTACAATAGCATCGATCATTATCTCGTCAAATTTGATAACAATCTGAAAAAGATAGATAGATAGATACTTTATTCATCCCTTCCAAAGGATATGTCAAAGAGTTTCCAAAAGTGGCCATTTCGAGACAAATAGTTTACAGCCTTACTAACTTTGCCACGATGTATTACACTGTGGCCATTTTTTTGTGCTAGGGCTGGAATTGTTTGACTTCTTTTTCCAGGTGTCAGTCCTTGATAATCATGCATAAAAATGGATCTTGGGTTGCCTTCATGCACTTTATTTTCAGCTCCGATTTGAATACAGCCCGTAAAAATTGCATAAAATTGTTGACAATAATGATTTGAATTTGTCACTATTGGCTATAGATGTTTTAAACAGAAGTATGTCATGTTGTTTTTCAATACAGGCCCTCATAGGTTGTCAAAGGCTAAGGACCGTAAAAATAAGATTGTGATCGGCCGAGAGTGGTGTCAATCAAAGGGACAGACGTCATATTGGAAATCATCTAATGTGTCTCTTTATTTTAAAGGCTGAATTATAGAGCGAAACTAACGATCCGGGAATGCTTTCAGGCGGATTTCTTTTTTTTTTTTAATCTGTCGGCAATATACCAGCTCAGTAGCCTAGATGGTAAGGCGCCCGCTTTGAGACTGGGAGGTCGGTGGTTCGCGCCCCGGCTGAGTCATTCCTAAGACTTAAAAAGTGGTCGGCGGCGCCCTCTGTTGGCTGTGGCTGCATCGGCTCGCTACAACGGGTCAGGTGCAATCGACATTTCGTTCTGTGTACATTGTTACACAGAATGACAATACAAGGAAATTATTATTATTATTATTATTATTATTATTATAGTGGGTTTTGGAGTAAATATTTTGCACAGTTCGCAGAAAGTCAAAAAAGACAAGTGTATTAAGTAAGACGCGCCATCCCCTGTACTATTGTGGACTCTTGTGAACGTAACAAGACCATCTCTGTGTATAATTGTTTAATGAGTGGAATTTTACAGCACTTTTGGGTAGGTTATACCGGCTTTATAATTTTTGGGTATCTTGTTTTAGACTGATTGTAATGTTTCTGTGTGATGAGTAGGTATTGAAATGTTATTCATTTTTGTTGAGCAAAAGTCTGAAGACCCGTCAGCTTTTTTCCATGCTTTTAAAGTGTGTGTGTGTGTCAACGCACATTTGCAAAAAAAATACTGCCATCTACTATTGAGGAGTTTAATTGACTCTCATTTTAAACTTGTTTTAACTTTTTATCAAGCAACTTTAAAGTCAATCATCACAATATCATTGAAATACACACCATCACCTTTTTCCAGTTGGTCTTGTTTTCTAGGTTTTTTTTTTTGTTATTTGCCCTCAGACATGTTGTTTTTAACGATTTGTTTGTTACTGTGCTCCTCCATCAGCACCTCATCTGTTTTTCCTCTCACTCTCTCAATCAAGACTCTTCCATACAGCTTACTTAACTGATACCTCTCGAAATTGCTACATTCATATGTATCACTTTACCCTTATACAATGGCACCACACATGCACTACACCAATCAACTGCAACCACACCACTTAAAAAGCATAAATTCAACAAGCGTTCTAACCAGTTAATCATAGCAGTGTCACATTTTTCAAGCATTCAGCAGTAAAACCATACAACCCAGGTGCCTTCCCCCATTTCATTTCTTCCACTGACTCTTGCACCTCCCATGTTTCTACAGGCTTTACATTTAAATCACCCAACACGGGCATTCTCCCCATACCACCGATCGCCTCGACTCTCACTTCTCTTCCATCCTCCACATTTAACAACTCCTCAAAATACTCTGCCCTTCCCGTTCTAACTGCACTACCACTAACCAGCAATCTACCGTCCCTATCTTTCACGTTTGCCCACGTCCCTGCGTCCTAGATGGCTGGGGACGCATAGTTTCAAATCAACGTGCTAGGACGCAGCCATAAAGAAGACTCGTCTGCACCCACCCGGAGGGGGGAGCCGGAGACGGTGGGAGTCCCGGCAGCAACGGCCTGGGTTGTGGAACGCAGAAGGGAGAGGACCCACGCAGAAGGGAAAGGACGAAAGGACCCACACAGAGGACTGGAAGAATGCTGCTTGGGAGGGTGGGATGGCAGAGCTATGCCCTTGCACAATAGTATTGCCTTTTACACGCTGGTTAACTACTGTTAAAAGAAAATAACTCTGAAATTGTTTAATTGATGTTGAAAATGTCAGGAAAAAATGTTAAAACGTCATATCGTCACGTCATATTGTCAAATATAAAAAAATTGTGAATATGCTTGATGGCTGTGTTTTGCTGCTGTTGGTGTCGGTGGATTTGTTCAGACCGAGGACAATCGACTTTGGCCTGGACGGATCTATTGACACTAACAAAGATGTTATATAATGAAATTGTGAATATGTTTGATTTTCAAGAAGGTTTGTTCAAACCTCACTTTGTGTTTGCTGTTAAAAACGTAATATTGGAATATAATATTGTGAATGTGCTTAATTGCTGTTGAGATTGTCATGATTGTTTTCTGTTTTTAGTGTCAATAAATTTGTTAAAAAAAAAAATTAAAAAAAAATCCATTGACACTAACAAAGATGTTATATAATGAAATTGTGAATATGTTTGATTTTCGAGAAGGTTTGTTCAAACCTCACTTTGTGTTTGCTGTTAAAAACGTAATATTGGAATATAATATTGTGAATGTGCTTAATTGCTGTTGAGATTGTCATGATTGTTTTCTGTTTTTAGTGTCAATAAATTTGTTCAAACCAAAAAAAAAAATCCCCGGAACGCAACTTTTTTGCCACAAAATTGTCATTATTATCCGATTACTTTTTTTAAACAAAGATTTACTGCACTTTTCTTCAGGCGGATCCGCCACGGTTGTTTTGGTCTCGCGGGTCGAGTTTTCGTCTGCACGCCGATCTAAGCCAACGAGATCTCGTTGTTTAGTGAAAGGAAGGCCGTCTTTTTTTAGAGAACCGGCTTTTTTGGCTCAACTCATTAAAAAGAGCTGGCTCTCAAACGGCTCACGTGCTTTGATGATTGATATTACGAATTATGTTGTATAAAGAAGTTAAGAAAAAAGGGAAGTATAAAAGGAGAAAATAAAAAAAGACAGGTTTGTGGTTATCCCTTTAATGGGTATATTAGGGGCCGGTCACACAGCCGTTTGCGGCTGAATCACGGCTAAAATTTTGCGTTTTTTTTTTGCCCGTGGTTGCCCGCGATGGAAAATGCGCAAAATTGGCCAACCCGCTGTTCATCGGTGGTATGCCCGCAAAACAGACGCCGGCGACTGTTCCGCTTCCTCATCGCGTCATTTCTGCGTCATTTTCTCGTGTGGACCACGGGTATAAAAGCTCCCGAGCCGGTGTTGTGCCCAAATCCGACTCCTACGCAACACAACCACCCCCCACCCCCTCGCGTGAACGCACATTCTGCTGCGATCGCTTTTGACTTTTTCATTCCGCATTAACAAACGCATTTTGTAGAATACGATCGCACTTTATTGTTTAAATAAACGTGTTATATACTGTAGACTAGGATCTCCCAATTGTTATAATTAGCTCGCTTTATTGTTTTAATAAGCGTTTTATATAGAATACGATCGCTTTTGTTGGAAGCGCAGCAGAATGCGCGTTCACGCAAGGGGGGGAAGATTTTATATACGGTGTGCATTACCGTTCGATTACGTTCACAACAAAAACAAAGACGGAATGGTTTAAGTTGTATTACATTCCCAACGAAGTGGTTTTGGTTATATGTTCGCCATTACATTCCCTAAAAGTGAGATAAAAGGAGGTAAAAGTGGTTGTAGTAGCGAGGGGATGCAAATCTCGGCAGGGATGCATTTCTCGGATAACACCGGGCTGTAGAAATCATAACCACTCAAGACACAGTCCCGTGAAGATCAAGATTTCAAGCTATGGCATCATTTTTATTTTATTATCTTGAAAAGAAATGTCAAGAAATAAAAATGGATTAAGACAAGGTCACTACGCTGACGGGGATCCATGTTCACCCCCTTGACGT
Source organism: Urocampus carinirostris (assembly GCF_059441175.1). NCBI lineage: Eukaryota > Metazoa > Chordata > Actinopteri > Syngnathiformes > Syngnathidae > Urocampus > Urocampus carinirostris. The sequence goes on along the minus strand of NC_142361.1, from coordinate 1,171,207 downwards.
CTCGAGCACAACTGACGTGTGCTCGGCAAATCGCGCTGTATATACGGGGAGAAAGGCGTTTGACTGTCACACGCGTAACACACTAATTTCACGTAATAACACAGCGATACAGGCGCAGAACATGCTATTACCATGCTCCACCCACGATTACCCGCTGAAATTTCCTGTCCTACCCATGTGTAACCACGCCCTGGCCGCGGCCAGAGCACGTCGTTCCGCGTCATTTCCGCGTCATTACCTCGTGTTGACCACGTGTGCGGCACGCAGTTTAACACGTGCTCAAACTTTTGAGCAGCTCAAAACTTTTTCGCGCGGCCAACCGCGTGTGAATTTCCGACCACGAGTAAAGCACTGCTGTATCTCGTCTGTATGGCGATCTCAAAGCGTCCAATAGCGTCCGCCTCACAGGCAGAAATTTCTGGCCGTGATTCAGCCGCAAATGTCTGTGTGACCGGCCCCTTACCAACAATAATTGGATGCCGAAAATGAATTAATAATGTGTTGATTAAAACTGAATGAATATATAGATTTATATTATATATTTGTCGCCGATCTACGATTTCAACCTCGATAACACTAAATTTTGGGGACCCATAGATCTCTGTTGGGACCCATAGATTTTTGAGCATTCGAGTCCCCGGGACCCATCACTTTTCAGAGGTAAAATTAACACTATGTATATATATATATATATATATATATATATATATATATATATATATATATATATATATATATATATATATATATATATATATATATATATATATATATAAGATTGACATACTCCATATCAACACGTTATATTGAGTATTTCTGTATTCTATTTCTTTTATTTATTATTTTGTTATTGTTTTGTTTCTCAGAACAAGGATATGACTGGAAGTGTGAATTTCCCTACGGGGATGAACAAAGTATCTATCCATCTATCTGTCTATCTATCTATCTATCTATCTATCTATCTATCTATCTATCTATCTATCTATCTATCTATCTATCTATCTATCTATCTATCTATCTATCTATCTATCTATCTATCTATCTATCTATCTATCTATCTATCTATCTATCTATCTATCTATCTATCTATCTATCTATCTATCTATCTATCTATCTATCTATCTATCTATCTATCTATCTATCTATCTATCTATCTATCTATCTATCTATCTTTGTATCTATCCATCTATTGATCTATCTATCTTATTAAACTGACATTTTCACCTCTTCCCTTACACTCTTCCAATAACTAGCCCTCTACGATCCATCTATAATCAGTTTCCCTTCAACATAAAATTAATCAGACATACCACTCATTTCACCTCTGTAAACATGCACATCCAACAATCTACTTAACACCCCTTTCCTAACCACTACATAATGTGAATTTCCCTTCGGGGATGAACAAAGTATCTATCTATCTATCTATCTATCTATCTATCTATCTATCTATCTATCTATCTATCTATCTATCTATCTATCTATCTATCTATCTATCTATCTATCTATCTATCTATCTATCTATCTATCTATCTATCTATCTATCTATCTATCTATCTATCTATCTATCTATCTATCTATCTATCTATCTATCTATCTATCTATCTATCTATCTATCTATCTATCTATCTATCTATCTATAATCCAACAGTGCTCTGTCTACCAACTTACTACCCTCCACTGTGACAAAAGTATACTTATTCACTTCCCTCTTATTAAACAATGTATTTGCAATCACCAACTAATTTTCCCTACATAACTCAATCAATTTCTTCCCACTCTCATTTCTGCCTGGTACTCCATCTACCAACCACATTTTCAACCATTCCATCACCCACCCTAGCATTCAGGTCTCCTCGTATTTGTCACAGACCAGGAACGGAGACGGGACCCAATTGCGTTCGTTTTACCCAGTTTTTATTAAGAAGAACAGGACTTGCATCCACGATCTGATGATCGACGGTCACAGGTGGCAGATAGCAGGAACGCAGAGGTGGCACATCTGTGTTGAGCGAGGGTAATCGTTGGCAACGAGAAAAATCAGGTCGATGGCCGGGACGGAGGAGCAAAAGCAGAAACAGGTCCAGAAAAGAGGTCGGCAACACGTATCAGGCAGGAAACGGGGCAGGATAGAGTCACCATACACAACTCCTACCTGTAATTCACCCTTTCCTTTCATCTTTGTTTTACTCAAGGCGAACACATCAACCTCCTTTTTAGTCATCATCCTTCCAATCTCCTCTTTCATCCACTTTACTTTCACATTCTCTCACATTTAGTGACACTATAACTAGGGTTTGCGAGACCTTTTGGTCTTCCGCCCCCCCTTTCTTTGCCTTGCTGTCTCTTAGGGAGTAGAGATAGAGAGGAGAGGATCCCTTGTCCCCTCACTCACTCCACCATAGTCGCCTCTTATGACACGCAGTGGACCACGGTGGGAAAATTCTCACACCTCCCAGAGGGAGAAGGCCCCTCACCACAGGATATTGTGTTTTCAAGGTCACAAAAAAGCTTAAATTTTGAGTGAAGTGCTTGAAAATGCTTGAAATTGTTGCCATTGCCATGTTTCTTAGCAGTCTGACTCTATATATAGACCATGCAATGAATGAAGGGAAAAAAAAGTGTTTGGAAATGACAACTACACACCTGGTTTGGTGGCTTGTTATCATGGCGTTTGTAAGTGAAGTGTCACTCCCCTACTGGTCACACCCAAGAGGACAGCTTTACTGGGGGCGGCAGTAGCTCAGGAGGTAGAGTGATCATTTTAGGATTAAGGGATCCCAGTTCGAATCCTGGCTTGTCCGTGTTACATGCCGAAGTGTCCTTGGGTAAGACACTAAACTCCCAATACCCCCAATAAGCAGGTTAGCGCCTTACATTGATGCACAGATCATGGGAAATGTGAAGCACAATGTAAAGCGCTTTGGAAAGTCATTGACTTGAAAAGCGCTATATAAATGCAGATCATTTCATTTCATTTCATTTTCATTTACTGAGAAGAGCCAAATTTATTCTTCCAGCTTTCAAACGGTTCCACAGAATATTTTTTCAATTACAGTGGGACCTCGCTACTTCGCGGTTCCACATTCGCGGGTTCAGAGCTTCGTGGGTCTAAAAAATAATGATAATAAAATAAAAATAAAAAATATATTTTTGTATTTTATTTTTTTAAGCATTTTTGAAGGGGCGTTGCTACTTCACGGATTTTAACTTTTGTGGGTGGTTTTGGTCCCCATTAACCGGGTCTAAAAAAATAATAATAATAAAATAAAATAATTTAAAAAAAAAAATATATATATATATATATTGTTATTATTGTTTATTTTTTTTGCATTTTTAAAGGGGCTACTTCACGGATTTTCACTTTTCCCGTGTGGTTTTGGTCCCCATTAACCGTGATAACCGAGGGATTACCGTATATATTATTGATAAAGCAGCACGGCAGCTGAGTGTTTAGAGCATCTGCGGTACAGTTCTGAGGTCATGGGATCAAATCCTGCCACCAGCCTTCCTGTGCGGAATTTGCATGTTTTCCTCGTGCTTCGTGAATTTCCTCCGGGCACTCCAGTCTCCTCCCACATTCCAAAAACATGCATGTCAGGTTAAATGGCCGGTCCAAATGCCTTAGACATTTATGTGTGAATGAGTGAGTCAGTTGTCTGTCTCTGTGTGCCCTGTGACTAGTGGCAGTTTTCGGCACGGGCAAGGCAGGCAGCTGCCCAGGGCGGCTTTTTAACATGTCATGTGGGGGGCCAGCACAGTAATTTAGTAAAAAAGAAAAGAAGAAGAGGAGAAATAAGCAAAGAATAAAGATATAATACCAGTTGTCTTTACATGATTATGTCATTAATAATGGGCTAATGGTAATTTTGTCGTAAATGTTTGATGGCCTTCTTGCTGTGCTTAAACAAAAATATTAATTCAGTTTTTACCCAGCAAACACGCAATCTCATTTAGATTGTGTTTTCAAACAAAACCGTTACAAATTCATTTATCATTTATTTCCATCATTTGAGTTCACGTTGTTAAGTCAAGTCAAGTCACATCTATTTATATAGCTCTTAATCACAAAAATGTCTTAAAGGACTGCACAGGATTGCAATTTCACATTACCTGATCTTAAAACAACATGCGGGCAAGGAACAACTCAAAACTTCAGCGTGTGGAAAAAGAGAAACCTTGAGAAGGGACCTCACAAGTGGTAATCCCCCTTTCATGATGACCAGGGTGAATAAGATTTAGCATTACAGTACACAAACAATATTAAACACTAGGTAACATGTTGAAAATTTGTCCGGAAAATGCATGACAGCAACAACGCCCCCAGCCTGTAAACTAGTCCAGAAAGACATTGACGGCCACGACGCAGCTTCCCATCTCTGCCAGCTGGTCAATGCAGGCGTTGACATGCTTCAGGTCAGACGCTGGTCCGCTGACTCATCTCAAATCGTCCTTCTCCTTCGTATCACCACCAGGCAGGCAGTCGGAAAAAGACAGGACAATACAAAATATGAGGTGGGCATCAATCATAAGCTTTGGAATAGAAGTGTGTCTTGATTTAAAAACTTCCATTGAGGTTGCAGATCTTATCTCCGGAGGCAGGGCATTCCATAGCACCGGGGCCCGAATGGAGAACGCTCTAAAGCCTGCAGACTTCTTGGCTCTCGGAGTCACAAGTAGACCAGCATTTTCCAAGCAGAGGCTCCGTGAAGGAACATAGGGGAAATCAAATCAGAGAGATAAGAGGGTGCAAGTCCATGCAAACATTTGTATGTTAATAAGAGAACTTTAAAGTCACATCTTAAGTGGACTGGGAGCCAGTGCAAGTTGGCCAATACAGGAGTAATATGCTCAAAATTTTTTGTCTTAGTCAAAAGTCTAGCTGCCGCATTCTGAACCAGCTGCAAACTTTCAAAGCTAGACATCGGGAGACCAGAAAGCAAAATATTACAGTAATCAAGCCGAGAAGTAATAAGCGCATGAATTAAAACCTCTGCATCTGATTGGGACAGCATCGAACGAATCTTTGCAATATTACGGAGATGGTAGAAAGCTATTGTAGTAATATTTTTCACGTGTGACTGAAACGACAGATTAGGATCAAATACTGTATAGCAACTACATTTTTGACCGAGTCACTATGGGTGATATCACATTTGTCTCGGTTCAGGGCAGTGTTTGAAAAAAACTCACGACAATGAGCTAGACTAATAATCAACATTTCAGTTTTTTCTGGGTTAAGGCGTGAAAAATAGAGTGACATCCATCTTTGAATCTCAGTAAGGCAACCCTCCAGATTTCTACAACTTAACTGTCCAGTTGTCTCCAGTGGCACATACAGTTGAGTGTCATCTGCATAGCAATGGAAACTAATATTATACTTGCGGATAATGTCACCAAGCGGAAGCATATGAATACTAAAAAGAATGGGGCCAAGTACAGAGCCCTGTGGAACACCACAGGGCACATTAGAGTGTTTAGAGGTCAGATTGTCATAGTTAACACATTGCATCCTGTCTGACAGGTGGGACCCAAACCACGAGAGTACAGTTCCTGAGATACTAATGCATTCCAGACGAACAAGTAATATGTTGTGGTCAAAAGCAGCACTGAGATCCATCAGCAGTAACATTGATGAGGCACCGGAATGTATTGCTAAAAGGAGATCATTGGTTACTTTAGTCAGGGCTGTCTCAGTAGAGTGATTTGCCCTTAATGCTGACTGGACAGTTTCAAAGAGGTTATTTTCTGACATGAAGTCATTTAGCTGCTGTGCAATGACCTTTTCAAGTAATTTTGCAAAAATTGCAGATTTGACACTGGCCTATAATTACCAAGGCTTTCTGGGTCAAGGTTAGGTCGCTTAAGCGTGGGTTTAATGACGGCAGACTTGAAGGCTACAGGAAAAATACCCGAGGATAGCGATATATGAGTAATATTTAAAACTGATGGTCTTATGATCCCAAACAGATCCTTCACCAGTGAAGCTGGAAACGGATCAAGCAGGTAAGTAATTTGTTTGGCCCTACTGACCATCTGTGTTGGACTATCAAGGGACAAATCATTGAAACTTGAGAATGTTTCTGAACAACCGCCGACACGGTCCTTACCTAACACCTCCACATCTTTCAGGTAGGACGAGGTTACAGAGCGTTTATTTAAGATTTCATTCCTGATTAGTTGAATATTTTTATTAAAAAATTCCATAAAGTCATTAGCAGAATAAGTAGAACTATTTGGGCTAAGTTGTTGTCTGGTAAATTTCGCCATTGTGTCATACAAAAATTTCAGATTATTCTTATGTATAACAATAATCTAAGAGAAATCTTGGTTGTTCCCCCAATTATTCAATTGAATGTTCATAAAGTTTAGTCAGGGTAGTTTAAACGACAAACATTTGCTATTCGCTACACTTCGGTTTCATGACAAAGCTAGCCTAACTAGGCATAACTAAAAATGTGCCAGGCTTAGAATTTCAGGCAGACATCAATGACCTAATAGGTACACTTTTAATTAGCAGCGTAAAGTCTCTTTACAAACATTTGGCAGTGGCTCAGGAGGTAGAGCGCTCGTCTTGGGATCAAGAGATTGCAGTTCGAATCCCGGCTCCTCCGTGTTACATGTCGAAGTGTCCTTGGGTAAGAAACTGAACCCCTAATACCCCCAATTAGCAGGTTAGCGCCTTACATGGCTGCATGGCCGCTATTGGGAAATGTGAAGTACACTGTAAAGCGCTTTGGGAAGTCTTGAATGATTCAAGGAGGTTTTATTTTCTATGCATTTGAATATCAAAGGCTATGTATTTGATGATAATTTAAATTGCAATTTCAGGGGCACTTTTGAATTATTTTGGAATACCACTGCTACTGGCTAAGAGGATGTGCCATCTACCTCTACGGCTACACCAAACATGCGAGCACTTATCTCACATCACATGAAAACAATCAAGGACACCTCGATTGCATGAAAGCATGGACGGAACTCGCAGTGAGGTTAAGAAGTGTAGAAACTATTGCGAAGCAGGAAATGCCACTTTAGGAGGCTGAGAGTGTTAGATGGAGAGCTGTGCTGAAACGCCTCATTGCAATTGTGCAGTCACTGGAAGTTTAAAAATTGGCACTAAAGGGACACATAGAAACACTCGTCATACCATCAAGTTGGAATTTCCTCAAAGAGGTCGAACTCATGGCCAGGTTTGATGCCACTATGAAAAATCACCTTGACCATGTTGTAAGAGGAACAGCAAGTCAAAACAGATATCTAAGGCTATCAGGTACAAAATCAGCTGATTGATTTGTTGGGTTGCAAAATCCTATCTGGTCTAGTGGAAGACATCCAAAAGGTTTTTTTTTTTTAATAATTCTGGACTGCACTGATATAAGCCACACAGAACAGTTGTCAGTTGTCATTAGAGTGGTGTTGCTGATGGTGAAATCCCATATCAAGGAACATTTAATGGGATTTTTGGAGGCAGAGGAGTCCAAAGGCCAGCACTTGACATCGATGGTACTGACAAGACTTGATTTTGTATTGTATTATATTTATTCATTCAGCCAGTATAAACCATAAACATGATATACACAAGAAATCATTTGACGAGCAAACTCTCAATAATGATAATATAATAGATTTAAAAGAATAAAAGAATAGAGTAAAAACATATATTGCAGTGTATAATACAAGGTAATTATATAGAATAGTTTAAAAAGAAAGAATATGTAAATAACAAGACTAGAGTAGAATAGGTCGGAGGAACGCCGTTGGCATAATAATATGATACATAATAACCTAAACCAATTCCCGTTGAACATATGAATAGCGGAAGGGTAAAAACTCTCTTTAAGACGTGTAGTCTTGCTCACAATGGAGCGAAGACGGCGACCTAGTAATCAAAGTACCTGCGGGCAGGGTGACTGGGGACGTCTATAATTTTTAGTGTCCGTTTTCTAGTTCGATCGATGTAGATACTTTGCAGGGACAGGAGGCCAGTACCTATTATTTCCTCTTCCGTCCTCACTACTGATTCCATCTTTGGCAATTATTTTTGATTGACGGGACCAAAGCAAACTGTGATTGACCTAGTTTAAACGAATTCAATGATAGCACGATAAAAAATGACTAGAATGGATTGACGGACTCTGAATTATTTGAGTTGACGGAGGAAGTAAAGCCATTGTCTGGCTAACTTTGGAATATCAGTAGCATTGACAGTCCATGTGAGGTCAGCTGACAAGTAAGTACCCAGAAACTTGAATGAATGGACCAGTTCCACCTCACTACCATTAATTGACAGTGGCACATGCGGGGGAGGTTTAGTACAGTAATCTATTATCATCTCCTTGGTTTTACCTACATTCAATAACTAACTAACCCTAACCCTAACCCTAACTCTCATGACACCAGGTGGAAAGTGAATCAATTTCTGCTTGGTATTCAGTTTCGTCCCCATTTGAAATTAAGCCAGTAAACGTGGTGTCGTGTGCATATTTAACGAATAGTGAATGGTCAGAATTGGGTTGACAATCATGAGTGAATAGGGAAAACAAAGTTGGAGACTATGGACAGCCCAGTGTTGAGGACAATAGAACATAAATATTTCTCACCAATGCAAATGGACTTTTTTCTATTGAGAAGGAAATTTAAAATCCAATTTGATAATAAAACGTGAAAATTGAGGTCATGAAGAAGTTTAAAATGCAATTTAAAAGGAATTATAGTGTTAAAAGCCGAACTAAAATCTATGAATAAAACCCTAACGTATGAATTCCTATGCTCAAGATGACTTAGAATCTCATTAATATAAATTGAAATGGCATCATCTACACTTCTATTAGGACGATACGCGAATTGGTATGGATCTCGATTCGATGGTATAAAAGACTTCATGAATTTCAATACGATCTTCTCGAAAGTTTTCATGATCACGGACATGAGTGCTATGGGTCTATAATCGTTCAAACATGAGACATTGTTCTTCTTCGGGACCGGTACAATTGTTGCGCTTCCAACACGAGGGTACAGTAGCTGAACTCAAAGACCAATTGAAAATACCAGTAAAGACAGGAGCAAGTTGAGAAGCACACTCTTTGAGAAGGCGGTGTGAGAGTTTATCGGGGCCTGGAGATTTCCTCTCTTTCAACCTCCCGAAATCACGTCTTACCTCCTCTTCACTGATGATCAAAGGATTGTCGTCCTCGGTCACCGGGGCTGGCACTGGAGTACTACTATTGTCCTTGTCAAATCAGGCATAAAAGTCATTGAGCTGATCAGGTAGAGTAGCGTCCACATTACCAATAGTCTTCTTTGGTCCTTTGTACTGAGTTATGAGCTTCAAGTTTGACCATAGTACTCTGGAGTCCTGAGTGTCGAATTGTACCTCTACCCTATCGCGGAATGAACGTTTGTCAATGCTGATTTCGCTTGGCGGTAAGCGTCGGGGTCTGAGTCCTTGTGTCTATAGGCGGCGTCCTTGGCAACGATCAATTTCCGGATGGACCGGTTGAACCATGGTTTTGAATTGGAGTACTGAGTTTTGGACGTAGTAGGTAGACAAAGCTTCTAGCAGAAACGTACATAATCCGACACCGTGTCCGTGTACTCGTTGATGTAATTGCCGTGTTTGAGTACTTCCCAGTCTGTGCACTCCAAACATCCACGCAGTTTATCCACATCAGCTGGTGACCAGGTCAGATGTGTACGTTTGGTAGGTGGAACTTGCTTGAGCTTTTGTTTGTACGCGGGTATGAGTAGTACCGTGGAGGGATCGGAATTCCCCTGACTTAACCGGATGAGTTGGGAATTCCTTTTGAAGACTGCATGGAACAGTCACATGACAATGGGGCAAACATGAAAGGAAAACAAAAGGGAGTTCAAGCCAGACTATTGGAAGAGAACCCAAGACTTCTCTTTGTATCATGTGGAGCACATACATTGAATTTAGTTTTATGCGTTCCTGCTAAGGGCTCCCTTGATGACATAAGCTAATTTGATGTCCTACAAAAGCTTTACACTTTTTTTTAGCCTCCACCCAACAATAGGCCATATTGAAGAATCATGTGAGCATCACCTTAAAGATGAGGGCAGAAACATAGTTGGAGAGTAATATAAAGTGTTGAGCCCAATAGATCCCAGGGAGCTGCCATGAGAGATGCTTTAATTAATGTGAGAGACAACACCAAAAAAAGACCCTGTTACAAGGACTTTGTCTGAGGAAGTCGGGTCATACCGCTTTAACATCTGCATGGTTGTTTGGTATGGCAATCTATCTGCAATACAGCATGTCAGCAAACATGCAGATTGACAATATTGATGAGCAATTTGGCGATGCTCTTAAAAAGTTACAAATATAATTCTTCAATAATTTAGTGTAGAACCGCCACCGCCTGTGACTGGCTGGCAACCAGTTCAGGATGTCCCCTCCTGCCTGAAGACACCAGGGCTGGTCTCCAGTAGCCCCGAGACTCTACTGAGGATAAGCGGTGCGCAGAATGGATGGATGGATATTATTGATAATAATTAAACGTAATGCACCAAACGGTTTGGGAATCAGTATTTTTCATATGTTTTGCAGCGGATCCCTGAAAAACCCATGAAGTAAAAAATGAAAATATTGACACATTTATAAAGAATTTTAAAATACAAAATAAATTTAGCTTTTTAACCACTGAGAAGATTTAAAGTCGAACAACATCCATCCATCCATTATCTGCACTGCTTTTCGCAGTAGGGTCACGGGGGTGCTGGAGCCCATCCCAGCCATCTTCGGGCATTGGGCAGGGGACACCCTGAACTGGTTGCCAGCCAGTCGCATGGCACACAGGGACAGACAATTCGCTCGCTCATTCACACCTAGGGACAAATTGGACTGGCCAATTAACCTGACATGCATGTTTTTGGAATGTGGGAGGAAACCAGAGTGCCCGGATGTTAACCAATTTAAACATGGATCCTCTGAAAAACACGCTAGAAATATAATTTAAAATAGATAAAATAAAAGGCAATACATCAGCAGTTTCTAATTTTTAAAGATTAAATACAGTCGTAGAAGATCGCAGAGCACAGATAGGCAAAGCTCAAAATAGCACAAAGTTTGTGCCAGCAAAAAGATAATGACTTTATTTTAGTCATCAAAGCCAACAAAGAAATGGCATTTTGATTGAAAAAGTGTAACTGAAAGTGTTCGAAAAGTGCCTAAATTTGGCCATGAAAAAAGCGTATAAACCATGTAAGATGCTCCATGATTAGGGTTTGATTGCTGTAGCATCCAATGTTATACAGATGTAATGTAATTATATTCATATGTGTTTAGCGGAAAAAAGCACTTTATTCAATACGTAGTCCTGGCCTTTACTCTAATTTTAATTACATGAGCTATATAGTACAGTGTGCCATATGTATGAAAAAAAATCTCACAAAAACTATTTTTTGGGCTGCGTCTTATAGTCTGCAGGGTTCGTACAGATGCTAGGATATCTGAAAATGCTTGGAATTTAACGGGTTATCATGGTTTAAAAAGTTCCTTTATTTTAGGTAAAGTGCTGTTAAATGCTTTAAATTCTTGCCATGTTTCCTAGTTTATGTGTTGGACTAGGGTTAGGAGCTTGGGTTTTGCTTCAAATAAGGGTTTTAAATGCATATTAAGGTTCCAAAATAGGGTTGAGCTATGGTTAGAAACTAAGATTTAGGCTCCTTATTAGGGTAATAAACTGAGTTAAGGCTTCTGAAAAAGGGTTTGGGCTAGGGTTTAGAGTAAGGTGTAGGTTTGGGGTTAGAAACTAGGGTTTGAACTCCATGTTAGGGTTCTAAACTGAATTGATGGTTCCAGAATAGTTTTTGAGCTACAGTTACGGTTTGAAACAGGGTCAGGGATAAAAACTAGAGTTTCAGCTCCGTGTAAGGGTTTTAAACTGAATGAGTGGTTCCAAAATAGCTTTTGAGCTAACGTTACCATTTTAAACAGGTTTAGGGCTAAAGTCACAGCTATGGTAAGATGTAGCGCCAGAGTTTGGGCTTCATGTTAGGGTTGTAACCAATGTTATGGTTCCAAAATAGGGTTGGGGTTTGAAACTAAAGTTTAAGCTCTCGCTATTCTGTGCCGAATTTTTTCTTTTAACAGTCCTGGAAAAAATGGAGAACTGTCTTTGAAGGTCCTTAGAAAGTGCTTGATTTCACCATTAGGAATGTGTACAAATCCTGAAGCTGTCATGATGACTGATTAATTTCACCTGTGCCCGCTCATTTGGCGCCAGGCGCTGCTGGCTTCTTGATTGGTTCTCCGTCCCACTTAAGCTCCGTCCCTTAACTCGCCTGTTGTCAGTCCGTCAGCGAACCTCTGTTTCCACAAGGCAAGCATTTTAGACTCTGACTCCTGTCTGTCCCCCTTTTTCAATCGTCTTCCACCCGTCTGTCCCTGATTTCCCCATTTGTTTCCACTACGACCCGTTTTTTGACCCCGACCATGTTTTGATCTCCCGTCCCGGCTAACGACTCGTTTTGTCATCCCAACCACGTTCTGCTCTCCCGTCCCGGCTATGGACCTGTTTTTTTTCTACTACACTACGAGCTCCCGCTACGGAAGATGCACTTCCACATTCGGAACCTGTTCCGATTCTGTGAGTTGTGGGCTTGCTTCCTGCGTCCAGCGAGCACCGGATCGCGGGCACTACCTTTCCTCCATATCTCAATAAACTTGTGATTAACGTTACGCATCTGGGTTCTTATTCCGTTCTGGTCGTGACAGAAGCACCTAATAGTACGGAAAATTCGGTAAAACCTCTGTGAACATTCAGTCTAACAGCAAATTATTACCCTTTGCTGGTCCAATGTAGCGTTACCTCGTCATCCCTCACAAATGTCCCGACCTGTTCCTCTCGCCATCCGCCTCCTTCAAGCCAGGATCAAATATTAAGAAGCAAAACAGTTTGATGTGGATGAGCAACTGCCAAGGGAGGACTTAAATCTGCAATGCTTTAATGTATTTAATTTCACATCCTCTCATAGGCTTGTTTGGGATTACCCGCGGGAAGGGGTTGACGGGGTGGGGGACCTTGCAGAATGTGTGCACAGGGAATTGGCACTAATGTGTGGCAAAAGAATTAGGAACAACTTAAGAAAGAGCGCGGCAGCAACTATTTTCGCGAATGTGTTATTGTATTACATATGTTGCTAAAAGTGTGTGAAAGTTGGTCGGTAAAAATACATTTGACGGTTTAAACAGAATAGTGGAAGGATATAACTTACCCAATAAATGTCGCTGTATTCTGTCATCCCACTCAAAGCGAGTGTTAAAAGCACAACGAAAGAAGACAAAATATGGAGACTCAAAGTATCCAAAACGCAACTTCTTACTTTTGAAAAGAAGATACTTAAGAAAAGAAAAAAAGACAAATAAAAGACAAAGAGGAAATGTGGGATATAAAATAAATAAGACAAAAGTGAAACACAATAGAAAAATGGGAAGAAAAAGAATGAAGTAAAGAAGAAAAAGTACAAAAAAAGAAAAGATGAAATTGAAAATAAAATAAATCAGAAAAATTGTCAAACTCAAGTAAAAAGGAAATGAAAAATGACAATGAGAAAAAATGAAAAGAAAAATTATTTTTTCTATTTGGTTCCTTTCTTTTCTTTCTTTCATTTTTTGTCTTTTTTCTCCATTTTCATGTTTTGCTTTGAGCCAAATGTTCTTTTTATTCCAATTTCTTTTTTTGCCTCTTTTTCTTATTTCTCATTACCTATTTTTATTCCTTTATTTAAAAATGTGCTGCTTTCTGCTCACTTTTATTTTCCGTGGTTGGTCGTCTTCCTTGCATTCATTTTTGTTTGCACTACGCATTACAGCCACATCTAGTGGATAAAGATAAAACTCTGTCCCTTTCAGAAAACGAAATGCTTTTATCAGAGCTGCTTTTTTGGAAAAAAACACATTTGGCCCAACCTCACCCAGATCCTACCTTCCAAGGCCCTGACTCAATATAGTGTCAGACCCCTGGCCTACAACAACATCTTACATCAGGTTTTATTATTTAAAATAATTGACAGTCGGCCTCGTTTTCAGACACTATTTTCCTCTTATGATAGGTCCAAGCATTTTTTCAATGTACTCTGTTAAAATTGTTTTGTATTTAATGTTTTTTAAGATTTGTAAAAATTTAAATTTGTGTTTGCGTTGCTTTTCAGGGATGTGTTTCATGATAAGCCTTTTCATTTCCGAATACGTATTTTTTTTAGTGTATTCCTGTTCATTTCTTGGAGGACTATTTTTGAAACTTTTTTTTCCTTTTTTTCCTAGTTTTTCCTCCTTTTATCTTTTTTCGTTTCTTAAAGTGTTGGATGAGAAATCCCAAATTTGGTTATTCTTGGTTTACTAAATACGTTAGATTTTTATTTCAGTTTGATGAACGGTCATCCACTCTTATTTCGGTCAATCACGTTGTAGGAACGATTGCTTTAAATTCCATTTATCTGGATTAGATCTTAATTCGGTGTTTACAATTTCCCACCCAGAATTAGTTCCCAGAATATTATTTTTTTCTCTGTACTTAGTATTTATCATGAAAGAGAGCAACCCTCCAAAAATAGTGTATTTTAGCTTTTTTTGTAGTTAATTGATATTAATGAATGGTCAGTCCAAAGAAAAAAATATAGACGTATAAACAGGGTTTGGATCCAAACAAACTATGATTTATTTACAAGGAAAGGTAAGTCAAATAACAAAGTAGAAATTTGTGGCAGGAGAAATTCACATTTCTAACTACTAAAGGAGAGGAAAACATGTGCGAAAGTGGAAGAAGGGGGGATACATTTTCACCGATTGAAAGAACTCATCAATTAACCGGATTTCAAGATATCAAATGTATTTCAAGGACCAGGATTTACGTCATGGTGTGTCGGAATAAAATATTCATGCCAAACACCAAGATTAGTTTGTTGCTTTATCTTTTGTTGCGTTACCTTTAGGTTAGACAAAATTTGGACCGGCCAATTAACCTGACATTGCTTTTTTTGGAATGTGGGAGTGCCCGGAAGAAACACACGCAAGCACGGAGAGAACATGCAAACTCCACACAGGAGGTTCGATATCATGACCTCAGAACTGTGCCGCACACGCGCTAACCACTGCGCCGCTGTGCTGCCCCAGTTTATGAACCATTATACTTAATACATGCATCCTTAATAGAACAAATGGAGTGTTTCAGCAAAGTGGAGAATATAGAATAAAAAAATGTGTCCAGTTCAGGGGTCTCAAACGTGGTGCCTGCTTACCAGTGCTGGGTCATTGTGATTTATAGTAAAATATTTTTTTCAATGGGTGGTCTAGGCTATTTTAACCCTACTTCTCTCATGTTTTCTCTTTCTTGATCTTGTTCTTCTCTCTTTGTCTTTCTTTCTTTTTTACTTTGTCGTTTTTTTCTTTTTTCGTTTCATTCTTTAATTCATTCATTCGTTCGTTCGTTCGTTCGTTTGCTCGCTCGTTCGTTTGCTCGCTCGTTTGTTTGTTCATTCATGCATTCTTTCTTTCTTTCTTTCTTTCTTTCTTTCTTTCATTTTTCTTTCCTTCTTTTTTCCTTCCTTCATTCTTTTTTTCTCTCATTATTTCTCTCTCTCTCCCCTCCTCTCTCTCTCTCTCTTTCACTCTCTCCCTCTCTTTCTTTCTTTTTTATTTCTTTCTTTTTATTTTGTCATATTTTTCTTTTTTGTTTCATTCTTTAATTCATGCATTTGTTCGTTCGTTCGTTTGCTCGCTTGTTCGTTCGTTCATTCATTCATTCATTCATTCTTTCTTTTTACTTTTTTCTTTCTTTCATTTTTATTCCCTTCTTTTTTCCTTTATTCTTATTTTCTTTCATTATTTCTCTCCCTCTCCCCTCCTCTCTCTCTCTTTCACTCTCTCCCTCTCTCCTTCTCTTTCCTTCTTTCTTTCTTTCTTTCTTTCTTTCTTTCTTTCTTTCTACTTGCAATAATTAACCTGTTAAAAGCATAGTAAAAACAAGGTACTGTAAGTAGGACAAGATATGTTGTCATTTTTGAAATGCTAATCAAACTAGGTGCTCTTTGTGCTAATAAGAAGTAAAAAGTAGCTCTCAGTTACAAAAAGGTTTGAGACCCCTGGTCCAGTTCATTCAACAAGAGTGCAGTATGAACCCGTGTGTGTGATTATTGTTTGTCAAACTGTAATAAAATATAAATTTACATAAAGGGGAACACACTATTCTAGTTGTCACAGCATAAATCAACATAAAGTTATTCTTATTGACCTAAGCCCCGTTTATGAGTAAATACAGCGACAAAGCTTGAGACAAACTTGCAGTATACAGTATGTATGTGTATGTGTGTTGCTCCGGTAGGCTAAAGAGAGGATAAGGAGATCAGCAGAGTGGGGATATCACGCCTCTTAAGCGTGTATACACTTGCTAACTTTTACTTTTTTCTTGGAGAGGGCTCCCAAAATAAATCCGCTACTCATCAAAGCATGATAGACTCTCCCCACTGCCCTCTAACTTAATACCCTCCCAAGTTTTACAAATGTCAGAGTAGTACAACATTTGAGTTGTTCAGATCCGTGTTTCTCAACTGGTTTGTCGGGACCCAAACATTTTCAGTGGGTCGCTGGAATTGGCCATGGCAAAATAATACTAAGAAAAAAATGCAATGTCAATTACACTCCTTAACAGTACATTGCAATAAGGCCCTCCTCAATCTTTTCGTCCTGTTCAAGTAGCGCTTTTGAGAGGGACCCCAACTCTTGTTATTGGGATTTGGTTTTATTTCCTTTGTCTGCCCATCATAATGGGTTCCAAGAACTGGATTCTAATGGGTGCTTGAAGTCCTTGAAAATATTTTGAGGCACAAATCTGGGGAAGGATACAGAAAAAAATCTGCTGCTATGAAGGTCCCAATGAGCACAGTGGCCTCCATTATTCGTAAATGGAAGACATTTGGAACCACCAGGACTCTTCCTAGAGCTGGCCAGCCTTCTAAACTGAGCGATCGGGGAGGAAGGGCCTTAGGCAGGGATGTGACCAAGAACTCGATGGTCACTCTGTCAGAGCTCCAGCGTTCCTCTGTGGAGAGTGGAGAGCCTTCCAGAAGGACAACCATCTCTGCAGCAATCCACCAATCAGGTCTGTATGGTAGAGTGGCCAGACGAAAGCCACTCCTTAGTAAAAGGAACATGGAAGCCCGTCTGGAATTTGCCAAAAAGCACCTGAATGACTCTCAGACCATGAGAAACAAAATTCTCTGGTCTGATGAGACAAAGATTGAACTCTTTGGTGTGAATGCCAGGCGCCATGCTTGGAGGAAACCAGGGACTGCTCATCACCAGGCAAATACCATCCCTACAGTGAAGCATGGTGGTGGCAGCATCATGCTGTGGGGATGGTTTTCAGCAGCAGGAACTGGCAGACTAGTCAGGATGGAAGGAAAAATGAATGCAGCAACATATAGAGATATCCTGGATGAAAACCTGCTCCAGAGCACTCTTGAACTCAGGCTGGGGCGAAGGTTCATTTTCCAGCAGGACAACGACCCAAAGCACACAGCCAAGATCTCAAAAGATTGGCTTCAGAACCACTCCGTGAATGTCCTGGAGTGGTCCAGCCAGATTCCAGACTTGAATCCGATCGAACATCTCCGGAGAGATCTGAAAATGGTTGTGCACAAACGTCTCCCATCCAACCTGATTGAGCTTGAGACTTATTGCAAAGAAGAATGGGCAAAACTGTCTAAAGATAGGTGTTCTAAACTTGTGGGATCATATTCAAAAAGACTTGAGGCTGTATTTGCTGCCAAAGGTGGATCAACAAAGTATTAAGCAAAGGCTGTGAATACCTATGTAAATGTGATTTCTTAGTTTTCTATTTTTAATAAATTCAAAAAAAGTAAAAAAAAAAACGTTTTCACATTGTCATAATAGAGTATTTTGTGTAGAATTTTGAAATAAGAGATTAAATTAATACAATTTGTAATGAGGCTGTAACATAACAAAATGTGGAAAAAGTGAAGCGCTGTGAATACTTTCCGGATGCACTGTATGTGGCTATTTTAAAGCAGTTTTAGGGAGTTGCTTATAGGCAGTAGATACGGAATTTGAAGCTGTTCTGGTTTTGCTGGTCAATTTGTTTTTGTTTTGTTTTTTTAAGAAAAAAATGTGAATATATTCTACTATTTCTGCTTCAAATGGTACAATCCTTTCATTCAATACATTTAAGAAGTGGATTTGTTTCTGGATTTAAGTCACAGCGTGTCATAAGGGTGGAATGGTGGTATAAAAAGTCAGATCAGTAGTGAACCAGTGGTTTAGAGCAGGGGTGTCAAACTTATTTGAGCAGGGGGCCACATCCTAGAAACAAAAACTCACAAGGGCCAGACGAGTACATCAAAGAAAAAGACAAAGGAAAAAAGAAAGAGACGGAAAAGAGGGATAAAAAAGAGAGAGAGAACAAGAAAAACAGAGTAAAAGAGAGAAAAGGAAAGAGAGAGAGAGAGAGAGAGAGAGAGAGAGAGAGAGAGAGAGAGAGAGAGAGAGAGAGAGAGAGAGAGAGAGAGAGAGAGAGAGAGAGAGAGAGAGAGAGAGAGAGAGAGAGAGAGAGAGAGAGCATGTGGATATGTTTCAAAATGCGCCCCTTTTTTCTTTTGTGCTTCTCTCAGCATTGTGTCGTGGGCCGCAGTAAAACCCTTGGCGGGCCTGATATGCCTTGTGGGCCACACTTATGACGACTTTGGTTCAGAGCAAACACAAGGAAGTACTTTAATCTCATGATGAGTTGCTTACTTATCAGAGGCATAAAAAGTTGGTGAAGGGACGGCAAAAGAGGAAAGGGGTTTCACATTTCTGTACGGTTCAAAACCTTCGGCAAAAGAAAGAGAACTTGGCTCCAATCCCATCTCGCGTTTGCGTTCGGGCCAAGGGTTGCGCTGGCAGAGGGCCTGAGCCCGTAAATTGGATATTAGGCGGGTTGCAGGAGCGGGGGTTGATATAAAGGAGCCAGTGTGTTCTTACGAGTCACAGGGGAATTATGGCCGCTCTGCCCAGCAAAGGCGTCTGGGCCGCATAGATGCTCATCTCAGACTTCCCCAAGTTTACAATAGGATTTTCCAGCTGCAAGCTCCCGTTTGAATACACGCAACCCCAATTGTTAAGTGGAATTCTCCCTCTTTTCTTCTCTAATAAACACTTTTGCCTGCCCTGCTTCCCGTGGACCCTTTGGTTCGACAAAATATGCAGTACGTTTATCCTTTCTCCAAAAAAAGGGAAAAAATTATGATTAGATTATAAAAATGTGTCACTGGGTCTGTCGCCATCACCGCATGCATTGTCAAGTATATTAGTTTTATTATTTGAGATAAAAGAGTGGATGTCACTCAATTTCCTGCGTCTTAACTCTGAAAAGACTGAAATGTTAGTTATTGGTCCATCTAAGTCCCGTGACTTATTCTCTAAAACCGCTGTGAACATAGACAATTGCCACATCACACAGAGCGACTCACTTAAAAATGTAGGTGTCATTTTCGACCCCGATCTGTCCTTTCAAACACATGTGAAGAAAATTACTAGAACCGCTTTCTTCCATCTCCGTAACATTGCTAAAATTCGTCCTATACTTTCTCAGTCGGATGCGGAAATCATAATTCACGCGTTTGTTACCTCCCGTCTCGACTACTGTAATGCACTACTTTCCGGTCTTTCGATGACCAGACTCAAGAGTCTTCAGCTGGTAAAAAATGCTGCAGCGAGGCTTTTAACAAGGACAAAAAAGTACGATCACATCACCCCAATTTTGGCTAACCTGCATTGGGTCCCTGTTAGCCTAAGATGCGATTTTAAGGTTCTCCTATTACTATACAAAATCATACATGGACTCTCCCCCTCATATCTTTCGGATTTGATTTCCCCCTATGTCCCGGCCCCGAAGCCTTCGTTCCGAGAGCGCCGGTCTCCCGGTGATCCCAAGAGCCAAGAAGTGTTCCGCTGGTTCGAGAGCGTTCTCCATTCGGGCACCGGTGTTGTGGAATGCTCTTCCCCCTGAGATACGATCTGCAACCTCAGTGGAAATGTTTAAATCTAAGCTTAAAACTCACTTCTACTCTATAGCATACGAATAACCTAAACATCTTATATGTAATAACTTGTGAAGCTCTTAGAGACTATTTGTGATTAAGGGCTATACAAATAAAAATGACTTGACTTGACTTGACTTATTTAATCAGCACATCAATACTTTGATAATCACTTTATAAATTCAGTTGTTATAAATGCACCTTATGCTTATTCACGTATGTCAAGTAAAGTCAAGTCATGTTTATCACAAGAAGTCTCAAAAGGCTGTACAGACTATAGACTATTACAGACTACAGACTATAATCATAACATCCCCTGATCTAAAATGTTAAAGTTAAAACTTATATAAACTCTATGTTGGCAGAATTACTCAAATAAAAACAAGCATTAAGGTAAATAAAATTCCCAAGCGGGGGAGTACTGTCCGGTGGCCCATCCGGGCCAGAATCCCGGCAGCACTGACCCCTCCCGTGTGTGTAATTGACTTTATTCACACTGGAAACAGAAAAATACACCGGAAATGCGACTTCAAAATAAAAGAGTACAAGACTGATAAACGTACAAGAGATGCAATTGGACTGATTATTGAAACGTTACTTCATGTGTGTGTGTGTGTGTGTGTGTGTGTGTGTGTGTGTGTGTGTGTGTGTGAAAGATCGTTTTTATATTTAGGAATATAAAAACAAGTTATATTCACACAGTGAATTCTGAGAAATATTACAACCAAAACGACCAACCTATCAAAAACCTATGTGAGGGCAAGGAAAAACTCTAAACCTCAGCATGATAAAGTATATAATTTCTGTATTAATTTGATGTTTCAAGGTTTCGGTTTTCAGATACTTACCCAGTATTGTTTCCAAGTGCCCTTGAGTCTTATCATACTTTATCAGAACCCCGCAATAAACAGTTACATCCAGTCTGAACCAATTTTTTTTAGTGAAGGTGTCTTGTCTTACTTGAAAGTGTTGTTAAATGTAGACGTATGTATGGCAGTGAATGGAGGACAATAGATCTTGAAGTAAATATCACGTGGATGCAACTGGGAGGCATCTTGAGTGATGTATCCTGAGTCCATGGAGTGTTTCGGGCCTCGGAATTTTACACATTCTTGCCCAGGTGACCCAGCCGAGGTTCACGCCCTAATAGCTGTGCACGGATCTGCTCTTTTGAGCCACAGCCACTTGGTGGCTTTCTCTGCGCCTTTACTTACTGATATAGTGGCCTTCTTCTTTGCTGCCCCCGCCACCCCCAATGGTCCTAGGCCTTTGCTAAAGGATTATCCAGCAAAGCCTCTGCAGCCAACTTCTATTGGCTTGTAGAAGATCTTCCAGCCTTATTCCCTGCTCACTTCCACCAATTCCTGGTACTTTGCACGTTTCCTTTCGTTGGTTTCCCCAATGCGCTCTTCTCAGCAGTTCCCGCATGACCAGATGTTTTGAAGCCTCAGAAGTCATGATCATGTTTGGCTGGAGGAATGTTACTGCGATCTGTTGGGGAAACATAAGATGTTTTTCCAGGTTGACGCTCAACGACCAATCAGAGGCATTGTAGAGGAGTCCTTACGTTCTCTTTGAACATGCCTGGGTTCTGACTCCTGCCTTGATGAAAGGGACAGCCGTGCTCTGGGCTTGAGGGTGTTTACTTGGGTTAATAGCCAGTGCTATGCTCTCAGCAACTGCTTTCAGAAACTTTTCTTGCGCCAGGGACTTTGGGCAGCTGCTGAGGAGATGTTTCAAGGAGCCTCTTCCAGAGAAGAGGAGACAAAAAGGTGTCTCACTCTTACCCCACACAGGTAGATTTGCTGGGCTTGGGAAGATGTCGTAAACGTCCTGCATCAGGAGCTAGATACGGTGAGCCTGCATGATCACAGGTTCTGTCTGTCTGCTACTAGTGCGGGAATACTAAGAAATGCGACTACAAAACTAGAGTAATACTACAAAAACACTACAGAAATACCACAAAACGAATTAACATTAAAAGTACTCTACTACTGCAAAACTAAATATCAAATGGAGTTTTTTCTTTGCAAAACCAATTTGATGAAACTAATCTATTCTAAAACAAATATAAAGAAATATAATATGGAGATGCCTACACATATATTTATTCATAAATGGAAACAATTGGACAGGTCACAAAACTTGGGCCCCTGGGACAAATCTTTTAACCTGATGTGCCCCCTGACTCCAAGCAATTGCCCACCCCTGTCGTGACGTATGGAATATATGTCTTAAGTCTACAAATCAGCACTTCCATTAAGATTGCAGATCATATTTCAGAGAGCAGAGAATTTACATAACGGGGACCTATAATGGAGAACGCTCTCGAGTCAGCAGATTTCTTCTTGGCTTTTTGAATCACTAGTTGGATCCAACATGGCGGCGCATGGATACATGCTTGCGGCTCGTTGTCCAGCTAATCTTCTATTTATTGCCGTTCTCTTGTCTTTTTTGCTTTCACTTTTGGACACATGTGTGGCCAAAAATACTTACAGTAGGGACGAACTTATTCGGTTGGGTGGGCGTCTAAATTTCGACTTTTCGGGCACTTTTTATACCGCCTATGATATACCGAGCGAACTTCAAAGAGAACCGGCATCCTTGTGGACGGCTATTCCGCTTAAACGACGACAACGGCGCCGTAAGGACAGAAAACAGAAGCGTGGTTGCCGTGCAGGCAGATGTGTGAAGCGTGCGAAGTCTAAGCAGCAAGATGGACGCGAGGAAGGACGCGAGGATGTAACTAATTCCACCATTCATCCCTCGCCGGACAACCCACACGAAAAGCCACAAGAGCGGCAGCTTTTGAAGATTTCGACAAAGACTACAAAGAGTTCAGCTAAGTCAAATGATTCAGCAAAGCTGAAATTTGGTCTGTTAAATATTGGATCGCTTGCTCCAAAAGCTTTACTTGTTGATAACATTATTCGTGATTATAAACTTAACTGTATGGGTCTGTGTGAAACTTGGTTACGCCCGGATGAGTACTTAGCGCTAAATTATGCTTCTCCCCCAGACTACGAGAGTAGCCATATAGCACGCACGTTGAAAAGGGGTGGTGGTGTTGCGCTAATTTCTGAAAAATCGCTCAAATTTAATCCACGTACCTCTAATAATTACAAGGCGTTTGAGGCTCTTGTGATGCGGTCCTCTCTATTGTCAATTTATGTAATAACTATCTATCGTGCACCTGGGCCATACACAACTTTCTTAGACGAATTTGCTGAACTTTTGTCTGAACTTGTAATCTATGCAGACAAAATTATAATTATGGGAGACTTTAACATTCATATGAACTCCCCACTCAATTCACTTCTCTAATTGATTCAGGTCTCTAATTGATGCATTTGGCTTTAATCAACTGGTTGATTTGCCAACCCATAAAAATGGGAACACGCTAGACTTGATTCTGACTCGAGGAGTTTTAACCTCAATGATTATGGTGTTACCGTGTACTACCGTTATCTCGGATAATTATTTAGTTACATTTGAGGTGCTAGCTAATTGTAGTGTTAAAAAAGCTGAAGTATTTAGCGGACGCAATATAAGCACTGGCACAGTTTCTGAGCTCTTTGAACTCCTTCCTGGAGCAGTTGCGTCCTTTCCTACATACAATGGCTCGATTGACTCACTCATGAATGAGTTCAATACCACCCTGACTAGTGTGCTGGATTCAATAGCGCCCATAAAACTAAAATCACGTCCTAAAAGACGCACGCCTTGGTTTACTGATGAAACTAGAACCCTTAAACAAGAATGCAGGAAATTGGAAAGAAAATGGCGCGCTACCAAGCTTGAGGTTTTCCATCAAACCTGGTGTGACAGCTTGCCTCTGCAAAATCGGCTTACCTTTCGAAGGTGATTGCGTCTCAAAAGAACAATCCCAAAGCCCTTTTTGACACTGTAGCATCGCTTACAAGGCAACAGACTATCGCAGATAGTTCGAAACACTCTGCTCAGGACTTAATGGTCTTCTTTACTAAGAAGATTCAATGCATACAGGAAGAAATTGCTAAAGAAATTATTAATACCACACATATTAAAGGACTGAAATTTACAGATGCACGACAGGGTGGCTGCCTTGGGAAAATGGCCGGTTTTAGTGAACTGTCACTTGATGATCTCAAACAGGTGGTAAATGCGGCCAAACCGACAACTTGCCAGTTCGACCCGCTCCCAGGTTCACTTATTAAAAGTCTTTTTGGCGTCCTTGGACCTTCAGTTCTAAATATTATAAACATATCACTCTCCTCAGGTGTAGTTCCAGCAGCTTTTAAGTCCGCCGTTATTAAACCCACACTGAAACGACCCAACCTTGATCCAGAAATATTAAGTAATTACAGACCTGTGTCAAACCTACCTTTCCTCTCTAAAGTACTCGAAAAAGTAGTGGCACAGCAGCTGAATGCTTTCATATCCGAGAATAACCTTTTTGAATCCAAGCAATCAGGATTCAGGGCTAACCACTCTACTGAGACAGTTCTGATCAAGGTAACAAATGATCTCCTAATGTCAATGGATTCTGGCGCTTCATCACTTTTGCTGCTGCTGGATCTTAGTGCTGCTTTTGACACAGTGCACCACAATATACTACTAGAACGGTTGGAAAAATGGATTGGTCTCTCAGGAACCGTCCTCTCGTGGTTCAGATCCTACCTCTCAGATAGGACGCACTGTGTTAAATATGGTGAAATGACATCTGAGCCCTTTAATGTTACCTGCGGTGTTACGCAGGGTTCAGTGCTTGGCCCCCTTCTTTTCAACATTTACATGCTTCCATTAGGTGACATTATTCGCAAGTACAATATCAGCTTCCACTGCTACGCAGACGACACTCAACTCTATCTTCCGTTGGAGGAATCTTCCACACTAAACTGTGGAAATTTGGAGGCCTGCCTCACTGAGATAAAAGAGTGGATGTCACTCAATTTCTTGCGTCTTAACTCTGAAAAGACCGAAATGTTAGTCATTGGTCCATCTAAATGCCGTGACTTATTCGCAAAAACTGCTGTGAACATTGACAAATGTCACATCACACAGAGTGACTCAGTTAAAAATTTAGGTGTCATATTTGACCCTGATCTAACCTTTGAGATGCATGTAAAGAAAATTACTAGAACCGCTTTCTTCCATCTTCGTAACATTGCCAAAATCCGTTCAATACTGTCTCAGTCTGATGCGGAAACTATAATTCATGCATTTGTTACCTCCCGTCTCGATTACTGTAATGCACTACTCTCCGGTCTCCCCAAGTCCAGAATCAAGTCTCTTCAGCTAGTACAAAATGCCGCAGCGAGGCTTTTAACTAGGACAAAAAAGTACGATCACATAACACCGATTTTGGCTAACTTGCACTGGCTCCCAGTGAGCCAAAGATGTGACTTCAAGGTTCTCTTAGTATTGTACAAAATCATACATGGACTTGCTACCTCTTATCTTTCAGATCTGATCTGCCCCTATGTCCCGGTCCGAAGCCTACGATCTGAGAGTGCCGGTCTTCTGGTGATCCCGAGAGCAAAGAAGTGTTCTGCTGGATCGAGAGCGTTCTCCATCCGGGCACCGGTGCTGTGGAATGCTCTTCCCCCTGAGATCCGATCTGCAACCTCAGTGGAAATGTTTAAATCTAAACTTAAAACTCACTTCTACTCCATTGCATATGAATAATAACCTACTCTTCTTGTCGGCTGAAAAATAGTCTGTGTAACATAGTGTACTAATCTGTGAAGCCCTTAGAGACTTATTGTGATTAAGGGCTATACAAATAAAAATGACTTGACTTGACTTGACTTGACTAGTAGACAAGCATTTTCTGAATGGAGGCTCTAAGAAGGAACATAGGACACAATCAAATCAGAAAGATGAGAGGGAAAGACTATGCAACTTTTTGTATGTTAGGAAGCGAACCCCGAAATCTCAACTTAAACCATCAGGAAGCCTGTGCATGGCAGCTAAAATTTGGTTAATTTGAGTGAACTCTCTTGTTCTAGTAAAAATATCTCACTGCAGTATTTTGCACCAGCTGCAAACTTTGAATGCTGGAGATCAAGAGTTCAGAGAGCAATACATGGCATTAATAATGACTAGAAATATAGGTAAGCTCGCTGGTATTGAAGCGCGAACCAGTCCGATCCCGACCAAATATCTTGATTTGAGGGACCGAGTCCGAAACAAACCCGATTAGAATTGTCATCCGGGTTTAGGTTAGGCTCGGGTTTAAGATCTTACCTCTAACTAGAAGTAACAAAAGCCTGAATGAAAATCTCAGAAGAAGTTTGGATAAAGAATCAGACACATATTCACAATGATGTGAAGTAGGTGGGTGTATTGATCTAAATATCAATATTGTCAATTCTAAGTAAGTAATTGGTTTCGATCAATACTATTGTCCTGGGATTGATACTTCACCCCTCCACCATTTTCTTCAAAGCACTGCTTCTATATCAAAATAGTAAATGTTTCACCCAGCTGGAACAATAGCATTAAGCCTTACCTAGTCCGAGGTCAAATAGGATCACGATCTGAAAAACTAAACATTGTATTTTACATATTTATGTATGTTTCGAAAAACGGCTCTTTGGAGAGGACCAGTTCACAGACTTGAAAACTTTAAAACCGTGTATTTTATTTTTTAAACATTGTACAGGAAGTGTAAATATTTGACCTGTCTTTTCAGAAGTCAATCGTTGACTGTGTACACTTGACCGTGATAATCGCGCATAAAAATGAATTCCGATTGCATTTATGTACGTTTATTTCCGGCTCTGATTTTAATACAGGACATAAAATGGCATAATATTCTTCCAGGGATTTCATTGACTAACCATGCAACATTTGAATCGGTTATTATTGGCAAAATATTTTTGAGGCTGAAGTATGTCATGTAGTTTTTTTCAATACAGGCCGTCATAGGGTGTCACAGGCTTGAAAAATAGCTTGCAATTGGCTGAGACGGGTGTCAATCAAAACGTCAGAGGCTAGCAGCCAAATTGGAAGTCATCTGACGAGTTTGTTTTTTTTAAAGGGGAATTATGAAGCAAAACAAATTAATTACAACAACAACTGTGTATTCTTTTAGGTGGATTTTTTTTATCTATCTGCATTGTGGTGTTTTGGTTTTTACACAGTTGGATTCACTGTTCTATCGTGAATGTAACTAGATCATCTTTGTGTATAATCATTTCATGAGTGGAATATCACAGCACTTTTGGTTGAGTTATACTCGCTTTGTAGTTTCAGGATATCTCATTTCAGACTAATTCTAATATTTCCGTAATGATTATATCGCATATCTCGAATCTCACAATTAAACTATCCATAATATGTGGCATGTAGTATTTCAGGTGGCATTGTCAAGATGCAACTTTCTGTCTTGACAATCTGACGGCTCGCCATTGGGCCGTCGGAACATGAAAAGTTTAACTATCAATTCTAGGTACATTATTAAAGCAAGTTGACTTGTAAATGTGAGAATACAGAACAAGAAAGGGGCTGTGTCAAAACGTTGCAGATGATCGATGGCGGCTATGAAGGTACCGGTAAAGGAAACGACAAGAAAGGAGAAGCGAAAACCGCGGCCAGCAAAGTCCCATGGAAGGTTTCTGCTAATTCTTCCATATCTAAGCCTCTTTGCACAAACTTCTTTTGTCTTCCAAGTCGCAGTCATTAGAGCCTAATCCTATCAAGCGGAGGCTAATCTGAGGCCACGGGGTTCAGCCCCCCTCAGCTCCGTCGGCCGGCCTCTTACATGCACGCATATGCATTTCTGCAGAGACAACCAGTTACTCCAAATAGAGTAGGGGTCTGGAACTCGCAACCCGGGGGCCAATTGCAACCTGCGCGGTGATAGTTTGAGGCCCTGACTTTATATGAGAGTCTAAAAGGTCAGTGTGTAATAGTGAGGCAAGATCAGATATATAGATTTGAGCAATAGATTATACAATACAGGTTTTACACACACACACACACACACACACACACACACACACACACACACACACATATATATATATATATATATATATATATATATATATACACACAGTGGAACCTCGGTTCTCGACCATAATCCGTTCCAGAACCCTGTTCGAAAATCGATTTGTTCGCTCACCGAAATCATTTTTCCCATTAAAAATAATGTATATAGTTTTAATCCGTTCCAACACCCTGAATGTTTACCTTGAATGTTTAACGTAAACATAAAGCTAGCCCAGGCTAATCGTACATCCGCGTTATCGTAATCTTCTGTACGAAAGATTACACAAACATGAACGTGTAAAAATAAAAAAAATGAAAAAAAAATATTATTAAATTAGTACCCGGAGACAAACGGGAGCAGAAACGGGACAGGCGGGAGTCAGGGTAAAAAAAAAGAGGCTTGCCTTGTATAAACAGAGGTTCGCAGACGGACTGACAACTTGGGATTGACAGGACTGGGTTCAAACAAGGACAGGGAGCCAATCAGAGCCCACAGCGGTTGGCGCTAAATGATCGGGCAAAGGTGATTCACATCCGTGATAATCACACTATGTAATAAGGGTATGATTAAATACTAAAATTAATATTCCTGGAAAACTAATGTGATAGTGACAACATACTCATTGACACATTTTAATAATCTAACAGCACATCCCTGACGACCTATTCTGGTCTACCAACACCAGGCTTGTGGTGGGGAAGACCGAGCAGCTTGGACTCCATTTTCTAAAGGTTTTCAGGAGAAACAACCTGGAACATAAGTTGCTGGTGTCCTTCTACAAAGCCACAACGGAAAACATTCTGGCATACGGCATCGCAGTGTGGTATGCTGGGAGTATGGCAAAAGACAAGAAAAACATTCAGAAAGTAATCAACACAGCCCGAAAGATAATCGGCTGCTCTCGGCCCAGTTTAAAAGACATTGCCGGCTTGCGGTACTGTAGCAAAGCTATCAAAATTATATAAGGCATTTCCCACCCTGGCCACGTCTTCTTAAACCTGTTGCCATCCTGTAGGTGCGACTGGTCCCTCGAAACTAGGACAAGGAGGCTCAGAGACAGCTTCTTACCTAGGGCGATAACCACCTCAACATACTCAAAAAACTGTGAAAACAAATCTTGGTACTTATTTGTTCCAAAGTAAACTTTGAAAAAATATATAGACTACTTCACAAAAATTAAACTGTGGAAAAAGATATACTTTTGACGTAACTGGGAAAAAATATATACCTTGTGGATTGAATTGTTTTTTTTTTGTTTTTAATTGCTGCTGCTGGACGCAATTGCACTCATTTTCATTGAACTATTGTTACAATGCACTATTCTTTTTCATTGCATTATTATTATAACCTAAGACACTTTTCTAAGGAATAGGTTGTTATTATTATTTATTTCCCCTATAGATCCTCATAGTTTTTTACCATTTTTCTCTTCAAAATATTTATTACACCGGAGATCAAAAGTGGAGAACAACTTTTAAAAAATATATAATTTTGAAATAATCCCATACTCACTGCTCAGCTGTTTAGGGAAAATGTATTGTGTCCACAGTATATCATAGTACAAAACATGAAAAAATGTATTTCACCACCGAAATGTTTTTTTTTTTTTTTTTTTTTTTTTTCAGAAAAAAGCACTGATCAAAATGAGAAAATACAATGATAAAATTTTAGTCTTTGGCGTGGGATTTTTTTTTTTTTACATCAGTCAGCCATTAGTAAGAAGTGTACAGGCTTTTGCTGGGAATGACTTTAGCACATCTGTGGCCACAGGATAAAACTCTCACACTGCTCTGGTGTGTTTTTGATCAATTCTTCTTTTAGCTTCTTCAACAGTTCGGTGATTGTAATGGCTTTCTTGACCATAACTTTATCACCAAGAATTTTCTAGGGGTTCTCTAGTGACTTGAGATCAGGATTTTGGGCAGGCTATGCCATTAATTTAATGGTGTTTCCTTCAAGGACATTTTTTACCAGTTTTGCTGTGTGACATGGAACATTTTCTTGCATGAAGACTGCAGGCTTATCAGGCGATAAACCCATGTAAGGAACCATGTCCTGTTCAAAAACGTTCTGATACACATTTGCATTTACTCACCATGCTCTTTTTCTTTAATTTATTTGTCTGCTAATGAGAGGTTTGATGCCTGCAGTTTGGGACATCAGTCAAAACGCTCTTCAGATTCAGATTCAGATTCAGATGTACTTTATTATCATTCTAGTACACGTGTATACAGAACGAAATGTCGATACATCTGACCCGCACAGTTTCCTTGAATGTACAAATATAAATAAAATGTTGTATTGAGTTGGAGTATTGAGGACTAATAATATACTAAATAATTATGGCTATGTATAGTATTTTACAGTAGTGCAAAGAGTAGTGCAAAGAGTGCAAGAGGAGCAGCTAACCAGATGTGCAAAATGGGCAGTCAGGTAAACAAGTCAGGTAAACAGTAACAATAACACTGTAGTACAATAGTGCAGAGGAGGACAGGTGTGCAAGGAGTGGCTAGCTATAAAGAACTGCCAGTAGTGCAAAAAAGTCAAACAAAACCATCAGATGTACAGATTAGCAGCAGTTTAGATTTACTATGTGTTTGATTGACCATTTAACAGTCTAATGGCCAGGGGGACAAGACTATTGTGGAACCTGGTGGTCCTGCACCGCACACTGCAGTACCTCTTCCCAGAGGCTAGCAGAGTGAACAGTCCATGATGGGGGTGAGAGGGGTCCCTGATAATGTTCTTGGCTTGGGATAGGCAGCGCTTCTGGCCAATGTCCTGAATGGAGGGGAGAGAAGTACAGATGATTTTCTCTGCTGTTCTCGTCACCCTCCTCACACTACCCCAGTCGGAAGCGCTGTAGCCTCCACACCACACAGAGATACAGCTGGTCAGGATACTCTCTATGGTGCCCCTGTAGAATGTGATGAGGGAGGGTGGGGGCAGGTGGGCTCTCCTCATCCTCCGCAGGAAGTACAGGCGCTGCTGTGCCCTCTTCACCAGTGATGCAGTGTTCACGGACCAGGTGAGTTTGTTTGTAATGTGCACCCATAGGAACTTGATACTGTTGACAACCTCCACAGCCTTGTTGTTGATGCAAAGTGGGGCATGGTTGGGCTGTTTTTTCCTGAAGTCAATAATGATCTCTTTAGTTTTGTCAACATTCAGGACCAGGCTGTTGTCCCTGCACCAGCCCACTAACTGCTCCACCTCCTCTCTGTAGGCCAGGTCGTTGTCGTCCCTGATGAGGCCCACCACTGTTGTGTCGTCCGCAAACTTCACAATGTGGTTTGTGGCTGACCTAGGGACGCAGTCGTGTGTCATCAGGGTGAACAGCAAGGGGCTCAGGACACAGCCTTGGGGGGAGCCCGTGCTGAGGGTGATGACATTGGAGATGTTCTGACCAATCCGCACTGACTGGAGTCTGTCAGTGAGGAAGTCCAGCAGCCAGTTCCGCAGGGGGGTGTTGAAACCCAGGAGTCTCATTTTGTCTACCAGGTGTTGTGGGATGATGGTGTTGAATGCTGAACTGAAGTCCAGGAACTGCATCCGCACATGGGTGTTCTTCTCCTCTAGGTGTGTCAGGCTCAGGTGAAGCGCAGAGGAGATGGCATCCCCGGTGGAGCGGTTTGTCCGGTAGGCAAACTGAAAGGGGTCGAGTGAGGAGGGGAGACTGGAGGTGATGTGCTCTTTAACCAGTCCCTCAAAGCACTTCATTATGATGGGAGTCAGTGCAACGGGCCGGTAATCGTTCAATGATAAGATCTGGGGGTTCTTTGGCACTGGGATGATGGTGGCAATCTTGAAGCATGATGGTACCGTGGATTGGTCTAGGGAGGTGTTGAAAATGTCTGTTAGTACACAAGCCAGCTGATCGGCGCACTCCCTAAGGACCCGCCTTGGAATGTTGTCCGGGCCTGGAGCCTTCTGTGTGTTGACCCTTCACAGGGTCTTCCTCACGTCAGTTGAGTCCAGGAGGAGTGCTCTTTCGTCCTGATGTGGGACCGCTTTCGTTGCAGGGGTGCCATTTTGTGCCTCAAACCTCCCAAAGAAGTTGTTCAGGTCATTCAGAAAGTCCATGCTAGTGTCCTGCACTGGGGCGGTGGTTGGCTTGTATCTGGTGATGGCCTGAATGCCTTTCCACATATTCCTGGTGTTGGTTGTGCTGAGGAAAAGGTCCTGGATTTTTTGACTGTGCGATCGCTTTGCTAGTCTGATAGCACGGTTCAGGTTAGCCCTCGCTGATCTCAGCGCCTCCTCATCACCAGATTTAAAGGCAAGGTTCCGTGCCTTTAGCAATTTGCGTATCTCAGCAGTCATCCAGGGCTTCTGATTGGCACAGGTGCAGATGGTTTTGGTGTTGCTGACGTCTTCTGCGCATTTACTGATGTAAGCTGACACAGACATGGCGTACTCATCTATGTTTATTTTGTTGTTGTAAGTGGCAGCCAATTTAAACATGTCCCAATCTGTGCATTCAAAGCAGTCCTGTAGTGCCTCCATTGCCCCCTCAGTCCACACCCTCACCTGCTTCACTGTAGGTTTTTCTCTGGTCAGCAGGGGCTTGTATGCAGGAATTAGCATAACTGAAAGGTGATCTGATGAGCCAAGGTGGGGGCGGGGGGCTGCTCTGTATGCTCCTCTGATATTTGTGTAGGCCAAGTCTAATGTGTTCCTACCTCTTGTAGCAAAGTAGACATGCTGGTGGAAATGCGGGAGAACTGTTTTAATGTTGGCCTGGTTAAAGTCCCCCGCCGCAATAAAAATGCATTCGGTGTGAGCATGCTGCAGTTCACTCACAGTTCGGTAGAGAACATCCATTGCCTCCTTTGTATTAGCGCTGGGGGGCACGTACACGGCAGTAATGATGGTAGCACTAAACTCCCTCGGTAGGTAGAAGGGTCTGCAAATCACCGTCAAAAGTTCAATGTCTAGTGAGCAGTGATTCGAGATTACCCTAGCATTTCTACACCAGTTGTTGTTGGTATAAATGCATAGTCCGCCACCCCTGCTCTTACCGGTGAGTTCGCCTCTTCTATCAGCGCGGAAAGCAGTTAGCCCAGCAATGCTAACAGCGTCATCCGGGATAGATGAGTTTAGCCATGTCCCCGTCAGAATTATAGCGCAACAGTTCGTCATCTCGCGGTTTGATGTAAGTTCCACTTGTAAATGGTCCAGTTTGTTATCCAGGGAGCGAACGTTGGAGAGGAAAATGGATGGGAGAGGCGTTTTGAAGGGTTTAGCCTTCAGCCTAGCCGTTAGCCCGGCCCGACAACCTCGCTTCCGCCTCCGGTCACAGCGCCTCCTCTTGCCACTTTTCTTCGCTGCTTTGTAGGCCGCTGGGTCTTGTTGACGTAGCACAGATCCATACCATATTTCGCACCGAACAGGGGAGCAATTACAGCTAATTTTTCAATTGTTAATAAAATGTTCCTTAATTTTGATCTCCAGTCACACAAACATTTAATTTTTCGTTAAATGAAATGTTTAGTGCCAAACGGTTTTGCACCAGCTCTTTTTAAAAATGTTGTTTTATATGTGTGTTTTACTTTGTAATTAATTATTAAATTAACCATGACGAAACTCAGTTTTGCTTCAGTGGTAATTCTAAATACCCACACTTGTTTGTTTGGGTTTGTCGTAAGGCGGCCGCAGCAAAAGGGCAACTGCGCCCTACCATGTGTTGCGCCCTGTATGTGCTGAATACAGAAATAGAACCATCTACGGAGACTGCGGCTTTTAACATGGTACCCTATATGCTCAAGAAAATATGGTCATTGGTATGTGTTGGCCCTGCGCTAGCCGCTCATCAATAGCGCTCACATTCCGGCATAGCTTGTTCTGCCTCAGCCATCATCATCATCACTCTGCACTTTATTTCTGCCAGAACGACGGCTGCGAGATTAGTTATTGATCTGCCGGCGTATAAATTATGCTCAAGTGAATGGAAACGACACAGAGCCGATAGATCGGCTATTGACCCATTCCGATTTATCTTACTATTCCCGCTGAGTCCGCCGATGTCTTGCCGCAGAATAATGAGAGTAAGGGAATGTTTACAACCAAGCCAGCACGTTTGGTGATCAGAAAAAAAATTGAAAAATTCTGCAGTGAATGCACGATCATGAGAAAAGAAAAAATATGCAGGAGAAAATAAGACAAATAGGGAAAAGAAAAAGAGACAAAAATGAAACAAATGAAGAAAAATAAATCATTAAAGGAAAAAAAGGACAAAAAAGGAGAAAAATAATGAATTAAAAAAAATAAGTAAAGTGCTGGGAAAAAAGAAAAAAAATAATTGGGAAAAGGACAACTAGAGAAAAAAGAAGAAGAAAGTAAACGGAAAAAATTAAAGGAGGAAATATCAAGAAAAAAATAATCAAAAAGCTAGGAAAAAAGAAAAAAACAAGACAAAAATAAGAAAAAAATAAAGAGTAGAAAAAAGCAAGAAAAGACGGATCTTAGGGTGTCCCTTTGTTTATTGCATTATTATTAAACCTATACTAATCTTCACAAAATAAGTAAATAGTTTTTGAAAAATCTATTTTTGTACTAAATTATCAAAGCATTTATGTCTTCGCTGTGAGTTTTTAACTTATACTGCTTTATACTAAGCAACTTTGATTTGGGATCCCTGTATTACACAACAAAATGTCTATTAAAAACATTGGTCTAGTCAACGTTCCTGTTAGGGCAATGTATGAACATTGAAAATAAATCATAACTTTTACAACCAAATTTTGTGCAGGAACTTTTTGTGAACCATGTTTTATTACAGACAGTTATTTAAAGAACATAAAAACACAAAATACTTTTTAAAATAGGCAGCACGGCAGTGGTTAGCGCATCTGCGGCACAGTTCAAGTCATGGGAACCTCCTGCGTGGGTTCAAATCCAGCTCCAGACTTCCTGTGCGGAGTTTGTATGTTCTCCCCGTGCTTGCGTGGGTTTCCTCCGGGCATTCCGGTTTCCTCCCACATTCCAAAAACATGCATTTCAGGTGAATTGGCCGGTCCAAATTGTCCCTAGGTGTGAATGAGCGAGTGAGTTGTCTGTCCCTGTGTGCCCTGCGATTGGCTGGCAACCAGTTCGGGGTGTCCCCTGCCCACTGCCCGATGATTGCTGGGATGGGCTCCAGCACCCCCGCGACCCTACTGAGGATAAGCGGTGCAGCTAATGAGAGACTTTTTAAAATAAAAAACAATTTACCAACATAAGTGGTCATCCTTCCAGGATGACCAGGGTGCAATAGATTTAGCATTGGGTAGCAGTACACAAAACATAGTGAGCATCAATAAAAGAGAACATTGGTAATATGTTGAAATGTGTCCAGAAACTGCATGACAGCAATGACGCTTCGAGCCTGTAAAGTAGTCCAAATTAAGCCCCTTTCAGCAACGCAATCTCGAGCCTGTGAAATTGTCCAAAAAGTCTATGACAGCAACGACGCAGATTCCCATCTCTGCTGGCTGGTCGATGCAGACTTTGATATGCTTCAGGTCCACGGATTCCCTCACTCATCTCGAATAGTTCTTCCAGGCAGGCGGTAAAAGACAGGAAAAGAAAAGTATGAGTTGGGCATCAATCATAAGCTACTGAATAGAAGTAGGTCTTAAGTCTGGATTTTAAAACCTTCACTAAGGTTGCAGATCTTATCTCCAAGGCAGAGCATTCAACAGCACTGGGACCCGGAAAGAGAACATAACCAAGGCCTTCAAGCTCAAGAAAGAGTCTTTTGGGGCCATCCTGGCTTGTGGGACTCTGGAAGTAGCTGGCAGGTATCGGCTGGCCAAGCAGAATGCGGCTTCAGCAGTCGCCAGAGCAAATACTCTGGCATGGGAGGAGTTTGGCGAGGCCATGGAAGGCAAATTCTGAACGGCTTCAAGGACATTTTGTCCCACAATCCTCTAATGCTGGGAAAAGCGGTGTGACATCAACACAGCTTATAGAGGAGATGGGCGCTGCTGCAACATAGCGTGGACATTTGGGACAGTACCTCTGGACTGGTAGAATGGGATTACGGCGGTGCTCAAAGCAATTGAGTTTGAGACCCCTGGTCTACATGTACTGGAAGAAGATAATAGTGTGACCCGACTAGTAGGCACGCCACATCTGGTTGCTCTGTACATACCATCAAATTCTGACTATGGGCTGCAACTTTTTTCCCAAGCATTCAGACTTGCGGCTTATCCAATGATGCATTAATTTATGAATTTTCTATAACGGCCGCTAGGGCCGTCGGAGCAGTAGAGGAAAGAGTGAGACAGGTGGACAATATGTGTTGCGGAAGACTCAAGTTTAATGTACCTTCGCACTTTGTGCATAAACAGACCCTCCACATGGGGAGGGCAAACTACCATATAGGGAACAATTTTCCGTGTTTGTTTATCTGTAAATGGAATTAATGTGGCAAAAGGAACGTATTACAAGAAGCAACGTCCAACAAAGCAGAAAGGTTTGAGGCAGATTTCTAATTATCTGTTTGCATTATCGTGTGTTTTTGGAATACATATTTTACCTAGTTGGATTCCATGAATTGTTCTTGATATAACAATGATATTTTTGAGGACATTCAAAGAACTTGAATATGGCCAAAGGTGAAATTTTTCAAAGGTCTGGTGACCCACTGCCAGGCCGTCGTAATGCAAGGGATTAAGGTACAGTATATGATCAAAACCTTTTCCATGTACCATCTTTCTTTGTAAATATCTCATGTTTGAATGTGGGCACATGTATCTTATAATCATGTTCGGCTTTTACATGTACAAAATGTTGTTTTCCTTTGAAAATGTCCTTGGTGCGGCTTATAATCAGATGCACTCTATAGTCCGAATTGTATGGGTTACACCACTGGTGGCAATGAGTTTCACTTTGCCAAGCCAGCCCCAATAATTTACCCGCGACAGGTTAGGTCAGATTTATTTGTATAGCCCTTAAGTAGAAAATGTCTCAAAGGACAGTAAAGGTTATAATTACACCATCCCCTGATCTTACTTAAACAAACATGCAAAAAAAGGAAAAGAAGTAAAAAGTTAACAAAAAGAAAAGAAAAAGGAAAGACAAGAGAAAGAATAACAACATTTAAAAGAAAAAATGGTAAAATAAAAGAGATACAAGATGGAAAAAAATGGATGGAAAGGGACAAATGGACAGACAAATAAAAATAATTCAAAGAAAAAAGAAACAAAAAAGGAATTAAGAAAATGAAAACATTGAAAGAAAGGGAAAAACCTCAAATTAAAAGAAAGAAAGAAAGGAAAAGAGAAGAAGAAAATAAAGAAAAAAAGAAAAGAAAAAGGAATGAGGGGACAAGTTGAGGGTGGCCCCTGCCAACTGCCCGAAGATAAATGGGATGGGCTCCGGCACCCCCGCAACCCTAGTGCGGATAATCAGTGCAGAAGATGAATGAATGGATATTAATACTGTATACATATTTTCATCATTATCCAAAATTACACTATGTACAGGATCTAGACTTGTTGTGTTAATGCAATTATATCAAAAATAAGTTAAGTTCTATCCCACTTTTTGGGTGTTTTTTAGCAACTGCAAAATATCAATGAAAAGTGTAGCAATCAAAACAAAAGCGGTGCCATATTGCAGCTATATACACCTACATTTTTACATTTTTATATTAGCTCAACAGACATCCAAAAATAAGAATAATCTGGCATTTGTTTTAAAGACCTATCTGCTGTGCAGTAGAGCAGAGTGGCTTTAAAAATGAAATTATTACTGTGCTTTGGAAAATTACAGCCTAAAAATAGTGCCTTAGCCTGGCAATAAGAAATTAATGTTTTTTTTTAATAAAAGTTCAATACCAGGACTATTATAGTTGGGAATAGTATCTTAAAAGTCATGGGTCTTGTATGCCTTTGCCTATTGTAGCTAGGCAAGTCAACCCAAGTCACATTTATTTGTATAGCCCTTAATCACAAAAATGTCTCAAAGGACTGTACAGGATTACAATTACACCATCGCCTGATCTTAAACCAACATGTGGGCTAGGAAAAACTCAAAACCTCAGCGTGAGGAAAAAATAAACCTTGAGAAGGGGCCTCACAAGTGGTAATCCCCCTATAATCAGATGCACCCTATAGTCCGAATTGTATGGGTTACACCACTGGTGGCAATGAGTTTCACTTTGCCAAGCCAGCCCCAATAATTTAGCGGACTGGCATCCTGTTCAACCTCCTTTGCTGTTCAACAATTAAAAACAGAATAATCAATTGTCAAAAAAAAAGCCGAATACCTGGAAATAGTCATTGTTGTTGTTTTCACAGACAAAATGATTCATCCCAATGACAAAAATAAATAAATGCAGGGAAAAAGGCGCGTCAACTGGGGAGATTCTCCAGGTGTTCCCATTGACAACTTGTGATTTCCTTCTCCCTCAACAGGTAAATGCGGCATTTGGCATCTCAAGGCCGGAATGAAGACAGCTTAATTATCGTCAGGCAGGTGTGCCGCTGGAGTAAAAGAGGTGGAGATGGATGACTTTGTACAATAGAGACAATTGTCATAAATAACAGAAAAACAAATCAATCATTTGACAAGTCGGCGCAGCCTTTGAGCCTCGAGTGTTCTGAGCCGCCTTGGCATAGCCGATCCCTAATGCTTAGAAACATTCCTCTTGGGGATCATGTCAGTGACATCCTATTAAGTCACCTATTACTTCCTCGTCAACTTATGGGGGGACAACTTGTATGATAATTGCACCACAGTAGATGCATATTTGCTTTAAAAGGGACAGTGTGTAATATT
This sequence comes from Urocampus carinirostris, assembly GCF_059441175.1. Classification (NCBI taxonomy): domain Eukaryota; kingdom Metazoa; phylum Chordata; class Actinopteri; order Syngnathiformes; family Syngnathidae; genus Urocampus; species Urocampus carinirostris. The sequence goes on along the minus strand of NC_142361.1, from coordinate 1,132,404 downwards.
TGATCACTAGATGTAACTTTATTATGTAGTGCAAACAATTAACAAGTGATAAAAACCACAAGAAAGATTGCAAACCACAAAGAATCAAAATAACCAGTATTTTACCCCCAGAAAAAAACCCCGCATAAATCGAGAAAAAAGAAAAATAAGAGACAGAGGAGAAATAATGAAAGAGAAACAAAGAAGAAATAACCACATTTAAAAGGACACAAGGAGTTACAAAGAAAGAAAGATGTAAAAATAAATAGAATATAAAAAAGGGATAGAAACATGAAAACAGAACAAAAATATTCAACGGAACATAAAGTAAATACAAAATAGATAGTAGAAATATAGAAAGAAAGGGATAAATGAAACAGAATGAAAAAGACAAACAACAGAGAAAAAAGGAAAAAAGAAAAGAAGAAAATAAAACAGAAGGAAAAACAATATAAAAAGGGGAAAAGGGGAGAAAAAAGAAACGTTATGTCAAGGCCAGAATAGAAACAGTACCCATTCGCGTAACATTTCTCACGGTTCTATTGGTAAGAAGGGAATGGATTGCACACACACAATCCGGTGATCGCTGGTCGCGGGGAGCAGGTCGCTCTGAACGCGGAGGTTGCACTCCCGTGGCGAGAGATGGTGGTGCCGGGAGGGGAAAAAAACGTTTTTGCTCTCCAGGGATAGGAGAGCAAAAACGTGGTCGGGATTGGAAACAAGTCAAAAGCCAGGAGAGGAGAGTAGACGTCGTCCGATCAAAACAGATCGTAGTGGGAGACAAACAGGAGCAAAAAACAGAACAGGCGAAAAAAGGACTTGCCGTGCAAAAACAGAGATTCGCAGACGGACCAACAAAAGGGGACTGACAGGGAGCCAATGTGTCAACAAGCTGCAGCTGGCGCCACACGGGCGGGGCCAATTGGGCGCCATGGCAAACGCGACAGGTCAAGTCAGATTTATGATAGATCGGCTATTGACCCATTACGATTTATCTTCCTATTTCCGCTGAGTCTGCCGATGTCTTGCTGCAGAATAATGAGAGTAAGGGAATGTTTACAACCAAGCCAGCACGTTTGGTGATCAGAAAAAAATGGAAAAATTCTGCAGTGAATGCACGATCATGAGATAAGAAAAAATATGCAGGAGAAAATAAGACAAATAGGGAAAATCAAGAAAGAGATAAAAATGAAACGAATGAAGAAAAATTAATCATTAAAGGAAAAAAAGTACAAACAAAGGAGAAAAATAATGAATTAAAAAAATAAGTAAAGTGCTGGGAAAAAAAGAAATAAAATAATTGGGAAAAGGACAACTAGAGAAAAAAGAAGAAGAAAGTAAACAGAAAAAAATTAAAGGAGGAAAAAGTAAGACAAAAATAATCAAAAAGCTAGGGAAAAAGAAAAAAAACAAGACAAAAATAAGAAAAAATAAAAGAGTAGAAAAAAGCAAGAAGATATGGATCTTGGGGTGCCCCTTTGTTTATTGCATTATTATTAAAACTATACTAATCTGCACAAAATAAGTAAATCGTTTTTGAAAAATCTATTTTTGTACTAAATTATCAAAGCATTTATGTCTTCGCTGTGAGTTTTTAACTTATACTGCTTTATACTAAGCAACTTTGATTTGGGATCCCTGCATTACACAACAAAATGTCTATTAAAAACATTGGTCTAGTCAACGTTCCTGTTAGGGCAATGTATGAACATTGAAAATAAATCATAACTTTTACAACCAAATTTTGTGCGGGAACTTTTTGTGAACCATGTTTTATTACAGACAGTTAATTAAAGAACATAAAAACACAAAATACTTTTTAAAATAAAAAACAATTTACCAACATAAGTGGTCATCCTTCCAGGATGGCCAGGGTGCAATAGATTTAGCATTGGGTAGCAGTACACAAAACATAGTGAGCATCAATAAAAGAAAACATTGGTAATATGTTAAAATGTGTCCAGAAACTGCATGACAGCAATGACGCTTCGAGCCTGTAAAGTAGTCCAAAAAAAGCCCCTTTCAGCAACGCAATCTCAAGCCTGTGAAATTGTCCAAAAAGTCTATGACAGCAACGACGCAGATTCCCATCTCTGCTGGCTGGTCGATGCAGACGTCGATATGCTTCAGGTCCACGGATTCCCTCACTCATCTCGAATATTTCTTCCAGGCAGGCGGTAAAGGACAGGAAAAGAAAAGTATGAGTTGGGCATCAATCATAAGCTACTGAATAGAAGTAGGTCTTAAGTCTAGATTTTAAAACCTTCACTAAGGTTGCAGATCTTATCTCCAAGGCAGAGCATTCAACAGCACTGGGACCCGGATAGAGAACATAACCAAGGCCTTCAAGCTCAATCCCCCTTCCAGGATTACCAGGGTGCAATAGATTTAGCATTGGGTAACAGGACACAAACATAGTGAACATTAATAAAAGTGAACAATAGGTGAAATGTTGAAATTTGTCCAGAAAGTGCATGACAGCAACAACGCCTCAAGCCTGTAACATAGTCCAAAAAGTCCATAACAGCAACGACGCATCTTCACATCTCTGCTGGTTGATGCAGGCGTTGACATGCTTTAGGTCTACACGCTGGTCCGCTGACTCATCTCGAACCATCCTTCTCCCTCACATCGCCACCAGTCAGGCAGTCGGAAAAAGACAGGAAAAGAAAAATATGAGATGGGCATCATAAGCTATTGAATAGGAGTGCTTCTTGAGTCTAGATATAAAAACTTCTACTGAGGTTGAAGATCTTATCCCAAAAGCACAGCATTACACAACATTGAAACCTGGAATTAGAACGCTCTCGAGCCTGCAGACTTCTTCTTGGCTCTCGAAATCACAAGTAGACCGGCATTTTCCGAGAGGAGGCTCCATGGAGAAACTTTGAGGGATACCAAATCAGAGAGATAAGAGGGTGTCCATGCAAACTATTGTATGTTGGTAATAGAACCTTAAAGTCACATCTTAAGTGGACTGGGAGCCAGTGCAAGGTGGCAGATACAGGAGTAATATGCTCAAACCTTTAAATCAAGAGTCTCACTGCCGCACTGTGAACCAGCTGCAAACTTTTGCAAACTTTCTGCAAACTACTGGACATCGGGAGACCAGAAACCAATACATTACAGTAATCAAGTAATAAACACATGAATTTGAACTAATATTATACTTGCGGATAATTTCACCAAGCGGAAGCATATAAATACTAAAAAGAAGGGGGCCAAGTAAAGAGCTCTGTGGAATGCCACACGGGACATCAGAATGTCTAGAGGTCATGTCTGACAGGTAGGACTTAAACCACGAGAGTACGGTTCCTGATATACTAATGCATTCCAGACGAACAAGTACTATTTTGTGGCCTCCGGTATTAAAAGCAGCACTGAGATCCAGCAGTAGTAGCAATGACGAGGCACTGGAGTCTATTGCCAAGAGGAGATGATTGGTTAATTTAGCTAGAGCTGTCTCAGTATAGTAATTTTCTCTAAATGCTGACTGGACAGTTTTAAAGCTGCTGTGCAACGACCTTTTCAAGTAATTTTGCAAAAATTGTCAGATTTGATACTGGCCTATAATTACCTAGGCTTTCCGGGTCAAGGTTAGGTCGCTTAAGAGTGGGTTTGATGACAGCAGACTTGAAGGCTACCGGAACAACACCCGAAGATAGCAATATATTAATAATATTTACAAATGAAGGACTCAAGATCCCAAACAGATCTTTCACCGGTAAAAACTGATCAAACAGGCAAGTGGTTCCTTTGGCCCTACTGACCATCTGTGTAAGACTATCAAGGGAAAAATCATTGAAACTGGAACTTTCTGAAAAGCCGCCGACACAGTCCTGACCGAAAACCTTCGCATCTTTAAGGTAGGACAGGGTTGCAGAATCTTCGTTTAAAAATGTCATTCCGAATGAGTTGAATCTTATTATTAAAAAATACCATAAAGTCATTGGCAGAATAGAACTATTTGGGTTAAGTTGGGTCTTGTAAATATCACCATTGTGTCGGACAGAAAAATTCAGATTATATTTTTGTACTACAATAATCTTAGAGAAAAACGATGCTCAAACTGAGGTAAGAGCTACTTTATATTTCAGCAAGCTGTCACACCAGGCCAGTCGAAAGACCTCCGGTTTTGTAGTGTGCCATTTTCGTTCAGGTTTCCTGCAACCTTGATTGAGTGACCTGGTTTCTTCAGTAATCCAAGGTGTATGCTTCTTTTGTCAAAATGTAATCCAGAGGGGCGCCACAGAGTCAAGAACATTACCCAAATGAGTATTAAAGTCTTTTGTAAGTGAGTCAAGAGACATAATGAACGAAGGGAAAGCCACAGTTGCTGTAGGTAATAGTTCTTTTAAAGCTAATGCCGTTGTAGGGCGGCTATTGCAACTACTAAAGCCTACATATTCCTTATCACAGTAAACATTAAACAGCACATCACACTTAATAAGATAGTGATCGGAGATGGCATTGGGATACAGTAACACAGACACATTTGAGGCTACCACAACATGGGTCAGAACAAGGTCTAGAGTATTGTAATTGTTATGAGTGGGCACATCAACTTATGAGTGGGCGTATCAACGATATTATTTTAGCCAAATGTATCAATCAGTGACTTAAAAGCAACCACAGGTGAATTAGATGGGGAATATATAAGAAAATAAAAAGCACCAATCATTACAATTAACTAAGCCTGTTAACAGTTCTGAAAATGTATTACACAAATTTAAATATGGTTAAGGTGGGGGATACACAACTACATAAATTGGTGGTGACATTGAGGACCTCATAACAAGTGCTTCAAACGTTTTGAAAACAGTAGAGGTACCGGGAGTAAATTTCAGCATACTTTCCGATATAAGAGCAACACTGCCACCTATTTTGCATGGTCGTGCCAAGTGCGAACTCACAGAGTTATAGAAGAAAACAGATCGGGGTATGTGGTGCAGGCAATGGAACACTCTGAACTACAAAAACTATTTGAATGGCATAAATCTAGCATAGCGGTAGTAAGCTCTAGCCCAGACATGGGCAAACTACGCCCCGTGGGCCATATACGGCCCGTTGGTATTTTTAATCCGGCCCGCCAAACATCTCCCAGTTATATCAAAAAAAATACCAGAAAACTTTGTTCATTTACTTTCCCCTGTGATGCCCACATTTCCCCAATAGATGGCGGGCTTGAGTATTTGCCCCCTTTTCTTCGCGCTTAAGCTTTTTCCAGAACAAGCACTCTCCTTCTCGGTTTCTGCAGTAAAGCTTTCTCCCTTCTAAAAACAAACATGAGTTTATCAAAGAAAAGAAAAGTCGACAGTGAGTGCCGAGTGTTTAAAACAGAATGGACAACAAAATATTTTTTTAAAGAAGTACGATCAAAGGCTGTATGCTTGATATGTCAAGAAAGTGTCGCGGTTTTTAAGGAGTACAATATTAGCCGTCACTTTGCTACGAAGCATTCCAATAATGCCAGCAAGCTGTCGGCGCAAGAACGGGGAGCTACAGCTGAGAGAATGGCAATTACTGTCCCAGCAACATTTTTTTCACCGACAAACTGCGCTTCAGGAGTCAACTACCAAGGCAAGCTTTTTGCTGGGATTCAAATTAGCAGCAGCTAGCAAGCCTTTCTCCGATGGTGAGTGCATGGTGGAGACTGCAGGTGCTGTGTGTCCGGAAAGTCGAGGCAATTTCGAAAAAATCAGTTTGTCACGTCGGACTGTCACTCGCCGTGTGGAACTAATTGATGAACATATAGCTAGCCAGCTAAACAAAAAGGCAGCGTTCTTTCAGTTATAATCACTTGCACTGGATGAAAGTAATGACATAAAAGACACAGCGCAGCTCATAATTTTTATCCGAGGAATAAATGACAACTTTGAGATAATGGATGAGTTTTTGACCATGGAGTCCCTGAAGGGAACAACGCGGGGAGAGGACATATATGAAAAGGTGTCTGCTGCAATCGAGAAACATAAACTACCTTGGAGTAAACTTGCCAATGTCATGACAGATGGATCACCAAATTTAACAGGAAAAAACGTTGGGCTGCTGAAACGAATCCAGGATAAAGTAAAAGAGGAAAACCCTGAACAGGATGTTATTTTCATTCACTGTATCATCCATCAGGAATCACTTTGCAAGTCTGTATTACAGCTTAGTCATGTTGCAAATCCAGTAGTAAAACTTGTGAACTTTATACGCGCAAGGGGACTCCAGCATCGTCAGTTCATTACGTTCCTGGAGGAAATTGATGCGGATCATCAGGACTTCCTTTACCACTCTCGTGTCCGGTGGTTAAATTTGGGCAAAGTGTTTTAACGCATTTGGGACCTGAGAGAGGAGATTGGCGAATTTTAGAGTTCAATGAGAAATCTGACGAATTTCCTGAGCTATGAGACCAGAACTGGCTTTGTGATTTTGCGTTTGCTGTAGACATATTTTCACACTTGAATGAGCTGAATGTGAAACTGAAAGATCATTTTGTGCACGACATGTACAAACATGTTAGAGCGTTCAAATCCAAGCTCATTTTATTCTCCAGACAAGTTGCGAACACATCTTTCACTCATTTCGCCACACTTGACACTCAGAAAGAGGCGACGCGATATGCAAAGAAATACAGCAAATCACTGGATGACCTGCACATAGAACTCAGTCGCCGGTTCTCTGATTTTTAAAACATTGATGAGTCACTTCAGCTCATGTCTTGTCCCTTCTCACAAGACCCGGAAACAGTACCACATGAGGTGCAATTGGAACTGATGGATCTTCAGTCTGACGCCACTTTGAAGGAAAAGTTCAACACTCTTAAACTTAACGACTTTTATGCTTCACTGAACGAAGCCACCTTTCTAAACCTACGGAGGGCGGCACAGAAGATGCTGGCCTTGTTTGGCTCGACCTATGTATGTGAGCAGACATTCAGTGTTATGAACATGAACAGATCCAGGATAACTGACCAACACCTCGGATCGATCCTGAGAATCGCCACAACAAAACTTACCCCAGACTTTGATGCACTGACAAAACAGGGAGATCAACAACACTGTTCCCACTGAAACTGATGGTGAGTTTTCCTGCTTTGTTTATTCAACTGAAATGTATTTAAATTAATCATAAATCATTAATAGGTCAAATCCTGTATGTAATTTATGTAACACTCAATGTATCTGTTCTTGGCTCGGCCCCTCTGTCAAATTTTAGAACTCATTGTGGCCCTCGAGTCAAAAAGTTTGCCCACCCCTGCTCTAGCCTGCACTAGTGTACCCTATTATGGAAGGCTTAAACAGTATTCTATATTTTTTGAAATAGTGAAAACACCTTCCCAGTTAGGGTGAAGGATGTCCCTCCACACAAGTAAAGTTGGCCCCAGAAAGAGGGCAGTTATCCACATAACGAAATCCCTGCTGACTACAGAAACTTGCCAGCCACTGGTTGAGCGAGACTAGTCTGCTAAACCTCTCATGCTATAGTCTACATGCTACACCAATCTCTCTCTCACCTGGACAGAGGCAGGGGTGCTGTGAGGATTACTTTTTTGGACTTCCAGTGCCTTCAACACCATACAGCTTCTGCTTTTTAGTGGTAAACTGACAGAGATGGGAGTAAGCTCACACCTTGTAGCATGGATTATGGACTACTTCACAGGCCGACCCCAGTATGTAAAACAGGGGGGACTTTACATCTGACATTGTGGTCAGCAGCACGGGAGCGCTGCAGGGGACCGTGCTCTCTCCAGTCCTATTCACCCTGTATACATCGGACTTTCAGTACAGCTCTGAGTCCTGCCACGTGCAGAAGTTTGCTGATGACACTGCTATCGTGGGATTTATCAGAAGTGGGCAGGCGGAGGAGTACAGGGAATTGATCCAGGACTTTGTCCAATGGAACGACGCTAACCACCTGCACCTGAACACAACTAAGATCAGGGAGATGGTGGTGGACTTCAGGGGGACTAGACCTCCTCTGGAACCTGTAACTATCAAAGGAGAAGGTGTAGCGTTTGTCCAGACTTACAAATACCTGGGTGTGCAGCTGGACAATAAACTGGACTGCCAACACAGAAGCTCTGTGCAGGAAAGGATAAAGCTGAATGTACTTCCTCAGAAGGCTGGCGTCCTTCAACATCTGCTAAAAGCTCTTGCAAATGTTCTGTGAGACTGTTGTGGCAAGCGCCCTCTTCTATGCGGCAGTGTGTTGGGGAGGCAGCGCTAAGATGCCTCTCGTCTTAATAAACTGGTGAGGAAGGCGGGCTCTGTTGTGGGCACAGAGATGGACAGCCTGACAACTGTAGCTGAGAGACGGGCACTGAACTAGCTGCGGTCAATCATGGACAATTCATTACATCCGCTTAATAGCATCATCTCCAAACAAAAGAGCAGCTTCAGCGACAGACTACAGTCTTGTTCCACGGACAGACTGAGGAGATCATTTCTTCCTCATGCCATGAGGCTCTTTAACTCCTCATGTGGGAGTAAAAGCCCACATTAAACCCCACCCCCACATTTGCATATTACCCTATTTTATTTCATTGTGTATTTTCCGTAGCACTATTTAAATACTCTATATCAACACATTATATTGAGTATTTTTGTATTCTATATCTTTCATTTTATTATTTATTTTTCAACACAAGGATACTGCTGAAAGTGTGAATTTTCCTACTGGGATGAATAAAGTACATATCTACCTACCGACCGACCGACCGACCTTCCGACCAACGGACCGGCCGGCCGGCCGGCCGACCTATCTATCTATCTATCTATCTATCTATCTATCTATCTATCTATCTATCTATCTATCTATCTATCTATCTATCTATCTATCTATCTATCTATCTATCTATCTATCTATCTATCTATCTATCTATCTATCTATCTATCTATCTATCTATCTATCTATCTATCTATCTATCTATCTATCTATCTATCTATCTATCTATCTATCTATCTGTCTGTCTGTCTGTCTGTCTGTCCGTCCGTCCGTCCGTCCGTCCGTCCGTCCGTCCTTCTATCTATCTATCTATCTATCTATCTATCTATCTATCTATCTATCTATCTATCTATCTATCTATCTATCTATCTATCTATCTATCTATCTATCTATCTATCTATCTATCTGTCTGTCTGTCTGTCTGTCTGTCTGTCCGTCCGTCCGTCCGTCCGTCCGTCCGTCCGTCCGTCCGTCCGTCCGTCCGTCCGTCCGTCCGTCCATCTATCTATCTATCTATCTATCTATCTATCTATCTATCTATCTATCTATCTATCTATCTATCTATCTATCTATCTATCTATCTATCTATCTATCTATCTATCTATCTATCTATCTATCATCATTGCCTCTCCCGGGCAATGGGCCAGAGACAACTACCCGAGATACTTACCTGAGATTTTCCAGCTGGTCAAGATGAAAAATCTCAGTCCAGAATTCTGATACAGCAGGAATCTGAATCGATCTTGTAGTTCACAGACGTGAGCATCATAAAACTGCCGCCACTTGATAACCCGCTAGTGGTATCATCATATATACATTAATTGGTGTCCTGAATCCATGCAAAATAACAAGGCCTGCTGTATAGCTCCATAACTTTTTTATTTATTTTGACCAAGTGTGGATTCATTTCGATCATTACAAAATATAATACCTTAGTGGGCCAACACCTGATGGGCATTATCAAGGCAAACAAATCTAATTGAGAAGCCTCGACTAGACCAAAGACAATACATTGTCCTAGGTTTGAGGGACCTGTAGCGCGTACCAGAGGACAACAGGTCAAAGAGTTGGTGGCTGGGGTAGGATTTGTCTTATTTAATGTTAATGGCTCTGCTACAGTATCGCAAGCCGGTAATGTCTTCTAGACTGGGCAGAGAGCAGTATGTATTTGGTATGCATTTTAAACTGGTTATGCGCAAAGGTAACATTCAGTGCTTGAAGTACCGCTCCTGGCAGTTCGTAGGGATGAAATACAATCGATAACTAAGCTAAAATGCAATCTGTTTGGAGCATCGATTCATTCGTGATATATGATACTAGAGGCAAAAAGAGGCTATTTTGGGAACTAATTTGGGTGTAAAATCGTAAGCACCAACTTTTGGCAAAATTGTTAGAAAACCAGATTCTGAACCAAATAAATATAATCTAAAGCATGGGTCAGCAACCTTTTTGGTTTAGAGTCCCACTCTCAAATTTCCGTGTAAATCAGTGTGCCACACCTAGATTAATGACTCGCAAAACTTTTTTTTATAACTAACTGAGCTGTGATTTTACACCAGTCCAAATATACAACATGAAAATAAATAGAGGAAAGCAGAGTGGCTGAGTGGTTAGCACGTCCGCTCAGTTCTGAGGTCATGAAATCGAACATTCCTGTGTGGAGTTTGCATGTTCTCCCCGTGCTTGCGTGGGTTTCCTCCGGGCTCTCCGGTTTCCTCCCACATCCTAAAAACATGCATGTCAGGTTAGTTGGCCGGTCCAAATTGTCCCGAGGTCTGAATGAGCGAGTAAGTTGTCCGTCTCTGTGTGACCTGCGACTGGCTGGCAACCAGTTTATGGTGTCCCCTGCCCACTGCCGGAAGATAGCTGGGATGGGCTCCAGCACCACCGCGACCCTACTGAGGATAAGCGATTCAGATAATGGATGGATGGATGAATATACATTAAAAACTGACCAATTTATCTTCCACTATTATTGTTCGTCAATAAATTAAAAAAGTGAATGTGAATAACACGTTAAAAGGCCTTCAGACATTCATGACTCAACCAGAATCAACCATTCTTTATCAACAATGAATTACAATAGTCAAGTCTAGTCACATGAATTTATATAGCCCTTAATCACAAAAATGTCTCAAAGGACTGCACAGGATTACAATTACACAATTGCACAATTACCTGATCTCAAACCAGCATGCGGACAAGGAACAAATCAAAAAACTCAGTTTGAGGAAAAAAGAGAAACCTTGAGAAATTACCTCACATGTGGTAACCCCCCTTCTAGGAATGACCAGGGTGAATCACAACTGTACACAGAATAGTAAACACTAGGTGAGATGTTGAAAATGTCCGGAAAGTGCACGCCTAGGAATTGTGTTAATAACATTTCTGAGCCCCCAGCCTGTAAACTAGTCTAGAAAGTCTATGACGGCCACGACGCAGCTTCCCATCGCTGAGGCAAGAGCTACTTTATATTTCAGCAAGCTGTCACACCAGGCCAGTCAGAAGACCTCCAGCTTAGTAGTGCGCCATTTTCGTTCAAGTTTTCTGCAACCTTGTTTGAGTAACCTGGTTTCTTCAGTAAACCAAGGTGTATTCTTCTTAGGTCGAAATGTATGCCTTAGGGGCGCCACATAATCAAGAACATTAACCAAAGCAGTATTGAAGTTGTTTGTAAGTGAGTCAACAGACCCAGTGTACGAAGGCTGCAGTTACCGAAGGTAATAGTTCTTTTAAGGCTAATACCGTTGTAGGGCGGATATTGTGACTGCTAAAGCCTAAATTTTCCTTATCACAGTAAATATTAAACAGCACCTCACACTTAACAAGATAGTGATCAGAGATGGCATTAGGATACGGTAACACTGAAACATTTGAGGCTACTACGCCACGGGTCAGAACGAGATCTAGGGTGTTCCCATGAGTGGGCACATCAATTATTTGATTGAAACCAAATGTATCAATCAGTGACTTAAGAGCAATTCCAAGTGAATTTGATGGGGAGTTTATGTGAACATTAAAATAACTAATAATTACAACATTATCCGCATAAGTTACTAAGTCTGTCAACAGTTCCGAAAATTCATCCAAAAAATTTGAGTATGGCCCAGGTGGGCGATACACAACAACTAAATAAATTGGTGTTGACATTACGGACCTCATAACAAGTGCTTCAAACGTTTTAAAACCAGTAGGGGTATTAGGAGTAAATTTCAACTTACCTTCCGATATAAGAGCAACACCTCCACCTTTTTTGCATGGTCGTGCCAAGTGCAAACTCACAAAGTTAGGGGGAGAAGCCTCATTTAACACTACAAACTCATTTGGTTTTAACCAGGTCTCACAAAGGCAAATAAGGTTAAGATTGTGTTCATTAATAAGGTCATTGACAAGTAAAACTTTGGAGGCTAGTGATCTAATATTCAGAAGGCCTAGCTTCAGCACTGTGGACTGAGCTGGAATCTTTCCGCGCTGATAGAAGCGGCGAGCTCACCGGCAAAAGCAAGGGTGGCGGTTTATGCATTTATACAAACAACAACTGGTGTAGAAATGCGAAGATAATCTCGAATCACTGCTCACGAGACATTGAACTTTTGACGGTGATCTGCAGACCCTTCTACCTACCGAGGGAGTTTAGCGCGACCATCATTACTGCCGTGTACGTGCCCCCCAGCGCTAATACGAAGGAGGCAATGGACGTTCTCTACCGAACTGTGAGTGAACTGCAGCATGCTTACACCGAGTTCATTTTTATTGCGGCGGGGGACTTTAACCAGGCCAATATGAAAACAGTTCTCCCGCATTTCCATCAGCATGTAAATTTTGCTACAAGAGGTAGGAACACATTAGACCTGGCCTACACAAACATCAAAGGTGCATATAAAGCAGCCCCCCGCCCCCACCTTGGCTCATCAGATCACCTTTCTGTTATGCTAATTCCAGCATACAAGCCCCTGCTGACCAGAGAAAAACCTACAGTGAAGCAGGTGAGGGTGTGGTCTGAGGGGGCAATGGAGGCACTACAGGACTGCTTTGATTGCACTGATTGGGACATGTTTAAATCGGCTGCCACTTACAACAACAAAATAAATATAGATGAGTACGCCATTTCTGTGTCAGCCTATATCAGTAAATGCGCAGAAGACGTCAGCAATACCAAAACTATATGCACCCGTGCCAATCAGAAGCCCTGGATGACTGCTGAGATACGCAAACAACTAAAAGTACGGAACCTTGTCTTTAAATCTGGTGATAAGGAGGCGCTGAGATCAGCGAGGGCTAACCTGAACCGTGCTATCAGACTAGCAAAGCGAACGTACAGTCAAAAAATCCAGGAACGTTTCCTCAATAAAACCAACACCAGGGATATGTGGAAAGGCATTCAGGCCATTACCAAATACAAGCCAACCACCGCCCCAGTGCAGGACACTAGCATGGACTTTCTGAATGACCTCAACAAATTCTTTGGAAGGTTCGAGGCACAAAACGGCACCACTGCAGCGAAAGCGGTTCCAAATCAGGACGAAAGGGCACTCCACCTGGACTCAACCGACGTGAGAAAGACCCTGAGAGGGGTCAACACAAGGAAGGCTCCAGGCCCGGACAACATTCCGGGGCGGGTACTTAGGGAGTGCGCCGATCAGCTGGCTTGTGTACTAACAGACATTTTCAACACCTCGCTAGACCAAGCCAAAGTACCATCATGCTTCAAAATTGCCAACATCATCCCTGTGCCAAAGAAACCCCAGATCTTATCATTCAACGATTACCGGCCCGTTGCACTGACTCCTATCATAATGAAGTGCTTTGAGAGACTGGTTAAAGAGCACATCACCTCCAGTCTCCCCTCCTCATTCGACCCCTTTCAGTTTGCCTACCGGACAAACCGCTCCACCAGGGATGCCATCTCCTCTGCGCTTCACCTGAGCCTGACACACCTAGAGGAGAAGAACACCCATGTGCGGATGCTGTTCCTGGACTTCAGTTCAGCATTCAGCACCATCATCCCACAACATCTGGTAGACAAAATGAGACTCCTGGGTTTCAACACCCCCCTGCGGAACTGGCTGCTGGACTTCCTCAGTGACAGACCCCAATCAGTGCGGATAGGTCAGAACATCTCAGATGTCATCTACCTCAGCACGGGCTCCCCCCAAGGCTGTGTCCTGAGCCCCTTGCTGTTCACCTTGATGACACACGACTGCGTCCCTAGGTCCGCCACAAACCACATCGTGAAGTATGCTGACGACACAACAGTGGTGGGCCTCATCAGGGACGGCAACGACCTGGCCTACAGAGAGGAGGTGGAGCAGTTGGTGGCCTGGTGCAGGGACAACAGCCTGGTCCTGAATGTTGACAAAACTAAAGAGATCATTGTCGACTTTAGGAAAAAACAGCCCAACCATGCCCCACTTTGCATCAACAACAAGGCTGTGGAGGTTGTCAGCAGTATCAAGTTCCTAGGGGTGCACATTACAAACAAACTCACCTGGTCCGTGAACACTGCATCACTGGTTAAGAGGGCACAGCAGCGCCTGTACTTCCTGCGGAGGATGAGGAGAGCCCACCTGCCCCCACCTTCCCTCATCACATTCTACAGGGGCACCATAGAGAGTATCCTGACCAGCTGTATCTCTGTGTGGTGTGGAGGCTGCAGCGCTACCGACTGGGGTAGTGTGAGGAGGGTAACGAGGACAGCAGAGAAAATAATCGGGACTACACTTCCCTCCATTCAGGACATTGGCCAGAAGCGCTGCCTATCCCATGCTAAAAACATTATCGGGGACCCCTCTCACCCCCATCATGGACTGTTCACTCTGCTAGCCTCTGGGAAGAGGTACTGCAGTGTGCGGTGCAGGACCACCAGGTTCCGCAGTAGTCTAGTCCCCCTGGCCATTAGACTGTTAAATGGTCAATCTAACATATAGTTAACCTAAATCTTAACGGCTGCTAATCTGACTTTTTGCACTACTGGCAGTTCTTTATAGCTTGCCACTCCTTGCACATTTGCTCTCTGCACTATTGTACTTACAGCGTTACTGTTACAGTGTTAATGTTACTGTTTACCTGACTTGTTAACCTGAATGCCCATTTTGCACATCTGGTTAGCTACTCCTCTTGCACTATCGGCACTATGGTATGGTAAAATACTATACGTAGCCATAATACAATACAACTTTTACTTATATCTGTACATTCGAGGAAACTGTGCGGGTCAGATGTATCGACATTTCGTTCTGTATCCACGTGTACTAGAATGACAATAAAGTAGATCTGAATCTTTCACGAGTTTTGAACCTTAATGGGAACCTTAGTGGTAACCTCCACAGGATTATACGGCCGGTCCCGGGTCTTGTGCCTTGCATGACAGCAGATGCAGCCCGAATTCCATACCACAGGAATATTGTTGACAGGTGGATGACTATTGGTAGAAAATAATGTTATTTATTCTCCCTCCTCACCTGACAAGGGAGAAACAGAGGTAAGAAGCACAGAAGAAGAAGCTATAGAAGAGTACAGATCAGGGTGTATGGTGCAGTCAATAGAACGCTCTAAACTACAAAAAACTATGTGAATTGCATGAATCTAGCATAGCGCTAGTTAGCTCTAGCGTTACAGACTCGACACCCGTGGTTACAGGTTCACTAATCACCTGTGACCTGGCCTGCACTAGTGTACCCTGTCATGGAAGGCTTAAACAGAAATCTATATTTTTAGAAAGAGTGAGAGCACCTTCCCAGTTAAGGGAAGGCCGTCTCTCCTCAGCAGGTCAGGTCAGCCCCAGAAAGCAGGCCAGTTATTCACAAACCTAAATGCCTTCTGACAGCAAAAACTTATCAGCCACCGGTTTAGCGAGACTAGTCTGCTAAACCTCTCATCATTGCCTCTTGCAGGCAAGGGGGCAGAGACAATTACTCGATGCCGACTCATCTTTCTGGCGATATTACAGGTCCTAAGAATATTTTTCTTTGTAATCTCAGATTGCCTCATTTTAATATCATTAGAGCCGACGTGAATGACTATATCGGTGTAGCTAGCCCTGTCCTGGTGTCTAGATTTGCATGTCAGCTCCCTCAAATTAGCCTCAATGTCGGGTGCTCTGGCCCCAAAAATACACATAACCGTGGCTGGGGTGCTAAGCTTTATGTTACTGGTGACGGAGTCACCTATAACTAGGGTGCGGGAGCCAGTAGACCGGGGTGGAGTGGGGACTAGCTAGGGGGCTGAACTTGTTACGTGTCTGAATTGGCTCACCGCGATTATCATGCCGTTTAGGGCTAGTGCTAACCGGACTAGCAGGTTCGCTACAACCCACACTAGCAGTGGTGTCCGAGGCACCTAACATTTTCTGTTTAAACTGCTCTAACTCACGGACACGTCCCTCTAGAAGGGCTACTTGCCTACGGAAGCGGGAGCAACCTTTACAACAACCCATACTCACTTGTGAGCAGTCGGATGCCGAAAGAGCGTCTTAGCAGCCGTGGGAGGGGATGCCCTTCCACAGCGACTGTAAAACAATTGTGCGGCACTTGCGCGCCAATCGTCCAAGATACTTACCTGAAACTTTTCAATTGTTCGAGATAAAAAGTGTCAGTCCAGAATTCTGCTATAATAGGAATCTGAATCCATCTCGTAGTCGTGACGACGTGAGCAACACAAAAACTCCCGCCACTCGATAACCCGGAACCAGAAAATAAAAAATAAAAAAGCTTTATGGACAGCTACCATACCATTCATCAATGAAATCGTATTGCATAAAATATCAAAACTTGAAATCCAGCAGCAAGGCAGAAGACTACTTGAAAATATGTGCAACAGAAATAACCACTGAACAGCAGCACCCACGCACGCACACGCACACACACACGTGCGCTTCTTTAATATATTCGCCATCAGTAAATGGTTTTCAGTGCTTTGCTATGCAGCGAGCAATTTAATAACTTGTGTTTTTAGCAGTGAAAAATATTTTCAGGGTCCGTGTTTGTTTGCCGTACCTGGACACAGCGCGTTTTAATGTCTCCGCCTTGTCAGACTTGTCTTTGAATTTATTTCGTCTCGTAATGACACTTCGCACTTGACGTGCTAAGTACAACGCTCTCGAGGCATAATGCACTAATACGGTACTTTTCTTGCAAAAAGCCTCAGTCATCCGTCCACGCTGGGTGGAAAGGACGATTTTTTTTTTCTCAGGAGGAGCTGTCATGATTCATTCGTTTATCGCACGCCGGTGTTTCTGTGGCTGGGTTAAAACAGGGATCTCTCCTCTGCAAGGGGCCGCGCAGACACACAGAGCACTTGCGCGCCGTGCTGTTTAGGGGCTTTACTGTAGCCCCTAAATGTCTAAAATTTAGGTAAAAATGTGCATTTTTAAAAATAATGATTGTTTTTTTTTTTTATTATTATTTTGCCGTGCGCTCGTGTGCCACTGGATAATCCCTTGCGTGCCACTGCTGGCACGCGTGTCATAGGTTGCCGACCCCTGATTTAACGCATCTTTTTACATACCTTTCAGCGGTGGAGGGATTTGAATGATCCGAGGAGCTTTGTGGTCTGGTGTTCAATGCTCTTCATGGTGGCAAACCTCAGTCCTGTTAGTGGACAACAGCAGTAAGGAATGCCGTCTAGCAAAATAAGTAGTCTTATCAGCCCATTCTGGCCTGTGGGAGTCCGCAAGCAGCTGGCACATATCAGCTGGGCAAGTGGAATGTGACAGTAGCAAACACAGAAGCAAAAATGTGGGCATGGGAGGAGTTTGGTGAAGCCATGGATGGTACTTCCGGAAAGTCTGGTTCATATTCTCAATGGGGACATGCAATATGTCATAACACTGTGTTTAGAGGACAATGGTGCTACTGACCTTTAATGACACTGCCACCTCCTCCTGTGAAAAAGTAGAGTCTAGGGACAGCAAGGTGGGCTCTTCTTTCTTTGAGGTTAAAGGCACTGAGGTGCTTAAAAAGCTCCTCCATGGTTGACATGTGCCTGGAGTTGACTAAGACACCAGGTGTTGTAGGCATGTGTCAGTTCAACTACTGCAGGGTCCTTGTGATTGCATGTGAGTTTGCCCATACAGTCTACAAGTGTTTTGTGGACTTGGAAAGGATTTTACCGTGCTCCTCCAGAATTCCTGGGGTGTCCTTCGGGAGTATGAAGTGACTGGTGCCAGAGTTTTGTCTGCTTTGCTGGCTGTTAGTCATATTAGTTTTCAGAAGGTGTTGGACTCGACCAATGCTGCCCTTTTTCATCAATTCTGCTCAGAAATGTTATTAACACAATTCCTAGGCGTGGAAGAAGTCGAGTTTGCGGGGCCTAGCATTTCATATCAGCTTTTTTTTCAGATTAGGTGGTGATTTGCGCTTCACTAAGCCATGATCTTTATCTCTCACTGGAACGATTTGCAACCGAGTGTGAAGCGGCTGGTATGAAGGTCAACACCTACAAGTCCGAGACCATGGTTCTCAGCCAGAAAAGGGTGTCTGGACTTGTTCACCACAGAGGGTAAGGTGGAGTAGTAGGTCGACAGAGGTATTAGTGTAGTGCCTGCCATCATGTTGACCCTGTACCGGAACTTCATGGTGAAGAAGAAGCTGAGCGATAGGAAAAGGCTCTCCATTTACCAGACAATCTACATTGCTACCCTCACCTATGGTCACAAACTGTGGGATGTAATCTAAAGAATAAGATCCCATAGACAAGCAGCAGACATGAGTTTGCGCCGTTCAATTTAGAGGAGCTAGTCTAGGTGGCTCAGGCATCATGTAAGGATACCTGCTGGACGGCTCCCTTGATAGGGGTTCCAGTCGTGTCCACCCTGCAGTGGCCTCCAGGGAGAAACTAGTACACAGCTACGTCCCTGGTATCCTGTCCAATGAGCCAGAGGAAGTGACTGGGATAGGGAGGTCTGAGCTTCCCCGCTAAGGTTGCTGGCCCCACTGCCAAAGAAAAGCGGAAGATAATGGATGGATGAATAACTAGTTGTTTTCCAAGTTAAATTTGAACTAGAATAAAATATTGTCAGGATATGTTACCAACGTGTTCATACACCTACCTCCTTCTCTTCTGGTTCTTTTGCCCTATCTTTTGTCCTGTCCCTGTTGCAAAGATCTTCTATTTGTGAAGATGTCCAACCTCAATTTAAATCACCTCCTGATTGTTTTTCCAAAGTCCGCCAGGCGTTTGCCACTCACACCCAGTACCATGAAAAGATGAATCTTCACACTTCCGCCTCCTCCCCATGTATTGACTCACTCTCCTTCATCGCGTCCTTCTGTACCCACTATCTTCACATCCCCCCATCTCTCTGAGGTGCTGATCAATTCACAGCCTCCCTTCAAGGTGTGATCATCCCTTACCCGTTTACTTGTCTGTCCCCTACCCCAACACTTCGGTGGGAGGAATTATCTTCCTTGCGTGCAATGCCATTAGCACACCCAAAACAAAAGCTTCAGTGGCAAATGTTTTGTTGGGGAGGAGGGCAGAGATTTGAGGAGCAGGGATGTTCATTCAGCTTTCTGCTATGACCCGTTGGGTCTTTGCCACAATGTAAGAATGGATTCTAAAGTTTACAAAGCGACTCAAACATATACGCACTTAGAGTAGGTGGATCAGGCCAAATATCGATTTCATCGATACTTGGATCGGTTCAATACTGTACTATATTCCTGGGATTGATATTGTCTTCCTATTTTCAGTTTCACAATAATAATCTTGGCTTTGAGAGATTAGAATCCATTCTATCTTTCAAATTAGATCCAATTTTGTTAACACTTTTTTGCACTACTGACTTCATATAAATTTGTATATTGTGCAATAGAAGGTATTTTAGTTGTGTTTTTGACATTGTTATACAGCAGGGGTCTCCAACGTTTTTCAAGCTGAGCTGCTTTTTAGCGCAAAGGGCACCTCGTTTGATTTGCATTTTTGAAAAAACAATGTATCTCGTACTACATACTATGCAGTTACTATATTTTTACCAGGTTGATTATTGGAAGCAGAACAAAGAGAGAAAAGAAAGAGAGAAATAGAAATTAAGAGAAAGAAAGAAAGAAAGAAAGAAAAAAAGAAAGAAAGAAAGAAAGAAAGAAAGAAAGAAAGAAAGAAAGAAAGAAAGAAAGAAAGAAAGAAAGAGAAAGAAAATCAGGCAATTGTGTAATTATAATTGTAATCCTGTGCAGTCCTTTAAAATATTTTTGTGATTAAGGGCTATATAAATAAATTTGACTTGACTTGACTAGAAATAAAGAAAGAAAAAAATAGAGAGTAGGAAAAAGAGAAACAAAACAAGAAAGAAATATAAATGAAAAAAGAGAAAGAAAGAGAGAGAGAGAGAGAGAGAGAGAGAAGGAGAGAGAGAGAATGGAGAAGGAGAGAAAAATAATAAAAGGGAGAAGGAGAGTGAGAGGAAGAGACAGTGAGAAAAAGAAAGAATGGTAGAAAGAAAGAGAGAGGCAAAACAGAGAAAGAAAAAGAGAGAGAAAGTGAGCTAGAAAGAAAGGAAAAGAGAGAGAAGATATATTTGGGAAAGTAGGGTAAATTTGACTCAGTCAACTGCAACAAAAATAATTGAAATAGAAAATCACAATGACCCAGAATTGGTGAGCTAGTTTCAAAACAGGTCCATGGGCTCCTCAGCTGTCCTCACAAGGCAATATGGTCACACAGGCACCACGTTGTTTTTTTGTTTTTGTGTTTTCTTTTCTGAAAAAGTTGAAATATTTGATTTTCTATACTATTATTATTTAAAATGTATTGTTCACACTATTTGAGCTTTGACTTTATTTTACAAATATCGTGAAATGAAAAGTATTTTAGTTGTCTTACTGAAATTGTGATAGAATATTTGTATTTTTGTTACAGCTTAAGAGGGAGGGGCTCAATTATCCAATAATAATGATGTTTCCAATCAGAAAGTTTTGGTATTAATCGATTCTACCTTGTACTTGGATCACATAGTTAGAAAAACTCTCTGTATTACCCACACCTAAGACGCTCAATGTATTTCAAAATATTAGGATTTTCACATAGTTTGACAACCTGGCAATCTCATAAAGCACAGAAGCTGTTGTATCTTGTTTTTAATATTTTCCTATCACTTTTACAGCACGTCACATATTTAATACCCAGGTAGGGGGAAAACAAGCATACCTAAATTAAGCATTCTATAATCTGTACATGTGAAGCAGATCTGACACTTATTCTTAATGTTGTCGTTAACTGTAATGGATTTGCTCTCTCAGCACGGTGGCGCAGTAGTTAGCACGTGTGCGGCACAGTTCTGAGGTCATGAGATTGAACCTTCCTGTGTGGAGATTGCATCTTCCCCCCGTGCTTGCATGAGTTTCCTCTGGGAACTCTGGTTTCCTCCCACATTCCAAAAACATGCATGTCAGGTTAATTGGCCGGTCCAAATTGTCCCTAGGTGTGAATGAGCGAGTGAATTGTCTATCTCTGTGTGCCCTGCGACTGGCTGGCAACCAGTTCAGGGTGTCCCCTACCCACTGCCCGAAGATAGCTGGGATGGGCTCCAGCACCCCCGCGACCCTACTGAGGATAAGCAGTGCAGATAATGGATGGATGGATGGATTTGCACTCGTTTTTCATAAATGATAACAGTTAATGATAATTTATAAACACAAACAAAAGGTGTACAGAATTATGTAAACGAAATTAAGGACAAGGTTGAAAAAGTGTATTGTTTTTGGAATGGAATTGGAATGTTACACCGGGTGTGGGTGCAGGGGGTCTGGCAGGCTTTGTGCTGAGCGTGAACTGGCCTCCCAAGAGGACACATAATACTGAAGTGCAGCTTGATCGTGACCTGTGAAAACAGTACGCTCATCAAAATAACATTGGTGTGAGCGAAGCCGAGATGGCATTGGTCGGTGTGAGTAATGCAGAGATGCCATCTGTGTCCTGGCTCTCCAATGATGGGACTGGAGAACACCTTTGATCAGGCTGATGTCATCTGAGCTGCAAAAAAGCGATGGAAGAGGGGCTGGGCACAGACTCTCGCTGGTCTAGTCAGCCTCCTATTGTTTTCAGAAAGTGGGGAGGGAAGGCGTGACAAGAAAAACTTTGCAAAACTGTAAATTATTGTGTGTATATATATATATATATATATATATATATATATATATATATATATATATATATATATATATATATATATATATATATATATATATATATATATATATATATATTGATTGATTGATTGATTGATTATTGCTCCAGCGAAGGTCGGGGGGTCCCGTCCCTGTGCGTTGAGCCGACCAGATGAACCAGGTTTTTCCAATGCTGGCGGTCTTGTGCCAGCTGTTCTGCATCCTCTACAGCAACTCCGTGTTGTTGGAGGTCGCCCGCAACGACGTCGAGCCATCGAGTGCGGGGTTTCCCTCGTGGTCGTCTCCAGCCTGCTGCATTTGGGTCAAACTGGAGAATGGCTCGTGTCGGATGGTCTGGTGGTAGACGAAGGACATGGCCAAACCAGCGGGTGCGGCGTTGTGCGACCAAGGAAGATGCTTGGGGCTGGCACGTGCGGGCTCTAAGCTCTTTATTGGAGACTCGTTGGGGCCACCTGATGTTCTCGATGGTTCTGAGAGCCCTGCTATCAAAACCGTCGATTCTTGTGGCCAGGGTGTCGTTCAGGGGCCATGTTTCTGAGCCATAAAGCAGGATAGAGAGTACGGCGAGGTTGTAAATGCGGAGCTTCGTCTTGCGTGCGATGGTCTGGTGCCGCCAGAGTGGTTTCCAGAGAGACTGCAGAGCAGATGCTGCCAGGGCTCTTCTGCGGAGAATCTCTGGTTTTAGGTCCCCATTGTGTGTCACCATGGACCCCAGATACACAAAGCTCTTGACAGGCTCTACGATGTCGCTACCAATTTGGATGGGAGGTGGATCTGGTCCATCACCAACATATATGAACTTGGTTTTCGTCCAACTCACTTGGAGGCCAAGCCGCGCTGCCTCTTCGCTGTAAATGCCCAGAGCGTCTTTCAGCTGGCTGTAGGAAGTGCTGAGCATGATGGTGTCGTCAGCATACTCCAGGTCAGTCAGGTGGTAGTTGCCGAAAGACACTCCGGGGATGCGCTCACTAACCCTGAACATCAGATGGTCGATGATGCAATTAAAAAGGTCGGGAGCAGCCACGCAGCCTTGACGAACGCCGCTGGAGATAGTAAACCAGTCGGAATCGATGCCGTTGATACGGACACAGCTCTCTGCGTTGCTGTAGAGTAGCTTGAACAGGGCTATGATCTTGGGTGGTGCTCCGAGAGCTTGGAGGATGTTCCACAGTGAAGAGTGGCAGACGGTGTCAAAGGCGGCCTTCAGATCAATGAATCCGATATATAGATGGCGGTCTTTACGGAATTCACGGGTCTTCTCTATCAGCAAACGGACGGCAGAGATGTGGTCCGTTGTGGAGCGGTTGGGCATAAAGCCAGCCTTCTGGGGACGGCGGCAGCTTCTGATTGCTGGAAGGGCACGGCTGAGCAAGATCCTGGTAAAGACCTTGCCCGGGATGGAGAGTAAGGTTATACCTCTCTGATTTCCACAGACAAGCCTGTCACCCTTGCATTTCCAGAAGGGCATGATGACTCCTCTGGTCCAGTCGGTGGGCAGCTGCTCCGATTCCCACACCTGGTTGAATAGGCAGGTTAGCCACTCCACCATGCCATCACCGCCGGCCTTGAGCATCTCGCCGGTAATGGCACAGATGCCGGGGGCTTTCTTTGTGTTCAGCTTCTTCAGAGCAGCTCTCACTTCCTCGGGTGTTACAGGGTCTGTGCAGCAGGCGTCGCTAGGAGGTGCTGTGTTTGCAGCCACTAGGAGGGTGGGATCAGCCGGGATGGTGCTGTGCTGCAAGAGGAGGCTAAAGTGCTCCTTCCAGCGCGCGAGACAGTTGGCTTCTGTCATGATGAGGTTGCCGTCTGAGTCTTTTACCAGGGCTGTCTTTATGTGTGGGCCGCTACGGGCTTGGCGTAGTAGACTGAATACGCGGCTCATGTTGTTGTTGTTGGCCGCGGACTCAAGCTGTTGGGCTTCTGCCTGCCAAAACCTCTCCCTATCTTCAGCAATGGCCACATTGCGCAGGCGGTTCAGTCTCCGATACTCCGTGAGGTCGCCTCGGAGCCGGGCCTCACGCCGCTGGTCTATGATGTTTAGTGTCCTCTCTGATATCCAGGGCTTTCTCGGGGAGGATCGCGGGCGTCCGAGGACATTGTGAGCAGACTGGAGGACACTTTCCTTGAAGGCCGCCCAGTCTGTCAGCTTGTCAGGAGCCAGGGCATCGAGAGTGCGGCGGATGGAGCAACTGAAGTCTCTGGCGATGTTGGGGTCGCTGAGTCGGGAGGAGTCGGGGCGAGGCAGAGTCTTGTGCTGGTTGGCTCGGAGCTTTAGCTTGAGCTGGGCCACCAGCAGACGATGGTCTGTGTTGCCAAGCTGTGCTCCTCTGAACACCCGGCAGTTGGTTACAAACGACTTCCAGCGTCGTGATATCAGGATGTGGTCCAATGCCTTCCTGGTTCTGCCATCTGGGCTGTACCACGTCCAGTGATGGATGCATTTCCGGGGAAACCAGGTGTCAGCAACACAAAGGTTGTTTTGGTGGCAGAGGAGGAGGAGGCGGTTGCCATTGTCGTTTGTTGTGCTGTCAACGAAGGTGGTGCCGACAGGTGAGCCGGGGGGCCGATCATTGCTGGATAGAGTGGCGTTGGCATCAGTGAGGATGATGGTGACATCGTGTGGTGGGGCTTGGTCGACAGCCTGGTGGAGTTGGTCAAAGAACGCGTCCTTCGCATCCTCATCAGCGACATCAGTGGGGGCGTAGGCGACGATCACTGTCATCTTGCCGTGATGGTGGAGGAAGCGAGCAGACAGTAGTCTGTCGCTTATTGGTGTCCAGCTGATGAGGGACCTCCGGAGGGCTTTTGGAATGGCGAGAGCCACACCGTAAAGGCCGGTCCGACCCTCGGGGCCACTCCAGATGTAGCAATTGTTGCCAGCTGTTGTTTCACCATTGCCTTGCCATCGTACTTCACAGAGCCCTGCCAGGGTGATGTTATAGCGACAGAGCTCTCGGGACAGCAGGGTGGCAGCTCCGGGGCGAAGGAGTGTCTGGACATTCCAGGTGGCGACACGGGTCTTACGACGAAGGTCGATCCGTACTCGTTGGTCGGGGGCAGGCTGGGGTCCGTTACCGTGTTGGTCAGTCCGGCTTCTTTCTCTGGTCAGTTTCGTAACAAAGGGGGTTTTCTCCTGGGTGAGTTGTTAGCCCTCCGCAGGATAGTCGGTTGGTGGGGCTGCCACCTCACAGCGTACCGACACGCTGGGGTCTTTGTTTGTCTGGAACCTACCCCGGAGACCGGCCCGCCATGGGTGACCCTACCAGGAGCAAGCTCCCGACGGTATCGCTCTCCAGGGTCACTGGAACACGCAAGCCCCCTCGCCGCATCAAGGCCAGACCCATCCGAGGGGGATATATATATATATATATATATATATATATATATATATATATATATATATATATATATATATATATATATATATATATATAGATAGATAGATAGATAGATATATATATATAGATAGATAGATAGATAGATAGATAGATAGATATAGATAGATATAGACATATAGACATATATATATATATATATATGTATATATATATATATATATATATATATATATATATATATATATATATATATATATATATATATATATATATATATATATATATATATATATATATATATATATATATATATATATATATATATATATATATATATATATATATATATATATATATATATATATATATATATATATATATATATATATGGTGATTCAATGATAGGATCATTTTTTTTAATGGATTGACAAATGATAATTATAATGATGTATGATATGATAAAAAAGGGTATATGATTGATTGAAGAAGCATACAAAGTTATTCTGGGGACGGGGGTTTTTTAAGCTATAGGCTTCAACCTTCCATCCCTTTTTTCTTTTTAGGTGATTTGTTCATTCTGTGATGTGATGTTTGTTGTAACATGACTGAAAAGAAAAAAAAACAGGAAAAAATACAAGGAAGCCACAACTTGTAACGTGTTTTGACACCTAGCAAACAGATCACAATTAGAGTTTAGATCTTAATCCACAAGCCTGTGTTTGGTCAAACTTGTGAATCATTACCTTCGGTATATGTCGTTTGTTGTGCTGTCAACGAAGGTGGTGCCGACAGGTGAGCCGGGGGACCGATCAATGCTGGATAGAGTGGCGTTGGCATCAGTGAGGATGATGGTGACGTCGTGTGGTGGGGCTTGGTTGACAGCCTGGTGGAGTTGGTCAAAGAACGCGTCCTTCGCATCCTCATCAGCGACATCGGTGGGGGCGTAGGCGACGATCACTGTCATCTTGCCGTGATGGTGGAGGAATCGAGCAGACAGTAGTCTGTCACTTATTGGTGTCCAGCTGATGAGGGACCTCCGGAGGGCTTTTGGAATGGCAAGAGCCACACCGTAAAGGCCGGTCCGACTCTCGGGGCCACTCCAGATGTAGCAATGGTTGCCAGCTGTTGTTTCACCATTGCCTTGCCATCGTACTTCACAGAGCCCTGCCATGGTGATGTTATAGCGACAGAGCTCTCGGGACAGCAGGGTGGCAGCTCCGGGGCGAAGGAGTGTCTGGACATTCCAGGTGGCGACACGGGTCTTATGACGAAGATCGATCCGTACTCGTTGGTCGGGGGCAGGCTGGGGTCCGTTACCGTGTTGGTCAGTCCGGCTTCTTTCTCTGGTCAGTTTCGTAACAAAGTGTGTTTCTCCTGGGTGAGTTGTTAGCCCTCCGCAGGATAGTCGGTTGGTGGGGCTGCCACCTCACAGCGTACCGACACGCTGGGGTCTTTGTTTGTCTGGAACCTACCCCGGAGACCGGCCCGCCATGGGAGACCCTACCAGGAGCAAGCTCCCGACGGTATCGCTCTCCAGGGTCACTGGAACACGCAAGCCCCCTCGCCGCATCAAGGCCAGACCCATCCGAGGGGGTGTATATGGTGATTCAATGATAGGATCATTTTTTTTAATGGATTGACAAATGATAATTATAATGATGTATGATATGATAAAAAAGGGTATATGATTGATTGAAGAAGCATACAAAGTTATTCTGGGGACGGGGGTTTTTTAAGCTATAGGCTTCAACCTTCCATCCCTTTTTTCTTTTTAGGTGATTTGTTCATTCTGTGATGTGATGTTTGTTGTAACATGACTGAAAAGAAAAAAAAACAGGAAAAAATACAAGGAAGCCACAACTTGTAACGTGTTTTGACACCTAGCAAACAGATCACAATTAGAGTTTAGATCTTAATCCACAAGCCTGTGTTTGGTCAAACTTGTGAATCATTACCTTCGGGTAGGGTCAGGCCAGGCTGCTCTTTCGCTGACTTTAAAAGTTAAAAAAAATATGTTTATGAAAATGTATACTAAAATGTTATGTGGATAATGAACCTAAAAAGAAGCATTTGACTGGCTGTCATTGTTTCCCGGCCTCTCTCTCTGTGCTGCGCTAGATTCCTAAGAACGTACGACTAATGATGGGAAACAAAATTTCGCATCAACTCTTGAAAAAAGTCAGTCTATGATGAAAAATTGTCGGTTATTACACAGAAATATAAAATATATACATGTTTGTACAGTGTCATTTAGCTTTGGCCACAACATCGAGAGCGAGACGCCACAACGTCGAGAGCGAGACGCCACAACGGCAAGACGGCTCAACGAAGTTAGCGTTAGCAAGCAGATGTGAGTTGTGTCGAACAGAACAGGAGGCTAAAGACTCCGGAGACAGCGGGAGCGACATTTCTGGAGGATTTCGGAGGAAAAAGCCCGGAGTCGACGTCGCCCCAAACTCTTCCGAAAACCAATACAGGAAGGACGCCGATTCATCCTGCTTTCCAAGTTCAGTCATTGTTGGCGTTACGTGGGGAAAGACGTGGCTACTACGTTCGCTGTTCTCATCGCCCCCTCGGCTGTGAAAGTTTCGCCTTCGAGAAGCGGCGGAAAAACAGGAGCAAACGACGAGGGAAGACACACGGCGAAAGAGGGGAATGGCTAGTTTGGCCGCTGACACTGAAGTTGCATCACGGTAAGGAGGCAAACATGGCGGCCCTCCTTTGCAAAGCGACAAAAGACGGCGAAATGACAACCGGTGAGACGGCGGGCACTTGGGTGAGGCGATCAGCGGATGGTGCCATAAAATCAGCGTAGAATTTTCAAGATGCCGAGCAGGGACAAGGAACTTGAGGAAATCAAAAACTCACTTGGCTTTATGATGGACAAATTGGATATAATTACCAAACAACTAAATACAATCATGAGTTTAATGGCTGAAATCAAAGATCTAAAAAATAAAAACATGGAAAAGGACAAGACGATTTTTGCGCTAGAAGGACATGAAGCAGAACTTGTACACCAGGATCAATGACATTATAATCACAAATGCTGATCAAGAATCTGCTGAGAAACAGGTCAAAGCTTTTATGAGTCATAAAGGGATATCTATCAATGCTGAGGACATCGAAGCATGCCATCCAATATCAAGAGGTGAGAACCACCATAAAGCTACCATAGTGAGGTTTGTCAACAGGAAACAAAAACATGAAAACTTTAAGCAAGAAAAAAAAAACTAAAATGGACAAATGTTTATTTAAATGAACACTTAAGCAAAAAAAAAAAACAACTCAGATTTTGCAAGACAAGCTACATTTTTGAGAAAAACAAATAAGATAGAAAGAACTTGTTTTTTTTTAGTTTTTCCTTGCCCTCATGTTGGTTCCAGATCAGGGGATGGTGTAATAATAGTCTGAAAAAATAGTCTGTGTAATAACCTGTGAAGCCCTTTGAGACTCTTTGTGATCAAGGGCTTTACAAATAAAAATGACTTGACTTGACTTGATGAAAGTCAATATGGTTTTAGAGCAAACAGATCAGCAACAATGGCTATTATTGATGCAGTAGAAGAAATCACCCATAACGTAGAAAAAAAGAAATACGCAGTTGGGGTATATATTGACTTTAAAAAAGCATTTGATACCATTAATCAAAATATACTATTAAAAAACTGGAAATATATGGCATCAGGGGCGTGGCTTTGCAATGAATTAAGGAAGCAATATGTGAAAATAGAATAGAATAGAATATACCTTTATTGTCATTGTTACAAAATGGGTTAACATATTGTGACAACGAAATTGGGCATGACACTCCAGTTTTACACATTCACAGTGAGGTATGAGCCAAGAAGATAAAGGAACAGAGAAGATACGGTTATAAAACAAAGGGGATAAGGCTATAGTTATAATTTACATGGTATTTACACAATAAATGTCGGCATGTGGGATGTTACATACAGTGTTGTCGTGATACCGTTGGTATCGTAAGGGTTGTGCAATATTGCATTTGGTGCAAAGTCATCATAGTGCAAAAAATAGTCAGCATATGCATTGGTGCAAACATAGACAACATAGTGCAGAAAAAAGGAAATGGTCAGACATTGTGCAAGGTGAGCAGTAAACGTAGTGCAGTCGACATGTGCAAGAACATAGACATTAGTACCATTATATTCGTATGAGGTAGTGTTGGCACAAGTTTTCAGTTTTTTTGTGCTGTGTCTGTTTTGAGCAGTGAACAACATAGTGCAGACAGCATGTACGTGAGTACCATTTTACATTCGTGTGAGGTAGTTTTTTGCAACAGTTTTCAGTTTTTTTGTGCGGTGTCTGTTTAGGGTGGTAATGGCTGTGGGGAAGAAACTGTCTCTGAGTCTGTTTGTTTTTGCTTTGTGTGACCTGTAGCGCTTGCCGGAAGGCAACAGGTCGAAGAGGTGGTGGCCGGGATGAGAAAAGTCCATGATGATGTTTTCTGCTCTGCTGGGGTAGCGAGAGCAGGCAATGTCCTCCAGACTGGGCAGAGAGCAGCCGACGATTCTCTGGGCTGTTTTGATGATCCTCTGGAGCTTTTTCCTGTCTGCTGCTGTGCACCCAGCATACCACACCGTGATGCAGTATGTTAGGATGCTCTCCACTGTGGCTTTGTAGAAGGACACCTGCAGCTGCTGTTTTAGGTTATTTTTCCTGAGCAATCTCAGGAAGTGCAGTCGCTGCCGGGCTTTCCCTACCACCGCTCTGGTGTTTGCAGACCAGGAGAGGTCGTCGGATATGTGCACACCCAGAAATTTGAAAGAGTGGACTCTCTCTACACAGTCTCCTTTTATGGTGAGTGGTGCTGGATTCCTGCCATTCCTTCTGAAATCCAGAATCAGTTCTTTGTGGGAGAAGAAAATGGGAGAGTTGTCATCTGAATACTTGGACATCTGTTGTGAGGTGCCACAGACTTCTATTCTAGGTCCAAAGTTATTTAATTTACATATTATCGATATTTTTAATGTTTCAAAACTATTAAAATTAATAATATTTGCATACGACACCAATATTTTCTATTGAAATGATAACTATATTGATTTGGTAACCTGCATTAATCGTGAATTAATTGACCTAAAAGTATAAGTGGATATTGTCATGATTGCTGATTCAGGGCACCCAATTGGCGCCAACAGCCCTGAGCTCTGATTGGTTCTGAGACTCCTTTTAAACACCCGGCTTCCAAGAGGAAGCCGTCAGACCGTTTGAGAACCTATGCTCCCAGCTAGGCAAGCTCATACCTTCTGACATTTTCCTGCCCTGTTTTCTACTGCCTGATACCTGTTGCCGACCTGTTTCTGGACCCGTTTCTGCCCTGATCTGCCATCCCGACCACCGACCTGTTTTGCCCTGTTTCCTGCCTGATACCTGTTGCCAAGGGCTTTTCTGATACCGCCCTTGCTCTCCCGTCCCGGATAGTGACTAGTGTCCCTGCTGCCTATGATTATCCTCGCTCGACACGGAAGTGCCACTTCCGTGTTCCAGCCACCTGCTACCCGTGTCTGTTGATTATCGGATCGTGGAAGCAAGCACTGCTATCCCTATTTATCAATAAAACTGAGTAAACGAACGCTACTGGGTCTTGTCTCCGTTTCTGGCTTGTGACAGATATGAATAAATAATCTTTAAAATTAAATAAAAACCAAGTAATATTCTTTGGTAATCGCAAGCCAAATCAAGATTTAGAAGTAAAAATGGATGGTGGTGCAATAGACACTGTATCAAAAATTAAGTTTTTAAGGTTCATAATAGACAATGAATTAAGATGAAAAACACATCAGACACATACAAACTAAAGTATTTAAAAGTATTTCAATAATTAATAGAGCCAAATTCATTTTAAACTCTAATGTATTGTATTTATCATATTGTTCCCTAGTTCTGCCATACTCAACATATTGTGCAGAAGTCTGGGGCAATAATTACAGAAGTTCACTACAGCCTTTTTATCCTCCAAAAACGTGCAATTAGAACCATACACAGGGTAGAATATCAAGATCATACTAATATTTTATTCCTGCAGTCCAAATTACTAAAATTGGATGATTTAGTAAAACTTTTCACTGCACAACTGCTATTTAATGTCAACAAAAACATCCAAAAGAATTCACTCGGAAAGAAGGAAATTATAAGTTAAGGGGCTGTAGTAAATTCATAATCCCAAAGGTGAGAACAACCAGGACAATTATGTGTCTGTCTGTGTGTGGAGTCAAACTTTGGAACAATTTACAAAAAGAGATCAATGTCCAACTATTTATTTGTGCAAATTTAAATACAAAAAAAAAACATTACTGGCGGAATACAGAGATGAAGAAAAGGGGTATGAGTGATACGAGAGATTGGGAATAATGCGTCTACAACTATGGTTAACTTTGTTGTTATTGTTGCTATTGTTATATCATAACTGTTATTATTAATATTATTACTATTGTTGTTATTTTCATTGGTGTATTTAATAGGGAACATGAAGGGGAAAGGAAAATAAGCATCTGCTTCTTTCTACCCTTTTTTTAAAACAAGTTATGTAACATTATTTTGTTGTTGAGTTATTGTTTTTGTTCTGTTTTTATTTTAATGTTCGAAATAAAGTTTTCATTCATTCATTCGCGTAGTGATGACGTCACGTCGCGCTGTCCCGGCGCCGATCGAAGGCGACGCGTCACGTCGAGCTCTCATAATTTTCTTCATTTTTAGCGCTTTTCTTTATCTCTACAACGTACTCTATCGTGCAATATTCTAGAGAGGAACTACTGTTACTACGCTCTGTGTATATTATGCCTTTTTAACCCCGCACTTTTATCGGATATTGACAATTTTAATGCTGAAATTAGGAACGAGAGTCGTCGGGTTCGAACCCGTAAACGGGGAAGAAGAGGTGGATTATTGGTGAAAGCCAGAAGAAGAAATGGACGTACTCCTATTCCTAGTATAGTGCTTTCTAACGTTCAGAGTCTTTATAAAAAATTTGATGAGTTGTTTATAAGGATACATAACCAGAAATATTTCCGTGATTGTAACGTTCTTTGTTTTTCTGAAACTTGGCTAAAACCATCACATCCTGATTCCTTAGTCCAGCCGCCGGGATTTACGATTTTCTATCACGATCGGGACACAGAAATTGCAGTTAAATCCCGAGGAGGCGGTGTGTGTTTTTTGGCGAACGATAGCTGGTGTACGGATGCTCGGATTATATCCAGTGGATGTTATGCTGATTTGGAATACGTGACCATTAAATGCAGGCCTTTCTATCTTCCTCGTGATTTCTCATCAGTGACCCTCACCGCAGTATATATTCACCCCAGGGCCGACATCGATGTCGTACTAAAAGGATCAGCAAGAGCTATATCCAAGTACGAAAATAAGGATCCCAACACCCTATCCATAGTATTAGGTGATTTCAACCAGGCCAATCTTCGTTCCATACTACCAAACTATAAACAAGTCACATGTCCAACCCGTGGTGACAAGATCCTTGACCACTGTTATTGTCCAGTGAAGCAGGCATACAAATCTGTCAACCGGTCAAGTCTGGGGAATTCAGATCACTCCACGGTACTACTCATACCCGCCTAGAAACAACAGCTCAAGCAAGTTGCACCTACCAAACGTACCCATTTGGTCACCAGCTGATGTGGATAAACTGCGTGGATGTTTGGAGTGCACAGACTGGGAAGTACTCAAACACGGGAATGACATCAACGAGTACACGGACATGGTGTCAGATTACGTACGCTTCTGCCAGGAGCTCTGTCTACCTACTACGTCCAAAACTCAGTACTCCATTTCAAAACCATGGATCAACAAGTCCATCTAGAAATTGATCGTTGCCAAGGACGCCGCCTATAGACACAAGGACTCGGCCCCCGCCGCTTACCCCCAATCAAAATCAGCGTGTTAAGGCCGCCAAACGTTAAGGCCGCCAAACTTTCATTCCGCGATAGGGTAGAGGTACAATTCGACACTCAGGACTCCAGAGCTCTATGGTCAAACTTGAAGCTCATAACTCAGTACAAAGGACCAAAGAAGACTATTGGTGATGTGGACGCTACTCTACCCGATCAGCTCAATGACTTTTATGCCCGATTTGACAAGGACCATAGTATTACTCCAGTGCCAGCCCCGGTGACTGAGGACGAGAATCCTTTGATCATCAGTGAAGAGGAGGTAAGACGTGATTTCGGCAGGTCGAAAGAGAGGAAATCACTAGGTCCCGATAAACTCTCACCCCGCCTTCTCAAAGAGTGTGCTTCTCAACTTGCCCCTGTCTTTACTGGTATTTTCAATTGGTCTTTGTGTTCTGCTACTAGACCTAAGATTTATGGCCCGAGCCCGAACCCGAACCCGAACCCGAGGCAATTTCGGGCCGGGTCGGGCCTGAAATGTCAGTCATACGGTCGGGTCGGGTCGGGTTCGGTCCTGCTTTTTTTTTTTTTTTTTAAATTAATTAGGACTAGGACTAGGATCTCCCAATTGTTATAATTAGCTCGCTTTATTGTTTTAATAAGCGTTTTATATAGAATACGATCGCTTTTGTCGGAAGCGTACATTGACGTTGGTGACATTTTCATCCGCGTTAAAAAACGCAATTTGCAGAATAAAATCACGCTTTATTGTTTAAATAAACGCGTTATATAGACTAGGATCTCCCAATTATTATAATTAGCTCGCTTTATTTTGTTTTAAAGCGTATTATATAGAATACGATCGCTTTTGTCGGAAGCGTACATTGACGTTGGTGACATTTTCATCCGCGTTAAAAAACGTAATTTGTAGAATACGATCGCGCTTTATTGTTTAAATAAACGCGTTATATAGACTAGGATCTCCCAATTGTTATAATTAGCTCGCTTTATTGTTTTAATAAGCGATTTATATAGAATACGATCGCTTTTGTCGGAAGCGTACATTGACGTTGGTGACATTTTCATCCGCGTTAAAAAACGCAATTTGCAGAATAAAATCACGCTTTATTGTTTAAATAAACGCGTTCTATAGACTAGGATCTCCCAATTATTATAATTAGCTCGCTTTATTGTTTTAATAAGCGTTTTATATAGAATACGATCGCTTTTGTCGGAAGCGTACATTGACGTTGGTGACATTTTCATCCGCGTTAAAAAACGCAATTTGCAGATTAAAATCACGCTTTATTGTTTAAATAAACGCGTTATATAGACTAGGATCTCCCAATTATTATAATTAGCTCGCTTTATTGTTTTAATAAGCGTTTTATATAGAATACGATCAGGGGGGGGGGGGGAACTTGCATAGGAGTCGGAAAAGGGCACAACACGTCAACACCCCCCCAATGAAAGTGCTGCGCTAAAATCTTAAGGACGTACTACTACTGCTGCTGTGGATTATGGCCCAATGATCAAGTCGTCAAAATGACGGACGCCCTTAAATGTTTTCGCTACCTCAAAAAAAAAAAACCCGTCAATGACAGATTGTCGCTTAATGTAACATCTGCAGTGCAGACACAGAAATATAAAAGATGTAAATGTTTATACAGTTTTATATAACTTAGGCCTAGATGTTGTAACAAAAGGCAGAGTTTAATTTGTTATCATAAATCACCCCTCCTTATAAATAAAATATGTAATTTCGGGCCCCTTCCGGGCCGGGCCAGCAAATCCAGTTAATTAGTCGGGCTCGGTCCGGGTCGGGTTTAATACCCCTCGGGCCTGCGTCGGGCTCGGGTGCTTTTTTTTGACCCGATCTTACCTCTATCTGCTACTGTACCCCCGTGTTGGAAGCGCGCTACAATTGTACCGGTCCCGAAGAAGAACAGTGTCTCATGTTTATACTCACGATCATAGACCGATAGCACTCACGTCCGTGATCATGAAAACTTTCGAGAAGATCGTATTGAAAATTCAAGTCCTTTCTACCATCAAATCTAGATCTGTACCAATTCGCATATCGTGCTAATAGAAGTCTAGATTATGCCATTTCAATTTATATTCATGAGATTCTAAGTCATCTTGAGCATAAGAATTCATACGTTAGGGTATTATTCATAGATTTTAGTTCGGCTTTCAACACTATCATTCCTTCTAAACTGCATTTTAAACTTCTTCATGACCTCAATTTTTCCGTTTTACTATCGAATTGGATTTTAGATTTCCTTCTCAATAAAGAACAGTCAGTTCGCATTGGTGAGAAAGATTCATGTTCTATTGTCCTCAATACTGGTATGCCTCAGGGCTGTCCATTGTCTCCAACTTTGTTTTCCCTAATCACACATGATTATCAACCCAATTCTGACCATTCACTATTCGCTAAATATGCAGACAACACCACGGTTACTGGCTTTATTTCAAATGGAGACGAAAATAAATACTCAGCAGAAATTGATTCACTTTCCACCTGGTGTCATGAGAGTAATCTGTTATTGAATGTAGGTAAAACTAAGTAGATGATAATACATTTCCGTACAAAGCCTCCCCGCATGTGCCACTGTCAATTAATGGTAGTGAAGTGGAACTGGTCCATTCATCCAAGTTTCTGGGTACTTACTTGTCAGCTGACCTCACATGGACTCTCAATGCTACTGATATTCTAAAGTCAGCCAGAAAAAGGCTCTACTTCCTTCGTCAACTCAAATCATTCGGAGTCTGTCAATCCATTCTAGTCAATTTTTATCGTGCTATCATTGAATCCATTTTAACTAAGTCAATCACAGTTTGGTTTGGTTGCGTCACTCAGAAAGAATTGTCAAAGATGGAATCAGTAGTGAGGACGGCAGAGGAAATAATAGGTACTGGCCTCCCGTCCCTGCAAAGTATCTACATCGATCGAACTAGAAAACGGACACTAAAAATTATAGACGATCCCAGTCACCCTGCTTGTAGGTACTTTGATTACCTGCCGTCAGGTAGCCGTCTTCGCTCCATTGCGACCAAGACTTCACGTCTTAAAGAGAGTTTTTACCCCTCTGCTATCTGCATGTTCAACGGGAACTGATTTAGGTTATTATGTATAGTATTATTATGCCAACGGCGTTCTTCCGACCTATTCTACTCTAGTCTTGTTATTTACATATTCTTTCTTTTTAAACTATTCTCTATAATTACTTTGTATTATACACTACAATATATTTTTTACTCTATTCTTTTTATTCTTTTAAATCTATTATTATATCATTATTGAGTGTTCGCGTGTCAAATGATTTCTTGTATATATCATGTTTATTGTTTATACTGGCTGAATAAATAGACACAATACAATACAATACAATAGCTCTGATTTTGTCTCCTCCTGCCGTGCTGTCTCGTTTCTTGCCATTCGGCCCTGGACTCGCCCGCCATGGCAATTGCTGTGCCTCGAATGGGGTTTTTGGAAAATTTGGTGCCGATCTGTCCGAGGTCCCCGTCGGCCTTTTCGCCGCGGCCCCTGGCCTCTCCGTCGTGGCCTTTGGCCTGCCTGAATCGTCCGCCTGCTTGGCTCGTCTGTCTCCCTGCTTGGCTCGTCTGTCCGCCTGCTTGGCTCGTGTGTCTGCCTGCCTGGCTTGTCTGTCTGCCTGCCTGGCTCGTCCGTCTTCAAGTCTGGCTTGTCCGTCTTCCAGCCTGGCTCGTACGTCCGCCTGCACGTCTTCCAGCCTGGCTCGTTCGTCCGCCTGCACGTCTGCCTGCCTGGCTGCCTGCCTGGCTCGTCTGTCTGCCCGCACGTCTTCCAGCCTGGCTCGTTCGTCTGCCTACCTGGGTCGCCCGTCTGCCTGCCTGGGTCGTCCGTCTGCCTGCCTGGGTTGTCCGTTTGCATGCCTGTCCGCCTGCCTGACTTGTCTGTCTGCC
Organism: Urocampus carinirostris; assembly: GCF_059441175.1. Classification (NCBI taxonomy): domain Eukaryota; kingdom Metazoa; phylum Chordata; class Actinopteri; order Syngnathiformes; family Syngnathidae; genus Urocampus; species Urocampus carinirostris. The sequence continues at coordinate 1,095,432 of NC_142361.1, read as the reverse complement.
TGCACGTCCGCCTGCCCGGGTCTTTGATCTGCCTGCCTGACTCGTCAGTCTGCCCGCTGGTCGACCCACCTGACCCGACGCCCGTCGGCCTGCCGAGCACTGTATTTTGTTTTTTGGGACTTCTGGAGCCGTCCCTTGAGGGGGAGGTCTGTCATGGTTGCCATGGCGGCCACTTGGCCACGCCCGTGTGTGTCACGGTTGCCATGGTGCCCATTTTGGCCCCACCCGTGTGGCGCAGCTGCGGCTGATTTAGAGATTGACTTTCTATGTATTTAAAGCACAGCGCTCTCTTGCTTGAGTGTCAGCCCATCGAAGAACTTCTGCCCCACAAGACATGGGTTCTGTCCTGATTTCCTGTGATAACTGCAGTCTGGTATTGTTCCCGTTTTTTTTTGGTACTGTTTAATATCGGGTTCTAGTGTTGTTTTCTGTCTATTCTTTTCCTGTTGGTTAGTTTCTCCAATTTTGGTTCCCGTCCAGTTTCTCCTGTTTATTTTTGTTACACTGATTCGTTTTCGATCTCGTTGGTCTCTGGCGTCCTGTCTTTCCTCGCAAGACCGGTTTCCTAACGTGCGCAACTCCCTATTTCCCGTAAAATAAAAAGCTTGTGTGAGAACGTCATGTGATTGGGTCCTATATCTGTACAGACAACATCTGAATCAATCCAACCCTCGATAACTATTTTATGGATATAAAACATTCACTGTTTTATAAAACACATCACTAATTACCTTTAAAAAGTTATAATCTAGGAGAATCCTTTTTATTTGGGCACAAAATCGATCCTCCTTTCTTTCCTCATGAGGATTTTGATTACTCTGTCATACAGATTATCCGTGCGTTTCAGTTCCATCAAGACTTTCTTTTCCATCTTCATCGAAGCTAATGCTGAAGGTCTAGCCTGTCCTGTCATATTTTTACCGCAAAATTGTATACTATTTTGGGATGAAGCAAAGGATATGGGATTCATTTTTTCTTCTCTACTTCTTGTGATGTTTCTCTTACCGCCTCCTAGCCAATCATAGTTTGTGAAACCGCAGACTTTTCCTTAGGCCGCCCAGAAGACCCTGGCTCTGCAAACTCAAAATTTGAGTGTCCGAACCAACCATTTTATTGCCACTTATTTTATGTCTCAGGGCCTGCAGAACTTATTTTGAAGGCCACCAAGTAGATTGCTGACCCTGGCAACAAGCAATGGCTGAAATGATATTGGTTAAATGCTTGAATATAAAAACAGTGCAAACGAGGGGGAGGACAATGAAAAGAAGCTGACCGACATTTTGGAATTATTTAATAAGTGTTCGTATAAAAACTATAATTGAAATCACATGATTCAGTTCTATTTTTAGGCCTGAAGAGAAGGCCTTGCAGGCCCTGATGGCCCACCACTGATAAAAAGGTAGGTTGCCATTATAAGAATTGTTTCTAATACCCTGTAGCTTGGTTCATACCATACTCTTTGGGAATCAAATAATGAGGGGCAGCTCCCAAGTGAGGTCAGAGGGTTCATTATGGACCAGAGGTGGGCAAACTACAGCCCGAGGGCCACACATGTGACTTTGTGTGTCTACAACAAAACTACAAGAAATACTACAAAAAACTACATATCTACCCCACAACTAGATTTAGTGCTTAAAAACGGGGACCTAATATATTGTTTTGCTTTCATTTTGTAAATAAAAAAACCCTTAGAGAAACTAAAAAGTACTATACATCTATCCATTATCTGCACCGCTTATTCTCAGTAGGGTTACAGGGGTGCTGGAGCCCTTCCCAGCTATGTTCAGGACACCCTGAACCGGTTGCCAGCCACTAGAGGGCACACAGCGACAGACAACTCATTCACTCATTTACACATAGGGACCAATTGAACTGGCCAATTAACCTGACATGCATGTTTTTGGAATGTGGAAAGAAACCCACGCCAGCACGGGTAGAACATGCGAACTCCACACAGGAAGGTTTGATCTCATGACCTCAGAACTGTGCCGTGGACACACTAATCACTGAGCCGCCGTGCTGGTACAGTAATACAATAATACAAAAATACAACTACAGAAAAACTACTTCAGAAATACTACAGAATACTCCTACGGAAATACTACATACATACTACAAAATAAAACTGCAGTAATACCACAAGCATACTACAAAATACTGCAAAAAATATTCATATTGAAATTGTATATTAACAAATCATGAATGCAAATACAAATCAATATAAAATGTAGAAGTCTGCATGTATATTTTTTCTTGAATAAAAAAAATGTATAGGTCTCTAGGACTGGCCCCTTGGACACATTGTTTGACCCAATGCGGCCACTCACTACAAATAATTGCCCAACCCTAGGGCAAAATGTTGATTTTTGTCTTATTTAGAATATATTATACATTTACACACGGTGTCCCCAAAAATATTGCATATTTTCCATTTTGATGTAAGAATAACAGGTACTGGACTCACGTTCTTCCAAAAAATGGTTATGAAAACATTCTAGGAAAGTGAAAATAAAGCTTACATGCAAAATGTTTTACAGAAAAAATGCTGCTACATGCCATTGCAATGGAGCTTTATTTACACATTTACAGAATGTTTTCAGATATGATTTGCGCCCAATACATGTTGTTTTTGTGCAAGTAGTATTTACGTTGCATTGGGAACGCACGTTTGCAGAGTGACTGCACTTCCCGAATTCTCCGCTAGGAGGGGCACACGATTAAGTATTCATGTGTGAGAGAAGCTGCGCTCATTTCTTCCAAAAGGAGCCAACACACCTTCTTAAAACTTGTCACCTAAAGTAGAATCATTTTCAACCAAAACAAGATTTGATCATTGAACCTAACTTATCATGTAAAGAAAATTTCTTATACTTCAATATATTTTTTAAAAATAAGTATGAAAAATGTAAATTCTATCTATATTTAAACTGTTGTTTTCACAAAAGGCAGAGTTTAATTTGTTATCATAAATCACCCCTCCTTATAAATAAAATAAGTCGCTCAACTATATCTGAGAGGAAAAATATTGAAATATACATCACTCTTTTTCTTTTAATTTAATTTTTGACTATTTATCTTGATTATCTTGCTATTTTTGCACATTTTTTTGGAGTGTTTCGGGGGTGTTATGACATGTTTTTTTTTAATTATGTTTTATTTTATTAATTCTGTGCCCATTTTGTGAGCATATGTCTGTGTATTAGACTTTCCGTTATGGTGGTTGATGAGTGGTGATATCCTTATTGCTTATTTAATGTTTTTATACCGAACACTGAGTTGCATTTGTGTGTCAGAAAAGGGCTATTCAAATTCATTTTGAATTGACTTTATTTATTGTTGACCCAGAGACTGACAACTTTAATTTTTTAGTCGACATGCGTGTTTGCATATACATAATATAATATTGCAGTAATGTAACTTGACTACTTTTATCTACTTATGGACTATTCGAAAACCCATTATGCTAATAAAAGAAAAAACATTATATCACTAAAATTACAAAACATCTTTAAGATAAATGAACAATGTCACTTTGAAAAAGAATTGGAGGAAACCAAGTTTAGGTAGTTGTTTGAGTCCTACATAAAAGTGCTCATATTTTAACCACATAGTGTAAATAAGTTTCTTCTGTTAAAGTTAATATCCACCGATTCAAAACGAATTAAACAAAAAATCAAAATTCTTACTCATCCAGGTACACAAAATTAACTTGTTTTCTAGTTAGCATGGAGAAATACTGAAAAAAAGGTGTGCTTGGAAGAAAATTAAACAGCATTTGTTTCCACATCAGCTCTGATTTTGGAGGAATTAATGGGAGAACTGGCCCTGTTTTATCATCATTATTATTATTATTATTATTATTATTATTATTATTATTATTATTATTATTATTATTATTATTATTATTATTGCTATTTACTGTTAAAGAGTGTAATTGACCCTCCGTTATTTTGCTACGGCAAAAGCCTGCGACTCACTGAAAACGGGTGTGCGACCAGCTTTTAGGTCGCAGCCCAGCAGTTGAGAAACACTGGCTTAAAGGGCCCTTTTTGAGCATATGTCTTAACCCCCTTGTTTGTTTGTTCGTGGCCTTTTTATTAAGTCAAAGCACAGAAAAAACAGCATTAATCAATAATTAACAAATTAGTCAAACTATTTGCTCACAAATAAACTGTACAATACAATAATACAAAACCTAAACATATGCCCAAATAATAATAATAATAATAATTTCCTTGTATTGTCATTCTGTGTAACAATGTACACAGAACGAAATGTCGATTGCACCTGACCCGTTGTAGCGAGCCGATGCAGCCGCAGCCAACAGAGGGCGCCGCCGACCACTTTTTAAGTCTTAGGAATGACTCGGCCGGGGCGCGAACCACCGACCTCCCAGTCTCAAAGCGGGCGCCTTACCATCTAGGCTACTGAGCTGGTATGAGTAGGCGGAAGCCTAGGCTTTTAATTTATATAATTTATTAAAAAAATAGATGGAATATGTCAAAGCCTACTTACTGATTTTTTGGGAATAGTGCGTCTACAACTACGGTTGTGTGTATTAGAAGAGCAATTCAGTTGAGCATAAAAAGTCCGTGCATAAAATCCCGTCCATTGTTTTTGGCTCTGTGTGAGACTAAGGAGAAATGGGCACTCGCGCTTCCCTTTTCTGTGCTCTGTTATGCCGAGAAATGCACCCCCGCCGGAATTTGTCCCCCATAGCTGGAGCGAGCATACGTCACTCCCGCTAATATAACCAATTTTACCTCGTTTTATCTCACTTTTTTCTCACTTTTCGGGAATGTAATTGCTTAAAGTGTCACCAAAACCATTTCGTCTTGCATTTCTTGGGAATTTAATATAACTTAAAACATTTCGTCTTTTATTTGTTGTGAATGTAATAAAACGGCAATGCAGACGTATATAAATAACTTTTGTGCAGGTTACAAGTTTATTTTTCAGAGGCTGTGACAGAGAAGAGACGTGCCTTTGAGGAGTGGTGATGCGTATGAAAGGTATAAAGTAAAGAAAAAGGTTGGTAAAAGTGGTAGTGGAAGCAGCGAAAAGGAAAGCAAATGATGAATGGTGTCGAAAGATATGAGTGACCTTTGAGGAAAGGAGAAAAGTGTTCCGGAAAGAAGTGACAAGAGTCAAGTCAAGTCAAGTCATTTTTATTTGTATAGCCCTAAATCACGAAGAGTCTCAAAGGGCTTCACAGATTATTACACTATATTACACAGACTATTTTTTCAGCCGACGAGAAGAGTAGGTTATTCATATGCTATGGAGTAGAAGTGAGTTTTAAGTTTCGATTTAAACATTTCCACTGAGGTTGCAGATCGGATCTCAGGGGGAAGAGCATTCCGCAGCACCGGTGCCCGGATGGAGAACGCTCTCGATCCAGCAGAACACTTCTTTGCTCTCGGGATCACCAGAAGACCGGCACTCTCAGATCGTAGGCTTCGGACCGGGACGTAGGGGCAAATCAGATCTGAAAGATAAGAGGGAACAAGTCCATGTATGATTTTGTACAATACTAAGAGAACCTTGAAATCACATCTATGGCTAACTGGGAGCCAATGCAGGTTAGCCAAAATCAGTGTTATGTGATCGTACTTTTTTGTCCTAGTTAAAAGCCTCGCTGCGGCATTTTGTACCAGATTCAGATTCAGATCTACTTTATTGTCATTCTAGTACACGTGTATACAGAACGAAATGTCGATGCATCTGACCCCCACAGTTTCCTTGAATGTACAGATATAAATAAAGTTGTATTGTATTATGGCTACGTATAGTATTTTACCATAGTGCCGATAGTGCAAGAAGAGTAGCTAACCAGATGTGCAAAATGGGCAGTCAGGTTAACAAGTCAGGTACACAGTAACATTAACACTGTAACAATAACGCTGTAATTACAATAGTGCAGAGAGCAATGTGCAAGGAGTGGCAAGCTATAAAAAAAAAAACTGCCAGTAGTGCAAAAAGTCAGATTAGCAGCCGTTTAGAATTAAGTTAACTATATGTTAGATTGACCATTAAACAGTCTAATGGCCAGGGGGACTAGACTATTGCGGAGCCTGGTGGTCCTGCACCGCACACTGCAGTACCTCTTCCCAGAGGCTAGCAGAGTGAACAGTCCATGATGGGGGTGAGAGGGGTCCCCAGTAATGTTCTTAGCATGGGATAGGCAGCGCTTCTGGCCAATGTCCTGAATGGAGGGAAGTGTAGTCCCGATTATTTTCTCTGCTGTCCTCGTTACCCTCCTCACACTACCCCAGTCGGTAGCGCTGCAGCCTCCACACCACACAGAGATACAGCTGGTCAGGATACTCTCTATGGTGCCCCTGTAGAATGTGATGAGGGAGGGTGGGGGAAGGTGGGCTCTCCTCATCCTCCGCAGGAAGTACAGGCGCTGCTGTGCCCTCTTAACCAGTGATGCAGTGTTCACGGACCAGGTGAGTTTGTTTGTAATGTGCACCGCTAGGAACTTGATACTGCTGACAACCTCCACAGCCTTGTTGTTGATGCAAAGTGGGGCATGGTTGGGCTGGTTTTTCCTAAAGTCGACAATGATCTCTTTAGTTTTGTCAACATTCAGGACCAGGCTGTTGTCCCTGCACCAGCCCACCAACTGCTCCACCTCCTCTCTGTAGGCCAGGTCGTTGTCATCCCTGATGAGGCCCACCACTGTTGTGTCGTCAGCATACTTCACGATGTGGTTCGTGGCGGACCTAGGGACGCAGTCGTGTGTCATCAAGGTGAACAGCAAGGGGCTTAGGACGCAGCCTTGGGGGGAGCCCGTGCTGAGGTAGATGACATCTGAACTGTTCTGACCTATCCGCACTGATTGGGGTCTGTCACAGAGGAAGTCCAGCAGCCAGTTCCGCAGGGGGGTGTTGAAACCCAGGAGTCTCCTTTTGTCTACCAGATGTTGTGGGATGATGGTGTTGAATGCTGAACTGAAGTCCAGGAACAGCATCCGCACATGGGTGTTCTTCTCCTCTAGATGTGTCAGGCTCAGGTGAAGCGCAGAGGAGATGGCATCCCTGGTGGAGCGGTTTGTCCTGTAGGCAAACTGAAAGGGGTCGAATGAGGAGGGGAGACTGGAGGTGATGTGCTCTTTAACCAGTCTCTCAAAGCACTTCATTATGATAGGAGTCAGTGCAACGGGCCGGTAATCGTTGAATGATAAGATCTGGGGTTTCTTTGGCACTGGGATGATGTTGGCAAATTTGAAGCATGATGGTACTTTGGCTTGGTCTAGCGAGGTGTTGAAAATGTCTGTTAGTACACAAGCCAGCTGATCGGCGCACTCCCTAAGTACCCGCCCCGGAATGTTGTCCGGGCCTGGAGCCTTCCTTGTGTTGACCCTTCTCAGGGTCTTCCTCACGTCAGATGAGTCCAGGTGGAGCGCTCTTTCGTCCTGATTTGGAACCGCTTTCGCTGCAGGGGTGCCGTTTTGTGCCTCGAACCTTCCAAAGAATTTGTTGAGGTCATTCAGAAAGTCCATGCTAGTGTTCTGCACTGGGGCGGTGGTTGGCTTGTAACTGGTGATGGCCTGAATGCCTTTCCACATATCCCTGGTGTTGGTTGTGCTGAGGAAACGTTCCTGGATTTTTTGACTGTGCGTTCGCTTTGCTAGTCTGATAGCCCGGTTCAGGTTAGCCCTCGCTGATAACAGCGCCTCCTTGTCACCAGATCTAAAGGCAAGGTTCCGTACTTTTAGTTGTTTGCGTATTTCAGCAGTCATCCAGGGCTTCTGATTGGCACGGGTGCATATAGTTTTGTTATTGCTGACGTCTTCTGCGCATTTACTGATGTAGGCAGACACAGAAATGGCGTACTCATCTATATTTATTTTGTTGTTGTAAGTGGCACTGAGTGAAAGTGCTGAAGTGACTTGATTCTAGACTTCGGGAGACCAGAGAGTAGTGCATTACAGTAATCGAGACGGGATGTGACAAACGCATGAATTATAATTTCCGCATCAGACTGAGACAGTATTGAACGGATTTTAGCAATGTTACGAAGATGGAAGAAAGCGGTTCTAGTAGTTTTCTTTACATGCATTTCAAAGGATAGATCAGGGTCAAATATGATACCTAAATTTTTAACTGAGTCACTCTGTGTGATGTGACATTTGTCAATGTTCACAGCAGTTTTTGAGAATATATCACAGCATTTAGATGGACCAATGACTAACATTTCGGTCTTTTCAGAGTTAAGACGCAAGAAATTGAGTGACATCCACTCTTTTATCTCAATGAGGCAGGCCTCCAAATTTCCACAGTTTAGTGTGTGAGATTCCTCCAACGGAAGATATAGTTGAGTGTCGTCTGCGTAGCAGTGGAAGCTGATATTGTACTTGCGAATAATATCACCTAATGGAAGCATGTAAATACTGAAAAGAAGGGGGCCAAGCACTGAACCCTGCGGAACACCGCAGGTAACATTAAAGGGCTCAGATGTCATTTCACCCTATTTAACACAGTGCGTCCTATCTGAGAGGTAGGATCTGAACCACGAGAGGACGGTTCCTGAGAGACCAATCCATTTTTCCAACCGTTCTAGTAGGAAATTGTGGCGCACTGTGTCAAAAGCAGCACTAAGATCCAGCAGCAGCAAAAGTGATGAAGCGCCAGAATCCATTGCCAGTAGGAGATCATTTGTTACCTTGATCAGAGCTGTCTCAGTAGAGTGGTTAGCCCTGTATCCTGATTGCATGGATTCAAAAAGGTTATTCTCGGATATGAAAACATTTAGCTGCTGTGCCACTACTTTTTCAAGTACTTTAGAGAGGAAAGGTAGGTTTGACACAGGTCTATAAATACTTAAGATTTCTGGATCAAGGTTGGGTCTTTTCAGTGTGGGTTTAATAACGGCGGACTTAAAAGCTGCTGGAACTACACCTGAGGAGAGTGATATGTTTATAATATTTAGAACTGAAGGTCCAAGGACGCCAAAAAGATTTTTAATAAGTGAACCTGGGAGCGGGTCGAACTGGCAAGTTGTCGGTTTGGCCGCATTCACCACCTGTTTGAGATCATCAAGTGACAGTTCACTAAAACGGGACAATTTCCCAGGACAGCCACCCTGTCGTGCATCTGTAGATTTCAGCCCTTTAGTATGTGTGGTATTAATAATTTCTTTAGCAATTTCTTCCTGTTTGCATTGAATCTTCTTAGTAAAGAAGACCATTAAGTCATGAGCAGAGTGCGTCGAACTATCTGCAGTAGTCTGTTGCCTTGTAAGCGATGCTACAGTTTCAAAAAGTGCTTTGGGATTGTTCTTTTGAGACGCAATCACCTTCGAAAGATAGGCCGATTTTGCAGAGGCAAGGGCCGCTTTATACTTTAACAAGCTGTCACACCATGTTTGATGGAAAACCTCAAGCTTGGTAGTGCGCCATTTTCTTTCCAATTTCCTGCATTCTTGTTTAAGGGTTTTAGTTTCATCAGTAAACCAAGGCGTGCGTCTTTTAGGACGTGATTTTAGCTTCATGGGCGCTATTGATTCCAGGACACTAGTCAGGGTGGTATTAAAATCATTTATGAGTGAGTCTATCGGGCCATTGTATGAAGGAAAGGACGCAACTGCTCCAGGAAGTAGTTCAAAGAGCTCAGAAACTGTGCCAGTGCTTATATTGCGTCCGCTAAATCCTTCAGCTTTTTTAACACTACACTTAGCTAGCACCTCAAATGTAACTAAATAATGATCCGAGATAACGGTAGTACACGGTAACACCATGATGTTTGAGGTTAAAACTCCTCGAGTCAGAATCAAGTCTAGCGTGTTCCCATCTTTATGGGTTGGCAAATCAACCAGTTGATTAAAACCAAATGCATCAATTAGAGAATTAAACGCAATAGTAAGTGAACTGAGTGGGGAGTTCATATGAATGTTAAAGTCTCCCATAATTATAATTTTGTCTGCATAGGTTACTAGTTCAGACAAAAGTTCAGCAAATTCGTCTAAGAAAGTTGTGTACGGCCCAGGTGCACGATAGATCGTTATTACATAAATTGACAAGAGAGAGGACCGCATCACAAGAGCCTCAAACGCCTTGTAATTATTAAAGGTACGAGGATTAAATTTGAGCGTTTTTTCAGAAATGAGCGCGACACCGCCACCCTTTTTTGACGTGCGTGCTACATGGCTACTCTCGTAGTCTGGGGGAGAAGCATAATTTAGCGCTAAATACTCATCCGGGCGTAACCAGGTTTCACAAAGACCCATACAGTTAAGTTTATAATCACGAATAATGTTATCAACAAGTAAAGCTTTTGGAGCAAGCGATCTAATATTTAACAGACCAAATTTTAGCTTTGCTGAATCATTTGACTTAGCTGAGCTCTTTGTAGTCTTTGTCGAGATCTTCAAAAGATGCCGCGGTTGTTGCTTTTCGTGCGCGCTGAGTGTAAAGCTTCGGTTGTCCGGCGAGGAATGAATGGTGGAATTAGTTACATCCTCGCGTCCATCTTGCTGCTTAGACTTCGCACGCTTCACACATCTACCTGCACGGCAACCACGCTTCTGTTTTCTGTTCTTACGGCGCCGTTGTCGTCGTTTAGTAGGAGGAATAATTGTCCACAAGGATGCCGGATCTCTTTGAAGTTCGCTCGGTATATCATAGGCGGTATAAAAAGTGCCCGAAAAGTCGAAATTTAGACGCCCACCCAACCGAATAAGTTCTTCCCTACTGTAAGTATTTTTGGCCACACATGTGTCCAAAAGTGAAAGCAAAATAGACAAGAGAACGGCAATAAATAGAATATTAGCTGGAGAGCAACGAGCCGCAAGCATGTATCCATGCGCCGCCATGTTGTTCACACAAATAGAATAAGAAAGGGCGATTCTGGAAAGGAAGAAAAAGCGAGAGATAAGGACGTTAAATTGCTGGTTAGCGGTAGTGCAGTCAGGACGAGATGGGTAGAGTAATTTGAATGAGTTCTTGAATGTGGAGGATGGGAGAGAAGTGAGAATCGAGGCGTTCGGTGATATAGGGAGAATGCCCGTGCTGGGTGATTTAAATGTAAAGCTTGTGGACACATGGGAGGTGCCAAAGGCACTGAAAGAAATGAAAGGGGGAGGGCACCTGGGTTGGATGGTTGTACTGTTGAATCCGTAAAAAAGGCTATAAAGGTCACAGGTCCATGAAATTTAGCCTGTTTACACATGGTGGGCCCATCTTGCTGGATGCAACTGCACATGTTTTAAGAGGAAGGGCATTTCTGGTCAGCCTGGCTGACGACAATTACGACAAAGAATAAAGAATTTGCGGTAAGTCTTTTTAGAATCAGTCGTTATGATTTTAAAAAAAACTTAGGAGGGCATCTAATTAATTGGTTAAGCATTTAGTTCCATTACATTTTCACTATATATAGGTCCACATGAAATATATGTCTTACATTGTTTTCCAACACTTTATTATCACAAGCTGGACCCCAGCCATTTTTAAACCACTGTTTTTTCAAGGTCTTTTTAATCGTCGATGGCTTCCATAGCAGACCAACTCTTTTAGAACAAAGGAACTTCTGGATCCCAAATCCCAGTGGTCTATGGAGTGGAAGATGTGAATGCCATCTTTGTTGACGTCCATGTCAGCCCCACTAGCCAAATAAAAACCAGGGATGCAATTTAAAAGTGATCTTTCTGGCCAGGAATGAGTATGGACATTAATAAATGGGTAAATAAAAACACAGCAAACTACTTTCCTTCTCATCTAATCACATTACAAATGAACTTTATCCTTTCGGTTCCGGGTAATCGAGTGGCGGGAGTTTTTGTGTTGCTCATGTCGTCGCGACTACGAGATTGATTCAGATTCCTACTATAGCAGAATTCTGGACTGAGACTTTTTATCTCGAACAGTTAAAAAGTTTCGGGTAAGTATCTCGCACGATTGGCGCAAGGTAAGTGCTGCGCACAATTGTTTTATAGTCGCGCTGCTGCCGATCGCTGTTGAAGGGCATCCCCTCCCACAGGCTGCTAAGACGCTCTTTCGGCATCCGACTGCTCACAAGTGAGTATGGGTTGCTGTAAAGGTTGCTCCCGGTTCCGTAGGCAAGTAGCCCTTCTAGAGGTACGTGTCCGTGAGCTAGAGCAGTTTAAACGGAAAATGTTAGATGCACCGAGCACCACCGCTAGTGTGGGTTGTAGCGAACTTGCTTGTCCGGTTAGCATTAGCCATAAGCGGCATGCTAATCGGGGTGAGTCAATCCAGACACATAATAAGTTCATCCCCCTAGCTAGTCCCACTCCACCCCGGTCTACTGGCTCCTGCACCCTATTATAGGTGACTCTATCACCCTTAACATAAAGCTTAGCACCCCAGCCACGGTTATGTGTATTTCTGGGGCCAGAGCACCCGACATTGAGGATAATTTGAGGGAGCTGACATGCAAATCTAGACACCAGGACAGGGCTAGCTACACCGATATAGTCATTCACGTCGGCTCTAACGATACTAAAAAGAGGCAATCTGAGATTACAAAGAAAAATATTGCTGTAATCTTGCCAGAAAGATGAGTCGGCATCGAAATTGTCTCTGGCCCCTTGCCTGCGAGAGGCAATGATGAGAGGTTTAGCAGACTAGTCTCGCTAAACCGGTGGCTGGCAAGTTTTTGCAGTCAGCAGGGATTTAGGTTTGTGGATAACTGGCCTGCTTTCTGGGGCCGACCTGACCTGCTGAGGAGAGAAGGCCTTCACCCTAACTGGAAAGGTGCTCTCACTCTTTCTAAAAATTTAGGATTACTGTTTAAGCCTTCCATGACAGGGTACACTAATGCAGGCCAGGTCACAGGTGATAAGTGAACCTGTAACCACTGGTGTGGAGTCTGTAGCGCTAAAACTAATTAGCGCTATGCTAGATTCATGCAATTCACATAGTTTTTGTAGTATAGAGCGTTCTAATGACTGCACCATACACCCTAATCTGTACTGTTCTATAGCATCTTCTTCTGTGCTTCTTACCTCTGTTTCTCCCTTGTTAGGTGAGGAGGGAGAAGAAATAACATTATTTTCTACCAATAGTCATCCTGCTACTCCACCTGTCAACAATATTCCTGTGGTATGGAATTCGGGCTGCATCTGCCGTCATGCAAGGCAAAAGACCGGCAGTATAATCCTGTGGAGGTAACCATTAAGGTTGCCATTAAGGCTCAAAACTCGCGAAAGGTTTCAGCTCAGTCCACAGTGCTGAAGCTTGGTCTTCTGAATATTAGATCACTAGCCTCCAAAGATTTACTTGTCAATGACCTTATTAATGAACACAATCTTAAACTTATTGGACTTTGTGAGACCTGGTCAAAACCAAATTAGTTTGTAGTGTTAAATGAGGCTTCTCCCCCTAACTTTGTGAGTTTGCACTTGGCACGGCCATGCAAGAAAGGTGGAGGTGTTGCTTTTATTTCGGAAGCTAAGTTGAAATTTACTCCTAATATCCCTACTGGTTTTAAAACGTTTGAGGCACTTGTTATGAGGTCCTTAATGTCAACACCAATTTATTTAGTTGTTGTGTATCGCCCACCTGGGCCATACTCAAATTTTTTGGATGAATTTTCGGAACTGTTAACAGACTTAGTAACTTATGTGGATAATGTTGTAATTATTGGTGATTTAAATGTTTACATAAACTCCCCATAAAATTCACTTGCAATTGCTATCCCATGCTAAAAACATTACCGAGGACCCCTCTCACCCCCATCATGGACTGTTCACTCTGCTAGCCTCTGGGAAGAGGTACTGCAGTGTGCGGTGCAGGACCACCAGGCTCCGCAATAGTCTAGTCCCCCTGGCCATTAGACTGTTAAATGGTCAATCTAACATATAGTTAACTTAAATCTAAACGGCTGCTAATCTGACTTTTTGCACTACTGGCAGTTTTTTTTTTTATATAGCTTGCCACTCCTTGCACATTGCTCTCTGCACTATTGTAATTACAGCGTTATTGTTACAGTGTTAATGTTACTGTGTACCTGACTTGTTAACCTGACTGCCCATTTTGCACATCTGGTTAGCTACTCTTCTTGCACTATCGGCACTATGGTAAAATACTATACGTAGCCAAAATACAATACAACATTATTTATATCTGTACATTCAAGGAAACTGTGGGGGTCAGATGCATCGACATTTCGTTCTGTATACACGTGTACTAGAATGACAATAAAGTAGATCTGAATCTGAATCTGAATCTGAAATTTAAGTCACTGATTGATACATTTGGTTTCAATCAAATAGTTGATGTGCCCACTCAAAAAGATGGGAACACTCTAGATCTCGTTCTGACCCGTGGCGTAGTAGCCTCAAATGTTACAGTGTTACCGTATCCTAATGCCATCTCTGATCACTATCTTGTTAAGTGTGAGGTGCTGTTTAATGTTTACTGTGATAAGGAAAATGTAGGCTTTAGCAGTCGCAATATACGCCCTACAACGGTATTAGCCTTAAAAGAACTATTACCTACGGTAACTGCAGCCTTCCCTTCGCACACTGGGTCTGTTGACTCGCTTACAAACAACTTTAATACTGCTTTGGTTAATGTTCTTGATTCTGTGGGGCCCCTAAGGCTTAAATTTCGACCTAAGAAGAATACACCTTAGTTAAATGAAAAAAAACAGGTTACTTGAACAAGGTTGCAGAAAACTTGAGCGAAAATGGCGCACTACTAAGCTGGAGGTATTCCGATTGGCCTGTTGTGACAGCTTGCTGAAATATAAAGTAGCTCTTGCCTCAGCCAAAGCATCGTTTTACTCTAAGATTCAGAATCAGAAATTTTTGTTTGACACAGTTGCGAAACTTACCAGACAACACTTTAACCCAAATAGTTGTACCTAACGACATTATGGAATTTTTTATTAAAAAGTTTCAACTAACCAGGAATGAAATTTCAAAAGAACGCTCTGTTTCCTCTTCCTATCTCAAAGATGTGGAGGTGTTAGGTAAAGACCGTGTCAGCAGTTGTTTAGAAACATTCTCCAGTTTCAATGATTCGTCCCTTGATAATCTAGCACAGATGGTCAGTAGGGCCAAACAAACTACATTCCTGCCCGATCCGTTTCCAGCTTCACTGGTGAAGGATCTGTTTGGGATCTTAGTACCATCAGTTTTAAATATTATTAATATATCGCTATCCTCAGGTATTGTTCCTGTAGCCTTCAAGTCTGCCGTCATTATACCCACGCTTATGCGACCTAACATTGACCCAGAAAGCCTAGGTAATTATAGGCCAGTGTCAAATCTGCCATTTTTTGCAAAATTACTTGAAAAGGTCGTTGCACAGCAGCTTTAAAACTGTCCAGTCAGCATTTAGGGCAAATCACTCTACTGAGACAGCCCTGGCTAAAGTAACCAATGATCTCCTTTTAGCAATTGATTCCGGTGCTTCATCAATGTTACTGCTGCTGGATCTTAGCGCTGCTTTTAATTCTGTCGACCACAACATATTACTGGTTCGTTTAGAATGCATTGCTATCTCAGGAACTGTACTCTTGTGGTTTAGGTCCTACCTGTCAGACAGGATGCAATGTGTTAACTATGGCAATCTGACCTCTAAACAATCTAATGTCCCCTGTGGTGTTCCTCAAGGCTCTGTACTTGGCCCCCTTCTTTTTTAGTATTTATATGATCCCGCTTGGTGAAAATATCCGCAAATATAATATTAGTTTCCATTGCTATACAGATGACACTCAACTGTATGTGCCACTGGAAACAACTGGACATTTAAGTTGTAGAAATCTGGAGGCTTGCCTTACTGAGATTCAAAAATGGATGTCACTAAATTTTTTAAGTCTTAACCCAGTGGTCCAGCTCACTGCCGTCAGTTGTTTTCAAACACTACCCTGAACCTAGACAAATGTAATATCACCCATAGTGACTCGGTCAAAAAACTAGGTGTTATATTTGATCCTAATCTGTCGTTTCATTCACACGTGAAAAATATTACTAGAATAGCTTTCTACCACCTCCGTAATATTGCGAAGATTCGTTAGATGCTGTCCCAATCAGATGCAGAGGTTTTAATTCATGCGTTTATTACTTCTCGGCTTGCTTTATGGTCTCCCGATGTCTAGCATTAAAAGTTTGCAGCTGGTTCAGAATGCGGCAGCTAGACTTTTGACTAAGACCAAAACGTTTGAGCATATAACTCCTGTATTGGCCAACATGCCTTGGCTCCCAGTCCACTTAAGATGTGACTTTAAGTTTCTCTTATTAACAAATACATGTTTGCATGGGCTTGCACCCTCTTATCTCTCTGATTTGATTTCCCCCTATGTTCCTGCACGGAGTCTGCGCTCGGAAAAGGACGGTCTACTTGTGACTCCGAGAGCCAAGAAGTCTGCAGGCTCGAGAGCGTTCTCCATCCGGGCCCCGGTGTTATGGAATGCCCTACCTCGGGAGGTATGATCTGCAACCTCAACGGAAGTTTTTAAATCGAGGCTTAAGACACACTTCTATTCCAAAGCTTATGATTGATGCCTACCTCATATTCTGTATTGTCCTGTCTTTTTCCGACTGCCTGCCTGGCTCATACGAAGGAGAAGGAAATTTGAGATGAGTCAGCAGACCAGCGTCTGACCTGAAGCATGTCAACCCCTGCATTTACCAGCTGGCAGAGATGGGAAGCTGCGTCGTGGCCGTCATAGACTTTCTGGACTAGTTTACAAGTTTGGGGCGTCGTTGCTGTCCTGCACTTTCCGGAAATCTTCAATATCTTACCTAGTGTTTACTATTCTGTGTAAAGTAATGCTAATTGTGATTCACCCTGGTCAATCCTGGAAGGGGGATTACCACATATGAGGTCCTTTCTCAAGGTTTCTCTTTTTTCCTCACACTGAGGTTTTTAAGTTGTTCCTTGCCCGCATGCTGGTTTAAGATCAGGTAATTGTGCAATTGTGTAATTGTAATCCTTTGCAGTCCTTTGAGATATATAAATAAATGTGACTTGACTTGACTTTGACATACGTCATTGTTGTATTCTGTAATTTTAAGAGTTTATGAATTATCAAGGGGCAGCACGGCAGCGCAGTGGTAAGCGCATGTGCGGCACAGTTCAAGTCATGGGAACCTCCTGCGTGGGTTCAAATCCAGCTCCAGACTTCCTGTGCGGAGTTTGTATGTTCTCCCCGTGCTTGCGTGGGTTTCCTCCGGGCACTCCGGTTTCCTCCCACATTCCAAAAACATGCATTTCAGGTGAATTGGCCGGTCCAAATTGTCCTCAGGTGTGAATGAGCGAGTGAGTTGTCTGTCCCTGTGTGCCCTGCGATTGGCTGGCAACCAGTTCAGGGTGTCCCCTGCCCACTGCCCGATGATTGCTGGGATGGGCTCCAGCACCCCCGCGACCCTACTGAGGATAAGCGGTGCAGCTAATGAGATGAGATGAGATGAGATGAGATGAGATGAATAATCAATAAAAATGTTACCTGTTGTGGACAACCTTTTTTGAATTTTTTGCAGGTGTCAGATTGTGAAATTTGCCAGGCACTCCATTAAAGAGAGAATGAATGGTGGCCGTGTGTTGTGATATTTTGGGGAACAACCTCTTTCCCCCGTCAGATCATTGAAGATGGGTAGTGGCTGGGTCTTCCAACACAACAACGACCCGAAGCACACAAACAGGAAGACCAAGGAGTTGCTCCGTAAGAAGCATATCAAGGTTTTAGCATGGCCCAGCCAGTCTCCAGACCCAAACCCAGTAGAAAATCTTTGGAGGGACTTCAAACTCCGTGTTTCTCAGCGACCGTCCAGAAACCTGACCGATCTAGAGAAGATCTGTCTGGAGGAGTGGGCCAAGATGACTCCTGCAGTGTGTGCAAACTGGTGAAAGACTACAGGAAATGTTTGACCTCTGTAATTGCAAACAAAGGCTACTGTACCAAATATTAATGTTCATTTTCTCAGGTGTTCTAATACGTATTTGCAGCTATATCACACAAATAAATTGTAAAAAAAATCATATACTGTGTTTTCTGGATTTTTCTTTCAGGTTTATCTCTCTCACAGTGGACAAGCACCTACGATGAAAAATTCAGACCCCTCCATGATTTCTAAGTGAGAGAAAAAGCAAGATAGCATAGTGCTCAAATACATATTTCCTTCACTGTATTTTACACTAGGCAAATTCCACCGCACACCACCATACGACAGAACCTCAAATTCACCGGAAATATTCTAAAAATAATGAAACATGTATTATGCACTGCATATTATAGGCCTTCATTTTAAATGATTCATAATTTAGTCACTCATTGTAACACCTCACACTTTTTAGTTTAACACAACAGTAAAACACATTTCGTTTAATTATTAATCGTTTAATATAAAATTATTTTTCTGCTTCATTTAACCCAGAATCGTTTCCAGCCAAAATTAATTTACTCCTCATTTGTTGTTCTTTGTGCTGTTTTTTTTTGTTTTTTGTTTAGGTCAAACAGCCTTTTGAGCCAGTGGCGATGGATTTTTTGGACCACTGACTGAAACTAAAGATGCAACAAGTACATTTGAATTGTTCTTAAGCTTGCTTATTTGAGAGAGGTTCAGCTGCGTGTTCCTCATTTGATCTCCTGGCCCAGGAGATCACCAAGGTATTCGACACAGGATCCTCATCAGTTGACGCGTCGAGATCTTTGATGAGGATACGGCAGGGAAGACGATCGATCAATTTTCGGACCCTCGCAAGCCAGAGCAACTGGAATGCAGAGGCGTTAGTGGACGCCTATCTCAACAGCTTGGCAGACTACATGAAGGACGAGTTGGTGTCTCACGCCCCGCCTACCAGCCACGACGAGGCCATTGCGCTCACGGCCCGGATCGATCGTCGGGTCCAGGGTCGACACCGTGAGAGAGTCTGCCAGAGCCATCAAGTTTCCTGCTTACCCGAGGGGACTGCCGCCCCTTCAGATTTCCAGCAGCCACCCGCAATTCTACTAGACCTACCAGAGGCAATGGAGGTGGATCGCGCGTCGCTGTCCGTTGAGGAGCATCAGCGTCGACTCTCCGAGGGCCTCTGCCTGTACTGTGGCGGGCAAGGACACCGGATATCATCCTGCCCGTCTAAATGGGGAGCTAATCGGACGATTGAAGTCGTCCGGTTAAATTCCGTTCACACCCCGATCTCCCCGACCGGAGGGCCAAGGCTCCAGTTGCACCTTCGGAGCCCCTGGTCAACCCAGTCCCTGTCCGCCCTTGTGAATTCGGGCGCAGAGGTCAACGTCCTGGATGCGACCTTAGCCCGGAGAATGGGATTGAGGTGTGTTCCCCTTTCGACCCCAGTTCCTGCCCAAGCTTTGGACGGTTATCTATTGGGCAAGGCAACGCAGGTCACAGAGCCGGTGGAAATGACACTGTCTGGGAACCACCGCGAGCGGATACGTTTCCACCTGCTTTCTTCCCCCGGTCAAACGCTCGTCCTGGGACACCCGTGGCTGATTAAGCACAACCCTCGCTTGGAATGGCGGACGGGGGTGGTTCTGGAGTGGGGGGCTGAATGCCACCGGACCTGTCTGCACGCTGCCTCTCATCCTGTCTGCCCTAGGCCTCCTCCCGCAATGCCCGATCTGTGCAGGGTCTCGTCTGCATGCCTGATCCGCCTGTCTGGCTGTCTAACTGGTCCGCCTGTCCACCTGCCATGCCCGTCTGTCCGCCTGCCATGCCTCCCGCCAGGGCTGTTTGTCGGTCCGCCATGCCGGTCTGCCTGCCTGATTCATCTGTCAGCCTGTCCGACTCGTCTGCTCGCCCGTCTGGTTTGTCTGCTCGCCCGTCTGCCCACCCGTCCAGCCCTTCTGCCCGCCCGTCCGGCCCGTCTGCCCGCCCGTCCGGCTCGTCTGCCCACTTGTCCGGCTCGTCTGCCCGCCAGTCCGGCTCGTCTGCACGCCAGTCCGACTCTTCGTCCGCCTGCCCGCCCGAGGCTTCTTCTGCCAGCCTCTCTCGAAATCCGCCTGTCCGCCTGCCTCGACGTCCGCCCGTCCGCCTGCCTTCCCGCCTGTCTCGAAATCCGTCCATCCGCCTGTCTAGACATCCGTCCATCCACCTGCCTTCCCGCCGGCCTCGAAGTCCGTCCGTCAGCCTGTCTCGAAGTCCGTCCGTCCGCCTGTCTCGACGTCCGTCTGTCCGCCTGCCTTCCCTCCTGTTTCGACGTCCATCTGCCCGCCTGTCCTGACGTCTGTCTGCCTGCTCGCCTGTCTGCGACATCCGTCTGCCCGGCCGACGCCTGCCTGTCAGCTCGGTCTCCTCTGGGTCCTGCTTCTGCCCCACCTCCTGATGGTGATGATGGTTCACTCGGAGGAGTTTTGAATTTTTCTGGGGGCATTTTTTCTTTCCTGCCTGTTGGAATACTTTTTTTTCCTGTCGGTTGGATTACTTTTTGTCATTTTGCATTCCTGTTTTTTGGAACTTCTGGAGCCGTCCCTTGACGGCGGGGTTCTGTCATGATTACTAAATCGGGGCACCTGCAGCTGCCCCGGTGGTGCCAACAGTCCTGGTCGCTGATTGGCTTCTTGCCACTTTTTAAACCCCCGGCTCCCTGTTACCGGCGTCCGATCGTTGCGAACCTTCACCTAAGGCGAGCCTTCCGAACCTGACTCCCTGTTTTTGACTCCCGTACGTTTCCCGGCTTTGACCTGTTTCTGTTTGATCACGTCTCTGCTCCTGCGCCCCGGTAACCCGACCTGCTTTTCCCTTTTCTACAACGCTATCCCTCGCCAGAGAAGTGCCACTTCCGCGTCCCGAGCGACCTGCTCCCCATAATCAACGATCACTGGATCGTGGGTGCCAGTTTACGTCTCTTTTCAAATAAAACTAAGAAACTAACTCAATTGGGTTCGCGTCTCCGTTCCTGGGTCTTGACACGTTAAGAATTTGGCTGTTCATTTCAGCATAATAAGCTTTATGGTAGAGTGCATAACAGTTTCAATACCAGTGATTTGAGTAGGAAAAGACAAAATGAACATGTTACCTGCACAAAAGTGATTTATATAGGTGTGCATTACCGTTCTATTACATTCACAACACATAAAGGACGAAATGTTTTAAGTTATATTACATTCCCAAAATGGTTCTGGTGACATTTTCGCTATTACATTCCCGAAAAGTGGGATAAAAGTTAGATAAAACGAGGTAAAAGTGGTTATAGTAGCGGGAGTGCTGGTGCGCGCTCCAGCTATGGGGGACAAATTCCGGTGGGGGTGTATTTCTCGGCAGAACACTGGCCATGCGCAGTCTTGGTCCGCGCTGATGTTACAGAGGACTTTCAGGCGAGCAACCGACAAAGCAAAATTGAACTGACAGCCGCCCCTGCGTTGACATTAACATGATTGTAATAATCTCTGAATACACTAAAGTACTATGATGACGTCACTCCCTGCGCCCTTTTAGCGTTCACCTCATTTATAAGCAGGTATGACATTTGTCATTCGCAGCTATGCTCATTTATGATTTTTTTTCAAATTATGCATATCGGAACAAATGACGTCATAGCTATGTTATCAAATCAAAAAGTATTCATAAAGCACTTATTAGGCAACAAACACAAAAACAATGTATGTACAATAAGAAAATTAAATCTCCTTTTTTCTACACTCAACAACCCATAACACCAAATTCACACACACACACAAATAATGGTTAAAATAATATCGAGGTGGTGTGGTGCCCCCAGGAAATAGTAAACGCTGGCTAAAGTTGAAAGAAGGCCTCGCCGACTCAGCTCAAGTGGGTTAGAAGGAGAACTTTCCCACTAATCAAAATGATGCGAGTATTGTCATGATGGACCGGTTGGTGTGGCATATACTGTGCATATCATTATGTTAACCCAGAGGTAGACAAATGACGGCCCGACAACTTTTTTTAACAGCCACACGAGACAAAAACAGTCAAACTATAAGGACAATGTATATGATAGTAAATAAAGAACTACTGATAAAAAATATTGTTATGGTGCCAACTATTGTCCCTTTGTTTGTTTACAACAAAAGTACTACGACTTAAATACAACAAAATTATTTGAATGACTAAATACACAATTTAGTGTTTAAAAACAAGGACCTAATTCATAATGTTGCTTTCATTCAGAAAAGAAAAATGTTATATGAATACTACAAATTACTACTTCAGTAATACTATTATTAAAAAAAATATGACTACAGACATATTACAACAAAAAATACTACAAATACACAACAACAGTAGTGTTACAAATATACAAAAAAATACTGCAGAAATACTACAGGAATTCCACAAAAATACAATTTTGAAAATTCTTCAAAAATATTTTCAAATACATACTACCACAATACAACTACAGTAATACCATAGTTTAAAAATACTACAGAAATATTATGACAGAAATACTTGACAAATATTCGTCACTGTATTTTGTCATTTGAATGCAATGAGTATATCAATGAATACATGCAGGGATTTGTGATGGCATCACTAGTAAGAGTCCTAGAAGTCACATAATGCCCTCCATCTTATTCTTTTTACTCATGATTAAAGTTGAATGCGATGACTTCATCAGGTCACGTTCATCATTATAGCATATTTACCTCTCGAATCACACTTATTTTTACCTACACAGATTTACTAATACTTGCCAGGTACAGGATGCTGCTGTTAACTGCTAATTAGTAGTAGATATGTGCAGGTCAAATCAACTGTATATAGCGAAAACTATGATGATGTCACATTTAAACATATGCTGAGCATGTTTAAATGTGTGTGTTTAAATGTTTTTGTCTTCTATTCTATTGTATTGTATTGTATTGTATTGTATTGTATTGTATTGTATTGTATTGTATTGTATTCTATTCTATTCTATTCTGTTCTATTCTTTTCTATTCCATTCCATTCTATTATGTTCTAGTCTAGTATAGTCTAGTCTAGTCCAGTTTAGTCCAGTCTAGTCTAGTCTAGTCTAGTCTCGTCTATCATTGATTAGTAAAAGAATCAAACTATAAAAACAAATACAAATAGGTTCTCCTTCCTTTCTCTATTATATTCTAGTCCATGGAACTGTTAATTAACAAAGTAATCAAACTTTATAAAACATACAAAAATGGGTTATATTCCCCCTATTCTATTCTATTATATTAGATTCTATTCTATTCTATTCTATTCTATTTTTCAGGAACAAGTGCCACAAAACTGCAAATAAAACGACAATAATGTCAACGACATGTTTAGTTTTGCACATGTGTGCCAATGTGGCCTTGTAGCAATCAATTAATTATTCCGCTGATCGAGTAATGCAGGAAACCAATCAGAGCGCCTTCATCCAACAGCCCCCGCAAAAAGACAGCTTCCATTGGCCAGAGCACCGACACGGACTGACTCATTCTGCTCTTGATCGTAGTGATGTAAATTCCGTTTTTTTATTTTTTCTATTTTGTAGAACTGGCTTTTTCGGCTCGACTCACGGATGAGAGCCGGCTCTTATGACTTCTGAACGGTTTTTGAAATTTGTTTTTGTTTTTAATTATACATTACCAATAATTATGAAACATTGTGTTCCAAATCAACAAAGTTTGAAAATATATGACACGACTTTATGATCATAGCCTGTATTTTTTTTATAATATAGTGAATGTTTTCCTAAACTTTCAAATTTCTAAGTAACCAAACAGCATACTAACCAGTCACGAGCGTCTTCAAGAGAGAGAGAGAGAGAGAGAGAGAGAGAGAGAGAGAGAGAGAGAGAGAGAGAGAGAGAGAGAGAGAGAGAGAGAGAGAGAGAGAGAGAGCAAGAGAGAGCGAGAGAGAGAGAGGGAGAAAGAGAGAGAGAGACAGGAGGAGACAGTAAGAAAAAAATAAAGACCAACATAGAGAGAAGGAAAGGAGAGCAAGACAGAGAAACAGGGAAAGAAAGAGAGAGTGAGTGAAAAGAGAGGAAGGGTAGAGAGAGTGAGAGAAATAAGAAGAGAAAATGAATGAGCGAGAAACAGAAAGATAGAAAATTAAAGAGGGATATAACGAAGAGAGAGAAAGAGTGAGGGAGAGAGAGAGGGTGGGTAAAAGAGAATGGAAGAGATAGAGACAAAGCAAGAAAAATAACGAGGAAGAGAGAGAAAGTGAAATGAAGAGACACTAAGATACAGGGGGAAAAGAGATCAATAAATGGATAGGAGAGAGGAAGGAGAAAAGGAAAGAGAGAAAGAGAGTGAAATAAAACAAGACAATGAAAGAGAGAAACAAAGAGAGTGAAAAAAGACAAATAAAAAAAAAGAACATGGATGAAAAACAGAAACATGAGAGAGAAAGAGAAAGTTAAGGAGAAAAAAAGACCTGGGGAAAAGAGAGAAAATAAAAGAGTGACAAAGTGAAACAAAAAGAAAGAGTGAGAGAGAAATAATGGGAAAGATAGATCAAAAGAGAGAGAGAAAAGAAAGGCATTGAAAGAGAGATGGATTTAAATAGAGAGAATACAACGGAAGTGAATGAAAGAGAAAAGGAGGAAGAAAAAGACAGAGAAAAAGAGGAAGTAAAAGAGTGAGAAAGAGAAACAAAGTGAGAGAAAGGGCAAAAGGGAAGAAAGAGAATGAAAGAGAAAGAAGGAAAAAGAAAGATAAAGAAAGAGAGGCAAATGTAAAAGAGAGTATTTCTTTCTTTAATCCTTCCTTCCTTTCTTTATTCCTTTCTTTTTATCTTTCTCTTGCTTTATTTATTTTGCTTTCTCATTCTTTTTATATATCTCTTGCTCGTTCTCTCTCTAGTTCTCTTGTCTGTTCTGTTGTTATTTATCTATGTTTCTCTCTTTTTCTCCCTCTCTTTCTTTCTCTTTAATCTACCAGTCCGTTACCGAGTTATTTTCCGACCATTTGGCCGCTGTGCTCAAATAAGTTTGACAACCCTGGTTTAAAGCAACAACAAAAAAACAGAAGAGACGTTTGTGTCCCGAATGAGCTGGCTCTTTTTAGTGAGCCCCGCAAAAAAAGCTGCTTCTCTAAATAAACCGGAATTTCCATCAAGCCACAATCTTGCACGCCGCTCATATCTGTGATGCGCGGCTCCTTTAAGAAAAAGCCCCGAGCCGGAATGACAAGCCCTTCTCCGCCTGCTTCTTTCGGCCGACAGTCTGCCACTTCCTACTATACCATACACCACAGACCCCCATTACACCCCCCCCCCCCACACACACACACGCACACACCACCGCCACAACCACCACCATCTCTCCACACACACTCATTTTCTCCTCGTTCTCGTCTTAGCAAAAGCAAATCAAGCCAATGGAGAGCAAGCGGACAGCCGCACAAGAGACGCCCTGAATAGTGTGCTTTCCATCGGGCCAACGCCTGGGAGGATCCCCGCTGATGAGCAAGCAACATCGGACACCGCCATGAGAAACATAGTTTCTCGTTAAATGCTCTGAATTTATTTTTATTTTTGGAGGGATATCGAGGACTTGGTACGCGGAGAGTGCACTATCGACTCTTCTAGACCGGGCTTAACTTGTCCGGCACCGCGGTGAGAATCCCTGGAGGGAGAAACAACACCAAAACAACAAACCCAAGTTTTTTTTTTGTTTGTGTTTTTTTTTCTTTTTCATTTTTTTCTTTTGATGTTTTCCCTTTTTGAATGTAGCCCCCATATTCTAGTTTTTTTTGGGGGGGGTTTCTAATTTGCCGTCCAAGACTGACTTGTAAAAGGATTTAAGTGTGACTCGAATCGAGAACGGCGGGCTGGGAGGAGGCTTATGGCGCAAAGGGTAGGTAAACAAAAAAAAATACTTTTTTGTAGGTTTTTTTTTTATGGTACTTTACGCACGGACGAACTGATAACCCTATGCACCACGCGCACTCTTACACTTTTTTTTCGGGGACGTGTTTTTGGAGATGACTTGTGACAGCACTGCGTGAATTCTTCGGGTCATTAATCTAAAATATGTGTCTTATGACTTGGGTCCTCTGTGTAGCCTGCAACACACCCACACCTACAAAAATATTATTATAAAAGTAATATTTCTTAGAGCAGCGCCGACAAATAGGATTTGCTTTGCACATGATTGTGGGGAAGAATCTGTCACGCTGACATGCCTTTTGCACTTGGTCGCCTGGAGGTTTCGCTGCTTGTGTTTTTTGCAAAAGCCTCCGAATCGACAGTAGAAGACTTATCCATAAAAATAAAATTTTAAATGCAACTTAAATTGACCTCTACAATGGGTTGTTGCAGTACAATTGATGATATTGGCAGTACTTATGTATTATTATTTTGCTTTGCAGTTACAGAGGGTTTTGTTACCCATGCTTGTTTATGCATTATAGCAAAACTACACATTCAAATGTTGACTTTTTAAAACACACCCTTGTAGTTTTATTTGATTAAATCTCTAAAAGCAAGAATTAAGCATTGTTATTTAACATGTTGAAAACGTCTACATGCAATCTTTAATTTCTGCATTTAAATACCTCTCTCCCCAGTCAATGATTTATTGGCAATGTATTTCTAGCCTATATATATATATATATATATATATATATATATATATATATATATATACATATATATATATATATATATATATTGTATTTACCTCGATGTTATTTAAATCGTATAATAAATCACTCCTGAGCTAAAATCCATTGCATTGTAATTATTTTCTTGTGTATTATTAAAGTGCTTAAAAGTGATTTATTATGTTACACTTATCAACCTCAGCTAATTGTTCCCCTCGTTATTGATTGCAAGTCACGTTTTTAATAAACTTTACAAACACAACACGGCAACTATTTACTCACATAGAGACGGGCTATGTAGAATAAAAACACAGATAGATCGTGTTGACAAGTTGATTTTATTTACCAAATCAACAATGCAAATACTTCAGCATCTGTCCCTGTACCCATTTGCGGTAAATTTGTTTTCGCCCGTTATTATACAGTGCAAGATTTTGCAAATTTTAACTGATCTACAGATGGTTTGTATCACATCTCATTGTCGTCCTATACTCGATTGTTGTCCGCCATACCAGTGACCGAGATGATCCGGATTAGAGCCAAAGTGGGCAAGACAAAATTGGTCTATTAAAAATACCCTAAGTTGAACCCTCGTGTTGTCCTCATTTTCATGCCACTTTTGTAATTTTTACCGCTCACGCAGGGATGTGAAAAAAAAAAAAAAATCATCCTATCCGCTGTTGGGACCCATCTCGGAAAAGTCATACCATTTAAAGTTAGATAAAATATAATTTAGGGTTTTTTTCTGTGTTTTTAGCAAAACAGGAGGGTTAACAAATATCCCCTACAAACATTTTTAAACAGTGTTCACAATTTACAATGATCAAAAATGTATAAAATGTGCGAAAATGTAGAATTATTATTATTATTATTATTATTAATTTGACATGTATGGAATTACTGTACACAGGATTTAGTTCCGTTTACGCGGCAAAGCATGTGCATTGTACTGTAGTTTTAGTTTATTCAGTTATAAACGAATACAATATCAAAATTTGATAAGTCAAAAACGGCATAGACACTTTAAAAAAAAATGTCTGCTTTTAAATACTCAACAGTTGTGTTGAATGTTCACACTTCTGTCTTATTAAGGAAAACAAAATAATTATTACGTATACCTGTCAACCCCCCGCCCCTATATTTATGCTGGCTATTTCCCTTATTAGGAGATTATAAATCTTACAAACACAACACGGCAGCTATCTACTCACAGCAACGGATATGATGTAGAATAAAAACAAAGCTAATTTGTGCAAAAAAGTTGAAGGTCTTTACTAAATAAACAAACCAAACAATGATGTCAGCATTCTTTTTTCAAACGTTTTTATTTATTTTTTTACGTTTTTTCCACTTTCGGTCGATTTAGTATTACTTATTATGCGAAGCAAAACATGATTTCGCACACTTCTTCAATAGCAATCTACGATGACGTTATCATCTGCTACCAGTGACCGAGACGATCTGCATTACACATTGCAATAATCGAACTATATATGATGTACGAGAACATGTATTGACGGGCATATAAGGAAATACACAGGATTTTGTTGCTCATGCTTGTATCGTTCTGTTTCTGCGGTAGAGCAAACTACGCATGATTGTATAGACTTTTTATAATAAACCCTTGCGGTTTACTTTATCCAATTTGAAAGACAAGAATCAAATGCAATATTCTAACTCCATATGCCAAAAACCTCGGCACACATAGTTTAATTTGTTCTTTTAAATACTTAAAATACGAGTTAAATTTTCAGACGCTTGCCTCATTAAGGAAAGAACAACGATGATTACATACCTGTCAACCTCAGCCAATTGCACCCCCTTTTAAACGTTCTTAATTCCCCTTATTAAGCGACCATAAACCCCACAAACATAGGAACTCACAACAAGACAGACTATTTAGAATAAAAAAAGAAGAAGATTTGCGTAAACACGTTTATTTTTGTATTAAACTTACCGTTGCACGTTAGCAGTGCAGAGTTTCACAGACATCTGATTTAGAGATTTAGAGTCACACTTTAGTTAAATTGGCAACCAGGATCTCAGAGTATGTATTTCTTTTGTCTTCCAATACTCGATGACGTAGTACTGGTGATGAAAATGAGATTGGTCCAACAACAAAAAAAGTTAAAAACAAACTCCTGTACAAAAATGTTATAAAGCGTAAGATATGATATTATCAAAATGTTTAGAATACGGGGAAAAGTTATAAGTTGACAGGTATAAAATACCTAAAAGTCACGTTAATTTTTCACGACTCATTAGGTAATACAGAATGATGATTACGCATTGATCAAAGTTAAATTCCACGGAGAACATTTATACAGGTGTGTGCCTGTGTGTGTGCCTGTGTGTGTGCCTGTGTGTGTGCCTGTGTGTGGGCCTGTGTGTGTGTCCCTCCGATACAGTACGAAGATTTGCCCCACTACGGGATGGACGGGGTCGGGATCCCGACCACAATATACGGAGACCCGCACGGTGCGCGCTCCATGCAGGCCGTGCACCTCAACCATGGGCCCCAGTTGCACTCGCACCAGTACCCGCACACGGCGCACACGAACACCATGCCCACAAGCATGGGATCCTCGGTCAACGACGCGCTCAAGCGGGACAAAGACGCTATCTACGGGTATGCACTCTGGGGGGACGTCTGAGAGTTTCAGCGGGGTGCTCGGCTCACTTTACCACGGGGACAGTGAAGGGTTGCTGGGGTTGAGTCGCTCGACTGGTCGCATATTTGGAGTGGATCTCCGTCTAGCTAAAACAGTGGTCGGCAAGATTTTTTTTAATTTAACCACGCAGCAGTTTACTGTCTTAAGTGTTTTCTTGCAGCCCTGTCCAATAATAACATAAGTAATAATACTACTAATAATAAAAATACAAATACAAACACAAATAATAATAATAATAATGATAATAATTGTACTGTATTTAAAAAAAAACAAATTGCCAGGAGTTTGAAGGCGCACCTAAAATCCAACACGCTTTATGGGCCATACATGTGGTAAATACAATTATTACATTGAAACTACTTATTATGGTAGATACTTATGAATTATTCCATTTTAGTGGTGAAACAATATTTCATAATGACAGTTTATTTTCTAATAATTAATTCCCATTATTTTCTGATGTAACCTTTCCCATTACAGTATTGTTAATGTCATGCACCTTATTGCCCAGAGCATCGTATGTTCTATTTATCTATCTACCCTGGTCATATCCCTCGAGAGGGGTGACCGACGGCAAGACAAACACATACAAAAACAAATAAAATAAAAAAGGGAAAAAGTAGCAATAAAACACACACACAAAAATTGACCATGGCCAACCCAAATGCACGAACACCAAAAAAGTTAAGCACCTCGGCACCCAAATTGGTCATGCTTTCATCCCTCCAGATGAAACGGGACACAAAAAAGCGGCCATGTCACTCGGGTCAGGGTGACACAACACACTCTTCTGTTCAACAACAGGGTCCGACAGCTTTCACTGGTTTACCCCCGCCGCATAATACAGGTGCCCTGCCCATCCCTTAGAAAACGTCCAAACATCTCACTATCCTTTTACAACAACTCTACACTCATTCCTATCACCAACCACCATAAGCATCGTATGTAAAAAAAAACACACTAATTCACAAATTTTGAATGTAAACTTTACAGTCTAGAAGTTACGGTAATAATGATAATAATAATGATAATCATAAAAATAAGCCAAAATCCACTTGAAATTACTAGACCAGTGGTTCTCAACTCAGTTGCAAGCCGCTACCCAAATCAAGAAAAATAAACTTGGTTTTCAAATGTATTTAATGAAAAGACTGCGGACTTAACCAGATATAATAGAATACATCAATTAAAAATATAGACCTGTTAAGAGAATATGCAGTCTCCTGGTTCTTATTTCTAGTATAGTCAGCATTTAAGATAAAAGAGTTTCAGACCAACCCTTGCAGAAGAGACAAAAAAAGATTTCTAAAAAATAGCATTGCTTTTAAAGGGGCAGTGTGTATTTTTAACAACTCTGAATTGTGAAAAAATGTCATTCTTAAAACAACAACAACAACAATATAGATTTAAACAATTAACACAAAATACATTATATGTTTTGTATATATTTTTTATTCTCATAAGCTGAGAAGTTGGGATTTATTTGACATAACATGAGCGTTACCATAGCCAAAAAAACAACATAAAGCTTGCAAACGGCTTGGAAAAAAATTATGTAGTTTGGTCATTTTGAGTCTGAGTCGGTTTCATGACATAATACAGCAGGGGTGTCAAACTCATTTTAACTTGTGGCCCACATGGCAGAAAAAAACACATAAGGGCCAGAATAGTAGATAAAATAGAAATAAAGAGAGAAAATGAAAGAGAAAGAGAGAAAGATTAAAGAGAAATAGAAAAAAGGAATGTGAAAGTGAAAGAGAAAAAAATGGGAAAAAGAGACACAGAGAGGTAGCTAAAGAGAGAAAAAAATTGAGATAAAAATTAGACACAGAGATGTAGAGAAAGCGAGAGAAAAAAAGAAAACAAATAAGAGAAAAAAGAGAGAGTGAAAAAGACAGAGAAAAGAAAGAAAGGAGATAGATATATAAATAGAAAAACAGGAGGGAGTCAGAAAGAGACAAGGAGAGAAAGAAAAGGGAGAAAGAGAAAGGGAGAAAATAGTGTGAAATAAAGCGAGAAAGAGGAAGAAAGGGAGAGAGGAGAACGAAAGAGTAATAGAGAGAGAAAAATAATGGAAGATGAAAGGAAAAACAAATAAAGAAAGTAAGAGGGAAATAAAGATGAAGGAGAAATATAAAGGGAGAAAAACTGAGAAATAAAGTTACAGTAAGAGAGAGAGAATGAAAGAAAGAAAGAAAGAAAGAAAGAAAGAAAGAAAGAAAGAAAGAAAGAAAGAAAGAGAAAGAAAGAATTAATGAATGAGAGAAAGGGAAAGAAAGAGAATAGGGGAGATAAGTAGGAAATATGGTTATTTTGACTCAGTCAACCACCCCAGAATTTTTTTTTTAGTATATAATCACAATGACCCAGCACATGTGGGGTATTTTCAGAACAGGTCTGCCGGCACTTCTGCTGTCCTTAGGGGGAGGCCACTGCCTAAAAAGATACTCTCTCTCTCTCTCTCTCTCTCTCTCTCTCTCTCTCTCTCTCTCTCTCTCTCTCTCTCTCTCTCTCTCTCTCTCTCTCTCTCTCTCTCTCTCTCTCTCTCTCTCTCTCTCTCTCTCTCTCTTTCTATAGATATATATATATATGTGTATATATATGGATGGATATGTGTTTATATATATATATATATATATATATATATATATATATATATATTTACCGCTTATCCTCACTGGGGTCACAGGGTGCTAGAGCACATCCCAGCTGTCTTCAGGCAGTGGGCAGGGAACAACCAGTTCATAGAGATAGACAACCATTCACTCGCTCCTTCACACCTAGGACAGTTTGAACCAGCTAACCTAACATGCATGTTTTTGGGAATGTGGGAGGAAACCGGAGTGCCCGGAGGAAACCCACGAAAGCACTGGGAGAACATGCAAGCTCCACACGGGGAGACTGTGGTAGCTGGACTTGACCACTGGACCTTCGCACCTTGGGGTGGCGCACTAACCACCCATCCGCCGTATATTCAGTAGCTCATTTTACATATTAGTATAATTTAAAAAAAACACTTGTTCCCGAACAAAAAAAAATTGTTACAGGGCGCATACAATACAGTACAATAAAAACGTAGAAGTTGACAGGTTTGGGAAATATATCAATTCATAGTGGAGTATGTTTGTTTCCTTGACCCTATTAGCCATTGTGTGCTTTTAGTTGTCCACTTTTAAATTGCGAGCGATTGTTCCTCCATGCAGGCACCCCTTGTTTCCCCTGCTTGCACTGATTTTCGAGAAATGTGAATTAGCAACGTGCACCCCCAGAGAGCCCGGTGTTGCAGGAGGGGACGTCTGCTCGTCGGAATCCTTCAATGAGGACATTGCCGTATTTGCCAAACAGGTCAGAAATCATAAAGTAAAAACACACACAAACACAAAGTTAACTGAGAATTTTAAATGTGTTTTTTTTAGTTTCTATGTGTAACTTGCATATGATATAAGTTTCACCTGACTGCTTCATTTTTAGATTCGTGCAGAAAAACCTTTATTTTCATCAAATCCTGAATTGGATAATTTGGTAAGTCCTTTAATGTTGCTTTGTAGTTGTAAGATTGGGCGAAACTGGGAATTTTGGTATCAATCAGATCCAAGTAAAAACAGGGTTGTATCGAACGATGTTGATCTGATAATTTTTGCCTGGAAATGTCAGGATCATCTTCCGCCTTCGAATTAGTTTATATTTAGGATAAACAGCACAATATGTAAGGCAGTTTTTTCCCCGTTAAACACAGTGCAAACTTAAAAAGGATAACGTGTATTATGTAGCCAAGTGGTGTCAAATTCATGTTAGAATAAAAATCTCATGGCGGCTGGACTAGTCGATTTAAGATAAATAAAGAAAAAGAGAAACAGGGAGAGACAATGAGAGAGAGAGAGAGAGAAAGAGAGAGAGAGAGAGAGAGAGAGAGAGAGAGAGAGAGAAGAGAGTCAGAAAGAGAGAGAGAAGGAGAGAGAGAGGAGAGAGATAAATAGAGATAGAGGAAAAAGGGAGAAGGGGCAAAAATGAGAGAAAAATAGAGAAAGAAATAGTGAGAGGAGAGAGATGGAAAAGAGGGAAGAAAAAGAATTGAAGAGAGAGGGGAAAATAGAAAAAGAGAAGAAGAGAGGAAAAAAAGTTAGAAAAAAAGAAAGAGAGGAATAAGAGAGAAGAAAAAAAAGACAAAGACAAGAGACATATAGATAGTAAAAGAGACAAATAGAAAAAAATAGTGACAAAGAGAGAAGAGAGATGTACAAATAGAAGAGAGGGACAAGGGGTGAAAGATAGACAAAGAAGAGAAAGAGAGAGAGAGAGAAAGAGAGAGGGAGAGAGAGAATGAGAGATAAATAGAGAGAGATAGACAGTGAGTGGGAGAGAGAAAGAGAAAAATGCCGAAAAGACATGAAGCAAAACAGCTATACAGTGTCTTTGTGAATGGCACCTGACTCTGACAAAATCAAGTGGAGCTCGTTTTTCTCATGTACTTATCTCATTGTTGTCTTGCGGGCTGGATTAAAACCCTTGGCGGGCCTGATTTGGCCTGCGTACAACACGTTCGAGGGGTCAATAGTTTGTTCTAGGGTTGCAACTAACCATTATTTTCATAACAATTAATTGGTGGATTATTTTTTTGGGTTAATCGAATAATCTGATTTCTTTAAGACATTTTTAATTCTCATCTCTTTATTCAAATATTGAAGTTTTGGATGGATAGAAACATTTTGCACAAAACAACAAAATATTCAATAAAAAAGAACAATTAAAAAAAAATCCAAGTATTTGTTATTTAACATCATAATTAAAAATGCATAAAACATATGCTATGCAAATGCAAATATGTAAGATACTCTTTTCCTACGGCCTGATCCAAAGATCATTTTATGTATATACCTATCATACAAGAAAAAAAAAAGAGCATTACATGTCCTTTTATGTGTGGTAAAAAATATATAAAAAAAAAAATTAAACCCACTTTTTGAAATATTGTCAACATTTTTTTTTTAATGTCAAATATTTGAATATAATAAACATTTTCAATATGAAAATGATATACAATATGCTTAAGAATATGCCCCTTGTTTAGAGTTAAACATGTACTGTAAATTCCGGACTATAAGCCGCTACTTTTTTCCCAAATGTACAGCCCTGCGGCTTATTCAGTGAAAAGGGCCAATTTATGGAATTTTTCTGACGGCCACCAGCGGTGCTGGAGTATAAAATGTAAGATTAAGACCAGTAGATTATGTGCGCCAAGAAAGACTGCAACCTCTACGTTTAAGCATACATTGTAAAGTTAAGGTACGTTCCGATATTGAGGAAGACGCCCTTGATGGCGATAGTTATGAGGAGGAAGTTAAAAACAATCTGCCGTGAATTTCACAATTAAGGGATTCTTTTTTTTTTTAACAGGTACGTTTAATTCATTGGGAGCATGATCCTAACTAGCGTGTTGGTACCTTTCAAAGGCACGGTTTGGGATGAAAGTTATATTATTATTATTAAAGCTTTGAAAACTCTCTCGGTGTACCGTCTTTCTTCGTATTTATGTGTAACCATGTTTAATATGTATTTGCAACTGTATATTTTTGTAATGTATTTATTTTAGAGATTTATTCCGTTGTGTGTTCTACGGACGAATGAAAAGAAAGGGGCGGATCAAACGTGGGCTGATGGGAATTGGAGTAAAGCTAAGTTACCGGTAGATCTGTCTGTTGTCTCAGCGGACAATAGTGGATATATATTTTTCCCACCCTTAACTTTAGGAAATACACATTTTGTTTCCTTGGATTACTTTCAACGGGACCCGGACTTTACAAGTCTGCATCATACCTTAATTACGGGTATCATTTTCCATTCATGATGTCGACTAAGATACTAGGTTTGTGCAATATCTATGAAGTAAAGATCGACTTTGGCCTGGACGGATCTATTGACACTCACAAAGATGTTACATAACGAAATTGTGAATATGCTTGATTGCTGTTAAGATTGTAGAGAAGGGTTGTTCAAACCTCACATTATTTGTTTGCTGTTATTAGTGTCAATAAATTTGTTCAAACCAAAAAAAAAGTTACAATCATGGAACTTTCAGGATGGTCTGGGTTAAACTTGTAATTGTGTCACGGGTTCTAATGCGGCTTGTGTAAGTACAAGGGTGACAAAACACCTAAAAAGTGGCGGATGCGGCTTATAATCAGGTGCGCTCTATAGTCTGGAATTTACGGTAATTACACGTCATTTGTTTATCTGTTCCTCTGCATCACTTTCTGTTTCCAAAAATTCAAACACCATAAAGTTGAAACTTCCATGGCAATATTGTGTGTAACAATGCAATGATCAATTTAAAAAAAAAAAACATTTTTGATAAAAACAGTCTTGGCACAGTGATTTGCTTCTTCAGTAGTGTTATTTTTCAATTTCTGCAGATGATTCAAGCCATTCAAGTACTACGATTTCATCTGCTGGAGCTGGAAAAGGTAACAAAAAAAATCTGATTCATCTTCTTCTCATAATTCTCAATTTGCATAGCTATTTTTTTGCTGGTCACTTATAATCGCCAATCAAATCATTCACTACTTGCATTTTAATCTTTAACCCTTGACATTGTTTGGACCCATCTCTGTTCAAGAATTGCTTGATTATATTTTGATGCAAGCCAAGTGGAATCGTATGTGGGAAATAAATCCATAAGTGCACAAAATCTGAGCGTCACGAGGGGATGGCTGGGGGTGGGATCTTTTAACATGCGTGTTGAGTAATTGGTGGCCTATGTGAGCCCTTGTGTCACTGCCAATTTCAGGGATATCTCCATCCTGAAAGGGGGTTGGGGAGGGTCAAGATTTAGACATCATGTACCTCCCTGGCCATCTCATTAGGTAGAATAGAATTGTCTTTATTGTCACTGGTATCAACGTTATGAAACATTGTATGCAAGGCGACTAGCCTTAACAAAGTTATTTGTTTTTTGTTATCTAACTCATTTTGGAAAAAAAAAACTTCTTTAACAAAAATGCCTGAATATACTGTGTGGTGTATTTGATTGTTCCTAATATTTTGTCTACAGCTAAGAAAAAGGGAAGCGGGCGATTATGTTTACTATTTTTAACAAGGCAATTCTGACAATTGTGGCAATTATTATGACTTCCATTGTATTTCTATCCATCTATCTATCTATCTATCTATCTATCTATCTATCTATCTATCTATCTATCTATCTATCTATCTATCTATCTATCTATCTATCTATCTATCTATCTATCTATCTATCTATCTATCTATCTATCTATCTATCTATCTATCTATCTATCTATCTATCTATCTATCTATCTATCTATCTATCTATCTATCTATCTATCTATCTATCTATCTATCTATCTATCTATCTATCTATCTATCTATCTATCTATCTATCTATCTATCTATCTATCTATCTATCTATCTATCTATCTATCTATCTATCTATCTATCTAACCTGGTCATATCCCTCGAGAGAGGTGACCAATAGCAAGACAAACACATACAAAAACAAAGCAAATAAAAAGAGAAAAAGGACCAAAAAACACACAAACATTTTTGGTATCATGTCCAACCCAAATCCCAAAACACCCAAACAAGTTAAGCACCCCGGCACCTAAGTTGGTCATGCTTTCGTCCCTCCAGATGAAACGGGACACAAGAAAACGGCCATGTCACTCGGGTCAGGTTGACACAACACACTCTTCTGTCACCAGGGCCTGACAGCTTTCACTGGTTTATCCCTGCCGCATCATACGGGTGCCCTGCCCAACTCTTAGAACACGTCTAAACATCCCCCACTATCCTTTTACAACACCTCTCCACTCATCCTTATCACCAACAAGAGCTCCTCATTGTATTTAGTTTTTTTTATATATAATTTCGATGTTTTTTTTTTTTTCTTGGTTTGTGGTTGATTGGCTGCTGCTACTCTCTTATTTTTTATTATACCATACATTTCAGTGTTCTAATTGGAATAGTGATTTGTAATATTTTATCATTTAAAATAATTTTTCAAAACAACATCATGCGGTTATTAATCGTGTAGGGATTTGTCCTGTGAGCTAGATTGTGGTTGTCTCAAAAAAATAAAATTAGAATTGTCTTTATTGTCATTGATAACAATGCTGTTAAACATTGTATGCAACAAGATTAAACATAGAGCTCAAGGACAAAACGTGTAATATAGAGCCTTCTAAGAGAAAAGAGATAAAATACTATCAGGATGAATGCGCCCAAAAATAATAATCACAACATAGTGCTTAGAAAAACTGGCCTATGTTATAATATTAAAGAATAGAGCATTATAACAATTGTGCAATTAAATGAAAAACAATGTAAAAAATGGGTATCTTTTCAATATTTATAATTAATTAATATAATAAATATAGGGGAGGCACAGCAGCTGAGTGGCTAGCACGTCTGCGTCACAGTTCTGAGGACATGGCTTCAAATCCAGCTACCAGCCTTCTTTTGAGGGGTTTGCATGTTCTTCCCGGGCTTGCGTGGGTTTCCTCCGAACACTCCGGTTTCCTCCCACATTCCAAAAACATAGTATGCCACTTTAATTGGCCGGTCTAAATTATCCCTAGGTGGGAATGAGAAAGTGAGTAGTCTGTCTCTGTGTGCCCTGCGACTGGCTGGCAACCAGTTTGGGATGTCCCCTGCCCACTGCCCGAAGATAGCTGGGATGGGCTCCAGCACCCCCGCGACCCTACCAAGGATAGGCGGTACAGATAATAAATGGATTGATAATAAATATATAGGTCCCTGTAATAATCCACAAGCTAATCGTTTGTAAAACAAATAAAAGAATAGCAATCTAAAGGAGACAGTTACCCAAGATATGCTTTAGCATGTTTGGCAGGAGCAGAATATGCCTTGTCCCAGGTGGTGCGCATATTGTACATTTGTGAAATCATCCGCATAATCCACATGCTTTTGAATTTCTCATTCAGGTTTGCAAGAATTATTATTATGATCTTCAACATTGATACGTGTTAGTTTAATTTTGCCTCATCCATGCACTCTCTGTGTTATTTAAATCTGTTTTTTTAAAACCTCGCATTTCTGTTAGCACGACTGGTAAAGTTTGATTGTTAGCTCCTGAAATGCATTGCTAATGTACTGAACTATTTAGATTTTTCTTGTTCAATCTTAAAAAATTGTCAAAAACGGTTGCCGTTTTGTTGTTGCAGGTTCACGAGCTGTGCGACAACTTTTGCCACCGTTACATCAGCTGCTTGAAGGGCAAGATGCCCATCGACCTGGTCATAGATGACCGCGAAGGCGGTTCCAAGTCCGACAGCGAGGAGATCACCCGTTCCTCCGTTGCCCTCGACCAGGTAGAAAGACACATTACCAGACATGAGTCTAAAGGGGAGGGGAATGTGAAATGTGGCACGATTTAACATAACTAACAGCACATCCAGCTACAGCTCACCTAAAGCGTCTTTATTGAAATAGAGTCTTCATAAGGGTTCTCGGAATCCTGGAAAATGCTTGAATTTTAATGTTGTGTTTTCAAGGTCAGTAAAATGCTTGAAATCTGGGTGAAGTGCTTAAAAATAATTGAGATCATTTCTATTACTGTGCTGTGGCAGACAGAATCGATAGACCACGCTATTAAAAAAAATAGTTTTAGAAAAGTGCCTTAAATGATACCGCTGGTGGCTCCAGTCCTCATCATCAAGTTGCCGTGTGAAATGTTACTGCCCTCTACTGTTGCATCCAAGAAGACAGGTTTATCAGACTAGTCATGGGAATTCTGGCTCTTTTACGAGAAGCGTTTCATTCGTGTCACAGTGAAGAGACAGCTCTTTTGGCTCCTAAACTGCTCCTCAGATTTTTTTTTAATTTATCTTTTGTGATATATTGATATATTATCAATAATCATAAAACATTATGCACTGAATTATTTAGTAATTACTGATTTCATTTGTTTGGCAAGGGATCCCAGAAAAACATTCGCTAATATTAAAATGAGTCCAAGTTTGGCTATTTTTCTGCTTTTTATACATACAGTACTTGTTGTTTTTTTTTTGTTTGTTTTATGTATTAAATTTGATTATTACCTAAAACCTATAGAGCCCTTTCCGTGTTTGTAAACAGGTGTGACGTATTGAAGCTGCACGTGCATTATTGAAGCAGAATGGCAGATTTCATGTCACTTTATTGTAGTCTATTGAGACAAAAAGATCGTAGGAGCAGTGCAAAATAGCACAAAATATGTGCTAACAGCAAAATAGCGACATTATTTTACTCATCAAAGCCAACAAAAAAAATCTTTCTTTTGATCGACGCTAGATTTCCCTCTTTGAAGGTACTGGGAAAATTGTTTGATTTTGGCCATGAAAAAGGTGTATGAACACTGTACATAGTATAGCAGCACAGGGCGATGGCTAAAGTATATCACACGTCCCTTTTTATTTTCAATGTCTTAGTAACAAAGAATAATCCGAAAATAATATAAAAAAGCTCAGGATTCCAGTAAGGGTGTCACAAGCCCATAGTGAAGGAATTGCAGGTTGACACACAAATACACTCACACCAGTCCCCACCACCAGCTCTAACTAACCGCACTTCTTCCAATCATCCCCTCCATCGGAATGAGAAATTTTCTGCATAAATGCTCTCATTGGCTCATTAAGACTTGACCCGCTTTCCCATCCGTTTGAATTCACGGGGCTTTTTCCAAGCCTGAGCCCAGCCGAGCACATCAGCGGCCGGGCTACAAAGCAGAGGCGCTCCCTGGTGCTGCTTCTGCTTGGTCCCTCCATTTTTTTTCCCCTTCCGTCCTCTTCTTCCAGTGCCTTCACGCTTCATTAGATGTCTTGTCAGTGTTTCTCCTCAGACATGAGTGCACATTGCTTATCTAAAGACCACCAACACTTCCCTCCCAATCTCCTACAACCTTGCAGCTCGTTTTATTTAGATTGCGGAGCAATGAGGGGCAGATACTAGATGTAACAAGCAGAGGTGGGGGGAAAGTACAAGAATTGTGCGCTGAACTCTGGGTTCGAAACGGGTGTTTGAATTCTTTGAAACTATTTAGATTTTAGTGAAGTGTTTCAAGGTCAGGACAAGGCTTGAATTTAGGTTGGAGTGCTTGAAAATGCTTGCAATTGTTGTCATTCCCATGTTTCTTGGCAGTCTGATTCTATAGACCAGGAGTCAGCAACCTTTTTGGTGTGGAGTGCCACATTTAAATTTTCCTTTTGTATCAGTGTGCCACACAAAGATCAATGACACGCACAACAATATTTTTTATATCAGACAGGGCTGTAATTTGGGGCAGCACGGCGATGCAGTGGTTAGTGCTTGTGCAGCACAAGTCATGAGATCGACCTCCTGAGACATTCCTGTGTGGAGTTTGCATGTTCTCCCCATGCTTGCGTGGGTTTCCTCCAGGCACTCCGGTTTCCTCCCGCATTTTCAGAAAAAAAACATGCATGTCAGGTTAATTGGCCAGTCCAAATTGTCCCGAGGTGTGAATGAGCGAGTGACTTGTCTGTCTCTGTGTGCCCTGCGACTGGCTGGCAACCGGTTCAGGGTGTCCCCTGCCCACTGCCTGAAGATAGTGGGCAGGGATAGGCTCCAGCTCCTCCGTGACCCTGCTGAGGATAGGCTGTGCAGATGATAAACAAATGAATGAATGAGAGCTGTAATTTTACACCAGTCCGAATATACATACAACATGTATATACATTGAATCGTATAACCGACCAATTGATCTTCCACTATCCTTGTTCATCAATAAACTAAAAAATGAATGAGAGCAACATGTGGAGAGGCCTGTAGCAATCCATGAATTCAACTTTTTACCACAAGAATCAACCAGAATCAAGCATTCTTCATCAACAATGAACTACAAAAACAAGTGATATGGACAGCTACCATACCATTCATCAATGAAATTTTATTGCAGAAAATATCAAAACTTGAAATAACAGCAGCAAGGCAGAAGGCTACTTGAAAATATGTGCAACAGAAATAACAGCTGATTTAGTCGCATAAATAAATGGTTTTCTGTGCTTTGCTATGCAGTGAGCAATGCGAAAACTTGCTTCAGTGGCAGTGTCTTCAGCAGTGACAAAAGTTTTAATGCACACACAGCACTGTTTTTTCTTGCACAAAGCCCCAGACATTTGTCCACGCTGGCTGAAAAGAACGAGATTTTTTCGCTGGAGGAGCCGTTATGATTCATTCATTTATCGCGGACTGGTGTTTCTGTGGCTGGGTTAAAACAGGGATTTTTCCTCTTCTGCGAGGCGCGGCGCAGACACACGCTCACACACGAAGCAGAGGAGGAGGGGCGCTACCGTATAGCCCCTAAATAACACGGAACGCAACTGAAAATGTCTTACAGGTAAAAATGCGCTTTAAAAAAAAAAAAATCAGAATTATTTGTATTACTTTGATGTGCGCTCCCGTGCCACTGGGTAACCCCTCGTGTGCCACTGCT
This sequence comes from Urocampus carinirostris, assembly GCF_059441175.1. Classification (NCBI taxonomy): domain Eukaryota; kingdom Metazoa; phylum Chordata; class Actinopteri; order Syngnathiformes; family Syngnathidae; genus Urocampus; species Urocampus carinirostris. The sequence continues at coordinate 1,053,850 of NC_142361.1, read as the reverse complement.
GGCTCGCGTGTCATAGGATGCCGACTCCTGCTATAGACTATGCAATAAATGAAAAAATGACGCAGACACGCCTGCTATGATGGCTTGCTACTATGGTTTTGTCATGTGAAGGACCACTGCCCCTGACTGGTCACACCCAAGACGACGCCTCTATTTAGAAAGCCGGCTCTTTTGGCTCAACTCACTTAAAAGAGTAGGCTTTTTCGGCTCCAAAAGGCTCCTCAGATTTTTTTTTTCAACCCTATATTATCCATAATAATAAAACTTTATGCACCAAGTTTTTTGTTAATTAGTAATTTAATATGTTTTGCAGGGGATCCCTGGAAAACCTATGGCATATAAATTAATATATTCACAGATTTCCCCAAAAAATGCAAAACAATTTACTTTAAACTAAAAATATTAACTTCTCCATGCTATGGTTAAAGGGAACAAAAACTATAAACATATCCATTTTAACCAATGTAGACAAAGATCTTCCGAATAGCTAGCAAAAAAACTAGTGGTGAACCAGGCAGGCAGTTGGAAAAAGACAGGACAAATACAAAATATGAGGTGGGCATCAATCATAAGCTTTGGAATAGAAGTGTGTCTTCAGACTAGATTTAGAAACTTCCACTGAGGTTGCGGATCTTATCTCCGGAGGCAGAGCATTCCATAGCACCGGGGCCGGGATGGAGAACACTCTTGAGCCTGCAGACTTCTTGGCTCTCGGAGTCACAAGTAGACCGGCATTTTCCGAGGGGGGGCTCCGTGCAGGAAACATAGGGGTGAATCAAATCAGAGAGATAAGACGGTGAAAGTCCATGCAAACATTTGTATGTTAATAAGAGAACCTTAAAGTCACATCTTAAGTGAACTGGGAGCCAGTGCAAGTTGGCCAATACAGAAGTAACATGCTCAAACTTTTTTGCCTTTGTCAAAAGTCTAGCTGCCGCATTCTGAACCAGCTGCAAACTTTTAATTCAATACATTACAGTAATTGAGCCGAGAAGTAATAAACGCATGAATTAAAACCTCTGCATCTGATTGGGACAGCATCGAACGAATCTTCGCAATATTACGAAGGTGGTAGAAAGTTATTCTAGAAATACTGTTCACATGTGACTGAAACGACAGATTAGGATCATATCTAACCGAGTCACTATGGGTGATATTACATTTGTCGAGGTTCAGGGCAGTGTTTGAAAACAACTCACGACAATGAGCCGGACTAATAATCAACATTTCAGTTTTTCTGGGTTAAGGCGCCAAAAGTTAAGTGACATCCATCTTTGAATCTCAGTAAGGCAAGCCTCCAGATTTCTACAACCTAACTGTGCAGTTGTCTCCAGTGGCACATACAGTTGAGTGTCATCTGCATAGCAATGGAAACTAATATTATACTTGCGGATAATGTCACCAAGCGGAAGCATACAAATACTAAAAAGAAGGGGGCCAAGTACAGAGCCCTGTGGAACACCACAGGGAACATTGGAGTGTTTAGAGGTCAGATTACCATAGTTAACACATTGCGTCCTGTCTGACAGGTAGGACCTAAACCACGAGAGTACAGTTCCTGAGATACCAATGCATTCCAGAGGCACCAAAATCTATTGCTAAAAGGAGATCCTTGGTTACTTTAGCCAGGGCTGTCTCAGTAGAGTGATTTGCCCTAAATGCTGACTGGACAGTTTCAAGAAATTTTACAAAAAATGGCAAATTTGACACTGGCCTATAATTACCTAGGCTTTTGGGTCAAGGTTACGTCGCTTAAGCGTGGGTTTAATGACGCAGACTTGAAGGCTATAGGAACAATACCCGAGAATAGCGATATATTAATAATATTTTAAACTGATGGTCCTAAGGTCCCAAATAGATCCTTCACCAGTGAAGCTGGAAACGGATCAAGCAGGCAAATAGTTTGTTTGGCCCTACTGACCATCTGCGTAAGACTACCGAGGGACGAATCATTGAAACTGGCGAATGCTTCTGAACAACCGCCGACACGGTCCTTACCAAACACCTCCACATCTTTGAGGTAGGACGAGGTTACAGAGCGTTCATTTAAGATTTAATTCCTGATGAGTTTAATCTTTTTGTTAAAAAATTCCATTAAGTCATTAGCAGAATATGTTGAACTATTTTGGTTAAGTTGTTGTCTTGTAAGTTTCGCCATTGTGTCGAACAAATATTTTGGATTATTCTTATGTACAACAATAATCTTGGAGAAAAACGATGCTTTAGCTGAGACAAGAGCTACTTTATATTTCAGCAAGCTGTCACACCAGGCAAGTCGGAAGACCTCCAGCTTTGTAGTGCGCCATTTTCGTTCAAGTTTCCTGCAACCTTGTTTGAGTGACCTGGTCTCTTCAGTAAACCAAGGTTATTGCTTCTTAGGTCGAAATGTATGCCTTAAGGGCGCCACAAAATCAAGAACATTAACCAAAGCAGTATTAAAGTTGTTTGTAAGTGAGTCAACAGACCCAGTGTACGAAGGGAAGGCTGCAGTTATCGTAGGTAATAGTTCTTTTAAAGCTAATGCCGTTGTAGGGCGGATATTGCGACTGCTAAAAGCCTAAATTTTCCTTATCACAGTAAACATTAAACCGCACCTCACACTTAACGAGATAGTGATCAGAGATGGCATTAGGATACGGTAACACTGTAACATTTGAGGCGACTAAGGCTCACAGAACAAAATCTAGAGTGTTCCCATCTTTATGAGTGGGCACATCAACGCTTTGATTTAACCCAAATGTATCAATCAGTGACTTAACAAGTGCTTCAAACGTTTTAAAACAGTAGGGTTACCAAAAGTACATTTCAACTTACTTTCTGATATAAGAGCAACGGCGCCACCTTTTTTGCATGGTCGTGCCAAGTGCGAACTCACTTGGCACGACCATGGGGGAGAAGCCTCATTCAACACTACAAACTCATTTTGTTTTAACCATGTCTCACAAAGGCCAATAAGGTTAAGATTGTGTTTATTAACAAGGTTATTGACAAGTAAAGCTTTGGAGGCTAGTGATCTAACATTCAGAAGGCCAAGCTTCAGCACTGTGGACTGAGCTGAACCTTTTCCAGAGTTTTGAACCTCAATGGTAACATCAGTGGTAACCTCCACAGGATTATACTGCCAGTCCCGGGTCTTGTGCCTTGCATGGCGGCAGATTTGGCCCGAATTCCATACCACAGGAATATTGTTGAAAGGTGTAGTAGCAGGATGACTAGTGGTAGAAAATAATGTTACAGAAGAAGATGCTACAGAAGAGTACAGATCAGGGTGTGTGGTGCAGGCAATGGAACTCTCTAAACTACAAAAACTATGTGAATTGCATGAATCTAGCATAGCGCTAGTTAGCTCTAGCAATACAGACTCCACACCCTTGGTTACAGGTACACTAATCACCTGTGACCTGGCCTGCACTAGTGTACCCTGTCATGGACTGCTTAAACAGTACTCTATATTTTTAGAAAGAGTGAGAGCACCTTCTCAGTTAGAGTGAAGGCCGTCTCTCCTCAGCAGGTAAGGTCGGCCCCAGAAACCAGGCCAGTTATCCACATACCTAAATCCCTGCTGACTACAGAAACTTGCCAGCCACCGGTTTAGCAGACTAGTCTCGCTAAACCAATCATCATTGCCTCTCGCAGGCAAGGGACCAGAGACAATTACTTGATGCCGACTCATCTTTCTGGCGATATTACACGTCCTAGCAATATTTTTCTCTGTAATCTCAGATTGCCTCATTTTAGTATCATTAGAGTCGACGTGAATGACTATATCAGTGTAGCTAGCCCTGTCCTAGTGTCTAGATTTGCATGTCAGCTCCTCAAATTAGCCTCGATGTCGGGTGCTCTGGCCCCAGAAATACACATGGGCCCTGTGGCTGGGGTGCTAAGCTTTATGTTAAGGGTGATAGAGTCACCTATAACTAGGGTGCAGGAGCCAGTAGACCGGGGTGGAGTGGGACTAGCTAGGGGGATGAACTTATTATGTGTCTGGATTGACTCACCCCGATTAGCATGCCGCTTATGGCTAATGCTAACCGGACTAGCAGGTTCGCTACAACCCACGCTAGCAGTGGTGTCCGCGGCACCTAACATTTTCCTTTTAAACTGCTCTAGCTTACTGACATATCCCTCTAGAAGGGCTACCTGCCTATGGAAGCGGGAGCACCCTGTACAACAACCCTTACTCACTTGTGAGCAGTCGGAAGCAGAGCAGCGTCTTAGCAACCTTGGGAGTGGTTGCCCTTCACCAGCGATCGGAAGCAGCGCGACTGTAAAACAATTGTGCGCAGCACTTACCTTACGCCAATCCTCCCAGATACTTACCTGAAACTTTTCAGCTGTTCAAGATAAAAAAATTTCAGTCCAGAATTCTGATATAGCAGGAATCTGAGCAACACAAAAACTCCCTCCACTCGATAACCCGGAAGCGGACAACTGTTAAATATTGAAGCTGAGTGTGTCATGTTGAAGCAGAATGGCAAAATTTATGTCAGTTTATAGCAGCCCATTGACACAAAAGAATCATAAATCATAGATAGTTAACAGTGCAAAATCGCAAAAAGTATGAGCTTAGCAGCAAGATATCTGCTTTATTTTAGCCACTAGAGAGCACGCAAGAACTACATGCACCTCCAGAGCTGGTGGTTTCCAACCCCCGCCTTATACTCTAGTTGTAGACATGTAGTGTGTTGTTGATCTGATGATGTATAATCTTATGTACTCCTAAAAATTGTTTACATATATATACATATATATATATATATATATATATATATATATATATATATATATATATATATATATATATATATATGTATATTTTTTCATAGCGTGGTGGGTTGGAATTGCTTTCACTCAACTGTTAAATGGATTCAATGCCATACATGAAAATTATTCCTTTTTCTGTGAATAAATGTGCTAAATTCAAAAATCAGCTCCGTGGCCTTGGGGGTAAGGAGCCTGCCCTGAGACTGAGAGATTGCTGGTTCGATCCTCACCCGGCTTATATCTAGAAGTTTTCTGAGCAGTTTTTGAGTCAGTTAATAGAGAAGAATTGGCAGGTAGTTGTGTTATAGAACTTTGCATTATTTATTGCACGTCACTGGCAAAATATTTATCCCACACTTGAAGTGCAACAAACATAAACAGCAAACAATTTAAGAAAAAAAACAAAATCACCAGTAAACAACATTAAAAAATGAAATCTAACTCTCACAATCATATACAACTGGTCAAGTAAACATTGCCCGCTGCACAATATTTTGTTCACAACAAAAGTCAATTGCGAAACAAAATAAAGTGAGTTCCATTCTATAGAATGAATCAAAACCTCTAGTCAGACAATGCAGGCAGACATATGTTACTGTACTTCAGGTATGTTCACACAACAAAGGTAAACTGTTCAACAATATGAAGTGCGTTTAAGACTGCAGTGTAAAAAAAATAACTCAAACTCACACAAATCCATTCACCGGGTTTAAAACAATAGCAGATAGCAGGCACATTTTGGATGTCTATCCTACGCAAATGTTGGCGGAAGTTTATGTAATTAAAGGCGCATGCAACATAAAAAAGTCGCCAGGCTAAATTATTCAAATCTGTGCGGTGTCCATATGGGTGAGTGGCTGGGAGAGGCTAGATGGCAGGGCTGGGAGCAAATGCTTCAGGGAGGGAAGGTGCAAAATGGGGATTTTAACATTTGTGTATATGTGTGTGAGAGATTATGGAAATATGGATCACCGGGCAAAGATGACACACAATCTTTTAAATCAGAAAAAGAATGAAAGAACACAGTCTTAAGTGCCTCTTTGATGGGGCTTTGTGTATCCTCTCGAGGATTTTTTTTCTTTTTGTTCAAAATGGTCAATTTATTTCCTTTTTGGTGGGGCAGGTCAGCAGAGGCAGGCCTTCAACTATTGTGTTGTGGGTCAGATTGACCCTTGTTCAAAGTGTTCTTTTAAGTACGAAAATGGACCATGGAGAAAGCAAGAAAGTAATAATTTAGTCTCACATTTTATTTAAACAAGCAAAATGGCCTGGTGTTGCTGGGCCGATACAAGATTGGATTTGGCTGCTTAGAGACGTCGGTGGTCGGAAGCTACAGTCCCCAATTTGGGCAACAGAGGGCATACTAGACCCCACGAAAGCAGACTACCCGGGAGTAGATGTTTATCGATTTTTTGGGGGTATTTATTTGCGGTGTCTTGTTCTGAAACCCAGCAGAAGACAATCACCCACTTACATAAAACACACACACACACACACACACACACACACACACACACACACACACACACACACACACACACTGCTCATTGCTCAAAGATAAATGCATGACTTGTTTTCTGTCCAAATTAACTTAAAAATTAAATATTTTCTTGACATTATCATTTCACACACTTGCAAAGTTCTACATGTATATATTTTGCGTTCTATTTTTACACAATATCTTATCCGCACTGGTGACATCCTTAACGAATCCGCCTTGTGAGTGCCCGGGTGCATTATCTCCCACTGCTCTCCCCGTATGTATTTTTAATATATGCCCAGGGGCATAAAGTTGAAGAGCAAGAGAGGCCTGCAAATTAGCACAAAAGCAGCAATGGTAACAAGAAGGCACATTTATTCATAAAGACATTTATTTCAGTTGGCGGTGAGTGCAACAGAGAAAGGAACAAGTAACGGAGAGAGCGAAAAAAAAACAACAACTTTGAAAGCATTCAAGTTGACATTTTCTTTTCTATTACAAGGGTTGAGAGTGTCTGAGAATTAGGCATCCACCTTGCATGTGTCATGCTGCTAATATTCCGAATATTTAAGCTGTGTTTCTTAGCTTGCCCACGCAGGCCGGCATGTAAGGGTAAAAAAGTCCCTGAAGGCTCCTGAATGCTCCTTAGCTAGTTTGTTTTGTGTGTGTTGAGACTGGCCCGGTAAAAGTGGCAACACCTCAGGTGTTGTATTTAGTGGAGTAACTGGTTAGCACCTCAATCCCTGTATAATAGTATGGATCTGATTCAAATACTTGCGAAGTATCGGTAATATTTATACTTGGATCGATCCGTCCACCCCTTATTTCCATACATGCCAACTTTTTGACGTTAAAATTAGTGTGCCAGAATTATGATTTATTAGAAAAATGTAAATATGTATCTTTCTATTAATTTAATTTACAGGAAATACAAAAAATGTGCAGCTATCTGTCTACCTTTTTTAGCTCTGTAGGTAGTTATCTTCCTACCTTATTAGTTATTTAGCAAGCTATCTAACTTGAGTTTTACCTCCTTTCCATGTTATCTATCTAACATTTTACAGGTTTTTTTGCCAGTTATCAAGCTATATGTCGGCCTCCTTTCCAGCTGACTACCTAGCTTTGTTTTTAGCTTTGTATCTGGCTGTTTGGGTGGCTTTTCGCTCTTTTAGCCAGCTATCTAGCTCCCTTTTAGTTTTTTTACCTGTTTACCTTTTCAGCTAACTATCAAGATACTCTTTTAGCCCTTTAGAAAGACATTTAGCGCAGTTTTTTTTTCTTGAAATGTTTATCAAACTGGGTGCCCTCTGTGCTAATTAATAACAAAAAGTAGATTGATGCTTGAAAAAGTTTGGAGACCCATGCATTAAAAAATACACACAGTAGTTTTAATTACCACCCAAACTAGCATGGTAAACTCTCTGCATGTATGTATCCCTTCTAAGTCACTGAACACCTCCCAAATTGCTTCACAATTTGTTTATTTAAACTAAATTGTCTTTGCTTTCCTGAAATCGTCGCAAAATATTTATTCCAAAAACATTGGTAATTTATTATTTTAAGCACTTTGTGTGGTAGAAAAACATTAAAACTAGTTAACTTTGACTTAAAATAACACAAGATTTGATTAAAAAAATATTACCTTTGCATCGGTTGCGGAAAGGGGGGTTATTGGGGAGGGGTCGGTTGTATGTAGGGGTGACGGCAGAGACTAACGAACTGAAAGGGTGAGGCTATTGGTAGGACTCTACTGGTGTCTGGAGAGCCTCTCCAAATCATAAAGTAAGACTGGAAATAAGTGGCACTTTCTATTCAAAATATTCTCGCATTTGACAAAGTTGAACCAACATAGTTCATTTAAGAACCTAATTGAGATAGGATGTATCCGATATCAAATGATAAATGGCCTGCATTTAAATGGCACTTTTCAAGTCAATGAAGATCTTCCAAAGCACTTTACAATGTGCTACACCCTTACCCATTGACACATACACTCACACACACCGATAGCGGCGTCAGTTCAGTGTCTTCAACATTTAACATGGAGGAGCCGGCGACCTCTCCATAGCTACACATTAACCACATCTTGTCCAATATTTTTCCTCAACCATCAACAATGCAGTGATGCAAAGTGTCCTACCCGGGGTTGAGTGTGTTGCTTTAAAAAAGTAACATGTTATAAGTACTACCTACTTCATCCAAGAAGTGACTGAGTTAGTTACTGTATTACTCGATAGTAAAAGTACCTATTTAACAGAGAAAATAACTTTAAAAGTTACTTTAAAAAGAAGATGTATGTCAAAGAAGACCTTTTCTGAACAAATATGAAACACCGTGGTGACTTCTTTGACTGGCATTAACTGAAAGAGATGGGAGTTCCGACTATTTCCAGAGAACCATATTTTTTTAGCTCTACTCAGAGCATCTCTTTTGCGTCCCAAATGGCTTCTTGGGTCGTTTTTGTTGTTTTAATCTCTGTATTACCAATTATTAGGTAACATAATGCACATAATGACTTAAAATGGAGTAAAATGAAAAAAAAATGGAGAAGAACAAAAGGAAAAAGAGAGTTAAAAGAAAAAAAAATAAACTTTATTTTTTTATATAACCACATTAACACTAAAAACACAGGAAAAATAATTGCAATATTTATAAATCTACAGAGACAAATATATTAAACAATTTTAACATTGTTTATGGTTAGCAAATATTAAGTCAACAACAACATAATGACCAATCATAAGAGAAAAAAGGCGTCTCAAAGGGAACGGCAGTAGCTCAGGAGGTAGAGCGATCGTTTTAGGATTAAGGGATCCCAGTTCGAATCCCGGCTTGTCCGTGTTACATGTCGAAGTGTCCTTGGGTAAGACATTGAACCCCCAATTACCCCCAATAAGCAGGTTAGCGCCTTACATGGCTGCACAGATTATGGCCGCTATTGGGAAATGTGAAGCACACTGTAAAGCGCTTTGGGAAGTCATTGACTTGAAAAGCGCTATATAAATGCAGATCATTTCATTTCATTTCATTTCAACCACCGGCTCCCTTTATTCACTTTCAAAAAAGGCTCATTGTGAGGTTTCGTTTACGCATGGCACGAATACTATATATTCTACTATATTCAGAATGGCTATCTTTCTATTTGGTAGTCTTTATTTTTTAATGGTGACAAGGGGAGCACATCACTGTTGGCGTTCTGCAACCAAAATAACGCACCACTTTTGACCATCAGTAAACAGTAACAGCGTTATAACAGCAAAAAAAATGATTAGTTTGATTACCCTGTTACTGAAGAAATAACAGTGTTATTTATAACGTCGTTAGTCCCAACACTGATAAAACGTAATTGCTCTACCCCCCAGATTACTTACACCCCAAAATACCGCGTCACTCTAAAGCAGGGGTCAACAACCTTTTTGGTGTGGAGTGCCACTTTCAAATTTCCTTGTAAATCAGCGTGCCAGTGTGTTTTTTCAGTGTGTTTTATATCCAACAGAGCTGTAATTTTACACCAGTCCAAATAGAAAACACGGATATACATTGAAATCGTAGAATTGACCAATTTATCCACTGTTGTTGTTCATCAATCAACTAAAAAATGAATGTGAAAAACAAGTGGAAAGGCCTGTAGCCATCCATGACTTCAACTTTTTACCACAAGAATTAACCAGAATCAACCATTCTTCATCAACAATGAAATACAATCAATAACAACTGATATGGACAGCTACCATACTATTCATCAATGATATCTTGCAGAACATATCAAAACTGCAAATAACAGCAGCAAAGCAAAAGGCAAGCGCGCACACACACGCACACACCCACACACACACGCACACGCACGCACACGCACGCACACACACGCACACACACACACACACACACACACACACACACACACACACACACACACACACGCATACACGCACGGTTCTTAAAAATATTTGCCATCAGTAAATGGTTTTCTGTGCTCTGCTATGCAGTGAGCAATGTGATAACTTGCTTCAGTGGTGGTGTTTTTAGCGGTGACAAAGGTTTTCAGGGTCTGTGTTTATTCTCCGGAGGCATAATGCACAAACAGAACGGTAATTTTTTGCACAAAGCCCCATTCATCAGTCCATGCTGGCTGGAAACAAAGAGATGTTTTTGCTGAAGAGGCCGTCATGATTCGTTTATTTATCGCGCGTGTTAGTTTCGTTGGCTGGGTTAGAATACGGAGCTCTCCTCTGCGAGGCGCCGTGCAAACACACACTAACACACAAAGCAGTGGAGGAGGGGGCTATACCGCAAACACAGCGTGCAACTGAAAATGTCTAAATTTCAGGTAAAATTGCACATTTTAAAAAGATAATCATTATTATTTTGCTGTGCGCTCGCATGCCACTGCTGGCACGCGTACCATAAGTTGCCGACCCCCTGCTCTAAAGGAACTATCTAGTTACAAATTACGGTATCTAATCAGATAGAAGCCGATCCCCTAACACTGCTTTGAAATAGCCACCTAACACAATCAATAAAAACAAAAATATATAATGTAGGGAAATTATCAGCATATTAAGTCAAGTCATACTTAACTGTGACGACGCCCTTAATCAAAAAACGTGTCAAAAAGCTGTCAAGACCACAGACTAGTATTACACCATTCCCTGGCGAGGAAAAACTCAAAACCTCAGCATGAGGAAATTAAGAAATCTTGAGAAGAGGCTGCAGATCAGGTATTCCCCTTTCCAGGATGACATGGCTGCATTGGACACTGCAAGGGCATCAAACAATATAAAAAATTCATCAACATGCAACAAACCATAAACAGATATCATCAACATGAAATATAGGTCATTCATAGGCTATAACATATATAACTGTGTTTTAAGCCTAGATTTAAACAGTTCTACTGAGGTTGCAGATCGAATCTCAGAGGGCTGAGCATTCCACAGCACCAGGGCCCGGATGGAGAATGCTCTAGAACCTGTGGGTTTCTTCTTGGCTCTTTTTATCAAGTAGACCAGCATTTTTGAATGGAGGCTCTGAGCTGAAACATCGATATGATTTAAATCTGTAATAAATCTCTCCTTTCATTTTGAGAAGAGATAATTGAACCTGGGTTGAAATGGAACCGGTCATGTGACTGGACTGTACCCCCACCATTGAAGTTTATCAGGGTGCTCTCCCAAAAATAGGGTTCCACTTTTGTCTGAAGTCACTGCATTCATTACCTGGGTTCACATTTAAAATTTTTGATCTGCTTGTAAAAAAGTAGCGGAGATACGCACCATGTTGTAACAATAGTTGAGTTACAACATTTTATTAATTACTTGTTACAGACTTCGGTACTGAGAAATTAATTTCGTTCTAGGAATGCATTCCTTTTTAACACATTACTCCTAGAACTGATCATGACCAATATCTTTCCCTAACCATCATCAATGCAACGTGTCCTTCCAGGTCAGCAGTGTTGGTTTAGGTAACACTTGTGTTTAAAGGCAAAGGAGGGCTAATACGTCAACCACCGTTTTCTTAAACGGGGTCGCCCCTGCTATCACTAATCTATTATCTTGCCGCGACCGGAATTCTTTCTGTGTGCCACAAACGGCTTTTCTCAAAGCAATCGGCGGGAGGGTGTGTGCAAAGGGACAGGGAAGCGGGGGAGTTGTCGGTAATAGCAGCTTTTGTTGGGGCATAAAGGAGTAGTTTGACCCGGCCCCAACACCCATCCTCGCCCTCTCACCCCCCAGCTTTTGGCGCGGCGGATTCAACAAGTGACACAAAAGGCAGGCGACCACGTGATTTGTGTGTGCCTTAGCCTGCCAGAATACCAAGTAGGTAAGTAAGGAGGGGATCCTCATAGTCAACACCCCCCTTCCCTTGGACAAAATGCAAAAGTCCATTTTTTGCCCCCCAAAGTTATGACGGCTGATGTGCGGCCACATTTGAAGTCGGAGAACATCCCACACCCTACCCCCACATATGCACACAGACAACCGTGCACCCATCTGAACTCCCTGCAAGGTCTCTTACAATGGCTTCTGCGGCCATCGTGCCCTGCTAGGCTAAGCGAATGAGGAAATGGACAGCATAACAACATGTCATTCACAGATCTGACGCCCATGAAAAGAAGGAATTGAGATTGAGAGTGTTCCCAAAGTGTAAACTAGCAAAAAGGGAAACTTAATGGTTGGGTACGTCGTTTGAAGTGTCTTAAAAAAGTTGAAGGTTAATTATTCTCTTTATTAACCTAATTAATCCTCTTGTGTTGCGTTTGCTAACGACCCATATGGGATTCAGATTCAGATTCAGATTCAGATTTACTTTATTGTCATTCGTGTACACGTGTATACAGAACGAAATGTTGATACATCTGACCCGCACAGTTTCCTTGAGCGTCAGCCAGGATAGATAAGATTAACCATGTCTTCGTCAGAATTTTAGCGCAGCAGTTCGTCATCTCGCGGTTCGATGCCACTTCCAGTTGTTAAATGGTCCAGTTTATTGCCCAGAGAGCGAACGTTGGAGAGGAAAATGGATGGGAGAAGCGTTTTGAAGGGTTTAGCCTTTAGCCTAGCGGTTAGCCCGGCCCGACAACCTCGCTTCCTCGTCCGATCACGCCACTCACTGCATTTGAAATGCATACAAAAATCACATAAATGTCGATTTCAACAAAACAAAACAACATGAAATTATCCGTACATTGTAAAATGCTCTAATTGAAATGGTTACATTTGTATTTTTAGGGTCGGTTTTGACTCTCTTATAAAAACAAGATAATAAAACAATATCTTCCACCAAAATTGACATATATAAAGTAAAATAATATTGTAAAAACAAAATATTATTTAGCGGAGTTTGTATGTTCTCCCCGTGCTAGCGTGGGTTTCCTCCGGGCACTCCGGTTTCCTCCCACGTTCCAAAAACATGCATTTCAGGTGAATTGGCCGGTCCAAATTGTCCCTAGGTGTGAATGAGCGAATGAGTTGTCTGTCCCTGTGTGCCCTGCGATTGGCTGGCAACCAGTTCAGGGTGTCACCTGCCCACTGCCCGGAGATGGCTGGGATGGGCTCCAGCCCCCCCGCGACCCTAATGAGGATAAGCGGTACGGCTGATGAGATGAGATTTGTTGTAATACCCCTTTTATTTATTTATCTAATTATCTTGAGGTTTATTTTACTGATTTTTAAAAATCGTATTTAATCGCTAGCAAGTTCATGTTTAGGTTCTATTATTCAAAATATGAGTTTATTTCCAATACATGGTGAGGACAAGGAATATGTGCATGTTGTTGCATATTTTTAGTTTCCTATTAAGTGAATTGTTAATGCTAGTTCAGACGCCACTAATTCAAAATATGAGGTTTGTTTGTTTCTGATAAATGTTGTTCTTTGCAGAGGATAAAGAATAAGTGAATAAGAGCAGTGATCACATTTTTTTAATTGTAGTTATTTAGTTAATCGTTAATGGTAGTTCGTACTTTAACCCACTGACGGCTAAGGACGTCACTGGCACTAAACAAATGAAAATTAAAAGGTATACTTACTGGCAGAAAAAAGTACCAGAGACCCAGTTCAAACATGTAAACACATTTTTTTTATAGATAAGGAAGCCCACTTATGTAACCAAGAGATGAGGGAAACATGGGTAACACGCCCATGGGTTAAATATGTGTTAACAATGCCACACTGAGTTTAAAGATCCTTATGCTTTATTTTTCACTACACTTATCTCACTTTTATAAGAGCTGTTTGGGGCAGAACACACAGTTTTGTGAAATGGGTGCTGGTGGAATTTCTGAGTATATTTGTCAGTGTGGCATGAAAATGTTAAAACTAAGGAAAGGCCTGGTTCTAGTCAAGTCAAAATGGCAACCTAAACCTACAAGAGATGAAAAAAGAAAAGGTTTTTCAATTTGCAAGCTCCATTGAAATTGCGTTGCACTTTTTGTTTTATTTGGATTTGAACCCACGCAGGAGGTTCCCACGACCTCAGAACTGTATATATATATATATATATATATATATATATATATATATATATATATATATATATATATATATATATATATATATATATATATGTATGTATTCTTTTTTGCATCAATAAAAATGTCTTACGCCAATTTAAGCGTTTACAGAGAATGAATATCGGCTCCAAACATTAGTTATCGGCTTCCTCTTAATACTATTAATCGGTATTGGCATTGGCCCTTAAAAAATAGATCAGTTGAGCCCTACAACTAATGGACAACTTGCTAGTTTGGATTATTTCCTAATGTTTTTAGCACTCGTTTTTCAGTTGCACTACACATTACAGCTACATCTAGTGGTCAAATATTACACCGCATATCTGCATTTCTTAGGATTTTAAAATAATATATATACATGCAATGATGGATTTTTGTGGGGAAATGTCATATTTAATTCATGTGAGCCTATAAAAGAGTTAGTTTTTCTGTGCACAGTGTGGGGGGATTATGTATATTTACGCCTGTGCATTTTTAGTATGCACATATGATTATTCCTTCAACCTGGTCGCCTGTTAATATGTGCACAAATATTTCTTGCACTCTAAGCTTCCCAGTTATTGATAACATTATTATTCGTCTGCAAATCTACCGGAGAGGCGACATTTCTCCCAGCTTTGTCGTTTGCAGGAGGGAACCTCCACACAACACACGCAAGGAATAAGAGAGCAGTGGATCGGAATGCCGAATCACAATTTCCAGCAAGAGCAATCTTTTCATGGCGAATTAGGCAAGAAAAACCAAGATAAAAAGTGTATGTTTGTGTGCGTGTGTTATAAAGAGAGGGGGGGATTTAGCTTTTAGCTGTGAGGGGGGGCTTGCCTGCTTCTTTAGGCGGCAAATTTAAGAAGTTTAGAGAAAAGCGGGGCAGAACAGTAGCAAGGAAATTGAATTTACTTGACAATTAGGCGTCGGGATACAAGCTAGTGCACACAGAGCAGAGGAGAGTTGCATGGATTTGGGGAATATGAAGAGGCAGGAGGAATGGCGGCTCATTAAGAGAACACAGAATACACCAAGTGGGGTGCAGTTTGCCTGTCGCGCTTTTTCTCTGCCGTTCATGTCATGAGCATTTAAACCAACATCCAAGATGTCTTTGTCATTCGTCTCTTGTGATTTAGATAACTTGGTAGTGTTAGTATAAGTAGCAGTGATAGTAGTTATTTTTTTTAACATCTACGTTGAAGGTTCACGGATGCCTTAACTGATTGAGTGCCATAACGTATAAATACTGTATGTTTTCAGAAGCATTGTCCCTCTTCCGTGAGTTGGGTTGGAAATTATTGGCATCATGTCATAAACATGATCTATCTATCTAGACAGTTAGTTGTGTTATAGAACTTTGTAATCTTTATTTAGCCTCAACAGCAACATATTCATTCTACACTTGCCCAACAAAATGTCAGAAACAACATTCAGCAGTAAACAATGTAAATATAAATATAAAGTCCATCCATCCATTATATGCACCGCTTATCCTTAGTAGGGTCGCGGGGGTGCATCCCAGCCATCTTTGGGCAGCGGGCAGGGGACACCCTAAACTGGTTGCCAGCCAATCG
Source organism: Urocampus carinirostris (assembly GCF_059441175.1). Classification (NCBI taxonomy): domain Eukaryota; kingdom Metazoa; phylum Chordata; class Actinopteri; order Syngnathiformes; family Syngnathidae; genus Urocampus; species Urocampus carinirostris. The sequence goes on along the minus strand of NC_142361.1, from coordinate 1,038,033 downwards.
CAGGGCACACAGGGACAGACAACTCGCGCGCTCATTCATACCTAGGGACAATTCGGACCGGCCAATTCACCTGAAATGCATGGTTTTTTTGGAATGTGGGAGGAAACCGGAGTGCCCGGAAGAAACCCACGCAGCACGGGGTGAACATACAAATTCTGCACAGGAAGTCCGGTGGCTGGATTTGAATCCATGACCTCAGAACTGTGCCGCACACGTGCTAACCACTGCACCGCCATGCTGCCCGAATATAAAGTCAGATTAACAAAATAAATCTAACTTTCCCAACCTGGGACACAAGGTCAATTAGACATAGGCTTCTATACTTCAAGTATTTTGTTCTCAATAAAATTCAACAGTAAAACAATATTAACTGAGTTTCACAATTACAAACAATATTCAGACAATTGCTCGATTAGACACATGCAACTTTACTTAAAGTATTTTTACACAACTAAAGTAAACAATTCAACAATATAAAGTGTGTTTAACACTGCAGTGTAAAATAAATAAATCAAACTCTCACAACCTGAGACACTGGTCGAGTAGAAATAGATAGATAGATAGATAGATAGATGGATAAATAGATAGATAGATAGATAGATAGATAGATAGATAGATAGATAGATAGATAGATAGATAGATAGATAGATCGATAGATAGATAGATAGATAGACAGACGGACAGACGGACAGACAGATAGATAGATAGATAGATAGATAGATAGATAGATAGATAGATAGATAGATAGATAGATAGATAGATAGATAGATAGATGGATAGACTTTATTCATACCCGTAGGGAAATTCTCATATCCAGCTGTATCCTTGTGTTGAAAAATGAATTAATAAAATAAAAGATATATAATAAAAAAATATCCAATATAACGTGTCGATATAGAGTATTTAAATAGTGCTATGGAAAATACACACTGTAATAAAAATAGGGTAATATGCAAATGTGAGGGTGGGGTTTAATTTGGGCTTTTAATCCCCCGGGTGGACTTAAAGAGCCCCATGGCATGAGGAAGAAATGATGTCCTCAGTCCGTCCCTGCAGCAAATGGAAATCTTTGTGTTTACATGCTCAGGGTTAAATAGGTAATTGATGTTCTATTTCTAGCATTAACTTTATTACCCATAATGCCTTATTGTTTCTGAGCATGCTCGGTGTGTCCTCTAATGTTTACATTTGTATGTTATGGTTTATTTGTGAGTGACACGAGAGTAAACACCCATCCACCCCAACTCATCTGTTCTCAATGTATCCAAAATGACGCGCCACTTTTGACAGTCAGTAACGGTAATGGTGCAAAAAGTAATGAGTTAGATTACCCCGTTACTGAAAAGAATTACACAGTTTTTTAACGGTGTTCTAGGGGCTTGTACGGCCACCTCCCTGCAGGCACTGCGCTCATTTGTACAATTACACGGAATGCAAAACTTACATTTCCCACAACCCATCCTCTATATTCTCCGTTACTCTTAATTGCAAACGGCCGTAAACCTTCGTGTGGTGCGGTTGTCCCCACCGTAAGTGCTCACACTAAGCTTGCATTTTATCTCGTTCATATCATCTAAATTTTCTTATTGCTGGATTAGTTTTTTATATTTAATCACTATTTTATTGGGGCAGCACGGTGGGGCGGTGGTTAGCGCGTGTGCGGCACAGTTCTGAGGTCATGGGTTCAAATCCAGCTACCAACCTTCCTGTGCGGAGTTTGCATGTTCTCCCCGTGCTTGCTTGCGAATTGTCTGTCCCTGTGTGCCCTGCGACTGGCTGGCAACCAGTTCAGGGTGTCACCTGCCCACTGCCTGAAGATGGCTGGGATGGGCTCCAGCGGCCCCGGGACCCTACTGAGGATAAGCGGTACAGATAATGGATGGATGGACTATTTTATTGTTTTTTTACTGATAAGAAAAATGTGTTACATAGCTATTTATCAATCACTTTGATACCTTTGTTAAGTTTTCGGGGGGGATGATAGACCTATGACAGGGAGACAGGAACCTGAGAGAAAGGAGAGGGACTGTATTAAATTACCAAATAAGGTACCAAGCAGCAAACAAACATGGTTTCATTGAACAGAAAAATGTCCAAACCATGGAAAATACATGGAGCAAAGTAACAAAGAAACCAGGAAAAAAAACACAAACAAACCTTAAGTGGTTGGTGTAAGTGAAAATTACACAATGACCCTACCTAGTGTTCTGTGCGTAGGCCAAACCCTGGTCTGTAGGAGGTGTGTCAGACCGTAAGACTTGTGGAACGTCATGTCAATTTAGTTTTTATTTCCATCATAAATAATCAATCTTTCACTTAAAACAAAAACCAACAGTGCATTGAAAAAATTAGCCTAGCAGCAACTCGTTTGAAGAAAGAAAAAAAATTAGGTCCCTGAATTTTTTTAAATAGCCGAAATAAATAAAATACCACTATACAACCAACATGTTTCCGGGCATTCCGTTTTCCTCCCACATTCCAAAAACATGCATTTCAGGTTAATTGGCCGGTCCAAATTGTCCCTAGGTGTGAATGAGCGAGTGACTTGTCTGTCCCTGTGTGCCCTGCGACTGGTTGGCAACCGGTTCAGGGTGTCCCCTGCCCACTGCCCGTAGATAGCTGGGATGGGCTCCTGCGCCCCCGCGACCCTACTGAGGATAAGCGGTACAGATAACAGATGGATGAATGGATGGATATACAACCAAGATAACTTAAATTAACTCAAAAGAAAAATTGCAACGGAATTTCCGAGGAGTTGCAAATTGAAACGTGTGAACACTTCTGTTGAAGAGCCAGACTGATAAACGAACTTTATGGTAAGAGCGCATTATTTTCACATACACGCTTCTCCATCAAGTACACAGGCATGTTGGGACAAGTTAGCTGAGCAGGTTAAGTGGCTATGCCCCAAGTGTCTTATCCAATCAAAAGCCGCATGGTAGGTAGCATATGGGAGGAGGAGGAGAAGGGGAGGGGACGAGTAGGAGCAAAGAGATAGAGTCTTAGCTGCATAAGACTTAATAATCGACTCGTTGAATAAAGCAGGAAAAAAATGCAGATTTGACAAATTCTCAAATATCAGTGTTGATAATCAACCCACCCGATAATTAGTCGACCTCTAGTGTACATGTATTTGTGTGTGCTAAAGTGTGTGCTTAACTTTAGTTTCGTTGCATTTGGAGTAAGCCACATGGCAAGACAGACTTTTTTGCAAGTGAATCTACTCTGTGTGTACACACACACACTGCATGTGTATGTCTGAAAATAACACGGTCAATGTGAGGTTCCCCTGAGTTCAACTCTCAACCTGGCAACATATTCATCAAACTTTTGCTTTAACTTTGTCACTAATAGTTTAGTTTCTCTTCAATGAGGTCCTGGTTCTGCTCCATGGCTACTTTTATGCCGCAGAAACACTTTTTTTCAGTTTCGACTCAAGACAAGGCTTGTATGCTGGCTTGCGGGCACTGGAAATATTGTAAAATGGGTTACGGAATCCAAATTATTGAAGTATTGTAAAATCCGGACAATATAAGCCGCTACTTTTTTCCCAATTGTTCAGCCCTGCGGCTTATTCAGTGAAGCGGCCAATTTATGTAATTTTTCTAACGGCCACTAGCGGCGCTGGAGTATAAAAGGTAAGATTAAGGCCAGTAGAATATGTGCGCCAAGTAAGACTGCAACCTCTTAAGTTTAAGCATACATTGTTTGTAATGTTAAGGTACGTTCCAATAATGAGGAAGGCACCCTTGATGGCGATAGTTATGAGGAGGAAGTTGAAGACGATCTTTCGTGAATTTCACAATTACGGGATGCTATATCTTTACAGGCACGTTTGATACATTGCGAGCGTGATCCTACTAGCGTGTTGGCACCTTTCAAAGGCACGGTTTGGGATGAAAGTTATATTATTATTATTAAAGCTTTGAAAACTCTCGGCGTACTGTCTTTCTTCGTAAATATGTGTAACCATGTATAATATGTATTTGCAACTGTATATTTTTGTAATGTATTTATTTTAGAGATTTATTCCGTTATGTGTTCTACGGACGAATCAAAAAGAAGGGGCGGAGCAAACGCGGGCTGATGGGAATTGGGGTAAAGATGAGCTACCGGTAGATCTGTCTGTTGTCGCAGAGGACAATAGTGGATAGATATTTTCTCACCCTTAACTTTGGAAATATACATTTTGTTTCCTTGGATTTCAACGGGACCCGGACTTTACAAGTCTGCATCACACGTTAATTACGGGTATCATTTTCCGTTTATGATGTCAATTGGGGTTCTAGAAATGTGTACTATCTATGTAGTCACATTTGAAGAACTTACAGCCTGGCCTGGATTAAACTTGTGATTGTGTCACAAGTATTAATGCGGGCGCACGCGATTTATACATGGGTGCGGCTTGTGTGAGTACAAAAGTGGCGAAATACCTTAAAAGTGGTGGGTGCAGCTTATAATGAGATGCGCTCTATAGTCCGGAATTTACTGTAATCTGACTCTGCCGCACACTTTGGTGAATGTAACGCTTTTGTCTTCTTTCTAGAGCTATTAAATCTTGTAATCATTTTACAAATCATTTTTGAAGAACTTACTTGATCATTTGTGGGGTTTTTTTCTTAAAGTTCGAAAACAAACTTGTAAGATGGAAAATGAATGGTCCATTCTTTGTACATCACAAATCATGTCTTCTGATAGGCATCACAACATCTACACACATGACAACCTCTTGACATAAAACATTTTAGTTTTTTAAATGTATTTAAATTTGTTTTAACATGCAAAGCACAATCTGATTCCAGAATTTTAGGAAAAACAAACAACATGTGCTTGTTTTAAACCGCAAGTGGCAAACTTTTACAAAAATGGAAGTCTAATGCAATTTCTGCAACTGTTTATTCATTAGAGAGCTGAGCGTTTCATACATAGGCCTTTAGAATAGAATAGAATAGAATAGAACATACCTTTATTGTCATTGTTACAAAATGGGTTAACATATTGTGACAACGAAATTGGGCATGACACTCCAGTTTTACACTTTAGTAGGCTGAATCGATCCGATCCGCAATAAGAATTTTATGGCTATAAAACATTTACTCCAGCTACAACTGAGACACATGTGAAACAAAACATCAATAATAATATCCTCATAAAACTGCAATATTATTTTGGAATGGTGGCCCATTTTATTCATTAAAAATATTTATTTCCCAAGGATTTGAATTTTATCCCAAAGTTATTTCCTAGCCTGTCAAATTTCTAGCATGCATTTTTATTTGAATTAAGGATGCAAATGTTTGTTTGACAGAAACTGTGACACAGGGCTTTTTCTCTTGACATAATTGTTGTGATACCCCCACTTTGCCAATCGTTGTTTGTGAAACTACTGATGCTTCACAAGGCCCGCTAGCAGACGCTGACTTGCAAACTCGAAATCTGATTGCCTTAACCAACAGCTTTATCAAACACAGATGTTAGCTCCAGGGCATTTAAAAGTCTTTGTGAAGCCCTCCAGGTAGATTTGTGACCATGGCAACAAGTAATGCCTAAAATGTGATTGGCTAAATGCGTAAATATGAATGCACACATTTGGACGCAGCACAACCAGAAAAGCAATAAAAGTAAAATGACTGACAAAATATAAAAACATAACATGATTCAGATATGTTTCAGGCCAGCTGAGAAGGCCTGGCACGCCCTGACGCCCACCCCTATTGTATACACATCAATGCAGGGGTCTCTAAACTTTTTCAAGCCAGGTTAGTTTTTGTAACTTATTAGTGCAAAGGACACACATTTTCATATCCATTTTTTCAAATAAACTATTATATTGTACTACTTACTATGTTATACCAGCTCAGTAGCCTAGATGGTAGTGTGCCCGCTTTGAGACTGGGAGGTCGCTGGTTCGCGCCTCGACCGAGACATACCTAATTGGTATAATGGCGGCGCCCTCTGGCTGCGGCTGCATCGACTCGCTACAACGGGTCAGGTGTATCAACATTTCGTTCTGTGCACATTGTTACAAAGAATGACAATACAAAGGAAATTATTATTATTATTATTATTATTATTACATTGCTATAACCAGGTTAACTATTGGAAATAGAAAGAAGAAAGAGAGAAAGAAAGAAAGAAAGAAAGAAAGAAAGAAAGAAAGAAAGAAAGAAAGAAAGAAAGAAAGAAAGAAAGAAAGAAAGAAAGAAAGAAAGAAAGAAAGAAAGAAAGAAAGAAAGAAAGAAAGAAATGTTGTAGGGTTAGGTTGACTCAGTCAACCACAAAAAAATAATTTTACTAGAAAATCACAATGACCCAGCACTGGTGAGCTGTTTTCACAACAGGTCTGCGAGCAACTCAGATGTCGTCACATGGGTGCCTGCGGGGACTAGGTTGGAGAACCCTGCATTAATTTATTTTTTGATGGATTACATCATTCTCTGGTTCCTTTTTGATGTCATCTGCTATCAGTTTGTCTCAAATGGAGACAGCCGCGAATCACATTCTTCTCAAAGCTGGGAACTACAGAAACATGCTGGCTTGCTATTAGTTTTTTTTCTTACCTCATTTTTTTTCTCAGCCCTCATTCCACATCATGGTGTCATGCACACTTGCTTGTGCCTGCATGCCCTCATAATATATGTGTGCACTGTATGCAGAAAAAAAAGGCATAGCAGCTCTGTAAGTAGAGCGGAAACCTCCGCCAAGGCTGAGTGATAATGACGCATTGTTTTGTGTGTTCGTTATTTATATATTTTACTATTTAGGTGTTGTGTAACTTGCTATATAGATTTGTTGATTCATATTTTTGATCCAGTATAAAACTATAATCAAATAAAAAAAAAACAAAGAGACATTTTAAAAATAAAATATTATTTTGTACTATTTACCAGGTTGTATCAAAATAAAGAGATACAACCTGAAAGAGAAAAAGAGGAGGGGAGATAGCAAGCACAAGAGAAAGTGAGGGAGAGAAAGAAAAAAAAAGAGAGAGAGAGAGAGAGAGAGAGAGAGAGAGGGGGAGAGCGAGAAAGAAAGAGAGAGAGAGAGAGAAAGAAAGAGAGAGAGAGAGAGAAAGAGAAAGAGAGGGAAACAAAGAGGGAGAAAACGAGCAAACGAGAGAGAAAAAAGAATAAAGAGAAAGAAAGAAAAAGAAAGAAAGTGTTAGAAATTAAATATTAAAATGTATCGTTTACCGAATTGTTCGAATTGATAGAGAGGAATAGTAAGAAAGGGGTAAAGAAATAGAGAGGGGAAGAGCAAAAGTAAGAATGAAAGGTCAATCACACTCCTTAACAGTAGATAGAGCTAATGCCTGCCCCATCGGTTCTACCTGTTTAGTCAAGCGGTGTATTTGAGAGGGACAACATATCATTTCATTGTGATTTCTTTGGTTTTGAAAGTTAGTGATAAGGGGAAGAAAAAGCGTAAACAAGTAAACACAATCGGGTTGAATGAGGAAACAATTGCAAACTTCTAAAATGGTGTACAAGTGTCTGCCATCGAAGTGCTGCTGGATGGTAGAGTAAAGGGTTTGAAAAAGTGACATTATTAGCATTTTACCAGTATATTAATCTCGATTCATTACAGACTTAATTAATTATTGATGTTTTGGTACATTTTTTATTAATATTTTGAATGTGTTTTAGTACTGTTTATAGTTGTTTTAAATAGGTTATAAGGGGTTGCTTAGATGCAATGTATAATTTTATGCAAGTATATACAGTACTTGAAGTCATTTTGATCTTGCTCGGTATTTTTATTTTGAGGTGATTATATTGTATTCTCTCTTCTCCAAACTGAACGATCCTTACATTGTATAAATTTGAGAAGTGTTTTTTTTTGCAGCTTGTCATTCTGATGAGTCCTGAAGTCAAACCAGCTGCATTATTATTGCATATAACAATGCATTGATTAATATAACAGTGCATTAATAAATCAGTCAAACGGCATATCGCTCAGATACATTACCAGAAGGGGTCAGGGTTAGGGAGTGCCCACCCAAATAACACTGAATGTGGTGAGAACAGTCTGAAATAATGAAAAAACAGGCAAACAAAAGAAGAAAATAAATAAATCAAAAATGAAATAAGAGAGAAAAAGGAAAGAAAACAATAAAGCAAGGAAAAAAGAAGTAAAAAGCCGGGGAAAATAAACAAAATAATAAAAAAGAAGGAACATGTGGAAAAAAAAGAAAAAGGCAGGAAAAAATAAGTTAGGAGGGGAAAAAGCAAGAACAATTATAAAGTCCAGAAAACAATCGATGCAAGATAAAAAAAACAAAACATAAGAGAAATAAATGAGACAAAAACAAAGAAAATAATAAAATAAGAAAAAATAAGTAAAATGCGGTAAAAAAAAGAATTAAAACTAGAAAAAAAAAATTGCAAAAGTAAAAAAAAAATGGAAATAAGGAAAAAGGAAACATACAAAGAAGAAAAAAGCAGGGAAAAAGATTTTGGAGGTCCCTTTGTTAATTTTATTACTAATAAGGATTTAATATTCTGCACAAAGTTTTTAGTTCTTTCCTTGCTCTCGTGTAGTTTTAGATCAGGGGATTATGAAATTATAGTCTCTAGTCTGTACATTCATTTGATAATATTTGTGATTAAGAGCTATACAAATGAACATGAAAAAAAACGATTATCATATTAATAGTAACGGGCACAGTGGTTAGCTCGTGTGCGACACAGTTCTGAGGTCGTGAGATCAAACCTCGTGTGTGGAGTTTGCATGTTCTCCCCGTGCCTGCGTGGGTTTCCTCCGGGGACTCCGGTTTCCGCCCACATTCCAAAAATATGCATGTCAGGTTAATTGGCCGGTCCAAATTGTCCCTAGGTGTGAATGAGCGAGCGCATTGTCTGTCCCTGTATGCCCTGCGATTGGCTAGCAACCAGTTCAGGGTGTCCCCTGCCCACTGCCCGAAGATAGCTGGGATGGGCTCCAGCACCCCCGCAACCCTACTGTGGATAAGTGGTGCAGATAATGAATGGATGGTTATTAATAGTAAAACATTTTTCTTTTCTCTTCTGTGACTTTTAACTCTTTGAACCTTTTTATACTAAGAACCTGGAAACCCTGCATGATACAAAAAAAAACCATTGACTTTTGATGCCTCAACAAATAAACTACAAAATAAAATTATTGAACGAAATATTTTTAAAAAAAGCTTATCGTATAACACATCCTGAAAAACACTTGAAAAACTGCTGTGGAAAAAAAATATTGGAGGTAATACTAGGTGTGCCCCCCTATGCATTTGATCCGGCAACGGCCCTGATATTGCTTAATAAAATTGAAAAACACTGTTTGCAACGGGAAACAAACACAGATTTTGGCAATAAACAATGTTCACTACATTGTTATCTCTGACAATAATGAAAGTTCTATTATATTTTTATTTTTGTTTCTGCAGACGTCCTGGAACAGAGACCATGATGACACGGCTTCTACGCGTTCCGGGGGTACGCCAGGCCCCTCTAGTGGTGGTCACACATCACACAGCGGTGACAACAGCAGCGAGCAAGGTAAGGGCTGGAACATGGGTTTCATGCAATGCTAGCAGTGATACATCAGCTAGGGAAAAAAAAAAAATTGCTTTTTACGCTTTGAACATCCATCCGTCCATCCATTATATGCAACTCTTATCCTCAGTAGGGCCGCGGGGGGACTGGAGCCCATATCAGCTGTCTTCGGGCAGTGGGCAGGGGACACACTGAACTGGTTGCCAGCCAGTCGCAGGGAACACAGAGACAGACAACTCACTCGCTCATTCACACCTAGGGACAATTTGAACCGTCCAATTAACTTGACATGCATGTTTTTGGAATGTGGAAAGAAACTACAGTGCCCAGAGGAAACCCACGCAAGCACGGGGAGAACATGCAAACTCCACAAAAGAGGTTCAATCTCATGACCTCAAACCTGTGCCGCACATGCGCTAACCACTGTGCCGCCGTGCTGCCCTCACTTTGAACATCTTATCTCATTAGCTGCACCGGTTATCCTCAGTAGGGTTGCGGGGCTGCTTGAGCCCATGCCAGCAATCATCGGGCACTGGGCAGGGGACACCCTGAGCTGGTTGTCAGCCAATCGCAGGGCACACAGGGACAGACAACTCGCTCGCTCATTCACACCTAGGGACAATTTGGACCGGCCAATCCAACTGAAATGCATGTCTTTGGAATGTGGTAGGAAACCGGAATGCCCGGAGGAAACCCACGCAACAATGGGAGGACATACAAACTCCGCACAGTAAGTCCGGTAGCTGGATTTGAACCCACACAGGAGGTTCCCAAGACCTTAGAACTGTGCCGCACACGCGCTAACCACTGCACCGCCGTGCTACCTATTTACAATTCTATTGAACCAATTTTAGACACGGATCTTCCGAAAAACACATAACAAATATAAATAAAATTAAGTAAAACAAAAGAAAAAGACCAGCAGACTATTGAAAGATTGAATGCACTCTATATTTGGAGCAATCACTATCATTTACATTTTTCTGTTTTTATTCCAACAATACTTTTCTTTTTTTTGTCTTCCGTATGAACTCAATTACTACCCATGATCTATAGAGCCTTTTCTGTGTTTGTGAACAAGTGTGACATATTGAAGCTGCACTTGCATTGTTGAAGCAGAATTGCAGAATTCATGTCAGTTTATAGCAGACACAAAACAATTGCAAATCATAGATAGACCCAGCAGCAAAATATCGACTATATTTTAGTCGTCAAAGCCAAAAGAAAAAAAAACATCTTTTGATCGTCGGCGCTGGATTTATTCCTTTGAAGGTACCAGACACCCTGATTTGAAGGCAATTATAAAGGTTTGGGTGTATCTAACATGACAGACTGCTGTCACAGTCTTGCTCCACGGACAGACTGAGGAGATAATTTCTTCCTCATGCCATGAGGCTCTTTAACTCCACCCGGGGGAGTAAAAGCCCACATTAAACCACACCCCCACATTGCCTATTACCCTATTCTTATTTCTATTACAGTGTGTATTTTATGTAGCACTATTTAAATACTCTATATCAACACGTTACATTGGGTTTTAATGTATTAGATTCATTTTACTTTATTATTGTTTTATTTTCAACACGGGCACTCCGGTTTCCTCCCACATTCCAAAGACATGCATTTCAGGTGGATTGGCCAGTCCAAATTGTCCCTAGGTGTGAATGAGCGAGCGAGTCGTCTGTCCCTGTGTCCCTTGCGATTGGCTGGCAACCAGTTCAGGGTGTCCCCTGCCCACTGCCCAATGATTGCTGGGATGGGCTCCAGCACCCCCGCGATCCCACTTAGGATAAGCGGTGCAGCTAATGAGATGAGATGAGACAAGGATACTGCTGGAAGTGTGGATTTCTCTACGGGAATGAATAAAGTATCCATCCATCTTTCTATCCATCCATCAGTGACAAAAATACACTGGCATGGGTCTTGGCTGGTGCTTTGGCTAACAATCATGATTTTAATGCAAATGCTGCCGAACAGTAACAGTAGATTTGAGTCAAAAAACAAGCTATTAATACGTCTTAATTTGCCATGGTGTGCGTTATTACTATCTATCTATCTATCTATCTATCTATCTATCTATCTATCTATCTATCTATCTATCTATCTATCTATCTATCTATCTATCTATCTATCTATCTATCTATCTATCTATCTATCTATCTATCTATCTATCTATCAAATAAATACTGTATAAGTGATTTAAGGCTTAAATTTAATATTCTTGTCTGTTTTTATTCATAATTATGTTCAAAAAACTTTCAGTTTAAGTTCAAAAAATGTTTATCCTGGTTGGCCCGCAACCTTAAGTGTGTTTTGAATTTTGGCCCCTTGTGCAATTGGGTTTGACATCCCTGCACTAGGGAGATATGGCTCCGGTATATATAATATAATAGACTTAACAAATACAGTTGGCACCATAACAAGTTGTGATGCGTTTGTCGACTTTCTTGACAGGTTTTGTCTGATGTGTTTTTGCAAAATCCAATCACAGTCATTTTTTTATAGAATTTATATCATCAGAAATGAATGTTTCCATGCGACTGTCACATAAGCCAACATTGTACGGGTGCTTGAGATGTTTTTTCCTTGCTCTCAACATTGGCTTTGCTCGACACGGAAGTGCCACTTCTGCGTTCCCAGCGATCTGCTACCCGTGACCGACGATCACCGGATCGTGGGTGCAAGCTCTTTCCTCCTTCTAAATAAAGCTGAGTAAAACGAACGTGATTGGGTCCCGTCTCCGTTCCTGGTCCGTGACATGAGATCCTTAAAAAATGCTTTAAATGCTGATTTATTTTTGTGATACATTATCCATAATGATAAAAGATTATGCAAATCTTTTTAGGAATCAGTTACTTCATATGTTTTGCAATGGATCCCTGCTAAACACATGAAATATTTATTAAAATATTCACAGATCTACAAGAAAATAATAAAATACATTTTTTTTAAGATTTTTACACACTGAACACATTTGAAGTCGAACAACACACAATCCCTGAAAATGCAAAACAATAAAACATGAATAAAAAAATGCAAAAAAGAAAACAAATATTTACAATTAACAATTTAGACACAGCTCTTCTGAAAAACAGGCAAAATATGAATTAGAATAAGTAAAACACAAAGCAAAAAAAAATCTGCATTCTCCATGATGGAAAGATTGAATTAACTTAAAAGCCATCAATGTCATTTGAAGTCCAGTTTTTCTACTTTTCATACATACAGTTATTTCTTTATTTTTTAAACAAATCTGTATTAAAATTCAATTATTACCCAACACCTATAGAAATGTTAACGATTATGTAAAAAGTGTGAAGCATCAAAGCTCCGCGGGCAGCGTTGAAGCAGAATGGCAGAATTCATGTCAGTTTATAGCAGCTCATTGACACAAAAAGATCCTGATCATAGATAGGAACCGTGCAAAATAGCAAAAAGTAGGTGCTCGCAGCAAGCTAGTGACTTTATCTTAGTCATCAAAGCCAACAACAACAACAACAACAGAAAAAAAAATATCCCTGCTGGATTTTTTGTAGAAGGTACTGGAAATATTCAAAAATTGGCCTTGAAAGTGCTCGAAAAGTGCTTGAATTTGCCATGAGTGTGGTGTACGAACCCTAAATAGGTGATTGTTATTCCTTTTCACAAGCAATAGAGGATATATATATTTTTTTTATTTAGAAAGTTGTTCGAATATTCCCTTTAAAACCAGGTGGAAACGTGTATATCTGTATATCACTTACTGCTGGAATAGCGTGTTGATAAATCTGGCTCATGTAAGTTCATTTTTAGACAATAAGCCACGCTTGACTATAAGCTGCACCCAATACATTTTTAAATGGAAAAAAAAACATTTGCTACAGACATGAAACATGAGGTGTGTACAAAGAAAGATGATACACAGAGTTTTCAAAGTTTTAATAACAAAGTGCACTACCACACCTTAAACCTCTTCTATGGTGTTTATTGGTGGTTGTGACGTCAATCTCAACACCAACTTTTTCGTCTGAGTGCCACTAGTGGCCGTTAAAAAAACGGGGGGACAAACACCACAACAACTGAGTCAAACAGAGCTTGTACTTTTAGCAAGGGGGATGGGCTGTCTGACAACAACACACCATTTGCAATCATTTATTTATTTTAAGTTATTTTGATTAACTTTGCATTTATATATGTTTAAATACATGAATACCTTAAATATGACATGTTTATGAGACTCTGGTGGGACCAATTAACCCCTGGGGGCCCACTTGAATCTTCTTATGGTATGGGAATTACAGACATTTACTGTGACTTTTTAATGCTATGATTGGAAATGAGATGAGATTGTAACAGTTTAAACACACCCTAATAGGACTGTGTCTCATTGGACATGAATGTTGAGGATGTAGTACGACATTCATCGATATGTGTTCATTGTGTTCCTTTGTTCTACATAGACTAATTATGATGTATTGGTGTGAATTAGCGAGTGAGTTGTCTGTCCCTGTGTGCCCTGCGATTGGCTGGCAATCAGTTCAGGGTGTCCCCTGCCCACTGCCCGATGATTGCTGGGATGGGCTCCAGCACCCCCGCGACCCTACTGAGGATAAGTGGTGTAGCTAATGAGATGAGATGAGATGAGAACATCATAAGAGTGTGTCGGGCCACTGTCCTTTTTTTTGCCTCATGGCATGTGTTCATTTGAAAAGCTCTATGAAATGATGGTGTATTCATCAACATCCCTCAACTTTTCAGCTTCTAATCAAATGCTTGGCTATATTCGCTGCATTTTGTGCCAAATTCTGTACACTCTTGTGGTTCTGTGGTGGGAGGCATTCAGGCTCCTTTGTGCTTTTTGTAAGTGACCACACGTGACTTATCATTACCTTTCCTTAGCCCATTGCAGTCTTCTTCTTTTCTGTTTAAGTGTCAACGATGGTTGCCTTTTAGCTTTCCTGTATGAAAATCCCATTTCTTCCTCATTCGTCTTGTTGTGCATTTTCTGTATTTAATGACATATGGCCTTTACTTGTTTGTCTTGAAGCCTACAGGTCTTCCTTGGCCCACCAGTCCCTTGACTTTAAGAACCTTCCCATGCTGATTATACTTGGTCCAAAATTTCGATACAGCTGACTGTAAAAGGCCCACATCTTTGGCAACCATACGAGTAGAGTTACATTCCTCTGGTCTCAAGAGACATCACTCTTGTTGGAGCCATAATTCTATCCAACCCACTTAGTCCAGAACTGCATTGATTTTGACTGCTGACTAACGAGCAGACATAATCTAAGCCAGATGCCCAATTAAGGAAAGGAAATTGACTGAGTCTATCCTTATATTCTACTCAAAATGGACTGATTCTATTTTCCTCAGAATTGAGTGATTCCATATTTAATGCCCTGCACTTGCTCTATAAAAGTAAAATTTTCTGACCGTTGCAATGTTTTTTTTCTTAATTGCTTTAAGTGTTTCTGAATGCCAATATTTTGCACTATGGAATGACCTTACAATTGTTTCATGTATGTAAACTGAGTTTTTCCCAGAGGAAAAAAAATGTTTGAGTGAGGGCTGGCCCTGGACTGGCAATTCCATACTTTTTGCTCGGGGTTGTACAAAAAAAATCCACTAGGTCTTACCCCAGTTTTAATTCCATGGGCCCTATGTCTGAAAAAAAGTATGACAGAAGACTTTTTTGGGGGTGTACGCCTTCTATGCAGTGTTCATTATGTTGTGGAAAATACGGTAAATCCACCTTTATGTCTAATGTGTACAGGAGGTGTGAACATATCATGCACTAACATGATTATTTCTTGTTTAAACGGGTTAGAGGCTGTTGACGTGTGAAGCCATGTGTATTGTCTTCACAGGGTTCATGTTGCATGTTATTGGGACACGGATCGTGTGTATTACACACAGGCACACACTAATTCTAAGTACCGGAGGCCATGTTGGACACGTTTCAGTATTTATGTGGGTTAAGAGCCCTTGCTGCCGAGTCATATTTGCCTCTGTCAGTCACTTGGTAATCCCTCTAAGCTGGTTATGTATCTGGTTGTGGCCTTCCCATCCTCCACCTCACCCCGAACACTTTCATCACCCACCTACTCTCCCCTGTCTTGCTTTCATTTGTTCGGCCTCCCACTCACTACCCGAAACGCCGTCTTTTGTTTACTTTCACCTCACAACTTTCTTCTTCCTCCTCTTCACATTTGTTTTGCATCTCCTCCTTCCTCTTGTTTTTTTTGTTTTGCTTTTGATTTCTTCCATTTGCTTCCACTTTTTCTCCTCTGATTCAGTCTTTCCTGACCTTTCTACCTACCGTCTTTCAGAATATGTCCAAAGATTGAGCCCTCCCAGCATTTTCTCTTCTGTTTCTCTCTCTTAATCTCTGAACGCTCTACTGGTCACCGGTAAATACATCGTTGACCTCTCAGGATACTCAGCTAGGAATAACTGAAATTAGCTCACGGACAATTGTTGAATGAATGAATGGCCTTTATTGTCTTCATACAACAGGGGTCGGGGATCTTTTTGACGCAAAGAGCGATAATATTAAAAATGTTTTAATTTTTTGGGGGGAGAGAGAGCTGTACCATGTATTTTAAGACCAATTTCAGATAAACTACCAAAGTTGTTCTCAAATAAAATCAAAATTTCAGCGCATTTTATTTCCATGTGATACCATTTTAGAAATAAGTCCCATATTGACAAATATATCACTTTAAAATTGTCTCACCCACCTCAATTATTTAAGATCGTTAAGGCTCATTTTGACCTTCATTTTTTATTTATTTATAAAGAATGGTTTCAAAACAGCCCTGTGACTGGCAACCAGTTCAGGGTGTCCCCTGCCCACTGCCCAAAGATACCTGCCCAGCCCACCCGCGACCCTACTGAGGATAGGTGATACTGATAATGGATGGATGGGTTTCGAAACAAGGTGCTCGCAGGGTTGTTTAAAAAAAAACAAAACACACAAAATACAGCCAACGAGAATACTGACATTTTCACTTTCAGCGTAGACAGCGCAGGGTAAAAAGAAGTGTGCTGTGTGCATAGCTCCGCCCACCACTACCGCTCTACCCAATCAAATTGCTCTGTGTGTGGATGGAAGAATGGAATGTCCACTTTACTGTAGCAAGTACAATATCGCCCGCAATCACGTCTTGATTTTAACATGTCACATGAATGAACGAATCAAGGATACATAATAGAATACAGTGGGACCTCGCTGCTTCGCGGTTCGACGTTCGCGGATTCAGAGCTTCACGGTCTGTAATGGTAAAAAAAAAAAAAATTTTTTTTTTTTTTTTTCATTTACATTTTTTTCTGAAGGGGCGTCGCTGCTTTGCAGATTTTCACTTTTTGCGGGAATCACCCTCGGCCGACGACCCTAGTCTTTAAAATGGAGGCACTTCACACACTGGTTCTCGTTTCCCGGTGTTGTGCCCAAATCCGACTCCCGTACAGAATCCTCCACCCCTCGCGTCAACGCGCATTCTGCTGCGCTTCCGACAAAAGCGATCGTATTCTATATAATACGCTTATTGAGACCATACAGCGAGCTAATTAAAATAATTGGGCGATCGTAGTCTATATAACGCGTTTATTTAAACAATAAAGCGCGATCGTATTCTACAAAATGCGTTCGTTAACGCGGATGAAAAAGTCACCAACGTCACGTCTCCCGCTCGGGCCGCGATGGCTCTAGATGGCGCTACACGGCCCTCGATGGCTCCGGCCGAGGGGAAAGTGATAGGGTGGACCTGTGGGGTTAGGGGGCGGTGAAGCGGAAGCCGCACCAAAACCGCGCCCCAAATCCTTCCCCCCTCACGCGGGGGAGGGGAGGGGGGTATTCTGCCCTTCCGACAGGCTGGCCTCCGCTCGGCTTGTCGCGGTGTCGTGCGTATCGCGCCCGAAAGTACCCGCGCCGCGGGTTAGGGGCTCGCTCGCGAATAATAAGGATCAGCGGTGCAGATAATGAGATGAGATGAGATGGTTTTTTTTTTCTTTTTGAACGTGCGCCGCTACCTCACGGATTTTCACTTATCGCGGGTGGTTTTGGTCCCCATTAACCGAGGTCTTACTGTATAAACAACATAGCTAATGTTCTATTGTGCTGAATGCTAAGCAGTTATGCACCAGACTCTGCATTAGGGTCTGTATATTCTTGCTGGACATTGCAGGATTAAGCTCCATTGTCTCTTTTTAGTTGTGTTAAACTAATTTCTAAAAATCCAATCCTCCTCTTGACTTAAGACTTTTAAATCATTGCAACATTTGAAGGCCCCCTAGGAGAAATGACAAAACTATACACAAATGCCTGAGGCTGGACACTGCATGGTTGTGCTCTACACATTCCTCTTCATTGTGTAATTGTCATATCAATGTGTCATTTAAATATGGTAAAGCTGAAAAAAGTAAATATGCATACTCCAATGACTTAGCAAGTCATTCGCATTTGAAAATGTTTTAGTATCGTAAAGTAGTCGTCTCCAAATGGCCACTTTTGGAAATGCCTAAACTTACCCTTAGAACAATGTGTAAAATCCAATGTTTAGTTTTTCAGATTGTGATTAAATTTGACAAGGTACCAGGTACGGCTTCATGCTAAAGTCTCACCTGTTTTCCAGCTAATAAGCCTATGCTAAACTCATCTGCAGGCATTTTATTGCAAAAACAAAAAACAAACAAAGAAACCAGGCGAGAATTAAAAACCCTTCTATTTGTACGTGTTCCAACTCAGATTATTCAATGTTAGTGGCAAATGCAGTGAATATTTCAGTTTTGCAAAAAAAAAAAAAAAAAAAACTTAAAGAAAGAAAAATAAAATATAAAGAGACCAAAACCACCCATATTCTTCAAATGGTTTCAAGAACAGCATTTAATTTACTTTCGGTATGTCTTGGATTGGGATTTTAAGTAAATTTTACATAAATGACAAGGGGTTAGACAGAAATGTCAAAAAGTGCATCAAACTTGTTTTATTATTCTGAATCACACTGCACAATTTTGATTTGTTGCAATCCTTAAGCTTTTAGAGATATTTATGCTTGGTTGTATCTTTGGAACTCAGGGTTTCCCATTGATGGGATTTTTTTTAAGCTTTAACAAGGAGGCTTAGCCACACTGTTTTGTCTTAAGTATCACACACTCAATCGTAACAATGAACCTTACAGGGAGGTATTTTCCTTGGCTCAGCCCACCACCCTCTTCTTTTACAAATGCTGTGGGTAATTGGTGATACATATCTAATACGGCCAGTCATCGCCTTGCTCCCTGAATGTTTCTGACAGGCAACAGAGATGGAGGGAATTGGCAAAGCTGCACGCCGGTTCCAAAAAAGAGAGAAAACACTCATTTGTGTGTTCTTGTTTCCCCAAGCAAGAAGGAGCCCTCTATTCGCTTTGTGGGGCCGCCAACATGATGTGATTTGAATGTTCTTTACATGTCATGCTGGTTTGAAAGGAAATTATTTTTTTGATGCCAAAACAAAAAATCCAAAGTAAGATCATAAGTTGAACTTAATTTTTTAACTAACCATCAGGTAGGATCTAAATTATGTAACGTACAACTTAAAGGGCGCTCCACCTTCAATAGGTACTTTTACATGCAGATTGTAAGCAGAGTATTGTCAGTATTCCGATTATGTAAAGCCATGAAAACACGCACACTAATCCAATTGCCCCATTAACACTCCTGTAAAATTCAGGGGATGGTGTAATAATAGTTTGAAATAATAGTCTGTGCAATAATCTGTGCAGCCCTTTGAGACTCTTTGTGATTAAGGGCTATACAAATAAAAATGACTTGACTTGACCCAAAATCCCAACCAACCGTCATGTAAAATTTGCCTAATATTTTATCCCAAGTCGTACTTAAGTAAAATTAATGCTCTGGTTGAACTGTTTTGAAAGGTAAAGGTTATGACCTTAACTGAGATGAAAACTGCAAGTTTTGCTAACACAGGGTAATCTAAGTTGGAACACACAGAATTAGAAGTTTTTTATCATCACCAGAATGTATTTTTGCAATCACAGCCTGCAGATGAGTGTGATATGGGGAACTTAGCTGGAAAACAGCTAGGACAATAGCATGAAGCCTTACCTGGTCCGAGGTCAAAGTTGATCACAATCTGAAAAACTAACCATTAATATGTTACACATTTTTCTAAGGGTATGTCTAGGCGTTTCCAAAAGTGGCAATTTGAAAACTCTAAAAGGACCAGTGACCGGTGACGTCTTTGCTCCTCAACAGTCTGACGGACATTAAGGGGTTAAAGTTTTAGTCTGTTTTCCGAATGCAATGGTTGGGCTTAACCTTTTACTTTCTGATAAAGGTGCGTTGTGAATTTGCGAAATCCAATTGATTGTGCGCACAAGCAATTTCCCTTTTTGGGGATATTTTTATTCCACAATGCATTGTGGGACTTGTACTACAGAGATAAATGGTACACTCAAACTCAGGTCTCATTTGTATTTCTTTTGGACATTTCTATTTTATTTTCTGCCACCACAGCATAAATTCCAAAGATGTTTCCATCTTTATATAATGGATTTCACAGTTTTATGCGTCCACATATAGTGTAACATGCTTATCGGGTATAATATATCAATTTACTAAAGGGACATTTTGTATTATTATGTTTCATAATCAGGTCAAGTCACCCGACCTCTAAATTAACCAGTAACCATTCCTACTGTATAAATATGATTTTAGTTCTCTCCTAAAGGAGACAATGAGCACTCTTTTAGTTTTTTTAGTTATGAAACAAAGCGGCCTCAATGGCGCAACGGCTAGCTTCAAAACAGATTAATATTAAGGACTTAGTTAACGCCGTCATCACTGCTTCTGCTCCTTTAAAAACGTATTTTTAATGAGATGTGCCAAACAAATTCGGTTTTATTTTACAGTGCTTATAAGCTGATCCAACCCAGCAAGCGCCTAGAAAGAATCGAGGGGGAAAATATGGTGGTGGTAGGCTTGCGGTCAAGACATAAACACCCGAGCCAGGAATGCAGCATGGGACCCACACAAAAAGAAAAAATATAGTACTTCTCTTAATTGCTCACAGCAAGGCGGCGGCAGTGTTGTGTGTAAAAAGCCTTGTTAAAGTTTATATTTTATATGAAGTCACTTACGCATTTACGCACACCTCACTTTGGCCACTTCAAAGTGGGAGAAAAACGCACCACACTGAACACATCACTAATAGGAAGACTGTACCGTGTTCTCTTGCTATATTCTACTTCACATTATTGTGAACTGGACCAGCCCATGTCAAATTGATGCATATTATGTTTTTTCTATGAGAAAATACAATGGGGGAGGAATGCATGACCTCTCAAAAACGTACTTACTGAGTTTAAAAATAACAGGTGGAAAAGTAAGACAAAGATAAAATAGATTTGTCTATCTATATACCGAAGCCATATCCCCTCGTGGGGAACACACCCACATTCACCATGCATTCATTCCACTCCACTATTCCCAGCCTGACACTAGATATTAAACCCGCAGCACAACAAGGGATGAGTTGCTGTGCTATTAATATTCATTTTTTAAATATCAAAGATTAAGTTTGTGTCATGTTTTTCCTTCTTCAAAAACCATGTTATTTTCCAGGTCAAACTTTTTTGAAAACGCGCCAAAGAGCCTCTAGAGAGTGCCAAAGAGACACATGGGGCTCCAACTAACCCTGGGGTTTCACAACTAATTGACTAATCAATATTCATCATTAGCTGCACCGCTTTATCCTCAGTAGGGGCGCAGGGGTGCTGGAGCCCACCCCAGCA
This sequence comes from Urocampus carinirostris, assembly GCF_059441175.1. Classification (NCBI taxonomy): domain Eukaryota; kingdom Metazoa; phylum Chordata; class Actinopteri; order Syngnathiformes; family Syngnathidae; genus Urocampus; species Urocampus carinirostris. The sequence continues at coordinate 1,016,735 of NC_142361.1, read as the reverse complement.
ATCATCGGGCAGTGGGCAGGGGACACCCTGAACTGGTTGCCAGCCAATCACAGGGCACACTGGGACAGACAACTCACTCACTCATTCACACCTAGGGACAATTTTGGACATAGCACTGAAATGCATGTCTTTGGAATGTGGAAGCAAACCAGAGTGCCCGGGGGAAACCCACAAACTCCGCACAGTAAGTCCGGTAGCTGGATTTGAACCCACACAGGAGGTTCCCAAGACCTTAGGACTGTGCCGCACACGCGCTAACCACTGCGTGCCTAATCAATATTATTATACTTAATTATTAATTATGTTATAGTTAATTCAACAAAATAAAATAGTTAAATTACATTTACCCATTCCCAGATTAGCCCAGACCTCAGTAAAACATGAACACAGTAATTTATTGTTGTAAGCATTGAGGGGCAGATAAAACTAGTTATGTCAACTTAACATTTTTGTCCATATATAAAATGTAATAGATACTGTACATTTGATATATTTTCTGCTGGTGTTATCAAGATGTCATGACGCTGCAGTCTGTGTTACTGACCACTTTGAACTGCCTTTCTATTAGTTTTTAAGTATTACCATAATCCCTCGTTTTTCGCTGTGGTTGCCTTCCCGAAAAGCCATGCAATAGTCAGAACTCCCGAATTACAAACGTCCATTTATTCATTAGATATCAGTAACATGGAATACACACGACTCAAACAAAGTAACAAAAATAGAATTTAAGAAAAAACACATAATTGCATTTAAAGGGATGAGTAGACTTCATTTTTAACATACAACAAACAGTACACCAACAGAGGAGGGCTTCTTTTGGTGTAAGAAAGCCATGTAGCGCAGCGAGCTATCTGCAGGCTAGCATCGGGGACATCTGTCACGAATGCAGCCCTTTCCCACGAGTTGTATGGGTAATGGATCTGGTGTTGGTGAAATACAGGCTTGGCAGGGGTGGCCTGTTTGGGAAGTTGAGTAGCCACAAGAGAAGCTTTCACTTCCTCCCCTAATGCCGCCATGGTATTTTCCCGGACCCGATAACAATCCACGGAGCACCCAGTTGTATTCAGCATTTCTTTGCGCTCTTTTGACTTTCCTAAGAGTCCGATTTATTTGGTGAATTTATTTTCAAAGTAATGAGCCGCTAACCTACTAGCTGTAGTCGTTGATCTTGGATTGTTTTGGGTCGACACATTGTGCACCCGCCTGGCTGTTTGACTGACAGCATACACCAGCCTATCAAAGTTTCACACATATACATTCACAAGCACCCAACACACACAAACAACCTTGAGCAACCTGCCCCCTTAATAGCATTTGCTGTGTTTTGTATGCTGCAGAAGACAATGCACAATGAAAATCCACAAAGTATCGAAACAACGGAATGTAAACTGTGATACGGCATGGACTACTGTATCTCAATTCTAGCCATCAAAACTTTGGCCCCTCATCGATCAGCTGAGCTTTTTTAGATCCATACCCTCAGACCTCTGCCAAGATCGAGGCCGATTTGAGCTCATCAAATGGTCTGGCTTTGGCGTACCCTCTTCAAAGTGTCCAATTGATGGGTGCCGTTGTCCAGTAGACTGGAAGAGAGAACTAAAGGTCTTTCTTACTCGCTCTTCGCATCTGGGCCTTACTCGTCTATTTAACTTTTAAAATCAAAGCTCGTGGAATGTTCTCGACTTTAACAAGCCATCAGTGACAAAAATACACTGGCATGGGTCTTGGCTGGTGCTTTGGCTAACAATCATGATTTTAATGCAAATGCTGCCGAACAGTAACAGTAGATTTGAGTCAAAAAACAAGCTATTAATACGTCTTAATTTGCCATGGTGTGCGTTATTACTTCTATCAAGGAAGTTAGATAATCACAAAATAATACATTGGAAAGGAAACAATGCATTGCAAAGTAAATGGGGTGATTATAGAGTCAGTCTATCTATCCATCTATCTATCTATCTATCTATCTATCTATCTATCTATCTATCTATCTATCTATCTATCTATCTATCTATCTATCTATCTATCTATCTATCTATCTATCTATCTATCTATCTATCTATCTATCTATCTATCTATCTATCTATCTATCTATCTATCTATCTATCTATCTATCTATCTATCTATCTATCTATCTATCTATCTATCTATCTATCTATCTATCTATCTATCTATCTATCTATCTATCTATCTATCTATCTATCTATCTATCTATCTATCTATCTATCTATCTATCTATCTATCTATCTATCTATCTATCTATCTATCTATCTATCCATCTATCTATCTATCTATCTATCTATCTATCCATCCATCCATCCAGTCACTACTCCAGTTCTGTCTCTCACAATTTCATTTCTCAATCTATCCATAGAGAGACAAACCTCCCTTGGACCTTAACACTGGCGGCCCTAAAGTAAAGCCTGTTCTAATGTTTTATGCAAAAGAAGCTATGTTATTGTGTTTTTAAACATGGGAAAGTGAATGTGAAAAGGACATAGAAGTCTACCCACGCTGTTTGCGATGGAATTAACTCTTTTCGGGAAACTGTTAGCAGCTACTAGCATTGTTTGTATATAATTTAAAACTGTTTATGAGCTCACCTGGGGAAGAAAACCATTTTACAAGTCCTGTGTCAATACTGGCAAACCATAAACACCATTAAATGTTTGATATGCCGAGTGGAGCGATAAGACGGGCTGCTGCATGCTGGATGTGGGAATGAACGGAAAGCAGGGAATAAATGCGCTGGTTGTTTCTAAAAATCTGTCCAATGTATGACTGTGAACTTGCTCTGTGATGACTTTTCACATGACAGTGTAGTTGTAAAAATGAGGTGAGGAAGAGGAAATGGGGCTTAGGTTCTCATGCCAAAAGATTCACCTTGAGTGGGCAAATATTTGGAGGCCGGGGCACATTGGGTTAAAAAATGTGACCAAGGGGCCCAGCCTGGAGACCTACATGTATATTAGGACCAGTCTGCAGCACTTCATTTGATATTTAGTTATGTAGGATTCCTGTGGTTGTATTTTGTATTTTTGTTGTACTGATGAATAATTATTTTTGTAGTATTTCCGTAGTATGTTTGTTGTATTTCTGCAGCAGTATTGTGTAGTATGTCTGTAGTATTTTGTAACATTACCGTATTTGTAAGTGGCAGTGGCTCAGGAGGTAGAGCGCTCGTCTTGGGATCAAGAGATCGCAGTTCAAATCCCGGCTCCTCCGTGTTACATGTCGAATTGTCCTTGGGTAAGACACTGAATCCCTAATGCCCCCAATAAGCAGGTTAGCGCCTTACATGACTGCACGGCCGCTATTGCGAAATTTGAAGCACACTGTAAAGCACTTTGGGAAGTCTTGACTTGAAAAGCGCTATAACACTCATTGCCTCCCTGCTTGGCGCTCAGCATTAAGGGTTGGAATTGGGGGGTTTGGTCACCTAATGACTCCCAACACAGCAGTTGGGTCTAAAAACCCGGCGCCGATCGAAGGCGACGCGTCACGTCGAGAGGTTCGTGTGTCAAATGATTTCCTGTATATATCATGTTAATGGTTTATACTGGATGAATAAATAAATACAATACAAAAAAAAAAAAAAAAAGTTTATGTGCCCATTTGATGAGGAGATTCGCATCTTCATCATCCCATGTGCTTAAACCATAGACAGTAGGGGTTCACATTTAGGAAATCCAAGATTTCCTGACACGCAGGGTTTCGGTAGGCAAAAACACGATTTCTGATCACCAGTCAGCCGTGCCTTGCTAAAAGTTTCCGAAGAAATAGTAAGCCGTAGTGCCAGCTGTTTTTTGTCGTCTTCTGTTGTTCTTATTTATTCTTAGATCTGTCACAGTGGTTTGGCTTAGAGTTACAAACAGCAAAGTGCTAATTTTAGCCTCTTAAGAGGATGACGAGGACAAATAGCCTGCTGCCTGCCAGTGTGCCATATGCTCTTCTCGATGTTGTATTGTATCACATATATTTGCACATACAACCCACTGACCTAAATCTCATGGGAAAATAAGTCCCAGTATGAGAAGTATGATAAGATACAATTTTCGGTGCATACAGTATTCTATTACAAGGCAAGCTCAGAATTTCTGATTATGGTGGAAACTCAAATATCCTATCTAAAAAAAAAAAAATTGAATACAGTGAATCTTTGGGAGATATGTCATAAAACAACCCGTCACAGGCGAAAACCTTGAAGTAGCAGTATATTATATTATATATATACAGTATAATTTATATATATATATATATATATATATATATATATATATATATATATATATATATATATATATATATATATATATATATATATATATATATATATATATATATATATATATATATATATATATATATATATATAAAGCTATCTTCGGGCAGTGGGCAGGTGACACCCTGAACTGGTTGCCAGCCAGTCGCAGGGCACACAGAGACGGACAACTCACTCACTCTTCACACCTAGGGACAATTTGGACCAGCCAATTAACCTGACATGCCTGTATTTGGAATATGGGAGGAAACCGGAGTGCCTGGAGGAAACCCACGCAAGCACGGGGAAAACACGCAAACTCCACACAGGAGGTTTGATCTCACGACCTCAGAAATGTGCCGCACGCGCGCTAACCACTTCCTTGCCGTGCTGCCAAATTGGCAGATTCCTGTTGCATACAATGTTATGCCATTTTAATCAGCAGCATTTTTGTCTGATTAATCTTTCCACTAAAATGTACCATACATGTTCACATTGTGCAATCGGTTAGACCTTACGGTCGTTCTGATCTCATACACCTTAGATTCCATTGCAATTTACATTTGATAAATATATAATAGAATACTATTTTTTGATGAATGTGCCTTATAGTGTGGAAAATATGGCATATTCATTTATAAAATGGACATAGATATACAGTGACTGCTTAATTACTAACTTTTTTTAAATACAAACGCCCTACTTTAGAACGAGATTCCAGGTTCCAGACCATGGTTCGTAAGTTGATTTTGTTCGTATGTTGCTTTAGTGCTATGTTTTATGGAATGTATTTTCAAGGTTCATACAAGTATGTCTAAGGCTTGTATAAATAACCTGTATTGTTTTGTAATAAAAAATAAACATTTAATGAAATGATAGGCTCCATAAAGATAAATAAAGTTTAGTTTAACTTACTTTTGGAAGATGAGCTTTAAGAGCTAGACGACATCCTCCTCCGTGGTAGGATATGGCCGAAAAAAATGGTCCAACCATTTTCTCAACTGCATCAAGCTTTCTTATTCCACTTTCATTTTAAAAGGAACGGCTTGCCTCTCCTTTACACTTTACACCAACCATATTGAATGGATGCATGAGATACTAAATAATATAAATGTCAAAGTTCTTAGCGCGCTGGTGATTAAGTACAGAATGTTTTCACACGGACTAAGAAGAGGAAGCTGATTTCTTCTTCCAGGTGGATGCTGGGTGACCTCTCACAGCGCCACACGCCGGTAGAGGTGGAAAGAAGCACTACAGTACTGTCCTGTACTTGGAAAAATGTTCACACAATACAAAATTTAACCTACAACATTGTCCCATGTATTTTTCTATACCACCCAAAAAATGTTCGTATCTACCGTTGTTCGTACTCGAATGGTCGTAAGTAGGGGAGCGACTGTATGGTGTTTAGGATTTCTGACTAAATTGTCATTTTAAAAACTGTTTTTCTGCAAGCTTTGTTCTAACGTAGATAGTGCATTTGTCTGTCAGCATGGCTGAAGCATGACCCAAGGTTGACCCTCCGGGAAACATGCACTCCACCCCCTCGCCATACACACCTTCCTTTACCTCCCTTAAGACCTGCTTTCCTCCCTTTGTGCTTCCTTTGACATGGATAGCAGCGTTTGAGCTTTAAGTGGGAGATAAAAACCTGGATGAGGTAAAGCCAGGGCCTGATTACAAATTGCTGTAGGTGAACACACAGGAGCGTGGTGGTGGCTGTTAGGGTTTGTCTTGGGGGTCTTGTTTTTTGTTTTCATGTTTGCAAAGCAACACGAGGCAGGCCACTTATGACCTATGGTACACACATTAGCCTGTAACTTGATCATGTACTGCTGCTGAGAGTTAGTGAAACTCAGAGATAAGAGATGATCACCTATGATAACCCCCCTGAAAAACAAACACACACTCATGCACAGGGGTCATACTTTTACAGGAAGTCACCTCTTCACCCCAAGGAACTGACTCCACACTGTCATTTGGGAAGGGTCATATCATTTGGTCCACATGCAGGAAGCTTGACTGTACAGGGGCTTCCTGTTCTTCAGTGAAACTGTATATGAATGAGGAGACTTAATCCAAAACTACTTCCCACTTGAGAAATTTTGTTCTTGAGAAATTGATTTTGGAATGAATGGTTTTCAGGGAGTTTGTCAAGATACCTTCAGCTTTTGTGCTAAGATTTAAGACAGCTATTGTTTTTTCTTGTAGTTTCATCAACTAACAAACTCAGGTCTGTCGACTCTGCTCCAAAGGTTCCTAAAACTGTATGGATCACAACTTTGACAACAAGACCTAGTAGAGGGCATGGAACAAATATTTATTTTCTGTCTGTAAAGAAGAAACTAATGAGACAAGGACATTTTTGCCTTGCGACCTAAAGGTTATTGTATTAATTTATTCAGTGCCAGACACATGACTTAATTTGGCGTGCTGTGCACAAGCAGTTTTTCACCAATTTGAAATGACCTTAAGAAAATTATGTTCTGTAGCTATACAATCATGACACCTAAAAATGAAAAAGCTAAACCTTTTTTTTCATCAGAAAAAAAACAATATTTTAGGCATATCTACCCATTACCATTTAAGTACGGTTTAGTAAAACATCATGGTTCACAATCTGTTAACGGACTTGCTTGTCAGGGCATCAATTCCTTGGGAAAGTACAGCATGGCAGCACCCATCCCGATAAGTATGTTTAAAAATAACACTTGCTTGCGAGGAAGAAACAGAGGAAAACATTTTCTTTTTGAAAGAGTGTATTTCAACCAGATTATTTTCATTAACTGATTTTTTTTTTTGCACCCCTGCCATTGCAATTAATCAAACGTATTATTTTTGCCATGAATTAATAATTTGGAAACCCTTAACCTAGGTGGAGAACAATATTTAGAAAATAATACCTATGGTTCCCTCTAATTTTCCACGGGTCTGAGCGTTCACACAAAGTCGGTGAGCAACGCTTGAAACAACAGTGAGCAACCATAATCCCAAGTCTGGCAAGATAATTAATTATCAAACATGTCCAACACTTGACATCAAGTTACATTTTGCTGAGTTTCCGGCAATGCATAATTATTTTTCTCTTATGAATGAATTGACTCATGTACTATTGCAAAGGTTGTACGGCCTACAAACGTTGTTTGTTCTTACAATTCTTTCACAAGATATCCATTTCTTTTTATTTCCTGATATATTTTGTCGCATAATTTGAACATCTTTAGAGGCTTATTTAGTCGGTTGTAAGATACAGATCTGTACTTAATCACATATTTTAGTGGAAGTACAATGTTGGCAACAAGATTCACTTAACATAATTGGAAATTATTTGAATACAACACAAACCTTTTCTTCTTTTTTCCGTGTTTTTTTTCTACTTTTTTTAGAATTCCTTTAAAAAAAATCTCATTGTGTTTATTTTTTCCGAGCTGTTACTTTTTTCTTTTAGTTGTCTATTTAATTTTTTCCTACATTTCTTTCTTTTCTTTTTTCTGTCTCTTTTCTACATTTTTCCTTCTTTTTTTTTTCTTCCTTTTGTTTATTTTTTTCTCAGCTTTTCACTACTTTTTCATTTTGGTATTATTTTCTTTTTTGTTCTATTCCCCCTTCCTTTAAGTCATTTTGTGCATAATTTTACATAATATTTGGTCATGTTGGGATTAAAGAAGCAAAAACCACCTTAAGAGCCGTTTAGGACCCGAAAGAGCCGGTCCCTTCTAGTGAGCCGAGCCGAAGAAGCCGGTTCTCGACAAACTACTAACTTTACTAGACTTCGTTCTAATTCGACTCGACTTCAAAATACCACATTTAGGACATAACGTCAGTGGAAACTGTGTATTTTTACCTACATGCACTGTAACTTTGTCTTAAGTCGCTTCTTAATTAGTAATTTTGAGCCCTTATTTTTGTGCGCTGGCTAAATTTTCTTGTGCGCTGAGAATGTGCGAGCAGTGCGCAATTGCGCACATGCGCAGCTTAGAAGGAACACTGGTGAGGAGTACAAACTGATTGTAGTTTCAGTAAAATAGTATATTTTAATCTGATATTGTAAACTCTGCAAATGATATCCCAAATGTTCTTGAATTGTAAGCATTGTGGATGGTATCCGTGTGACAGGGGTCTCCAAGCATTTTCAAGAGTTAAGCTACATTTTGCTACTTTTAAGTGCAAAGGGCACCCAGTTTGGTATACATACCTAATAAAAAGCATATCTTGTACTATTTATGATGTTGTTACTATGTGGGTACCAGGTTAATATTGAAAATATAAATAAAAGACGGAAAGAAAGAAAGAAAGATATAAATAAATAAGAGAAAAAAAGAGAAAGAAAGAGAGAGAGAAAAAGACAGTAAGAGAGAATAAGTTCGAGCTAAAGGGGAAAATAAAAAGAGAGAAAGAAAGGAAGGAAGAGAGAAATAGAGAACGGGAGACAGAGAGAAAGAGTGGAAGAGAGAAAGTTAGTAGGTGTCACAGACCAGAACGGACACAGGACTCAATTGCATGCGTTTCTCAGATTTTATTGAAAAAGAGTGAGAGTAAGGCTTGCTTGATTGCTTGATCCGAAGACTGGCAGAGAGCGGGAACGAGCGAGGCGGGGGTGACACTTCCGTGTCGGAAGAAGAAAGGCGGGAATGGCAAGTCGTTTGACCAGGGCTGGAGATCAGAGGCGATGTAAAGTTCGTAATAGTGGTCGTAGGCAGGCGGCAGGCAGACCAGGCATAGTCAGGTTCAGAAACGGGTCGAAAACGGGAATCAAGCAGGGAGCAGGCTTTAACAGCGACAGAGTCGGACAGGAACGCTCACTGAGTGAAACACAACAGCTCGCAACGATCTGACAAAGTTTGAACTGCAGTCGGGGCTTAAGAAGGGTGTGGCCACCAATCAGCTTGTTCGGGCTGTTGGCGCCAATCAAGCTGCCACAGGTACAAATAGGGCATTCATGAAAGAGAGAAGGTGAGAAAGAGAGAAAGAGAAATATATAAATAAATAAAGAACATGACTGAAAGAGAAGGAAAGAAAAAGGCTGAAAGAGAAAGAAAAAGACTGATGGAAAGAAAGAAACAAACAAAGGAAGAAAGAAAGAAAGAACAAAACAAAGACAGAACAAAAGAAAGAAAGAAAGAAAACAACTGAATGAGAAAGACAGAAAGAAAGAAAACGACTGAACGAGAAGGAAAGAAACAAAGAAAGGAAGAAATAAAGCATATGAGTGAACAAGAAAGAAAGAAAAAATACTGTAAGAGAAATAAAGAAAAATGAAAGAAAGAATATGAGTGAATGAGAAAGAAAGAAAGACAATGAAGAAGATAAATAACTAGGAAGTCATGTTAATTGGACTCAGTCAATCACAAAAAAAAACAAAAAAAACGTTTTACTAGAAAATCACAATGACCTAGCACTGGTGGGGTATTTTCAGAAAAAGTCGGCAGGCACCTCAGCTGACCTCAGGGGGCAGTTGGAGTCTCCTGTCGTATCAGTTCTGATACAAGCCGGAACTAAATTTAGGCACTCAAACTCAAAAAACCCTCTTTGTGGTTCAACATTTCTGACACAAGGGTCATATCATTCGGCTGACATGCAGGAAGTACACCAGTAAAAACCCCTAGCCTATTTCCTGTTTTTTGACGAGTCCTTATCTAGTATGCGTGGAGAGTCTTGATAGGACTACAAATTCACCCCTCGCTTACCCCCTACCCACTGATTCCCACCGCATCCTGTGCCCGTCAAGGACGTGCTGACAGCAAATAGGAAGTTACCTCATACCTCATCAGTCACACCGCTTATCTTCAGTAGGGTCGTGGAGCCCATCCCAGCAATCATCGGGCAGTGGGCAGGGGACACCCTGAACTGGTTGCCAGCCAATCACAGGGCACACAGGGACAGACAACTCACTCGCTCATTTACACCTAGGGACAATTTGGACCGGCCAATTCACCTGAAATGCATGTTTTTGGAACGTGGGAGGAAACCGGAGCACGGGGAGAACATACAAACTCCGCACAGGAAGTCTGGAGCTGGATTTGAACCCACGACAGGTTCCCATGACATGAACTGTGCCGCACAAGCGCTAACCACTGCGCTGCCGTGTTGCCCAAATAGGAAGTTGAAATGTTTTATTTAATTTGTGCACCTCAACTTCAATGTAAATGAAACAACAAGATTTGAAGCAGCTTAGCAGGTTGGACCTGTTTGACAGTTCCACTTCCCACACTTAATCCTCCTCCTGTCTGTTACTCACACTGGCTCCATACACGATAGAAATAACCAGAACAACCAGAAATAATCCCCCAAAAAGGTTTTTGGCGTGAACGGGGGTTGTGCATGTGTAACGAACAACTTGGAAGAATGTTGTGATTCGTAGGGCTGGACCACAGTATCAAACATGCACGCCGTAGGCCAGATCAATCCTGCCAAGGTTTTTAATTCTGCCCGTGAGACAACACCCAGAAAATCCACTCGCAAAGCGCTTGGAGCTATACTACTTTCTCTGTTTCCTTTTCCTATTCAACTCTTTTTTTTTCTTTACGATTCTCTCTCTTTCTGACTCTCTTTGTCTCTTTTTTTCTCTATTTATTTATCTTTCTCTATATCTTTGTCTCTCATTCAATCTCTCACTCTTCTTTTTTTTTTTTTTTTTTTCTCTCTCTCTTTTTCACTTTGTTTTTTCTCTCTTTATCTATCCGTCTTTCTCTCTCTTTATTTTCCTCTTTTTCACACATTCTCTTGTCTCTTTTTATCCCTCTTTTTTCCTCTTTTTTCTTTCTCTCTCTTTCTCACACATCAATTTTTCCTCTTTTGTGTCATATATCAGTCAATCTTTCTCTTTCTCTTATTATTTCTGTCTTTTTTCTCTGTCATTCTTTTTTGCGTTCCCTCTCTGTTCTTTGTTCTCTCTCGGCAGTGGCCCTCTTACGCACACACTCTTTCCATTGTCATAGACATGAAAAGAGCCGTAAACTTATTCCTGTTTTAATCTGATAACTTAAGTCATTTTGGGATCAAAAGATCGCAGTTCGTATCCCGGCTCCTCCGTGTTACATGTCGAAGTGTCCTTGGGTAAGACACTGAACCCCTAATACCCACAATAAGCAGGTTAGCGCCTTACATGGCTGCACGGCCGCTATTGGGAAATGTGAAGCACACTGTAAAGCGCTTTGGGAAGTCTTGACTTGAAAAGCGCTGTATAAATGCAGATCATTTCATTTCCTCTTGTTCCTTCTCGTTCTCTAGATCCCTTTTTCTTTCATTCTCTCTCTCTCTCTCTCTCTCTCTCTCTCTCTCTCTCTCTCTCTCTCTCTCTCTCTCTCTCTCTCTCTCTCTCTCTCTCTCTCTCTCTCTCTCTCTCTCTCTCTCTCTCTCTCTCTCTCTCTCTCTCTCTCTCATTCTCTGTTTAATCTACCAGTCCAGCCCCTGTGGGTTTTTTTTCAACCATGTGGCGCCCAAACTAAAATGAGTTTGACACCCCTGGGTTAGAGAGTACAATAGAAATAAACCATGAGAATACAAGGCATCCATAGAGCACACAACAGGAAGTAGAATTCTCAACCAACCCTGACATGTTTTTTTAAGTAGGGGTATGAGTATTATTCGATGAAATTCATCTTCCCACATTTAATTTTCCTCTTGTTTGCCTTTTACATTACTCTTAACACCTTCAAGCATCTGAGTAGTAAGTGTCAAATTGAGAGGGATTCAAATGGAAAAAGAGGGACTCTCGGGTGAAGGAGGGGTTTGTCTAGAGGCAGGAGTCCATACAAATGCCAAGAACACTTAACGGCATAATGGCAATGCGGCAGGCCTTTTTCCAAAAGTCAGCTGACAGTCTTTCAATATGGACGAGGAACAAAAACCGAGACCCTTCGGGCTTGACTGAAGTAATATGGGGGAAAAACCATACCCCGATTAGATTAAGTCATGTGTCTCCAGGAAACAGATTTTCATGAAGCTTAGTTTGCTGGGTCCAGTCTTGCAAATTTACTTACCTTGACTGACCAGCTCTATTGGACAATACACCGTCTAAAGCAGGGGTCGGAAACCTTTTCGACCCAAATAGCCATAATAACAAAATATTTCGATTTTTAAAAAAAAATAAAAAAATTGTGAGCGATACCATTTATTTTAAGACATATTTTTGCAAAACTGCCAAACCTGCCCTCCAGACAAAATCTAATTTGCATTCTTTTGGTGTGCTTTCCTGGCGTTTTTGGGTGTTCAAAGTTTTTTTGGTGTGTTTTCATCATAAGATGTGTCAACAGTGAACACTCGTTGTTTAAAGAGCTTCCATCTGAGGCATCCATTAGCGACATACATCCAAAACGGGGTCTGTTGGTGTAACACTTTAACTGTAAACTGTAGTGCGGACTGGGTTTTGTATATACTGGCCCAAACCGTTCATTTTAATAGTCTTACGTCGCCTATGGACACAACAAACCCGACGACTCTGCTCTAAACACATTTGGAATGCTATAGAAACAAATTGTATGATTACATTAATTACATATCTGAGCAATATGTACTCAAAAAAGGACCATATCTGGCTCGAGAGCCATAGGTTCCTGACCCCTGGTCTAAAAAGAGATCAGGTTAAATAGAACTACCCTGCCCCCTTTTTTTCTTTTTTAACTTTGTTGATGACTTCAAGTCGTTCTATTTTTTTTGTGTGTATGGAAGGTGGAAAATATTAAATCATGTTAGGAAAAATCTCAACGAGATTCGACCTGGCGTTGTTGCTTTGTTCCTTGCATCTGCATTTTCATTTTCGGTTTAGTCTTTGTTTCCTGTTTGGATATTGTGGGGTTTGATTTTAATTGTACATAATATTTGTTTTGTGACCCCTTGTTTGTTTACATTGTTCCTGGTTTCGTCAATGGATACCATCCATATTTTTAGCCCCCCTGCCCCAGTGGTTTTAAAGACACTAATCATGTCAAGGATTCCTCATGCCAGTTAGAAATTAATTTTCATAGAAAATCATTATGACACATTACTTGCGAGCTATTTTCAGAACCAGTAGGTGGGAAGAGTGGTCATACCTTTGATTCAGTGTGCATGATTTGTACCTTTCGTTTCTATTGTACATGCCTCTCTCACAATAACCCAAAGGCTATTGAAGGTGTAAAAAAATAAAATGATACCTACAGTACATGGCAAAAGTGCTCGACATGAAAGGGTGAGCTTATCGTCTGACAATTTCATCTTAGCATGTACAGTGTGCCCCTTTCTCCTGGAAGTGGGAATAAAAGCCAGTGACTGTGCTTTTGTGTGCAGCTGTGTGCGTGTGTACTTGTTTTTTGCGTGTGTGTCATAGGTTTAATATTGTGTCGCTGGCCAGTGCTCGGGGACGTTATTCGGCGTGTCAATGCAGGCCCCTGGTGATGACCCTTTACGGTGGAGGAAAATGGCACCAAGAGAGCAGTCACATTTACCCTGACATTTTTTGCCGTCACCTATGGCGATGTCGGCAGGACCCCCGCCTACTTTTAACCTTCCCCACTTACGCACACACTCTTTCCATTGTCATAGACATGAAAAGAGCCGTAAACGTATTCCTGTTTTAATCTGATTACTTAAGTCATTATGTGGTCACAATATACTGAAAAAAGTGTTGACCTACATTCAGTTATAACACACAAAGCTGATCATGCACACGCACAACGAAAGCACACCCATACGCCATCAGCTGACCTTTTGCTACGAGCATAAAATCATTCCACAACCTACAATTCATTATGTGTCCTCTATCTAAAGAGATGGCACGCTATGCAAACCGTACCTTTGCAGCGGCTCTGTGTGAAAAAAGCAGTAAAATCTTTTCAGTATCACCTCAAATTGCGAACTACAGCGACTACTATGGATGCAAATTCTTAGATTTAAGGCATAGAGAATTGCCAATTTGATGATGAATGAGTATATAGTGGCTTGCAGAAGTATAAGTAGTTTCCGTTTCTCCAAACTATCCTGTCACTTTACACGTCTTACAAGAAACACATGAAAAGTTAGTTTCAAAAAAAAGTTTAACTGTTTCCGACTATTCAGTGGAATATGTTCTTGATAACATACACGATTTTGTGTACTTGCCTCCTAATATCTTTCTGAATTAATTGCCCACTATTTTCCTGTTCGGAATCTTTGATCGTAAAATGCTACTAGTGATTCCAAGATCCAAGGAGAAAACCACATGTTCAAAAGTGTTCCTCATTTTGGCCCCGGGGCTGTGGAATGCTCTTCCCTCTGTGATATGATCTGCAACCACAGTGGAAGTGTTTAAGTCAATGCTTAAGACACACTTATGTTCTCCTATAGCTTTTGAGTGATGTTGACCTCATACCTTTGTCTTCTTGTCCTTAAGGGAGAAGGATAAGCCTAGTTGATAGACCTGATGTATGCCATTATTAAGAACAGGGCCAGGGAACCTATGGCTCGCGAGCCATTTGTGGCTCTTTTCATGAGTACATAAGGCACAGAGATAAAATTAAGCTCATGCAAATCTCATCAATAGCATTCCAAATATGATAAGCACAGAAGTTTGTCCAGTGCACAAATAGCTGACATAGCACTAATACTTGGCATGGTTCGGTCAAGTATATAACAAGGATACTTCAAACTACAGTTTACAGTCAAGGTGTCATACTAATAGACCCCGTGTTGGCTGTATGTCGCTAATTAATTCTATACATTGGAGCTGAATAAACAATTTAGGTTCACTGTTGAAATATTTTATGATAAATACCCACAGAAAAATTGTAAACAGCCAAAAACGCCAGCCAATTACACAGAGCAATTTGATTGGGTAAGTGGTAGGGATGGGTGAAAATATGCACACAGCGCTGTTTGCACCAAAGGTAAATACGCATATATCCTTGTTTGCAGTATTTTGGGACATCTTTCTGCTTGCAACATGTTTTTAAATCATTATTAATAAAAAATAAAGGTCAAAATGAGCCTCAACCATCTTAAGTAATTGCAGAGGGAGACAAGTTTAAAGTGGTATATTTGTTGATATGGGACACAGGCTCCGGCATTCTTCCTATTTCAAAAATATCATTCAATCATCTAACACCACATAGTAGAATGAAATCTGCTGGAAAAAAAAGTGATTTTGTCTGGAGAGTGTGTTTGGAAGTTTTGCTGAAATCGGTTTTTATATATATGATGTGGCTATCTATAAAAGCAAACACATTTTGCTAATATGGGTCTTTGGGTCAAAAAGGTTCATGCAAACATGGGATATAGGGTTCACTTATTCCACAGGTCAGTGTCCATGTTTTCTTCTATTTCCTTTATTATGTGGCTATTTTAATGCAGTTTTAGAGAGTCGGCTTTTCTGCAAGAATTTACGGTAATTTGTAACTATCTATTTATCTATCTACCTTGGTCATATCCCTCAAGAGGGGTGACCAACAGCAATACAAACATACACAAACAAAAACAAATTGAGGGAAAAATGAAAAAAAAAAAAAACAAAAAAAAACACACAAACATTTTTGGACCATGGTCAACCCAAATGCCTAAACACCCAAACAACACTTTTCTCCTTTCCTCAAAGTTCACTCCTATCTTTCGACACCTTCCTTCGCTGCTTCCACTGCCGCTTTTAACTACTTTCAGAATAATACTCCTTTGTAACAGGAATCTGGGGGCTAACTTTTTAAATGAAGTACCTGGTAACTGTAATTAAGTGCTGCTTTTGTATCTGACTCAGCAGCAAAGCTAAGCTGACCCTATTGAAAATTGGTGTCATGTTGACTCCACTCCATCTTTTTGTGCCTGTTTTTATGTTCCACCATGTGAAGAGATGGGATCCGACCGCATTGCCTTCCCAAAATAGTTGCGTGGCTCCCTGGCGCAGGCAGTAAGGGAAAGTCTAGACAAAACGCGCAGTGCCGCTGACGTGTTACATGTCATTGCGCTGTATTGTCCAAGGCCGGGATTTCTCTTGACTCTCCGGTGTCCAGAGAGAGAGAACAAAAATCTGTTTTGTGTCAAAGTGTGTGCGGTTTGGAATACTTTTAGTATCTTCTTTTGGAAAACCGGTTCTTGGAACATACTGTTAAAAGAGAGAAAAATGTAAGGGGGCATGATGTTTTTTGGTAACGTAAAAGGAGCGATGCTTTGAAAAGTCTACCTTTGGCTAGAATCTCCCAGGAATTCCAGCATGTTTGGCATATTTGGAAGGTGGGTGTGTCCTAGAAGGTCTCCTCTCTATGCAGACCCCTCCAGTATCCCTGCGGCTTTGGAGTTTCTGAATGGCCTGAATACAATAAGCGCCACTTTTTGTCACCCCCAACCACCCGCCTCTCTTCTGCAAGGATTGCTGGGAATATATTGTGTGTTATTTTCTTTCTGTTCACATCCATCCATCCATTATCTGCACCGCTTATCCTTAGCAGGGTCGCGGGGGATGCTGGAGCCCATTCCAGCTATCTTCTGGCAGTGGGCAGGGGGCACCCTGAACTGGTCGCCTGCCAGTCGCAGGGCACAGAGAGAGAGACATTTCACTCGCTCATTCACACCTTGGGACAATTTGGAACGACCAATTAACTTGACATGCATGTTTTTGGAATGTGGGAAGAAACCGGAGTGCCCGGAGGAAATCCACGCAAGCACGGGGAGAACATGTAATCTCCACACAGGAAGGTTCAATCTCATGACATCAGAACTGTGCCGCACACGCGTTAACCACTGCGCCGCCGTCCTGCCCTCTGTTCACATTGTGGCTTCAAATATCCGTTGACTTCAGTTCCTCAGTTCAAAAATTCATAAAAGGTAGACTTCTTGTAAGACCGCGCCTAATATACCTGAGCATAGAAAATATATCTTACTTTCATAACCGCAAGGCTCAGATTTTCTTCAAATTGTGTAGTGCGCCCTGTGTGTCATGTAAAACAGTGGACATTGCTGAGGACACCATGAGGCTGCCGTTCCCACTACAAAGCTCAATTTTCGATTTTTGGGTAAAATCTGATGTTTCTCTTGAGATCATTCACATTTCCAAATAAATGTGACTTCTATGCGTCTCCTGTGTGGAGGCCACAGAATCCCACTTGCGCGGAATAGGACACGTGATGTCACATGCAACGTATTGTGTGCGGAAGTACTCATGGATGCCGTAGCACATCTAGCATTAAATGCATGAAATGTCCCCCTTTGCGCATATGTTACCGAAAGGACTCTGTATCCAATTTTAGGGGAATGTAATAAAACATTAAAGCACGGAACATTGGCACCTTGTATGCTTTAGGGGGGCATTTCATGCTGAAGGGGGTGAATTTTTCAGCACAACAGCGGCCACAACCGAGAGCACCCACGGCATATCGTGCGTTGTGCCCAAAAAATAGAACCAGCTATGGAGACTGCGTCTATTAACACAGTGCGCTCTAAGGTTTTAAAATACAGTAATCAAAATATTGGCATTCAAATCTGATCAAATCTTGAAATACTGTTCTTTATTTTGTCTTTTTAAGAGAGCCTAATTTGTATGAATAACCATGCTTCAACTATTGGCAAGTGGCTTTGTTTAAGTTTTAACCAGTAGTGAGTTCTTCAGAGGATGTGAAAATGAGTGAATCCGAAAAGTTTATTTGCCAGCTGAGGATCTTTAAATCAACAGGTAAGCAGTACAGTTGATTCTCAAATAAATGAATGTGGGCCAAATATTATTATTTAGCGTTTTATTGTCGCACTTGAAGCAAGTTGACATAATTGTCTGCCACCTTGCTGCTACGGGTACCCAAAAACTTCATTAAGGCTTGGCAAAAAATGCAAAATAGAATGGTGTGTTTCGGTCCCTTTCAGTCTCTGTAGTTTGTATTCTTCCTTGTGCTTTTTAGCACTCATTTACGATGTAACATGTAGGATTTAGATCAGGGGATGGTGTCATAATAGTGTGTGGTTTGCAATAATCTGTGGTCTGTGCAACCCTTTGAGACTCTTTTAAGGCTATACAAATAAACATGACTAGACTTGACTTGACTAAACAGTGGTCAAATAATACTCATTCTCCCTTTAAACAATAGGGACATTTCCCAGAGGATGATTCTTTCAAATAGAAATTGCACGACCTCATATTTCAGAAACATATGATATACTAGACTATATTCACAAAACACAAACAAACTATTGTTTTATTGACACATGGAGTAGTTATCTCAAATAAATATGTAAACTATTGTATTAGTCATCCATGGAACGGGGGCCAAATTTCCCAGACAATTGACAAGAAAAATATTTGTTAAACAATACTATTTCCTTTTATAGGGGATGAGGCAATTGCCAACCCCCCAAAATAAAGAAATTTTGGGCCAACAAACTAAGTAACCAAAACATCGGTGCAGCCATAATTGTCTCCCCAAGGATTCCTGTACGTATAGTCAAATCATGTTTATTTCTACAATATAGCCCTTAACCACAAGAAGTCTCAAAAGGCTATACAGACTAAAGTTACAGACTACTGACTATTATAACACCATCCCCTGATCTAAAACCTATATGAAGACAATGAAAATCTCAAGACTTTAACATGAAAAAAAGGGAAAAAAACCTTGAGAAGGGAAGCCACATGAGGTAATGCCCCTTCCAGGATGACCAGGCTGCAATGGATGTTGCAACGGCATAGACAAACACTACACAAACATTGTCAACATGAAATCATTCATAAACTATGGAATATAAGTGTGCTTTAAGCCTGGATTCGTTTAATTAATTAATTGGATCAATTTAATTTATCAAAGTTCAGTCCAAGAAAAAAAAATATGTGTTGAGACAAGGAATAACAATATGAAATGGAAGAGAAGAATTGCAGGTTTAAGACAATATGTTTTTTGTAGATTTCGAAGCCTGCCTGTGAGGTCTGTCTGTAGGACTCAAATGTAAAAAGCAGTATTGTTATGTGCAAACACAATCAGTCTGCATAATATATAAAAGATATAAAAAATAAAAATGTACTTGTTTGAAAACAAAAGAGGCAAACTATTACCAAAACGGAAATCTAATGCGATCGTTGGAACAGTTTATTCACGCATGAAGACTTACTCTCACTTCAAAATAAAGCAGCCATAGACTAAAATACTAGTCTCGAATCAAGATTTCTTGTAGTTTAAATTTGAAAAAGCGGTAGATTTTTTTTTTCTAGAGCAGTAGCCTTTTTTGGGGCGAAAAGCAGTAGTCTGACGTCCAAAGTTACATTGTACCTTATGAGGAGGTGAGATTTAGACTTGGAACACTTTGTATCTTTTTGAGTTCTGCAATGCTTCAACGAAAACCAAATTGCTGAAAAAAATAATATGTAAAAACTTCCTGTACTACCTTGAAGTTCCCATTAGAATTAGAATTTTCTTAACTCTCTTTGATTACAATGTAGTAAACATTCTTCACTACAAGATGTGATGTGGAACTCTAAACTCTATTGTGTACTACCTCAATATATCCTGTCATAAAACATTTGGTTTCTTGTGGAGGAAAGCAGCATACCTCATTTCAACCCTTCCAATTATTGTTACCTCATAAAGGTCATACATTTAATAGAACAAAATCTGGTTAGAATCTTCAAATCTGTTGCTTGCTGGGTTAAAGAGAAGGCAATACGAGGGATAAATAACAATTTTTCAGTCAAAATATAATTTATTTGTTTCATAGGGCTGGATTAAAAAAATCTTAATCGAACAATCTGTGTGAAAAAGAGATACCCTGCATTGGATATGCAAATACCAGAGTGGAGAAACTTGATTGACCTGTTTAGCAGGACATTGGAAGCCTGCGGCATCCACAAGAGGGGTGATGGGTCACAGCGGGCCTTTTCAATTAGTGTGTCGGAACCAATCCCTGAGTGTGGTCCAGCTAAACTGAATACAATATTAAAATTTGAATTTTCTTCATTGTCATTGATAACAAATTGGTGAAAATTATTTTCAACTAGATCAGGCATGGCACTCCAGGATTAACACGTAATAAACACTCGAAAGAGAAAATAACATAAAAAAAAGAATGTTAGGATGACCAGGCAAATATTTACAATCTAGTGCTTGGAGACTAAATTGTAAGTGCAACAGAACAATAGTGTAATTAAAATAGTATTTTGGCAATAGCGGCAACACATTTTTCAGAAAACAGATGATAAATGAAATATGAAAAACGCAAGTTTATTTGATAGTTTATGTATTTTGCTTATTAAACAAATCAATATTGTTTGTTGAATAAATTAAGTTTATTTTAACCACTAGGAGGTTCTAAACAATTCACTGTTCCTTTAACATTAACAACCTGTGAGACCTTGGTGCAACCATTTGTATTCTCAGTATAAATTGTTCTTCCTTGATTTTATTTTCAACCAAAGCTGATCATGTCTTAAGTCAATAAGGAATAGGTCCTTTTCAATACTGTTTCATCTGAAACGATCTGGTCTCGTCGTTACTGTTACGGTCTATCCAGGTTTCGTACAAGTTCTTGAAATCCTTAAAAATGCTTACATTTTATTGTTGTGTTTTGAAAACTCAAACATTGGGTGAATTGTTTGAAGTGCTTGAAATTGTTGCAATAGCCATGTTTCTTGGCATCCTGACTCTATATTGACCAGGCAAAAAAAATCACCAAAAAGTGTGTGAAAATGATGCCAACATGCATGCTGTTGTGGCTTGTCTTTATGTCACACCCAAAAGGACAGCACTATTTGGAAAACTGGATCTTTTGACTCGGCTCACTGGGATCCCAAACGGCTCCTCAGATTTTTCACTTTTTAAATGATATTTTATCAGTAATAATACAATATTATGCACCAAATTATTTAGTAGTCATTAAAATCACATGTTTTGCAAGGTATCTTCAGTGCTACAAACAAATGATAACAACAACAACAAAACTATTTACAATTCTATTTTCAACAATTTAGACACATTTTCTGAAAAACACAAAAAAAACCCTATCAAAATAAGCAAAAAAGATTGAAATATTAAATGCACTCTGCTTTGGAGCAATTGATATAATGGAAATTAGTACAAATTTGGCTCATTTTTCTGCTTCCTATAAGTACAATTCCATACCTGTCAACCTGTACTGTTTTGCCGTACAAGAGACGAGCACTGAAAAAGCTGAGGTCAATCATGGACAATCCATCGCATCCACTACACAGCATTATCTCCAGACAGAAGAGCAGTTTCAGCGACAGACTGCTGTCACTGTCTTGTACTACGGACAGACTGAAGAGATCTTTTCTTCCTCATGCCATGAGGCTCTTTAACTCCACCCGGCAGAGTAAAGGCCCACATTAAACCACACCACCTACATTGGATATTACCGAATCTTACTGCAATATGTATTCTGTGTAGCACTATTTAGTTACTCTATATAAGACGCTACAGTGGGCATTTGCACGTCACACTGTGTATTTGTATATTGTATTCTTTTGGCTTTATTATTGTACTGTTCTCAGCTCAGGGATGCTGCTGGAAATGTGAATTTCCCTTCGGGGATGAATAAAGTATCTATCTATCCATCTATCTATTATGCAATTTAAGACGTGTACGACGTACAAGAAAATCTGTACGGAAAAACACAAATTTGTCAATTATGGGTACCATCCAGTATACACCAACTATCACGAAACGGCAAATCAAGTCAAATAAGTTCGCCGCGAAAGCCTCTATCTCGGTATCGTTTTTTTCATTGCAAACAAAGCGAGCAGTTTGATGTAGTGAAAGTAAGTCGATCTCTATTTAGAGAACCGGCTTTTTCGGCTCAACTCATTAAAGAAAGCCGGGTCTCAAACGGTTCACTTGTTTTGATGAATTATATTACGAATTATTATGTTGTATAAAGAAGTTAACAAAAAAAGAAAGTATAAAAGGAGAAAATGAAAAAAGACAGGTTTGCGGTTATCCCTTTAATCAGTATATTACCAACAATAAATTAATGCAGAAAATGAATTCATAATTTGAATAAGAAAATGTGTTATTCTACTTAACTATATTTGCATGGATTTTTTTCCTTCTACAGTGAACGTCCAAGCTACTTAATTTTTTAACTTTTTTTAAATAATAAACCTCTTTCATGTCGAGCGACTCAGGATCTCACAACAAAATGTTAATTAACAATATATATGATATAACGAAACACATGTACAAAATAACATGTTAAACTACATAAATAAACACGTTTGAAAAAAAAAATGGTGCAAGATTATTTTGTATTTTGTAAGGGAAAATATGACAGTTTGTAACGGCATGGAGCCATTGAGGTTGACAGGTATGCGATTCTTTATTATTTTATAAATTTATAGCAGCCCATTGACACAAAAATATAATAGATCATGTATAGGTATGGGATTTCAACACTGCCAGCACAAAGTATGTGCTGGCAGCAAAATAGCGACTTTATTTTAGTCTTCAAAGTAAGAAAATAAAAACAAAATAAACAGAGCTGGATTTTCCTCTTTAAAGGCACTGGAGAAATTGGCTTTGAATGTTTGAATAAGTGCTTGAATTCGGCCATGGGTAAAATGCAAGAACCCTGTCTGTCAACATCAATAAGAATTCTCCGATTTCCACACCGTTTTCTATATGTGATTCAGACTTGATCCGAGAGCCAAGAAAAAGGTCTAACACAAGATAAAAGAAAAACCCAAGCTGGTTGTGATTGTGCCCACTGCCTGAATGCCGCCTCTGTGAACCGCACCTGGGTTTCAGTTCTGGTTTCTCACCTGCTTCACAAAAAGATCAGCGCGCCTCCGATGTGCAACACGATAGCAAGGCCCCCGGGCCCAAGTCTCGCCTGGCTTTGCCCGTCCGCCGTTATGTGAGATGCTCTGCTTTCAGAAACTCCAAAAAGAGGCAAGCGGAGCCCAAGGGAGGTGAGCTTGGCGAAGGTCAGTCCACTAGGCAGAAATGAGCTCTTTGCGTGACATCACCTCCAAGCTCTCAAATACAACTCGCTCTCCATATAATAGGCCCGGGGTTTGCACGGGTGCTTGATAATCCTTGGCAATGCTGGTGTTTTAATGTTGTGTTTTCATGTTCAGGACAAAATTTGAATTTAAGGTGAAGTGCTTAAAAATGCTTGACATTGTTGCTTTTGCCAAGTTTCTTAGTAGTCTGACTCTATAGACCAGTGATTTTCAACCACTGTGCCGCGACACACTAGTGTGCAGGGTTGGGTAGGATTACTTTAACTTGATTACATTCAATTACTTTTGGATTACTCCAATACCAAATATGTTAGTAAAAGACAAAATAAATTAAATATGAATAAAATTATGACTCACAACACGTGGTAAGCGTTCTCTCCTGGCTTTGATCTCTTTGATCTTCGGCAAAACTGACATAAAATGCGACAGAAACAAAATAAAAATAAATCCAAACAGCTTGCCAACATAATTTTTGCCGTTCCATGTATTCCGTTACTCCCCAAGCCTGCACAAAATTCAGTAATTTATTCATATTTAGTTTCATTTGTCTTCTATTAGCATATTTGGTATTGGAGTAATCCAAAAGTAATTGAAAGTAATCAAGTTAAAGTAACCCTACCCAACCCTGCTAGTGTGCCGTGAGAGATGGTCATGTGTGCCGTAAGAAATTATCCAAGGTCACTTTTAAAAATTAAAAATTTTATAAAACATTTATGAATCATTTACTGCAAATATTATGTCATTGTCAAGTGTCTGTGCTGCAAAAACTTGGGGTATTATACAAAATATTATTATTAAACGTACTGTTCAGTGTCATTTTATCACATTTTTGGTTAGTGGTGTGCCACAAAATTTTTCCAATGTAAAAAACATGTCTTGGCTAAAAAAAGGTTCAAAACACTGCTATAGACCACAAAATAAATGAAGATTTTTTTTTAAAAAGTATGTGAAAGTGATGCCGACTTGCCTGCTTTCAGTCATTATTGCGATGTCATATGAAGCAGCACCGCCTCCAACTGGTTGCACCCAACAGGCTTTATTTAGAAAACCGGCACTTTCCGTTTCCAAACAGCTCCTCAGTTTTTTTTTCAATAATATATTCTCAATAATAATAAAACATAATGCACCAAATTATTTCGTAACCAAACACATGAAACATAAACAAAAATATTCACAGATCTACCAAAAATGTTGAGTTCAAAACATGTTTAGCTTTTTACACAGTGAACCGATTTGAAGTCGAACAACATCAACAAAATCCCTGAAAATGCAAAACAATACAAAAATATGCATATTATAAGTAATAATAATAATTAAAACAAAAAGCAAAATATTAGCAGTCTCTAAGATTGAAATATTGAATTTGCTCTGTTTCGGAGCGATCAATATAATTAAAATGAGTCCAAATTTGGCTCATTATTCTGCTTTTTATACATAGAGTACTTTTACTTTTTTTGTCTTCTGAATTGAACTCCAGGTTTACTCTTAACATAATTAGAATTATAATTTAAATAACTATTAATATTATTATTATTATTATTGTTATTATTATTATTATTATTATTATTACCCAGCACCCCTTCAGTGTTTGTAAAAAAATGTGACGTAGGCACGATGCAGAAATTATGTCAATTTAATTGCAGTCCATTGACACAAAAAGATCATCATCGTAGCAACATTCTACATTAAAAAATTGATGAACAATTTATTTAATGGCCTTCCAATGTGAAGGGAAACTTTACCTAACATTATATCCATCAAGCCTTCCCAGAACCAGAAGTCCACTAAAACAAATACTATTTGCAACAACTTTGGCATTTTTATTGGTATTTTGGTATGTTATACAGTTTGAATGTACTGTTTATGGAACCCTTTGGTAAGTTGTTTGTAAAGTAATGTACAGGTATATGTGAATGTTCAGTAAAACATGAAAAAAAAAGAGAAAGAAGAAGATCATGGATAGGAATACCTGAAAATGGCACAAAGTATGTGCCAGCAGCATGATCACCACTTTATTTTAGTCATTACAGTCAACAAAAAAATGTTCTCCTGATCGGTGCTGGATTTTATCCTTTGAAGGTACTGGACAAATTGGCCTTGACGTCCTTAAAAAGCGCTTGAATTTAGCCTTGAAAAAAGTGTACAAACCCTGTCCCTCCCAAAAAATGGTTTCGCCACATGTAAATGATGCCGCTGCTTATGACATCTGGCACAAGGCTAATATTCATCACACTTTGCGCTCTCAGCACTTGCAGGAAAACAAACGGATCTATTAGAAAGCTTAAAAGTCATACTTATTTCCCGTGGCGCCAGGAGCAAAACTGCGCCACTTCACACATGACAGAGTGGCAGATCTTGGCGAACGCTCATTTTTCCAGGCTGGGGAAATACGTCCGACACCTCAGACGTGGCGCGTTGGAGTAACGGTTCATAATCAGATCATAACAGATTAGCCTAGATAGCGCTTGATAATGTCAGCATTCGCCTTGAAACGTAACATGGGAGAGACGAGGCGTCATTAGCTCTCTTGATAGCACTATTTTGTACAACACTGTTTTTATTTACTTTGGGTAAGGAAGACCAAGCTGCGATTTGTGTTTTTATGCGTTTTTCTATTGTTTGGAGGGTGAAACTAAGCTTGTTTGCATTTGCATTTTCATATAAGTGGTCTGCAACAACCGGACCATTGACCCGTGGGTTGTTTGGTCGTGGGCAGCACGGAAGGAAAAAAGCCTTTGTTTTCTGCTTGTTTCTGATTCAAAACAAATCACGTTTATTTGTATAGCCCTTAATCATAAAAAAAGTCTCAAAGGGCTCTACATACTACTATTATGATACAATCCGCTGATCTACATCAGGGCCAAGAAAAACTCAGAACATGAGCATGAGGACATTAAAAAACTTTAAGGTAATCCTCGTTGCAGGATGACGAGGCTGCAATAAATGTTGCAAGGGCATCAACAAACAATACAAATACATCATCAACTTAAAATATAGGTCATTCATAAGCTATAAAATATCTGTTTTAAGCCTATATTTAAAACGTTTAAAATTGTGTGTGAAGGCGTGTGCTCACAAGAGTGGAGAAGTGTGTATTCGGCATGTGAGGCGACTGATAAAATATTCCTTCCCTTGGTTGGCCCCGGGCATTTCAATTGCCCGTGGCTCCTTCCAGTCACTGGCCTGCTCCTTAATTGCCTCACAGACACATACATGTACACACTTGCACACAAGCAGCATGCTTAGAAACACACATGCATAAAGAAAAGGCTGCATGCACACAGACTGATGCACACCCATGCATGCATGCATGCATCTATGTCGTGGATTTGCACACACAAAAACATGCTCACGCACAAATTTGCCTTGCACCCCCCACGACCAAGCACCACCCTTCATTGATTCAGCCCTTCTACAACCTCTTCCCCCTCTTCTTCCTTGTTGTTATGGAGTTTTGGTTGGCTTGACTGTGTTGAATGCTTTCGTGCAAGCGTGGCCATTTTGGGTTGTTGTTTTCTTAATCTGGATGGAGTCAAGATATGGTCCTGTAAACAGGGTTTCTATGAGTGCTTGAAATCCTTGAAAATGCTCAAAATTTTCTTTTATGTTTTCAAAGTCAGAAAAATGCTTGCATTTTGGCTAAAGTGCTTGGAAGTGCTTGAAATGGTTGCCATTGCCGAGTTTTTTGGCAGTCTCAGCCTATAGACCATGCAACAAATGACAGACATCTTTTAACAAGTGAATGGAAATGACGCTGTCAAGCCTGGTATCGAGTTGTCATGTGAAGCATCAATGCCCCTACTGGTTGTACCCAAGAGAACAGCTCTATTTGAAAAACCGGCTTTTTTGGCTAATCTCACTGAGAAGCTGGCTCTTTAGGCTCCTGAACAGGTACTAAGTATTTTAGTATTTTTAATCATGTTTCCGTCGTGAAGTGGTTACCACATTCGCTTCACACACGAAAGGTCTCTAGTTTGAGACTGGGTGGAAACATTTGTTGGCCTAGAGAGATAGGTGCCACCAGGCTGTACTAGCCCGAGACATGTCACAGCGGACGGTGCCCCTACGACCTAGTGGTTAAGGGATCCACCCAACCATACGATCAATAATAATACAACATTATGAACCAAATTATTTAGGAATTGTATAGGTTTTGCAGGGGATCCCTACAAACACTTGAAATGTACAAAAACATGTATAAAATACAATTTTAGCATTTTACACACTGAACAGTTTAAAAGTTGAACAATTACACAAATTCCCTGAAAATGCAAAACAATAAGTAACGATTAAAAATGTATTATTTTATTTTAATATTTTTGAAAATCTTGTTTAGTACAATTAATGGTGAGGTGGGTTTGTTTGTGAAATGGGGGTTAAGCTAGTAGCTAGTGTCAAGCTAAAACTTAGCATATCGGCTGGCAGAAGTCGACATGTTCTTTTTTTGTTTTTTCTTATAAACAAGAGACTGGGTTTTGTTTTATATGTTATGAAAATGATTATGTAGTACAACTTAATGCTGACATTGACTTTGTTTGTGAAATTGGGGTTAAGCTTGCCACTAGTATGAAGCTGATACTCGTCTCGTTAACTGAAATAAGTCAGTACGTCATGCTCATGTTTTGGCTTTTTTTCATGTTTTTGATATCCTAATTTAGTACAACTTCATGCTGAGATTGGCTTTGTTTGCTAGGCAAGCATCTCTTAACGCTTTGCTAGCTACACTTCTAATGACTCCCTCCCTGACTCACACTTGCCTTCTCACTGGCTAGCCGTCGCCAGCAAACCATTCACTGTTTTCCAAACTCGCACGGGACAAGCCCCTGGGTTTGTTATTGTAGGCTTTGCTGAACATGAGCTGGTCTTTGCAGCGGATTCAGAGCATTTCCTCCCAATGAAAATCTGCACTTGGATTACAAATGCCTCTGCAATACGGGCGGACCGACCCGAAAGGGCACGCATGCACACATTAGCCTACATATGTGAATTCAACTCATATGAATTTAAGCAGCGCTCATTCCACAAATTAAAAGTTCATTTTCAGCGAAATACTGATAACGGAATCTTTTCCATATGCCTTCTTTACCCTTTGAGGTCACCAAACCTTTGTGCAAATAAGCATTCTGCTATGAGAAACCAATAATTGCTGGATGACTTTAGACCTGCTGTTGCGTTATGGGAAATGTAGTTTAATGTTTCGCGTTCAATAACAAAAGTTTTGGGAAGTTGTTATTTCCTCCTTTTTTAGTTTTATTTTTTTCTAATTAACCCAGGGGGGCATGGGCATGTTTGTTTTTGAGGAAATTTTGTTTCTAAAGCTTACGAGAATAAAAATATTACTGTAACAAAATAAAAAGTTTATATCTGCAAATAAAAACATGCTTGAAATCTTTGAGAATGCTTGAATTCTTGTATTTTCAAGGTTTAAAAAGTGCTTGCATTTTAGGTTCCACGCTTGTAATTGCTTGAAATTTTGCCTTGTTTCCTAGGTTAGTTGTTGGGCTAGGTTTAGGAACTAGGGTTTGGGTTTCAAATAAACGTTTACAATTTATTTTATGATTCCAAAATAGGATCTGGGCTAGAGTTACAAACTAAGGGTTAGGCTTCTGTTTAGAGTATTAAACTGAAATTGGGGTTCTGAAATGGGGTAGGGGCTGGGGTTACGGCAAGAGTTAGGTGTAGGTGTCGGGTTAGGGATTAGAGCTTGAGCTCAATATTAGGGTACTAAACTAAATGTAGGGTGGCAAAATGAGTTTAGAGCTAGGGTTACCGTTTGAACAAGGGTTAGGACTAGGAACTTGGGTTTGAGCCCCGTGTTTGGGTTCTAAACTGAATATAAGGTGGCAATGTTTAGCGCTTGGGTTACGGTTCGAAACAGGGTTAGGGCTAGGGTTACAGTTAGGGTTAGGTCTAGGGCTATGGTTAGGACCTAGGGTCTGGGCTGCAATTTAAGGATTCTGAAATAAGGTTGAGGCTAGAGTTTGTCACGAGCGGAACAAGCGGTGGACCCAAATGTGTAACGTTTCACACAATGCTTAATTAAGGGATCGGGGAAGTCAAGGCAAGGGGGAAAGGACAGCAATTTGGTGCTCGCTGGGCTTGAGGAGCAGAAAGGCCTGGGCGGTTGGTCTTATACTTAAATAAAGATTTAAAAAATTATAATAATAAAAATCACACATTCTGGTTCAAACCCGAACAAAGTTATTGTTAGAATTTTTTATTTTTCATTAAGAACTATGTTGTTCTCGAATTAAAATATTTCCTTTTTTTTTCAGATTTATGGATAAATACACATTAGTATGGACATATTGTTCACTATTACAATACCTTTTTTCCCCAAATATATAGCACAACTAAAAACCCAAAATTGGCCGAAAAATTTAATGTGCATTAATCTGGTGCACCTTACGTACCGGAAAACACAGTGGATACAATCAGGTATGCATAGTTTTATTTCAATGATGCTGCTTTTCCTTCACTTATTGGCCTTTCAGAAACATACCGTTTTCTTCGAGTGCCGTCTTGTGGTTAACATGCTTATTGCAAATCCCTTTTTGTTTGCTTTGGACAATTATGTAAGTCTGTAAGTACAACACATTTGTGATGACTTCAATTAAGATTTTTGTGTATCGTAACATTTTGTAACAAAAAATAGGTACTATGTTTGAAGTTCTGTTAAAATATCCTGCATACAGTAAATGTTCTGCTTTTGAAGAACTTGAACGACGATTTTTGTTTATTTGAACCTTTTGTACAAAATGATGTACTCTTGTTTGAATTGTTGTTAAGTGATATAACATACAGTAACTGTTTGGCCTTTTAGAAATGCCCTTTTGTGGTAAACATGTTAACATCTTTGCTAAAAAATAAAAAAAATTCCAATTGTCGACGGCAACTCATGCCAACTTTTGAACGCTCATTGCTCATTTGTTGTTGCTTTAGTCAATAATTGTCTATAAGTATGATATGTATTGTGACTATTTCAAGAAGATTTTTGTTTATAGTAACATTTTCTACAAAATAACTACTCTTTTTTTGAATAAAAATTCAATACTGCAATTGGTAACTGTTCTGCTTTTGAGAAACATATAGAGTGGTATTCGGGTGCCCTTTTGTGGTTAACAGTTATTGCTAAAACTAAGTTTAGTGGTGAAACCAGATATCATAATGCTAATTATGACAATAACATTCCTATATCCCTAATAAGATCATTAAAACATCTGAGACATGGATTTTCATTTTTTTTGTTATGAGTATGCTGTACAATCTAAATCCATTAAGAGTCTTTACAAAAGTAATTGACTCAGTAAGTCATTCCAGCAAAAAACTCCTGGAATTTAAAAAATTGTACAATTTATACAATTAAAAAAATCTATAAGCATGCATTTCTAGTCTATATTTGAGTTTTTTGAGGGTTTTGTCAGTTTGCAATGTGAAATTAATATAGTTAATATTTGTTACATATAATGCATGTTTAGATTGTTGTTGTTAAAATCTTAAGAGCAAAACTGTCTATGATAAATTTTCAGATTCAATTTTTACCTTAATGCTGATTGAAAGTTTACTAGTTTCGTATCTATCTATCTATCTATCTATCTATCTATCTATCTATCTATCTATCTATCTATCTATCTATCTATCTATCTATCTATCTATCTATCTATCTATCTATCTATCTATCTATCTATCTATCTATCTATCTATCTATCTATCTATCTATCTATCTATCTATCTATCTATCTATCTATCTATCTATCTATCTATCTATCTATCTATCTATCTATCTATCTATCTATCTATCTCATCTCATCTCATCTCATCTCATCTCATCTCATCTCATCTCATCTCATCTCATCTCATCTCATCTCATCTCATCTCATCTCATCTCATCTCATCTCATCTCATCTCATCTCATTAGCTGTACCACTTATCCTCATTAGGGTCGCAGGGTATATATATATATATATATATATATATATATATATATATATATATATATATATATATATATATATATATATATATATATATATATATATATATATATATATATATATATATATATATATATATATATATATATATATATATATATATATATATATATATATATATATATATATATATATATATATATATATATATATATATATATATATATATATATATATATATATATATATATATATATATATATATATATATATATATATATATATATATATAAATGTATATATATATATACACATATATATATATATATATATATATATATATACCGGGGGCCTCTGCACCCCATTACCTCAGGCGGATATATATATATATATATATATATATATATATATATATATATATATATATATATATATATATATATATATATATATATATATATATATATATATATATATTTATATATATATATATATATATATATATATATATATATATATATATATATATATATATATATATATATATATATATATATATATATATATATATATATATATATATATATATATGCTGCATGCATATGGCGCGCTACCAAGCTTGAGGTTTTCCATCAAACCTGGTGTGACAGCTTGATAATTTTTTTTTTTATGAAACCAGATGTCACAATGTTGATTTATGTTGTATGAAATAGATTGTTTAATTTTAAGTGTATTTACTTTTTATGCAGCCCTAGCTCTTACTTTAGTTTTAATGCGGATAATACAGTAATCGTTTATTCCAGTCCTAGTCTTGAATATTATTTTCGTGTTATCTTTATTTAAAATCTCTTCATATGTGTACATATGCTGATGGAGCTTGCTCTACCTTCCAGGTCTACATTACCCTAATGGGGTGTATAATTCAGGTGCCCTGCAGGCGTGCTTTCAGGATTTTTTTCCGCCTGAGGTAATGGGGTGCAGAGGCCCCCGGTTTTAGGCTGCTGATTATTCAATTGATGGCGGCGAGCGTTGAAAAAAAGGTAATCACCATCCGGATTAACTTCAACATCCCTATTAATTATCAATGTGCTTGGGGTTTAGCGAGGTATCTCTCCTGCGTCTCTGGAAGCTGGCTAGCTTCAGAAGTGCTTTGTGGGTAATCAATAAATAACCATAGCCAATTCTCACGACACATTTTATTTGTATTGCCCCCCCCCCCTTTTTTTTTTGGGACTTGCAGCTGAGCTCCCTCGCTTGTTTACTGCATGTGTTTCTTTAAAGCGTGGTTTCTACCTTCCTATATTGAAAATTATATTAAAACTAATAGCAACAATGAGGCTCACAAGGAGCACGAGCAGTAATCTATGAGACAATCATTGGAGTATATATACATATATATATATATATATATATATATATATATATATATATATATATATATATATATATATATATATATATATATATATATATATATATATATATATATATATATATATATATATATATATATATATATATATATATATATATATATATATATATATAGTTACAGTATATGCCTTGACCACTGGTCTCAAACTAAATTTTCTTGGGGTGTGCCAGAGCCAGGGTCTGGGTGAGGTTTAACCAAATCATGTTTTCCACAAAAATGTTATGATAAAAGCATTCCAGTGTTCTCAAGTATAAAATTCTCTACAAAAAATAATATATGCAAATGTAAAAAAAAAAGCATTGAGAAGTAATATGAAAATAAATCCATCCATCCATCCATTATCTGCACCGCTTATCCTCAGTAGGGTCGCAGGGGGTGCTGAAGCCCATCCCAGCCATCTCCGGGCAGTGGGCAGGGGACACCCTGAACTGGTTGCCAGCCAGTCGCAGGGCACACAGGCGCGCTGGTTAGCGCGTGTGCGGCACAGTTCTGAGGTCATGGGTTCAAATCCAGCCACCAACCTTCCTGTGCGGGGCTTACATGTTCTCCCCGTGCTTGCGTAAGTTTCCTCCGGGCACTCCGGTTTCCTCCCACATTCCCAAAAAAAACATGTATGTCAGGTTAATTGGCCGGTCCAAATTGTCCCTAGGTGTGAATGAGCGAGCAAATTGTTCCTGTGAAAATAAATCAATTAGTCAAAAAATAACAAATGATTTAAAGGGACAGTGTGTATAGTTAATTGCTTCCAATTGGTAAAAATTGTCATTCATTTTAAAAAAAAAAGGAAAATTGTTAAGGTACTATAAACCTCCTTCCAGCAGAGGTTGCCAACCGGGGTTTGGAACTGGGCACAAGTCCAATCACCATACACCTGTCCCTAATTATAATGACCATTTATGATGACATTTTGGAAAACACAGATGGTGAGATCATTTTATTTCTGCTGTCATTGCTACATCTCATTTGTTTGTTTTCCTGTTTCTGGTTTGGGCATTTTGCCATTGTTTTGCAACCACTTGTTGGTTAATTTGTTCCTTTCATATCTATTTCGGTCTTTGTTTCTGATTTGGATGTTCTCACGTGTGACTTTTTTTTGGACATATACTTTGATTTGTCCCCCTTGTTCTTAGTAACTTTGTTCCTGGTTTTGTTAACCAAAAGAATCCCTTGCCTCACCTAACATGAATATTTAAATAATTAGCATGGCTATCATATATATATACCTGCATATATATGTATATATACACCGTAAATTCCGGACTATGAGCCGCTTTTTTTCCCCCCGCTACCGTAAATATATGTATATATATATGTATATATATATATATATATATATATATATATATATATATATATATATATATATATATATATATATATATATATATATATATATATATATATATATATACACAGTGGAACCTCGGTTCTTGACCATAATCCGTTCCATTTCTTTGTACGAAAACCGATTTGTACGATCACCGAAGTTGTTTTTTCCCTTTAAAAGTAATGTAAAATTGTTTTAATCCGTTCCAATACCCTAAATGTTTACCACGAAAGTAAACATGAAGCTCACCCAGGCTAATCGTACGTTCGCGTTAGCGTAATCTTCCGTACGAAAGATTATGCTAACATGAACGTGTAAAAATAAAAAAATCAGGTTGTTTACATGTCATTTAGCACCCGGGTCTCCACAACAAGTGGTGAGCAGTTAAAGCATAAAGAAAATCATTATGAGTAGTATTTTTTACCTTGGCGGTTGTCTGCAGAAGCCATGCTGTATTCCTGAAAGAAGGGAAACTCGCACACTTTCTTCATATTTTGCTATTATTTCTTTCTTAAATGCAATAGTTGTACGCACTACTCCTTTTCACCTGTAGCAACTTTGCTACTTGCACCAACCATCTTCCGAGGCATAATTAGGAGTTAAAACACTCCCTTCACCGCTTTTGAAAAACGAAAGCAAAGAAGGAGTGCGCGTTGCCGTGACAACAGTTCTTCACGAGGGGTGGGGGCAATCTACACTCGTACGCCGCTCAGCATCGCCCCTAGCGTACCGGCGTTCGAACTCGATTTTTTGAACGAAAAGCGAAGCAACAATTTCTCGAAATTTTTGGTCGAGAACCGATTTGTTCGAACTGAGAGGCGTTCGAAAACCGATATATATATATATATATATATATATATATATATATATATATATATATATATATATATATATATATATATATATTTTTTTTTTTTTTAATTATAGTTTTTTTTTTATATACTCATAAGTTGAGAATATTGGTGTAATTTTACATTAATATAGGCTGACCAAAAGGGAGCTGTCCTTGTTGTCATAATGTTGCCACGGGTACCTAAAAAACTAAAAAAAACTGGCTGGGCAAAGACAAATGGTGCTTTATGGTCACTTGTCGTCTTAATAGTTTGTATTACTGTGATTTTTACCTCTCGTTTTCAGTTGCAGGACAGAATACAGCGACATCTAGCGATCAAATAATACACATTCTCTATTTAATTTTCATATACAGGCGGGAGCTTTAAACTATCACCCTGAGGGCCACATTTGGTCCCCGGGCTGAGAGTTTAAGACTCCTGTCCTAGATAAAAACCTTTGGAAACTGTCACCTTTACTAATCAATAATACTTCAGGTTTCCGTAAGCCTTCGTGACACCTATGTTATGTAAAGTAGCTAGTTTTGTTTGAACAGTTTTTTTGCCACTACCCTTTTCTTTTGGCGCCCCTCTTATTATGTTACTTATTTAAAGCATGAATTAAATGGACGAATAACTTTGTGCACCACACACACACACACACACACACACACACACACACACACACACACACACACACACACACACACACACACACACACAACACACACACACACACACACAAACAGCGCATAATAAAGACTAAATCTCTCTGTCAATTTAAATTCTGTGTGGGCCAGGATGGCTGAGAGGGGAAATGCGATTTGTGATAGGATGCAAAGTCTCTTTTGACTGTGAGGGTTATGAAAGGCGCGGTATTTATAAAAGTATTAAAAATGAACCTGTTTGGGATGCGCTATTCATTTTTGGTCTATTGTTGTGTTTCACTACAAGGACCCCCAGGCCCCGCTTACTCCCCACCCTTTCAATCGTCCGGGAATTCCTTGCCACTATATCGCCCTTCTTCCAATGTTGACGTAAAAACAAAACAGTGTCTAATTCAATACATTATTTCCTTTATTAATTTTTATTTTTTTGAACAGGTGATGGCTTGGACAACAGTGTGGCCTCGCCAAGCACGGGTGACGACGACGACCCGGATAAGGAGAAAAAGCGCAACAAAAAGAGGGGCATCTTCCCCAAGGTGGCCACCAATATCATGCGAGCATGGCTTTTCCAGCACCTAACGGTAAGTGGATTCAAAGCACACTGCCTGACTTGATATAGAAATCTGACAATACCGAGATGCCTCGGTCCTAATGTGTACAAGAATCAAGTGAAAATCTGGCAAGTACTGTTGCACCTTCAAAAAAGCCCCCAAAAGGTTAAACTTCTCTTGTCATTACCGACTGATAGTTCATGGCTGTCACAAAATAACAATCATAGATCTACAAATGAAAACAATTATACAAAGGTAAAACACAATTGGAGGACTTCTCCTTTCAGATTAAGAAAGGAATTTAAAGAGCAGCTGGCTAGCTGCGCGCTAGCATCGGGTGTCCTCAATTTGAGCCTAGCCTCTGCAACGATTAAAGTACAGTGGAACCTCGGTTTTCGAACGCCTCTCAGTTCGAACAAATTGGTTCTCGACCAAAAATTTCGAGAAATTCTTGCTTCGCTTTTCGTTCAAAAAATCGGAGTTCAAACGCCGGTACGCTAGGGGTGCGATGCTGAGCGGCATACAGGTGTAGATTGCCCCCACCCCTCGTGAAGAACTGTTATGACGTGCGCGCGCATTTCTTTTCGCTTTCGCTTTAAGTATCGGTGAACGGAGTGTTTTAGCCCCTAATTATGCCTCAGAAGAAGGTCGGTGCAAGCAGCAAAGTTGCTACAGGTGAAAAAAGAAGGGTAGTGCGTACAACTATTGCATTTAAGAAAGAAATAATAGCAAAATATGAAGAAGGTGTGCGAGTTTCCGATCTTGCTATGCATACAGCATGGCTTCTGCTGAGCACGACAAAGGTAAGAAATCCTAGATAGTTACAGTTTAAGCTGAAAGTTAGGGTTTTAAACCGATTTTCGGTTCCAAAATAAGGTTGGGGTTAGAAACTAAGGTTTAGGATCCCGTTCTTTTGATCAGTGCTTGATTTTTTTCTTTTAACTGAAAACAATTGAAAATTGGCTTTGAAAGTATTGCGGGGCGGCAGTAGCTCAGGAGGTAGAGCGATCGTTTTAGGATTAAGGGATCCCAGTTTGAATCCCGGCTTGTCCGTGTTACATGCCGAAGTGTCCTTGGGTAAGACACTGAACCCCCGGTATCCCCAATAAGCAGGTTAGTGCCTTACATGGATGCACAGATCACGGCCGCTATTGGGAAATGTGAAGCACAATGTAAAGCGCTTTGGGAAGTCATTGACTTGAAAAGCGTTATATAAATGCAGATCATTTCATTTCATTTTTAAAACATGCTTGGATTTGGCCATGAAAAAGGTGTACAAAGCCTGTAGAAGATGATGACCGTTTGGGATCCTTAGTTAGGCCACTCACAAACAATATTATTTTGTTGTGCTTCACAAAGTATTATTTCCTGCCCTGTTTAAATTGACATCATTCTCCTTTTTTTTCTCTATAAAAACTTTACCATTTCCCCTTTCAGAACTCATGGCTAAGGTCACAAAAAGGCCACACAGAACAAATGCAACACAATAAAAGCAGACTTTCTTTCTAATATAAAGAAGAGGATGTAATCATGCATCTGATGTTGATAAGCAGATACACCACTCAGGACAAGCTGAGGTGGATGATGAGCTGTAAAGCGGTCTCTAGCGGCAGCCTCTGGTACCGCTCTTAGCTTGGAATTACACTCATAAGTAGAGCAATATTTTTGTTCCAAAAGTACTCGTATATCGAAATTTTTGTGTCTGTAGTTGCTCATTTAAGAGGTTGTATTTGTAATATATTTTAACATCTGCAATCATGCGTTCCTATCCCACAGTTGGCAGGATAGGGTTCTTTAGTATTCTTTATTTGAGTTTTTTGTCATGATTACTGATGCGAGGCACCTGGGTCTGTTCCTTTGGCGCCAACTGCCTCAGACGCTGATTGGCTGCTTGTCTCTTTTCAAACCCATGTCTTCCTGTCACCCGTTGTCAGTCCATCTGCGAACCTCAGCTCCCGCTAAGCCCTTTCTACCCTGACTCTGTCCTGTCCTGATTCCTGTTTGATTCCCGGCTCCTACCCCTTTTCTGAACTTGATTACGTTTTTGCTCCCCTGCCCTGGCCATCAATCTTTTTTTCCCCACTCTCGACGCTGCCTTCGCACGCCACGGAAATAACACTTCCGCGTCTGAGTAACCTGCTCCCCACGATCAATGATCTGCGGATCCTGTATTCTGCCCTTTCCCTACTTCCTAATAAAACTCGGAGAAACGCACACCAGTGGGTCCTGTCTTCGTTCTGGTCCTGACATTTTTGTTTCATCCTTTCACATCGTTCCACTTATACATCTTCGATTATATATACACCGTAAATTCCGGACTATAGAGCGCACCTGATTATAAGCCGCACCCATCACATTTTAAGGGGAAAATCAATTTCGTCCATACACAAGCCGCACCTGTATATAAGCCGCATGCACGCACATAAAAAAAACACGAGATCCTAACCAAACTTCAAGTATATGTCCTTCATTGAAGCACACAGTCCAAAAATCACAGCCGCCAAAATGAACGCAAAATGATATGAGTACCTATAATTTGTTGCAGGCCTGCAGATTCTAGGTGCCCGTTGATAGTTGATGGAAAGTTGTGCATTTTGGTCACTTTGAGTTTTCATAGTTAGCATTCTTCCTCAAACAAGTTTTTGGTTGCACTACACAACAAAGTGACAACTAGTGGCCAAATAATACACACCCTCCCTTTTATGTAAGCAAAGTCTGTTGTGTATGTAGTAGGGTTGTAGTAGGATTCAGAGACAGGCACGGACGGTACATTCATAGAGTGTTTACTTAACTTCTTCTTCGGTAGTACAAGGCTGCGGATTAGTATACAGCGACACCGCAGGAAGGGTAGTGTATTACACGACACCAAATATTCCCTTTTTGTTACAATAGGACACAAACAGTAGCATTAATCTAAAATACGCAATAACTCTTCGGTAAGTATGAGCTTATAGACAACATACATTTCAATATTCATTACCAGATTAGAGGTAAATATTTATCAAAGGTAAGCAATATTGTAAGGAACTATACTGTCAATATCGGTAAGCAAAAGTGTGTAAACCTTGTAAACTTAAGCAGACTGTATGAAGATCACATCATAAACAAACATGACAATTTTTTTAAACAATGAACATTTCATCATGTCTTTTTTTTTTTTAAACATCAGCACATCTTTTCTGTATCTTTTTTTTTTTTATCTTCTATGTTTCAAGATCCTGTCTTTGGTCTCAAGAGACATCTCTTTTATTAGAGCCATGTTTCTTGCCAATCCACTTAGACCAGGAGTCCTCAAAGGTGTGATTATTGCACTGTTTTTTAACTGGTCACTAACGAGCAGACTTAATTCAAAGGCAATTGATTGGTTGTGTCAATATTTTCCACTCAAAATGCAGATTCCATATTTCTTTTCCTCAGATCTGAGTGATTTTTTTTATCTATTTCCCTGCACTTGCTCTTTAAAAGTAACATTTAGTGACCATTGCAATGTTTTTATCCTTTTTTTGTTGTGTTTCTAAATGCCAATATGTTGCACTTTGGAATGACCTTACGATTGTTTCATGTTCGTGAGTTTTATTTTACATAATAAAATGTCTGAGTGAGGGCTTGCCTAAGACTGGTGATTCCATATGTTTTGCCAGGGGCTGTAGTTTAGTAGGCAATCGAAATAAGGATCGTGCAAGGGAAACATGGGAGGGCCAAAACCTCAGATAAGAAATTCTAACCTATCCCAAAAGCCCTCCCTTGAGTCCTTTCTTTCTGTTTAATGTCCTCAGTTACAAGACCAGATCCGCTAGTTACAGTCAAATGTAACAGTGATGTTCCGTAAATAGCCGTCACCAACAGTGAATAAAATCACAGTGCTTGGAGCTGAAGTCGCCGTCGTACTCGCCAGCCGTATAATTTCATCCTCAGTTGTTGTCAGCATTATTTTTCGCATGAAAATAATTCTTCATGGCCGCTGCCGCCACTTTGTTTTCTACCCTGACAAACAAACATCAATGGCTGCCAGATCAGAGTCGCTCACATTATTTTTCTACTATCACGCTGAATTTCTTCACATAAACACACACTTGTGTTGTCATCTGCTCCAAGCAAGACACACCCGCCGGCTAGAAGATTATGGAGGCTCTTTGACGAAGCGTGTCTTCACTTACAAATAAGAACTTATTTTAAAGAGACGGCAAACACCGACAAAAGGCTTGTGATTTTCAATCCTTGCTAACAGCCCCACCAGAACACAAGATATTCACTCTGTGAGGGCTTGATTGAGTTCATCTTAACACCAACTAAAAATGTCAATCCAACACTATGGGCATGCTTCGTCCTCTCAGTCAGACAAAGCCGGATTTATGCTCTGGAACAGGGGTTGGGAGCATATGGCACGCAAGCCATATTTAGCCCCTTCATGAGTACATATGGCTTGAGTATGTAATTGCACTATGAAAATCCGATATTTAGCGATTCAATATTGATAAGTGCGGAGTCGAGTCCAATGCGCGCATAACTGTGTTAATAGCATGTTTGGATCAGTCCAGTTTATAAAGTACACAGGTCAAGGTGTAACACCAACAGACCCTGTTTTGGCTGTAAGTTGCTAAGGAATTCCTAATATGGAAGCTTATTGTTGACTGTTGATACATTTAATGATGAAAACCAGCAGAAAAACAAGAAAACAGCCAGAAACGCCAGCCAAGCTTTGTTGGGCTAGGGTTCGGGGTGGGCCGAGCAATGCACACAGCGTACTTTTCTGGCCTCAACCATCTGCATCGAAGGTAAATATGCCAGTATCCTTGTTTTGAGACATTTTTGCAGTAACCCCTGGTTTTGAAACCATAATTTATTTTTAAAAATATAGGTCAAAATGCGCCTCAATGATAATAAGTAATTGCGGGAGGGAGATAAGTTTAAAGTGATATGTTCCTATTTTATCTTTTGACCTTTTGCATTGTTTCCATTATTTATATCGCTGTCACTATGTGCTGTTGCTTTGGAGATATTACTGTATGTCATGTCTTGTATCTCAGTTGTTTATACTTCAGTATTAGCTGAAAAGACTATAGCACTTTTATTAAGTATTATTAAAGGTCAGGACTGTTCTGTGTATTTGCACTTAATTATTCCCAATTGTTGTCTGTGCATGGGAGAGTGGGAAACGGAATTTGGGCTTTTTTTTATGTAAAGTACATTTGAAAAATTGACAAATAAAATTGACTTTGAATCTTTCATTTATACAATTCTTAATATGCATGATGTCACTCGTCAGTGGCCCTTCCAGAGTCTTCAAATGGCCACTTGAAGAAACTCAAACAATACCCTTAATGTTTAGTTTTTCCACCTAGGACCAGGTAAGGGTCCCAGCTGTTTTCCGTCTTAGATGCCCATGCTACACTCATCTGCAGGCATGTCATTGCAGAAGAAAATTCAGTAGTCAAACTCAGATTACTCAAGATTTAGCAGCACTTGTAGTAATTATTTCAGTTACGGACAAAACTTCAGGGTGACTGCTCAACGACAACAATCCATTAATGCCCTGTATTGAGATGTTAGGTTAACTTTACATGATTGTCAAGGAGTAAAATAATATATTTAACATCTTATCATGATTCGTTATAGCTTTCAGATGCCTGCTGCCTTGATTTTTCACTTTCATTATTCTTCTAGCATTGTTACACAGAAGTGGCATTCAACCTTTCCTATTATATTGTCAGGGAAGCAAGTCATCTGTCGATAAACAACAGCAACTATCTTTTTCTTTTTTACTGCACACATAATATATACTGAATTGCAATCAATTTAATCACACCTCTTTCCTGTTAATGACACACTTACTATATGTGCCGCAGTGTGTCAGCTATTGCTTT
Source organism: Urocampus carinirostris (assembly GCF_059441175.1). Taxonomy (NCBI): domain Eukaryota; kingdom Metazoa; phylum Chordata; class Actinopteri; order Syngnathiformes; family Syngnathidae; genus Urocampus; species Urocampus carinirostris. The sequence goes on along the minus strand of NC_142361.1, from coordinate 974,973 downwards.
TTCCTTTTTACACATTGGACACAAACACCCGACATTGTCTTTCAAGTGTGTTTAATAATTGAGCCCAGTTGCAGGGGGATACCACTTGTGAGGTCCCTTCTCAAGGTTTCTCTTTTTCCTCACGCTGAGGTTTTGAGTTGTTCCTTGCCCGCATGTTGGTTTAAGATCAGGTAATTGTGTCATTGTAATCCTGTGCAGTCCTTTGAGACATTTTTGTGATTAAAGGCTATATAAATAAATTTGACTTGACTTGACTACAGCAAAACTAAACAAGAGCAGTAATTCCCCCTGATCATGTTCGGGCCATCACAGGAGTGTGGTGTCAGAGTGGAGAAGAAGGTGGGTGGCGGGTTGAAGCTGCCAGGAGATGGAAGTAGGAGGTGGGAAGCCATTCATCCAGCAGATTCAGTTTACTATATAGCGTATCATAATTTTGTCAGAAAATCATTCATTAGATAAGTTGAACTTTTGGGGGAGAAACAAATGCCAAACATGGATCAACACCCGTGTTGAGACACAATGCCATTTTTGGGTGCCTTTATCCTTTTTGGCAGGGTCATTCACATTTAGAGCAAGGGTCCCCAATGTGGTGTCCGTGGGCACCAGGGTGCCCCCTAAGGAAAGTTTAGGTGCCCGCGGACTTGTTATGAAGATAGCTCAGCTTTTAATGGTTGAGTCTATCAACCCTATTTGTTAGCTCGGTAGCCTAGATGGTAGGGCGCCCGCTCTGAGACTGGGAGGTCGCTGGTTCAAGCCTCGGCCGAGTCATACCCAAGACTTACAACATTGCTGCTCATTGTCTTGCTGCTTGGAGCTCGGCATTAAGGGTTGGAATTGGGGGGTTTGGTCACCTAATGACTAAAATGGCTGTGCCCTGTTTGGCTGCGGCTGCATAGGCTCGCTACAGTTTAACTGTACGGGTCAGGTGTATCGACATTTCGTTCTATGTGCATTGTTACAAAGAATGACAATAAAAGTGAATTCTTCTTCTATTCTTCTTTAATTAACCAGGTAGTAACATAGTGACAACATTGTTATAACATGATACATGCGCTAATGGACAAAAACAGTGATAAGAATTATTGGCGAATGAGCAAAATATGTGAATGTTTTTTAGATATCTATCTGGCTACCGTTTTAGATTGTGGGGTATGACCAAGGGAGATAGATAGATAGTAGTTATCTTCCTACATTTTTAGCTATTTAGTTAGCTATCTAGCTAGCTTATTACATGTTTTTGCATGTTGTATAGCTAAGATTTGATCTTCTTTTGCTAGTTATCTGGCTAAGTTTTGGCCTCCTGTCTAGCTAAATAGCTAGTTTCTTTTCTAATATTCTAACTGGCTATTTAGTTAGCTTTTTACTCTTTTAGCTAGCTATCTCGTTCCTTTTAGTTTCTTACCTGTTTACTTTTTTAGGTGACTATCAAGTTACCTTTTAGCTGTTCAGCGAGACATCTAGACAAGTTGATATTTGTGATATTTATATCAACCTTGGGGGTTTTTAGGTATGGAATAGAAAATACGGTTCTGGCATTCCTGTTGGAAACTTGAGACTGTGAAACCTTGATATATATCAGAGCTTTGCGCAGACCTCTAAGGAGGAAACATGGCACCGCCTCTAGAAGGAATTCCATTATGGATTCCAAATCCTCGCTGGCCACCCCTCAACCCCTTTTGCTTTTATGCAAAATGTATTTGTTTTGTTTAATTGAACAAGAAATGCCTCTTCCCACACTACAAATGCTTTACTTCCCAAAATTATCTTCCAGTCCTAATTACCCTGTGGTTTAACCACACTATTGCAGTTTTCAACTGCACATATTTGACAATAGTTCTTGGCGGGGTCCAATGTGCTCTCTAAAGATGTTGCGCACTGTTTTGTCACTTGGGCTTAGTCGCTGAAGCCTAAAAGTGTCCAGTAATATCACATATCTGTTGTGTATGTAGTAGGGTTGTTGTAGGATTCAGAGACAGGCACGGACGGTACGTTCATAGAGTGCTTACTTCACTTCTTCCTCGGTAGTTCTCTAGCACAAGTACAAGGCTGCACATTAGTATACAGCAACACCGCAGGAAGGGGAGTGTATTACACGACACCACATATTCCCTTTTTGTTAGAATAGGACACAAACAGTAGCATTAATCTAAAATACGCAATAACTCTTCGGTAAGTATGAAAACATACATTTCAATATTTATTACCAGATTAGAGGTAAATATTTATCAAAGGTAAGCAATATTGTAAGGAACTATACTGTCAATATCGGTAAGCAAAAGGGTGTAAACCTTGTAAACTTAAGCAGACTGTATAAGGATCACATCATAAACAAACATGACAATTTTTTTAAACAATGAGCAACCGGTTCAGGTTGTCCCCTGCCCACTGCCCGTAGATAGCTGGGATGGGCTCCAACACCCCCACGACCTTACTGAGTATAAGTGGTGCGGATGATGGATATTTTTACCATTTTATAAATATTATTCATATATTTTCAACATTTTAATCTGGCGTGCCGCATGAAAAAGCCTGACAGGCCGCATTTAGTTTGCCCACCCCTGGTCTAGGGATTTAAGGGTTCACAGATCCCTTAACCGCGTGTGTCGTCGAGGGAACACTTCCTGTGTGTCTTAAACAAGTGCAGCTTGGCATAGCTCATACCTCTTTAGGCTGCTTTTTTTGGTTAAGGTTTTGGTCCCCCACATGAAAGAGCTTTTACTGGCTTCCATGGTGACCAGTAGCAGGGGAAACCTCCTAATCTGACTCAGATACAGCACTTTCATCGGCTGGTCGCCTTTATTTTTCTCCTCAGAGATGAGCTGGATCTTTGCATTGACGGGCATTGGCATTTGTGACAACACTGATGCTAGATGCGTGAGTCTTCTTCATATTTATTTATTATGTCAAACTTAATTTCCATTTTTATCATGTTTTTGCGTCTCTTGATAGCATCATTACAAGTCTTGGGACCCTGTACAACAAAAAATCAAATTTGTTATACAAGATTCTGTGGTGAAAAAAAAAGAGAGAGAGAGAAAGTCATTGTGGGAGTGAGTTCAGCCAATAGCGCATGAGCATCTTCATCGTGCCGTGATGCAGACCAAAATCTCATAAGACATTGACCAATAACTGACTGGCATCTTAGTAATATGTTGCTCTCATATGGTTTTTCCCTAAAGTAAACAAAAGAAAATTATGACATTACTGCTCCATCACGTTTGTCTTGGATTCAACTTCTTTGCACATACACAAAGAGGTAAGTATTAGTTTTAGGAGCGAGCAGCAGCAAGTCAACTGCAGGAGAGAGAGTGGGAAAGGTGAGAGGAGAGAGAGTGGGAAAGGTGAGATGGCACAACATTCATTTGGACAGGTAACTTAAAATTAGTTTTACCTGGTTATATCAGTATCAGAAATTATTTTCCCCCCATTTTATTATGAATATTTTGTTTGTTTGTTTGTTTGTACATGATTCAATTGTTTGTTTGTTTGTACATGATTCAAATTGAATCTTTTCTTCCGGCGCCGTCACGAATGGCAGCCACTCCAGCAGCTCCCGTGTTATTTTCGATTGTTCTCAGCTCAGGGATGCTGCTGGAAATGTGAATTTCCCTTCGGGGATGAACAAAGTATCTATCTATCTATCTATCTATCTATCTATCTATTTCATCATGTCTTTTTTTTTTTTTTTTAAACATCACCACATCTTTTCTGAATCTTTTTTTTTTTTTTTTTTAAGTCACATAATCTTGAAGCCATGCAGGAGCATGTCATATTCTCGGTGCACTCGGGGAGGGATGTGGTGAGGGCACAGTTTCAGTTTCAGGTTCAGGTGGCTCAGCACCTTGGTTGCTTGGCAGGATTTAAGCATCAGCATCAGCAGGCTGTGGCGCTGAAGCAGCAGCACAGGTGGAAGAATGGGCAAGGTGGAAAGCATTCCACACCTTTCCATCAGACAGCAGATAAGTGGCTGGACCCTTTTGGGCTACCACTGTCAGTGGCTTGGTGAACTTTGAGTGTCCTTTGGCAATGATTCCAGGTTTGCAGATGCGAACCGCAGAGCCAACTGGAAGCTGGGTGATTTGCACCGCGACGTTTGTCGTGTATCGTTTGAACTTCCGTTGTTTGTTTTGTATGTTTTGTAGCATGTTGCCTTTGTCAGCAGTGGGACACATGGAGTGAAGACCTGTGATGTGAAGCTTTGTATTCAGTGGTCTACCATGCAACAGTTCAGCGGGGGATACTGAAGTCACGGCATGTGGTGTAGCTCTGTAAGTCTGTAAAAACTCAGTGAAGAAGGTTTTCAGTGGTTTACCTTCGATGTTGGCTGTTTGTAGACAGTCTTTGAAGACTCTGTTGAAACGCTCAATTTCACCGTTGGCCTGTGGGTAGTACACAGAGTTGCGACGGTGTGTGATATTCCTGTCACTAAGGAATGCTTCAAACTCGGTCGACACGAACTGAGGGCCATTGTCAGTAACAATTATCTGTGGATTACCTTCTCTGCTAAACACAATGGAAAGTAAAGTCATAACAGAGGCAGAAGTAACATTTGAGCAGAAGGCAATATCAGGCCATCGGCTGTAATAGTCAATGAGGGTGATGGCGAAGCGGCAATCAGCAGGCGCAGAGTGAATAGGACCAACAATGTCCACAGCAACCTTTTCCCAGGCAGCAGTTGGGGTAGGCACAGGCTGTAATGTGGCAGTTCGTGTGGTTGCGGTTTTGTCATGCTGCAAGCAGGTGGTGCATGATTTGATGGTGAGCTCAACAGGAGAATCCATTCCAGGCCACCAGTACAAGTCTCTCAGTCTTTGTTTTGTGCGGACGATCCCTTGGTGTGTAGCATGAGCAAGTTGGATCATTTTTTCCTGTAGCCGTTGTGGTATCACAACACGATGAGTGCCACGCACAATGACACTGTTCTGCAAGGCAAGCTCATTTTGCACACGGAAGTATGGCACGATGAGGGGGGTCAAGGCCTTTTGTAGTACGAGGCCACCCCTTCTGCATGTAGTGTCGCACCTTCTGTAGCACTGGACATTCCTCACACGCACTGGAGAGCTCATCAGCAGTGACTGCAGCAAAGTCAGGAGACACAGCAGCCACCATCTCCAAGATGCCATCATTTTCCAGTTTCGTCAGCTCCTCTGACACCTTGTCACGCACGGCATATGGGAGTCTGCGTAGCTTTTGCTGGACTGGAGGCACATCAGCACGCACTTTAACTTTGTGTATAAAATCTGTAGCGACGCCTAAAGCATTTGTAGTGTTGACAGTGTGACTCATCTCCGATGCGGCAGGTGTTGCAATCTGCCCATCTTGTATGTGAAGGCGAAGTGCAGTGAACAGGTCTATTCCCAGTAGTGGAGTACCGTCAGGAACTACGTAGAAGTCAGTATGTGCACTCTGGTTGCAGTATGTAGCAGTAAGTTGAAGACAGCCCAACACTGGAATTGGCTTCTTCATGTAGGTCACCAGACGTACAGTAGGCTTTGAGAGAGGCAAGTGCATGAATGATTGTCTGTAAATTCTCTCTGGCAGAATTGAGACTGCTGAACCAGTGTCCACAAGCAGGTCAGTAGTAATTGACTGATCATCATTCGCATGGAGAGCAACTGTACACGTAGGGCGCTTTGGGACTGCAGCTGTAGGGGCTACATGACACACAGTAAGTTCTGGGACAATAACTTCTCTTACTGATCGAGTAGGAATTGCGCTGTGGCACACTTTACTAAAATGTCCAATTTTTTCACATTGGTTGCATTTTGCATTTTTAGCAGGGCATTTGGGGTCTCTTGCTAGATGAGAGTTGGAGCCACAACGGTAACAGGTTTTGTGTTGATTCCTTTTATCTCTCGAGCGCTGTGTATGCGTATTGCTCTGATTCCTTTTATGTCTTTTTTGCACAAGCTTCACAGGAACGTCGGGCACGTGCACAGGAGCAATAGCATTAGCTTCTGACATAGCAGATTCGATTTGAGTAGCAATAGTGATCGCTTTGTCAAGTTTTAAGTCCGTTTCCAACAGCAAGCGTTCTCTGATTCTCAAAGAGGACATCTTCTCAATGAATTGATCCCTAATCATATCATCAGCAAACGTGCCAAAGTCACAGTTAGTATCTAATTCCCTTAATGCGGCAATGAACTGAGCAGTGGTCCCGCCCGGTCTCTGAGCACGCCGAAGGAACTTGGTACGCTGAGCAACGACATTAATCTTCGGTACAAAGAAAGTTTCTAGCGCATCACAGGCGGATTTGTAAGAAGTGCCGGTGTCGGGAAGGAAAAGAAAAATTCTCTGCCCTTCTGTGCCTAAACAGTGCAGCAGTAGTGCGCGTTTTCGTTTGTCCGGCATTTCGTTAGCAATCAATGCTAGCAGGTAATTTTCGAACATCTGAATCCACGTAGTGTACAACATCGTAGGCTCACCGGGGTTTCAAGCAAAGCAAGGGGTTGTGAGATTCCGATCCAAGTCATCCTCGTCGCCAATATGTTGTGTATGTAGTAGGGTTGTAGTAGGATTCAGAGACAGGCACGGACGGTACGTTCATAGAGTGTTTACTTCACTTCTTCCTCTGTAGTTCTCTAGCACAAGTACAAGGCTGCACATTAGTATACAGTGACACCGCAGGAAGGGGAGTGTATTACACGACACCACAATATCAGTGGCCTGGACTTTTCTTTCCAGCTTTATGATGAGGGTCCATGTCTCACAGATGTACAGGAAGATGGAAGTAAACGGCGTTTGCATGAGTCTTATCTTTGATTATATTGCTATGTTCTTTTTTAAGAATAGAATAGAATTTCCTTGTATTGTCATTCTTTGTAACCATGCACACAGAACCAAATGTCGATACACCTGACCCTTACAGGTAAACTGTAGCGAGCCGATGCAGCCGCAGCCAGACAGGGCGCAGCCATTTTAGTCATTCAGTCCATTTTTTGACACAAAATTTACATTATTACCTGATAATTATTTTTTTTAACAAAAATGTATCACACTCCAAACTTTTCGTCAGGCAGATCCGCCATTGCTGTTTTGTTCTCGCGGTTCGATATTTCGTCTGCACGCCGATCTCGGCAAACGAGATTTCGTTGCTTCGAGATTACGTCATTGTTGTGGTGCTTGTCGTCGAGTGAAGGTTAAGTATGCCTCCAAAAAAACAGTTATAGGTAAAAATCAACACAAAATTGGTCATTTATCAGTGTCACTAATAAGTCGAAACATAATGCAGAGAGTGATAACAACGGCAATAATTCCGGCAAGGAAAGCACGTGTGGGGTTTTTAAGGGTTATTGTTCTATTTTCGTTATTCATTATCCATTATCCGTTATCGGTCAGTTCATAATACGCTACAAAGCCTAGGAGCCGTGTGTTGAAGCGAACGATTCGACGAAAGAAAATAAACAAAATAATACTTCCAGCAAGAAAAGGACTTTTCAGCCAAAATGGACTCAATTATATTCCTGGTTACGCTATGAGGAGGATGATAATGGAAGCTACATGTTCTGTGATGCGTGTACCCAGCGTGACAAGAAAATTGGATTGCATAAATCATTTCCCAATACGAACTTTCAGAAAAGCACATTCGATCGGCACCTCGACAATGAAAACCACAAATTAGCTATGGAAATTCCGTTGCTGCAATTGGACTTTGAGAAGGCATGACAACTGTGGCGGGACAGCAATCCACAAAAAATAAATGAACTGAAAACCTGAAGTGATAACTGCCTTGTATTACCAATTAACTGTGATGATTAAAACTACATGAATATATAGACTAATATTTCAGCAATATTATTTTGTATAATGTACAATATTTATTGTGAACTGAAAACTCTTGAAGTGATAACTGATTTGTATTACAAATTAACCGTGATGATTAAAACTGAATGAAAATATAGATTAATATTTCAGCAAGATTATTTTGTATATTGTACAATATTGTGAACTGAAAAATCTGAAGTGATAACTGCTTTGTATTACCAATTAACTGTGATGATTAAAACTGTCCCCTGCGCACTGCCCGGAGATGGTTGGGACTGGCTCCAGCCCCCCCGCGACCCTAATAAGGATAAGCGGTACGGCTAATGAGATGAGATGAGAGATGCTGTACAATATTGTTGTGAACTGAAAACTCTTGAAGTGATAACTGATTTGTATTATCAATAAATGGTGATGATTAAAACTGAATGAATACATAGATTTATATTATATATTTGTCGCCGATTTACAATTTCAATATAACACTAAATTTTTGGGACCCATAGATATCTGTTGGGACCCATAGATTTTTGAACATGCGAGTCCCCGGGACCCATCACTTTTCAGAGGTAAAATGAACACTGTACCTCATAAGCAAAGGAGGAACTATCAAAGAACAAATACAGTATTTTGAATGAATGAATGAATGAATGACTGAATGAATGAATGAATGAATCAATGAATGAATGGAACTTTATTTTGAACATGAGAAAACAAATAAAACAAAACAACAAGTAAAAAACAAAAACAATGTGAATGTAGCATGTCCGGAAAGGAAAAAGAAGCATATGCTTTTTTGATCCTACCACACTTCCTCAATAACTGTGTCATATAGCTAAATATTTACATACAACAAACACCTCAAGAATATACATATTTACATAGGTTTTGTGAATCATTCCGTCATCATCGTCTACATTATCGTCACCACCACTACTTTTACTGTCATCATCAGTATCATTGCTGTCACCATCCATTCTCAGCATACTATATAATAAGAGTACAGTATCTACTGTATTATAAGAACAATAATTCTCATTGGTGATCATGGTGACAACTGACTGTTATGTGGTGTGTGTCATACAAGTATCTTTGGACCTACTGCCTTAGGGGGTCTGTCCCTAGGCAACAGGACCACTATTCTTAAGTGTCCTGATATTTGCATTAAAAAAGACAAGGTACGGGAGCTTGAGCCAGATATCCCCAGTATCAAAACTCCCAATTGTCCGACTTAACTAAGAAATGCGCAAACATGTCTGTCTTGTGTTGTTGTTAAAAGTTATCTCATTTTTGTTGGATTTCAATTTATTCATCACCAACATATTTATTCACCTCATTGGTCTGTTTATAAATATAGATATAGATTGTAATGAATTTGTCAAATTTAATGCTGGCAGCAATATAATAACAATGACAATATGAATAGTTACATAGTTGCTGACAATGATAATAACAGTAATACCATCAAAAACATTATGGTCTCGATAATCGTAATAATAATGACAAGCTTAATTAGCTAGACTGTCTAAGGCTGCTCACTAACATTATTTGAATACCAATAATACTACAAAATATAATAATATTAACAGTAATCGTCACATAAGTTATAATAATAATCATCATCATCACAATAGTTTTAATGATACCGGATTAATTAGTTGGGATTGCTTCAGCAAGGCACAACTACATTGCCAAGTGCTGTAAAGCACAACTATTATAATCCCCCGAGATATTATTATTATATCCATCTTCTTCCGCCAAAATTCCGTGTGGAACTCCTCCCAGAGCTTTTGGAGTAGCCCAACGATCCATATACCTAAAATTCCGGCCCGATCAGGACTCTCGTGCGACAATATGGATAAGTGATACGAGACCAAAAAATGTCCCCATCCGGAATAATGGGTTTGGAAATCTCCCATCCGGAATACATGGGCCCATACAAATCAATGGGTAGCCATGGCAACCAGGGCTTTCCTGAGGGTAGTCATAGTAATCAGGGACTGTCCAGGGTGGCTTGAGGGGGCCAGACCCACATAACCTTTTACCACGGGTAAATGGTGAATTCCAAAGAGTGGATGCTAGCGAGACGATGCTAACAGCTATGTGCGTCGCTGGCAAAGTTTTGGTAATGGCTATATTGTAACAACTTCATATTTACAAATTATGCTAATGGTTCATGTTAATGAGTTATGCAAATGGGTACTTACTAAAAAGTGATGCTAACGGCTAAATGCTAACTTCTTTTTACGAAAACATTTTGGTAATGGCAATATTTTAAAAACTTCATATTCACAAATTATGCTAATGACCTTAATGTTGATGAGTTATGCTAATGGGTACATGCTAGAGCGTGATGCCAACGTTTAATAACAGTGTTATTACTACGTTATTACCATTAATGTGTTTTTTTTTAGACCTCCACAAGGCATATCCTTGTTGTTAACGGTTGTGGGCCCATCTTAAATGAACTTGCCAGTACCGGGGGGGTGTCGGGGGGCGGAGTCCCCCCACAGAACCAAGTAAAAAATGACAGAAACATCTCTCTGAGTTAAAAACTTTATGCTAACTCATAATGCTAACAACCGGGGTTATATATACATGACGGGATCATCTTCCAGATCAATCACAACTCTTACAATTGCCGCGGGAATTGTCTAGTTCCTTTTACTTTTCTATTAACTCTTTAATGCTGCATATCACTAAATGTGATTCAGACACCAGTAATAATGACAATAAAACAATAGTCATGATAACAGTTAAAACAGTTATGATCACAATAATTAGATAATTTGTAATAATAATGATAACAATGTTGATTTAAGGCTTAAATAACCCATTTGCTCTATAATAGTTTTAATCCATAACTATCATTCAGACGCAATTTTCTTCTTCTCTGTACTTTGACGAAATTTATTCTTTGTATTTGGGCAGCACGGTGGTGAAGTAGTTAGCGCGTGTGCGGCAAAGTTCTGAGGTCCTGGGATCGAACCTCCTGTTTGGAGTTTGCATGTTCTCCCCGTGCTTGCGTGGGTTTCCTCCGGGCACTCCGGTTTCCTCTCCCATTTCAAAAACATGCGTTTCAGGTTAATTGACTGATCCAAATTGTACCTAAGTGTGAATAAGCGAGCAAATTGTCCGTCCCTGTGTGCCCTGCGATTGGCTGGCAAGCAGTTCAGGGTGTCCCATGTCCACTGCCCGAAGACATCTGAGATGGGCTCCAGCACCCCCGTGACTCTACTGTGGATAAGCGGTGCAGAAAATGGATGGATGGATGGATGGATGTATTTGGGTTTGAACAGGTCAAAATTTGGACATTGTTTAAGCTCATCCTGTAATTTTCAAGTTTGCACTCCACAAAGAGACACACACATACTTTTCCTGGTGGTTCTAACTGGTTGAATCTCGAATATACTACATCCCCTCAATTTATAGCTTCCTTCTTTTCACATAAATCATTTTAAATGTTTTCTGGCAGTACCTATTTGTTTACTTTAAATAGCAGCTGTGAAGTGGAAAACTCCACAATATCGTATAGTTTTAATAGTTTGGACTGCAGAAATAGAATATTCATGTGATCATTTTTATGATCATCGGGCGCTCCATGTTAAGAGGCGCAGTCTCCGTAGCTGATTCTTTTTCTGTATTCAACATTACACAGGCTGCACCGATAGCCCATATCCACTTGTGCTGGAAGCGGCGGCCCTCACAGTCAACTTTCCTTTTTGTATTTACAGTCACCATGTCGGAAATGGGGTGGGCTGAAATGTTCACAGAAATCCAAGGGCAAGGCGGCCAAAGTGCTACAGGCATCATCTAAAAAAATTGTGATTTTTTTTTTTGGGGGGGGTATAAATGTCATACAGCGGTTAACATTACTAGCGGGCTTCATATTTTATGACAAATGTCACAGACCATAACGGACACAGGACTCAATTGCATGCGTTTATAAGGTTTTATTGAAAGAGAATGAGATTTAGGCTTGCTTGATTGCTTGATCCGAGGACTGGCGAAGAGCAGAATCGAGCAAGGCGGGGTGGACACTTCCATGTCGGAAGAAGGCAGGCAAGAATGGCACGTCGTTAGACCAGGGCTGGAGATCAGAGGCGATGTCGAATTCGGAAAAGTGATCGTAGGCAGGCGTCAGGCAGAACAGGCGTAGTCAGGTTCAGAAATGTGTCGAAAACAGGGATCAGGCAGAAAACAGGTTTAACAGGCACGGAGTCGGATGGAAACGCTCACTGAGTATAAACACAACAGCTTGCAATGATCTGACAAAGTTTGAACTGGAGACAGGGGCTTAAGAAGGGTGTGGCCACCAATCAGCTCCGGGCTGTTGGCGCCAATCAAGCTGCCACAGGTGTTCCAAATAGGACAATCATGACAACAGAGGCCCTAAAAATTTGATCACAGGCCGTAACTGGCCCCAGTGCATGGACATGCCTGGTTTAGCAACTTACTGTTAAAACCGAGTATGTTGGTGTAACCCCTTTACCGTCAACTGTAGCTTAGAATGTGCCCCAAAGATACTGGACTGAACCAGGAATCTAGTCAGTGTTGCCTCGGCTCCACATGCACAATATTTTATGAAATCATTCCACTTTGGAACGTCACAGAGACGTGCAATATTCAAATTGTATCTCCGTGCCATTTTTACTCATGAAAAGAGCAATATATGGCTTGCACGCCATAGGTTCCCATCCCCTGTTCCAGTACTTAGATCAGATCACTCTTAATACGAATTTTTATATACAATTTTCAAGACAATTGGATAGGCATCCACATGAGGCAGCCCATAATTTGGCCTCGATTGCAGCAGATATGCGATAAGAATTCCCCGCAGGCTCCGAAAGAGGCCAACTTTGAGCCCAGGCGGCGTCAGTCGGAGGCTGTTTATAACTTGAGCCTCAACATGTCATCACAACCCCCACCTGGGGCAAAATCATCTGAAGAACAGCGCTTTGTTTTTTACACTCCCTCATTACTGGGGCTGACCTTTTGGACAAAGGTTCTCTTCATCGGGCAACCCTGTTTCCATCCTTCTACAACCATAATTCCTTATTTACCAATACATTTGGAACATTGCATTCCAGTTTTGGGAAGTGCCTTATATTCAACTTAGAATTGTCAGAGACCAGATAATTATTGGTTAAATGGTAAACGGTAAATGGTCTGCATTTATTTAGCGCTTTTCAAGTCACTGAATACCTCCGAAGGTACAGTTTTCTCACACTTACCCATTTATACACACACTCACACCCTGATAGTTGCGTCAGCTGTGCAAGGCAACTACCTTCTTATCGGGGGCATTAGGGGTTCAGTGTCTTGCCCAAGGACATTTAACTTGGAGGAGCCAGTAAATAAACCAAACAATGGAAACTAGAAACCTCCAATATTTGTCGTAAATTATTTAACTCGTTGAAGGTGCTGTCCGGAATATGGAAATACTAAAGTCGCTAGCAGCATCATCGGGCTTAAGTTATCATTTTAACCTCTTTTAAAGCTTATTTTGTGATGTGTGAAAGTTCATACATTTTTTAAATGTGCTCAAATAAACTATTCTTTTTTCACCTTTTTTGGTTAGTGTTTTGACTATATTTAAAATATTTCCCCATTTTCATGCTACACTTACAAAAAGAACTCGGAAACACGCACAAAATCACTCTCCTTTTTAACCCCTTTATTACCGCTTTCTAATGTGTTGTGCATTCAGAACAGCATTGTTAAAAAGAAGATAGAAGTAAAATAAATGCAGATAGGCGCAGTGAGATTTTTTTGTTTGTTTATTTAAACAATGTTGGGCATTGTTAACACGTACCTAATAGAGTAAATATTATACTTCAAACATTTTACTTCATTTCACCTCAAACAGGACACTGCACTTTAAAATGTTGATAAAAATGATAAAAATTTGCATTTTTTTATATTCATAAAAATAACTTTATTCTGTTTTTATATTGGACATCTGCCAATGAAATTACAAAGGATGCCAGTCCTTTATTTAGTCATGTATTTATTTATTTTTCATTTTTAAAACACAAAATAATTTCAGTTTGTAATGTTCCAGCATTCAAGGTGACAATATAACATGAAAATAAAACAACCTTGTATGCACTAAAAACAAAAAAGTAAGCACAACAAAAAAGCAAGAGTACCTGTATGAACACAAAAAGAGCAAATAAAGTAAAGTGACACCCTAGTGGTTGGCTCCCCACATCAATTCTTAGCAAGGGTCTGGAACCTTTATGAATTTTAGATTTTTTTTTCAGGGCGAGAGCCATACCATATATTTTAAAACAAAGTTCAACAAAACATCCAAAACCGCTTTTCCAAAAGAAAGCTAATTACAACATATTTAATTACACTTTTTGATGTTTGATGATTTGATAAAATCTATGAAATAATAATAATGTTAAGCTTGTGTCGCATATCAATATAAATATACTACTTTATATGTGTTTCCCTCCCGCAACTACTTAAAAGCGTTGAGGCTCATTTCTGGTTTCAAAATAAGTTGCAAGCAAAGTTATTTTTTAAAAATGTCACAAAATACTGACTCCACCCAGTAACAATGATGGTAAAGTCCTGTGTCCTGATATGTGTTTAGCTCCACCCATTCCCACCGCTCACCCAATCAAATTGACTTCAGTGCGTTGCTAGAGCTTCTGGATATTTAGAGTTTGTTGTGTGGCTTTTTATCATAAAGTGTCGAGACAATGAACATGAAATGCTTAGCACGGTTTAATATTCTGGATTATTCAGCAATGAACAGCCAAAACAGTGTCTGTTGATCCGACACCTTGACTGTAAACTGCGGTAAAAGTTGTGTCCTATACCTACTGGACTAGACACTCCCGACACTTAGCCCTCCCTCAGCTTCAAACATGCCACTATGTAATAGTACATTAAATTATTCAGCAAGTTGTATTTTATCTCCAAGCCATACGTACTCATGAAAAGAGCCATATATTGCTCTTGAGGCATAGATTCCCAACCCCTTATTTATAGGAATCTTGAAGCCCATAAAACTGTAAAACAAATAAGTAAATTCCCTGAAAAGACTTTGCTAATAAATGACCCCTGGAAATCTCAAAAGCCGCTGTTTCAATCCATAATTTGATTCAGGGTCTATTAAAGGCTTGGCAGACAGTACAGAAGGAGTTTTTTTCCCAATTCTTCATCTGTTTTTGCCTTAAGACCAAGAAAAATCCCTTTTGGGTAAACTGGTGATTTTTCAAGAAATAGAGGCTTCCAAAAATCCCATTCATCACCCAAATGCTTTGTCCAAAGTGTTCATATTTGTGGTCGAGCGGCCACGTGTCAGGATGCTGCTTACCCCATGATTTTGGTTGTCCTGTAACAGCGAAGACAGGGAAAGTATTGCGCAACATCATCTGACCGTCTGAAAATAAAAGAATATGGAATGTGCACAGCACAGTTGTGTTGCCTGCTCAAGCGACTCCCATCTTGATACAGTCTGGCTGTTTCAATTAATGTTGTAATTAGTGTAGGGTGCGTTACTGAACAGTAATTAGTTACAATTACTAGTAACTTCATTTTAACCATCTTCTTTCTGTAAAATGTGCCTAAAATACCAATCCAAGACATACCCACAGTAAATTGAATAATGGATGTTTTGGGTCTTTTTTGAAAGGTAACAATTTTTTTTCCCAAACTGAATAAAAACCCCACTGCAAATGCTACTAACATTGCATAATCTGAGTTGGAACACACAGAAATATCAATCCATTAGCTGTACCGCTTATCCTCATTAGGGTCGCACGGGTGCTGGAGCCCATGCCAGCCATCTCCGGGCAGTGGGCAGGGGACACCCTGGACTGATTGCCAGCCAATCGCAGGGCACACAGGGACAGACAACTCGCTCGCTCATCCACACCTAGGGTCAATTTGGACCGGCCAATTCACATGAAAATGCATGTTTTTGGAATGTGGGAGGAAACAGGAGTGCCCGGAGAAAACCCACACAAGCACTGGGAGAACATACAAACTCCGCACAGGAAGTCCGCAGCTGGATTTGAACCCATGACCTCAGAACTGTGCCGCACACGCGCTAATCACTGCGCCGTAGAAATAGAAGGTTTTTATTCTTGCCTGTTTATTTTATTTTATTTTATTTTTTTATTCGCAATTAAATGCCTACAGGCAGCACAGCGGCACAGTTCTGAGGTCATGAGATCGAACCTCCTGTGTGGAGTTTGCATGTTCTCCCCGTGCTTGCGTGGGTTTCCTCCAGGCACTCCGGTTTCCTCCCTCATTCCAATGACATGCATGTTAGGTGAATTGTCCTTAGGTGTGAATGAGCGAGTGAATTGTCTGTCCCTGTGTGCCCTGCGACTGGCTGGCGACCAGTTCAGGGTGTCCCCTGCCCACTCCCCGAAGATAGCTGGGATGGGCACCAGCACCCCCGTGACCCTACTAAAGATAAGCGGTTCAAATAATGGATGGATGGATGGATGGATAAATGCCTACAGATGAGTGCAGCTTATTGTAAGTTCTGTGCTAAAGTTTTCCCTATTGATTTCCTGATCAATTATTGCTCGAGTACGTTAGTATACTGTAATACCTCATGTAGTAATAAACACCTCTAAGCGCTGCACACATTTACAATCTTGTCCACCTTATTCTGCAGTATATAACTCGCACCAGGCTATGAGGGGCACCATTTAATTTCTCGCCAATTTGGTGTTCTTAAGTGTGCCTTATAGACCGGAAAATATGGTACAATGTTATTATAATATGATACTTACTACATTTTGCTTTGCATGCAAGCAGCCCATGCTTTGTGACAGTAATGATACCAATAAGAATTTGTTTTCGGAGACAAAAACTCCAAACATCTGTCTGTAAACTCAGTCCAATTTGAAGTTACCCGGCGCCACAACCAAATAAGACAGCTGGGTCAACTCGTAACACAGAGATACACACACGTGTGTTCATTGCGTGGCCTCCAACCCCCACATTGGCCCGCACCTTGTAATGGAAACATCATCAATTATCCTTCTTGACAGGCCCTAGAGACCAAAAGCAGACAAAGGGGGCATCCATTTTGTTGACTTGACGGACCTTCACACACACTTACTCATTCTCACACACTCACACAAAGGCTTACTTTTGTTGTGTATCAAAAACACAATAGCAAAAGTCATTTTTCACCAAAAAAGTGGCACATGGGGGTGTTTACAAATGGGAATGGTTCCCTATGCTGCATGGGGTCTTGATTGGGGTCTGAGGTTTTGGCTTTGGTCTGGGTTGGTTGTGCAGTCAGGACTGAGGGTTACTCTGCAGCACTGACACAGATTACATGAAGGGCCATCTGTTCTCTGATTGATGGACAGAATGATGGATGAGGGTGTTTATTTTTGTTTATTTTTTTTCCGTGGGCAAGGAAGCAAAGTTGGTAACCTGACCAGAATGTCAGAATGGACCCTCACTATGTGGCAATGTGCAACCCCCTCCACATAAAATCTGGAAGAAATAAATAAATCTTATTTGTATTATTTACAATATTTAGAAATCTTATGTGGGCATTTTGTCTCTAATACATGTTATTGCACTACTTTCCTTTGACTATTTTCACGACGCGCTTAAAACCTAAAACCAGTCTCCAAGCACTACTTTATAAACATGTTTTATCTCAACACAGTGTCTGTGGGCAGGTAGTTTCCTTGCAAGGCTGACGCTGCTCTCGGTGTGTGAGTGTGTTTGAATGAGTAAGTGTGAATCACATTGTAAAGCACTTTGGGAGGTTTTAATTGACTTAAAAGCACTATATAAATGCAGACCATTTACATTTACATCTCTTTCTTTTTATTTTAAGTCATTACGTTGTAATCCTGGAGTGCCATGTCTTATCTTATTGGAAACAATGTTCCATTGTAATCAATGCCAATTTACACTAATAATAATAGTAATAATAATAATAATACTTTAAAATTGCCATTTTGGGCACATAGATTAGTGATATCATTAAAAACAGAAATACAAAAAAACAATTAATACAACAATGTCATGATTACTGATGCGGGGCACCTAAGTCTGCTCCGTTGGCGCCAACAGCCGCGGACGCTGATTGGCTGCTTCCTCTTTTTTAAGCCCCCGCCTTCCTGACAACACTCGTCGGATCGTTTGTGAACCTACGCTACACGGTAGGCAAACTTTTGTGACTCCTGACTCTATCGTGCCCTGTTGTTCTGTCTGATTCCTGTTGCCGACCTTTTTTCTGGACCCATTTATGTTCTTGCTCCTCCGTCCCGGCCATCGACCTGTTTTTCCTCGCTCTCGACATTGCCTGTGCTCGACACGGAAGTGCCACTTCCGCGTTCCCAGCGATCTGCCACCCGTGACTGACGATCCCCGGATCATGGGTGCAAGTCCTTTCCTCCTTCTAAATATAACTGAGTAAAATGAACGCGATTGGGTCCCGTCTCGGTTCCTGGTCCGTGACAATCAAATTAAAATAAAAGCAGTAAAAAAGGGGATGGGCATGTAAGATAGCGTATGGTTGATTAAATTATTCTTTTTTCCCATTTATCACCATATACAAGGGTCGCGGGGTGCTGGAGCCCATCTCCAGCTATCTTTGGGCATTGGGCAGGGGACACCTTAAACTGGTTGCCAGCCATATGCAGGGCACATGGAGACAGATAACTCACTTGTTCATTCAGACTTATGGACAATTTAGACCAGCCAATTAACCTGACATGCATGTTTTTGGGGAGGAAACCGGAGTGCCCAGTTGAAACCCACTCAAGCACAGCGAGAATATGCAAACTCCTTACAGGAAGGCTGGTAGCCGCATTTGAACCGATGACCTCAAAACCGTGCCGCGGATGTGCTAACAAATCAGCTGCCCTGCCGCCCACAACATTTCAAATATGCTACATTATCAAATGGTAATGTCAGAAAAATGTCCATAACATTCCAGCATAAACACGTAATAAAGACTTTAAAGTTATAGATAGAAGAACATTCGAATAAAAATGCAAACATAATTACAAGGTAGACTAGAGACAACGTTTTTTCACGACTTAAAGGACAAGTAAATTTTAATTGTATATAGTCATCGATACGATTATATATTATCTTCGACGTAAGGGAAATGTGTTTTCAAATCAACTAAGCGCACCAGATTGAAGCTAGCCACCTAAAACTGCATACAAATAGCTATCCAAAGACACCAGAGACAAAATTGTACACCTCCACAAAGCTAGAAAGGGCTAAAAAAGCAATTTCCAAGCAGCTTGGTGAAAAAAGGTCCACTGTTGGAGCAATCATTAGAAAATGGAAGAAGCTAAACATGACGGTCAATCTCAATTTTCCAACACAACAACGAACTGAAACACACAGCCAGGAAAACCAAGAAGTGGCTCTGTAAGAAGCATATCAAGGTTCTAGCACGGCCCAGCCAGTCTCCAGACCTGAATCCATTCTAACATCTTTGAACGCAGCTCATACTTTGTGCTTCTTAGCGACAGCCCAGAAACCTGAGTGGGCCAAGATCCCTCAAGTTTGTGTTAAAATAGGTTCTGTGTTCATATTTGTTGTGGCTAAAAATATCAAATCAGCAAGGACAGCTTCTTTCCAATATATAATTACAATTTACACTTGCATCTTAATAGTCATCTGCTTGGTGGGCCTCTGTCTGTGTGCAAATCTTCTGCGTTACGATTGATAGTTTTCATACTTTCATACTTTGTTATTAATTTGTGTGAGTGTTTGTGCATGCGAATTACGACCAATAACTTAAAAATGACAAATAATTCTAGGTCAGGCACTCAACTGTGATATCAGCGCATTTGTGGCATGCAGCCCAGTAATGTATCTACCAAGGCTGTGGCTTTTTTTTTTTAAAGTGGGTCTTGCCTGGCTAGTTTACCACTATTAAATAATGCATTTACCATTTTTGGGGAGACCTCTATCAAAGGCCAAAATACTTGATGATAAGTTTAAAGTAGGAAGACATCAATGGCTTTTGAACTTGCAAGAAGAACTGGGGAGAATGCTTAAACATCAGATAAGAAATTCCAACATGTTTTAAAGTATCCTCCTGAGCCTTTTCTCTTTATTGAATCTTCTTAATTACAGACAAGTTATAGTTTAGTAGACACTCGAAAGAAAGAGGGAAGAACGTTCATGGATTTTGACCTTGCAAGGAGAAAAGGAGAAGACTGTACCAAACCCTCAGATAAGGAATTCCAACCCGTTTTAAAATGTCCCTCCCTGAGCCCTTTCTTTTTATTTAATCTCATTGGTTACAGGGAACAGTTTAGTGGACACTCAAAATGACGTGACTACGTCAATGGATTTTAAACTTGCAAAGACAAAAGGGAAGGACTTTACCAAAAACTGAGATAAAAAAATCTAACCTAAAAGCCCCCCCCCAAGCCCTTTGTTTTTATATAATCTCCTAAATTACTAATATTTTTAATTCAATAGACACCCAAAATAAGGATTGATTTTAAATTACGAAGAGAACAGGAAAGAGAGCCAGAACTTCAGATCAGAAATTCCAAAATGTTCCAAAAGCCCTCGCCTGACCCCTTTTTTTTTAATAGATATCCAAAGTGTCAAAGAATATTCGCTCGAAGGGGTGTGTACATTAAAAAAAATAAACACGATTTGCCAATAGTGACAATGATCTAAAACGTTCAAAACAGTCAAAACAGAAAACAACAGTGCAAAGAAGAAATAGTCATAATAACAAACTGGCATCCTATGTAATCTGTGTGTCTGATATCAAACACAGAGTAAAAGTATCACTTGGGTTTCATTTTGCACCCACAAATGGGTTTTGAAAATATATACCGTAAATTCCGGACTCTAAGCCGCTACTTTTTTCCCAAACGTTCAACCCTGAGGCTTATTCAGTGATGCGGCCAATTTATGTAATTTTTCTAACGGTGCTCGAGTACAAAAGGTACGATTTAGACCGGTGGAATATATGCACCAAGGAAGACTGCAACTTCTTGGCTTGTGCATACAGTAAATTGAATTAGCATAAACATACGCTCATTATGCAAAATGCAAAAAGAAAGGCACATGACGCAGCTTTCAAGCTAAAAGCTATCGAGCAGTCCGATAAAGAAGGAAACAGAGCTACTGCACGTAAACTTGGCATAAACGAATCAATGGTGAGACGCTGGAAACGGCAGCGGGAAGAACTGGAGAAATGCAAAAAGACGAAAAAAAGCTTTCAGAGGTAATAAAACTATGTGGCCAGAACTGGAAGACCTTCTAGACGACTGGGTGAAGACACAGAGAGCAGATGGCCGAGGTGTTTCGACTGTGCAGATAAGACTGAAAACAAAAACAATCGCCACGAAAAGAAAATTCCGAATTTCAAAGGAGGACCGTCGTGGTGTTATAGATTTATGAAACGAAAAGGTCTGTCCGTCAGGAGATGGACAACTCTGTGTCAGCAACTCTTTCCCGACTACGAGGAACAAGTCACACATTTTCACAAATTCGTCAAAAAAAGATAGCAAAGAATTCAATTGGACCAGACGACATCATAAATATGGATGAGGTACCTCTCACATTCGACCTGCCCCTCAGCAGGACCGTCAACAAGAAAGGAGAATCATCTGTCACGCTGAAAACAACCAGACACGAGAGAACTCATTTCACATGTGTTTTGGGCTGCATTGCATCTGGATTGAAGCTTCCACCAATGGTAATTTTTAAGAGGATTACCGTATTTTCCGCACTATGAGGCGCACCGGGTTATAGGGCGCACCCCGAAAAAATAGTTTTTGGTCCTATATTTGACATACATAAGACGCACCGGATTATAAGGCGCTACAATGGGAACGTCGACAAAACAGTCAGATAGTTCAGTCAAACTTATTACCCCCTTAACATTCCCTAAGCTTGCAAAGACGCAAATACGTGTCGAGAACACGTGCGGATGCGGTGTCCGTACGATGTCACTCAAATGCATCGTTCCATCATTCGGAAGGTTAAAGCCTTGGGATTCAAGAAATGCCAACCATTCCTTAGTTTCTATTTTCTTTTTCGCTCGCAACTTTACTGTGCATATGACAACAAACACTTGGAATTGAGTTTAATTTAAAAATAAACACTCCATTCCATCCATTATCTGCACCGCTTATCACAGAAACATCGAGTTTAGTCTGAAACAAGATACAGGGAAAATATATAGTGAGAGTAGCTCACCGAAGTCGTTGTGTTCAATAATAATGTCCTCTTATATCCGTGAGTTTAGTAAATCCAGGAGAATAAAATATTTGCAAATACAGAAAAGTAAAAAATGCTTTCTGTATGCCGTCAACCACGTGCTATACACATTCATCTTTTTCGGCCAATTGCAGGCTTTGTTTTGCCGCTTCAACCTATGCCAGCCTGTAAATGATAAAAAGGATCCGCCCCTTGACCTCCGAATAACTTTAGCCAATAGTGATCGATTCAAATGATGATTGACACATTGGTTAGCCAATGAAACGCCGGTAAATAAATCCCAGCATACACCGCGGACTTGGCGTTCGGGGGAAAATCTAGTCGGCGGCTGCAAGTTAGTTGGAAGACTTTGCGACTTAATATTGATCCATAAATAAGGCGCACTGTATTATAAGGCGCATGGTCAGCTTTTGAAAAAAATAAAGGCCTTTAGGTGCGCCTTATAGTGCGGAAAATATGGTACTTTGCCGAAAGAAAACTTTCCAAAATACATTGTTGTGAAAGTTAAGGCGAAAGGGCGGATCGTAGAAAGCCTAATGAAAGAATGGTTGACCGTGTGTTATGGCAAGCGACCGGGAGGATTTTTTCATGGAAAAAAAAGCATTACTCGTTTTGGACAGCATGAGGATACATTGCGAGCGTGATCCTACTAGCGTGTTGGTACCTTTCAAAGGCACAGTTTGGGATGAAAGTTATATTATTATTATTAAAGCTTTGAAAACCCTCTTGGTGTACCGTCTTTCTTTGTAAATATGTGTAACCATGTATAATATGTATTTGCAATTGTATATTTTTGTAATATATTTATTTTAGAAACTTATTCTGATATTTTTTGCACGAGCAAATGAGAAAGAAGGGGCGGGGCAAATGCGGGCTGACAGAGTGGAGTAAAGGTGAGACGTGTTTGTGGACGCGGCCGACAATAGTGGATATATATTTTTCCCACCCTTACCTTTGGAAATATACACTTTTTTCCTTGGGTTACTTTCAACGGGCACCCGGACTCTGCAGGTCTGCATCAAACCTTAAGTACTGGTATCATTTTCCGTTCGTATTGCCGGCTGTGATTTTTGGACTGTGTCGAATGCAGATGGAATAAGAGCTTGCTCTGTCCACTCCACGCATCGGCCCGGTATTGCAGTACCTCCGGGAACGGTGCATTCGCAATGATCGCAACAAGGCTTTAGGGCTAGGACCTTAGCTTAGCCTTTTGGCTGAGAGTAAGTGTCCCGGCTCCTAGGCTTTGTAGCATATAATGAACTGACCGATAACGAATAATGGATAATGAATAACGAAGATAGATCAATAACCCTTAAAAACCCCAAAACCCCAATTTTGTGTTTGTGTTGCATTTTTTCAATGTGGGCGTGTGCGGCTAATATACAGGTGCGGCTTGTGTATGTACAAATCGGTTTTGCTCCCGAAATGTGGTGGGTGCGGCTTATAATCAGGTGCGTTCTATAGTCCGGAGTTTACGGTACTGTTAAAATGTGAACAAAAAGCTCTAATACAGCTAGTTTTTTTGGGAGTCATTCTACTTTTCTATATAAAAATACAATGTAAATAGTGAAACATAAAAATAGGCTCCAGAAGTGTTTCCAAAAATCGGAAGAGTGTGGCCCGACCCACTTATTTTTTTTAGACACTAACCAACAAGTCCACATTTTTCTTGCCAAGCTTCAATTAACATGGAAAATAGATAAAGCGTTTCTTGCTACTTATATATATATATATATATATATATATATATATATATATATATATATATATATATATATATATATATATATATATATATATATATATATATATATATATATACTGTATATATATATATATATATATATATATATATTTATATATAAATATATATACATATATATTTTGATATATATATATATATATATATATATATATATATATATATATATATATATATATATATATATATATATATATATATATATATATATATATATATATATATATATATATATATATATATATATATATATATATATAACAAATCAGCAATTTTACATGAAAACTCCTTAAATGAAGTTCAGTGGCTTCGATGAAAGTTTAGCAGTGCCTTAGTGTGTGTGCACGTGCAATGTGTGTTTCCTAATCATGTGTGTCCGTGTGGCTCGGTTGTGTCCTGTTCTGCTTTAGTGTGAAATCACATTAGCGCTAGCTGTTAGCCACCCTCCGATAAGGCCGTTTGGGTGATCCGGAGGATTGTCTGATCTCTTTTCTGGCTGGAGTCAGCAGCTCGATACCTTGTACTTAAATAGCGCCTTCTCTATATATCCATGTCTTTGGAGTGGGTTTCATTTGTTTTCATTTAAGATGGATGCAGCCGCTTTGACACGCTCAAAATCAGCAGGATAAATAATAAATGTGGACCTAATGCTAACTTGTGAATCATACTCATGTTCATTGAAAGAAAAAAAAAACACACACACATACTCTTTAGCCCAGGACACGGGTGGGCAAAGTATGGTCAATCAGGCTTTTTTAACATGGCCTGCCCAACGAAAAAGTTAAAAAATATATGAATATTATATATGATGGTAAAATAAATTAGTAAAACTTATAAGAAAACATGTATTCTGGTGCCACAATTGGCCCTTATGTCCCATTTGTATCCCCTCCCCTTTTCTTTTATTGAGCAATCATATATACTTCACCCAAGGCCAATATTCAAATAACTATTTTTTTTCTGTATTGGTTTTTAATTTTAATCACATAATGTTTACACTTTTTGGCTGGGCTGGGTAAAGGAAGGCAAGAACCAAGCCAGGGGTGCTCACAATAAGGATGGTAACTAATTAAAAAGAAAAACGGAACAAAGTAACAAACAGACAAAGGGTCACAAATCAAGTAACATGTCTAAAAAAGTAAAACATCTCAAAATCCAAACCTGAAACAAAAAAACAAACTGTAAATGAAAATGCAAGGAACAAAGTAACAAACAAACAAGGGGGTCATAAAACAAATCCGTTGTCCGAACAAAATCAAACCTGACATTCTCCAAACCAGAAACAAAGATTTGAACGGAAATGCAATGAGCAGACGCAGTGTTATGTCTTAACAGTCACTATAAAATATTTGGAAACTTAGGGACAGGTGTGTGCATATGGGGCTCAGCTGAGTCTTCCTCCACACCTGGTCTAGACACGTGGTGCATTATTCTCCACAAGATGTGCTGCATCCAACTTAGTCATTTTCATATAAAGCTAATATAAATACATACAGCGTGTGTTGCATTCATTACAAGGCTTATCCAAGGCTTTTTATTTTTTGTGACTCCCGACATTTTTGGGGGGGCTCCAATATGGCTCTTTCAACATTTTGAATTGTTGACCACTGGGTTAAGCAATCAGTTTTGATAGTTGGACTGATGGGCTACAAAATGTGTTTTGTCAATGGAATGTCTCAATCAAGATAGAAAAACTACACTGTTTGCTCGTTTGTGTGTGTTTGTGTGAAAGAGTGTGTTCAGATCTGTGAGAGAATTATCCTAACCAGCCAACCCGGTTGCATACAAACAATCTGTAATCTAAGCTAGAAGACCAGACAATTCTGACAGTTGCTTTGCTTCCTTCCTCCCATGACGGAGGAAGTTTAATTTTACAAACAAGATGGAGTTGTCCTTTTTCCCGCCTCTTGTTGTGAATACCTCGCACTCTTCACCTCCACCCTGCATTAGAAAGGCAAAGTGAGCGATGCTTACTTGTTTGTTACGACGGATTAGCTCATTGATTTGTCATAGTGGTGCACTGATGGAGAAGATGAGCAGGAGGAGGAGAAGGAAGGAACTTCACAGAAATCTAACAAGAAGCGGGAAATAGAAAGAAAATGAGAGGAGGGAGAGGCTTAGGAGGGCGTTGTAGAGGGAGGGAACCCTGGCAAAAATGCTAAATATAGAACGCACGGACACAAGTGCATGGACAGGTGAGAAGATGTGCTCAGGAATGAGACATCACGAGCTTAGTCGCGCGGCACATCTGAGAGCAATTGTGAAAATATCTCACATCGTTTCTCAGCGTTTAGAGCTGGGGTCTCAAACTTAATTGAGCTAGGATCCGGATGAGGTTGCAGCAAATGGGGTTTTCCACAAAACGGCATTGATGAAAACATTCCAATGTTCTTAAAAGGACGGTGTTTTACATTTGTCCACAAGATGTCACTGTAATGTGAAGTGCAATCAAAAATGAGTGGAAAGAAGACTACATACTACAGAAAATTAAAATGAGCAAAAAGAAACCTGGCAGCACGTCGGCGCAGTGGTTAGCGCGTGTGCGGCACAGTTCTGAGGTCGTGGAAACCTCCTGAGTGGGTTCAAATCCAGCTCCCGGCCTTACTGTGCGGAGTTTGTATGTTTTCCCCGTGCTTGCGTGGGTTTCCTCCGGGCATTCCGGTTTTCTCCCACATTCCAAAAACATGCATTTCAGGTGAATTGGCCGGTCCAAATTGTCCCTAGGTGTGACTGAGCGAGTGAGTTCTCTGTCCCCGTGTGCCCTGCGATTGGCTGGCAACCAGTCCAGGGTGTCAACTGCCCACTGCCCGATGATTGCTGGGATGGGCTCCAGCATCCCCGTGACCCTACTGAGGATAAGCGCTGCAGCTGATGAGATGAGATGAGATGAAAAAGAAACCTTTTTCCAACAATTTTTATCCAATTTCTCTTTAACAAAGAAAAAAAACGAAGGGAAAGAGATTTGTTTTAAAGAATAGAAATAGGGAAGAAGAAATCAGAAAAAAAGAGGCAAAAAAAACAACAACAACAAAGGCCTAAAAAGAAAAGTAGGGGAAAAGAAAGCAAAAAGGGATGCTGGAGAAAAAGAAAGAAATAAGGAAAGAAAAAAAGAAAGGAATTAAAGAGAAAAAAATGCAATTTTTTCTTTTCATTTTTCTGTTTTTCTGTTTTTAATTGGTTTCATTTTTCTTTTTCTATTTTTTGTGTAACTTTTTAGTTCATTTTTCTTCTTTTTTTCCTTTTTATTACTTGTTTCTGTTCTGTTTTGATTTTATTATTTACCATAAATTCCGGACTGTAGAGTGCACCTGACTAAAAGCCGCACCCACCACTTTTTGAGTGATCTGGCACTTTTGTACTTATACAAGCCGCACTCATGCACAAGCCGCGGGTGCCCGCAGCTTGCGACGCAGTCAGAAGTTTAATCCAGGCCATGCTATAAGTTTCATAATTATAGGGGTTTGGGGTTTTTAAGGGTTATTGTTCTATCTTCGTTATTCATTATCCATTATCTGTATCGGTCAGTTCATAATATGCTACAATGCCTAGAAACCGGGACACTTACTCTCAGCCATAAGGCCAAGCTAAGGTCCTAGCCCTAAAGCCTTGCTGCAATCATTGCGAATGCACCGTTCCCGGAGGTACTGCAATACCGGGCCGGTGCGTGGAGTGGACAGAGCAAGCTGTGGTCCCACATTTACACCTACCACAATGTAGCAACATAAGATGCCCTGACATGAAAAACCTACAGGGAGTAATCAACACCATAGAGAAGATCATCGGCTTCTCTCTGCTCAGTCTAAGATACATAGCTGGCTTGCGATACCGTGACAAAGCCATCAACATTATAAATGAATCTTCCAACCATGGTCACCACCTATTTGTTGCTCTCAGGTACATGTTACTCTCCCCTCAACCAGTGCTTCTCAATTATTTTCTGTTACACCCCTCTTTTCAAGTCATCACATAATACTAGTAGGGACAAAACAACAATTGCTCGATATCGGTGGTAACACGTCACCTTGGTCCAAGCAGAATCTACACTTTTCGGAGCATTTTTGCTGGAAAAAAACAAAACAAAACACAAGTGTCCTATCAGCGTGACAGCTTGATGTGTTTGGGTTTGCTTGGTGCTGTCCGCTGCCAACATTTTTAACTGGCACACCGCACTTAACCCGTCTCCCTCCGTGGTCGCAGTAAAGTGCTGCGGACACTTTCTCAAACTTCCTCGTCCTAGCTTTTGGGGGGGAGACTTTTGTTTGACTCTTCACCCCGTCTCTCTTCGACCTGTCTCCACATCAGTGTCCATTTTTTTTCATGGGGTCACTTAAGGGTCTGCTCCACTTTGTGTCTACACTCACGACTCAAAGCTTTAACTCTTTGCTATATGAACTGCAGGGAGGCAAAATATAAATAATCAGGGTTGGGTAGGGTTACTTTAACTTGATTACTTTCAATTACTTTTGGATTACTCCAATACCAAATATGCTAATAAAAGACAAAATAAACTAAATATGAATACAATTACTAAATTTTGTGCTGGCTTGGGGAGTAACGGAAAACATGGAACGGCAAAAATGATGTTGGCAAGCTGTTTGGATTTATTTTCATTTTGTTTCTGTCGCATTTTATGTTTTACCGGAGATCAAAGAGATCAAAGCCAGGAGAGAACGCTTACCACGTGTTGTGAGTCATAATTGTATTCATATTTAGTTTTTTTGTCTTTTATTAGCATATTTGGTATTGGAGTAATCCAAAAGTAATTGAAAGTAATCAAGTTAAAGTAACCCTACCCAACCCTGTAAATAATACAGGAAATTCTCCCTTGAATTCGAACACTGTGTCCCCCTTGACGGAGCCTACAAAGCACAATAAAGAATACAAACCATGGATAGTCAAAGTGACCAAACAACACCATTTGTTTCCATCATATATCTGCAGAAAATGGCTTCATGATGCGAAATGCAACTCGGGACAGCAAGATATTTGGTTTTAGCCCTTATGGTTTGGGAGAAAAATGTGTTCTAACATTTCTTTTTAGCTTTTTTAACTCATGGTGAGGGATTTTTTAACAGTTTTAGTAT
This sequence comes from Urocampus carinirostris, assembly GCF_059441175.1. Taxonomy (NCBI): domain Eukaryota; kingdom Metazoa; phylum Chordata; class Actinopteri; order Syngnathiformes; family Syngnathidae; genus Urocampus; species Urocampus carinirostris. The sequence continues at coordinate 946,152 of NC_142361.1, read as the reverse complement.
CAAGGCTACACTCTGCAAAACAGCTCAAAGATAGAAAATGTGAAGTATTTCCAGCATATGCTGAAACAAGGTTCAGGACATGGAATGCATTTCAGAACACCAAGGTTTTTGGCTCTAGCCCTTACGGTTCGGTAGAAAAATGCATTCTTACATGATTGTATTTGAGCATTTGACTTTTTTACAGTTTCAGCATCAAAGATACATAATACAAATACAATAAATTGTTCTTTTTTTTAATTAAGCTTTTTTTATCACTAGAATACGCTAAACAATTCACACTGCCCCTTTTAAATGCGCTTCTATTGGACATTTCTGCCTGACAGCCCCCTACTTGCATAGCAATTTGCCACCGTTTGCAGCTGTGGCTGCCGTTCGCCATGTGGTTTAGAGCGCCTCCCTGCTCTCCAATAGGCAGTAATTACGGGCTTAAAGAGGTTTAGTGGTCCAGCAAACTACATAATCACCCCTTGAATTAGCCCCGGCTCATCAGGCGCAGTCTGACCAGGGGTCTGCCGGCGCGTTGTAAAGAGGCGGCAGGTGTGGCCAAATATTCAGCCCACCTCTCACTAAGCTGGGGGCCTGTATCATTTGGCTCTGGAGTTCCAGAGTCAAATGGATGGAGGGCCAAATAAAATAATTAGATAAAGCCAAGGGCAAGAATCATCAAATGTTAAATTAAAAAACAAACATTGTCTAGGGCAGCCATGCCCAAAGTCTGGTTTTTGGGCCTGTTACAGCCTGTGATCAAATTTTTACTGGCTCGCGGCCTCTGTCATAAATTGTAGAGTAGCCCACCAAAAATTTTGACCGCAGTACAAAATAAAAATAAAAAAAATTAAAAAGTTAAAAAAAAAACACCAGATGATGGCAGTAGCCATTCAGCCCACTGCCTCTTGGCTTTCTGTGAGAATTTTAGCCTGCCCCATTTTCAACATTGTTACTGTAAATAAAAAAAGAAAGTTGACTGTGAGGATTGCTAATTCCAGGACAAGTACCCTACCAGCTCGGTAGCCTGGATGGTAGGGCGCCCGCTCTGAGGCTGGGAGGTCGCTGGTTCAAGCCTCGGCCGAGTCATACCTAAGACTTACAACATTGGTACTCATTGCCTCCCTGCTTGGCGCTCAGCATTAAGGGTTGGAATTGGGGGGTTTGGTCACCTAATGACTAAAATGGCTGCGCCCTGTTTGGCTGCGGCTGCATCGGCTCGCTACAGTTTAACTGTACGGTCAGGTGCATCGACATTTTGTTCTGTGGGGATGGTTACAAAGAATGACAATAAAAGGAAATTCTATTCTATTCTATTCTATTCAAGTGGGACATGGCACAATCCTCCCTCCGTAGCAAATCTCTCAATGCATTTCTCCATCGTGCTTTTTCATCCAATAGAGAGGGGAAAAACGCATCATGGGCAAACCCCGGTCTCGTCAGGCCTCCTTGCCAAGGAGTCAAAGCCGTGGATCCTGGCCTTCTTTGGCCCATGGTCCCAGGGGGCAAAGGTTGGGAAGCCCCCCCTTCAGGCTTTCTGTCCAGAAAGAAAGAGTAGCATGAAGCAAAGAGAGAGTGATAATAGTCTGCTCCTCTCTCTTAAATGCTGTTGATGTCATCCGTCACCGGGGGCGTGTCCAGTGACAAGTTTGGAGTTTCTGTGAAGGCTTTTCAAAATAAAGTTGTCCAATTAAAGGATTGAGGCAAAATTGCATTCGGACACGCTATTAAATACATATTCGGAATGAAACATGACACATATACAGATCATTAATCTTCTCAATACAAATGGACACTTTAAGGTTACAAATTTTTATTGTACAGCTGAACAGACTAGTCACTTCTTGTGAATTTGTAGCAGGTTCGTACCTTACAAATGTTAGGACCCAGAATGGAATCTCTGACTCAATTGCGTTCGTTTTAAAGGAATCTTTATTGGATAGCTGACAGAGCTGGCTTTGGGAGCCGATGGTTGTCGGTCGCTAGCAGCGTTGGACGGAACGGCAGTTCCGTGACAGGTAAGCAGAATCAATACGTCTTAGCGGGCAGGTCGATGGCCAGGGCAGGAGAGTAGATCGTAACGCAGGGCAGAAACAAGTCGGAACCGAAGGCAGGAATCAAAACAGGAGAGTAGTCTTTGGTACTTGGTAATCTGGCGAAACACACAGGAACACAGAAGTACGCTCTCACGACCACCGCGCCAAACAACTGCCACAGGTGTCTTCCCTTCGGCAATCATGACAACAAAGGATTAATTCAAATTCATTCAAAAATCTGAATTTTGACCCCAGTCGGACTATTTCCTGTATTTAAAGGTAACCAAAGACATAAAACTATGCTTAAGTAGAGAAACCATGTGTTTTTACTTTGTTACTTGTTACTACTGTGAATCAGAATTTTACACAACACGAAATGTGTATGAGACAAATGCTGCTGATGATCATCAATTAGCTGAGATGAGCTACGCTTTCCACGTGCGGCTAACACCATTTATTTTCCAAAAGGCTGCAGCATTGAGGGAATTCCCTAAACTAACAAGTTTTTTTTTTGCGAGGAAAAGTGCTCATTAATGCGTGAAAACATCTGTTTCCCTTTTTATCTCGAGGAGATACGGAGTGACACTCAATGTCAAAGTGCCAATTGCTGAATAATTCATGTTACAAGCTAGAAGACATTGAAGCTCGTGTTGTTTCTATTTCATGGAGGGTTTTTGGGTTATTCTGCATTAAAGCAAGCCCCAACATGAAATTAGGTTTGCTGGCTTTTTTTTTCACTCTTGCTTTCTCTCTTTAATCTTTCCAGTTTCTTGCTGGGCTTGGTCACCCTCAATGAACTCAATGAGCTTGTTGCCAAATGTTGGCAACTGCATTTTTACTGAAAGCAATAGTTCAATGTACTGTATTTGTATTAAGTTACTTAATATCAGGGGTTAAATTATTGATTTAATTGTTTTGCATCTATTGATACAGTCTCAAAACCTTGGGCAATACATGAGTGAAAATGATAATGTAGGCCTATTTTATTTGTTTCATATTGCAGCTGCCGTTTTCAAAAGGACGTATTTCTTTTTTTTTTGCACTTTTTGCATGTTTCACTCATGCAAAAGTAAAAAATAAAAAGCGACAAAGAAAAGCAGCGACCATATGGATTTATGGATAAACAAAAATCCAGACATTTACAATTTGATGTTGTTTTATTTTTCTGTCTATACATGATGAGTTTAAAATGTAGTAGATGCTCAAAATAGGGACATAAGTCATCAAGAACTTGCAAGAAGAACAGGGGAGAAAACTAAAACCTCACAAAAAAAAGCCAGCCTGTCCTTAAGGCATTCCCCTGAGGGCTTTCTTTTAATTAAACATCTTAATTTGTAAAAACTGATTCTCCTTAAAGAGTGTGGAAAATCAAAGAACAGCAACATAATTGGCCAATAATGACATTGATGTAAACAGTTTGCAATAATCAAAGCAACTGACAACAGTACGCAATAATAGTCAAAATAATGAACTGACATCCTATGCCAGGGGTGGCTAATGCGCAGCTCTTGCCCAATCAGAATGGGGCTCTTTGCCTCATCATATTTTCTATATATTGTGTCTGTTTGCCTCGTTTCTTTAGATCCCCCCCCCCCCTCTTAAACACATTTGAATCCATCAGAGTTAATAACAAATAATAAATAATATTTTATCAGGAAACCAGAACAGACCAGTGGACCCCAGAGCATTCGTTTAAGTCTTTTATTAAGGAAGCGTTCAGGACATGCGTGATGGCCGTCAGACGTCAGCAGCGGCGCCAGGGACATAACTTCGGAACGAGTCCAGAATCGTAGTGCGGAAGTCAGGTCGTGTTTACCCGGGCTGGAGAGGAGATCGAAGCGTGGGACGGAAACAGGTCGGATCTGAGGCAGGCAGAAACGGATATGCAGAGTTCTTAAATGAACGGGATATCAGGAGAAACACATAGAGTTACAAATGTACACTCTGACACTGGTCTCTGGACGCAGCGCGCTTAAGAGAGAAGTGCCAGCCAATCAGAAGGCACCCACCCAGGCGCCACATGATTGCTCCAGGTGATCTGAGTTAGTAATCATGACATATTTTGAAATTAATTTGGCAGATTTGTTGTTTTGATGCTGCTCCGGACACATAACTGACTGCCAATCATCTGCGTAGGTTACGTCTAATGCCAGTGTAGTGCCTAAATCCGACTCCCCTGCAAAATCAATCCCACCTCGCGTGAACGCGCATTCTGCTGAGCTTCCGACAATAGCGATCGTATTCTATATAATAAGTTTAATAAACGTGTTATATAGACTACGATCGCTTAATTGTTTTAAATAGCTCACTTTATTGTTTTAATGAACTTATTATATAGAATACGATCGCTTTTGTCGGAAGCGCAGCAGACTACTTCAATTATGCGAGGGGGGGAAGATTTTGAAAGGGGAGTCGCATTTAGGCACTACACCGGGAAATTAAGTAAACATTTCATTAGAGTGCAGACTGTTACCCTCATGGTCAAAATGGCAAAATGCAAAGTGAAATGGAAATAGTGTTATGCGTTATGTTATGTGTGTTATTGGATATAATATGTTTTTAATTGTGTGTTTGTGTGTGTCTGTCTGTCAATCCAGGTCATTGTGTGATGTGGCTCTTTGACTCTCACAGTTAAAAATTTCGGCTCTTTGTGTCAAACGTGTGTCCAATACTAAAAACGTAATTAAGTTCTCAGTAAATTATTTGTAATAATACTATGATTTGGAAGACACCAAATGGAGTATGGGTATGTCAGAAGATTTTTTTATTTTCATTTTATTTTACTTTAAATCAAATTTGATTAAACAAATCTTCAGAAATAACACAATTACATGAGGAAAACAGCAAGTGAACAAACACGTTGTCAGCTATTTTAATGTTGGGGACACTGGTGATAAGAAAGGCACCAAATAAACATATTTTCATCAGTAGTATTTTCTTAAACTATTTTATACATATCATTATATTTTTAACATTTTGTTTTGGTTGGACAAATGAAAAAACATGTGGCCCAAGGGCCGTAGTTTGCTCAATTTTGCTTTAGATTTTGTGCAAATAGACAACAACCGGAAGGAAGCTAGTTCTAGGAGTGAGTGTGCACAGCCTGTTTTAGAAAGTCTGCATTTGCTCAGAATGTTGCCATAACATGATAACAATATCCTCACCTCCCTAAATATTTAAGCCATGGCCGAACAAGGAAACTAAAAATAACTGTTTTTCACTTTATGACTTTTGTTGACTAATAAATGACTTATTCTTATGAACATACATGCTATGGTGTGTGGTTAATATTCATGTTATACATTATACTGTTATCGGACCAATTAGGCAATCAACCCTGCAAATAAACACTTAGATATTGTTTATGTTTGTTCACACTAGGTGAGTACGAATACAGAAATTCTGCTCACCTTACAACGCAATGATGCCATATGGCATCATTAAAAAAAACTAGTAAAAACCCAATTTCTTTAAAAAAAAATCGATTTCATTTCTGCGTCAGAGGTCAAGTACAAGAATATCCGAAAGGTCAAAAAAATGTGCAAATGATTCTTTTTATCAGGGCTTTACAGGGTGAAATTGAGTTTAATATAAAAATAGACACTCCATTCCATCCATTATCTGCACCGCTTATCACAGAAACATCGAGTTCAGTGTGAAACAAGATACAGGGATAACATATATAGCCGAAGTAGCTCACCGAAGTTGTTGTTTTCATAATGATGTGCAGCCGTGGTCCTCTTATATCTGCTGGTGTAGTAAATCCAGGAGAATAAAATATTTACAAATGCAGAATGGTAAAACATGTTTGCTCTATGCCGTAGACAACCAAACATGCTATTCACATTCATCTTTTTCGGCCAATTGCAGGCTTTGTTTTGCCGTTTAAGCCTATGGCAACCTGTAAATGATAAAAAGGATCCGCCCCTTGACCTCCGAATAACTTTAGCCAATAGTGATCGATTCAACTGATGATTGACATGTCTTTTTTGGCCAATTGCAGGCTTTGTTTTGCCGTTCAAGCCAATGCCAGCCTGTAAATGATAAAAAGGATCCTCCCCTTGACCTCCGAATAACTTTAGCCAATAGTGATCCATTCAAATGATGATTGACACATTGGTTAGCCAATGAAACGCCGGTAAATAAATCCCAGCAATACACCGCGGACTACTTGGCGTTCGGGGGAAAATCTAGTCGGCGGCTGCAAGTTAGTTGCAAGACTTTGCGAATTAATATTGACCCATAAATAAGGCGCACTGTATTATAAGGCGCATGGTCAGCTTTTGAAAAAAATAAAGGCTTTTAAGTTCGCCTTATAGTGCGGAAAATACGGCACTTGTAAGGTAGCCATCAGCAGTATGCTATCTCTTGTCATCGTAACACCTTTTTTATTCTTTAGGGCCATCCCACAGTAAAAGGGCCCATGCAATGTGAGAGGCAAAGCGCAATAGAAGAGTTAGCATTAGCTTGAAAATCATTAGCGGGCGGCAAAAGTACACTGAAGTACAGATTTTACAGTTGTCTAACTCGTTCAGTGCCAGACCTCTCTGTCGAATGGAAAGTAACGGTGCCAGCCAACTTTTACCAATTTGACACTTTTTGAAGGCCTACAGAAAATTCAGCTCTGTAGCCCTACAGGCACAGGATCAGAGGTGGGTAGAATAGCCAAACATTTTACTCAAGTAAAAGTACTGTTATATCAGAATAATATGACTCGAATGAAAGTAAAAAGTGGTCATCAAAATAATTACTTTTGTAAAAGTAAAAAAGTACTTGGTGGAAAAAATGAATCAAGTACTGAGTAACTGTACCAAAGTCTTATTTACCCTCCAATCAGAATATCAAATCACCAAAGTCCATCCAATCAACAATAAATAACATTTAATTTAGAAACAGATTAGAATAATCAAGGTGAATTCAAGTACTTTAAAAAACAATACAAAAAATAAAAGCTAACACCAAAGAAATGAATTATGCACAAGTACCACATTTAAAGCCCCAGTGTACAGAATCCCTGGAAGAAAAGAAATGTAATTTCCGAACAAACCGGGTAATAGTGCCCATTCGTTCAAAAACGACGCATCACTAAATCAGACTGGAGTGAAGTGTAAACCAACCCCTGCTCTGGATAAACTAAGGGGTTCCAGTTGTAGTGCAGCTTTTATATTTTATTGTTTCGCTCCTATAAAAAGTAAGTTTGAACTCACACTGCTGTAAACTGTAGTGGGGCGTATTCTCTTTATATACTGGACCAAACCATCCATGCATATGGCGCTATGTTAGTTATGCGCACAATAGACTCAACACCTTGCTTATCAGATCTGGAACACTTCAGATGATAGTTGCATAAGGATAATTTTATCTCAGAACCATATGTACGAATGAAAAGAGCCATATATAGCTCGTGAGCCATAGGTTCCCGACCCGCTGTGCTAGTACCGTATTTTCCGCACTATAGGGCGCACCGGGTTATAGGGCGCAACCCCCAAAAAATAGCTTATGGTCCTATACCTTCCATACATAAGGCGCACCGGATTATAAGGCGCTGGGAACGTGCACAAAACAGTCAGATAGTTCAGTCCAACTTATTACCCCCTTAACATTCCGAAAGCTTGCAAAGAAGCAAATACGTGTCGTAGACACGTGCAAATACAGTGTCTGTACGATGTCACTCAAATGCATCGTTCCAAATATCATTCGGAAGGTTAAAGTCTTGGGATTCAAGAAATGCCAACCATTCCTTAGTTTCTATTTTCTTTTTCGCTCGCAACTTTACCGTGCATATGACAGTAAACACTTGGAATTGAGTTTGATTTCAAAATAGAACACATCGAGATCAGTCTGAAACAAGATACTGGGAAAATATATAGCAGGAGTAGCTCACCAAAGTCGTTGTGTTCAATAATAATGTGCAACCATGGTCCTCTTATATCCGTGAGTGTAGTAAATCCAGGAGAGTAAAATATTTACAAATACAGTACAGAATAGTAAAATACTGTTATCTCTAAAGCGTAGTTCTACCCAACATGCTATTCACAGTCATCTTTTTCAGCCAATTGCAGGCTTTGTTTTGTCCCTTTAGCCTATGCGAGCCTATAAATGATAAAAAGGATCCGCCCCCTTTACCTCCGAATAACTTTAGCTAATAGTGATCGATTCAAATGATGATTGACACATTGGTTAGCCAATGAAACGCCGGTATATAAATCCCAGCATACACCGCGGACTACTTCGCGTTCGGGGGAAAATCTAGTCGGCGGCTGCTTGAGACTTGAGAAGACTTTGCGACTTGATATTGATCCATATATAAGGTGCACTGTATTATAAGGCGCATGGTCAGCTTTTGAAAAAAATTACTTTTAGGTGCGCCTTATAGTGCGGAAAATACGGTAATTGCTTCGGAGACTTTGTTAAGGCCTTGGCGGTGGTCTGCACCTTTCCCCATTGTATTTTGATTCAGCAGAGGCTCCCTTGCTTATATTAACAGGTGAAACAGCACATTCAGAATGATAAGACGAGGAAAAACATAACCTGCTCTCGCCTCCCTCCTGGCAAGCCACATGCTCAAAGCGAGCCGGCTGCGAGTTCACATGAAAGCATTTGTATATTTGGAGAAAACGTATCATTAAGATAGAGTGGAGCAAAGAGGAGGGGAGGAAGATAAGGAGGAGGAGGAGGGTTATTAGGGGGGAGGATGCGCAGAAACTTTCCATCCGCTCCTTTCAAGACCACACTCCCCGTTTCGCGCTCTGGCTCTCTCTTGCATGCCATTTAGAGACTCACTATCACACACCATATTATAACTTTACTGTTGGGACGGGTTGGACTTCATTTGGTGCGCTACAAAAACGAGAGGAAAGCATTAAAAACAAACATGTGCTCGGCAATGTGCTCAGTATGTGTGGCTGAAAATTTTGTCCTTTACTGGTATTATTGTTATTTGTTATGCAAAGTCAATTGGATTTCGAAAGCCGTAGCACGTGGGGTCTCAGACGTGGTGCTCGCTGGCACCAGGGTGCCCCCTAAAGACGGTTAAAGGGCCTGCGGACCTGTTCTGATAATAGCTGACCAGTGCTGGGTCATTGTGGTTTTCTAATAAAGTTACTTTTTATCGGTTGGCTGAATCTCTTTAACCCTATTTTTTTTAATTATATTGCTGGTAATAACATAGTAATACCATGATACATTTTTATTCTAGGAAGTCAAATAAATAATTACCAGTTCATGGGCTTCATGGAGAAAAACATCTCTACAAGTGTGTATAACTAAAAGAATATTATTAGAATACATTCATTTATCGAACAGATACTTTTAAAAATCTTTTTATTGATTTATTTCACAGGAACAGCAAACTCAATTCGAACTTACGAGTTTTATAAGGTAAATGAGCAAAAATGTGCCTTTTTTTTTAGATAGCTATCTGGCTACCTTTTTAGCTATTTAGCAAGCTAACTAGCTAGCGTTTACATATTTTTTGCTAGTTATCAAGCTACATTTCTGCCTTATTTTTTTAGCTTTTTACCGGACTATTTAGTTGGGATTTACTACTATACCTATCCCCTTTATGATTCCTCACCTCTTTACCTTTCTAGCTAACTATCAAGTTAAGTTTTAAGCTATTTAGCAAGTGATCTAGCTAGCTTTTTACATTTCTGTGCATGCTATCCAGCTAACATTATCATTTGTGCCTGTTACTAAGCTTAATTTTGTGATCCTTTCCAGCTAGCTATCTAGCTTTTTTAACTTTTTATCTGGCTATTTAGTTGGCTTTTTACTCTCTAACCAGCTCTCTAGCTATGTTTTAGTTTACCTTTCTCGCTTACTACCAAGGTACTTTTTAACTATTTAGCAAGCCATCTAGCTAAATTGCTATTTAAGAAAGGCATATCAAAGTAGGTTCCCTTTGCACTAATTAGTAACAAAAGTAGTTCTTATCTTGAAAAAGGTTAGAGACCTCTGCCATAAAAGGTAGACAGCTATTGACTAACAAGTTAAGGTTATAGTCCGGATCAGGATGAACTCAAAAGTCAACAATTAGGCTCAATAAGTTAATTGACATCTATCTTTTTATCTCAGTGAGGCAGGCCTCCAAATTTCCACTTTAGTGGGGCAGATTCCCACGTCGGAAGATATAGTTGAGTGTCATCTGTGTAGCAATGGAAACTGATATTATACTTGTGAAGAATATCACCTAATGGAAGCATATAAATGCTTAAAAGAAAGGGGCCAAGTACTAAACCCCTGCGGAACACCACAGGTAACACCAAAGGGCTAAGATGTCATTTCACCATATTCAACACAACTATCTGAGACATAGGATCTGAAGCATAAGAAACATTGGCATTATGGGTGGTACAGTTGTGATGGTATAAGACACAATACTTCACATTGCGAGGGGATTGGGTAGTCATGTTTTATTGCTTTACTGTAAACTTTTGTTGTGAACAAAATATTTGTAGTTCAGTTGCTTATTTCTACTTGACCAGTGTTTTAGGTTATGAGCGTCATTTGTTTATTTTACACTGTAGTGTTAAACACACTTTATATTGTCGAACTGTTTGCTTTTGTTGTGTGAAAATATTTGAAGTACAGGAGCATATATCTACTTGAGCAGTTTTCTGACTCCAGATTGTGATATATTCTATAAAGTTAAACTCACTTTATATTGTTTTACACTAGACCTTTTTAGTGAAAAAAATACTTGCAGTGCATAAGGTCTAGTAAGTTTAGTTGACCAGTTGTCTCAGGTTGTGAGAGTTGGATTTAATTTATATTTATTTATATTGTTTACTGTTTATCTGTGTTGCACTTCAAGTGTATGATACTATGTTGCTGGTGAGGTGCAATAATTATTACAAGGTTCTATAACACAACTACATGTCTGTTCTTCTCTATTCAACTGATTCAAATACTGCTCAGAAAATGTTAAACTATTTGACATACAACAACTTATTTTTACCGGAAATAATTACTTTCTCTGGTAACGTGTTACTTTTATTATAGCGTAATTGATCTACTACCTTATTTACTTTTTGGAAGAAGTAGTAAGTAACTACAACTAATTACTCTTTTGATTTAAATAACACATAACCCGCTGACACAAGGTACCGCGACACTTCAGTGGACTCCATGCAGAAGCACAAACAATGGCATTTTATCACAGTGGTGCCATGGATCTACCCCACTTGTGGTACTTTAAGATTCATACTGACCAATTTTTGCTGTTGTCTGCTTTTCCGGGCAGAACGTTCTGTACCTGCCCTAAGAAAACCTTCATTCAATTAATTCTACGTAAAGGGATTTATTATATTGATGTATTTGCCTCAAGTTGAAGTTGCGCTTAATAAATAAAAACAGCGTAGTGCAGCCACTGGCAAGTGGACGCCATGACGAGTGATGTGCTGTTGTCAGTTCTGCGAACATGGAATGTCGTGTTTTATATTGACCGCATACTGTATATGCCTCTCTGTCATTTTCAGGGTTTGTACGTTGCTTCAAATCTTTGAAAATACTTAAATTTTAATGTTGCGTTTTTAAAGCCAGGAAAATGCTTGAATTTTGGGTGAAGTGCTTGAAAACGCTTGACACTGTTGCCATTGCCATGTTTCTTGCCAGTCTACCTCTAGAGATCACGCAATAAATGAAGAAAATCTAAAAAAAAAAATGGCGGGAAAATTACGGCGACACGCCTGCTCTGGTGGCTTGACATTATGGTGTTGTCATGTGAAGCATCACCGCCCCCTAATTGTCTCCTCCCCCAGGAGGACAGCTCTGTTTAGAATACCGGCTCTTTTTGCCAGGGTTACTTTAAAACAGCTCCTCAGATTTCATTGTATTTTTTTAAAATACTTTATTCCTTTTTAGTCTTCCGTTTTAATCTAAGTTATTACCTAAGACCGGCAGGAGGCCCCGGGGGAGACTCAGGTTACACTGGAGAGACTATGTCTCTAGGCTGGCCTGGGACTGCTTCGGGGTCCCGTCGGAATAACTGTAGGAGGTGGCTGGGGATAGGGATGTCTGGGCTTCCCTTTTAAGGCTGCTGCCCCCACGACCCGACCCCGGTTAAGCGGAAGACAATGGATGGATGGATGGATATCATCTAAGACCTATAGGGCCTTTTTTGTTTGTGAACAAGTGTGATGTAGCAGTTTTGCAAGCATTGTTTAGGCAGAATTCATGTCAGAAACAAAATATCGTAGATCATGAATAGGAAAAGCTTAAAATTGCACAAAGTATGTGTTAGTAGCAAGATGGCGACTTTATTTTAGTCTTCAAAGTCAACAACAACAACAACAACAACAAAAGAACGTACTTGAAAGTGTTTGAAAAGTGGTTGAATCTGTCTAATGTTCTAGTTATTATAACTCTAGCTGTCCATGAGTGTTTGAATACAGTCATGAAAACGTTGTGGACAGCGGTTTGGTTGGAGGCGACAATGGAATTATAATTCAGTGCATGGAATTAGCCAGCATGTATTTCCCCCTCCTTGTGCCTCCTCCTCCCTACAGCCTATCACATGGACAAGGGGAATGCTGGGAAGGGGGAAAAAAACAAGTGAGCCTCTCCTCTGCTGTCTGACGCCTTTCAAACAAAACACAGTCCTGTTCTTTCTGTGGCTTGAAAGAATAAAGACAAAATAGAAACACGCTGGCGCCACACCAATTTTACACGTCCGATTGTTGTTCTTTATGTAAGGGCTCATTCAGTGTGTGTCGGCATGTATTGTACATTGTAACATAAAGTTCACTTATTATCTGTCAATGGCGGGTAAAGACGTTAAGGATCTCTTATTTGAACTGTGATTATTCAGAATTGGTTAAACAGTTCCACTGTTTGTAGTAGGAACGCTTATATTGGAAGCGGTCAGACATGGGACCAAGTCACACATGTGCAAGTCTCAAGTAAGTCTCAAGTCTTCACCTTCAAGTCCCAAGTAAGTCCCAAGTATTTTTTTCTTGGGCAAGTCAAGTCACAAGTCAAGTCCCGAGTCTTAGATTGCCAAGTCCAAGTCAAGTCACAAGTCATAAAAACAGCGACTCGAGTCGACTCGAGTCCAAGTCACTAAGTCTCAAGTCCCCATGTCTGGAAGCGGTCACTTCATATATTGTAAAGCCCTTTCAATTTGGCCTTGTTAGACTTATGGTTTGATGTGATTCATGGATGAACATTTATCTAGGAACAAGCTATAACTTTGTTAATAGTAGAAATGGGCAAAACTGGGAATTTTGGTATTGTTTCGATCCAGGTAAATACATGGTAGTATCAATCGATACTAATCCACTCATCTACTCCGCTGTGGCTAAACTACAAGAAAGCACCCCGAGGGCATCCTGTCAATCTGTTAATAAACAACAAAGGAAACTGCTGGAAATGTGAATTCCCTTATGAGGATGAATCTATCTATCTATCTATCTATCTATCTATCTATCTATCTATCTATCTATCTATCTATCTATCTATCTATCTATCTATCTATCTATCTATCTATCTATCTATCTATCTATCTATCTATCTATCTATCTATCTATCTATCTATCTATCTATCTATCTATCTATCTATCTATCTATCTATCTATCTATCTATCTATCTATCTATCTATCTATCTATCTATCTATCTATCTATCTATCTATCTATCTATCTATCTATCTATCTATCTATCTATCTATCTATCTATCTATCTATCTATCTATCTATCTATCTATCTATCTATCTATCTATCCATCCATCTGATCTGCTACCGATACCTCTTGCTTGAAATTGTCATGATCAAGTCAATTCAAGTTTTTGTATAGCCCTTAATCACAAGAAGTATCAAAGAGCTACACAGATCACAGACTATTACAGAGTATAGACATTGAATAATTGAACTCTTACCCTTGAGTTAATTTATATTTACGATAAACACAGTACAAAGATTTTAGGCACTAAAAATTATTCTTTTATTTTAATGAAATCACTTCATTTAAAAGTTTACGGTATCCCAAAAAATAGTAGAGGACAACTTTACCATTGTACTTTTCTGTTTAGCTCTATCTATTTAGATTCTGATAAGAGTATGGGCATAGATTTGCCCTCTCTTCTACCTGGCAGGCAGGGTGTGGCAACATGCCAGGTAAGGAGAGGTGCTTAAAGTGGGCCTGTTAGTCACACACCCAGGCATAAACTTAGAGAGTGGTCGAGGTCACTGTGTCAGAGAGAGAAAATATGTGCTATCTACATAAACTTGCAACTATTTGCGAAAATTGGTGAAGGGGTATTGATTCAATCGTAGGACAATAGTCTCAACCCTAAGATAATATTATCAATCCGGTCTAAGTACTTGCTTAGTATCGATAATATCGATACACGATCAATCTGCCCCCCCATTGTTTACAAGTGCTTTGCCTTACATTTGGATACTTATATCATGATGTCACTATTGTTTGCAAACATGAAAATAGTACAGTATATTGGAAAAATATATTGCGTTTAGTTGAGTCTCAGCAATAGAAATTTCTTATACCATACTTTTTCCTATTTAAAACAGAGCTAAGTCTCTGATTTTTTTGGCTTGGCGGGAGCCTTTTTGTAGTCACACTCAAAGTATAATCCAAGTGCATTGACGTTGGGCATTGTCAAAGATTTATTTTAAAATGGCTAAATACTATTTTAAATTGATTATGGGTTTGTTTATAATCAACCATGATACTCAAATAGACAGTGTGTATCATTTAGCAAACCTTAGTGGCAAACAAATACTGTATTCACTGTAAAAAGAAAACAACATTGACATAAACAATAAGCAAAAATCATATAAAGAAGGGCATTTTTTAAAAAATACTTATATTTAAAGAAATGTGCTTGTATCTCTTTAATTTGTTTACACAACATGAATTTCACCTAGAGGTAGCTGACATAGTTGTCCACATCTTGTTTCTACGACTACTCAAAAACCTTGTGAAATGCTTGGCAAAAAAAAATCAGTCAAAAAAAAAGGGTGTGGTTTGGTCACTTTGACTTACTGTACTGTTTTATTCGTTTTTATGGTTTTCACGTCTCCTTCTCAGTTGCACCACACAATGCAGCACAATCTAGTGGAAAAACAACACAAACTGTCCCTGTAATGTGCATGCTGATACATATGCATGCTTTCAGGTATTGATTTTAATGAGTAAAAGGTCTGTGGTATATTTATTATGTTTTTAATATTTGATATCTGCAAAGGAGATTGCATAGGTTATTTAGTATTGCACAATTTTGTTTGTTGTTTTTGACTTGTATGCACACTATTGTCACTATCAGCCAAGCATGTTGCTGTTCTTTGATACTCACATCCTTCAGGATGAATATGCCTCTGTAACCTAGGTCATTTAATCAAAAGAAAGGGCTAAGAGGGGAGCCGTTTAGAACAGGTTGGAATTTCTTTCTGATGTTTGATTTTGCCCCGCTGTTCTCCTTCATGTTAAAAATCCATAGATGTCTTCTCTTTTTATTATCAGTGTCTACTAAACTTTGAACCTATCAGTCTATATTTTTACAACCGAATAGAATAGAATAGAATATACCTTTATTGTCATTGTTACAAAATGGGTTAATATATCGTGACAACGAAATTGGATGTCACTGTTATGTGTAGTGCAACCAAAATAGAGTCTAAGGAAGACTAGAAACTACGTTGACTGAAAGTGAGCAAAACACAGGCTTTTTCTTCCATTTTTTTACCTGGCCTTTCTCAAACAAAGAAAAAAAGAAGGGCTAACTATATTATATATATATATATATATATATATATATATATATATATATATATATATATATATATATATATATATATATATATATATATATATATATATATATATATATTATATATTATATATTATATATATATATATATATATATATATATATATATATATATATATATATATATATATATATATATATATATATATATATATATAATATATTTTAGAAGGAATACAAAATGGGGAAAAAGAAATATGAAAGAGGCAAAAAAGGAAAAAAAAAATAGAAAGAAAATTAGTGGAAGAGTAAGCAAAAATAGGAAAATGGAGAAGAAGAAAGAAACAATGAAAGAAAGAAAATAAATTATTTCAAGAGAAAAAAGAACATTGAAATAAATAAATTTTCTCTTTCCTTTTTTCTTATTTTTTTATTTTTCTCTCTTTTATATTTCTCATTTTCTTTTTTCTTTGAATTTTCTTTTTTTTCATTTCTTTTTTTCATTTTCTCTTTTCCTGATTTCTTTTTTTCTTTGTTATTTTCTTTCTTTTCTTTTTTCTCTCCTTTTCATAAATGATAAGGTGTGTCTTTGTCACTTTGAATCTCTGTATTTTGTCTTCTTCCGATGTGCTTTTAGTACTTTGCACAACAGAATACAGCAAATTTCAGTGGAAAAATAATACACACTGTCCGTTTAACTTTTTTATATAGGCAGGGGCCTCAAACTATCATCCTGGGGGCTGCAATTGGCTCCTGGGCCACAAGTTCGAGACCCCTGGTCTAGAATATCTTTCAAAGCAATTGGGCAAGGTGGATACCTAATATTACACAGCAAAAAAAAAAAAAAAGATGTTGTAACGCTTAAGCAACATTCATATGAACTTATCAGAGTGAAGCCCGGAACAGGAAGTAAACTTGTGTTTTTTTATTTTTGCCCCCTGTAGCATCCGTACCCGTCAGAGGAACAGAAAAAGCAGCTGGCACAAGACACAGGCCTCACCATCCTTCAAGTCAACAACTGGTAAGAGATGCTGATCGTCATATTAATTTCCCTCAGGCGGCAAAGTGATCGAATTTAATGCCGCTACACGGACATCGGTCTCTCACAACATGATCTGCATCTACTCCGTTCCCAAATACATGAAATGAAATCATGCAGCTGCCGATCAATTTAAACAGATATAGCCTCCAGTCATTTTCTAAAAAGCGGCATTGAATAAGAGTCCAACCAACATCAGAAAATACTCCTGAAAATTAATGGAGATAGGGCTAGATTTTATTGTAAGCAAATATTCGCATTTGTATTAACCCATTCTGTTACATTTTGGTTGTGGATGGTGGACTCATGCGGGGGAGGCAGAAACTGAAAGCAGTTGTGCTAAAAACAAAGATGCTATTAATTTACAACACTAAGACAAAAGTAATAAAGAAGTGGGCACAAACCAACAAAAAAAAAGTTCAAACAAGAAACCAGAAAAAAAAAAAACAGTCAAAGTTCAAACTATAAACAAAGAACGAAACTGGAAGTCGAAACTGCAATGAGCAAAGTATCACCAAAACAAACAAACCTGGTGGTGGTGGAATATGAAAATGGCAATGAAAACCAGGATGACAATCGCAGACGAAATGAAAAATGACAATGACCCAACAAACGTGTGGAGCACAAAATGTCCTTTTTAAATAATACAGGATAATTGGGCACAGGTGGTGATTGGACCCACCTGTGCCCAGTTCAAACCTTGGTTGGGGCCCTCCGGTTGTAGGAGGTGTGGCAGATCCTAGCATGTTGTCTGGTTTTCTATTTTTAAAAATAAGGTTACTATTTAATTCATTTAGTACTTTTCCATGCCAACATTTTTAAAACCTCATGTTTTAAAAGGAAAGTTTCATGACTTATTTTTAAAGGAGCTGTATGGAATTCGGAACTGTATTACTCTCTGCCGCCATATCCTGGCTTGAAGTCATGATTGCAGCTTCAGTCAGCTCATTCAAGATGTATGTGCAAGCACGTGCATTTTAGAATGTGGTTGAATAAAACTCGTTTTGAGTTTGAATTTAGACTCTACTAGAAGTAAGCCCTTTCTTACTTACACCATTTCCATGCTACCCTGACAAATAGAAATAAAAAGAAAACCTATGAGGACGAGCATGAGATCACCCTCCAGCACTACCCTCAGCACCCATTCCTCGCTAATGTGTTCTGCCTCAAACAGCTCCTATAAAAGTAAAATATAAGCAGATAGGTGCCGTGGAAAATAAAGCATAAGGGCTCTTTGAACTCAGTTGGACATTATTAATACACACTTAATGGATGACATATTTAACTTTCAACTGTTTAAGGACACCTCAAATGACCTACCCTACCTTTAAAATAAACCTTAGCTCCTTTTTACCGCCACTTTCATTTCTATACTTGATCTTAGCTGGCAGGAATTTTTTTTCCCGCATACTTTCAATATATATATATATATATATATATATATATATATATATATATATATATATATATATATATATATATATATATATATATATATATATATATATATATATATATATATATATATATATATATATATATTGTATTGTATTGTATATGTTTTTTTAAGGAACAGTATTTGTTCATGTACTGTTGGTCTAAATCGGGGGGTTTCCAATCCTTTTCAAGCGGAAAGCTATTTTTTTTACTAATTAGCATAAAGGGCTCCCTGTTTCTTATGAATTTCTAAAATAACAACTTAGCTAGATGGCCTGCAAAATAGCTTAAAAAGGTAGCTTGACAGTTAGCTAGAAAGAAAAACTGGCAAAAACTAAAAGGGGGGTTAGAAGATACCTAAATTGGCGTGATAACTACCGAAAGGTAACATTTTAGCTTAATAGCATGTAAAATAAATGTGGAAAGCTAGATAGAGACTTGCTTGGTAGCTTAGAAGGTAGAAAGACAACCAGCTACAAAGCTAAAAAGGTAGCCAGGTAGCTAGCTAAAAAAATGCAAAACTTTATAAAACTCATGAATAGAATTGAGTTCGTTGTATTTGCAGAATGATCTGGCCAACAGGACAGTGTCCATCTGCATCAACACAATTGCCAGTAATTATGCTACTGAAGAAAATAAATCTTCAACTATGCTCCTACTAAAAAACCATCAGTCTCATCAACTATGCAAGTCAAGTTATGCTCCTACTGAACGGATTGAAACCACAGGCTGAAAACATCCTAGCCGGAGAACAAGCAGGTTTCAGGCAGGAAGGGGGCACCACAAGACACATTTTTAATATGCACATCCTATGAGAGAAATTTCAACAACACCAGAGAAACTCTTATGATGTTTTTGCTGATCTCAAGAAGCTGTTTGACAGACTATGGCAAGCTTCTTTATGGGCCACAAGTACAACATGGGTCAGAAACTATTTCAGACCATAGAACAACAGTATGCCAATGCCAACAGTCCTGTACTTATCAATGTAACCATTGGAGCGTGGTTTCGAACCACATTCAGTGTGAGACAAGGCTGAATTATCTCTCCAACTTTATTTAACATCTTTCTGGAGAGGATAATCTCTGAGGTGCTGAAGCAACATGAAGGTACAGTCAGTATTAGGGGACACTTTATCACTTACCTCTGTTTTGCTGATGATATTACCTGACTGGCAGGAGACTAACGGTAACTCAGAGATCTGGTAAATCGCCTGAACAAAGCATCAACCCAGTATGTAGTAGAAATCAGTATAGAACAAATCTAAGTAATGATCAACAATCACCAGGGTATCACCACAAAAATCACCATCAACCACAGATAGCTAGAAATTGTCACCAAATCTATATACATTAGAACTATCATATCAGAAGAGGGCTCAGAACCGAAAATCATGGCTAGGATAGCTCAAAACACGTCGTACATGCCAGACTTAAACCCATCTGGGTACAAGAACATAGCAGTTAAATGAAAGATCAGACTCACGCAAGCGCTGGTTACTTCCATATTTGTCTACGCCTCCGAGACATGGACTCCCATAGCAGAACCGAACAGGAAAATCCAGGCCATACAGATGCAATGCTACAGGAAACTTCCAGGCATCAGCTACTTAGCCAATGTAACAAACAAAACGGTGCACAACACCATCAGAGGGCACATCTGGCCCGATAAAGAACTGTACGCAGAGAAACGTTAGTGGTAAGGTCACGTCACAAGATCATCAGGACTGACCAACACAATTCTCCTGGGCACAGTCCAAAGTGGCAGGAGGCGAGAAAGACCGAAAAAGTACTCTTTCTCCCATTTTCACTCTCTCTCTTTTACTCTGTCTCCCTTGTTCTCTCTCTCTTATCATCTTTCCTCTTGTCTGTTTCTCTATTTTTCTATCTTTTGTTCTTCTCTTTTTTTCTTTTTCTCTTTCATTTACTAGCACTGTAAATTCCGGACTATAAGCCGCTACTTTTTTCCCAAACTTTCAACCCTGCGGCTTATTCAGTGATGCGGCCAATTTATGTAGCGGTGCTCGAGTACAAAAGGTAAGATTTAGACTGCAACTTCTTAGCTTGTGCACAAATTAAATTAGCGTAGACATACCCTCATCATGCATATTGCAAAAGGAAAGGCACATGACGCAGCTTTCAAGCTAAACGCAATCGAGCGGTCCGATATAGAAGGAAACAGAGCTACCGCACGTAAATTTTACTTTGCGAGCGTGATGCTAGCGTGTTCTTGAATAAGGCAGAGTGGGACGACGTCTACATGACAAAGTCTCTTTCCAATACTGAAGGAAGATGACTTTGATGACGTGAGTTATAAGGAGGAAGATGAGGACGGTTTTCCGTGCGTACTGCAAGTACGGTATGTTTTTTTAACAGAGCTGTCTACTGTGTTGCGAGCGTGTTGCTAGTAGCGTTTTTCTACCCTTCACAGGCACGGTTTGGGATGAAAGTTATAATATTATTATTAAAGCTTTGAAAACTCTCTCGGTGTACCGTCTTTCTTTGTAAATATGTGTAACCATGTATAATATGTATTTGCAACTGTATATTTTTGTAATGTATTTATTTTAGAAACTTATTCTGATATGTTTTCTACGAGCAAATGAGAAAGAAAGGGCGGGGCAAACGCGGGCTGACGGGAAGTGGAGTAAAGGTGAGACGTGTTTGTGGACGCGGCCGACAATAGTGGATATATATTTTTCCCACCCTTACCTTTGGAAATATACACTTTTTTCCTTGGATTACTTTCAACGGGCACCCGGACTCCACAGGTCTGCATTAAATCTTAAGTGCCGTATCATTTTCCGTTCATTTTGCCGGCAGTGTTTATTGGACTGTATCGGGTATGGGTTAATTTCGTGTCTGTATTACGTTATCTCAATGTGGGCGCATGCGGCTAATATACAGGTGCGGCTTGTTTTCCTCCCAAAATGTGGTGGGTGCGGCTTATAATCAGGTGCGCTCTATAGTCCGGAATTTACGGTAATCTTTTTTTTTCTTTCTATTGTGTGCTCCCCAGCTAAAATGTGTTTGACACTCTTATTCTATTCTATCTAAAAATTGTTAAGCATTCCTGATCTTTCTTTGAACATTCCTTTTTCTGATTTAAATTCTACCTTATAAAATTAAATGAGAATATTCACTCAATGGTTACTTAGCTTGAAGGGGCTTCTCTTTTTTTAATAGGGTGCCGAATTTGATTCAAAAGTAGGCTTTTAATCCCGAGGTAGTGTCGGGGGAAAGGTATGATCGTCTTCACATAGGCTTATCAGAAAGATGCCCATCGTGATGCACACGCTCTGCATTATTAGCCATTGCTAATTAAAGGGGCAGCACGGTCTGGTTAAGTGTGACCTCCATTTGATCTTTTTTTTTCTTTTCTTTTTTAAAATGAATCCAGTAAAGCGAGGGAGAGCCAAATTGAGATGAACAGGAAAAAAAGAGTAGACGATAAGCAGGGAGGAGAGGAGATTAATCCCTCTAATGATTCTAACATGCTGCCCACCATTGTTCAATGGGAAGAGCTCCAGAGACAGGCAGCAGATTAGCATGCCAGGCAGTCTATGGAGAATTCATCGTACATGGACAAAAGAGGGGAGTGAGAACCTTACGGAAGCCCATATGGACGTTATAACATCAGGCGACCTCGCTGAAATCCATCAGTGGATCAATTCTTTTAGCACGGCTAAAAAACAGCATGTGAGTCATCTGAATAGGGCTGCAACTAACGTCTCCCTTAATCGTAGACCAGTCACTGACTACTGAAACAATTACAGTAGTCGAAAAACTGGATAATAATTAATCAAATTATACAAACATTCTGTGCATTTTGTGAAGAACAATCAACGGTCAACTTCAAAGTTTCTAACTAAAGTACTCAAACAATTTTAACAACTAACGTCTGTCGCTTTTTGGGGGGTATGTCCTAGGTTGGTATTTTAGGTTTTTAATGTTTTTACAACTTGCATGTGTTCTTGGGTCTGCATTCATTTAATTTTAATTAAATTTGTCAGGAATAGTCTGGCATAACACTCAGGCTCTCTTTTGTATCTCATATAAACATGTGCATATAAAAGGTACAATTAATGCCATCATAACCATATTGGCTTAAATGTTACTTGAATCTTACGGAGGCGAGTCATACTCAGGCGAGAATGAAACTTTCTATTGCTGTATGTGTGTTCCAACTTAGATTGCTTAATGTTTGTCGCACTTGCAGTGTTTTTTTGGGGGTTGTGTTGGGAACAAAATTTCAGAGTGTTTCCCTTCAAATGAGACAAACACGAACGTCTTTGATTTGGATTTAAGGTTTTTAATGTTTGAACAACTAACAGTGGTTCTTCGGACTGCATGCATTTAAGTTTGAATACAAGGATGTTGGCCCCTTTAACAAGCCATTCTGATAACTCCTCCAAAATTGCTCAAACTTGCAGAAGCAGCATTAAGAGTTTTCTTCTTCTCATCAATACATTCATATTCAATCAGGAAACAACAATGAAAAAGGTGCAGCAGTTTTTAAGTTCGACAGCATATTGTCTGAGAGCTGAATTAAATACACCAAGGTTTGTGCCATGTGCCCATGCAGTGTGTACATCGTGGGAGGGTAATCTCTGTTCGCAAGTGTGTCCGTAAGGGTATCCGTGGGTGGTTAATCTACGAGGTATTAACTGTTAAAACCAACATGCCGAATCCTTCAGCCCCCTCTCATTGTGTGTTTTGCTGCTGTTGTATCAGAGGTGGATAGATTAACTGAAAATTGTATTTAGGTAAAAGTACTGTTAAATCAGAATAATATGACTCAAGTAGAAGTAAAAGGTAGTCATCTAAATAATTATTTGCGTAAACGTAAAAAAGTACTTGGTGAGAAAACAACTCAACAAAAAAGTACAAGTAATTAAAAAATAAATTAAAATAACCAAGGTGATTTCAAGTACTCTAATAAACTATAAAATTATATAGTATAACTCAAATAAGTAAATTAAACTAAACTAGCACATTTAAATCCACAGTACTTTTTAACAGGCTCTGCAGGCAGAACAACAAGCTAGCCCAAGGGTTGGCACCCCAACACGTTAAAATAATCGTATGAGCCCAAAAAAAAAAAAAAACAATAATTTGTCATGAGCTACAAAATATGAAAACCCTTCTGTAAACCTTATAATGGACGCAACACATGCTGTATGTGTCAAATATAGCTTACTTCAAAATGGCTACGTTGAATGCAGCACATCCTGTGAAGAATGATGTGAATAGAGAGAGAGAAGGCCATTTTGCTGGCATGTTGTTATCATGCTTCACTAGAAGCTTGGTTGCCATTGGGTGTTGCCATAGAAACCCCCCTGCGATGTTAGCTCCTGACTCTCTGATTTGGTGGAATCAATTTGATTGGCCGCCACTCACTCACATCTCTCACAATCTCACACCAATAAATCTCACACCATTAAACACTGAGAGCCAAAAACACATTTTCTTTGATGACGTTGACCAATGGAAAATCCTTAATCAGATATTGATTTCGGCACAATCTTACTCAGGGTTTGTACGTGTGCTTGGAATCCTTAAAAACTCTAGAATTTTAAAGTTGTGTTTTCAGGGTCAGGAAAATGTTTAGATTTCCGATTTTAAGAAATGATCGGATGCCAAAAATGTAACTATTTATAATTCTATTTTAACCAATTTAGACACAGATCATCTGTTAAACACGCACAAAATAAAAATGAAAATAAGAAAAACAAAAAGCAAAAGCTAAACAGTCAATTAAAAGATTGTGAAGTCAAAATTTGGAAAAGTTTCCTGTTTATATACATACAGTGGGACCTCGGTTATCGCAGTTAATTGAGACCAAAACCACCCGCGATGAGTGGCAATCCGCGAAGTAGCGGTGCACCTTAAAAAAAAAAAAAAAAACTTTTTTTTTTTTATTATTATTATTTTTTAGACCCGGTTAATGGGGACCAAAACTACTGTCGAAAAGTGAAAATCTGCGAAGTTGCGACGCCCCTTCAAAAATGCTTTTTTTTTTTTTTAAATTCTACTGTTATGTTTTAGACCTGCGAAGCTCTGAACCTGCGAACATGTAACCACAAAGTAGCGACGCCCCTTCAAAAGTGCTTAAAAATAAATAAATTAAAAAAAAAAAAGTTTTATTATTATTATTTTTTAGACCTGCGAAGCTCTGAACCTGCAAACATGGAATCACGAAGTAGCGACACCCCTTCAAAAATGCTTGAAAAAAAAATATATGTATATATATATATCTATATCTATCTATATATATATATATATATATATATATATATATATATATATATATATATATATATATATATATATATATATATATATATATATATATACACACACACACCATATTTTCCGCACTACAAGGCGCACCTAAAAGTCTTAATTTTTTTCAAAACCTGACCATGCGCCTTATAATACAGTGCGCCTTATTTATGGATCAATCAATCGCAAAGTCTTCCAACTAACTTGCAGCCGCCGACTAGATTTTCCCCCAAACGCCAAGTAGTCCGCCGTGTATGCTGCGATTTATTTACCAACGTTTCATTGGCTAACCAATGTGTCAATCATCATTAGAATCGATCACTATTGGCTAAAGTTATTCGGAGGTCAAGGGGCGGATCCTTTTTATCATTAACAGGCTGGCATAGGCTTAAGCTGTAAAACAAAGCCTGCAATTGGCCGAAAAAGATGTGTCAATCATCAGTTGAATCGATCACTATTGGCTAAAGTTATTCGGAGGTCAAGGGGCGGATCCTTTTTATCATTTACAGGCTGGCTTTGGCTGAAGCGGCAAAACAAAGCCTGCAATTGGCCAAAAAAGATGAATGCGTATAGCACGTGGTTGAGACGGCATACAGAAAGCATTTTTTTACTATTCTGTATTTGTAAATATTTTATTCTCCTGGATTTACTAAACTCACGGATATAAGAGGACCATGGCTGCACATTATTATTGAACACAACGACTTCGGTGAGCTACTGTGGCTATATATTTTCCGTGTATCTTGTTTCAGACTGAACTCGATCTTTCTGTGCAGATAATGGATGGAATGGAGTGTCTATTTTTAAATTAAACTCAATTCCAAGTGTTTATTGTCATATGGACAATAAAGTTGCGAGCGAAAAAGAAAATAGAAACTAAGGAATGGTTGGCATTTCTTGAATCCCAAGACTTTAACCTTCCGAATGATGGAACAATGCATTTGAGTGACATCGTACGGACACCGCATCCGCATGTGTTCTCGACACGTATTTGCGTCTTTGCAAGCTTTGGGAATGTTAAGGGGGTAATCAGTTTGACTGAACTATTTGACTGTTTTGTCGACGTTCCCCTTGTAGCGCCTTATAATCCGGTGCGTCTTATGTATGTCAAATATAGGACCAAAAACTATTTTTTCGGGGTGCGCCCTATAACCATAGTGCGGAAAATACGGTATATATATATATATATATATATATATATATATATATATATATATATATATATATATATATATATATATATATATAATATATAATTTTTTTTAAAATTATTTTATTTTATTATTATTATTATCTAGGCCCGCGAAGCTCTGAATCCGTGAACGTCGAATCACGAAGTAGGGAGGTCCCACTGTACAGCACTTTCTTTCTTTTTTTCCTTCATACTCCTTCATAACTCAATAATTACCTAACACCTATAGTGCCTTTTTCATGTTTGTAAACAAGTGTGACTTATTGAAGCTGCGTGTGCATTGTTAAAGCAGAATGGCAGAAATCATGTTGGTTTATAGCAGCCCGTTCACACAAAAATATTGTAGATCATAGAAAGGAACAGCACAAAATATGTGCTAGCAGCAAAATAGTAACTTTATTTTAGTCATCAAGGTGAAGAAAAAAAAATCAGCACTGGATTTCTTCCTTTGAAGGTACTGAAAAATACGAAAAAATGTCCTTGAAAATAATTAATTTGACCATGAAAAGGCGTACAAACCCTGTCACTTAGCTCATGTTATTTAGCGCTGCGTATCTGTAATATTTAAATTGGTATTGATCGCAGTGCCAAGGTTAGCACATTTTCCAAACACGCAAAAGGTTCCCGGTCCAACACGTAGGTCGACCGGTAGATCAAGAGCTTTGCCTTTCAGCTCAGCTCCTTTTTCACCACGATGGACCGGTCCCGATGACGGCAGACGCTGCAACCGGCCCGTCTGTCAATCTCCCGTTGGTGTTATAACATCTCAAAACTGTTGCAATCTTGATGACTAGACAATATGAGAAGGTACAAAACAAGAATAGGAAATCGTCTGCCGTGTGATGTTATTGCGGTAATTTGAGGTCTTAACAATGACACATCCTGCCACGTCCCACACGTGCACTCGGGTGCCGAGCGAATGTGTTAACACACGTCGCGGTGTATTATTGATGAGCTGACAGCAGCGGTGGAGCTTGCCGGATTGAATAAAAAATCCTAAAGGCTAGCAAGGGGTGCAGATTGCTCATGAATTATTGGCGCTGCGCCGCCAAACTAGGGAGGTTCCCGCTTTGAACGGAGGGGGACACTTAACACTACTACCGTGTCCTTACGAGGTCCTGCAAAATCAGTTGATCAGTCACTCCCAAGCCCTCACTTAGCCGTCAGCTGCAGTGAAGAAACATGTTTTTTTCTCATTTCCAAATATAAGTCACCTTTTCATGGTTTGGGTATTGGTTGAAAAGTTATACATAATTTCAGAATTAAGACTTTAAAGGTGCAATACCAGTGGCGTTACCAGAGAGTGCCTACCCACAGGCTTATTCTGGTCACCCAAAGGAAACTGGAAAAAGTAGTGAGAGAAGTCTGAAAAATTGAATAAGGTAAACAAAAGACAAAAAAAGATGAAAATAACGTAAAAAAAAAGTAAACAGCTAGGAAAAAGGAAATAAAAATTAAAACGAAATATCAAAGAAAAGGGTAGAAGAAACCAAGCAAAAATAAATAAGAAAAAGATTAAAAAGTGAGACAAAAAGAGAAAGTTTGTCATGATTACTGATGTGGGGCACCTGAGTTTGCTCCGTTGGCACAACGGCCACGGATGCTGATTGGCTGCTGATCCCTTTTCAAACCCCCGTCCTCCCGTCAACGATTGTCAGTTCGTCTGCGAACCTCAGCTACACTCTAGGCAAGCCCTTTTGTGACTCCTGACTCAATCCTGCCCTGTTTCCCGTCTGATTCCCGGTGGCCGACCTCTTTTCTGAACCCGTCTTGCATTTTAGCTCCGCTGTCCCGGCCATCGACCTGTTTTTTCCTCTCTCGATACTACCTTCGCTCGACACGGATGTGCCACTACCGCATTCCAAACGATCTGCTACCTGTTACCGACGATCACCGGATCGTGGGTGCCAGCCCTTTACTCCTTCTAAATAAAGCTGAGTAAACAAACGCAATTGGGTCCCGTCTCCGTTTCTGGTCCGTGACAAAGTTAGGAAAAAACAGACAAAAGAAGAACAAAAATAAAACACAAATTATATAAAGGAGAAGAAAAAGAAGAGCAGATAATAAAGTAAAACAAAAAAAGTGAACTGTTAGGAAAAAAGAAACAAAGGAATGAATGGAAAAAAAGAAACATATAATGAAATAATAAGAAATATAAAATGTTGTGGAATAAGCACTAAAAAGGCAAGAAAACAATACAAAAGCTAGAAAAAGGACATAGAAGAAGAAAAAAGGGAAAAAAAAACATGGGATGAGCATTAAATCACTTTCCACACACTCTTTTCCTGCCGTCCCCCCATTAATGCTTCCTAATATGTTCCCCCGCGAACACCTTTTTTAAAAAAACATTAAAGCGGATATACTGTGGAAAAAAAGCTTGAAGACTATTTGAACTAAGGTGGGCATTGTTACCACATACTTAATAGAGAAAATATTCTACTTTCAACTATTTTAACACACCTCAACGATGCACCCTACCTCTAACCTGCAGAAATGACAAAAATGAGTATCAATTGATAAATCTTAGTTTCCATACCTTTTTATCTGAAACTTTACTGCAGAAGCTTCTTCATCCTCAATTGCTCATTTAATTAACAGGATGACTGTTGTAATTCTAGCCCACCAAAAACTAACTCTGGTCCAAGACATCATATTTGATGAAGAAAACTAGTATCTCCAGGGGGTGTACATGTGCTTGAAATCCTCGAAAATGCTCAAATTTTAATGTTGTGGTTTTAGGGATTAAAAAGTGCCTAACCCATCGGGTGTTCAGGTTTATACACCCGCGACTTGGATCGGGTCGGGCTGAATGTTTTAGGCCTGATATTACCTCTACTGGAAGGTAAGAATGAATACTCACCCAGCTTAACTTGCAAGTAGGTTTCCTCTCATTCCTTCCAACTCACAAATAAAAGTGACTGAACCCGATGACCAAACTCACTGGACCAGTTGCCCCAGCATCGGTCTTAACAAACGTGTCTTGTACACAATCATTCTCATCAGTGGGGTTTATAGCATGAGCCAAGAGATTTCCCGTGAGCTGATTTAAAATCCTGATAAACCAGAAGTCCCTGTAACACTGTAAGACTTTAGAAAGCTGGCCAGATCTGAAAATGTGTGAGGGCCGACTATTCAGCGTGGCATTCTTTGAAAAGTCTTTAATAAATTCACCCTTCATCAAAGGTTTGCAGTGCTTGGCGACCTCATAGCGCCCTTTAATAGCATTTTCATTTGACCCGCAAGGTCTTGTGAAAAAGCGCTGTTGTGCCGTTCAAAAACCTTACACTTGCTTCACCTTTTCACGATATTTGTTTCCAGTTAGCTTTTTTTAGTTATCATGTTTTCTCGGGCAGTGCTTTTTGATGTTATATTCTTTGAAACAGCCCCAGTCTATTGGTAAATTAGGCAGACGCACTTGATTTGGGTTTGGGTGAAAAATCCAATTTCCACTTGATTTTGAAGCGGTGGCCCTGACAGTCATTATTCCTTTCCTTATTTACAATCACCATGTTGGAAATGGGGTAAGGCTAAAATTCTCACAACAAAGCCAAGGGCAAGTTGGCCAAAGGGCTACTGTCATCATCTGGTGAAATGGTGTTTTTTATTTTTTTCTGGGTACAAATGTAGTTAATACATATCTAGTTAACACTGCGGCTAACATTACTGGTGGGCTACATATTATAGATTTTATGACATAGGGCACGGGTCAGTAAATATTTTGGGAAAGGGATGGTGGTAGTAAGATTATAGACATTTAAAACAAAAAAAGGAAATCCACTTTCTCTCATGATATTCATATCATCAAAAAACCTTGAGAAGGGGCTACTTCAGGGGTGTAAAACGTGGTGCCCGCAGACCTGTTCTGAAAATAGCTCACCTGTGCTGGGTCATTGTGATTTTATAGTAGAACAATTTTTTGGGGTTGACTTAGTCTACTTAATAACGTAATAAAGTAATTATTTAATAACGCAATAAGATAGTAATAACATGATAAATTGTTATTTTAGAAATTCAAACACATGAATTCCAGTTACTGGGCTTTATGGACAAAAAAAATCTACACAAGTTTTTATTATTTTTATTTTTAAGCAATTAGGAGAATAAAATGAGAATATATTCGTTTATTGAACAAATACATTTGTTTATCTTTCTCTTGACTCATTTTAAAGGAAATACAACAAACTATATTCCTATGTATGGGTATTAGAAAGCAAATTAGCAGAAAATTTTCTTCTTTTTAGCTAGCTATTTAGCTACCTTTTTAGCTATGCAGCAAACTATCTCGCTAGCTTTTCACATTTTTAGCACGCCATCTATTTTTCTATCCATAAAGCTAAAGTTTGGCCGCCTATCCAGCTTTTTTTTTAACTTTCTATCTGGCTATTTAGTTACCTTTTTACTTTTAGCTTGCTAACTAGCTCACTTTTAGTTGTTTACCTGTTTACCTATCTCTAACAGTCAAGCTACTTTTTGACCATTTAGCAAGCCGTCTAATTAAATTGTTATTTTAGAAAAGTATATCCAAGTTGGTGCCCTTTGCTATAATTAGTAACCAAAAGTAGCTTGACCCTTGAAAAAGGTTCGAGACCCCTTGCCTTGTCAGGACAAGAACAGAAAAAGGACCCACTTGCTTAAAGTTTATTGAAGGAACGAGGAAGGGCTGCGCCCATGAGCCGGTTTTCGCTCTGGTCCTCGGCTTGTGATCCGAACACGGAAGTGGATCTTCCGTGACAAGCAATGGTGGTGTCGTGGAAGGAAAAACGGGTCAGTAGCCGGGTAGCAGAAACGTGGTCGGGTCGGAAGCGAGTCGTAAGCGAGAACGGGAGAGTAGACGTAGTCGGAATAAAAAATGGGTCGTAAGTCGGGAAGGGAGAGCAGACCTAGTCGAGATCAAAACGGGTCGTAGGCGGAGACAAAACGGAGCAAAAACGGGACAGGCGGAAGTCAGGGGTCAAACAAAGGCTTGCCTTAAAAAACAGAGAATTACAGTGCTCTCCAGAATAGGCTGATGCCCCCGAGGAAGGTGGCCCCACTTTAGCCTCCAAAGGCATGGCAAAAGCAGTAACTGGAAGAGGCTGGGCCGGCAGACGGGCGTCAGGTCAGGCGAGCCGATAGGCGTCGGGTCAGGCGGGTCGACGGGCGTTGTCGGGTCGGACGGGCCAACGTGCGGGCAGACTGACGAGCCAGGCAGGTGGACGGACGAGCCGGGCGGGCGGGCGATCGAGCCGGGTGGGCAGGCGGATAAGCCGGGCAGGCAAACGGGCAGGTATACGGACGATTAAGGGAGGCAGACAGACGATCCAGCAGGCAGACAGACGACTTAGGCAAGCAGGCGGGCGAATCAAGCAAGCGGACGGGCGAATCAGGCCAGCAGACGGGAAAATCAGGCAAGCAAACGGGTGAATCGGATCCGAACACGGTAGTGGATCTTCCGTGGCGAGCGTTGGCAGTGTCGGGGATGGAAAGAACGGGTCGGTAGCCGGGACCGGGGAGCAAAAACGTAGTCGGGTCAGAAGCGAGTCGTAAGCCAGAACGGGAGAATAGACGTGGTTGGGATCAAAAACGGGTTGTAAGTCGGGACGGGAGAGCAGTCGTGGTTGAGATCAAAACGCGTCGTAGCAAACAGGAGCAAAAACGGGACAGGCGGGCGTCAGGGGTCGGAAAAAAAGCTTGCCTTGAAAAACAGAGGTTCGCAGACAAAATGACAACATGGGATTGCCAGGACAGGGTTTAATTAGTGGGGAAGCCAATCCGTCAACAAGGTGCAGCTGCGCCACATGGGCGGGGCCAATTTGGCGCCATGGCAACCGTGACAGGCCTGCAGTCAATGGAAAATATATTTTGGGACAGAACCGACGGTGGATGAGTGGTTAGCGCGTCCGCAACATAGTTTTGAGGTCAAGAGATTGAACTTTCCTGTGTGGAATTTGCATGTTCTCCCTGTACTTGTGTGGGTTTACTCCGGGCACTCCCCTGCCCACTGCCAGAAGATGGCTGGGATAGGCTCCAGCACCCCCGCAACTTTAATGAGGATAAGAGGTGCAGACAATGGATGAATGAACAGGACAGACAATGCTTTGTCACATGAATTAATTGCATAAAAGTGGCCATATTAGCATTGACAAAATAATAATAATAATAATAATAATAATGCATTGTATTTAAAAGCGCCTTTCAAGCCACCCAAGGACACTGTACAGACAATTAGAAAATACAATGTAAAAAATTGTAAGCAAAATATTAAATAAAAACAAGACATAAAATCATAAAAAAACATAGGAAATGGAGAAGCTATGTGTTGTTGGCAGTCCTGAACAGGTGTGTTTTTAGACGGGACTTAAAAGTGGAGAGAGGTGTGCAGTTTTGGAGGTCCGGAGGTAGATTGTTCCAAAGCTTTGGAGCAGCGCAACTGAAGGCTCTGGCTCCCATGGTGCTCAGGTGGGCAGGGGGCACTGACAGTCGGAGGAGGACGAGGATCTGAGGGAGCGAGTGGGTAGGTGCACCTGGAGAAGGTCGGACAGGTAAGGAGGGGCCAGGTTGTGAATGGCCAAATATGTATATAGGATGACACAAAGCTACTCTGTTCTAATGTGATTGCATGCATAAAAAGTGGAACCAGTCTGATTCTTTCCCATGTCCCGAACTTGATGAGCCACCCCCCACACACACACACACTAAAACCCCCCCACCCTCCCAGCCTCAGGTAGTGTCCAACCACCTTCTCCTGGCTTTTAGGATGCTGCTAATAGTGACCATATTGAAGAAACAATGCCTCAAATGCTACCTTTTAAAGGGCCGTGATTAAATTGCGAGCAAGTAGTAGGGACCTCATGACCCGCACATTGATTTTTACATCAGCAGACCGTGTAAGCATAACCTAAGGAAAATCTCCTCTGTGCACAAGCAACATAAGCGAAGATTCCTAGTGTCTGAATGTGTTCTACATGTGTGCCTTGATGCCAACGATGACAGTAGCACATTTACTGACATGACTCAGATAAGTGGTAGTATGGGTATTGCATACCACACAAAAACAGCAAGATTATTTAACATTGCTCTCTTGTGTGACACTCAAAAATTTGTCGGTTGACATCTCAAACCAGGGGTGTCAACTGCATTTTAGTTGGGCGGCATATGTTAGCAAAAAAAAAATTCACGGGGGGGCCAGACTAGTAGATTAATGAGAAAGAGAGTGAGAAGGAGAAAAAAATACAGAGAGAAATAGAGAGTGCATAATGGAGAGGGAAAGGAAAAAGAGAAAGAAAGAGGTGGAAAAAGAAAGAGAAAGAAAGTAAAAAAGAAAGAAAGAGAAAAAAAACTGCAAGAGAGAGAGACAAATAGGGAGTGTGACAAAGGGATAGAGGAAAATGGTGATAATGAAAGTGTGAAAGTGAGGAAAAAAGAGCAAAAAAGAGAGAAATAGAAACTAGAAAAAAAGAGTGAAAGACAAATAAAAATGGAGAAAAAGAGAGAGAGTGGGTTATAGATAAGGAGAGAAAAATAACAGAGAAAGAAAAAGAGAGGGAAGGAGATAACTTGAGGAAAAAAAGAAAAAGAGAGAAAGAGAGTGAGGACTGTTAAATGGTCAATCACACACATAGTAAGTCTACCCTGCTGCTAATCTGTTTGTCTGTTTTGTTTTTTGCACTACTAGGAGTTCTTTATACCTAGCCACTCCTTTGCACATCTGTTCTCCTCTGCACTATCGTACTACAGTGTTGTTGTTACTGTACAGTGACTTGTTTACCTGACTGCCCATTTTGCACATCTGGTTAGCTGCTACTCTTGCACTCTTTGCACTATTGTATAAAACTATACGTAGCCATAATTATTTAGTATATTATTAGTACTTCAATACTCCAACTCAATACAACATTTTATTTATATCTGTACATTCAAGGAAACTGTGCGGGTCAGATGTATCGACATTTCGTTCTGTATACACGTGTACTAGAACGACAATAAAGAATATCTGAATCTGAATCTGAAGATAGAGAAAGTTAGAGAAAGAGGGGAAAATAAATACCTAAATAAAGAAACGAATACAGAGGGTGAGAAACAAAAAATAAAAAAGAGTAAGAGAAAGAGATAAAGGGATAAAAAATAGAAAACGAAAGGGGAAGAGAACAAAGAGAGAGAGAGAGAGAGAAAGAGAGAGAGAGAGAGAGAGAGGTAAAGAGAGAGGGAGAGAGACAAAGAGAGAGAGAGAGGGAGAGGTGAGTATTTGTTGTGTCGTTGGCCGGATTAAAACCCTTGGGGTGCCTGATCCGGGCCGCGGGCCATATGTTTGACACCTGTGTCTTTGACGTTTCACAACTTCTATGCAAGTATTGCAAGTCAGACTTGTTGGTTGTCTTGTTGCATAGTGTGACACGCCCAAACACAATCTCCAATCATTTCCTCAGTGAACATAGGAATAATTTACACTTATAGTAATTTATGGTACAGCAAAAAACTAAGGAAAAGAATACAGCCCCTCGGTGAAGTCCGGGGTTAAATTCTAGCTAATGCACCCTTCCTGTGGGAAGTTTGCATGTTCTTCCTGTGCCTGTGTGGGTTTCCTTTGAGCACTCCGGTTTTGTCCTACATTCTCAGGTTGATGGTTGGGACTCAGGTTGTCTTTGTGCCCTACAACTGGCTGGCCACCAGTTCAGTGTGTCCCCTGCCCATTGCTCAAAGTTGACGCCGGTGGGCTCCAGCACACCTGCGGTGCAGAAAATAGAAGGATGTCCATTATTTTGACTATTGTTGCGCCTTGTTGTTCATTATTTAGACTGCACTGTTTACATCATTTTCAGTATCGGCCAATAATGTTGCTGTTATTCGATATCCCATACCCTTCAGGGCAGATCAGTTTTTTTTTATATAACCTAGTAGATTTAAATTAAAACAGGGGTCAGGTGTGGGCTGTTAGGGGCCGGTCACACAGCCGTTTGCGGCTGAATCACTGCCAGAAATTTCTGCCTGTGAGGCGGACGCTATTGGACGCTTTGAGATTGCCATACAGACGAGATACAGCAGTGCTTAACACGCGGTCGGAAATTCGCGCGCGGGTGGCAGCGCGAAAAAGTTTTGCGCTGCTCAATTCTTTAAAGCGCGGGTACACAGCCTTTCACGGGCGTATCGAGGCTGAACCACGGCCAGAAATTTCTGGCCGTGAAGCAGACGCTGTTGGGCGCTGTTGGACGCTTTGAGACCGCCATATAGACGAGATACAGCAGTGCTTTACTCGCGGTCGGAAATTCACACGCGGTTGGCCGCGCGAAAAAGTTTTGAGCTGCTCAAAACTTTGAGCACGTGTTAACCGCGGGCGGCACACGAGGTAATGACGCGGAAATGACGCGGAACGACGTGCTCTGGCCGCGGCCAGGGCGTGGTTAACACATGGGTAGGACGGGAAATTTCAGCGGGTAATCGTGGGTGGAGCATGGTAATAGCATGTTCTGCGCCTGTATCGCGGTGTTATTACGTGAAATTAGCGCGTTACGCGTGTGATGGTCTAACGCCTTTCTCCGCGTATATACAGCGCGATTTGCCGAGCACAGGTCAGTTGTGCTTGAGACGTCAAGGGGTGGACATGGATCTCCGTCACCGTAGTGACCTCGTCTTAATCCATTTTTATTTCTTGACATTTCTTTTCATTTCATAACAAGATAATAAAATAAAAATGAAAAGCTATTACAATAATAACATATTGGCTTCATCGGTGCCATAGCTTGAAATCTTGATCTTCATGGGACTGTGTCTTGAGCAGTTATGATTTCTACAGCCCGGTGTTATGCCGAGAAATACATCCCTGCCGAGATTTGCATCCCCTCGCTACTACAACCACTTTTACCTCGTTTTATCTCACTTTTATATCACTTTTAGGGAATGTAATGGCGAACATACAACCAAAACCACTTCGTCTTGCATTTGTTGGGAATGTAATACAACTTAAACCATTCCGTCTTTGTTTTTGTTGTGAACGTAATCGAACGATAATGCACACCGTATATAAAATCCTCCCCCCCTCGCGTGAACGCGCATTCTGCTGCGCTTCCAACAAAAGCGATCATATTCTATATAAAACGCTTATTAAAACAATAAAGCGAGCTAATTATAACAATTGGGAGATCCTAGTCTATATAACGCGTTTATTTAAACAATAAAGTGCGATCGTATTTTACAAAATGCGTTTGTTAACGCGGATGAAAATGTCACCAACGTCAATGCACGCTTCCAACAAAAGCGATCGCAGCAGAATGCGCGTTCACGCGAGGGGGGGGTTGCGTAGGAGTCGGATATGGGCACAACACCGGCACGGGAGCTTTTATACCCGTGGTCCACACGAAAAATGACGCGGAAATGACGCGATGAGGAAGCGAAACAGTCGCCGGCGTCTGTTTTGCGGGCATACTACCGATGAACAGCGGGTTGGCCAATTTTGCGCATTTTCCATCGCGGGCAACCACGGGCAAAAAAAAAAAAAAAACGCTAAATTTTAGCCGTGATTCAGCCGCAAACGGCTGTGTGACCGGCCCCTTAGACCGGAATAAGAATTTTGCATTGTCACAGTTTTTGTTTGTACTAACTTATCCTGATTGCCTTGCAAGTTCAAAATCCCTTATTTTGAGTGTATGCTAAATTCTAAACTTATCAATAACAGTAAAATTTTGCTCTCCTGGGGAAAAAAAAGAAACAGGTCTACTATGTAAAAAGATCTAAAATCTATTAATTTGCCAATTTGTGTCTTTCAATTTTGGTCAGGAAAACTTCAGTCATTTCATTACACTCCTCCTATTCTAATGAATCAATGTAAAATTTTGCCGACGACACTGCGATCGTGGGATGTATCAGAAATGGGCAGGAGGAGGAGTACAGGAAATTGATTCAGGACTTTGTCCGATGGAGCGACGCAAACCACCTGCACCTGAACACCACCAAGACCAGGGAGATGGTGGTGGACTTCAGGAGAACCAGAACTCACCCGGTTCCTGTAACCATCAAAGGAGAATGTGTAGAATTTGTCCAGACCTACAAATACCTGGGTGTGCAGCTGGACAACAAACTGGACTGGACTGCCAACACAGAAGCTCTATGTAGGAAAGGGCAAAGCCGACTTTACTTCCTCAGAAGGCTGGCCTCCTTCAAAATCTGCAAAAAGCTCCTGAAAATATTCTATGAGACAGTAGTGGCAAGCGCCCTCTTCTATGCGACAGCGTGTTAGGGAGGCAGCGTCAAAAAGAAGGATGCCTCTCGTCTCAATAAACTGGCTAGGAAAGCGAGCTCTGTTGTGGGCAAAGAGCTGGACAGCCTAACAACAGTAGCTGAGAGACAAGCACTGGAAAAGCTGTGGTCAATCATGGACAATCCATCGCATCCACTACACAGCATTATCTCCAGACAGAAGAGCAGTTTCAGCGACAGACTGCTGTCACTGTCTTGTTCCACGGACAGACTGAAGAGATCTTTTCTTCCTCATGCCATGAGACTCTTTAACTCTACCCGGCAGAGTAAAAGCCCACAGTAAACCACACCACCTACATTGCATATTACCGAGTCTTATTGCAATCTGTATTCTGTGTAGCACTATTTAGTTATTCTATATAACACGCTACAGTGGGCATTTGCACGTCACACTGGGTATTTGTATACTGTATTCTTTTTGCTTTATTATTGTATTGTTCTCAGCTCAGGGATGCTGCTGGAAATGTGAATTTCCCTTCGGGGATGAATAAAGTATCTATCTATCTATCTATCTATCTATCTATCTATCTATCTATCTATCTATCTATCTATCTATCTATCTATCTATCTATCTATCTATCTATCTATCTATCTATCTATCTATCTATCTATCTATCTATCTATCTATCTATCTATCTATCTATCTATCTATCTATCTATTTATCTATCTATCTATCTATCTATCTATCTAAAATATGTGTATTTTGAACTCCTCTTCTCTTTGCTCATAAATCAGCTCCATCTTCTTGGAGCAAGAGCCCGCCGGATCACGCCCAGGCCGTGGAGTGAAGAATATTAATTGGCCCTGCATATTAAAAGTAATACATGTATATCTATTTAAATAATAAGTGAAAACACATCAACTATCATATAAACATGCTTGCCTTTCAAATACTTGCATGTCAATAAACCTGTACTTATTTAACACAACATGAAGCTCCCCTATAGGATGTAGCTGAAATGATTGTCTTGCGGCTGCATGTACTCAAAAATCAAAGATTTTGTGAAAGACTGGACAAAACCTTGTATATGAAACCTTTGCGCTAATTGGGAATATTAAGTAGTTTGACGCTTGAAAAAGGTTGGAGACCCCTGCACTACATAATCCTGCGACATCTGGTGGTCAAATACTACACAGTGTTCCTCAAAAGGCAAAGTTGTAACATGAAGATTTTCTGTGTCTAAGGGGTGGAAAACGTGTTTTTGAGGGAATTTTCACCATTTGTTTTATTTTATACATGTTATTTTAATACATATATTGTAATTCATTTTTAAAACACTAAAAAAGTTTCTGTGCTATTTATTTATTTTTTTACTGTCATAATAGATATCACATGCTATGAATTTCAAACAAAAAAATGATGAGGTCAGACCCCCATAGAATAATCTGTAAAATAAACAGGAATCTGGACGGATGAGAGGTTTCACCCCACATATGTTAGCATGTATTTTCATAACACACAACATTTGGTTGCATTTAGGCCACTGCCCAGCATCGGCGGATATGGAACCGCAATAACAGGTTCACAACATGATGTCATTCACATGCTCACATCATGTTAGTTGCAACTCTTTAGAGTGGGCATTTTCTTCACATCACACACTATGGAATGACGGATTTGGGTTTTTCAGGGGCAATACCGATCCTGATTATTAGTATTAAGAGGAGGCCGGTAACCGACTTTTGCGGTAAAAGCTTAAAATGTTATACATTTTTTAACCATGCAAAAAGAAACAAAGAATAGAACAGTGCTGGAAATAAAATTACAAACTTATGTTATGGTAACAGCTAATTACGCAGTCTTCAATTTAAGCATGCTTTTTATGCTCTTTCTCAATCCCAACCATACACGCTTAATTGACAAACTAATGGTCTGATGAAAACTAATATGAGTTGCAACGTTCTTCCCTAAAACAAGTTAAATACACTTTTCACGCTAGCTCTTAATAACACCACCCTTTTCTGTCACTGAATTTTTAAAATCTCTAGATTTATCAGTGTTCTTGATTCCCAAGCATTTTGGGACTCAGGATTTAGCAGAGCTGCCTTTGTTTATTCTGTTGTAACGTTATTTTTCCTGCTTCAGTTACTCTGCCCCCGGTCACTTATCTAATCAAAATGCACGTGATGACTAGTGTCCAAGACAGAGGAAAGGAAGAGAGGTGAAAAGAAGCTCTGCTGAATCTGAGCCAAATAATTGATCTGTCGAATAAATAAAAATGCTGATACCAATATCTGTCAAATTCCCAAATATGTATCACACACAAATGCAAACCTGTACAGAAATGTTTGATACAAAAAAAAGCAGGTGTAGCCTCAGGTGGTGTTTTGTGCTGGAAGACAAAAAAGGGAATTTTAGAGACAGTTATAGGGGTGCTTTAGGCGGACACAGCATTATTTAAAAGCATGCCAAGAATTTCGACTCAGATTAAAGAACATGTTTAAAAAAAAAAGTCTGGCTGTCTGTTGTTCGAATTGGTTGTCTGCTTGTCATTTGCACATTGCCTTTATACGGCTAATTCATCCGTCAAACAAGCACAAATACAAATTATAGCTATTTAATTTATGACCGTGCAGGTTTTTCACTGCGTGCAAAAGTGTGTCTCATTGAGATCTTAGCTCTTCCAGTGTCATATAAGGCTAGGTTCACACCGCAGGGAAATCATATTTTTTGAAACGGAGAGGACCTGTATCAGATCTGTTCAAGTCCATCTGAGCCACATATATCCACTTTTTTCACACTAGCGTGAACTGTCGAAACACATAAATGGGACCTGCACGTCATCGATAGGCGGCAGACGTAACTATTCTGCCTTTAACAGGGCGTGAAGTAGCGGACAATTCAACAACCAAGGCGGATGAAAACACGAATTGTCATGAGTTCCTACATTGATGGAAGATGAACCCTTGTTTATTTGGTAACTCATGGAACAGAAAGCATTGCATTGCACACAATACATTTTGTTACGCAACATGTCGCTTGAGTTCATTCTTAGTGATAGTATCCTCTAGTGGTAGTTAACAATATTTAGCATTCAAAGGGGTAAAAGCAAGGTTTTGGTTTTATTTGATATTTGTGGGGGAAACGCTACTTAGTTAACATCCATGAGTACTTCCACAAACATGAAAGGGTTGCATGTGACGTCATGTTTTCTCTTATGGGCATGTGGAACACGTGTCATGTTCACACAGAAAGATCAAGACGCATACAAGTCAGATTTAGATGGAAATGTAAACGATCTCCCAAAGCATCGAATTTCACCCTCAAAAATCTGAATTGGACATTTAGCTCTGCGGTGTGAACCTAGCCCAAGTGACTGTTGTCCATTTTCACCTAGAAGACTTTAATCTTGTAGATGTCAGTTTTCAGTTTAATTAAAGCATTTTCGATTATGTGTGTCTGTTTTGTGAGGCGGTTGGCCAAGTTAACATCTCGACACTGCAACATGATCTCAAAGAACATAGTAATTTTCCTTTTGCTAATCATCTTGTATCTTTGATGTGGCTTCATTTTGTACCACTGTCAACATTTATGATTGAAAAAAAATATCTCAATGCCAATAGGCATTGTTACATTGCATCATAATACAATCAGGGTTTTATACTATCACTATATGCAAATCTTATTGTGGTTTATTTAAGTATTGATTACAAAGCAAAACACACTGATAAAACAAACAAAAAAGAGCAGGTGCAAAACATACTTTGGTACACACATTTTTTTAACGGTAGTCCATATCAAACAAAAACATCAAAATCCTTGTTTTCTGTTTCTGATCGGAACAGCGTCGCTAAATCTCCATTAAAAGGTTCACTTTCTTCACTCTTAGAGTAACTTTCTGAAAGCTCAAACAGTCTCGGCAGACACGTCAGCCCAAGTGTAGACAATCCATTATTTTCATTATAATCCACCGTAGTCCTGATCCGGGTGGAAAATGACACTTTTTTGAAACAAAAGCACCAAGACGATAACAATAACTTTACTAGATACACTATGCTGTTAGCATCTATGAGTTCTTCCACAAATTACGCATTGCGTGTGACATCATGTGCCCTCTTCTGCTTGCGGGAAACTGGTTGCATTCATACAAGAGAAGTCATAAAAGTTACAGGAGATTGCATACAATTTCTATTTAATGCATTTAAATCGATCTCACAAAAACATTAGTTTAAGCCCATAAATGTTGTAAGTCTTGACTCAGCCAAAGCTAGAACCTATGACCTCCCAGTCTCGGGGGCGGGCGCCCAACCCTAAGGTCACCAAGTTGGTATACGTCCGTCGCTTTACATGACACACAGGGCGCACTGCACGATAGGGAACAATTTGAAAAACATCTGAGACTTTTATTTGCCACTTAAGGTCGTTAAAATATGGTTTGTTTAAGATCAGGAATGTTGTAATAGTGGTCTGTGCATCCTTTTGACATTACTTGAGTAAGGGCTAAGCAAATAAATTTTACTGGAAATGAAATAAAATGATCTGCATTTATATAAATGCAGATCATTTCATTTCATATAGCGCTTTTCAAGTCAATGACTTCCAAAAGCGCTTTACAATGTGCTCCACATTTCCCAATAGCGGCCTTGTATTGCAGCCATGTAAGACGCTAACCTGCTTATTGGGGGTATTAGGGGTTCAGTGTCTTACCCAAGAACACTTGGACATATAACACGGACGTGCCGGGATTCGAACTGGGATCCTTTGATCCCAAGACGAGCGCTCTACCTCCTGAGGTACTGCCGCCCCCTGAACTTTTGGGTCGCAAAAACACTGTCACTCTTTCAAGCAAAGTCACGTTTTAGTGGTGTCATTCATGGTATGTCTTGTGATTTGATGTTCCTTATAAACCCAAATTAAACCTTGTGCTTAAACGCCAAACTGTATATACATTGTACGCAAAAGCAATCATGCTAAGTGTGTGTGTATGTGTGTTTTAATATAATATTGCTTTCTGGCATTGTGAGTGTGTTGCTCACAGCTTAATGAGTGTGTGTGTGTACAAGGAATTTAAATTACGGAGTTAGCCAAGTAAATTTTTGTATCTCCAATCTGCATGTTTCCAGTAGCTCGTTATTAAATTACCTCCCCATCGTTCACAGTGTTGAGGCACTTGATGAAAAAGACAATTACTTGCTTTTAATTGGCCATTTCACGTGCAGCGCACGTACACCTGCGCACATGTATGTGCATGCTTGTGTGTAGTGCATGAGTGTGATGTCATGACAATTGGACATTAGCTTGCCAGTCCCACTCAATGCCAGTCTCTTTTCACACTAGACATGAGACATTGCTGAAGAAAATCAAGCAATATTCAATTTGTTTGGATTCCAAGTTATTATTTAACTCCATTTGAAATATAATTTTAATGTATTTGTAATTGATAAACACGAGTTAATTTTAAATACATAAGTGTCCTAGCTCTTTAACTGGCAGTTGCCATTAAATGAGTTAACAAGCAGGAACAACATTGTTCTTTCTTCACAAAGATAAACAATATATCTCAGTGATGCTGTGTGCTTATGTAATGCTGCACTGCTTGTGTTTCGGTATATGTTGTGTTAAACATTATAGAACAGGTCAGAATTTATTATCTGAGGTTGTGGTGCGCTCGGGATCCATGCTTTCAACGTGATAGTGCACCACCCTACAGGTGCACTGCGCCGGCCCGTGTGAACCACACTGATTTGAATTTGTCCCACCTCAACCCTCGCTTCACGTTCTTTGTAACCGTAGCGGTGTCAGTTAAAACCAGTAACAAGCACAAAAAATAGGAACTTATTTATCTCAATTTTTGACCTGGTACCAAATGACCCATGGCCCGTTACCGGTCCTAGGCCCAGTGGTCAAACAATGCTTGAAGTTGTACAGACTTTGCAGGCCATGCAACAATAAGGTCTCTCCGTATTTTGAAGGCACATCAACAAAAGCCGCATGGCGTTCTCAGTTGTAGCCAGACACATGGACGGCATGTGTGTAATGGATTTTGTCTGGTGACTGCACTCCACTGGCTCCGCTCCCACAAAGAGGCTATAGGCCTTCATTTTAATGTGGGGTCACCCTGGATGTGTCACCCCCTCATACCCCTTTTTGGGCAAAAATAGCCAGACTATTGTGGCGCAGGATGAATAGCCAGCTCCATTGTGTTGCCCTGGGGGACGCTGTAAACTCCGCATATCTGTGGCGGCACGAGGGTCTAACTAAGGTGAGGGGTTGAGCTTGCCATTTACTCATCATCTTCTTGTTAACCCGGGCAGAGTGGACTGCTCGCTTTGCTTTGTAATACTTTTTCCTTCGTCTCCTTTGCGTAAATTACCACGGCTTCTGTTATGAGTTATCTTCCATGATGCTTCCAGCCTCCAATACGCCAGGGACAAGTAAACAGGAGAGAGAAGGGTTGCGATTTAAGGGGTAAGGTGCGGTAGACTGTTGTGGTGCATCCAGTTAACAGTTCTAACTGGACTGCCACTTTCCACCAGAGAAAGGAGATGTGATAAGAAGTGATAAAACCAACAGAGCCGAACACATGGGAGGTGGAGTTAAGTGGGTTTAGAGTGTACCAGTCCACTGTGAAATGAGCCATTGTGCACATTTTTTTTTGTATTAAGAGTACATATAGGGGTTGGGGATCTAATACTTTATTAGATCCCGAAGGACTTAAACAAGGTTAGGATCTATGAAATCTGAAAGAATGCTAGATCGCCCATTTATTTATTTTTTGAGAGGTTTATTTTGCTCAGCGATCAGTATTTGTGCACTACTTTATCTTCTTTTGTGGGTTTCTGGGGGATTTGTATGTTATTTACTCTTAAAATTGCAAATATGGAGGTCTGTGTATGGCAGAGATGTCCAAACTTTTCAGAAAGCTGGCCAGATCTGGTAAGTAGTAAATGTATGAAGGCCTGGCATTCTTTGAACAGTCTGTAATAAATTCACCCTGTGTGAAAGATTTGCCCACCCCTGATCTAGATGCTCAGCACCCCAAAAGTTCTAAACAGTAAACTGTCTCTAAAATTCACCCTGGTGGGAAGCATACGATGACATGGAATCCATATACGAATGATCGGAGGCCAAGTTGATATCTTGGGATGTGTATCTTCCTGTGCACGGTTTTGTGAGACTTTTATATGGCCCGCTCATGCTCTCGCTCGGTAAAACTAACCTATTTTCTTGTTTAATTAAAATGTGTGGAAATGTGCATGTGTTCTGTGAGGTGGGAGGAATGCGAGAATGCTCTGACATGGCAGAGCCCCATCAAATGAGGGAACGTCTGGGCTTTTATCACTCACAGCCTCCCCCTCTTGGCCTGTTTAACTGAGGAAGATATGGGAGAGTCGGGGAACATTCCTCTAACAGAACTCCTCTCCTTTGCAGGCCCTTTACACAAGGTCAGACGTGGGACATTGCTGGCTAACTGTTGACTGTCGACGCCCTGCTGGACTCCCACCTCTTGTGTATATATATATATATATATAT
The DNA here is from genome assembly GCF_059441175.1 of Urocampus carinirostris. Classification (NCBI taxonomy): domain Eukaryota; kingdom Metazoa; phylum Chordata; class Actinopteri; order Syngnathiformes; family Syngnathidae; genus Urocampus; species Urocampus carinirostris. Next base: position 901,748 of record NC_142361.1, on the reverse strand, counting down.
ATATATATATATATATATATATATATATATATATATATATATATATATATATATATATATATATATATATATATATATATATATATGTTATTTTTTATTTTAAAGCCTCTTTTTTATGTGGTCTCCTGTAGCACATGCACTAACGTGCTGATGCAAGATGGGGTAGATCAAGGGCAGACACACTTTTATAAGTGTTTGTTTCCAATAGAACTACATTGTGATGGCCGTATACAAGATAAAACTGAAAAAAAGTAACTGCACAACACAACATTACTGTGACCTACATTACTTTCTAAAAGTACTGCCTTTGCTGTATTACTTGTCGGAAGTGTTGCAGCTATGCCAATTATTCCCCCCAAAATTGCATAAAAGATTGCTAACACTGGCAAGGTATCACAATTCAGTTTGCCATTTGCGAGACTCATGATACATTACCAAGGATGATAATATAAAAACAAGGGTTGATTTATACAGATATCATGCATTTTGAATGCTTCCTAGTGGTAAAATGTGCATTTTTTTAAATACGTACATTAAATCAAGAAAATTTCAATTCATTTTAGACAACATCAGGCTCACCTAGAGGGAGCTGAAATAATCATGCTCCTATAAACTAAAAACCATATAAAAGGCTGGGCGAAAGAATGAGAGAAAAGTAAACCTCAGCATGAGAAAATTAATTAATTATTATTATTATTATTATTATAAGGTAATCCCCCTTCCAGGATGATCAGGCGAAATGGAGGTTGCAAGGGCAATGACAAACAATACAAAATATCATCAACATCAAATAAAGGTAATTCATAAGCTACAGAATGCACGTTTGTTTTAAGCCTGGATTAAAATAGTTCCACTGAGGTTGCAGATCGGAATCTCAGAGGGCAGAGCATTCCACACCAGCAAGGCTCGAATGGAGAACACTTTCGAACCTGCGGATTTCTTTTTGGCTCATGGGGACACTAGTAGAATATCATTTTGTGAGTGAAGGCAGTAACATAGGAGGGTAATTAAATCTGAAAAGATATGAGGGGGTAAATCCATGCATTATTTTGTTTGATACCAACAGAACCTTAAAATCACATCTTAATCTGACAGGGAGCCAGTGCAGGTCAGCCAAAATTGGTGATTAAACGTTCTAGTCTTATTTGAAAGCCTCGTTGCAGCATTTTGTACCAGATGCAGTCTCTTGAGTCTAGACTTCGGAAGACCAGAGAGTCGTACATCACAGTAAACGAGACAGGAGGTAACAAATGCATGAATTATAATCCCAACATTAGATTGAGACGGCATAGGGTGCATTTTTGTAATGACGCGAAAATAGAACAAAAATGTTCCAGTAATGTATAATGCTCAGGTATGCATAAAGATTTTTTTTTCCTTATATAGGAGGATAGCGCTGAATCTTGTTTTTTCTGCTAATCTGTCAGAAGGGGACGTGTCCCTCCAGTAATGAGGTCAAGCGCGTCCCTTTTGTTTTGCTCCTCTGCAGGGAGTGGCCCTCTAAATACTCCTTTTTCTGTGAGACTTTTGTTTCTTCGACTCTTGGCTAACGCTCCCCTTTAAGACGCAGAGCACAACAGTCCGGCGGGGGCAACAGCAGGAACACATAAATCATGTCCCCCCATTCCCTGAGAGGCCGAACTTTCCTTGGGTCATTGCACTGGTCAAAGGGTCGATTCAGCAGGGGCGTGGTCACAGGGGGTCACTTTTTGTGTCTATGTGGGTCCTTGTGTGTCCTCTTGTGAGAATGGACAAACAGTAGATTGAAATGTGAAGGAGTCTGGCTATTATTTATATCATACAGGGTTTTTAACGAGTGCTTGAAAACCTTGAGAATCCTTAGTGTGTTTTTAAGGTCATAAAAGTTATTGAGTTAAGTGCTTGAAAATGCTTGAAATAGTTCCCTTGCCATTTTTTTCTTGGCAGACTCTATAGATCACGCAATAAATGAAAACATTTTTTATAAAGGTGAGTGAACATGACGCCTGCTCCGGTGGCTTGTCATTATAGCGTTGTCATGTGAAGCATCACCACCACTAACTGGTAGCACCCAAGAGGATAGCTCTTTATAGAAAAACGGCATTTTTGGCTACTTAGATGTTTTTGTTTTAAATGATGCATTATCAATAATGATCCAACATTATACACCAAGTTATTTAGTAATGAATCATTTCATATGGTTTGCAAGATATCCCTGCAAAACAAATGAAATATTCACAGATATAAAAGAAAAAAAGTAAAATACAAAATACATTTAGATGTTCACACACTAAAGGATTTAAAGTCTAACAACCACAGAAAGACCCTGACAATGCAACACCATAAAACATAGATTAAAATTAATAACACTTCAGTGCCAAAAGTAAACTATAGAATAAAACTATTTACAATCATACTTTCACCAATTTTGACACAGAGCTTATGAAAAACTATAAATTAAAAAAAAAAAAAAAAACGCAAAAGATCAACTGTCCCTAAGGGGCCGGTCACACAGCCGTTTGCGGCTGAATCACGGCTAAAATTTTGCGGGTTTTTTTTGCCCGTGGTTGCCCGGGATGGAAAATGCGCAAATTTGGCCAACCCGCTGTTCATCTGTGGTATGGCCGGAAAAAAGACGCCGGCGACTGTTCCGCTTCCTCATCGCGTCATTTCTGCGTCATTTTCTCGTGTGGACCATGGGTATAAAAGCTCCCGAGCCGGTGTTGTGCCCAAATCCGACTCCTACGCAACAGGCTCACCCCCCCACCCCCTCGCGTGAACGCGCATTCTGCTGCGATCGCTTTTGACTTTTTCATCCGCGTTAACAAACGCATTTTGTAGAATACGATCGCACTTTATTGTTCAAATTAACGCGTTATATAGACTAGGATCTCCCACTTGTTATAATTATCTCGCTTTATAGTTTTAATAAGCGTTTTATATAGAATACGATCGCTTTCGTTGGAAGCGCAGCAGAATGCGCGTTCACGCGATGGGGGGGAGGATTTTATATACGGTGTGCATTACTGTTCGATTACGTTCACAACAAAAGCAAAGACGGAGTGGATTAAGTTGTATTACATTTCCAACAAATGCAAGACGATGTGGTTTTAGTTATATGTTCGCCATTACATTACTTAAAAGTGAGATAAAACGAGGTAAAAGTGGTTGTATTAGCGAGGGGATGCAATTCACGACACCGTGGGGGGGGGGGGGGAGTGGGGGGTTAGGGGAGATTGATCTATCTTCTTAATTCATTATCCATCATCAATCAGTCCATAATACGCTACAAAGCTCAGGAGCCGGGACTCTTACTCTCAACCAAAAGGCTAAGCTAAGGTCCCAGAATTAAAGTTTTTGCTGCGAATGCACCGAAAGATTTATTCGAAATGAAGAGAAACTACGCTGACGGGGATCCATGTTCACCCCCTTGACGTCACGAGCACAAATGACGTGTGCTCGGCATTCGCACTGTTTATACGCGGAGAAAGGCGTTTGACTGTCACACGCGTAACACGCTAATTTCACGTAATAACACCGCGATACAGGTGCAGAACATGCTATTACCATGCTCCACCCACGATTACCCGCTGAAATTTCCCGTCCTACCCATGTGTAAGCACGCCCTGGCCGTGGCCAGAGCACGTCGTTCCGCGTCATTTCTGCGTCATTACCTCGTGTTGACCACGTGTGCGGCACGCGGTTTAACACGTGCTCAAACTTTTGAGCAGCTCAAAAGTTTTGAACGCGGCCAACCACGTGAAAATTTCCGACCGCGAGTAAAGCACTGCTCTATCTCGTCTATATGGCGGTCTCAAAACGTCCAACAGCGCACAACAGCATCTGCTTCACGGCCAGAAAATTCTGGCCGTGGTTCAGCCTCAGTACGCTCGTGAAAGGCTGTGTGCCCGCGCTCTGAAGACTTGAGCAGCGTCAAATAATTTCGCGCTGCCACCCGCGCGCGAATTTCCGACTGCGTGTTAAGCACCGCTGTATCTCGTCTGAATGGCGATCTTAATGCGTCCAATGGCGTCCGCCTCAAAGGCAGAAATTTCTGGCCGTGATTCAGCCGCAAATGTCTGTGTGACCGGCCCCTAAGATTGAAAGATTGAATGTACTCTGCTTTGGAGCAATCAATAATAATAATACTGAGGCAAAATTTGGCTAATTTTGCTGCTTTTTATGCATGATTACTTTCTTTATTTTTGTTTTGTTTTCCATATTTAACTCAATTATTCCAAAGCACTTTCTGTGTTTGTAAAAAGGTGTAACCTATTAAAGCTGCACATGCATTGTTGAAGCAGAGCAGCAGAATTTGTGTCCTTTTATAGCAGCCCCCAGAAAGATCGCAGCTCATAGGTGGAAACAGCGCAACATAGCACAAAGTATGTGCTAGCAGCAAGATAGACACTTTGTTTTAGTCATCAAAACCAACAAAAAAAAATGTTCTTGATCGCGCTGGATTTTTTGCATTTAAAAAACAGGAACAAATTAAAATTGGTTTTGAAAGTGCTTGAATTTGACCATGCAAAATATGTCCGAACCCTGCATATTGACTTAAATGTTTTTAAGTCCCCTTCAGCAGCCCTTTTAATCTTGTTTTATGTCTGTTCTCTCCAGGTTCATCAATGCCAGGAGGAGAATAGTACAACCAATGATTGACCAGTCCAACCGCGCAGGCATGTTTTTATCACTCGCCCGGGCAGTGTTTTGAATGTTTAGGCTCCAGATCTCCTACCTTCCCCCTCTGCCAGCTTTTTCACATTTGTACCCGTGTCAAGGAGTGGTTATCCCTCCCTTTTACACAGCTTAGTTTGGTCTGCTGTAAACTTTATTACCTGTAATAGGGGTGAGAGGTTAGGGCGGCATTCAGGGCCGCAGTAAAGTTCAAAAGCATCGAGAGGGGCCGAGATTTTGCTTCTGCTCCAGTTGACCCACTGTTGGCCTCAGTGGGAGCTAAGTGGATTTCTATAAGGGCCCAGCCTTCTTGTGTTGCACTTATTCGCGAGGCACCCTAGTCCGGTTTATGAGGTGTGGGCCTTGACTTCTCCTGCCTGCTGTTTACATTGAAAGTGCAACCACATCCAAGTCAAGCAGTATTGCAAAACATCATCTCGGGAAATATAGAAAAATAAGAGAGCAATAAAATACAGTATCAGCTATTGAAACTTGTTAAAACCGGTGTCCAGAACCTATGCGCGAGCCATTTATAGCTCTTTTGATGAGTACATATGGCTTGTTGATAAAAAAAAAAAATTGCAATTATCTATCATACTAGATCATGGAGAGCAGGTTGTTGCACATGCGAAGCCGGGACAATCTTAATGCAAAAAGGATTTAGTCCTGGGCGGTACGGCGGATGGATGGTCAGCGCAAAGCCCCATAGCGTGGAGGTTCAGGGTTCCACTACAGCTATGGCGGCCATACCGTCCAGAGTTTGCACGTTCTCCCTTTGCATTCTTGGTTTCCTTCAGGTACTCCGGTTTCACATTCGAAAAATATGCATGGCAGGTTACTTGGCTGGTGTGCCCTGAAACTGTCTGGCAACCAGTTTAGGGTGTTTACTGCCCACTCCTGTAATATGGCCTACGACCCTAGTGAGGATAAGCCGCACTGAAAAAAGATGGATGAATAGAGGAATTTGGTCGGGGATGTACACGACCCAATTTTCAAGTATTTCTTTAGTGTTTTTGTCGTATTACATTATTTTTATTGTAGTATAGCTGTAGTATTTTTGAAGTAGTATTTTTGTAGTATTGCCATCGTAGTATTTTTGTTCTATTTTAATCGTAGATTTTTTTGTAATTATTTAGTATTTATGTAGGAATACTGTAGTTGTATATCTTTGTATTTCTGTCTTAATAATTTTGGAGGAGTGTTTTTGTATCATAGTGTTTACTGTAATGGTATTTCCATAGAATAATTTGTGTAGTATGTCTGTAGACATTTTGTACTATTTCCGCAATACAATGTTTTAGTATTTCTTTAGTATTTTTGTAATATTAATGTAGTTGTATTTTCGTAGTGTTTCTTATATAATGTTTCAGTAATAGTAATGTTGTGTTATAAAATTGTTGTGGTAGTATTTTGTAGTATTTCTACAGTATTTTATTTATTTTGAGAATGTCAGCAAATCAATACAATAGTTGTCTGTTTGTATGCACTAATTTTGATATTTATTGTGCAGTAATTTTGAAGTAGTTTTATGGTAAAAACACATTTTTATTTGTGTGTACACACACATGCACATATATATAATATATATATATATATATATATATATATATATATATATATATATATATATATATATATATATATATATATATATATATATATATATATATATATATATATATATATAGTGGAACCTCGGTTCTCGACCATATTCAGTTCCAGAACCCTGTTCGAAAACCGATTTGGTCGATCACCGAAAATTGTTTTTCCCATTAAAAGTAATATAAAATCATTTTAATCTGTTCCAACACCCTGAATGTTTACCATGAATGTAAACATGAAGCTAACCCAGGTTAATCGTACGTTTGCGTTAGCGTAATCTTCCATACGAAAGATTAAGCTAACATGAACATGTAAAAATAAAAAAAATCAGGTCGTTAACACGTCATTTAGCACCCGGGTCTCCACAACAAGTGGCTAGCGCTTCATTGGAAAGGGAGCTCCGTTCCAACACCCTGAATGTTTTACATAAATAAAGCTAACCCAGGCTAATTGTACGTTCGCCTTATCGTAATCTTCCATACGAAAGATTACGCTAACATGAACTTGTAAAAATAAAAAAAGGATTATGAATATGATTTCTTACCTTTGTGGTACAGTGGGGAGAGAAAAATCACCACAAGTTTTTCAACCTCTTCCAAAACTTGCGGCAGTTGCTTGCTTATAGCGCTAACTACCTTAGCCGCATCACTCGATTTCACAGCCCCCTTATCCTTTACTATCGTACTGATAGTAGATTTAGCCATGCTGTATTCACTAGCAAGATCGGAAATTCGTACACCTCTTTCATATTTAGCTATTATGTCTTTCTTAAAGGCAATAGTTGGACAAACAACTTGTTTTTTTTTTTCACCTGTCCTGCTTGCACCGAGGCATAATTAGGGGCTAAAACACCCATACGCCGCTCAGCATCGCACCCTAGCGTACCGCCGTTCGAACTCCGATTTTTTGACCCGACAGCGAAGCAAGAATTTTTTGAAATTTTTGGTCGAACACCGATTTGTATATATATATATATATATAATAATAATAATAATAATAATAATAATAATTTCCTTGTATTGTCATTCTGTGTAACAATGTACACAGAACGAAATGTCGATTGCATCTGACCCGATGCAGCCGCAGCCAAGAGAGGGCGCCGCCGACCACTTTTTAAGTCTTAGGAATGACTCGGCCGGGGCGCGAACCCGAACCTCCCAGTCTCAAAGCGGGCGCCTTACCATCTAGGCTACTGAGCTGGTATATATATATATATATATATATATATATATATATATATATATATATATATATATATATATATATATATATATATATATATATATATATATATATATATATATATATATATATATATATATATATATATATATATATATATATATATATATGTATATATATATATATATATATATATATATATATATATCATCTCATCTCATTACCTGCACCGCTTATCCTCAGTAGGGTTGCGGGGGTGCTGGAGCCCATCCCAGCAATCATCGGGCAGTGGGCAGGGAACACCCTGAACTGGTTGCCAGCCAATCGCAGGGCTGTATATATATATATATATATATATATATATATATATATATATATATATATATATATGACAGATATGTATATATCCATTCATTCATTACTTCAGAAACGTCATTTATCTTCACTAAAATCGCAGGGTGCAGGAACCCATCCCAGCCATCTTTGGACAGTGGGCAGGGCACACCCATAACTGGTTACCAGCCAGTTGCAGGGCACACAGAGACGCGCATTCACACTTAGGGACAACTAAGACTGGCCAATTAACCTGGCATGCATGTTTTTTGGAATGTGGGAGGTAACTTGATTGTCCAGAAAAACCCACGCAGTCACGGGCAATAACATGCAAAATCCACACGGGAAGCTGGAATTGAATCCTGGATCCTCACATTGTGGGGCTGCACGCTAAGCACACAACTAGTGCCGGCTGAGATTTGACCATCTAGCGCAGGGCTGGACAAACTACGGCCTGTCAGGCTTTTTTCATTCGTCCCGCCAGACGAAAATTCTCAAAAAGTGCACTGTGCTAGATTTTAAAACCTCATTGAAGCACACCAGGAACATGGCTACGTAAAAATGAGTTCTAGAGAACAAGTGCTGCTGCTCTTGCCTGTGCGTGTGGTGCTCGACAGATGACCCTCTTAAGGACACTGAGCCTTAATTATAAGCGTTAATTGACCACTCTTCTCCTCCCCCATCATTCCCCTCTGCATTTCATCCTCCTCTCTATTTTCCCTCTCTGTATACCCACACAGTAGGTCAAGGAACTCCCTATAATCCAGATGGCCAACCGATGGGGGGCTTCGTCATGGATGGCCAGCAGCACATGGGGATAAGGCCACCTGGTGAGGCTTTTGTTTCTATCTAGAGCCTTTCTGTCCCTGTTCACCTGTCGTCAGATATGGAAACTTGCTACAAACATATTTTTGCATCATATTTTGACATACTGACATGTTTTTGACCTGTGTTGTTGCAGGACCAATGGGTAGCATTGGTATGAATATGGGCATGGAAGGTCAGTGGCACTACATGTAGCCCCGTCCCCACCCCATCACAACAGCAAGGTGAATGTAAGTCTTCTTGTCGTTTTCAGCGTTTGTGTGGGTGTTTGAATTCCTTGAAAATGCTTGATTTTTACTGTCGTGTTTTCAAGGTTGTAGAAGTGCTTGAATTTAGGGCAACGTTTTTGAAAATGCTTGAATTTTTGTTGCCATGTTTCCCTGCAGTTTGACTCAATAGACCACATTAAATGTAGAAAAAAATAATCAAGTCTGCTTCAAAATTTCACGACACACGCTGATGGCTTCCCTTTGCCATTTCATTTCTTAATCCCTCGTGACTAACAGCAGCTGGCATTAGTTTGTATGGCTTTGTAATGTGAAGCGCCATCACCCCCTATGCATCCCATCAAAGGGGATAGGTGTAGAGCCCAAAAAGCCGGGTCCTGAAGATGTTACAAAATTTACTTTGAAAGTGCTTCAAAGTGCTTGAATTTGGCCAAGGAATTGGTATATGAACCTGCTGTAATCTTGTAAAATACAGGGTTTTTACAGGTACTTAAAAGTGCTGGAATTTTGTATGAAGTGCTTTTAAATTATTGAAAATGTTGCCATATTTCCTGGCAGTTTGACACATAGATCACACATTAAATGAAGAAAAATGAATCAAGAATGAATAGCTATAGCTATAAAACCCAGCTTCCTGATCACTAAAAACACATTCTAATGGTGATTGTACATAAACAATGTGGGTACTCTCTTTGAGTTGTCGTAATACAGGTGTTTGCATGATGCAGGGGTGCCGAAATTGGAAGGTTTGTGGGAGGAGTGATGGTTGCACTGTGATTAGATGGCTGGGTAAAATGTAACATATTGAAAAATGTTTCAACTCTCAACAAGATGTGATGAGTTCGGGTGGGGATATCTAAGGCAACAGCAAAGTGGGTCAAAGGTGACATGAAAGTCACCTCTTTTGCCTTTAAAGAGCATTGGTTTGGGGGACGAACAGTGGCAAGTTCTGTTCTGCTTGGTTTGTTCGACTCCACGCATGCTGACAGTTGTATTGCTTCTCAAAAGGATGGGGGCTCCAACTGAAACGTCACAAAGCAACATTAATTGCCTCCTATGTGGTGATGACGACGAGCGAGAAGCAGGACAAGCTAATGAAAAATGTTGGGAATACATAAAAAACTTCTGCCCAACATCCTCCCTCCCCTTCATCATACTCTATTAATTGAATTGCTCACAAAAGACTTTCATCGTTTAATTGACCTAGAAAAGACGCCACCAATACAAGCTGATGAAGCTGTAGAAATCCTGCGGCCACCTCTTTTTTCCTCCCATTGGTCCATTCCATCTTTCCCTCACCCTCCTCTTCCCCGTCATTGACTCTGCCTCCTTCTTCTCTCCGTGTTTCTTGCTCATCACGACTGGGCCGGGATTCCTCTGGTGGCCCAATTACGGGATTGAGCTGGCAAATTGAGGCTGTTTAAAGCGATGTCTGCTGGGAAGGGGAGCAGCTGCTACCAATGGTCAAAAGAAAAAAACGAAAGAAGACGCTTAAAGAAGTCTGACGTATACGCCCTCTCCGTAACTGCATCTTGTCACCATGAGCCTCTTTGTTTTTTTTTTGTGTTTTTTTTCTCAATAGCTGCATACTTCTCATAGGGGTTAACGCCGACCAATTTGGTAGTCTGAATAAGTCAAATCCATTGGTTACACCTGCATTGACGGCATATTTAATTTGGATCGAGTCAATTAGGCCCTGTTAAGCTCCATAGGCTGCTGGCTACCTCCTCCGGATTTTGCACCACCGCACCCCTTCCCCATGTCAGCAGTAATCCTATTACCAGACTCGTATACAACCCCGCACACATGCAAACATTTTGTATAATAATTTCGATTTTGTGGCGCTGTACAAACACGGAACACAGTGTTTCCCATAGAATTTGGTGAGACCGTGATGGTTGGACAGTCTAAGCGAATATTAGTTAACCTGTTGCCGGGTGTTGCACCGCCTCCTCACCATTAACTTGTCCTTCCCCATGGATGAACTTTAAGTGTTAACAAAAAAAGGTCCCTTTCCATCACCCATAACAACCTCCACAATATCGTCCGCATTAACGATTGTCCCCTGTGGGCTCCAACACAGGAAGCCTTAAAGCTCTCTCCTATTGATTCGCTTATTAGTGGAAAACCTTACTAGCAATTTGTGCTCCTCAAAGCTCTTTATTAATAAGAGACACGCATTGACTTAATCAGCGCCCTTGTTAAGCGACCGGGTCTGTGTTAAGAACATGAATGTTTTTTATTTTGTTCCCACATTAACATGATCTACTTTGCCACTGCGGGTGATCCTTTTCTGCATGAAAAACAGAGTTGCCCAATTACTCAATTACAATGTTACATCCCGTCTTGATTTTTTGATCCCAAAAAATAACGTTAAACACAAGGTGGTACGGTAGTACAGGCATGTCCAAAGTCCGGCCAAGGGGCCAGTTACAGCCCGTGATAAAAATTTTACTGGCCAAATTGCCAAATCCTAACCTCTAGACCAGCGGTCAGGTAGATATAGTTTGCGGGGCATACATGGCTCTTTTCATGAGTACATACGGCTCGGAGATAAAATGATACTCTTGCAAACCTCATCTGCAGTGTTCCAAATCTATTTAAAAGCAGAGTTGAGTTCACTGCATGCATGGCCAAAAGCAAGTTAGTCCAGTATATAAAGAACTCCCCACTACAGTTTACAATCAAGGTGTCACATCAACAGACCCCGTTTTGGCTGTATGTCACTAAAAAATGTATATGGAACCTCATTAAACAATTTAAGTTCAGTGTTGAGACATTTTATGATGAAAACCCACAGAAAAAAATGTTAAGAGTCAGAAACACCACCCAAACTCACAGAACAATTTGATTTGGTGAGCGTTAGGGGTGGGCGGTGCTGTGCACAAAGTGCACTTTTGTCTGCCCAGCGCTCTCTGCACCAAAGGTAAATATATCATAATCCTAGTTTGCAATACTTTGTGGCATTATTACAAAATAACTCTGCTTGCACCATGTTTTGAAACCTTTTTTAATCAAAAAAGTGAAGGTCAAAATGAGCATCAATGATCTGAGTTACAGTGGGAGGGAGACAAGTTTATAGTGGTATATTTTTTGTTATGAGACACAGGCTTGGGCATTATTCTTATTTCATTATTTTCATCAAATCATCTAATGTCACACAGTAAAATAAAATGTGGCAACTTTGGCAGTTTTGCTCAAATTTGTCCTAGAATACATGGAATGGCTCTCCCTAAAAAATAAGCCAAAACATCTTGCTATCATGGCTCTTTGGGTCAAAAAGGTTTCCGACCCTTGCTCTAGACCACTAGTAATATAGATGGCATATGACATTCATAGGTTTTATGCCATTTTCACACTATTTCTATCCAAGATTGAGCTTGGATCCTAAGCTCAAGCATCACTTCAAGTGTTATGTTTTGTAATGTGGTCGGCGGATTAGTGTGAAGGATAAAAATACTGTAATGCATTCTGGGGTTAGGAGCACATGCGCTGTCTCACATGAGAATTTGGAAGCCTTTGTCAACAATAGTTTCCTGGAAATTCAAGGTAAAATCTTGTTAACACTTATTTCAGTTTCACGCGCAAAGGCGCACTAACTCGCAAGAAGTCCTCAGTAGTGGTTATTTTTGTATGGAAAGGAACATAATTTAATAGTAAAAAGTGAAAAAAGTAGTGGAGTTTGCTAAAATTAAGAAAATATCTAAACATACAGCTCATCCCATACAAAATATACAGTGCTCCCTCTACATACGAGCTACTATAGATACAAGAAATTAGAGATTAGAGATGTCAAGGATCCATACTGGGTGGCGATGAATTACAAAAAAACCCACAATGGATTAATAACTGAGGTATTTTATTACGACAGGGTTGGGTACACAAGAAGTCAGGTCGCGAGGGAGCAATTGTAGTTGCAGAGAAGGGGGTGGTGATCTAGTAAACTCAATCAGCAAACGTTCGCTAGGTGGTACTTGTTATCCAAAAGACGAGGCAAGAGTTTGGTACACTAGAATAACATATCAGCTGAAACAAGAGTGCTTGGGACGTAACAAAGAAGGCAACAAACTAGCAAGGAGCTAAGGGGAAAGATTGTTTAAAGAGACCATGGAAGAGTAGTGAAAGGAAGTAAATAATGACAGTTGAACACAGTTGTGAGGATTAAGATTTTACCCGGAAGTGACATGAGATTTCTTTTGAACAAAAATCTTGCCCAAAATTCGGGTGAAAATCCAAGTCACGAGAATTTCCAAACGCTACCACCAAATACAGTTTACCGCCAGCATGAGTTTGTCTCCTTTGACGTGGGGCTTCAAAGTTATTTTATCATCATGTTATTAAGCTTATTTCTGTACTTCTACTGTATGTTCACTTACTATTTGAATGTTTTTAGTGTTTAGGAAGATGTGTTTGGGTGATGCTTTTGGGAGGCCGGAAAGAAATTAATTGGTTTTCCGTTACGTACGTAACACTTTTGAGTGTCAGTAATGGTATTGGCAGAAAAAAATAACCCTGTTATTGAAAAAAATAATGCTGTTATTTAACAGCGTTATCTATAAACAGTTATACCCAGCACCAAAATTTATTTTTGATTAATATAGAGAATTGGTATAGGTCTCACTATGTGTTAAAAAAGATTTGTGTGATAGCAATTTAGGCTAATTAGGGGGTGGGAGTGGAGCAATTATTATTTAATGTATTCATATCAGTAAAATCCGCTCGTTACGCAAGCACAATCCTTGGAACTAGCTGACTTTGTAAGGAGATGTACCACTGTGAAGGCAAATTCTTCGTTCGCAGCTTAGCTCCAGCTACTGTATGTTGGCAGTCTCTTTAACTTGTCTGAAGCATAACATAAATGATGATGCACCATGCTTGCTTTGATGGATCAATCAGATGGCGCAAAGCAACTGCAAATATGTATCTTTCTAATCAAGTCAAGTGATGTTTATTTTTATAGCCCTTAATCACAAGAAGTCTCAAAGGATGACCGGGCTGCAATAGATGTTGCAAGGGCATCAACAAGTCAAGTCAAGTCAAGTCATTTTTATTTGTATAGCCCTAAATCACGAAGAGTCTCAAAGGGCTTCACAAATTATTACACTATATTACACAGACTATAACAAGCAATACACCATCAACATAAATCATTGGTCATTCATAAGCTATATAATATAAGTGTTTTAACCCTTGATTTGAACAGTTTCACTAAGGTTGCAGATCGAGTTTCAAAGGGCAGAGAATTCCACAGCACTGGGGCCTGAGTGGAGAATGCTCTTGATTCAGCGGATTTCTTCTTGGCTCTTACGATCACTAGTACATCAGCTTTTCCGAGCAGAAACATATGGGGAAATTAGATCTAAATGATCAACTTCTTTAAGCGTTCTGTTGTTTGTGTATTTTCAGGACCATGATGCACACCAGGAAGTCCCCGGAAGGCGCCCAGACTGTTTGAAGGAAAAGGAATCATCTCCGTTCCGACCACAACACCGACCGTCTTCCTTCGTGCGCACTTGTTTATTATCAACCGAGCTTGTCTCAAAAGCTGCGAGATAAACCATTCCAACGCTACCCGAACCTCCCGCAAGTCCGGGAAAACCACACCTGTGCCAGATTTTGCGGACTCCCAGACACTTTTCAGCCTTCCTGTGGCTTCCTCCCCTGAGACTGAAAGACAAGAAGGACGCCAAGTTTTAGAGGCCAACGGAATCTTTGAAAAAGCCCAAAAAGAGACGGCTGCTGGTTAGAGAGAAAAATTTAAGTTGGCCAAGGTTGACAGCAGGAAATGTATGGGAATACAGGTTAAAAAGAGTAAACGGTGCATTTTGGGGGGAAGTAAGCTGGCAGAAGAAAACTGTCGAGTGGTGTTCAACCGCCCTGGACTTTCTCAACACTTGTTGTAAATGTTATTGTATTGTTCTGCATATTATGTTGTTTATAATAGAGTTTGTTTTTTTTCGTAAAAAAAATTGTTTCTACTCTTTCTTCCACTTTTAACATGTACGCAGATCAGGGGTCCCCAACATTTTTTTAAGATGAGAGCTTCTTTTTGTTACCAATTATGGGCACCCAGTTTAATATTGTTGGCGGTAATGATTCGTGTCCAGCCGAATGTTCAATTTTCAGGATTCGGACTCAGTATTTTCACAAAGAAAACAAGAGCAGTTCTGTTGAGGATTTTTATTAAAAAGAAAACAAATAAGAAACTCAATAATAAATATATATCAATATATTTAGTGACGGATTTCAATAATCTCAATTCGAATTTTTGAAATAACTGTTATTGCTATGCTGTTACTATATTGATACCACGTTAATTTTTGAAAGTAGGGTTACATGGCCTTAATCCACCACTAAAAGATCTTTTTTACTAGAAAATCCCAACTGGTGTGCTGTTTCTATAACAGGTCCATGGGCACATCAGCTGTCGTTGGAGGCCCCTAACATAGATCGTGATTTGAGGTACACACTTTTCAGATGCAATTCAAATCTAAACTGCTTTTTCAAAGCACTTAAACAATGTGTTATTTCATTTAATTATTAGCAATTTTTAAACGTCCCTTAAAGATTGTCTAGCAAAAGAGATTATCCTTTTTCTGTTAAAGTAACTTATCAAACACAAGCAAAATGGCCCGGGGCGATAGCAAATTGCAGTAATCTGCCTGGAGTGTTCATTGGTGGGGAGCTGCAATACCCAATTTGGCCACCAAAGGTTAGATACCCTACAAAAGCAGACCACACAAAAACATTTTTTTTATAAATTATGTACATCTTTATTGTGGGTGCCTTGACACAAAACCTAGCTAAAGATACTTGCAGAGAGCTAGAGTACAACTGTGTACATTTTAATAAAATCAGTTCAGGCATTTTGGAGCCTATAAGTCACATATAAACATACATGCACACGCAAATTGCCCAGAAATTCGAAAGTGCGCCTTATAGACCGGAAATAGTTAAATAAAATTAGAAATGCATAATTACAACCAAATGTTTTTACATATGATAACCATTTATTAATGAATCAATTCATTGTAGTTGTGAATCCATTATTTCCTACGATCAATAATTTTATTTTTTTTTTAATTTCTGTAAATTTAAATTTTCCCCTTACCGTAGTTTTGATTTCATGTGCTTTCATGATATATATATATATATATATATATATATATATATATATATATATATATATATATATATATATATACCAGTATATATATATATATATATATATATATATATATATATAATATGCACCCTGTAATCAGGTGAAATGTGTTTCTAGGGTGTCATCAGAAGCCAATAGCCAAGTAACCAGTCACCTAGATCGTTTTGATTGAGACCATGTAGCTTAACAAGATTTTAGTGCTCTACATCAGTGTTTTTCAACCAGACAGCATGCTGGTTGGGCGATGAACACAAAAAAGCAACGACATGCTGTTGAAGACAGTTCTGATACACATTTGCATTCGCTCGTAAACAAAAGTTCCAGCTCCTGCTGTAGAAAATATGCCATGACACTTCCTCCTCCACCTTTCACTGAGTTTTTTACACACTTTGGGTTTAGTTTTTTTAATGTGTCGCCTGACATAATGCTTCCCGTCAGACCCAAGAGAAATAAATTTGCTTTTATAACTGACAGGAACTATGGACCAGTTTTTCTCTGTCCACACAACATGCTCCTTGGAGAAAGCTAAATCTAGCTCTTTGATTTATTTTGCCAATAAGAAGTTTGGTCCCTGAGGTGTGGGCCTTAGTCCAAATGCTCTTAAACGGTAAGACACTGTATGATGAGAAAGAGCCTTACCATGTTCAGCACTGAACTGGTGAGCGATTCCAATTGCAGTGTGGAAACTATGACAAATATACATCCTCCGCAGTGACCTGCCCGCTCTATCATTTGTATTTTGTGGACAACCAGCCTTTTGGGTGACTTCGCTGCTTTGTAAATGTTCAATTCAAAGATTCATTCTTAAAAACACAGATTTGTAACAATCAACTTGTCGTGCTATGGCTGATAGGGTCATGTCTTTCATTTTCATCTGGACAACCTGCTGCCCATTATCTTGCAAAGTCAGTGAAACTGGTGGTTAGAATGCCAGTTTAATAGGGGTTGACAGATAACCAAGAAAATTACAACCCCGTGCTAAAATTCACCATTCAATGGGAGACACCTGAAAGTATAAGTGGCACAATAAAATGTCCCTAAACTGTTGAGCAGAATTATTAAATTGTTTGCAAATTCAAAGTTCTCTAATTTTGTACATGCTAACCTCTTGACATTTAAACCGGTAGATGTTATTGCGCCTTCTATTTTTATGTGTGAAATAAAATCCAACAACATGTGCTGATATATAAATGAAAGTGGCAAACTTTTAATATTGGAACATTCTACTTGTGCACAAAGACACTATAAAGAAGATGTAGACTAAAATACTAGTCTCAAAGTCAAGGTGTTTCGTTTTTCTTGTAATTAAAAAAATAATAATAAAGGACATATTTTCTAGAATCGTAGTTGTTGTTTTTAGGGGAGAAAGTGGTAGTCTAACGCATAACAAAATCGTGTTGGTGAGTATGTAGCTATAACATTTAAACATAGCGGAAGGTGGGATTCTCTTTTTTTCATACCCTATGTACTCGTTATGTAGTACAGTGAAATAAAAAATATATTTGATGGCGATGTTTAAGATTGCACTGCAAAAAATAAAAGAAATAGTAAAATTTTGTTAAAATGTTGCTGATTTTAATCTAAATTACTTTAGTTTACTCAAAAAGACAAAGTTAATTGAGATTGTTTTTGTTTCACTGGCAGCTCATTCTTTTCGTTCTGAAAACATAGTTCGACTTTTAAAACAGTTTAAATATGTATAAACATCCTAAAGGACAGCAAATTCATGCTGAGCATGACTGACCGCAATTGAAAGAAAAAACTTAATATTGTTAATTAAAGTCACATTATAATTTCAACTTCAAAAAAACGGTGCCAGGATTTTTTTTTTTAAACATTTGGATTAAAATAGAATGTACTATATCTTATTGTGATTTTAACATGTGAAACGCACAACCACATTTAGAATTGCCATCTGATTGTGTAAGAACATTTACAAGTTAAATTCCACGGTGTAAAATAATAGTAATTGTATGAAAATACGTATTAAGACATATGCTATATCTCAACATGCTTTAACAAAAAAAAATGTGCCTTGCCTCAAAAAAGGTTGAGAAACACTGCTCTCTACAATGGTGTGCAACGCCAACACATACGCAGTACAGTGGGACCTCGGTTATCGCGGTTAATGGGGACCAAAACCATATACTGTATATATATATATATACTTTTGTATATATATATATATATATATATATATATATATATATATATATATATATATATATATATATATATATATATATATAGATAGATAGATAGATAGATAGATAGATATAGATATATATATATATATATATATATATATATATATATATATATATATATATATATATATATATATATATATATATACACAATTATTTGGTTTTGGTAAACATTTAAAGCAAAACAAGTCATGTTTCTTATTCCTATTATTTCCATGTACAAAGATTTACAGGGTTCAACCGACTCCTTGGATAATCTCTAAAATGCTTTAATTGATTACGTTTTCTGATAGAATGATCACTTTCTCCATCCAAAGCTTTTTTATCGAATGTTAGAAAAGCAATCAGTACCTAAGGTTTTGTTTAACATTAAAAAACAAATTCTAACACGTCCTGTTGTTATATTTTAACAATTTCATATAATTATCAGTTTAAAAAAAACGATTGTTTCTTAAACTTGACAGTTGGTTTTTAAATGGATTAATTTGTTTTCAAATGTGTTTTTGGTGCAAAAAGACCGTGAAGATTTCAAGAAGGAAAAAGACCGTGTGGGAGCGCTCCCTTTTGGCAGACCGCATTACTACTCCAGTGAGAAGCTGTCAGACTCCGGAAGAGAACTTCTATTAAATTATTCAATTTGAAATCGATTCTAACGTCAGGAAATTGATGTAGTTTTGCCAAAGTCAGTATTATTTTCACTAGTACTATTTTGGATTCATTAGTACATATAAATTTCAATTTAACGAAACGAAATGCAGAAAAAGATGATGTTAATCACATAGATAATTCTACATACATAGATTATACATGCATACTGTACATACATATATATATATATATATATATATATATATATATATATATATATATATATATATATATATATATATATATATATATATTCGTTGCATTTTACACTTGCTTGTTTAACTGCCTTTGATTAGAGCTTATGGCCTATTAAAAACAGTATTAGTTATATTTAGAAAACGTTCATCAAAGTGATATGTTGCAGTGACCGACATTTTGCGTGCTTGACTTTCAAAGTACATTTACGAGTTTGATTTTTTTAGAATAAAAAGAGTCAACGCATTATGTCATTAAGATCTTAAAAAAATGAAAGTGCATTTCCTCCATTATTATATTTTACGGCCACTTTATTAGGCACAACTGAGAGAACAATTAAAAAAAAGTCTTTAGAATATACAGTTATGTATAAAATTACACAACAAAAAAAATGTTAATGTTTTTTTATATACATATAAAAATATGAATTTAAATATCATAATTACACAATAAAACGTCTCAGACCTGTAGAAGAATAATTTTGCTTGAAATGTGTTAATGGCGAAATTAAAACAAACTAAACACTTTGTTTGATTGTTAAGTTAAATTAATTGGTTGATTCAAAATAAAATACATAATGTAGAAAATGTGTTACCTTTTATCATAAATAATCTCTATCTTCCGTTGTAATCCTTACTTTTCTAGTAGAGAAGTGAAAAAGCAATAATTGACCGGAATATTTTGCATTTTCCCATCTAAAAAAAAGTTGTAACTTTTGAAAAAAGATAATGATCTGCACAGCAGTTTAATTCATTTTCCTAGAAACAACATGAATATGTAAATTATGAAATGACGTGTAATTATTAGAATTGTTTATCTCGTCATTGATGACAACGTAGTGAACATTGTTCACAATGAGATTAGGATAACATAAACTAAAATTCTCAAAAGAGGAAAAAAATAAAAATAAAAAATAAAACAATAATTTACAAGGAAGTGCCTGTGGATTAGCCTAGGTTCTAAGTGTATAGAGCACTTGTGCAATGCAAAATAATGCAATGACCTTATGAGCAACTTATCCAAAAGGAACCCATAAATACCCTGAAACCAAATGACAAGCTTGTTGTTTTTCTGCCCAGGTTCACGCATTTGTTTAACAAATAAAAGTACTGTATAAATGTTTATTGATTAATTATTTTTTAATTTACAAATAACTACTGTATCATCAAATTATTATAAGCCAGTCAGACTACAGAACACAATGCACATTAAGTCCATGAAGTAACAAAACTGTAAAAAGTAAACCACATTACAGAGAGGGATTACTGCACATTATATACCTATGATTTGTTTTTATAAACAAGATGAACTTTACCCCGACGTCCCTTGAGTATATAGTGGTTTTCCTGAAAGTTAGATATTTCAAATTGTCGGACATTGTGATTTATGTAAAGTTCCGCAAGCCCACGGGTCTTAAACACCCGGCCTGCGGGATGATTGTTTGTGCCCTTTTTTGTTCATTTTCACATGTTTTAGTAATATGTTTATTTTTTTACTACTTTTCAGAATTTTTACATACGTTTCCATTCTTTGCAGTACTTTTTCATCTTTTTTACTAGCTCTTGTGCTTTTTCCATACTTTTCGGAATTTCATCTTTCATGCTTTTCATTACATTCTTAAAACGTTTACATTTTAGGTTCTTATTGGGCATAATTTTCCAGGCGTTTTGGGGCTCGTTTTGGTTGTTTTTCAGTTGTTTTATTTGGTCATTTTTTCGTGTCTTTTAGGTTTATTTATTTTTTTGTCAGTCTTTCGACGTTGTTTGGCCTTTTTTTTTTTTCCTCAGGTTTGTTTATTTGGTCATTTTTCATTTTTGGTCTTTTTATTGTTGTTTTTGGTTGATTTTTTTAGGCGATTTTTCAGTTTTTTTTCTTTTTTATACATGTATTTTTTTACTACTTTTTAGTACTTCTACATACTTCTTCATGCTTTTCTGTCATGATTACCTAAATGGAGCCACCTGGGGTAATCATCTGACGCGCTGGAATGCGCTCCCTGATTGGTTTATGTTCCCTTTTTAAGCACGCTACGCGGAGACCTCTTGGTCGGAGGATTACTTCTGTACCCCGTATGACTCTCCCGATTACCTGTGCCTTCTTGTTTACCTGATTCTGCCTGCCTGCCTCCGATCCGACCTGCTTCCGTCCCACGCTACGATCTTCTCTCCAGTCCCGGTAAACTCGACCTGCTTCCGTCCCATGCTACGATCTTCTCTCCAGTCCCGGTAAACTCGACCTGCTTCCGTCCCACGCTACGATTGGCTACGTGTCCCGAAGTTGTCTTCACGGCGTTGCTGCTGACGTTCGACGGTCATCGCGTCTCCCGCTAACCCTGTACGCTTCCCCAAATAAAAGACTTGTAACGAACGCTCTGGGGTCTCCTGCTCTGTTCTGGTCCGCCCTGACACTTTTCAGTACTTTTTCATACTAGTTACTCCTGTTTTAGTATTTTTCACACCTTTTAACTAGCTGTTGTAGTTTTTCTGTACTTTTCACAATTTTTGCCAATTATATTGTATACTTTTCAGTTCATTCTTCAACTGTTTACATATTCATGTCCTTTTTAGGGTACTTTTTTGTTCTTTTTTTAGTCACTTTGTGGGTTTTTGGGGTTGTTTTAGTTGTTTTTCACTTTTTTGAATATGTGTTTTAGTGGTTTTTGTCTTTTTTTGGTTGATTTTGATTAATTTTTCATTTTCATAGGGTTTGTTTTCTTGATTATTTTTTCAGTCGTTTTGTGGTTGTTTCTTGGGATGTTTTTTGGTTGTTTTTTCTAGCAGCAAGGACTAGGCAAGTGAAGCCATGTTTAGAACAGTTGATGTTCACTGATCAATACATGTTTAGAAAATTAAAGAGCTGTTAGTCCAGGCAATTCAACTGACGTTGGCCAGCCTCCCCTAGACTCTGTTACCAGCGGCCCAGAGGAAAATTGTAAGGCGGATTGCAGTTGCCTGTGAAATAAAGGAGCGAGCAGCAAAGGGAGAGAAGGCTGCTGGCTGCAAGGTTACCATTTCTAATGTCATCTGTCTCCATGGTGACAGGACCCATCCAGTAAGGACCCTAGGGCACTCCAGCTCTTGCCAAGCCCCTCAGGCCCAAGCGGGTATCGCTTCATTTGTAAGCGTCAGCGCTAATGGCTGCCCTCGCTACACCTGATATGTTTTTAGTCTGGCATGTGCGGGGTTGCCGCTATGGCCCCCCCTCATTCGGGAACATTATTTTGACAGTCGCTAAAATTTGGTGAATGAAGGGTTTTAATTTAGGGTTTGTTAGATTGGGTCTCTCAGATATTAGATACAACATTTGGTTGCCGTGACTTCTTGCTTGGCCACTTTTTATCTAAAAGCACTATTGCAAATATTATCTAATTTGAACCAGTCAAGACAGGAGTCTCCAAACTTTTTAGAAAATGGGCCATATTGGGTAAATGTAAAATGTGTGAGAGCCGACGATTCAGCCTGGCATTCTTTGAAGAGTCTTTATAAATTCACTCTCTGTGAAGGTTTGCAGTGCTTGATGAGCAGCGCCGCGGCCTCGTAGTTCGCCTTAGGAGCATTTACACTTGACCTGTAGGTTCTTGTGAAAAAACGCTGCTGTGTCGTTGAAACTGCTTCCAGTTGCTTCATCTTTTCACCGCGTTTGTTTCCAGTTGACTTTTTGTAGTCAGAATGTTTTGCCTGGCAGCGCCTCTTCATATTTTATTCTTTGAAAACATCCACAGTCTCTTGGCAAATGAGGCAGATGCAGTGGTTTCAAATTTCGTGTATAAAAATATGCAATTTGTCCCCTTGGCCTGGATGAGGCAGCTCTCACTTTCCTTTTTTTTATTTATAGTCGCCATGTCAGAAATGGGGCGGGCTAAAGTTCTCACAGAAGGCCAAGAGCATGTGGGCCATAGGGCAACTGCCATGATCTGGTGAAAGGGTCATTTTTGTTTATTCATCCATTTTTAAAAAAAGATTATTTTGGTATACATGTCATTTATACTGCGGTCAAAATTACAGAAGGGACACATATTATTAAATTTATGACAGGCTGTGGCTAAGTAAAATGGCTGTAATAGTTTCACAAGTGGATTTTCAAAATGGCTGACACTTATTTATATACAAAATGGGTGGAGTTTGCCCACCCCTGATGTGTGTTTGAAGCCACTAAAGTTCACCAGAGGTGATCTCTGCAAGTTCTTCCACTCCGTGTTCGGCATCCGGGTGCACAGTGGCGCCATTGAGCGAAGGCCGACTCCAGGCCTCCCAAAGTAAACAGACAGGGCGCATGTCTGTGGTGGGCATTGGAGAGGGGTGGGGAAGGGTGTGTGTGGGGGAGTGCTGGTGTCTCTGGTGGCTATTTCTAAATTCTAGTGCTGCGCTGACAAAGGGACTCCCACCAACCCCCATTGCCTTCACCAAATCACTCCTATGCAACTGTTACGGTGATACAATAACACATCACAACACTGTTGACTTTAACATCTTTTGTCAACAGTTTTGATGACTTTAAACCAGACATTTTCAATTCAAGGTTCATTCTCAATTTCCTTGATTTATGACGGATACATGACATATAAATAAATGCACACATAAATGTATCAAGTCATACATACATATATAACATTAATCAAATTTATTAATTTGTTTATTCTTTGTGCCATTTTTCTTGTCATTTATTAGTATACGTTTAAGGTTTGTGATGTAGGTATTTACTAAAAAAAAAATATATAGGGGCCAAACTTATCAGCGAGCTCAAGAGGGATGCATTCATTAAAAAGGACATTTCCAAGCAAAATGTATCGGACCTTTATCAATCGATACTACTAAGTAATAACTCGCACAAATAGGTTGCACAGGTATTTTGTTGCTAAACAAACCTAGCCTTTCTACGACATCAACATGTCAAACTATTTAATAGGGAACAACTGGCCCTTGTTAATGTTCCCTTGTTAAAGGAATTAATAGCATCTTTGCGGATAGACTGAGAGCGGCACGCTCATTTATCAGCTGCAGGGACGGGAAGGCCACACAGCGTTCTGGTTGGCGTGCTGTTATTTATGGAGCATGCTCGGTCTATGCACAGAAATGCAGTCAGTCAATGAGCATGGGGGCGAGCACATAGTGAAGGGGGTCTTTGAGTGTTTTCCATGACGCAAGCTGTGTTGGGGAATACACTGTTATAGACGCTTCCCTCGTGACAATAAACAGCAGGGAACACCTATTGACCTCTCTCTTGCAATGGACCGTCAGTCCGAACGCTTATTGGCAGTGTTAGGAATAAAACCGGGATAAATAACGGATTTATTATTTCAGTATTGGGGTAATAAGACTCATTAGTTTTTCTGCTGTTCCAATGCCGTTACTACTACTGATGGTCAAAAGTACTTTGACTAAATTGAAAGAACTACCACCTGTGGCATGTCAAAGTATTATTACCCCCGAGACTTTTTGCACAACACTATTTCCATTAGTTTTCAGTGATCAGTTTTTTTTTTTTAATGTATAGTTTATTCTTGTATTTTGTAGTTTTATTGTTAACACGCTGAAAAGTTTGAAGAGACATTTTGGTGTGTAATGCAGGGATTCCAGCAGAAAGTTGCTTATTATAAATGTAAATTGTCTACATTTTGTTCATTACAATGTACTTCACACTTACCCATTCACACACACCCTTACATACCATTAGCATCATGAGCCATGCAACTACCTGCTCATCGGGGGACATTTGGGATTCTTCAACATTGCAAGGACACTTGTAATACGGAGGAGCCGGGCATCGAACCTGCAAAGGCTTGATCCCAGGATGAGCGCTTTAACTCCTGAGCTACTGCCGGGCAAAGAGAAATAATAAATGTTATTATAATCTAGTACAATAATTGATCTCCCTAAAACATACTGATTTATTTTGTGCAGAATATTATATTATTATTCATTAAATACTGAAAAAAACTATCTTTTTCCGGCTTTTTTTCTTCTTTTTAATTGATTTTTCCTTTTTTTTTCTTTTTTTCTTCTTTTGTTTCGCCCCAAAATATCTTTCTTCTTCTCTGTGGATATCCTCGTGTTTTTTGGTGACCCAGAGCAAGCTTTCATTTCAGCTCACATTTTGTCCTTGGCATCCCGTTCGCCGTTAACGGCATGGGTGAGTTGTGGTGGCGCTGTTAAAAGCGTGCGGCGACCACAGTCAATGTTTATGTGCACCAATCAAAGCCAATGTGTTGACGTTATATGGTATTATGGACAAGGAGGCCGTGTAAAACACGAAGGGATGTGGTGGGAGGCAGTGGAGGAGGGCTTTATGGGCCATTGAGCTTTGGAGAAAAATGAAGTGTCGGACTGCTAGAGCAAACGCACGGAATAGACTGTTTGACGTCAGGGTGCAGACACACCAATGGACAAGGGATTTATTGTAGGATTTATTCAGGGGTGGAGATTTATTTAACACATTTCTGTCATGGAACCTTTCACAGTGTAGTAGTAGTCGATCAAAATCTTGCGTCTGTAATATATGTCAAAATACAATCAACGTTTAGAGGAATTTCATAGATGGACGGATAAAACAAATACATAGTTCGGGTCGTGAGGTAATAAACAATTATTGTTATGGAAAATGTTTTCAGTTGAATGTTCAATTTTCTCTGTGGATCTGTAAATATTTTATTTTATATTTCATATGGTTCCCTTGCAAAATACATTAAATTACTATTTACTAAATTATTTGATATTTTATTGTTATTGCTAATATATCATTAAAAAAAACAAAAAGATATGAGAAGGCATCTGGGAGCCGAGCCAAGAGAGACGGTTTTCTAAATGGGGGGCGCTTACGCTTCACATGACAATGCCATAATCACAGGCACCAGAGCAGGCGTGTCAGCGTCATTATCACTGACTCCTCCCCCCCAAAAATAATCTAAATTTATTGTGCTGTCTATTTTCCTGGTGTCAAACATGTGGTTC
Organism: Urocampus carinirostris; assembly: GCF_059441175.1. Lineage (NCBI taxonomy): Eukaryota > Metazoa > Chordata > Actinopteri > Syngnathiformes > Syngnathidae > Urocampus > Urocampus carinirostris. The sequence goes on along the minus strand of NC_142361.1, from coordinate 875,761 downwards.
GCGGGGCATATCAGACACCACCCAGATAAACACGCAATAAAAATCAAACTGTAGTTTAAAATATGTCCACTTGATGTTTACAAAGCCAGGCACCACTTTCTCTTTCTTTTTCTTTAGATTTTTTCCTTGCCCTCATGCAGGTTTTAGATTAGGGGATGGTCTAATAATAGTCTGTGGTTTGCAATAATCCTTGTTCCGTGCAGCCCTTTTAGACTCCTTGTGATTAAGGACTATATAAATAAACATAAATTGACTCTCTTTTATTTTACTCTTTTATTCTCTCTTCTCCTTCCCTGTCTCTCTCTTTCTTTCCCTTTCTGAAAAGTTTCCTCTTTTTCTCTATTCATCTTACTCTTTCTCTATATTTCACTCTTTCTCACTCTTTTTCTCTCCCCTTTTTTTCTTTTACACTATCTTTTTCACTTTTTCATTCTCTCTCTCTCTCTCTCTCTCTCTCCCTTTCTTTCTTTCTCTCCCTCTCTCAATTTCTCTCTCTCTCTCAATTTTTCTCTCTCCCTCTCTCTCTTTATCATCTTTGTCGGTCTCGTATTTTCTCCCCCTGTCTCTCCATTTCTCTTTCTTGTTTCTCTCTTTTAATATCTCGCTCTATTATGTTTCTTTCTTTCTCTCTCTGGCCATCTTTTCTCTCTTTCTGTTTTTCTCTTTTTTGTTGCTCGTTTTCTCTCTCTCTCTAATTTATCTTTCTTTCTCTATCTTTCTCTTTTCATTCTGTCTTTTTCTCTGTCTTTTGCACTTGTTTTTTTTTTCTCTTCTCTCATTCTCTCTTTGTCCTCTCTTTCTCCTTGTACTTTTCTCTTCCTTCTTTTCTTTCTTTCATTCTTTCTTTCTGTCTTTCTCTTTTTTTTTACTTTTATTGATCTACATGTCCGTTCCTCAAGATGTTTTTTTTCCTGCCACGCAGCCACCAAGCTAAAATGAATTTGAGACACCTGGTCTATAGAGTCAGACTGCCAAGAAACATGAAAATGGCACAAATTTCACGCATTTTCAAGCACTGTAACCCTTGATAACCCAGAAATGTGCCTCACATGCTCTAACCACTGTTCTGCTGTGCTGCCCTGTATATATATATATATATATATATATATATATATATATATATATATATATATATATATATATATATATATATATATATATATATATATATATATATATATATATATATATATATATATATATATATATATATATATGCAGTCAAAAACTGAAACAAACAAACCCGATCATAAAACAAATACAATCCATACAAGTCAGGAAGTTTTCAAACCACAAGCCCTGGATATAGTCTCAGGTATGCCGCATGCTGTTTGTTCGATGCATTGCACACACGTCAGGCACAATGAGGCTGAGTACAAAGCTGCGAAGTGTAGACTGAGGAAAAAATATTACAGTACAGAGAGAACCTGGATGGCTTCTATTTCACAATTGACCTGGAGGGATATGGAGAGGCTTGTAGCTCTTCACATACTACAAGACTACTACCAGCACAATCAGCTCTGCAGACAGTCTGTCTTTCCTTCTTTCTCACTCTTCCGTTCTCTCTTGCTTTCTTTCTCTCTCACTTTCTCTCTGTTTCTTTATTTCTATCCGTATATTTAGTTGGTTTTATACTCTTTAGCTAGCTATCTACTCCCTTTTAGTTTTTTACCTGCTTACATTTCGAGTTAACTATCAAGCTAATTTTTTAGCTATTTAGCAAGCGATCTGGCTAAGTTGCTATTTTTGAAATTTACATCAAACTGGTTACCCTTTGCGCTAATTACTAACAAAAAATAGCTTGTCGCTTGAAAAAGCTTGGTGACCGCTGTTGTAGGCTATATTTTATAACTAGTAAACAACTTAGCGCTTGTTTGTTTCTGACGTAGTATCGTAAAAAATGCCACATACATCGTTCACTCGCGACTGGTGTTGCATCTTTGGCATACCTTTGGTGACTTTGGCTCCTCTTCCTTCGAGAAGACTAAATCCAACAGGTTGAGGCTAGGGGAAGGACAGCTCATCTTGTAAAACATATGCACTGAATATCAAGCACGTAAAACGTGTTAAATTAAAATCTATTTTGGTAAAGGATAAAGAAATATCTATGCGTCTGGTGCAGCATTGAGGCCATTTTTTTTTAGGGCAGCGAAGGCCCAATGGGGTACAGGTAACAACTGTCAACAGTGCTGAAACTCTGCAGGGGCTCACTGTTGGGGTCCTGCTATATTTGAGGGCACATTTTCTGCTTTAAACTCTTAGACACACTTCCTTCTATATGCTGTGATTTACTGAAGCGGGTTGGGAATTAGTTTGCGTACGCAAACTATATTTGTAAGAGGATTTGCTAACCAGGATTTGCGTTAGCCAAACTGGCATTTTTTTTAGTGCAAAATGTTGAAAGAGCCATATTCAGGTTTTGTACATCCTTTTCATGGCCAAATTCAAGCACTTTTGAAGCACTTTTAAGGCCAATTTTTCATTATTTTCTAGTACAGTGGAACCTCGGTTTTCGAACGCCTCTCAGTTCGAACAAATCGGTTCTCGACCAAAAATTTCGAGAAATTCTTGCGTCGCTTTTCGTTCAAAAAATTGGAGTTCGAACGCCGGTACGCTAGGGGCGATGCTGAGCGGCGTACGTGTGTAGATTGCCCCCACCCCTCGTGAAGAACTGTTGTCACGTGAGCGCGCACTTCTTTTTGCTTTCGTATTTAATATGAAATGAAATGAAATGATCTGCATTTATATAACACTTTTCAAGTCAATGACTTCCCAAAGCGCTTTACAATGTGCTCCACATTTCCCAATAGCGGCCTTGTATTGCAGCCATGTAAGACGCTAACCTGCTTATTGGGGGTATTAGGGGTTCAGTCTCTTACCCAAGGCCACTTCGACATGTAACACGGACGAGCCGGGATTCGAACTGGGATCCCTTGATCCCAAGACGAGCGCTCTACCTCCTAAACCTACCTTGCGAAGGTGATTGCGTCATAAAAGAACAATCCCAAAGTCCTTTTCGACACTGTAGCATCGCTTACAAGGCAACAGACTATCCCAGATAGTTCCACCCATTCAGCCCATGACTTAATGGTCTTCTTTACTAAGAAGATTCAAGGCATGCAGGAAGAAATTGCTAAAGACAGTATTAATACAACACATACTAAAGCGCTGAAATCTATAGGTGCACGACATAGTGGATGTCCAGGGAATTTGTCCCGTTTTAGTGAACTGTCACTCGATAATCTTAAACAGATGGTGAATACGGCCAAACCGACGACTTGCCAGTTTGACCCGCTTCAAGGTTCAATTATTAAAGGTATTTTTGGCGTCCTTGCACCTTCAGTTCTAAATATTATAAACATATCACTCTCCTCAGGTGTAGTTCCAGCGGCTTTTAAGTCCGCCGTTATTAAACCCACACTGAAACGACCTAACCTTGATCCAGAAAGCTTATGTAATTATAGACCTGTGTCAAACCTACCGTTTCTTTCTAAAGTACTTGAAAAAGTATTGACACAGCAGCTGAATGATTTCATGTCCGAGAATAATCTTTTTGAATCAATGCAATCAGGATTCAGGGCTAACCACTCTACTGAGACAGCTCTGATTAAGGTAACCAATGATCTCCTACGGGCAATGGACTCTGGCGCATCATCACTTTTGCTGCTGCTGGACCTTAGTGCTGCTTTTGACACAGTGGACCATAACATCTTACTAGAACGGTTGGAAAATGGATTGGTCTCCCAGGAAACGTCCTCTTATGGTTCAGATCCTACCTCTCAGATAGGACGCACTGTGTTAAATATGGCGAAATGACATCTGAGCCCTTTAGTGTTACCTGTGGTGTTCCGCAGGGTTCAGTGCTTGACCCCCTTTCTCTTCATTATTTACATCTTCCATTAGGTGATATTATTCGCAAGTATAATATCAGTTTCCATTGCTACGCAGATGACACTCAACTATATCTCCCGATGGAGGAATCTGCCACACTAAACTGTGCAAATTTGGAGGCCTGCCTCACGGAGATAAAAGAGTGGATGTCACTCAATTTCTTGCGTCTTAACTCTGAAAAGACCGAAATGTTAGTTATTGGTCCATCTAAATGCCGCGACTTATTCTCTAAAACTGCTGTGAACATTGACAAATGTCACATCACACAGAGTGACTCACTTAAAAATGTAGGTGTCACATTTGTCCCCGATCTGTCCTTTCAAACACATGTGAAGAAAATTACTAGAACCGCTTTCTTCCATCTTCGTAACATTGCTAAAATTCGTCCTATACTGTCTCAGTCGGATGCGGAGATTATAATTCACGCGTTTGTTAGCTCCCGTCTCGATTACTGGAATGCAATACTCTCCGGTCTTCCGATGACCAGACTCAAGAATCTTCAGCTGGTACAAAATGCCGCAGCGAGGCTTTTAACTGGGACAAAAAAGTCCGATCACATCACCCCAATTTTGGCTAACCTGCATTGGCTCCCTGTTAGCCTAAAATGTGATTTCAAGGTTCTCTTATAATAATAAGAGTATAATAATACAAAATCATACATGGACTTTCCCCCTTATATCTTTCAGATCTGATTTTCCCCTATGTTCCGGCCCGAAGCCTTCGTTCTGAGACGCCGGTCTTCTGGTGATCCCAAGAGCCAAGAAGTGTTCCGCTGGTTCGAGAGCGTTCTCCATCCGGGCACCGGTGTTGTGGAATACTCTGCCCCCTGAGATCCAATCTGCAACCTCAGTGGAAATGTTTAAAACTAAGCTTAAAACTCACTTCTACTCTATAGCATATGAATAACCTAAACTGCTCATGTCTAATAACCTGTGAAGCCCTTTGAGACTCTTTGTGATTAAGGGCTATATAAATAAAAATGACTTGACTTGACATGTCACACTTGTTTACAAAGACTGAAAGGGCTCTATAGGTCTTGGATAATAATAGAGATCAGTATGGAAGAAAAAAAAAGTGCTGTATGTATAAAAGCTTTCAAACTTAGAGACTGCGTTTCCTTTTTTTTACTGATTTCTGTAAAAAAGGATCACTAAAAAATGATTCCATTTTTTTTCAACGTGTACCTTTTTATTGTGCCACTGATGTGATATCCAAACGTTTTTGCATGGAGTGGTCATATATCGAATCGTGAATTTTCATGCTTCTAAAGCACGCCTAGTGTTGGGTAGGCATGGTTGGAAAGACATGAACTCAACATCTCTTAGGCCTCGGGGCGGGTCTTGGGTTAGAGTTACGTCTGTCATGCCACTTGTCCGCGCTCCGTCCTATCCCAGACCAGCAGGCCCATGTTCTCTCCTCCAGACCTCACTGGTGTCCCCATTGTTCATCATGACCTAGCCCAAGTGTTCAGTAAAAACAAAACCCTTTCTCCCCCCCCCCTCACTGGCCTTATGATTGTCCCATTGTCCCATTGACTTCTTTCCAGGTGCTGTCCTTCCCAAAGGACGGCTCTAAAAAAATCTCCTTCCCAGAGAAGGGGGGAATTGTGTGACTATATGTCCCTGGCCGCAGGTATAATAAGACCATCGTCATCTACCCTCGAGGCAGGCTTCTTTTTTGTGTCAAAGAAGGATGGCGGCCTCAGGCCCGAATTGATTATCACACACTTAATAAAATCTCTCCTTAGTTCAAGTTTCTAGCCTCTAATTCACGACCGGGTGATCACTAAGCTAGACCTCCGCAATCCCTACTACTTTGTCCGGATACGAGAAGGTGATGAGTAGAAGATGGCCTTCAACACCCACTTTGGCGGTTTTTCAAGCTCAGTGACATACTCTGTGACATGCTAAATGTCTTTGTGGTGGTGTACTTGGGTGACATCCTCGTCTTCTCCAGGTCCTTTGAAGACCACCACCGCCATGTCCGAAAGGTTCTCAAGAGACTGCTGGAGAACCGTCTCTATTTCAAGGAAGAAATGCGATTTCGAAGAAATGCAACATCCATTCAGACACTGAGACTTATCTTGGGAATGTGATTTAGAGAGGGTGTATGCGCACTGACACTGCCAAAGTCAATGCAGAGGTGGGTGGCCACACCCCACAGACCAGGCTGAGTCCTGGGCTTCGCCGTTGAGGCTGCCCTCTGCTGTGTCGCTTCCAAAAACCTTTCCCCTTGGGCGACTTACCTTCAATAGATGGAGGACTCTCTCAACGCCATGGAGAGCTCTGCTACTGGTCCCCATTTCAACATTTTCTGGCTTACCATCCTCCTCTGTTTCCCCAACAGGAGATGGGGGCAGATCTTCCGTCCACCAGGGCCCACCGCTGCCGGTGCTGGCGCATCTGGAAGGCTACCCGGGCTGCGCTGTTCCATGCTTCTGAGCGTAGTCGGTACAGTGCCAACTGGCAGAGGGTGCCTGCTCCTGTCTACCAGCAGGGACACAGGGTATGGTTGTTGGTGAGGGACCTGCTACTCCAGATCTCTCGGACTTCTATCCGCAAGTGAATTTGCGATAAGTTGGACCATACACATCCTCAACCCCTCTGCAGTACGGTTGGTCCTCCTTCTTGCTCTCTGAGTTCATCCTGTATTCCATCTCTAACAGCTTAATCTGTTGGCCACCAGCTCCCTGTCTCCCCCTAACCCTACTTGTGTTTTGAACTTAGCTCTTTGGATCATTTACTTAATTACTGCATTGGGCTTCTGTTAAACCATGTCTTCACTCATATGCTTCAATGCTTTATTAGTTCCAAGAAAACAGTGTCTCCAGCTTTCCACTCGCCCCCATCACCTCAAATTCATCTAGTCTTCCCTATTCTTCTGGTCTCCCTTACCCAGTTTTCAGTAAATTCCAATAAATCATGTACTGTGAAATTGTGGTCTTTCAGTCTGTTCCTTGGGTACCTGGCACATTTGGCTACTTATTCCAGTCAAACCCTAATACTATCTATCTCTCTCTCTTTCTCTCTCCACAGTGGGTTGCAGTCTATTTGGCCCACTTGAACTTTGTGATCGTTTGCCACATTTCAGACTTCAAACATAAAGATATAAAGTTGTCATTTATTGTGAAGAATCAACAATAAGTGGGACACAATCATGAAGAGGAACACACTTAATGGATATTTTAAACTTTTTTAACAAATGAAGAACAAAAAAGTGTGTGTGCAAAATTATTCAGTTTCATTGAGTTAATACTTTGTGGCGCCTTCTTTTGCTGCGATTACAGCTGTGAGTTGCTTGGGGTGTGTCACTATCAGTTTGGCACATTGAGAAACTGATATTTTTGCCCATTCCTCCTTGCAAAACAGCTCGAGCTCAGTGAAGTTGGATGGAAAGTGTTTGTGAACAGCAGTTTTCACTTCTTTCCACAGATTCTCAATTGAATTGAGGTTTGGACTTTGACTTGGCCATTCTAATACCTTAATATGTTTTTGGTGAACCATACAATTGTAGCTTTTGCTTTATGTCTTGGATCATTGTCTTGTTGGAAGACAAATCTCCATCCCAGTTTCAGGTCTTTTGTGGACTCTATCAGGTTTTCTTCCAGAATGGACCTGTATTTAGTTCAATCCTTCTTTCCATCAATTTTAACCATCTTCCCTGTCACTGCTGAAGAAAAGCAGGCCCAAACCATGATGCTTGACTGTAGGGATGGTGTGTTGAGGGTGATGAGCTGTGCTGCTTTTACGACAAACATAACTTCTTGTATTGTTGCCAAAAAGTTAGATTTTGGTCTCATCTGAGAGCACCTTCTTCCACATGTTTGTTGTGTCTCCCAGGTGGCTTGTGACAAACTTCAAACAACACTTTTTATCGATATCTTTCAAAATGGCTTCTTTCTTGCCACTCTTCTATAAAGGCCTGATGTAGTATATGACTGATTGTTGTCCTATGGACAGATTATCCCACCTCAGCTGTAGACCTCTGCAGTTCATCCAGAGTGATCACAGGCGTCTTAGCTGCATCTCTCAGTTTTCTCCTTGTATGAGCTGAAAATTAAGGGGGACGGTAGATTTGCAGTGGTGTGATACTCCTTCCATTTCAATATCATTGCTTTTACAGTGCTCCTAAGGATGTTTAAAGCTTGGGAAATTTTTTTTATATCGAAATCCAGCATTAAACTTTTCCACTACATTATCTCGGACCTGCCTGGTGTGCTCCTCATTCTTCATGATGCTCTCTGCGCTTTAAACAGACTATCACAGTGCAGGTGCATTTTTTTACAGAGACTTTATTACAGGTGGATTTCCATTTATCATCGTTAGTCATTTAGATCAACATTGAATCATTCAAAGATCCTCACTGCACTTCTGGACAGAGTTTGCTGCACTGAAAGTAAAGGGGGTGTATTATTTTGCACACCCACTCTTTTCGTCTTTTATTTGTTAAAAAAGTCTAAAATATCCAATAAAGTGTGTTACACTTCATGATTGTGTCCCACTTATTGGTGATGCTTCACAAGAAATTACAGTTCTACAGGGTGTCTCAAAAAAATGTACTCACTCTTTGAATGACAAGAAAACCTTTATTTATGAACATAGAGTGAAGTGAAATAGCATCGAATACATGAGACAATGTAATTGAAGAATAATGTTCGCAAATGTTCAAAGTGATGACCGTTATTGTCCAGACAACGCTGATAACGCGTAAACGTCGCGACACACATAACAAGAGTGAGTACATTTTTTTGAGACACCCTGTATATCTTGGTATCTGAAGTCTGAAACGTGGCAAAAGATCACCAAGTTCAAGAGGGCCAAATAGTTTTGCATGCCACTGTATCTCTTTGTCTTCTCTTTTCTCTTTTATTTTATCTCTTTTATCTCTTTCTGTTATTTTTCTCTGTCTGTTTTTCTTAGTTTTTACTCTATTTTTATTTCTTTCTCTCTCTCTCTTTTTCTTTCTTTGCCCCTCTCTCACTTTCTCCCTTTCTTTATCTCCCTCACTCTCTATCCTTCTGTTTCAGCCCCACTTAAGAGAGCTTTTTCTACCTTGTGGCCACTAAGCTTAAATGAGTTTGACAACCCTGGGTTAACCGTTGCTGCAGTTTCTTATGTCGATTAAAAAAAGGTGTAAGCATTTAGTTTGATTGGAAAGCTACAAAAGGAAAATTGTGAAAGTGAAAATGTACAGAACTCTTGTTTTCGTGGACTGTCGGCCTGCAAACATCGTAAATAATGCCGCACAATCTGTGTTGCACTGACTTCACCGTGCCCCCCTGGACTGGCTCGATGCCTTTCGCCACGCTGTAATTGTAAGTGTTGTAACCTTGTTGTAACCTAAGTCAGTGTTTTTCAAATGGTTAGTCAAGACCCAATAGTTGGATGCGGACCTGTTTTTGGTGGGTCATGGGCCATTTCTCTGGCATAATAATGCTAAAAAAGAAGGAAAAAAGGGGCAATTGCATTCCTTAACAGTAAATGGTTTAATGCCCTCTCCTGTCTCATTTTGTTGTGATTTAGTTTGTTATTTTTCCTTTTTCTGTCTATGATAATGGGTCTGAAAAAACTATAATATTCATAATCTAGTCGAAAAATAAATAATTTTGAAATACGAATATGGTGTACGAGTGTCTGCCATTAAAGAGCTGCTTGAAGGTTCAGTGAATGGTTAAGCCGTTAACGTTTCTGAACAATTTGCCTTAAATCACAATCCAAGATTTACCCAAAGTAAATTCAATATTGCGTTTGGAGAGTAGGATAGATTTTGTCTCTTTTGGAAAGCTAACACATTAAAGTGTTGTCCCCAACTGAAATAATCACCGCAAGTGCTAATAACATTGAGTAATCTGAGTTGAAAAACACGGAAATAAGGGTTTTTTTGTTCAAGGCTGATTTTTTTACTATTATTTTTATTTTTTTATTTCAAAACCCTGCAGATGAGTGTAGCATGGGCATCTTAGCTGTATTTTACATATAGGTAAAGCGGGGCTTTTTTAAAAATTGCCATTTGGCTAAAAACCTCTGAACTTCATATTTTACTTTGGACATTTTTTAGACCTTTGGAAATAGTTGTAATTGTTTGACCTCTCTCTCCAGAAGTCAATCAATGATTGTGCACGAATGTGTGTAGTAATGATGCATAGAAATTAATCACGAGTGGCATTACGCACGTTTGTTTTCGGGTCTAATTTGAATACCCCTCGTACAATTGCATATCGTTCTTTTCATAATTTCATTGGCTAACTAATGTGTCAATCATCATTTGAATCAGTAACTCCTGGATAAATATATTCTGAGGTAAAAAAAGTGATGTTTGTTCTATCAACAGACCCTTATTCAAGAAATTCAAGAGATTCAAATAGATGCATTGTGTTTATTGTTATATGCACAGTAAAGAACCAAGTTCCTGCACAATGAAATTAAATGAAATGAAATGATCTGCATTTATATAGCGCTTTTCAAGTCAATGACTTCCCAAAGCGCTTTACATGCACAATGAAATTCTTACTTTGCTGTCCATACAGTTAGCAGCGTAATAAAACTAAGAAACTATACACATGTACGCATTAAATAATATTACGAATATTTAAAGGTAAAAATACAAGATTACCTCAAGATTAACTCAAGATGAGTTAAGGATAAAGGTGGATGAATACTGTGGACCGTAAAAAAAGCATGCTATTGGCCAAAAGTGGTATCAATCAAAAGGTCAAGGCGAACGGCCATATTGTAAATAATTTTACGAGTCTGATTTTTTTCTGAACGGGAATAATGTGGCGAAACAGACAGATGCAACAAAGACCATCTTGCGATGCAGTAATGCTTTTAGATTGATTTATTTTATCTGACGGCATTATTGTGTGTTTTAGTGGGTGCATCGTTTAAGGTGAATTTCAATATTTTCTCTATTAAGTATTTGCTGCCAATCTTTTACAAGGTTGGGTGTACCCGTAGCTGCAAGATGGCAGACTATCATGTCAGCTTCATCTGAGTGAGCACCATGTTATATGAATACACATTTCTCAACCTAGTAGTATTTAAAAAGTGCATGTCTGCACGGTATTTCATGTATTTTTGCATATTATTCAAAACAATACTGTTTTTTAATGACTGACGTAGATTTATAGTTTTTATCTGTCAAAAATCAAGACGACGAACAACCTCTTTTTGTAATAAACAACACTCACTCTTTCACACACACACACACACACACACACACACACACACACACACACACACACACACACACACACACACACACACAGTCGTACACACCTCACAGATATCCAAAATGTTGTTAAAATTTACAGGCTGAACATTCCAGCATGGTCAAGCAATTAATCAACCGTTGCACATTCTGGTTTCAATTACACAGTGCTTCGCTGAGCGCAATCCTTTGTAGCAGGTTGATTCGGACCACTCGGTCCAGTTATGTGTCATTCGCAACTGGCTGCCATTTTCCTGAGAACAGCGTGCCTATCTTCCTCCAAAAAGTCATTCCTGTTGTTTTGTTTTTTTTGTCTTCCTTTCATTGTTTTTTTTTTCTCTCTCTGGTAGAGTGGCGATAAATTGGTGTTTTATTGCCGCAGATACCTCTCTCCCTGCAGGACTAACAGCTCCCCATGTTAGGGAGCCCCGCCTAGCCCAAACCCGATCCCCTGCCCATCCTCCATTGTGCCATCTGGCCCTGATTAGGAGCTGAGAATAGGGTAGCAGGGCTTGGCCCTCGGCAGAGGAGGCGGAAGAAAAACAAAGGACAAAGTGAAGCGTGGTTGGATAGAGAGGCCTGAAAGTAAAAACATAGCGCAGAATGCAGCTTTTTAAGTGCACATTAAGTGACATACAGCAGGGATGGAAAAGCCAAATAAAAATAAAATACTGCAAATTCTGGACAACAAGCTGCACCTTTTGCTACGTTTTAAACACGGGGAACCAGGAAATCCAACTGTTTACTTAAAACAAAAGATCTCGAGGGCATGAGGCAGGTTATGACGTGATGTGATTTCTGCCAAAGGGCTCAAAAGTAAAGAAATTCAATGAAATGGGGGTATGCAGCAGGAGTAACTACAACTCCCTTTGATAGCCAAATGCCTCGTCATCTAACTAGCGACATGCATGAGTAAGGTTGCGATCTTGGTCGAATCAGCTGGGAAATGTTTAGTAGAGTTAAGTAACTAAAGCTACTTAACTCGCCTCAGTTGTCAATCTCACTCAACTAGCAACTCAATCCATATTGGTCTAGTGTACTGTTACCCAATGCTAAATCTATTCCACCCTGGTCATCCTGGAAGGGGGATTACCCCTTGTAAGGCCCCTTCTCAAGGTTTATTTTTTCGTCACACTGAGGTTTTGAGTTTTTCCTTGCCCTCATGTTGGTTTAAAATCAGGCGATGGTGTAATTGTAATCCTGTACAGTCCTTTGAGACATTTCTGTGATTAAGGGCTGTACAAATAAATGTGACTGGACTTAATATTAATCAAATTGGCATGAGCATGTGTGGAGAAATAATGTACATGATGGTGTATACAAACTCAATCGCATAATCTTAAAACACTTTTTGAAGAAACGAAAGATTTCCCACTTACTTCACAATGACAGCATAACATAATACGAGCGTTAACTGGCTTGCATTTTAAGGAATAATCGATGCAATAAACTGCAATAAGTTTAAAATAACTTGTTGAGTATGTTGGATACCAAATTATTTCCAAGTAATATTAAGTTGTTGTACTGACAGAAAGGCTTTTTTTCATCAGATTTTTTGTACTTTACTGTTTTTCGAATAATATATTTTGGACCAAAAGGTCTTGCAAACCCTAGTTATAGGGTCACTAAATGTGAGAGGATGTGGAAGTAAAGCGACTGAGTGGAAGAAAGAGGAGATCGGAAGGATGATGACTAAAATGAAGGTTGATGTGTTAGCCTTGAGTGAAACAAGGATGAAAGGAAGGGGTGAATTACAGCTAGGAGGTATGTATGGTAGATAGTCTGGAGTTACTGGTTGACATGCTAGAGAAGGAGTGGCTGTGCTTGAGAGTGAAAAAGTAAAGGAAAAACTGGTGGACTGGAAATAGATGTTGTCCAGATTGATGTGGGTGAGGTTAAAGTGGGGTGTACAAATATGGATGTTTATAAGTTCATATGGACCTGGTTCAAAAAGAAGTGCTGAGGAGAGAGGGGAGTTCTGGAAGGATTTGTCCGAATGTGTGGCAAATGCGAAAGAAGGGTGTAAAGTGGTAATAATAAGTGACCTGAATGCTAGAGTGGGTGAAGGTTCAAAATGTGATTGGTAGATAGGGAGTACCAGGAAGAAATGAAAGAAAGTTCGGATACTTTTTGATAAAACAACGGAACAAATTGTAAATACGCCAAAACACCGGAAGAGAACTTAGAGTTATTTGATTGGTTGAGTGAGGGATTGGTGGAGCTATGCAAAAAGTGCAAGCACTCCCTCCCATCTCTCGCCCTACTCCGTCTGCGCCAAAGGTAAGCACATCAGGCCCTCTGTTCTCAGAATGTTGTGACGTTTTTACAAAATAAATCCTTGCATCTGGTTTTGAAACCAATATGTATGACAAAAAAAAAGGGGTCAAAATGAGTTTAACTGATCTTGAGAAAGAGACAAGTTTAAAGTGGTATGTTTGTTGATTTTGGGGCACGGGCTTTGGCATTATTCTCTTCTCATAATTTTTATCAAATCATCAAAAATAAATGTGTTTTGAATGTTTGCCCCTTGTGCAATTGAGTTTGACATCCCTGTTCTAAGGGATGGGCAGGGCAACCGTATGATGAGACAGGGGTAAACCAGTGAAAGCCGTTGGGCCCTGCTGTTGAACAGAAGAGTGTGTTCTGTCACCCTGACCTGAGTGGCAAGGCCGCTTTCTTGTGACTCGTTTTCATCTGGTGTGATGAAAGCTGATCAACTTGGGTGCCAAGGTGCTCAACTTGTTTGGGCATTTAGGTTGGCCATGGTCCAAAAAAATTTGTGTGCGTTTTGTGCTACTTTTTCCCTTTCTTTTAATTTTCTTTGTTTTTGTATGTGTTTGTCTTGCTGTCGGTCACTCCTCTCGAGGCATATGACCTGGGTAGAAATAGAAATTTCTGGTGGTGGTGGTGGGGCAAGGGGTTCTGAGGTGCAGGTCTTGCTGTTGAAAATACATAAATTGGCATAATTCCTGTCTGCCATGTCAGATAATTCAGAATACTGTTTTTTTCCTATTTTAGTAGATAAACGCGTGTTTATATATGTATGTTATATTTATATTACATTTCTATTTTACTATGCATGGAAAAAATGAAAAATGTTGCTCATATTGAACATTCTTTATACTTAACTGGGAAAAAAATATTAAACTATGATGACATAATATCAACAATTGCTTTTTGCTAAAGGCGTTTCTTCTACTTAGGAAACTGCAAGGCAAATGGTCCTTTTTTGTATAGGTTTGTTGGGTTTTAGATATGCAAAGTTATCTAGATATCAAAAACAACAAACTATTTTTACTGCACTTGTTTTTTTGTTTATAATAGAAGAGCAACAATCATCTCTGTCTTCTTGATAAGCAATGGGAATAATGGACTGCGCTTGATTGCCAATTTACGTGCCCCTTTTAATTCTAAATTCAACAGAAACCGTATTTAAAAAAAAAAAACATTGTAGGCAATTGTCTTTTTTTCAATATTTTGTTTGTTCTCTTTAGAACTGTAGACCGTCAAAAAATTGTCTTTACATATTCAACGGTGCGTTTATGCTTTCACAAAACAGTAAATCCTAACATTTCCAGAAGTTGAAAAAAGGCAATATGAGTAGTGAACTAGACCCTTGAAGTGGTCGCAACTCAAACACATTACGCAAATAGTTCATGACCATTTTACACCAGGGGTGGGCACACATCAGCCTGTGGGACACATGCGTCTCGTCAGGCCCGCCAGAAGAAAATGTTAAAGGATTGATTGATGATATGTATTAAATGGAAATTAATTTAAGACGTGAAGATTTTTTTGACCACCCTGTCTCGTGTACCCAGCATTCAAACAGCTGGCTATATCTTTCTTCACTTGTTACTTATCTCATGTTTTTGGTTAGCACATTTGCCTCTAACGAGAAAAGTCCCTGGTTTGAGACGGGGCGGAAACATATTTGCCAGAAAGGGATGGGCGCCACCGGGCTGTACTTGCCCAACGCACAGCACAGGAATTGGTGCACCTACGATCATAGTGGTTAACAGATCCAACCAGCCAACCAATCAACCATTTATTTTATTTATCAAAACATTTGTAAAAGAAACACTTCTTAGATAGCCATATTGGATTTAGAGATTTTCTATGCTCAATTTTTGTGCTTTAAAGGGGACAATATATATTATTTTGCTTTTCATTCTGAGCTGTTCAAAACCAATTTAAATAAATCGTTTATTCTCAAAACAACAAAACTGTTGTCTGCGGGTAGAATTGGCTCTTTTTTAGCATTGCATTTGCAGAGTATTGCAATCAGGCCGGTGTGTTAACAATTGTCACATTTAACAAACATAATTTTCATTTAAAGGTAAACCAGTATAATTGTTACTCAGTCAGAACAAAAAAAGGCGAGTCCTAAGGTTTGTATTCGTTATTACACATCGATTTTTCTGTGCGACGGGGTGGACGAGGTATAACTCTGAGAAATAACAATACCATTAAAAAGCCAGCATGGCAAGTATCAATCATGCTTGCTGTTAATGTCCCTAGCCTATTTAGGCGGCCCCTTTTCCTTTCCTTAATGTCCACCCATCTGTATGCGTTATGTTGTATTCGTGTGTGTTTGTGCAAATTGTGCGTCCTTGTGTTTGTTGCGTATGAGCGTGTGGTATTCAAAGGCCCTTAATCAACAATCGCTGCATCTGGGCCAGATAATGAATGGCATTGTTTATTACCTCACCATTGCACTAAGTGATAAATGCGACTAATGTCGTCATCTGAATGTGGTACTTTCCTTTACTTTTTTTATCTCAAGGAATGATGGTTTTAATGACGTTTTTGGTGGCCCATCAAGGCAATAAAAGCTAAGTTTATGGAGCAATTGTGTTTGATTTAGGTGGTAAACGAATACAAATCTAGCAAATATCTGACTAGAACAGCTAATAAGACGCATAACAAATATAGGTGGGGTTTATTTTGGGGTTACACAGAGGACTAATACTTTAAAATGTATTCAACTATCCTGAGGTGAATTAACATGAAAAAGCAATAAAAATATGGTTTTGAAATGGGTAAAAAAAGTAGGCAAAGTATCGACATGTTTTTTAAAGAGATTTACCCTAGTATTAGGAAGAAAAATGAAATTGAATCATCAATATTGTAATACCAGCTATTTACAATTCTATTTTAACTAATTTAGACACAGATTTTCTAAAAGACACGCAAAAAAATATAATTAAAATAACTAAAACAAAAAGCAAAAGATCAGCAGTCTCTAATATTGAAAGATTGAACGCACTCGGCTTGGCTTTGGAGCAATAAATATCATCAATGAGTATGGTGGGAAAGGTATTCATTACAACAAGGAATGTCCAACAATACAGAAATTATTTTAGGCAGATTTTCTTTTCTTTTTTTTTCTTCTTTTTCTGAGATATTGTGGGTTTTGGATACACTGGACGGTCCTGGATGTAACAAATCCATGTTTGCAAAGAATAATCTCATGAGCTGCCTTCCAGGGGATATATTAAGGAGCTACCCGGGAATTATAGTTTTCGAGTACAGAATATTGTTTTAGACTGATTGGGATTTTCCTGCGCTGAGTATAATTTAAACTATTTATGATATATCCTATCATATCTTGAATCCCAAAAGTTTAACTTTTTCAATTATATGTGCCATGACGTATTTCAGGGAACTGTGGCATACACACTGATACATATTTGTTTATTAAAAATACAATGAGGGGTTACATCAAATTCCAATTCTTAGTTAATGTTTGATCCCTCTGTTGTTTGTTATTTTGTATTGTTACTTGACTTACCTATTTTCTGTGTACATTTCCATGTTATTGTAACTAACTCGGTCCATGAGTAGTTGCCCCTTTCATGATTCTTGACACTAAGCCGCTTGCATTGTCAAAGTTTGTTCTTTGAAAAAAAATATTGAATATACTTTTTCCCGTTCAGTGAAAATTCCTTGATTCCTTGGAACATTGGAAATATCCGTGACCCAGCAGCGAGGTACCTAGGCCAATAATCCAACAAGGGTATTATTCATCACAGAGATTTACATCAAGGTCGCAATAGGAAATGTATTATTTCTTTGGTCTTTACTAAGGGTCTCCAACCTGGTGACTGCATCACCCGGGTGCCCTCTGAGGAAAGCTGAGGTGCCTGTGAACGTCTTCTGAAAACAGCTTAATAGTGCTGGGTCATTGTGATTTTCTAGTAAAATGATGTATATATGGTTGACTGAGTCTGTTCAAGCAGCATGGACACAGCGGCTCACAGCTCTTCAGCTAATTTTCTATTTATTACCGTTCTCTTGTATTTTTTGCTTTCATTTCTGGACACATGCATGGCCAATAATACCAATAGTCAGGAGGAACTTATAAATTTGGGTCTGCGTCTAAATTTCGACTTTTTGGGCACTTTTTATACCACCTTTGGTATCCCGCAAGAAATACAAAAGTTTCGGGATCTCCGAGGTAGGGGCCAACTCACTTATGATGCGGCGGGGATCGCAAACAAAAGCGGGGCTAATGCTCGGGCCATGGTGCTAAGCTAATGGAGCTACATCCGCGAATAGGCAGAGAAAGACACTAATATGATGAAATTGTGCCTAATTCCACCAATATTTCTTTATCGATCCTGCCTGCCAACCGACGTCTGAGACTCAACACGCCCGAACGGAGACATCTTGTGACAATTTCGACAACGACTTCGGCTAAGGGGCCGGTCACACAGCTGTTTGCGGCTGAATCACGGCTAAAATTTTGCGTTTTTTTTTTGCCCGTGGTTGCCCGCGATGGAAAATGCGCAAAATTGGCCAACCCGCTGTTCATCGGTGGTATGCCCGCAAAACAGACGCCGGCGACTGTTCCGCTTCCTCATCGCGTCATTTCTGCGTCATTTTCTCGTGTGGACCACGGGTATAAAAGCTCCCGAGCCGGTGTTGTGCCCAAATCCGACTCCTACGCAACCCCCCAACCCCCCACCCCCTCGCGTGAACGCGCATTCTGCTGCGATCGCTTTTGTTGGAAGCGTGAATTGACGTTGGTTACTTTTTCATCCACGTAAACAAACGCATTTTGTAGAATACGATCGCACTTTATTGTTTAAATAAACGCGTTATATAGACTAGGATCTCCCAATTGTTATAATTAGCTCGCTTTACTGTTTTAATAAGCGTTTTATATAGAATACGATCGCTTTTGTTGGAAGCGCAGCAGAATGCGCGTTCACGCGAGGGGGGGAGGATTTTTTATACGGTGTGCATTACCGTTCGATTACGTTCACAACACTAACAAAGACGGAATGGTTTAAGTTGTATTACATTCCTAACAAATGCAAGACGAAGTGGTTTTGGTTATATGTTCGCCATTACATTCCTTAAAAGTGAGATAAAACGAGGTAAAAGTGGTTGTAGTAACGAGGGGATGCAAATCTCGGCAGGAATGCATTTCTCGGATAACACCGGGCTGTAGAAATCATAACCCCTCAAGACACAGTCCCGTGAAGATCAAGATTTCAAGCTATGGCATCATTTTTATTTTATTATCTTGAAAAGAAATAAAAATGGATTAAGACGAGGTCACTACGCTGACGGGGATCCATGTTCACCCCCTTGACGTCTCGAGCACAACTGACGTGTGCTCGGCAAATCGCGCTGTATTTACGCGGAGAAAGGCATTTGACTGTCACACGCGTAACACGCTAATTTCACGTAATAACACCGCGATACAGGCGCAGAACATGCTATTACCATGCTCCACCCACGATTACCCGCTGAAATTTCCCGTCCTACCCATGTGTAACCACGCCCTGGCCGCTGCCAGAGCACGTCGTTCCGCATCATTTCCGCGTCATTACCTCGTGTTGACCACGTGTGCGGCACGCGGTTTAACACGTGCTCAAACTTTTGAGCAGCTCAAAACTTTTTCGCGCGGCCAACCGCATGTGAATTTCCGACCGCGAGTAAAGCACTGCTGTATCTCGTCTATGTGGCGGTCTCAAAACGTCCAACAGCGCCCAACAGCGTCTGCTTCACGGCCAGAAATTTCTGGCCGTGGTTCAGCCTCGATACGCTCGTGAAAGGCTGTGTACCCGCGCTCTGAAGAATTGAGCAGCGCAAAACTTTTTGGCGCTGCCACCCGCGCGCGAATTTCCGACCGAGTGTTAAGCACTGCTGTATCTCGTCTGTATGGCGATCTCAAAGCGTCCAATAGCGTCCGCCTCACAGGCAGAAATTTCTGGCCGTGATTCAGCCGCAAATGTCTGTGTGACCGGCCCTGTAGTTAAAAGATTCAGCAAAGTTAAAATTCGGTCTTTTAAATATTAGATCGCTTGTTCCTAAAGCTCTTCTTGTTGGTGATCTTATTCATGATTACAAACTTAACCTGATTGGTCTGTGTGAAACTTGGTTGAGACCGGATTGATTTTTACTATTAAATGAGGCTTCTCCTCAAGACAGCGTGAGCTGTCATGAAGCATGCTCTTTAAAGAAGGGTTGCGGCGGTCCGCTAATTTCTGAAACGAGATTCCCAAACATACTCCTTGTACCTCTAATAATTATAAGGTGTTTGAGGCGCTTGTCATGCCCTCCTTTTTAATGTCAATGTATGTAGTAATTATCGCGCACTAGGACCATACTCAGTTTTCTTGGATGAATACTCTGAACTGTTGCCTGACCTAGTAACCTATGCAGACAAAATCATAATTATGGGGGCCTTTAACATACATATGAACTTCCCACACAGTTCACTTACTGTTGCGTTTTGGTCTCTAATTGATACATTTGGTTTTAATCAACTGATTGATTCGCCGACTCATAAAGATGGAAACACGCTAGACTTGGTTCCGACTCGAGGAGTTTCAAACTCAAACGAGACGGTGTTACCGTGTACTACCTTTATTTTTTATCATGATTTAGTTACATTTGAGGTACTGGATTTAGCGAACGCAATATTTGCACTGGCATCGTTTCTGAGCTCTCTGATCTGCTTTCAGGAATAGTGGCGTCGTTTCCTTTATATAAAGGCTCCATTGACTCACTCATGAATCAGTTTAATGCTACCCTGGCTAGTGTCCTGGATTCAGTGGTGCCCCTACGGCTTAAATCACGACCTAAAAGACGCACACCTTGGTTTACTGATGAAACTAGATCACTTAAACAAGACTGCAGGACATCTGAAAGAAAATGGCGCGCTACCAAGCTTGAGGTTGTCCGTTAAACCTGGTGTGACAACTTGTGAAAGTATAAAGCAGCCCTTGCCTCTGCAAAATCAGCCTATTTTTCGAAGGTGATTGCGGCACAAAAGAATAACCCCAAAATCCTTTTCGACACTGTAGCATCGCTAACGAGGCAACAGATTATTCCAGTTTGTTCTACCCATTCAGCCCATGACTTTATGGTCTTCTTTAATAAGAAGATTCAACTAATACGGGAAAAAAAATCTAAAGACAATGTTAATACATCACTTATTAAAGGTCTGAAATCTATAGATGCGCGACATGGTGGCTGTCCAGGGATTTTTTTCCCGATTTAGTGATCTGTCACTTGATAATCTTAAACAGGTGGTGAATACGGCCTTTTTGACCCGCTTCCGGGTTCGCTGTTTAAAGGTCCTTTTGGGTCCTTGGACCTTCAGTACTAAATATTATAAACATATCATTCTCTTCAGGTGTAGTTCCAGCTTGATCCAAAAAGCTCATGTAACTATAGACCTGTGTCAAACCTACCATTTCTTTCTAAAGTACTTGAAAAAGTTGTGGCACGGTGCTGAATGATTTTATAACCGAGAACAATCTTTTGGAATCCATGCAATCAGGGTTCAGGGCTAACCACTCTACTGAGACTGCACTGATTAAGGTAACCAATGATCTTCTACTGGCAATGGACTCTGGCGCTTCATTACTCTTGCGTCTGCTGCTGTACCCTAGTGCTGCCTCTGACACTGTGGACTATAATATCTCACTAGAACGGTTGGAAAAATGGATTGGTCCCTCAGGAACTGTCCTCTTATGGTTCAGATAGGACGCACTGTGTCAAATAGGGTAAAATGACATCTGAGCCCTTTAGTGTTACCTGTGGTGTTCCACAGGGTTCAGTACTTGCCCCCCTTCTTTTCAGCATTTACAAGCTTCCATTTGGTGATATTTTTCGCAAGTTTATGACACTCAACTATATCTTCTGAGAAATCTGCCACACTAAACTGTGGAAATTTGGAGGCCTGCCTCACTGAGATAAAAGAATGGATGTCACTCAACTTCTTATGCCTTAATTCTGAAAAGACAGAATTGTTAATTATTGGTCCATCTAAATGCCGTGACTTGTTCTCAAAAATGGCTCTGAACATTGACAAATGTAATACACCCAGAGTGACTCAGTCAAAAATGTAGGTGTCATATTTGACCCCGATCTGTCCTTACAAACACACATTGAGAATATTAATAGAACAGCTTTTTTATATCTTCGCAACATTTCTCAAATTTGCCCTATGCTGTCTCAGTCGGATGCCGAGATTATAATTCATGCGTTTGTTGCCTCCCTCTCGATTTCTCTAATGCACTACCCTCCGGTCTCCTGAAGTCCAAAATCAAGAGCCTTCAGCTAGTACAAAATGCTGCAGCGACGCTTTTAACTCAGACAAGAAAGTTTGATCACATTATCCCGATTTTAGCTAACCTGCATTGGCCCCCTGTTAGCTTAAGTTGTCATTTTAAGATTCTGTTGGTCGTATACAAAATTTTGTATGGACTTGCTCCTGCATATTTTTCAGATATAATTTCCCCCTATGTTCGGGTCCGGAGCCTTCGCCCTGAAAATGTTGGTCTCCTAGTGATCCCAAGAGCCAAGAAGAAATCAGCAGGTTCGAGAGTGTTCTCCATTCGGGCCCCAGTGCAGTGGAATGCTTTTCCCCCTGAAATTTGATCTGCAACCTTGTTGGAAATATTGAAATCTAAGCTTAAAACACACTTCTATTCCATAGCATATGAATAACCTATATTTTATGTTGACAATATCTGTGTATATGTGTATTATTTGCCCTCATGTAAGTTTTAGATCAGCTGATGGTGTCATAATAGTCTGCGGTTTGCAATAATATGTGATCTGTGCAGCCTTTTGAGACTTTTTGTGTTTAAGGGCTAAACAAATAAACATGACTTGACTTCTTTCTTTGTTTCTTTCTTTGTCTTTCTTTAATTATTTCTCTTTCTTTAGCGCTTTCTTTCTTTCTCTCTTTCTCTTTCCTTCTCTCTTTGTCTATATGTCTTTATCCGAATGTAAGGATTTTTTTACACTATAAGATCAAATAATGAGATCAGTGTCACAGACCAGAAATGGACACAGGACCCAATAGTGCTAGTTTTTTCAGTTTTTATTAATAAAGAGGGAGAGCAGGGCTTGCTTCCGTGATCTGATGGCTGACGGGCAAGAGGAGCAGGAGATGCGGAAGTGGCACTTCTGTGTCTAGCGAGGAGGATCGAAGACAGGCGGGGAATTACAAGTCGCTGTCCGAGACTAGAGAGCAAAGGCGGTGTCAAGTTTGGAAACGAGGTCGGCAACAGGAGGCAGGCAGGTAACGGGGCAAAACAGATCGGATAACAGGCAGGCAGAACGGGGCAGAGTCAGGTTCGGAAACAGGTTGGCAACGAGAATCAGGCAGAGAAAAGCAGGGCAGGAACATAGTCTGACGTAAGAGCTTACTGAGCTGGAGGCAACAGTTCGAATATTGATCTGACAGCTTCCTCTTGGAAGCTGGGGGTTTAAAAAGAGTACATCAGCCAATCAGCTGTCCGGGCTGTTGGCGCCAATTAAGCATTCGCAGGTGTTCTGAATATGCAATCATAAAAATCAGAGGGTCATCTTTAATGCACAGGGTTTTGTTGTCTGTCACCAGTAGCAAATGGTTGGCAGAGTGTGGTTTATACAGGAACAAAAAACAAATTCAATCAATTGGGCAAATGCTTGTACGAGTTTACGGTAAAATAATGTTGAACATTGGTCTTTGAATTTGTGTAATTATTTTCACAATTCACCATGCCTGGACAAGAGAAAAATGTCTTGAACAGTACTCAGCAATGGCAGAGGAAATATTTGTCTATGAGTGGTTTGAAGCAAGATAAAATTGATATGGAGTGGCTCGGATAAGTGTTCATTTGCAAGCTCTCACAATTACATAGGAATTATAAAGGACTCACCGCTTCCACAGATGGGTCTACACATTTTCTGCTATTTCTTTCATTTTGTGGCTATTTCTAAGCAGTTTTAGGTTGTCGGCTTCAATATATACGGTCAATTGTAACTAGATAGTTACCTTCAGAGTAACGCGTGACATTTGGGTGTCAGTAATCTGGAGGGTAACCAAATTACTTTTTAAATTAAGTGAATAGTAACGATGACTAAGCACTTTTTTAGTAACGCGCCCAACATTGGCCACCACGCATGAATATAGTTTCCAATTAACCAGTCATTCTGCAAGTTTTAAAAATGAGTCTTTGTTAGCCTTGGTAATTCCAACATGAGGGTGTATGCTACGCCTCCAAATGGCAACAAATCTTTGCATTGTTCACATGAAAATTCGTTATGTCAATATTAGCTTTAATGAGAGTAAGCTAACGTCTTCCTATTCTCTGCTGTGTGTTAAGATCGAGGCGTCATTTGAGTTATAGCAGGGGTCTTGTTAGACCCAAAGATCCATAAGAGCAAATATATATATTTTGTTTTAAATCTGGAGACACACGCCATATATTTGAAGACAAAATTCAACAAAACCGCCAAACCCGCTCTCCAGACAAAAGTGTGTAATTTGATGATTTGATAAAATACATGACATAATAATCATGCTATAGCCTGTGTTCCATATCAATACATATACCATTTAAATTTGTCTCCTTCCCACAGTTGTATAAGAGTTTTAAGATTAATTATTACTGTCATTTTTTGTCTGAAATAATGGTTTCAAAAAAGGTGCAAGCAAAGTTCTTTAGTAGAAAGGTCACAAAATACTAAAAGTAATATTGTTGTATTTACTTTTGGTGCCTACGGCTCTGAGTGAGAGAGCGAAGGGAGTGCCTTGCTCTGTGTGCAGAGTTCCATCCACCGCAACCCCTCACCCAGGCAAATTGCTCTGAGTGGTTTGCAAACGTTTTTGAGTGTTTTCTGAGGGTTTTGTTAGATTATAAAATGTGTCACTGAGTATGTTGTGACTATTGCATGAGTTTTCCAGCTAAATTAGTTTTATTGTTTGATCAGCACATTAATACTTTGATAATCGCATCATTAATGTAGTTGTTATAAACGCACCCTATGCATATCCACGTGTTTGAATTAAGGAAATACTTTCTGTATTCAATTCGATGTTTAAAAATTCCCATTAATTCTGCACTTTCCCAGTAATGTTTCCAAGTGTGCTTGAGTCTACCATATTATTATTAGAACACTTGAAAAATGCAGTAAGATACATTCAGAACAAAAGGTTCTTGTGAAGGTGTCCCTCCCTGAAAAATTATAGCCCATGTAAATCCACGACATTTGCCTACAAGAGGGGAGAGACATTCTTCGATGCCCTTTGGTGGGAGAATGCTCTCCTGATCAATTGGTCTAGAATAACTATTTTATTTTATTCCGTAACTTTAAAATAAAAGTCCTTAACTGAGCTGCTCTCTTCAGATCGTATTTTCTGTATCCAAATACTCGGTCCGGTCCCTGAAACTGAGCACACGTCCATAAACGGAATGTCTATGCCAACAGTTTTCATCATTAAGTATTTCAACAGTAAACATGCACAGTTTCCATTTAAAGGATTTCTAAATGACCTACTGCCAAAACGGGGTACATTGGTGTGACACCCTGACAGTAAATTGTAGTTAAGAATGTACCCTACTTATACTGGACTGAATCTCGGGTAATCTCAGAGTTGCTTTGGTATCACCAGTACCAAAATTGGGAAATAACCATATGACTTTGGAACGCCACAGAGAAATGTGCTATAGTGAAATGATAATTCCGAGACAAATGTACCATATTTTCACGACCATAAGGCGTACATTAAAGTCTCAGATGTTCCTCAAAATTGCAGCGAGCCCTATCATGCAGATGTGTACCAGATCGGTGGCCTTGAGATGTGGTGCCCCAAGACTGGTACGAATCCTTGGCCAAACCAAGACTGCCAACATTTTTTGAGTAAAATCTGATGTTTATGTGAGATTGTTCTAAACTAAATGCAACTTGTATGCAATCTACTTTTACTTTTATGCCTCCCCCTGTGTGTACGCCACGAGTTTCCCACAGGCAGGATAGGACATGTTAGGTCACACGCAATGCATCGTTTGTGGAAGTACTCATGGATGGTAACACCGTAGGGTATCTAGTAAATTGAAAGTTGTTATCGTCTTGGCGCTTTCGTTTAATGAATGTCATTTTTCCAGCCGTACCAGGACTATGGCGGCGCAGAAACTTTCAGCGGATAATAATGAAAATAATGAATTGTCGACGCTTGGACTAGTGTCTGTTGTTCAAGCTGCACCGCATGGAAAGTGACTCTGAAAGTAAAGTAAGTGAACCTTTTATTGGAGATTTAACGGGGACAAGTATTTCGACAGTTTCGTTTGGTATTGATTACTGGTAAAAAAAAAATGTGAGCAACAAACCCTGTGAATCTAACGTCAGCGAATACGTAAACTTTAGTAGCTGTGCTTTGGTTTTGGTTTCACGCATGACGTAACGAAAAAAAGAAACTTGATGGATGGTTGAAGAATGGCATGTGGGAGGAGAGTTTGAAGAGTTTGCAGAGTACAGACTCCCTCATCCACACTTCCACGACCCGGTCCTCAACTTTGGCCGCTGACCCCACGGCAGATCTGTCACATGAGGGTGCTGCTTAACACAAAACGTAGCCCAGTCCAAGAGTCACGTATAGGGCCAGGCCGGTTGTAGAGCAGGGGGGTTGGGGGGTAGTTGTCAATGGGTGCGAGGCTACACAGAAGGCTCATTTATCCTCCCTCTCCTTCAGTTTTCCTTTGCCTTTGTTTCCCTGAGCCGCAAACGTTCGGCGGGAGGCTAGCTATGCAGAGATGGCGAGTAGAGACAGACAACGCCTCATCAGGGTGCTGAAAATGTAAATGAGTGGAGTAAAGAGGTGGGAAAAGGCTAAAAAACTGCAGGGGAAGCTCCCGCCGAGCGACTGAGGGACAGGAGCGGCTCAGGTCAGAACTCCAACATTAGAGCATAAATGTTTTCTAGATAATGTTGTTGCCAGATATATTTTCTCAATTTCCTTTGTTGTTATTGTCACACCAAATAAATTAGACTTACCCCCTCCCACGCATCTGCTTTCAGCCAAAACAATGCATTACTGCACTACTTAGTATCAGGCTAAATCTTTGCATATTTTTGGATTCCAAACCTTATTTATGTTAATACGAATACTTTATAGTTGTTATATGTATTAAGGTCTTGTATATTGCATGTTCACACGCAGGGTGAGAGGAAATAATTCCGTCTGTGTTGTTTGTTGTGCATACAGCATACTTGACAATAAGGTTGAGTTGAAAGTTGAAAACTGAAGCAGATAAATTGTATTTTTTTAATTTATGTACGTGTGATCAACTGTTGTTGTTCTTAAATAAAATATATAATTGAAACAATTCTGGAAATAGTTGCATATTAAGGCGTTTTTTGTTGAGTAATGTAAAACTGCTCTTTGTTTATTTTTTCCCCTGCACTTTTTTATCGTAAACAGTTTTGCCAATTAAAAATATTTTTTATTTGTATTATAAGTATATCTTAAATTAAGCTGAAGATATTTGGATTGAGAATAAATACTTCATTTTTATGTTATTAATACTCTTAAACAAGCGTGCAAAAGAGTGAAAATATATATCTTTAGACTTATTTAGAATTTTTGGGTACTGCTAAATTTTATTGCTCTACTTTTCATTGCACTATTGTTACAAAACAATCATTTTTTGTGTTGCCTTATTTTGAAAACTAAGGCCAGTCTTCAAGCACTGTGCTGTAAATATTTTCGGCTCTTCGTCCTGACAGTCTTTTATATTTTATTCTCCTTAATTATTTATTACGTGTTTACTTTGGAGTGTCATGTCTAATCTTGCTGCTAACAGTGTTGTTATCAGTGACGATAAAGGCGATTTAACTGATGTACAGAATACCAACACCTTTTTCTTGTTTACTTTTAGCTTGCAAATTTTAATCACACAATTAAATTCAGTAGGTTTTGATTTGTTTGGATCTATTTTTTAAATGTTAAAATGTGTTTCTGTTTTGGGAAATGTTTTTTTTTAACCTTTAGCATTATTTTGTTAAGTAATTGTCTATGTGTCTTACTGAGTTATTTAGTTCTATCATTTTTGACTGGTATGCAACAAGGCTTTAACTGCGACTAAAATGATCATAAAATGACATGCCTGTCAACCGCAGCCATTTTTCCCCTTATTTATACATTGCATATTCTTTCATTAAGCAATAATAAAACTTTACAATTGCAATGCGGCACCTATTTGCTCACAGCAAGACATAGAATATAGTAGATATAGTAAGTATTGTAGAATATAAAACAAACACAATTTGTTTGAAACAAGTTCAGTTTATTAATTAAAGAAATAGCACTATTACTTCAGCATCTTTCTTTGTTTTGTCATCTTTCTGCGTCTGCTGTATATATATATATATATATATATATATATATATATATATATATATATATATATATATATATATATATGTACTGTACACAGTTTGAAATGATCCAAAACAGAAAAATGCATTAGTTGATAGGTATGCATTTCTTTTTTAGAACTTATTTTGGAATGAGCTATGTCTCCAGTTTTTGAAATGTTTAATGTTTCTTTTTAGCCGAGATGAAGTGTCTAGATAACTCATTTAGTTGTATTTTTTTTTTTCTTGACTGGTATGTAACAAGACATATAAAATAAAAGTGGGGCTAAATTTGTCATGCCAAACTCAACCGATTGCTCCCCTTGTTAATGAATGCAATTGTCCTTTATCAACCGAAAATAAAGCTTTACAATCACAAGGGTAGTGAAACGTTATTGAAGCCCTACGTGTGTTCCCATATTTAATATATCTAATTTTACTTTCAATTATTTTAATTTTATTGTTTGTTGATGCAACATCCATTGCAGCCTGGTCATCCTGGAATTAGAATCACCTCATGTGCGGCTCCTTTTCACGGGTTCTTCCTTTTCCTCATGCTGAGGTTTTTTGAGCTTGACTTGACAACGCAACACCTATTCACTCACAGCAAGACAAACTATGTAAAATAAAAATAAAACAGATAATTTGTGTAAAATAACTTTACCAAATAAACACAATTTTCTCAGCATATATCTTAGTTTTTCTCTTCTTGCAGAATATTTTGTCTTGCTTGATTGTATTTTAAAAACATTTTACAGTTTGAAATGTTAAAGCATGTATACAACTGTTAAAATATGAATACATACATCAACATGTATATATTCCTTTTAGATCTTATTTTGGAATGTCCAAATCATTTTCCGTGTTTGAATTGTTCAATACATTTTTTTTTAACATTTTGCTTCCTTTCGAGTTATTTTGTCGGTGTTTAAATGAATTATTTCGTTTTCCTTTTTCTGTTTTCGTTTTCTTTTTCTTTTTGATTGCAGCAAGACGTAAAAAATAAAAATTCGACCAAAGTCGTAAAGTGAAAAGGGAATAAAACCATGAACGGACACAAGAGTAGTTGTGCGTGTTGCTCACCCTTTTTCTTCTTCTTAATAATAATAATAATAATAATAATAATAATCATAATTATTATGATTATTATTATAAAAAACAAATAATAATAATAATAATAATAATAATAATAATCATAATAATCATAATAATCATAATAATACTGTAATGATAATGATAAGGGCAGCACGGTGGGGCAGTGGTTAGCGCTTGTGCGGCACAGTTCTAAGGTCTTGGGAACCTCCTGTGTGGGTTCAAATCCAGCTACCAGACTTCCTGTGCGGAGTTTGTATGTTCTCCCCATGATTGCGTGGGTTTCCTCCGGGCACTCCGGTTTCCTCCCACATTCCAAAGACATGCATTTCAGGGGGATTGGCCGGTCCAAATTGTCCCTAGGTGTGAATGAGCGAGCGAGATGTCTGTCCCTGTGTGCCCTGCGATTGGCTGGCAACCAGTTCAGGGTGTCCCCTGCCCACTGCCTGATGATTGCTGGGATGGGCTCCAGCACCCCCGCGACCCTACAGAGGATATGCGGTGCAGCTAATGAGATGAGATCAGAGATAATAATAATAACACTAATAATAATAGGTCATTTCCCCGCATACGTGAATATAAAGCAAATCACATTCTGCGCCCACAACAAGACCAAAAACACCACCTCCACCACCAAAAACAACAACAATAATAATAATAACAATAATTATATAATAATAATAATAATAACAATACCCATAATAATAATCATAATAATAGTAATAATAACAATAACAACAACAACAATGACGGCGACGACAATAATAATAATAATAATAATATTGATGATAATTATAATACGTTTGATTTTGAAGCACCTTTCAGCAGACTTTGGGTCTTTGTACACGGAACAAAAGCACCGACTAAACAATAAAAACCGATGCGAGTGCGTCTGTAATTTTGTCTCACCTTTAAAAAGCGAAAACAGCGTTTTTGAGTCATTTTAATTGCATGTCTCGTATTTTAAGTGTTCTTTCTTATCATAGGGGTTCCGCTCCACCAGTTTATTTCGGGTTTACTTATTTGCTGAATTAAAGTGCAATTATCATACGTATTTCGGTGTTTATTGTGTTATCTATGCGTGTGTTTTTATTTCGATGGTAACGCTCAGTGGCAGTTTTAGGCAGGGGCGATGCGGGCAGCCGCCCGGCGTGGTGTTTTTTTCCGAGGACACAAAAATGGGTGCTCTCGCCCGGGGGGTAATTTACTGTAGAACTGCCCCTGGTCACGCCGTTTCTGAAAATATTTATTTTAGGTGCGTTCACTCGTGGGTTCCCGTTCAATCAGTCTGATTTGGGATTAATTCATGCGCTGGATTAAAACGCATTTTTCAAAATGTAAATGTTCAGGTTTTAATAAAAAAAAACGTCACTGAGTAACGAAAACATTTTTATTTTAAATCAATTTCTCTGAATATTGAACCACTGTTTTTGAAGATATTTATTTTTGGTCGTTCTCTTGTCATCCTTTCCTTGTGAAGATTAATAAAAGTGGCCAATAAATGAGATGTGTTGATGAAAATGTTTCCACCTGGTCACACTAATAAAAAAAAATCAAGAAACTTTCTCCTGGATGCATTTTGATGTCATTGCACACTTTATTTTTACACGTGAAACACGACCATCCTTCAGAATATAAAAAACAACAACAACATATGCTTTTGTGACAATTGTGACAACAATACTTTTTTTTCTGAACATTTTTTGTTGGTTACATGTGAAAAATGGTGGTGATGGTGGTGGTGGTGGTAGGGGGGCGGGGTTTTAAAAATGTTTTGAAAAAGTTTTTGAGCACATAAGTGGTTTTAGTGAGTATGTCTGTATTGCATTTTGAAATTTGCAACGGATACTATCAAATGTGCTTAAAAAAGGAGATCGAATTTTATGACCGTTCCATATCTAATTCAAATAAATGATTTACACATATATTGTACATGTAGATCTTTTTTCGTAATGCATACGGTTGCTGCGTTGTAAAAAAAATGTCAGCAATGTTTTTCTTTTTATTTTTTTTTATGGAATATATCAGGGTTTGTAAACCTTTTTAATGGTGATATTCAAGCATGTTTAAGGACTTTAAAGGCCATGTTTTCAAACGTTCCTGTACATTCAAAGGGAAAAATCCAGCACAGATCAAAAATCGTTTTTTGTTGACTTTGATGACTGAAATAAAGTTGTGATTTTGATGCTAGCACATACTCTGTGTGCTCCCCTACTTGCGAGCATTCGACTTAAGCGAAACGGTTGATACGATCATTTTTTTCAGAATTTCAAAAAATATTCGGACATTGCTGTGAGTTAGATTTTGAATTGTGTGCACCTTTTTCCGAGTAGAGGACAGTACTGTACTGCTTCTTTTCGCCGCGTAGCGCTCTGAGAGGTCACCCAGCATCCACACTGGAGAAGAAATCCGGCTTCTACTTCCTGGTCCGTGTGTAATCATAGCAGCATGTACTGTATCGCTAGCGAGGTAAGATCTTGACATTTTCATTGTTTAATATCTCGTGAATCCATTGGATATGGTTGGTGTAAGGTGTAAGGAAGAGGCAAGCCGTTTCTTTTCAAACGAAAGTGAAATAAGAAAGCTTGATGAGTTTGAGAAAATGGTCCTAACGCTTTTTTTCGGCCACTTTTTACCACGGAGAAGGACCTCTTGACGTGCAGGTCCCAAAAGTAAGTAAAACCTCATTTTATTTATCATTAAAGAGCATATTAATTTATTAAATATTTATTTTAGTTATTCATATGCTATAGAGTGGAAATGTGTTTTAAGCTTAGAGTTAAACATTTCCACTGAGGTTGCAGATCGAATATCAGGGGAAAGAGCATTCCACTGCACCAGGGCCCGGATGGAGAACGCTCTCGAACCTGCGGATCTCTTCTTGGCTCTTGGGATCACTGGTAAACCATAGTTTTTAGAGCGACGGCTCCGGACCCAAACATAGGGGGAAATTATATCTGAAGGATATGAGGGAGCAAGTCCATGCATGATTTTGTATAATACCAACAGAACCTTAAAATCACATCTTAAGCTAACAGGGAGCCAATGCAGGTTAGCTTAAACTGGGGTAATGTGATCAAACTTGCTTGTCTTAGTTAAAAGCCTCGCTGCAGCATTTTGTACCAGTTAAAGGCTCTCGATTTTGGACTTAGGGAGACCGAAGAGTAGTGCATTACAGTAATCGAGACGGGAAGTAAAAAACGTGCGAATTATAATCTCCGCATCTGACTAAAACAGCATAGGACAAATTTAGGCAATGTTGCAAAGATGGAAGAAAGCTGTTCTGGTAATATTCTTCACGTGAGTTTAAAAGGACAGATCAGGGTCAAATGTGACACCTACATTTTTAATTGAGTCACTGTGGGTGATATTACATTTGTCAATATTTACAGCAGTTTTTGAGAACAAGTCACGGCATTTAGATGGACCAATAGCTAACATTACTGGCTCTTTTCAGAGTTAAGACGCAAGAAGTTGAGTGATATCCACTCTTAAATCTCAGTGAGGCAGGCCTCCAAATTTCCACTGTTTAGTGTGGCAGATTCCTCCATCGGAAGATATAGTTGAGTGTCATCTGCGTAGCAATGGAAACTGATATCATACTTGCGAATAATATCACTTGATGGAAGCATGTAAATGCTGAAAAGAAGGGGGGCAAGTACTGAACCCTGTGGAACACCACAGGTAACACTAAAGGGCTCAGATGTCATTTCACCATATTTAACACAGTGCGTCCTATCCGAGAGGTAGGATCTGAACCATGAGAGGACGGTTCCTGAGAAACCAATCCATTTTTCCAACCATTGTAGTAAGATATTATGGTCCACAGTAGGCACCTGGGTTGAATGGTTGTACTTCTGAATGCCTAAAAAAAGTGGCACAGCTATGATTGACTGGTTAGTACGCTTGTTGAATGTATGCTTTTTAAGTGGTGTGGTGTCTGTTGATTGGTGTAGTGCATGTGTGGTGTCTTTGTATAAGGGTAAAGGTGATAAGTATGGTTGTAGCATTTCGAGAGGTATCAATTTGTTGTCTGTGCCATTGCCAGTGGAAGGTCATTGCGGGGATGAATAAAGTATCTATTGATCTATCTATCTAAATACAAAAATACAAAATATGGCACTGAAGCAACTTCCAGACAAGTTCAACTTACAAACGATCGTCCGGAACCTTACTCATCCGTAGGTCGGGCAGTGTCTGTATTTTCCAGTCAAGATCCTTGATCTTTTTGTGTCATTGGGATGCTATAAATTGACACGAATTCTGTCATTCTACTTCAACAATGCACTCTCAGCTTCAATACGTCACACGCTCTATAGGTGTTGGGTAATAGTCAAGTCAAGTTTACTTGTATAGCCCTGAATCACAAAGAGTCTCAACGGGCTGCACAAACCACAGATTATTGCATACCACAGACTATTATTACACCATTAATAATAATAATAAAGGAGTGGAATACAGAGAGCATACAAATAAAGTGCTGCATGTACAAAAAGGAGACAAATGAGCTGCATTTTGACTCATTTTAATGATATTGATTGCTCCTAAGCAGAGCACATTTAATTTCAATCTTTTGATTTACTTTTTTGGCATGTTTTTTTATAGGATATGTGTATAAATTTGATAAAATAGAATTGTAAATAGTATTTTTTGCATTTTATATATTTTTTCCAGCACAAAAGAGTTAACCATTTTAATTTATATTTTATGGGTTTGCATCCTGTGGTGAGGGGCCCACTCCTTGTGAGAGGTAAGAGAATTCTCCCACCATGGTCCACTGTGTGTCGTAAGAGGCAACTAAAGTGGAGGGAGCGAGGGGACTGGGGATCCTCTCCTCTCTATCTCTACTCCCTAAGAGACAGCAAGGCAAAGAAAGAGGGGCGGGAGACCGAAAGGTCTCGCAAACCCTAGTTATTGGGTCATTAATTGTGAGAGGATGTGGAAGTAGAATAGAATAGAATAGAATAGAATATACCTTTATTGTCATTGTTACAAAATGGGTTAACATATTGTGACAACGAAATTGGGCATGACACTCCAGTTTTACACATTCACAGTGAGGTATAAGACAAGAAGATAAAGGAACAGAGAATATAAGGTTATAAAACAAGGGGGATAAGGCTATAGTTATAATTTACATGGTATTTACACAAGAAATGTCGGCATGTGTGATGTTACATACAGTGTTGTCGTGATACCGTTGGTATCGTAAGGGTTGTGCAATATTGCATTTGGTGCAAAGTCATCATAGTGCAAAAATAGTCAGCATGTGCATTGGTGCAAACATAGACAACATAGTGCAGAAAAAAGGAAATGGTCAGACATTGTGCAAGGTGAGCAGTAAACGTAGTGCAGTCGACATGTGCAAGAACATAGACATGAGTACCATTATATTCGTATGAGGTAGTGTTGGCACAAGTTTTCAGTTTTTTTTGTGCGGTGTCTGTTTGAGCAGTGAACAAACATAGTGCAGACAGCATGTACGTGAGTACCATTTTACAATCGTGTGAGGTAGTTTTTTGCAACAGTTTTCAGTTTTTTTGTGCGGTGTCTGTTTAGGGTGGTAATGGCTGTGGGGAAGAAACTGTCTTGAGTCTGTTTGTTTTTGCTTTGTGTGACCTGTAGCGCTTGCCGGACGGCAGCAGGTCGAAGAGGTGGTGGCCGGGGTGAGAAAAGTCCATGATGATGTTTTCTGCTCTGCTGAGGTAGCGAGAGCAGGCAATGTCCTCCAGACTGGGCAGAGAGCAGCCGACGATTCTCTGGGCTGTTTTGATGATCCTCTGGAGCTTTTTCCTGTCTGCTGCTGTGCACCCAGCATACCACACCGTGATGCAGTAAGTTAGGATGCTCTCCACTGTGGCTTTGTAGAAGGACACCTGCAGCTGCTGTTTTAGGTTATTTTTCCTGAGCATTCTCAGGAAGTGCAGTCGCTGCTGGGCCTTCCCTACCACCGCTCTGGTGTTTGCAGACCAGGAGAGGTCGTCGGATATGTGCACACCCAGAAATTTGAAGGAGTGGACTCTCTCTACACAGTCTCCTTTTATCGTGAGTAGTGCTGGATTCCTGCCATTCCTTCTGAAATCCAGAATCAGTTCTTTTGTTTTTGTGGTGTTCAATATGAGGTGGTTTTCCGAACACCACGTTGAAAGTGACTCCACCTCATCCCTGTATGCCGCCTCGTCCCCTTCAGAGATGAGGCCGATCAAGGTGGTATCGTCAGCGAACTTAATTATAGTGTTTGTGGGGTGGGTCGGTGAGCAGTCGGAGCTGAAGAGGGTGAAAAGCAGGGGGCTCAGTGCACAACCTTGGGGGGAGCCAGTGTTCAGTGTTAGGGTGGGAGAGACGTGGGTACCGAGTTTTACCGACTGTGGGCGGTTGGAGAGGAAGTCCATTATCCAGTGGCAGATGGAGGGAGAGAGTCCTAGGTGTGCAAGTTTCTCCACCAGGATCTCCGGGATAATGGTGTTGAAGGCTGAGCTGAAGTCCAGAAAGAGCATTCTGACGTAGCTCCCCCGGTGGTCCAGGTGTTTCAGCACGGTGTGAAGTGCTGTGTTTATGGCGTCGTCAGTGGAGCGGTTTGCCCTGTAGGCAAACTGGTGGGGGTCCAGTGTGAGTGGCAGGGAGTTTTTGATGTGCCGGGACACTAACCTCTCGAAGCACTTCATGACCACAGGCGTAAGAGCTACAGGCCTATAGTCGTTGAGGCTTTCCACCGCTGACTTTTTGGGGATGGGAATGATGGTGGAGGTTTTGAGGCAAGGTGGGACGGTCGCCTGTGACAGGGACCGGTTGAAGATGGTGGTGAAGACCCCAGCCAGCGGATCGGAACAGTCCCTGAGTACCCTCCCTGGTACTCCATCCGGGCCAGTTGCCTTCCTGGGGTTTATGGTATACAGCGTACGCCTAACTTTGTGCTCCTGAAATGTGAGGGAGTTGCTGCTGGTTGTTGGTGGGTGTGATGTGGCTGTTTGTGGCCTTCCAGCTTCAAAGCGAGCGAAGAACTGATTAAGGTCCTCAGCTAGTGAAGCCTCAGCCTCAACAGTTGCCAGGTTGTGGCCTCTGAAGTTGGTGATGTGTTGAAAGCCCTGCCACATCCTCCTCGGGTCATTTCCAGCGAAGAGGTGCTCGATCCTCCTTGTGTAGGCTGCTTTTGCCTTCTTTATGCCTCTCTTCAGGTCAGCCCTGGCCACCCCGTAAAGAGCCTTGTCTCCAGACC
The DNA here is from genome assembly GCF_059441175.1 of Urocampus carinirostris. Lineage (NCBI taxonomy): Eukaryota > Metazoa > Chordata > Actinopteri > Syngnathiformes > Syngnathidae > Urocampus > Urocampus carinirostris. The sequence continues at coordinate 839,700 of NC_142361.1, read as the reverse complement.
TGAAGGCAGTGTTGCGGTGTTTGAGGAGGGTGCGCACCTCGCTGGACATCCAGGGTTTTTGATTTGGGTAGTTTTTGATTTTTTTATATACTGTGACTTCATCCGTGCAGTAACGGATGTAGGATAAAACAGTGTCAGTGAATTTCTGGAGGTCATGGTGTTCAAATACCTCCCAGCAAGTTTGATCGAAACAGTCCTGCAGCTTGGAGAGGGCTCCCTCAGGCCACGTTTGTATTGTCCTCGTTACAGGTTTTGTTTTCCTTCGGATGGGGGTGTATGAGGGGGTAAGGGATAGGCATAGGTGATCGGAATTTACTAGGTGGGGGAGGGGGGAAGCTTTGTATGCGTTTTTGATGTTGCTGTAAACGCGGTTCAAAGTTTTTTCACCCCTTGTTGCACAGTTCACATGTTGAAAAATTTTTGGAAGAACAGTCCTTAAACATGCCTTATTAAAGTCGCCAGCGATAATGAAAGCTCCGTCGGGGTGTGCAAGCTGTTGTTTGTTTATGGCGGCGAGCAGGAGGTCTAGCGCTGTGCTAGCGTTAGCATCCGGAGGAATTTAAACAGCTATCACAATGAGCACAGTTAGCTCTCGCGGTATATAGAATGGTCTACACGATACCGCCAGAAACTCTAGATCGGGCGAGCAGTGTGCATCAATAATTCTGCTGTTATTGCACCACGCATTATGTACGTAAATGCATAGTCCCCCACCTCTTTTTTTGCCGGAGTCTTCGTTGCGGTCGTATCGGTTTAGCGTGCGTCCTGCTAGCTGAACTGCAGCATCGGGGATCCGCGGGTCAAGCCATGACTCCGCGATCACAAAAATATTGCTATTCCGTACGAAGCTGTTGGTAGCTATCCGCAGCTCAAGCTCACTGATTTTGTGTACGATGGATCTGGCGTTGGTCAGGAAGATACTCGGAAGCGCTTGTCGGTGTGGTCGTCTTTTTAGCTTCTCCGCTAAGCCTCCCCGAGAGCCTCGTTTTTGTTTACGTTCCCTCCGCCGTCTCCGTCGCTTGTTGGGCGGGCAGGTAACCCAGGGAGATCCCGGTGGTCTTCGTATGTCCTTTGGGATGTTGTTGTTGGTGTTGTAATCGTGAAATGAGTCGAAATCTAATCTTAGACCCAGGTTAATAAGTTCCTGGCGACTTAAGGTGATAGTTGCCGAACAGGTATTTATCAAAGAAAAGATGAGAGATAAAAGAACACTTAAAGTAAAAAGATTTACTGGAGAGACACGTGAAGCCGCTGCGTATAGTCGCACCGCCATCTTGAAAAAAAAAAAAAAAAAAAAAGTAAAGTAAAGCGACTGAGTGGAAAAAAAGAGGAGATCGGAAGGTTGATGTTTAAAAGAAAGGTTGATTTGTTAGCCTTGAGTGAAACAAAGATGAAAGGAAAGGGTGAATTACAGCTTGGCGGTATGTATGGTAGAAGGTCTGGAGTTGCGGGTGGACATGCCAGAGAAGGAGTGGCTGTGCTTGTGAGTGAGACAGCAAAGGAAAAACTGGTGGAGTGGAAAGAGATATCTTCCAGATTTATGTGGGTGAGGTTTAAGTGGGGTGTAGAAGTATGGATGTTTATAAGTGCATATGGACCTGGTTCAGAAAGAAGCGCTTAGGAGAGATATGAGTTCTAGAAGGACTTGTCCGAATGTGTGGCAAGTGCGAAAGCAGGGTGGAAAGGGGTAATACTAGGTGACCTGAATGCTAGAGTGGGTGATGAAACGGTTGAAAATGTGATTGGTAGATATGGAGTACCAGGAAGAAATAAGAGTGGGAAGAAATTGATTGAGTTATATGCGGAAAATGAGTTGGTGATTGGAAATGCATTGTTTAAAAAGAGGGATGTGTATAAGTATAAGGAAAGCAAATGATGACTAGTGTTGAAAGATAGGAGTGAACTTTGAGGAAAGAGAAAAGTATTCTGGAAAATAGTGAAAAGAGTAAGAAAGAGCTAGTCTGTAAAGGAAAAGATAGTGAGGGACATGAATAAGTATACCTTTGTCAGAGTGGATAGTGGCAAGATGGTGGACAGAGCACTGGCCCGAGTGACATGGCCGCTTTCTGGTGGCCCATTTCATCTGGAGGGACGAAAGCATGACCAACTTGGGTGCCGAGGTGCCTAACTTGTTTCAGTGTTTGGGCAATTGGGTTAGCCATGGTCCAAAAGATGTTGTGTGTTTTTTTGCTATTTATTTCCCTTTCATTTTCTTTGTTATTGTATGTGTGTGTCTTGCTGTCAGTCACCCCTATTGAGGGATATGACCAAGGTAGATAGATAGATAGATAGATAGCATTCAGGGGTTTTGTGTTGTTATCTTTTTACTTTAAATCTGTTCATTGAGTAAAATGCTGTTTTGTATATGATTTTTTTGTTTTTGTTAATCTGTGAAAATTTAAATTTATATATCAAAGATTTCAAGCACCCGTACGAACCCTGATGTTTACAATCAACAAGAGAGACACAGAACAAAAGAGTCAGAACAAGAGAGGGAACAAGAGAGGGAACAAGAGAGGTAGTGAGATAAAAACAAGAGGGAGCGAGAGAGAGAGACAACAAGAGAGATAATGTTAGAGAAAAAGAGAAAGCGTGAGAGAGAGAGAGAAAGATAGAGAACAAGAAAGAGAAAATGAGAGAGAGGGAGAGAGAGAGCAAAATTAAGATATAAATAAAGAGAAAGATCGGAAACAAGATAGAGATAGAGAGAGAGAGAGAGAAAGTAAGAGAGTTAGAACAAGAGAGAGAAAAAAGAGGGACAGAGAGAGAGAAAAAGAAATAGATATGGGACAGGAGAGTGGGAGAGAAAAAGAGAGCAATAAAGAACAAGAGGGAACGAGAATAAGAGAGAGATAACAAGATAGATAGAGAACAAGAAAGACAAAAATAGAGAGAGAACAAGAGAAAAAAAAAAGAGTTAGAGAACAAAAGAGCGATAGAGAGAGATATTAAGAGAGGGAGAGAAAGAGACAGAATAAGAATAAATTAAAAGAGAGAGACAGAGAAATAGAGACAATGATATATAGAAAACAGAGAGATAAAAATAAATAAAGAAAAATGAAACGAGAAACAGAGAGAGAGAGAAAATGAGAGAAAAAGGGAGTGAAAAAGAGTTAGAAAAAAAGAAAGAGGAAAAGTCATACAGCTCCAGTTGCTTTGCTAGTGGCGCCTTGCTTTGTCAACATCAAGTGGAAATATTTCAAACTGCAGGGGATTTTTCTCTTGTGCTTCTCTGGGTGTTATGTCGCGGGCCAAATGTTTGACACCTGTGCCCTACTGCCATAAGTTGTATCCCTTATCTTATCTTACTCTGCAACCCTGCGATCACCGATAAAACCGTGTTACTTGTTGGCTTCTCCACGCTGAATTAGAAAAAGCTTTTCTCACGGCTGCCCTTTCGTGTATGACTCCAGTAATGGTGGTAATTGTTATCGTTGAAATAACCTGTCAAGAGGAGACGCGAATCTTGACAAGGGCTGTCACAAATGGGGTGCAAGATAGGTGCGACAGCCAGATGGGAGGGGACCAGTCGACGGGACGCCCTGACGACTTATTTGCTGATAATCAAGCACCTCAGACCCTGGGCTAAATCAGCTGTCAGTGGCACCAAGTGATCAGACAGAGCGTCTGAGCCCAGCTGGCGTAGAAGAAGAAAAATAGTGGGGGCGGCGCAGTTGCGGGGGCGGGGCAGTTGTGACGGGACGCTAGATTTAAGGCGGAAATTCTCAGTGCCTGGGCTTTAAATGAAAATCGTCATAATGTGGAACTTTACAAGCAAGATTGATCAAATTTGAGAAGGCGTCATTTTTCCTTTTAAACAGGTATTTCATTTTTAAAAGGTTGACAACTAGATTTTAATGTGTTGTCTAGCGCAAAACTATGGAGACTGAGTGACCAAAAGGCACTGCTTTTCTTTTTATTCTGAATTCTCCCTTTATGAACAAAGAAAAAGCGAGAGAAAAAGAAAATAGTACATAGTAAGAAAAAAAAGGGAAAAGAATGAGGGAAAAATGGGAAAGGGAAAAAAGCAAGAGGAAAAGACGCAAGAGAGGGGAAAGAAAAGTAAGAAACTAAAGTAGAGACAAATTAAAAAGTAAAAAGGGGAAAACAAAAAGAAGAGAGTAAAAGAAAAGTAAACACAAACAAAAATGAATAGAGAAGAGAGAAAAAGAGAAAGAGTACACTGAAAGGACTGTTGTAAAAGGCTGTGTAAATAATGTACTGTACAGTTAACATTAACATTTTTGTCATAATTTGTGGTCTACGTGGGTTAGGAGGTAAACCAATTTACCGTAAATTCCGGACTATAGAGCGCACCTGATTATAAGCCGCACCCACCACATTTTAAGAGGAAAACTGATTTTGTACTTACACAAGCCGCACCTGTATATAAGCCGCATGCGCCCACATTAAAAGAATGTAACACTATCACAAAACTAACCCATACCCGACTTTAAGTCCCGCGATTGAAACTGAATGTCCTTCATTAAAGTACACAGTCCAAAATTGACAGCCGGCAAAATGAACGGAAAATGATACTGATACTTAAGGTTTAATCCAGACCTGCAGAGTCTGGGTCCAGTTGAAAGTAATCCAAGGAAAAAAGTGTATATTTTCAAAGGTAAGGGTGGGAGAAATATGTATCCACTATTGCCCGCCGCGTCCACAAACACGTCTTACGTTTACTCCTCTTCCTGTCAGCCCCCGTGGTTTTTGCCCCTTCTTTTTGATTCGCCCGTACAAAACATCAGAATAAGTCTCTAAAATAAATACGTTACAAAAATATACGGTTGCAAATACATATTATACATGGTTACACATATTCACAAAGAAAGACGGTACACCGAGAGAGTTTTCAAGGCTTTAAAAATAGTAATATAACTTCCATCCCAAACGGTGCCTGTGACAGGTAGCAACACGCTAGCAACACGCTCGCAACACAGTTAACGGGTCTGTAAAAAAAAACATACTGTACTTGTAAAAATCACGGTAAACCGTCCTCATCTTCCTCCTTAGAACTGAAGCCATCAAAGTTGTCTTCCTCAGTGTTGGAAAGAAACTTTGTCATATAGACGTTGTCCGCGCTCCAATCCACTCCTGATTCTGTGCCCTCCTCTTCCTCACGCAGCAGACCGGAACCCGTTGGTGATGGTGGATTTTTTTATGCTGCCCCACGCTGTCAGGATCCACTGGCAGACTTGCGAAAAAGTTGCCTTTCGCATGCGGCCAGTTTTAGTGAAAGATTTATCGCCGCTAGTCAAGCCAAGAAGTTGCGGTCTTCCTCGGCGCATACATTCCACCCGTCTAAATCTTACCTTTTGTACTCGAGCGCCGCTGGCGGCCGTTAGAAGAATTACATAAATTGGCCACATCACTGAATAAGCCGCAGGGTTGAACGTTTGGGAAAAAAGTAGCGGCTTATAGTCCGGAATTTACGGTATTCATTCTAGTTAATAATTTTGCTGTGATTTAGGATAGTATTATATGTTTCATCTGTTTTCAAGTTTAGCTATATTTTATGCTGTTTTCCTCATGTTGAGGTTTTTGGGTTTTTCGTTGCCCTCGTGGAGGTTTTAGATCAGGGGATAGTGTAATAATAGTCTGTGGTTTGCAATACTCTGTGGTCTGTGCAGCCCTTTGAGACTCTTTGTGATTAAGGGCTATACAAGTAAACATGACTTGACTTGCCTTTTTCTAGAAAACAAACTAAAAATGGGCAAAATGATTTCCTAGTAATACAAAACCTGATTTAATACATTGTAACCTTTTTTCAATCTTTTTGGGGAGATTATCAACATATTTAAATTATGATTTTACTTTATTACATTTATTTCATTATTCTCTGTTGGTTAATAGGTATTTGTACCAGTTCTGTCTCATGTTCAGAGAATTACTTTAAAAAAAGAGAGAAAGTAAAGGCTGCCACCTCTCGATACAGATGAATGTTACAGCAGGGCAATCAATGGCAGAAAGCTATGTTTTAAATACTAATAAAATACGAATGAAATAATAAAATTGGGCAATTTCCTATGGCACACAACACAAGGTCTCGCGGCACACTAGTGTGCCCTGGCACACTGGTTGAAAAACGCTGATCTAGGAGACATTTTTCCTAACCTAATTGCAGATGATTTTTCTCATGTGCTTTTCTCAGGTGTTGTCTCAAGGGCCGAATCAAAAACTTTGGTGGGATGGAAATGGTCCGCATGCTGCATATTTGAAACTATTTTTTTTTTCATAAAGTGATAAGGAGGCCGTCGATAGATTTCCCATTCCAATACAGTGTAAATCAGTGAATGTGTAATATCTGAGTTTGAAATTCAAAAACAGTGATAACCAATATGATTGAAGGGACAGTGTGTTATATGTGTTTACTAGATATTGCAGTATATGTAGTACATATTAGTTCATTTGGCTCCATAACACCCATTTAAAAATAAATAGACTCGTCAGACGACTTCCATTATGGCCGTTAGGCTCTGACCTTTTGAATGACACCATTCTCTGCCATTTGCAAGCTTGTTTTCACAGTCCTTAGCCTGTGACATCCTATGAGGGCCTGTTTTTTAAAAAAAAAACTACTTCACCTTTAAAAATATTTACCCAATGGTGACAGATTCAAATGTTGATTGACACATTGGTTAACCAATGACATTCTGAGCATAATTTTACGCAATTTAGGGGCTGTGTTAAAATCAAAGGCAATAATAAACATGCATAAATCCAACCCAGGATCCATTTTTACGTGCAAGTGTGCATGATCAATGATTGTAATATGGAAAGATAATTCAAACATTTACAACTCTTCTAAGTTCTAGAAATTGGCCAAAGTAAGATATATGTTTGAAAGGTTTTTAAGGCTGTTTACTGTAAACGTCTCCAAATGGCCACTTTTGAAAACACTTTGATTAAGTTTTAAAAAATGTGTAAAATACAGTATATATATATTTTTTTCTCCTCCTTGATCTGCTACCTTATCGTGGTGGAGGAGTTTGTGTGTCCCAATGATCCTAGGAGCTTTGTTGTCGGGGGCTTTAAGCCCCTGGTAGGGTCACCCATGGCAAAAAGGTCCTTGGTGAGTGGCCAGACAAAACGCAGATCAGAAGACCCCTTATGATGAAACAAAACGTTGGTCCTCAATTTCCCTCTCCCGGACGCGGGTTACCGGGGTCCCCTTCTGGAGCCAGGCCCGGAGGTGGGGTACGCTTACGCTGGCGAGCGCCTGGTGGCCGGACCATTAACCACGGGGGCCGGCCGGGAACAGCCCGAAGGGACGACGTGGGACTCTCTTCCCATGGGCTCACCACCTGTAGGAGGGGCCAAATGGGTCGGGTGCGTAGAGAGCTGGGTAGCGGCCAAGGGAGGGGTCTTTGGCGCGACGATCCCCGGCTACAGAAACTGGCTTTTGGGACATGGAACGTTACCTCTCTGGCAGGGAAGGAGCCCAAGTTGGTGCGTGAGGTTGAGAAATTGCGACTAGATATAGTCGGACTCACCTCCACGCACGGCTTGGGCTCTGGTACCAGTCCTCTCGAGAGGGGTTGGACTCTCTTCCACTCTGGAGTTGCCCGTGGTGAGAGGCGCAGAGCCGGTGTGGCCATATTAGTTGCTCCACGGCTTGGCGCCTGTACGTTGGGGTTCACCCCAGTAGACGAGAGGGTAGCCTCCCTCCACCTTCGGGTGGGGGAACGGGTCCTGACTGTTGTTTGTGCTTATGCACCAAATAGCAGTTCAGAGTACCCAACCTTCTTGGAGTCCTTAGAGGGTGTGCTTGAGAGCGCGCCCCTTGGGGACTCCCCCGTAGTGCTGGGAGACTTCAACGCTCACGTGGGCAATGACAGTGAGACCTGGAGGGGCGTGATTGGGAAGAACGGCCCCCCTGACCTGAACCCAAGTGGTGTTTCGTCATTGGACTTCTGTGCCCGTCATGGTTTGTCCATAATGAACACCATGTTCAGACATAAGTATATGTGCACCTGGCACCAGGACACCCTAGGCCGTAGTTGGATGATCGACTTTGTCGTCGTTTCGTCGGACCTGCGGCCGCATGTACTGAACACTCGGGTGAAGAGAGGGGCGGAGCTGTCAACTGATCACCACCTGGTGGTGAGTTGGCTTCGATGGTTGGGGAAGATGCCGCCCCGACCCGGCAGACCCAAGCGTGTTGTGAGGATCTGTTGGTAACGGCTGGCAGAATCTCCTGTCAGAAGAAGTTTAAATTCACACCTCCGGCAGAACTTTGCCCATGTCCCGAGGGAGGCGGGGGACATTAAGTCCAAGTGGACCATGTTCCGCGCCTCCATTGTCGAAGCGGCTGATCGGAGCTGTGGCCGTAAGGTAGTCGGTGCCTGCCGCGGCGGCAACCCTCAGACCCGTTGGTGGTCACCAGCGATGAGGGATGCCGTCAAGCTGAAGAAGGAGTCTTATCGGGCCTTCCTGGCCTGTGGGACTCTGGAAGCAGCTGGCAGGTATTGGCTGGCCAAGCGGAATGCGGCTTCGGCAGTTGCCGAGGCAAAAACTCGGGCATGGGAGGAGTTTGGCGAGGCCATGGAAGCCAACTTCTGAACGGCTTCGAGGGATGAAGTACAGCTGAACTCGACCTGGGACGTTGTGAATCGGTGGGCAGAGTACTTCGAAGACCTCCTCAATCCCACCGACACGTCTTCCTCTGGGGAAGCAGAGCCTGAGGACTCTGAGTTGGGCTCTTGTATCACTGGGGTTGAAGTCACCGAGGTGGTCAAAAAACTCCTCGGTGGCAGGGCCCCAGGGGTCGATGAGATCCGCCCGGAGTCCATAAAGGGCTCTGGATGTTGTGGGCATGTCATGGTTGACACGCCTCTGCAACATCACGTGGACATCGGGGACAGTGCCTCTGGACTGGCAGACTGGGGTGGTGGTTCCCGTCTTTAAGAAGGGGGACCGGAGAGTGTGTTCCAACTGCAGGGGAATCACACTTCTCAGCCTCCCTGGTAAGGTCTATTCAGGGGTACTGGAGAGGAGGGTCCACCAGGAAGTCGAATCTCGGATTCAGGAGGAACAGTTTGGTTTTTGTCCTGGCTGTGGAACACTGGACCAGCTATATACACTCTGCAGGGTCTTTGAGGGTGCATTGGAGTTTGCCTGGCTGGTCTACATGTGTTTTGTGGACCTGGAGAAGGCATTCGACCGTGTTCCTCGGGAGGCCCTGTGGGTGGTGCTTCGGGAGTATGGGGTACCGTACAGTCTTATCCAGGCTGTGTGGTCCCTGTATGCCCGGTGCCAGAGTCTGGTCCGCATTGCCGGCAGTGAGTCGGATTCATTCCCGGAGAGGGTTGGGCTCCGCCAGGGCTGCCCTTTGTCACCGATTCTGTTCAGAACTTTTATGGACAGAATTTCTAGGCGCAGCCTTGGCGAGGATGGATTTCGGTTTGGGGGCCTCAGCATTGCGTCACTGCTTTTTGCAGATGACGTGGTGCTGTTGGCTTCCTCAGGCCGTGATCTTCAGCTCTCGCTGGAGCGATTTGCAGCTGAGTGTGAAGCGGCTGGGATGAGGATCAGCACCTCCAAGTCCGAGGCCATGGTTCTTAGTCGCAAAAGGGTGGTATGCTCCCTCCGGGTCGGGGAGGAGGTCTTGCCCCAAGTGGAAGAGTTCAAGTATCTTGGGGTCTTGTTCACGAGTGAGGGTAAGATGGAACGAGAGATCGACAGACGGGTCGGTGCAGCGTCTGCCGTCATTCGGACCCTGTACCGGTCCGTCGTGGTGAAGAGGGAGCTGAGCCGAAAGGCAAAGCTCTCGATCTACCGGTTGATCTACGTTCCTACCCTCACCTATGGTCATGAACTTTGGGTCATGACCGAAAGAACACGATCCCGGATACAAGTGGCCGAAATGAGTTTCCTCTGCAGGGTGGCTGAGTTCTCCCTTAGAGATAAGGTGAGAAGCTCAGTTATGCGGGAGGGACTCTGTGTAGAGCCACTGCTCCTCCGCGTTGAGAGGAGCCAGTTGAGGTGGCTCGGGCATCTAAAAAGGATGCCTCCTGGACGCCTCCCTCAGGAGGTGTTCCGGGCATGTCCCACCGGCAGGAGGCCCCGGGGGCGACCCAGGACACGTTGGAGAGACTATATCTCTCGGCTGGCTTGGGAACGCCTCGGTGTGCCGTCGGATGAGCTGGAGGAGGTGGCTAGGGATAGGGACGTCTGGGCTTCCCTTTTAACGCTGCTGCCCCCGCGACCCGACCTCGGATAAGCGGAAGACAATGGATGGATGGATGGATACAAATTTTTGTTTTTCAGATTGCGATCTGATTTAACAAGGTACCAGGTAAATTTCAAAATTATTGTATCACCTGTTTTACGAGTAAGATGCCTATGCTACACTCTTTTACAGGCATTTGAAATTAAAAAAAAAACAAGAGGTGAGAATAAAACCCTTCTATTTTTGTGTCTTACAATTTAGATTACTCAATGTTCTTAGCACTAGCAGTGATTATTTCAGTTTTGGCAAAAAAAAAAAAGTCAGTGTTATCTTTCAAAATTGACGGACTTTCCTTAACCGTTTGAGAACAGCATTCAATTTACTTTGAGTACAACTTATCTTGGGAATTTAGAGGAACGGTAAGGGATTTAGGTGTTAAAAATATCATCCACCCATGTATCAAGTCAGTTGTTTTAAAACCTAAAAAAGGTAAACCTCACTTTCAAGTTTTGGATTTTTAGGAATGTGAACATCTTAAAGAACAAAAGAAAAGGTCAACACATATTTTTTTTCGTTGTAGTCACAGATGCGCTAATGCAAAAATACACTTGATATAAAAAAGGCAAAGACAAACCATATGAAATGGAGCACCGTGAGAAGGAGGGAAAGAGTGATGTAGTTGGACTTGAGGATCAAACAATAAACAGACCATTAAGTGCATGCCGTGTGTGTGTGGGGTGACGGGTTCAGAGGTTATACCTGGTTTGCGCTGGTTAAGGGGGGCAGTGGAGAAATTACGGGAGTTTATTTAAACCACAGTGACCCCGTGGCTGATGGTTGCTTCAGTGCAGGGATGAATAAAAATGTAATGGGTCATAAAACACAGTGACACCCCCAACCCACTCCTGCTACATAACATAAACCCCCTGTGCTACCACACATACCCGTTTTGTACAACTTGATTCGATTTATCCCCAACAACTAATCCTATCGCCGAGCCCACAAAGACAATCAAATGAGAAGAGAAGGAAGACGGATGAGGTTTGGGGAAAGGCGTGGTTCGGAGACAGTGGTGGGCCGTCATGGCCTTCAAGTCCTTTTCTGCTGGTCAAAAATATATCTGAATCATGTGATGTGATTATATTTTTGCATAAATACTTAAATATTATTAAATAATTACAAATTGTTTATCAGCTTCCTTTCATTGCTTTCCCCCCTGGTTGAGCTGCTTCCAGATCTGTTCTTTCATTTTTAACCCTTTAATGTTCTTAGGGCCCGCTGGCGGGACGTCAGAGTGTCAATAAAAAATGTTGTGTCTTCACAATGGATAAAGGATCCAACATGGCGGCGCACATGGATGCTGCGGCTAGTTGCTCTCCAGCTAATCATCTATTTATTACCGTTCTCTTGTCTTTTTTGCTTTCTTTTCTGGACACATGCGTGGCCAATAATACTTATAGTCGGGAGGAACTTATTCAATTGGGTGGGGGCCTAAATTTCGACTTTTCGGGAACTTTTTATACCACCTTTGATATCCCGAACGAGCTACAAAGAGACCTGGGATCTCTGTGGTCGGCAACCCCACTTAAAAAGCGACGAAGACAGCGTAGAGACAGAAAACAGAAGCGGGGTAGTCGCGCTGGGAAGTGTGTGAAGCTAAAAGAGCTACATCGGCAAAACGGCAGAGAAGGACACGAAGATGTTAAGTCCACCATTATTTCTTCATCAATCTTGCCGGTCAACCGACGCCTGAGACTCAACACGCCCGAACGGCGCCATCTTGTGACAATCTCTACAAAGACTTAAGCTAAGTTAAAAGATTCAGCAAATCTTTAAATTTGGTCTTTTAAATATTAGAACGCTTGCTCCTAAAACTTTACTTGTTGATAATAATATTTGTTATTACAAACTTAACTTGATTGGTCTGTGTGAAACTTGGTTGAGACCGGATGAGTTTTTACCGTTAAATGAGGCTTCTTCTCAGGACTACGTGAGCAGCCATGTAGCACGCTCTTTAAAGAAGGATGGCGTTGTCGTGCTAATTTCGGAAAAAAAATGTTTTACTCCTCGTACCGCTAATAATTGTAAGGCGTTTGAAGCTCTTGTCATGCGGTCCTCTTTAATGTCAATTTATGTAGTAACTATTTATCGCGCACCAGGACCATACTCAGCCTTCTTAGATGAATTCTCAGAATTTGTGTCTGACTTAGTAACCTATGCAGACAAAATAATAATTATCGGGGACTTTAAAATTCATATGAACTCCCCACTCAGTTCACTTACTGTTGCGTTTCAGTCTCTAAGTGATACATTTGGTTTTAATCAACTGGCCAAGTCATAAAGATGGAAACAAGCTAGACTTGGTTCTGACTCGAGTAGTTTCAACGTCAAACATGACGGTGTTACCGTGTACTACCGTTATTTCTGATCACTATTTACTTACATTTGAGGTGCTAACTAAATGTATTACTAAAAAAGCGGAAGGATTTAGCTGACGCAATATAAGCACTGGTACAGTTTATGAGCTCTCCGATCTTCTTTCAGGAGCAGTTGCGTCCTTTCCTTCATACAAAGGCTCTACCGACTCACTCATGAATATGTTTAATAGAATCGAATAGAATAGAATACACCTTCATTGTCATTGTTACAAAATGGGTTAACATAATGCTACCCTGACTAGTGTCCTGGATTCAGTATCGCCCATACGGCTTAAATCACGACCTAAAAGACGCACGCCTTGGTTTACTGATGAAACTAGATCCCTTAAACAAGAATGCAGGAAATCTGAAAGAAAATGGCGCGCTACCAAGCTTGAGGTTTTCCATCAAACATGGTGTGACAGCTTGTTAAAGTATAAAGCAGCCCTTGCCTCTGCAAAATCAGCCTACCTCTCGAAGGTGATTGCGTCACAAAAGAACAACCCCGAAATCCTTTTCGACACTGTAACATCGCTTACAAGGCAACAGATTACCGCAGATAGTTCTACCCTTTCAGCCCATGACTTTATTTTCTTCTTTAATAAGAAAATCCAATGCATACAGGAAGACATTTCTAAAGACAGTGTTAATATATCACATATTAAAGGGCTGAAATCTATAGAAGCACAACATGGTGGCTGTCCAGGGAATTTGTCCCGATTTAGTGAACTGCCACTTGATAATCTTAAACAGGTGGTGAATACGGCCAAACCGACGACTTGCCTGTTCGACCCTTATTAAAGGTCTTTTTGGGGTCCTTGGACCTTCAGTTCTAGATATTATAAACATATCACTCTCTTCAGGTGTTGTTACAGCGGCTTTTAAGTCCGCTGTTATCAAACCTACACTGAAACGACCCAACCTTGATCCAGACAGCTTATGTAACTATAGACCTGTGTCAAACCTACAGTTTCTTTCTAAAGTACTTGAAAGAGTAGTGGCACAGCAGCTGAATGATTTTATGTCTGAGAACAATCTTTTTGAATCAATGCATTTAGAATTCAGGGCTAACCACTCTACTGAGACAACTCTGATTAAGGTAACCAATGATCTTCTACTGGCAATGGACTCTGGCGCTTCATCACTTTTGCTGCTGCTGGACTTTAGTGCTGCTTTTGACACAGTGGACCATAATATCTTACTAGAATGGTTGGAAAAATGGATTGGTCTCTCAGGAACCGTCCTCTCATGGTTCAGATCCGACCCCTCAGATAGGACGCAATGTGTTAAATATGGCGAAATTACGTCTGAGCCCTTTAGTGTTACCTGTGGTGTTCCGCAGGGTTCAGTACTTGGCCCCCTCCTTTTAAGCATTAACATGCTTCCATTAGGTGATATTATTCGCAAGTATATTATCAGTTTCCATTTCTACGCAGATAACACTCAACTATATCTTCCGTTGGAGGAATCTGCCACACTAAATTATGGAAATTTGGAGGCTTGCCTCACCGAGATAAAAGTGGATGTCACTCAAATTCTTGCGTCTTAACTCTGAAAAGACCAAAATGTTAGTTATTGGTCCATCTAAATGCCGTGACTTATTCTCAAGAACTGCTGTGAATATTGACAAATGTCACATCACACAGAGTGACTCAGTTAAAAATGTAGGCGTCGTATTTGACCCCGATCCGTCCTTTCAAACACACGTAAAGAAAATTACTTGAACCGCTTTCTTCCATCTTCGCAACATTGCTAAAATGTTTCCTATGCTGTCTCAGTCGGATGCGGGGATAATAATTCACGTGTTTGTTACCTCCCATCTCGATTACTGTAATGCACTACTCCCCAGTCTCCCGAAGTCCAGCATCAAGAGTCTTCAGCTGGTACAAAATGCTGCAGCGAGGTTTTTAACTAGGACAAGAAAGTCCGATCACATTTCACCAATTTTGGCTAACCTGCATTGGCTCCCTGTTAGCCTAAGATGTGATTTTAAGGTTCTCTTGGTATTATACGAAATCATACATGGACTTGCTCCCTCATATCTTTCAGATTTTATTTCCCCCTATGTTCCGGTCCGAAGCCTCTGTTCTGAAAGTGCTGGTCTACTGGTGATCCCAAGAGCCAAGAAGTGTTCCGCAGGTTCGAGAGCGTTCTCCATCCGGGCACGGGGGCTGTGGAATGCTCTTGTCCCTGAGATCCGATCTGCAACCTCAGTGGAAATGTTTAAATCATAGCTTAAAACACACTTCTACTCTATAGCATATGAATAACCTATATTTTTGTTGACAATACCTCTGTATTATTTGTAATTGCAACATCCATTGCAGCCTGGTCGTCCTGAAAGGGGGATTACCACATGTGCGGTCCCTTCTCAAGGTTTCTTCATTTTCCTCATGTTGAGGTTTTTGAGTTTTTCCCTGCCCTCATGTTGGTTTCAGATCACCGGATGGTGTAATAATAGTCTGAAATAATAGTCCGTGCAATAACCTGTGCAGCTCTTTGAGACTCTTTGTGATTAAGGGCTATACAAATAAAAATGACTTGACTTGACAATGTCACCAGTCACTGAAATATGTCATGCCACATAGCATTGGAAAGCTTAAACTCTTAAGATTTTAACTATTTTCAAAATATGCTAATCACAAAAACATCATGAGCAGTCCTAGACAAGATACCCGACAACTACTAAGCTTGTATAACAACTGAACTGGTTGCCAGCCAGTCGCAGGCCAAACAGAGACAGACAACGCACTCACTGATTCACACCTAGGGACAAATCGGACGGGTCAATGAACCTGACATGCATGTCTTTGGAATGTGGGAGGAAACCGGAGTCCGAAATCCACGCAAGCACTGGGAGAACATGCAAACTCCACACTTTGATTTAATGACCTCAGAACTGTGCTGCACACACGCTAACCACTGTGCTGCCATGCTACCATGTGAAATATTTACTCCAAAACATGGGATAATGCCGACAAAAAAAAAAAAAAAAAAAATGCCCCAAAACATTTTTACACTTTTTGAAAATCCAAAAACATTCCTCTCCATAACGCTTCTTAGAAAAACAGACTCGTCAGATGCTTTACCAAATGGCCGTTAGCCTCTGACCTTTTAATTGAGACCACTCTCAACCAATCGCAAGCTTTTTTTTACGGTCCTTAGCCCTTGACAACCTATATAAGCGTGTATTAAAACAAAAAACAAAAAAAAAACAAAAAAACAACCGAGATGACCAATATGGGCTTCAAAATTCTTAACCCAATAGTGACAGATTTAAATGTTGATTGGCACATTGATTGGCCATTGAAACTCTGAATGTTGTTTTATGCAAAAGTAAAGGTTGTATTCAGAACCAAATGGGACCATTATTACGCACGTTTATCACACGCAAGAGTGCACAATCATGGATTGACCTCTGGTAAGAGACGTCAAACATTTACCGTATTTTCCGCACTATAGGGCGCACCGGGGTTATAGGGCGCACCCCCAAAAAAATAGTTTTTGGTCCTATATCTTCCATAGATAAGGCGCACCGGATTATAAGGCGCTACAATGGGAACGTCGACAAAACAGTCAGATGATTCAGTCAAACTGATTACCCCCTTAACATTCCGAAAGCTTGCAAAGAAGCAAATACGTGTCGTAGACACGTGCGGATGCGGTGTCCGTACGATGTCACTCAAATGCATCGTTTCAAATATCATTCGGAAGGTTAAAGTCTTGGGATTCGAGAAATGCCAAACATTTCTTAGTTTCTATTTTCTTTTTCGCTTGCAACTTCACTGTGCATATGACAATAAACACTTGGAATTAAGTTTAATTCACTCAACTCATCACAGCAACATCAAGATAGATCTAAAACAAGATACCGGGAAAATATAAAGCCGCATAGCTCACCTAAGTTCTCACGTTCAATAATGATACACAATCATGGTCTTCTTACAACCGTGAGTGAAGTAAATCCAGGAGAGTAAATTATTTGCAAATACAGACTAATAAAACATGTTTCTTTATGGTGTACTTTAGCAAGCTTGCTAAGCTTGCTACTCCATTGCTAAACTCGGCCAATTGCAGGGTTTATTTTGGCCATCTAGCCAATTTGAGGCTCCAAATAACTTCAGCCAATAGCGATCGATTCAACGGATGATTGATACATCTTTTTCAGCCAATTGCAGGGTTTGTTTTGGCGCTCTAGCCAATCCGAGGCTCCGAATAACTTCAGCCAATAGTGATCGATTTAACGGATGATTGACACATTTTTTTTGGCCAATTGCAGGGTTTGGTTTGGCCCTCTAGCCAATCCGAGGCTCCGAATAACATCAGCCAATAGCGATCGATTCAACGGATGATTGATACATCTTTTTCGGCCAATTGCAGGGTTTGTTTTGGCGCTCTAGCCAATCCGAGGCTCCGAATAACTTCAGCCAATAGTGATCGATTTAACGGATGATTGACACATCTTTTTCGGCGAATTGCAGGGTTTGTTTCAGCCCTCTAGCCTATCCGAGGCTCGGAATAACTTTAGCCAATAGTGATCGATTCAAATGATCATTGACACATTGGTTAGCCAATGAAACGCCGGTATATAAATCCCAGCATACACCGCGGACTACTCCACGTTCGGGGGAAAATCGAGTCGGCAGCTGTTGCGTAAGTTGCGAGACCTTGTGATTTAATGTTGAGCCATATATAAGGCGCACTGTATTATAAGGCGCATGGTCAGCTTTTGAAAAAAATTAAGACTTTTAGGTGTGCCTTATAGTGCGGAAAATACGGTACAACTGTTTCACTATCTCTAAAAGTTGGCCAAAGTAAAGTACATGCCTGCAAAGTTTTTAGGGCTGTAAACTGGTTGTCTCCAAATTGCTACTTTTGAAAATGCTTCAACACACCATTAGAAAAATGTGTAAAATGCAATGTTAAATATAACAAAAATGTGAACAACGCAGCGTCGGAAATACTTTACCGCCATAAAAAGGTTCAGTCCTTTTGATTCCTAGCACTGCTCTTGCCGCCCTCATCGTTTCTCTTTCGCTTGACTAGGTCACTTGCAGCATAGTGGCAGAATATGATGCTGAATTACTTTGTTCCTTTAACATTCCGACAACCTGCCGACAGGCTATTAAACTCTTGAGAAGCAAAAGCGTGTCTATGTGTTACCACCAGGCACTGGTCATTTCGGAGTCTCCGAATGACCACTTTTGGAAACACCCAGACATACCCTTAGAATTTTTTTTAGAGTACTTATGTTTAGTTTTCTAGATTGTGATCAATTTTGACCTGGGACCAGGTAAGGCTTAATACTATTGTCCCAGCTGTTTTCCATCTAAGATGCCCATGCTACACTCATCTGCAGGTACATCTTTGATTAAGATCTTAGGTGAACTTTACTAGATTGTTAAGCAGTAAAATGAAAATATTTTTTTAACCAGCCAGACACTGAACCTAAAATGTAATCAAATTTGCAGTCCAAATTATTAAAATTGGATGATTTAATAAAATGTTTCACTTCACAACTGTTATTTAAGGTCAACAAAAATATGGTGCCAGAAAACATCCAAAAATTATTCATTCGGAAAGAGGGAAATTATAACTTGAGGGGCTGTAGTAAATTCAAAATCCCAAAGGTGAGAACAACCAGGAAAAGTAAGATTTTGTTATATTAGACACAAAAGGAGTAGAGGATTTGTAAAATGTATTTAATAGGGAAGATAAAGGGGTAGGGAAGATAAGCATCTGCTTCTGACTACCCCTTTTCGAACATGTTATGTGACATTATTTTGTTGTTGACTGATTGTTTTTGTCCTGTTTTTATTTTAATGTTCGAAATAAAGTTTTCATTCGTTCATTCATTCATCTCTGACCAGGAAAGGCTTCATGCCATTGTCCCAGCTGTTTTACAGCTAAGATACCAATACTACACTCTTTTGCAGGCATGAGATTTTTCCCCCAAAATCAGGTAAGAATAAAAACCCTTTTTTTTGTGTGTTCCAACACAGATTAGTCAATGTTAGTTGCATTTGCCGTGATCATTTCAGTTTTGCACAAAAATTCAGAGTGTTAACTTAAAGAGACCAAAACTGTCCATTGTCTCCAAACGATTTTAAAACAGCATTCAATTTATGTTGGGTACATCTTGGATTAGGATTTTAGGCTAATTTTACTGCGACAAAATATATAATGTGTTTTTTTTAATTCCCTTCTACAATGTAGCACTTAATTGTACATGGTCCAGTAACACGTTCACGTCAAACAGGACATGACTGACTTCACTCTGATGAAACCGTTGTGAGTCATGTCCAAACTTTCTGAGCTAAATTACACATAATCATCTAGTGGTTTAAAAGCCTTGATCAAAGGTGCAAAAATTGGCTAAGAGTAGGAACGTATTCACCACCCTTGACAGCCTGGCAATGCTTTAGAGCAAGTATCTCAGAGCCACTTCCAAAATCTTGACATCATCTCCCATGCTGACTTCACTCCACGTGTGATCTTAGCAGGGCAGGAAAAAAACTTTCACCCAGCCATTACAGTTTCATCAAAGCAATGGGGGAAAACAATTAAAACACAACAGTGTCCCACCCTGGAGACTCACACTTACCCAATTATGTCTGTTGTGTCAAATACATTTGAGCCCAAAATTGCTGCAAGTTGGATGCCTCAGAGATATCGGGTTGCCGTGTGAAAATACGGCAACGGTGCCATTGTTACCACTCAACACACACACACACACACACACACACACACACACACACACACACACACACACACACACACTGTTAGAGTTTATAAAGATATAAACCCACGGCTAACCAAAGAACTCAGGCAGAGGCAAGAATTGAAGTTTAAAAAAGCTACTGCAGTAGGTAGAGCGATCCGATCTCTAGCTTGACCGAATCCCTCTCAACTACTTCCGGTTTCAGTAGCTGCATTTATTGAAAAGTCACGCATGCGCATTACATTACATACAATGGAAAAAGACTAAAAAACATAGATCTTTGAATGTGAATGTGTGTGTGTGTGTGAATGATTACTTGCGTATTAAAAAAATAGAAAAACAGGTTAAAGAAGTTAATTTCATAACAGGTTAATTTGTAACATAGGAGTCTGAGAAATACACAATAACTAAAAGTAGCTTACTTTACACACAGGCAAAAACACACATAGTGAAATAAAATAAAGGGAATAAAGCCAGCGCTACTAAATGACTTGACTTTTCTTAACCCTTTGGATGCATATGGGTGGTAATATTTCAAAGTATCTTAAAATAAAAGTTGTAAGTCATATTCATATTGTTCCCCATAAAAATGTTTGTGACATGATGCTTCGTAGAATTTGTATTTTTCACTAAATTTAAGTAACTGCCGTCACTACTCCACTCTTCCATAGGTGGGATCAAAATGACCCCAAGCATTTCCTAAGGAATCTTCTATGAACCTTTGTAATTTGGCAACAGTAACTATCAACTATATACTGTATATATATATATATATATATATATATATATATATATATATTTGGCTTGCAAAACTATTTGACCCCCTTGAACTTTGTGACCTTTTGCCACATTTCAGACTTCAAACATCAAGATATAAAACTTGTGAAGAATAAACAATAAGTGGGACACAATCATGAGGTGGAACACACTTTATTGGATACTTTAAACTTTTTTAACAAACAATCTAAAAAGTGGGTGTGCAAAATTATTCAGCCCCATTGAGTTAATACTTTGTAGCGCCACCTTTTGCTGCAATTACAGCTGCAAGTCGTTGTTCACATTTTTGTTTGACTTTTTTTAGGTAGTGTTTTCATCATTAAGCCTATCCTGTCCTTTATTAAGGAAAATAATTTTTGGGGGTCCTTGTGTTGCATTTTGGTTTGCTTGTGCACCCCCCAAAACAGGCTGGATCTACCCATGTTGCCCACATCAAGCTGAAAGAGCCACTTCTCTAAAAAGAGCTGGAATTCACAGACAAATTAAAAATACCCTGTTAAGTGCTTTGCATACACAAGTAATCTGTAACAAGATTTGTCAATTAATGTTATTTTCCCTCTCTCATGTACACAAAGTGACACTAACAAAGTAGACGTGAGAACAAAAGATAAGTAGTCATCTGAGAGCTACTTAACACACTTGATTTGAGAGGCAGTTGATTAGCAACTGTCCACTCCACTGCTTGACATATAGCCACTCAAGCGTGGGCACCTCCCTAATTACGGATTAGCCTAGCATACACGCTGACGCATCGAAAAGCAAATGACATTCCTACCATGTGCAAATATTCTCAATTCATTAGCGTGCCTGCTTTGTTTTGAAAGGAAAAAAAGAAGTGAGCTAATCTTTTCCAAATGAATGATGCTTACCAGTTAGCTTGTACACACACAGGAGGGCTCTTGGCTTAGGGAAACTAAGCAAATGCCTATAACACAGGTGTCAATCATGCGGCTTGCGGGCCAGATCACGCCCGCCAATAGTTTTTATTCAGCCAGCAAGACAACACGCACTGAAGGACAAGAGAAAAATCAGCTGCAATTTGAAATATGTCCACTTGTTTTTGACAAAGGCAGGCACGACTCGCAGTGCAACTGGAGCTGTATTAATTTCTCTCCCTATTTATTTTTCTCTTTCCTTTTTTCAATTTATTTTTTTCTCTCAATCTATCTTTTTTGCTTTCTCTTTCTGACTCTCTCTTTCTCTATCTTTCTATTTCTCTATGGTGCTCCTTTGCTCCCACTCCATTTTCTATTTGTATTATTTTATTTTTTTCTCTCTTTTTCACCATCTTACATTCCTCCCTTCCTCTGGTTCTTTCTTTTTTTTCTTTCACTAATTAGCTCTCTGCTCTATTTATTTTACTTTCTCTCTCTCTCTCTCTATTTTCTTTTTGTATCCCTACGTCTCTCCTTTTCTCTCTTATTTTTTTCTGTCACTCTATGGGCACACGAGCGCACAGCAAAATAATAATGATGTTTATTTTGTTTTGTTTTTGTAAGCGCATCTACCTGAAATTTAGACATTTTCAGTTGTGCGCCGTGTTGTTTAGAGGCTTTATGGTCGCGCACCTCCTCATCTGCTCCGTTTGTGAGCATGTGTCTGCGTGGCGCCGAGGAGAGGAGGAGAGATCCATGTTTTGACCCAGCCAATGAAACACAGCCTCGCGTTAAACGAATGAATTATGACGGCTCCTCAGGGAAAAAATGTCGTTCTTTTCAGCCAGTGTGGGCAAATGACTGGGGCTTTGTGCAAAAAAAATGATCGCGCTGTTTGTGAGAGCGTTGTACCTCGTACACCAAGTGTTAAACATCAATGCGTAACGAACAATGTTCCCTCTAATTTTCCACAGGTCTGAGCGTTCACTAAAACTCGGTGAGCAACGCTTGAAACAACAGTGAGCAACCATAATCCCAAGTGTGGCAAGATAATTAATTATCAAACATGTCCAAAACTTGACATCAAGTTACATTTTGCTGAGTTTCCAGCAATGCAAAATTATTTTTTCTTTTGAATGAATTGACTCATGTACTATTGCAAAGGTTGTACGGCCTACAAACATCGTTTGTTCTTACAATTCTTTCACAAGATATCCATTTCTTTTTATTTTCTGATGTATTTTGTCGCATAATATTAACATTTTTGGGGGCTTATTTAGTTGGTTGTAAGATACAGAACTGTACTTAATCACATTTTTAGTGAAAGTACAATGTTGGCAACAAGATTCACTTGATATAATTGGAAAGTATTTGAATGCAACACAAACTTTTTCTCCTTTTTTCCGTGTTTTTTTCTACTTTTCTTTAAATTCCTTTAAAACAATCTCATTGTGTTTATTTTTTCTGAGCTGTTACTGTTTTCTTTTTGTTCTCTATTTACTTTTTTCCTACATTTCTTTCTTTTCTTTTTTTTCTGGCTTTTTTCTAAATGTGTCCTTTTTTTCTCTTCCTTTTGTTTATTTTTTCTCAGCTTTTCACTACTTTTTCATTTTGATATTATTTTCTTTTTTGTTCTATTTCCCTCTTCTTTTAAGTCATTTTGTGCATTATTTCACATAATATTTGGTCATGTTGGGATTAAAGAAGCAAAAACAACCTGAAGAGCCGTTTAGGACCCAAAAGAGCCGGTCCTTTTAGTGAGCCGAGCCGAAGAAGCCGGTTCTCGACAAACTCTACTAACTTTACTCAACTTCGTTCTACTTCGACTCGACTTCAAAATACCGCATTTAGGACACAACTTCAGGGGAACCCGTGTATTTTTACCTTCATGCACTGTAACTTGATTCTTCATTAGTAATTTTGAGCCCTTATTTTTGTGCGCTGGCTCGATTTTCTTGTGCGCAATTGCGCACGCGCGCAGCTTAGAGGGAACACTGGTAACGAATCATGAACATGAATTCAAGGACGAGTCCAACAGGGCGGAGACATTAAAACGCGCTGTGTCCAGGTACAGCAAACAAACACAGACTCTGAAAACCTTTCCCACTGCTAAAAACGCCATTGCTCACTGCATAGCAAAACACTGAAAATCTTTTACTTAATGCGAATATATTTAAGAAGCGTTCTTTTCGAGCTTGGAGGTTTTGTTTGGTGGCTTGCCTAACAAAAACACAATCAAAAACAAGAATAAAACACATCCCCGTGTCAGCCAGAAGTGTTGAACGTCAAGCGGAGGGGCTGACAGAAAGCGTGTGTGTGTGCGTGTGTTTTTCAATTTGATATTTTCTGCAATAAGATTTCATTGGTGAATGGTATGGTAGCTGTCCATATCCAGTGTCTGAAACTCATTCAGATTCAGATTCAGATTCAGATCTACTTTATTGTCATTCTAGTACACGTGTATACAGAACGAAATGTCGATGCATCTGACCCCCACAGTTTCCTTGAATGTACAGATATAAATAAAGTTGTATTGTATTTTGGCTACGTATAGTATTTTACCATAGTGCCGATAGTGCAAGAAGAGTATCTAACCAGATGTGCAAAATGGGCAGTCAGGTTAACAAGTCAGGTACACAGTAACATTAACACTGTAACAATAACGCTGTAATTACAATAGTGCAGAGAGCAATGTGCAAGGAGTGGCAAGCTATAAAAAACTGCCAGTAGTGCAAAAAGTCAGATTAGCAGCCGTTTAGATTTAAGTTAACTATATGTTAGATTGACCATTTAACAGTCTAATGGCTAGGGGGACTAGACTATTGCGGAGCCTGGTGGTCCTGCACCGCACACTGCAGTACCTCTTCCCAGAGGCTAGCAGAGTGAACAGTCCATGATGGGGGTGAGAGGGGTCCCCGGTAATGTTCTTAGCATGGGATAGGCAGCGCTTCTGGCCAATGTCCTGAATGGAGGGAAGTGTAGTCCCGATTATTTTCTCTGCTGTCCTCGTTACCCTCCTCACACTACCCCAGTCGGTAGCGCTGCAGCCTCCACACCACACAGAGATACAGCTGGTCAGGATACTCTCTATGGTGCCCCTGTAGAATGTGATGAGGGAGGGTGGGGGCAGGTGGGCTCTCCTCATCCTCCGCAGGAAGTACAGGCGCTGCTGTGCCCTCTTAACCAGTGATGCAGTGTTCACGGACCAGGTGAGTTTGTTTGTAATGTGCACCCCTAGGAACTTGATACTGCTGACAACCTCCACAGCCTTGTTGTTGATGCAAAGTGGGGCATGGTTGGGCTGGTTTTTCCTAAAGTCGACAATGATCTCTTTAGTTTTGTCAACATTCAGGACCAGGCTGTTGTCCCTGCACCAGCCCACCAACTGCTCCACCTCCTCTCTGTAGGCCAGGTCGTTGTCATGACCAAAAGTTACTTGACACCAGGGCAGAAAACTCTGAAAAGTTGCCTGTTCAGCCATAAAGTTGCCTGCCCCATTTTTCACAACTTGAAACGCAATAAGGCGACTAATCGCATGTATATGACATCGCTATTTTCCATGTGCCATCAGGATGTACCTGTATTCATTCATCTTCATTCATGCAATGTCTGCAAAGAGCCACGATGCATTTAATTTATGTTTATGCTTTGTATCGTCATACATTTTGTTAGCTTCTTTTGAACCTTTCTTCTGGGGCTGAAGTTTTGGCTTGATTATAACCACTTATCAATTTTCTTGCGTTCTCTGTGCGTCTACTTTGGAAAATGATATGCAAATGCACGACCTCAAAACGCTCGGGAAAGTCCGGAAGCACGAACTTATTCGGTGCAGGCTTCCGATCGGCTGCCGAGTATATGCAAATTGCCAAACGAACCGAAATTCCGAAATTTCCAAACTGAACAAAGATTTTGAAATCCGAATAAATCAAAAAAAAAAAACGAAAAAGTTGGCGGCCACCCTGGCGGAGACGTTTTGTAAGTTGTACGCCCGACGTAAAAGATGCACGCCCCGGGTGTCCGGGCAGACGTTATTTCAGACACTGCCATATCACTTGTTTTTTTATTGAAGTTCATTGTTGATGAAGAATAGTTGATTCTTGTGGTCAAAAGGTGAAGTCATCGATGGCTACAGGCCTTTCCACGCGATGCTCACATTCATGTTTTAGTTTATTGATGAACAAGAATAGTGCTAGATAAATAGGTCAGTTATACGATATCAATGTCTATTAATGTTGTATATTTGGACTAGTGTAAAATGACAGCTCAGTTGGACATAAAAAAAATGTTGTGCAAGTCATTAATCTTGGTGTGGCACACTGATTTACAAGGAAATTTGAAAGTGGCACTCCACACGAAAAAGGTTGCTGACACCTGCTCTATATGTTTCTCTTACTGTGTCTCTCTCAATCTCTCTCTCTCTCATTTTTGTCTTTCTTTCCCTGTTTTTTTACTCTCTTTTGGACTCTTCCGCCCTCACTTCATCTCTCTTCATCTCTCTCTTCCTCTTTTCTCTCTCTGTCCTTTCCAATTTTCCTACTTTCTCCTGTTCTCTTTTTCTCTCACTTTCCCTTGTCCTCTCTTCCTGTCATGATTGCCGAAGTGAAGACACCTGTGGCAATCATTTGGCGCGCTGGAGCGCGCTCTCTGATTTGCTGACGTTAACTTCTTAAGCGGTCAGCGTCCAGACAAGGACGTCCGATCGTACTCTTGTGTTCCTGTGTGTTTCGCCAGATTAGCAAGTACCAAAGACTACTCTCTGTTTTGATTCCTGCCTTCGGTTCTGACCTGTTTCTGCCCCGCGTTTGCGAGCTACTCTCCTGCCCTGGCCATCGACCTGCCCGCTAAGAAGTATTGATTCTGCCTACCTGTCGCAGGACTGCCGTCCGTCCGATCGCTGCGAACCTTCATCTCCCGCTAAGAGAAGTGCCACTTCCGCGTCACGAGCGACCTGCTCCCCACACTCAACAATCACTGAAACGTGGGTGCCAACTTACATCTCTTTTCAAATAAAACTAAGAAACTAACGCAATTGGGTTCCCGTCTACGTTCCTGGTTCCTGACTGAACGATCGGACCAGAAAAATAACCCAGCGGAAGTTTTTTACGAGCGCCGATCGGCGCAAGGATACATGCAGCGTTCGCGTCGGGCTGAGGGGGAGGTCCGACGAATGGCGGGTGAAGTGTCCGCTATCCTTCGAATTGTCCAGCTGCAACAAGATTGGCTTCAACGCCAGCAAGAAAAATTTGATTCACTCCCGGAAATTGTTGCTCGTCAGCAGCATGCATCGGCCCCGCCCTCTGGTAATTCCCCGTCTGCCGTGGCGCCACTCGCCCCGCCCATTCCGTTCAAGAATTCTTCCGCCATCGAAATGGCAGAACCCCGAGTGGGCGCGCCGGAGAAATTTTGTGGCGATCCTGCTTAGGTGCGAGCAATCCGACTCATTTTCGACCTGCAACCCCGAAACTTCGCGTCCGAAGTGGCCAAAGAAGCCTTCACTATTAACCATTTGACTGGGAGAGCCCGACTCCGGGGAACGGCTGAATTTGAGAGAGGTTCAGCTGCGTGTTCCTCATTTGTACTCCTGGCCCAGGAGATCCTCAAGGTATTTGACACCGGATCGTCATCAGTCTACGCGTCAAGATCTCTGATGAGGATACGGCAGGGACGATGATCGATCATCGATTATTCGATCGATTTTCGAACACTCGCAAGCCAGAGCAACTGGAATGCGGAGGCGTTAGTGGACGTCTGTCTCAAAAGTTTGGCAGACTACATGAAGGATGAGTTGGTGACCCACGCTCCGCCTACCAACCTCGACGAGGCCATTGCACTCACGGCCCGGATCGATCGTTGGGTCCAGGGTCGACGCCGTGAGAGAGTCCGCCAGAGTCACCCAGTTTCCTGCTTGCCCGAGAGGGTCGACGACGCCTCGAAAATTCAGCAACCACCCGCGATTCCTCTGGACTCTCCAGAGGCTATGGAGGTGGATCGTACATCGCTGTCCGTTGAGGAACATCGGCGCCGACTCTCTACCGGCCTCTGTCTGTACTGCGGAGGGCAATGACACCGGGCAGCGTTGTGGGGGGTTGAATGCCAATGAACCTGTTTTCAAACAACCTCTCATCCTATCCTTTCCAGGTCTCCTCCCGCAACGGCTGATCGAGCTGAGGTTCCCATCAGCTTTCCGGTTCGCGAGTCTTGCTCTCCTGACCGCCAGCCTGGTCCGTCCGTTCGCCCCTTTGGATTATCGGTGACATATTTTTGGATTTACTTGTGGATTACCTGTGTTTTCCTGTGACTTTCTTGGTTTGCCTGTAATGAACTGTGACCTACCTTTGGATTATTTTTTTTTTGTGTCTTTGGACTTCTGGAGCCGTCCCTTGAGGGGGGGTTCTGTCATGATTGCCCAAGTGAAGACACCTATGGCAATCATTTGGCGCGCCGGAGCGCGCTCTCTGATTTGCTGACGTTCACTTCTTAAGCGGTCAGCGTCCAGACAAGGACGTCCGATCGTACTCTTGTGTTCCTGTGTATTTCGGCAGATTAGCAAGTACCAAAGACTACTCTCTGTTTTGATTCCTGCCTTCGGTTCCGACCTGTTTCTGCCCCGTGTTTACGAGCTACCCTCCGGCCCTGGCCATCGACCTCCCCGCTAAGACGTATTGATTCCGCCTACCTGTCACGGGACTGCCGTCCGTCCGATCGCTGCGAACCTTCAGCTCCCGCTAAGAGAAGTGCCACTTCCGCGTCACGAGCGACCTGCTCCCCACAATCAACGATCAACGGTCAGGCAGGCGAGCAGGGGGGTCAGAAAGGCAAGCAGGGGGGTCAGACAGGCGCGCAGGGCGGTCAAACAGGCTAGCAGGGGGGTCAGAGAGGCAAGCAGGGGGGTCAGACAGGCAAGCAGGGGGGTCAGACAGGCAAGCAGGGGAGTCAGACAGGCAAGCAGGGATAGAAGGTTGGGCAACAGGCGCGGCGTGGAGGCCGACAGGCACGGCGTTGAGGCCGACAGGGGCGGCGTCCAGGCCAACAGGCGCCTCTGACGGCCCATACAGATAACGCGACAGACGCTCAGCCTGCTGAGCGAATTGCTCCATCTGGCGTCCTATGCGTTGACCTCCCTCGATCAGCAGCTGAAGGGCGGTGACCTCACCAAGCGATAGGCAAACGGCGTTCCCCGGTATTCCCCAAATTGGGTTGGGATTGTTCGCTGAGTTCACATGAGTAGGCCATACCATTCTGTCATGGAACGGACCGAGAGGCAGGAAGGGTGAACTCATTTTTGCGTTAACGATCAGTCACTTTTATTTAGAAAATAAAAGTTGTCCAACACGCAGGGACCAAAGACAAAACAAAAACAGGCAAAACAAAAACAGGCTTACAGGCAATCACTCAGAACAAACTGGCACAAACAGGTCTTCAAGAAAGAAAGGCAGTAACTCAGATCAAAAGGGCATGAAAAGGTTTTTCCTCGAGTCAAACAAAACAATGGTATGGCAACGGGCAGTCCCAAAACGAGCCCTTAAGAATCCCACACGCAATTAAGTCAATCTGTGTCAGCCGGTGTAAAGGGGCGGGACCAGCTGGGTGTCATGGCGACCATGCAGGACATGACAGGGACGGTGTCATTGATATATAATAGATATGACTTTGTCAGGACCAGAACGAAAACAGGATCCACTTGCGTGACGAGAGGAAGGGCTGCGCCCACGATCCGGTTTTTGCTGGGTGCGGGAAGCAAGTCGCTCTCATACTAGGATTGTGATCCGAACACCGAAGTGGGTATTCTGTTGTGGAAAATAGACTTGCATTTGTAGAATAGAGTTGCATACATTTAGAAATGTAGAAAGACTTGCTTACAGTAGTGAGGGAATGTTGACATCATTTCGAGAAGATCCTTGGCAAGACAGTTGAGTTTCCCTAAAAGGGCATGAGACCTGCAAGGTCCCTCTGTGCAAGGTCCCTCTGAGCAATCTGAAGCGAACAACATGTCCTAATAACGGTACGACAACATCTTCTTTGTTGAGGCGTCAGATCTCCTCCGCCTCTTGGGTTGTACTCAAATTGAAGCGATAAAAGCATTGTTATGTCTGGAGTTCTCTGAGTTTCTTTGGGATGACGAAATAAAGAGCTCCCCCTCATGGCAAGCCCAGGTGTACTTTATTAAATCACGTTAGAAGACTTAAAAGATATCGAACCTGCATTTTCTCCTACACTTCCGTAGCGGGCGATGGCGGTGTCAGAGGCAGAAAACTGGTCGGTATCCGGGACTTGGAGAGAAAGACGTGGTCGGGGTCGGAAACGAATCGTAAGCCAGAATGGGAGAGTAGACGTAGTCAAGAATGAAAAGGGGTCGTAAGTCGGGACGGGAGAGCAGAGGTGGTCACTTCAACATATAACACGGAGGAGCAGGGAATTGAACCTGTGACCTCCTGATCCCAGGACGAGTGCTTTACCTCGTCTTTTAAAGGCTACTTTAAGTTGAAGTTTTTTTTCAGATTGTGATTAATTTTGACAAAGTATCAGGTAAGGGTCAAGCTATTGTCTTACCTATTTCCAGCTAAAATGCCCATACTACACTTAATTGCAGGCATTTAATCGCAAAAAGATACAAAAAAAAGACAGAAATAAAAACTTTTGTATTCTGTGTGTTTTAACTCAGGTTACTAAATGTTAGTAGATAGATAGATAGATAGATAGATAGATAGATAGATAGATAGATAGATAGATAGATAGATAGATAGATAGATAGATAGATAGATAGATAGATAGATAGATAGATAGATAGATAGATAGATAGATAGATAGATAGATAGATAGATAGATAGATAGATAGATAGATAGATACTTTATTCATCCCCGAAGGGAAATTCACATTTCCAGCAGCATCCCTGAGCTGAGAACAATACAATAATAAAGCAAAATGAATACAATATACAAATACCCAGTGTGACGTGCAAATGCCCACTGTAGCGTGTTATATAGAATAAATAGTGCTACACAGAATACATATTGCAATAAGATTCGGTAATATGCAATGTAGGTGGTGTGGTTTACTGTGGGCTTTTACTCTGCCGGGTAGAGTTAAAGAGCCTCATGGCATGAGGAAGAAAAGATCTCTTCAGTCTGTCCGTAGTACAAGACAGTGACAGCAGCCTGTCGCTGAAACTGCGCTTCTGTCTGGAGATAATGCTGTGTAGTGG
The DNA here is from genome assembly GCF_059441175.1 of Urocampus carinirostris. Classification (NCBI taxonomy): domain Eukaryota; kingdom Metazoa; phylum Chordata; class Actinopteri; order Syngnathiformes; family Syngnathidae; genus Urocampus; species Urocampus carinirostris. The sequence continues at coordinate 809,533 of NC_142361.1, read as the reverse complement.
ATGCGATGGATTGTCCATGATTGACAGCAGCTTTTCCAGTGCCCGTCTCTCAGCTACTGTTGTTAGGCTGTCCAGCTCTATGCCCACAACAGAGCTCGCTTTCCAAGCCAGTTTATTGAGACGAGAGGCATCCTTCTTCTTGACGCTGCCTCCCCAACACGCTGCCGCATAGAAGAGGGCGCTTGCCACTACTGTCTCATAGAATATTTTCAGGAGCTTTTTGCAGATTTTGAAGGAGGCCAGCCTTCTGAGGAAGTAAAGTCTGCTTTGCCCTTTCCTACATAAAGCTTCTGTGTTGGCAGTCCAGTCCAGTTTGTTGTCCAGCTGCACACCCAGGTATTTGTAGGTCTGGACAAATTCTACACATTCTCCTTTGATGGTTACAGGAACCAGGTGAGTTCTGGTTCTCCTGAAGTCCACCACCATCTCTCTGGTCTTGGTGGTGTTCAGGTGCAGGTGGTTTGCGTCGCTCCAATTTCCTGTACTCCTCCTCCTGCCCATTTCTGATACATCCCACGATCGCAGTGTCGTCTGCAAACTTTTGCACATGGCAGGACTCAGAGTTGTACTTAAAGTCCGATGTATATAGAGTGAATAGGAACGGAGAGAGCACGGTCCCCTGTGGAGATCCTGTGCTGCTAACCACAGTGTCCGATGAGCACTTGCAGTGAATATTTCAGTTTGGGACAAAGCTTGAGAGTCTTACCTATCATAAGACACCAACACCGTCAATCTTAGAATGGTTAAAGAATAGCATTCAATTCATATAGGACTTTAGGTAAATTTAAATGCAGTAACTAGTAACTGTAACTAATTAGTGTTTTTCAGTAACGTGCAAAACATTGGTTTACACAGTAAGGAAATTAATAAAAGGAGTAAAATACAATACTTAAAGTGAAGATTAAACTTAACACTGTGCCTCTATCCAAGGCCAATTGGAATCCTCTCAGCTGCTGGAAAAAACATGAAAGTCGTTCCCAGGAGCTTCTCAACATTGCACAACAATTTAGGAAACTGTCAAAGACAAGTGAGGTCATTGATTGTGGGTTCCAACTGGCTTCAATGCGACGGTTGCAATAAAACACATATACATATAATAAACCACACACACGAAATATGCACTTCCTGCATATGCTCGTGCAAATAAACACAAATGTGCATATGCACATGAATGCTTGCAACGTTCCTGAGATCACAGATCATTATCTCCATTTCCACACATGGTTGCACATACACTTAGACACACACACACACACAAACACACATGTAAACAAGAATGACAACTGTTAATGAATGTGGAGCCTTCCCTGCCAGCCTCCTTTAATTGTATTGCATGATAGCAACTGTAGGGAAGCTGTATAGTCTTATTTATGGGTTTTATGTTCCACCTGGAGTCTTTAGTAATTGTTAGTTGACATATATTCCATTGGGTATGTTTGTAATACAGGGGTAGGCAAACATCTTGGATCATGGGCCACATTGAGTTAGGAACTTTGTCGAAACAAGCTTTTCTTTTTTATCTAATCGGAGAGTCAAGTCAAGTTTCATTTATCTATGACGCCCTTAATCACAAAATGTTTCAAAGGACTGCAGAGGTCACAATTACACCATCACCCTGATCTGAAACTGACATGCGGGCAAGGAAAAACCTCAACATGAGGGAAACTTGAGAAGGGGCCACAAAGGTGGGAATGCCTTTTCCCGGATAATCAAGCTGCAAAAGATGTTGAATTGGGTAACAATACACAAAACATAGTTAACATCAATAAAAAAACATAGGTAAAATGTAACATTATCCAAAAATTCCATGACAGCAACAATGCAGCTTCCCATCTCGGCCGTCTGGTCAATGCAGATGTTGACATGCTTCAGGTCCAGGTGCTGGTCCACTGACTCATTCTGATAAGTTTTTTTTCCCTCACTTCACCACCATCCAGGCAGTCGGAAAGGACAGGAAAAGAAAAGTACAAGGTCGGCATCAATCATAAGCTGTAGCATAGAAGTGTGTCTAAGATTTGAAAACTTTTACTGAGGTTGCAGAGCTTATCTTCAGAGGCAGATCATTCCACAGCACCGGGGTCCGGATGGAGAACGCTCTCACACCTGCCAATTTCTTCTTGGCCCTTGGAGTCACAAGTAGTGTCACAGACCAGAACAGACACAGGACTCAATTGCATGCGTTGCTCAGATTTTATTGAAAGAGAGTGAGAGTCGGCTTGCTTGATCCAAAGACTGCAGTAGAGCGCGAATGAGCAAGGCGGGAGTAACACTTCCGTGTCGGAAGAAGGCAAGCGGGAATGGCATGTAGTTTGACCAGGGCTGGAGATCAGAGGCGATGTCAAGTTCAGAGGCAGGAGGCAGGCAAAACAGGCGAAGACCAGGTTCAGAAACGGGTTGAAAAACAGGAATCAGGCAGCAAACAGGTTTTAACAGGGATGGAGTCGGACGGCAACGCTCACTGAGTGAAACACAACAGCTCGCAATGATCTGACAAAGTTTGAACTGAAGTCGGGGGTTTAAGAAGGGTGTGGCCACAAATCAGTTTGTCCGGGCTGTTGGCGCCAATCAAGCTGACACATGTATTCCAAATAGGGCAATTATGACAGCCAGTTTCTTAGATTCCACCCGCAGCAAAAGGTCCCTGGAAGACAACCATACTTGTTGGCCCACCTGGTACACCGGAGCCAGGACCCTCCTACGGTTGGCCCCATTAGAGTAGGTGTTGACTGCCTGTAAAAGATTGCCGCGTGCCCGGTCCCAGGTGCGGCGACAGCGTCGGGCTTTGGCAGACGCCGAAGGGCAGGAGACCTCACTCTCCTGGCTGGTAACCATATACGCACTGGAAGGGGGAAATGCCAGTGGACGAGCTGATCAGGGAGTTATGGGTATACTCCACCCACACCAGCTGTCGAGCCAAAGAGAGGGGCTCCCTGGAGGCCATACAACAAAGCGCTGTTTCTAATTTCTGATTCAGTCGCTCGGACTGACCATTGGGCTGCAGGTGAAAGCCAGAGGAGAAGCTGACCGAGGCCCCCAGAAGACGGCAGAACTCCTTCCAAAAGCTAGAGGCGAATTGGGGACCTCGGTCGGAAACGATGTCCTTAGATATCCCGTGGAGCCGAAAGACGTGTAACTGGACCGCCTGTGCAGTTTCCCTGGCGGAAGGTAGCTTGGGGAGCGCGACAAAATGGACCATTTTACTGAAGCGGTTCACAATCGTCAGGAAAGTCGTCAACCCTTCCGAGGCAGGCAGTCTAGTTACAAAGTCCATTGAGATGTGGGGCGATTGGGAACCAGTAGGGGTTGTAGCAGACCCGCAGGAGGTCGATTAGACGCCTTGTTCCGGGCACAGGTCTGGCAATCTCCGACCTATTCCTGGGGGTCCTTAGCCAAGGAGCGCCACCAAAAACGTCGAGAAGTTGCTGGTGCGGGCTCATCCTGGGTGGCAGGGAAGGCGGGAGTCGTGCCCCCATTAGAGGACCTCGGGACTTAAGCCTTTCGGAAAAAAAAGACAACCCTCTGGACATGTACTGGGTCCTGCTTGGTCCTGGAGAGCCTCTCGGGCGCGATCCTCAATGTCCCAGGTGATCGCGGCCACCACCCGGGTAGCAGGGAGGATGGATGCCGGACCCCAGGATTGGTTCTCTTCCTTTTGAAACTGACAGGAGAGAGCATCAGGCTTAAAGTTACGGAAACCCGGGCGATAGGAGAGGGTGAAATCAAACGTGGCGAAGAAGAGGGACCAGCGGGACTGTCTTGGGTTCAAACGTTTTGCAGAGCGGATGTACTCCAAGTTTTTATGGTCGGTCCACACCAAGAATGGAACCGCCACCCCTCTAGCCAGTGACAACATTCCTCTAATGCCAGTTTGATGGCTAACAGTTCGCGATCCCCCACATCATAATTACGCTCAGCGGGGGATAGACGTCGTGAGAAGAAGGCGCAGGGTTGCATCTTGTTATCATCGGCCGACCTCTGAGGAAGAACCACCCCAAGTCCCACGTCAGAGGCATCCACCTCAACCACCAGTTGACATTTCGGATCAGGCTCTTGCAGGATAGGAGCTGTCGAGAAGCGGTTCTTGAGGGTGGTAAAAGCATTGTCCGCCGCTGAAGACCATCAGAACGCACCTTTTGGACAGTTGAGAGCCGTGAGGGGCGCTGCTACCCTGCTGTACCCCCGAATGAAGCAACGGTATAGTTTGGCGAAACCCAAGAACTGTTGAAGCTTCTTCCGGTCATGGGGAACGGGCCAGGAGGTAACCGCCAACACCTTCGTCGGATCCATCTGTAGCCTCCCCTCCGCCACGATATATCCCAGAAAGAATACGGTCTGAGCATGGAAGTCACATTTATCCGCCTTCACAAAGAGGGAGTTCTCAAGCATTCGGCGAAGGACGAGTTGGACGTTCTGCGTGTGTTCTTCCTGGGACTTGCAAAAAAATCAATATATCATCCAGGTAAACGAAAACGAACGGGTTAAGCTCATCACACAACACATCATTGATGAGAGACCAAAAGACAGTTGGTTAGTCCAAAAGGCATGACCAGCTACTCATAGTGTCCCATGGGCGTATTGAAAGCCGTCTTCCACTGATCCCCCTCCCGGACACGGACCGGGTGATAGGCGTTTCAGAGATCCAACTGACCGTGGCCCCTTGAAGAAGCTCGAAGGCGGAGGAGAGCAATGGTAAGGGGTACCGATTATTTACTGTTATGTCGTTGAGCCCCCGGTAGTCGATGCACGGCCGTAAGGACCAGTCCTTCTTTCCCACGAAGAAGAACCCATCGTCCGCCGGCGAGGAGGATGGTCGTATAATGCCGGCTGCCAGCGCTTCAGAAATGTACGCTTGCCTCTCGGGTGCTGAGAGAGAATAGAGTCGACCCCTTGGGGGAGTGGAGCCGGGCATGCGGTTAATCGCACAGTCGTAGGTGCGATGTGGAGGTAATGAAGTAGCCTTGGCTTTCCTAAATACCTCTCGTAGGTGGTGGTAGCAAGCAGGAACCTTGGACAGATCAGGGGGAGGCTTATAAGCAACAGGTCGGTCAGGGTGAGATGCGGCGCGCAGACAGGTTTGATGACACTCGACACCCCATTCCATCACGATTCCAGAACACCAATCGAAGTGGGGTTTGTGCCGTACCAGCCAAAGATGACCCAAAACAAGCGGCTGACCGGAGGAAGGGAGCAGGTGGAACCGAATCCGCTCTTGGTGGTGCCTGATAATTTCATCTTCACCGGTTCGGTAACTTGCGTGACTTTACCCATTGGCGCTCGGGCAGTGATTGGGGACGAGAGAGGAACGAAGGGTATTTGTAATTTGTGTGCGGGGGTGATGTCCAAAACGTTTGCTTCTGCGCCGGAATCGACCAACGCAGGTAGAGACTGGGGAATACCGGAAATCACAAGCCAAACCTCGAGGACAGGTCTCTTGGGGTTCTGGAGGTTGGGAGAATGGCTGAGCTCAATCAGATCCCCTCCGCCGTCCGATGAGCTCTTCCTTTTAACGGACAAGCTGAAATTCGATGTTCCTCGCCGCCACAGTATTGGCAAAGCCCCTCGAAAATCCTTCGCCGGCGTTCCTCCGCAGATAACGACGTGCGATCTACCTCCATGGCTTCGTGAGGAATCGAATTCATGGGTTATGCAGTTGTGAAACCACCTGGCTCTTTGGGCGAGTTGGTGGTGAATCGTCTCGGCTGGCCCCGCTTCTGTCTTCATGCCTGGACTCGCCGGTCGATCCAAGTCGTCAGAGCGATAGCTTCGTCGAGGGGAGTCGGTGGGGCGTGGGACACCAACTCGTCTTTCAAATAATCAGCCAAACTGTGGAGGTAAGCGTCGACCAGCGCCTCGGCGTTCCAGTGACTCTGGCTGGCCAGGGTTCGAAAATCTATGGAGTAGTCGGCGTTTACCCTGGCGGATGTTCAGGAGGGAACGGGATGCATCCGCTGCTGAAGATCCAGTGTCAAACACCTTTACGATCTCCTGGGCCAAGAGGTCGAATGAAGAACATGCCACTGAGCCACGCTTGAACTCGGCGGTTTCCCAGAGTCGAGCTCTTCCGGTCAGATGATTGATGGTGAACTTTCGCCACTTCGGACGCGAAGTTACCAGTTTGTAAGTTGAAAATTAGACGACAGTTCACCAGGAATGCACGAACTTGTGCCGGGTCTCCACTAAACTTTTCAGGTGCGCGCACTCGCGGTTCTGCCGATTTGATGACGTCAGAGGTATCTAGCAGCATTACCAGCGTCGTCGATCGAGTGCTCGGGGTGGAATGCGGAGCTGATGACGTCAGTTGTCCTGACATCTGTTCTGATAGTCTCGCTACGTGTTGTTGCTGTTGAAGCAGGAGATGTTAGATAGATAGATAGATAGATACTTTATTCATCCCCGAAGGGAAATTCACATTTCCAGCAGCATCCCTGAGCTGAGAACAATACAATAATAAAGCAAAAAGAATACAACATACAAATACCCAGTGTGACGTGCAAATGCCCACTGTAGCGTGTTATATAGAATATCTAAATAGTGCTACACAGAATACATATCGCAATAAAATTCGGTAATATGCAATGTAGGTGGTGTGGTTTAATGTGGGCTTTTACTCTGCCGGGTAGGCATGTTGTTGCCTATCTAGCAGTTGCTGTTGTGTCCGGACTTGTTGCAGCAGAGCGGTGACGGTACTCGTGTTTTGTTGAACTGCGCCTTCAGCCCATTGTAATCGCTGCAACATGGAAGGAGGCTCCGTGTTACCTTGATCTCCACTCGGAGAATCGCGTGCTGAGTCCATATTTTTGGTCAGATCGTTCTGTCACAGACCAGAACGGACACAGGACTCAAGTGCATGCGTTTCTCAGATTTTATTGAAAGAGAGTGAGAGTCGGCTTGCTTGATCCGAAGACTGGCGTAGAGCGCGAATGAGCAAGGCGGGAGTAACACTTCCGTGTCGGAAGAAGGCAAGCGGGAACGGCAAGTAGTTTGACCAGGGCTGGAGATCAGAGGCAATGTCAAGTTCGTAATAGTGGCCGTAGGCAGGCGGCAGGCAAAACAGGCGAAGTCAGGTTCAGAAACGGGTTTAAACAGGGACGGAGTCGGACGGGAACGCTCACTTAGTGAAACACAACAGCTCGTAACGATTTGACAAAGTTTGAACTGAAGTCGGGGGTTTAAGAAGGGTGTGGCCACCAATCAGTTTATCCGGGCTGTTGGCGTCAATCAAGCTGCCACAGGTGTTCCAAATAGGGCAATTATGACAAGTAGATGAGCATTTTCTGAATGGAAGCCCCATGCATAAACATGGGGGGAAATCAAATCAAAGCAATGAGAGGGCAAAAGTCCATGCAAACATTTGTATGCTAGTAAGAGAACCTTAGTCACATCATAAGCGGACCGGGCGTCATTGCAAGTTTATCCAGGGATGATATTGTCAATTTTTGTTTTGTTTTAGTCTTGCTGCCACATCTTGAATAAGCTGCACACGTTTGGTAGACATCTGGAGACCAGAGAGTGATACATTATAGTAGTCAAGCCGAGAAGTACTAAACACATGAATTATAATCCCAGCATCTGAAGTTGACAGCATAGAGCCAATCTTTGCAATTTACATAGGTGGAAAAAAGCTATTCTAGCAATAATTTTTACATGTAACTGAAATTACACATTAGGATCAAGTATAACACCTAGATTTTCAACACCAGTAATACAGGAGGTAAAGATGTGCCTATCGAATCTGTCTCATATTGTTGGTCTCCACACAAAAAAAGGGAGGCAAAATGTGGCCGAAAGGATCCCAGATCTTTGTTAAACTCTAGGTTATATACTATTTGTAAACGTTTTTAAACAATTAGACTAATACCAAACGGGTAAATAACATTTCAATCATCAGACATCATCTGTGGCAAAAACATCTCAATTTTTGGTCACGGCTGATCATTCCAACTCCCGTTACACAAGTTTCTCTGATCACTTACATAAAATTCACGTTTCATTGACATGCTGTCCTTACGAGTTCATAGAAAGGTTCTCATTCTTTTCAACAATATTCAATCCTTTAATAATTTAAAATCTTTAAAAAAGGTCTATCTTGGGCTAATTATTCTCCCAAGCTTTCATGATCGCTTGAACCGATCCGTGCCATGAGTCCAGTCCAAGCCAGGGTTCAAGTCTGTTACTGTACCATATCACGAGACCAAGCCTTGCTCAAGATTCTAAGTTAATCATTTCCAAAGGACGTATCTATAATTTTTGGGGCATTAAAAAAAATAAAAGGGTTTCTTATTTTTTTCTAGCACGCTCCATCCAGGGAAAAAAACAAAAAATGGAACAAAATGGAGATACCTCTATGGAATAGCCCACCATCTAGCCACAACAAGACACAGGGAAAGGTCCAGAGATTACCTGTGCAGCAAGAGGTGCAGGCAGCAGTAGAGGAGTAGCGGGCCAACCGGATGACTTGAATGCAGCAGCAGGGACAAAGTGGGAGCATGCAGTGCGAAAAGCCAAGCCCCAACGAATATGATTCCTGATCCAGGCTGTTTACAATGTACTATCCCCACCTGGGGAAGCACCAAAAAATCCCAGAATCAATTGCCACCACAACACTGCGGCTGCCATGCTGTTTATCTCTGAAGCATACAAGCAGATTGTTCTCCTGGAACTTACTATACAATGAGAGTACCGTATTGAGGAGGCCAATGAAAGAAAGAGAACAAAATAAGCTGAGCTAGTGGGGGAGTGCCAGAGCAATGGGTAGAAAGCATGACGTAAGCCTATCAAGGTGAATTGCAGAGGGTTCGCTGGCCAGGGCTTATAAGATCTTGGGCATCACAGTGGCCAGCAAATGTAGGGAAATTAAGGAGGTCACCGAGGCAGCAGAGGTTGCCTATGAAATGAATGTCATTTCATTTCATTGCCTAAAGGAGGCTATGTTTGAGGAGAAGTAAACAATGGGTGAAGTAGTGCTACCTGGACACAAGTTATGGTCTTCTCAACCCCATCTTGGTCACCTGGGTGAGAGTGTGTGATGTTTGAAAGACCCAAAACACTCTCTGACCCAAGGTAAGATTCCCGATGATGTGTCCAGGCTGCAGTAGTTAAAAGAATAGCAGTGACGATACGCATTTATGAAAAAAAGAAATATTAAGACATTTACAAGTGTATGTTATATTTCTTTCTTAGGTCTATGAATAAATGGTTTATGTTGTCCATTTTTAAAAGTACACTTTGTAATATTTCAGAAAATTATGTCCACTTGATTTTGACAATGTCAGGCACCACTCGCACAGCATCTTGAGCTGTATTCCTTTCTTTTTCTCTCTCTTTATCCCTCTCTTTTCACTGTCTTTCTTTCTCTTTTTATTTGTGACTGTCCCCTCTGCCCTCTTTTTCTCAAGTCAAGCTGAGTCATGTTTATTTGTATAGTTATGTATCTATTATAATTAATAGATGGGTAAAACTAATAATTAATCTGGCATTTTTTGTATTATTATTATTATTATTATCATTACTCTTACTATTATAATTATTATTATAAGTTTTATTATGATGATTATTATTATAACGGTTGTATTACTTTTACTGGTATTATTGGTATCCAAATAATGCTCGTAAGCAGAAGCCTCATACAGTTAATAATTGGGTCAAGCTTATAATTAAGAAGAAGAAGAAGAATAATTTACTTTTATTGTCATTCTTTGTAACAATGCACACAGAACGAAATGTTGATACACCTGACCCGTACAGTTAAACTGTAGCGAGCCGATGCAGCCGCAGCCAAACAAGGGCGCAGTCATGAGTACCATGACTCGGCCGAGGCTTGAACCAGCGACCTCCCAGTCTCAGAGCGGGCGACCTACCATCTAGGCTACCAAGCTGTTGTTAATACTATAACTGTTATACTGACTATTATTTTTGTTGTTGTTTACTGTTGTTATTATCATTATTGTTGTCAATCTAAATGACTAATCCTATTGTTAATGTTGAACTGTTATTGTTATTATATTGCTGTCACGTCACACATCAAGTCAAGTCAAGTCATTTTTATTTATATAGCCCTTAATCACAAAGAGTCTCAAAGGGCTGCACAGATTATTGCACAGATTATTATTTCAGACTATTAATTCACAATCCCCTGATCTGAAACCAACATGAGTAAAAACGCAAAAACCCCAACATTAGGAAAATGAAAAAACCTTGAGAAGGGACCATACATGTGGTAATCCCCCTTTCAGCATCAGGCTACAATGGATGTTGCAATTACAAATAATACAGAGGTATTGTCAACATAAAATATAGGTAACTCATATGCTATAGAGTAGAAGTGTGTTTTAAGCTATGATTTAAACATTTCCACTGTGGTTGCAGACCGGATCTCAGGGGAGAGAGCATTCCACAGCACCCGGATGGAGAACGCTCTCGAACCCTCGGAACACTTCTTGGCTCTTGGGATCACCAGCAGACCAGGACTTTCAGAACAAAGGCTTCGGACCCGAACATAGGGGGAAATCAAATCTTAAAGATATAAGGGAGCAGGTTCATGCATGATTTTGTATAATAACAAGAGAACCTTGAAATCACATCTAAGGGGCCGGTCACACAGCCGTTTGCGGCTGAATCACGGCTAAAATTTTGCGGTTTTTTTTTGCCCGTAGTTGCCCGGGATGGAAAATGCGCAAAACTGGCCAACCCGCTGTTCATCGGTGGTATGCCCGCAAAACAGACGCCGGCGACTGTTCCACTTCCTCATCGCGTCATTTCTGCGTCATTTTCTCGTGTGGACCACGGGTATAAAAGCTCCCGAGCCGGTGCTGTGCCCAAATCCGACTCCTACGCAACACCCACACCGCCCCACCCCCTCACCCCCTCGCGTGACTTTTTCATCCACGTTAACAAACGCATTTTGTAGAATACGATCGCACTTTATTGTTTAAATAAACGCGTTATATAGACTAGGATCTCCCAATTGTTATAATTAGCTCGCTTTATAGTTTTAATAAGCGTTTTATATAGAATACGATCACTTTCGTTGGAAGCGCAGCAGAATGCGCGTTCACGCGAGGGGTGGAGGATTTACCGTTCGATTACGTTCACAACACAAACAAGGACGGAATGGTTTAAGTTGTATTACATTTCCAACAAATGCAAGACGAAGTGGTTTTGGTTATATGTTCGCCATTACATTCCCTAAAAGTGAGGTAAAACGAGATAAAAGTGGTTGTAGTAGCGAGGGGATGCAAATCTCGGCACCGGGCTGTAGAAATCATAACCGCACAAGACACAGTCCCGTGAAGATCAATATTTCAAGCTAATGGCATCATTTTTATTTTATTATCTTGAAAAAAAATGTCAAGAAATAAAAATGGATTAAGACGAGGTCACTACGCTGACGGGGGTGGGGGGGTGGGGGCGTTTAAGGGATATTGTTCTATCTTCTTTATTCATTATCCATTATCGATCAGTTCATAATACGCTACAAAGCTTAGGAGCCGGGACTCTTACTCTCAGCCAAAAGGCCAAGCTAAGGTCCTAGCATTAAAGCCTTGCTGCGACCATTGTGAATGCACCGAAAGATTTATTCGAAATGAAGAGAAACTACGCTGACGGGGATCCATGTTCACCCCCTTGACGTCTCGAGCACAACTGACGTGTGCACGGCATTCGCGCTGTTTATACGCGGAGAAAGGCGTTTGACCGTCACACGCGTAACACGCTAATTTCACGTAATAACACCGCGATACAGGCGCAGAACATGCTATTACCATGCTCCACCCACGATTACCCGCTGAAATTTCCCGTCCTACCCATGTGTAACCACGCCCTGGCCGCGGCCAGAGCACGTCGTTCCACGTCATTTCCGCATCATTACCTCGTGTTGACCACGTGTGCGGCACGCGGTTTAACACGTGCTCAATCTTTTGAGCAGCTCAAAAGTTTTGAGCACGGCCAACCACGTGAAAATTTCCGACCGCGAGTAAAGCACTGCTCTATCTCGTCTATATGGCGGTCTCAAAACGTCCAACAGCGCCCAACAGCATCTGCTTCACGGCCAGAAATTTCTTATGGTTCAGCCTCGATACGCTCGTGAAAGGCTGTGTACCCGCGCTCTGAAGAATTGAGCAGCGCCAATCTTTTTCGCGCTGCCACCCGCGCGCAAATTTGCGACCTCGTGTTCAGCACCGCTGTATCTCGTCTGAATGGCGATCTCAATGCGTCCAATAGCGTTCGCCTCAAAGGCAGAAATTTCTGGCCGTGATTCAGCCGCAAATGTCTGTGTGACCGGCCCCTTAGGCTAACAGGGAGCCAGTGCAGGTTAGCTAAAATCGGCGTAATGTGATCAGACTTTTTTGTCTTAGTTAAAAGCCTCGCTGCAGCATTTTGTACTAGCTGAAGACTCTTGATTTTGGACTTCGGGAGACCGGAGAGTAGTGCATTACAGTAGTCGAGACGAGAAGTTATAATCTCCGCATCTGACTGAGACAGCATAGGACGAATTTTAGCAATGTTGGGAAGATGGAAGAAAGCGGTTCTAGTAATTTTCTTCACATGTGTTTGAAAGGACAGATCGGGGTAAAATATGACACCTAAATTTTTGTCACTCTGTGTGATGTTACATTTGTCAATGTTCACAGCATTTTTTTAAGAACAAGTCACGGTTTATAGATGGACCAATAACTAACATTTCAGTCTTTTCAGAGGTAAGATGCAAAAAATTGAGTGACATCAACTCTTTTACCTCAGTGAGGCAAGCCTCCAAATTTCCATAATTTAGTGTGGCAGATTCCTCCAACGGAATATATAGTTGAGTGTTATCTGCGTAGCAATGTAAACTGATATTATACTTGCCAATAATATCACCTAATGGAAGCATGTAAATGCTGAAAAGAAGGGGGCCAAGTACTGAACCCTGCGGAACACCACAGGTAACACTAAAGGGCTCAGATGTCATGTCGCCATTTTTAACACAGTGCGTCCTATCTGATAGGCATTATTTAAACCATGAGAGGACGGTTCCTGAGAGACCAATCCATTTTTCCAACCGTTCTAGTAAGATATTATGGTCCACAGTGTCAAAAGCAGCACTGAGGTCCAGCAGCAGCAAAAGTGATGAAGCGCCAGAGTCAAATTGCCAGTAGAAGATCATTGGTTCCCTTAATCAGAGCTGTCTCAGTATAGTGGTTAGCCCTGAATCCAGATTGCATTGATTCAAAAAGATTGTTCTCTGATATGAAATCATTCATCTGCTGTGCCACCACTTTTTCAAGTACTGTAAAAAGAAACGGTAGGTTTGACACAGGTCTATAATAACATAAGCTTTCTGGATCAAGGTTGGGTCGTTTCAGTGTAGGTTTAATAACAGCGGACTTAAAAGCCGCTGGAACTACACCTGAGGAGAGTGATCTGTTTATAATATTTAGAACAGATGGTCCAGGGACCCCAAAAAGACATTTAATAAGTGAACCCGGAGCGGGTCAAACAGGCAAGTCGTCGGTTTGGCCGTATTCACCAACTGTTTAAGATTATCGAGTGACAGATCACTAAATAGGGACAAATTACCTGGACAGCCACCATGTCGTGCATCTTTTGATTTCAGCCCTTTGATATGTGATGTATTAACACTGTCTTTAGAAATTTCTTCCCATATGCATTGAATCTTCTTATAAAAGAAGACCATAAAGTCATGGGCTGAATGGGTAGAACTATCTGGGTTAATCAGAAAGGATGTTGGGGTTATTCTTTTGTGACGCAATCACCCCTTCAAAAAGTAGGCTGATTTTGCAGAGGTAGGGCTGCTTTATACTTTAACAAGCAGTCACACCAGGTTGGACGGAAAACCTCAAGATTGGTAGCGCGCCATTTTCTTTTAGATCTCCTGAATTCTTGTTTAAGCGATCTAGTTTCATCAGTAAACCAAGTCGTGCATCTTTAAGGTTGTGATTGAAGCTGTATGGGCGCTACTGAATCCAGGACACTAGCCAGGGTAGCATTAAACTCATTCATGAGTGAGTTGATAGAGCCTTTATATAACCGGGGTGTACCTGTCCCACCAAAGATCCACACTCACGCTGGACTGGATGATGAGGTTTTTATTACAGTTGCTGGAAATTGAATAAGTCACAACACATGGTAAGCTTCTCTGCTGGCGTTGATCTCTTTGATCCCGTTGACAGCTCGCTGTTAGACAGCCAGCAAACATATCAAAGAGCTTTCTTTTCAGTTTACATAAAATACATTTTAGAATATCAACCATCACAATACATTTTTACATCCATTTTAAGAAGATACTTTTAACAAGAGATCGTATTGTGTTATTTTTAACGTTTACAATGAATTCAACATATTTTTCTTTAGTCTGAATTTTAACCAACATCATCATTTTTATATATATTAGAAAATAGAAATAATAACAATAATGAGTATAAATACGGGTACAATTTACCTGCAAATGAATGAGTCACAACACATGGTAAGCTTCTCTGCTGGCTTTGATCTCTATAAGGGGAATTAGCCTTTTAGCACAACATGCAACTTCCGGCAAAACTAACATAAAAGGCGACATTGAGATCAGGCTTGAGTGATATGACTTCATATGGGGTCTACTCCCACTTATCTGCAACATTGCGTTTCCCTGGGACACCTCTGTTGGTGATCAACACCCGGTCTCCCACGACGAGGGGTGATCCTTTGGCCCTACGGTTGTACAGCTTGGCATGGCGAGTCTGTTCTCTGAGAGTGTTCCTCCGTACAATCTGAGCAGCTTCATGTAGATCCTTCTTCAGATGGGTTACAAAGTCTGGGTAGCTGACAATTACCGTATTTTCCGCACTATAAGGCGCACCGGGTTATAGGGCGCACCCCGAAAAAATAGTTTTTGGTCCTACTTTTGACATACATAAGACGCACCAGATTATAAGGCGCTACAATGGGAACGTCGACAAAACAGTCAGATAGTTCAGTCAAACTCATAACCCCCTTAACATTCCGAAAGCTTGCAAAGACGCAAATACGTGTCGAGAACACGTGCGGATGCGGTGTCCGTACGATGTCACTCAAATGCATTGTTCCATCATTCGGAAGGTTAAAGTCTTGGGATTCAAGAAATGCCAACCATTCCTTAGTTTCTATTTTCTTTTTCGCTCGCAACTTTACTGTATATATGACAATAAACACTTGGAATTGAGTTTAATTTAAAAATAGACACTCCATTCCATCCATTATCTGCACCGCTTATCACAGAAACATCGAGTTCAGGCTAAAACAAAATACAGGGATAATATATATAGCCAGAGTAGCTCACCGAAGTCGTTGTGTTCATAATAATGAGCAGCCGTGGTCCTCTTATATCCGTGAGTTTAGTAAATCCAGGAGAATAAAATATTTACAAATACAAAATAGTAAAAAAATGCTTTTTGTATGCCGTCACTCACGTGCTATACGCATTCATCTTTTTCGGCCAATTGCAGGCTTTGTTTTGCCGTTCAAGCCAATGCCAGCCTGTAAATCATAAAAATGATCCGCCCTTTGACCTCCGAATAACTTTAGCCAATAGTGATCGATTCAACTGATGATTGACACGTCTTTTTTGGCCAATTGCAGGCTTTGTTTTGCCGTTCAAGCCAATGCCAGCCTGTAAATGATAAAAAGGATCCTCCCCTTGACCTCTGAATAACTTTAGCCAATAGTGATCCATTCAAATGAGGATTGACACATTGGTTAACCAATGAAACGCCGGTAAATAAATCCCAGCATACACCGCGGACTACTTGGCGTTTGGGGGAAATCTAGTCGGCGGCTGCAAGTTAGTTGCAAGACTTTGCGAATTAATTTTGTTCCATAAATAAGGCGCACTGTATTATAAGGCGCATGGTCAGCTTTTGAAAAAAATAAAGGCTTTTAGGTGCGCCTTATAGTGCGGAAAATACGGTCATCATTGGTACTAGCGTGTTGAAACATGACATCGACAGGGAGACAACGGATCCTCCCAAACACTAGGTAGAACGGGTCAAACCCTGTTGTCTCATGCTCTGTGTAGTTGTAGCAGAAGGTGAGCTGCTGCAGCATTTGTGGCCACTTTGCTTTGGGCTGAGATGGAAGGGTTCTGATCATATCTCCCAATGTTCTGTTAAATCGTTCTGCGATACCATTTCCAATGGGGTGGTACGGAGTCGTATGGGATTTCTTCACCCCAGCCATTTCTAGAAGCTCTTTGATCAGTTTGCTTTTAAAATTGGCTCCCTGATCAGAGTAGATACGCCGAGGGAAACCATAGACAAGAAAGGAATCCTGACGGGGGAGCAACTTGTTTGGCGGTTTGATTCCTGCAAGGGAAGGCGTGGGCCACCTTGGAGAAATGATAAGTTACGACCAGGACATCTACAGACTTGCTCAGCAGGCCAAAAGTCTATACAGACCAACTCCATAGGCTCAGAGGTGCACGCTTGTGTGGTTCCGGTGTTTTCCCTACTATACAACGCTGACAACATAGTTCACAACATCGCGTTCCATGCCATTCCAGAAGAATCGTTGCCTCACCAGAGACAAAGTACGAATCTGGCCTTGGTGACCCGCTGAGTGGTATATTAAAAGCGAAAGCAAAACAAAGCACCTTCGCATGCGGTAACAGTTGGTCACGAAAAGAGCGATCTACACCCGTACACCGCTCACCATCGCACCCTAGCGTACGCACTCACACATTACCGGCGTTTGAACTCCGATTTTTGGACCGAACAGCGAAGCAAGAATTTCTCGAAATGTTCAGATTTGTTCGAACTGAGAGGCGTTTGAAAACCGAGGTTCCACTGTACTACATAAATTGACAATAGGGAGGACCGCATAACAAGAGCCTCAAAAGCCTTATAATTATTAGGGGTACTAGGAGTAAGTTTGAGTATTTTATCAGAAGTTAGCGCAACACCGCCACCCTTCTTCAAAGAGCGTGCTACATGACTGCTCGTAGTCCTGAGAAGAAGCCTCATTTAACGGTAAAAACTCATCCGGTCTCAACCAAGTTTCACATAGACCAATCAAGTTAAGTTTGTAATCACGAATAACATTACCAACAAGTAAAGCTTTAAGAGCAAGTGATCTAGTATTTAAAAGACCAAATTTTAGCTTTGCTGAATCGTTTTACTTAGCTGAAGTATTTGTAGAGATGTTGCCGTTTGGCCGTGTTGAGTCTCAGGCGTCGGTTGACCAGCAAGATTGATGAAGAAATAATGGTGGAATTAAGCCCATCTCCGTGTCCTTCTCTGCTGTCTTGCTGATGTAGCTCCTTTAGCTTCACACAATTCCCTGAGCGACAACCCCGCTTCTGTTTTTGGTCCGTCTCAGCCGTTTCGTAAGTGGGGTGGCCGACCACGGAGATCCCGGGACTCTTTGTATCTCGTTCGGGATATCAAAGGTGGAATAAAAAGTGCCGAAAAGTCAAAATTTAGACGCATACCAAATTGAATAAGTTCCTCCCGACTATAAGTATTATTAGCAATGTGTCCAGAAAAGAAAGCAAAAAAGACAAGAGAACTGTAATAAATAGAAGATTAGCGGGAGAGCAACTAGCCGCAGCATCCATGTGCGCCGCCATGTTGGATCCTTTATCCATTGTGAAGACCCAACATGTTTTATTGACACTCTGATGTCCCGCCAGCGGGCCCTAAGAACATTAAAGGGTTAAAAATGAAAGAACAGTCGGATCCAAAACTCAAGATCATCAAGATTAATCTGAAAAAAATGTATCTGAAAGTCAGTATGGCTCAACATTAATGTGCTCTGATAGTACGCGGATTGCATGATTGTCCGCAAACTTGGTCTTGTTACATTCAGGACAGTTCATTGAATACAACAATGTAGAATATTTACTCTAAAACACATGATAATGTCAACAGATTAAAAAAAAAAATCTGCCTGAAAGCATATGCATGGTTGCATGTTCGTTGTAATCCGTTTGTTTTGCCACATGATTTCCATTTACAAATAAACAGACTCTTAAAAGTATTCCTTTGACCTTTTGATTGACACCACTTTCAGCCAAGAGCAGGCTTTTTTAAACAGTCTACAGCCTGCATTTGCCAATAAGGACCTGTATTGACAAAACCAAGATCGCCTCCTTTAGCTCCGAATATATTGAGCCAGTAGATTTAAATGATGATCGACACATTGGTTTGCCAATGAAATTCTGGAAAGAATGATATGCACATATGCTCTGTGTATTCAAATGAAAGTATCCAACACAATACGGAATTACTTTGTATGCACCATTATTACGCGGACGTGTGCACAATCATTGTTTGACTTCTCGAAAGAAAAGTAAAATATTTACTTTCACAATGTCTAAAAATTCGCCAAAGTATAATACACAAATGCAAAGATTTTGTTCTGTAAACTGGCCGTCTCCAAATGGCCACTTTTGGAACATACAACATGAAATAGAATGTTTAGTTTTTTCAGATTGTGATAAAATTTGACGAGGTACCAGGTAAGGCTTCAAACTATTGTCTCACCTCTTTTCCATCTAAGATGCCCATTCTACACTCCTCTGCAGGCATTTGATTGAAAACAAATAAAGATAAAAATCAGGCGAGAATACAAACCTTCTATTTCTGTGTGTTACACCTCAGATTTCTCAATGTTACTAGCACTTGCAGTGATTATTTATTTGTTGTCAACCAAATGTGTGACCTAAACCTTTGCAAAGTGCTTTTTTCCAGCTCAGCTGTTTTTGTCTCAACTTGTTTGAAGAACTTTAGTGGTCGGTCTTTGCAACATAGGCAGGTGCGATCACAGGCCGAGATGCTTCCAGATGTTGTTTAATTAAAATGGTGACACATTATTCGTGACATCTGATTTATTCACAGCGGTGCAGACGGTTGCACGATATTGGCGTAACATTGTGGACGTCTCGTAAGTGAGTGCGCAATTTTGACATTTGCGTAACTCGCCATGTTTTCAACTTGTCACTAGACCTGTTATTGCAAAGACTAATGACCTGTATATTCTTGCATATGTGTATGTGTATACTAGGTGCTCACCTCCTGACGCTATGCACATTCGTGGAGACACCTTAGCAGGGGAGAAAATAGTGTGACCTCACCCCTGACATGGATTCAGCACCTAGTGGCACACTTTAACACAAACATAAGCACACATTAATGTAACAATATCATCAACAATGCATCAAAACAACCACCCTCCCAAAACCGTTGGATCTTAACACACTCTTTGAAAGACAAACAACAATGTCTGCATAAGTCAGCAAGAACATTAAGGCCTTGTCGAATTTTTGTAGAGCTTAGTACCTTTATGGCATGGGCCGGGAACCTTTTTGACTCAAAATGCGATCATAGCATAAATATTTAAATACATATATATATATATATATATATATATATATATATATATATATATATATATATATATATATATATATATATATATATATATATATATATATATGTGTGTGTGTGATGTGGCAATTGTCGATGTTCACAGCGGTTTTAGAGAATAAGTCACGAAACTTAAATGGACCAATAACTAACAGTTCAGTATTTTCAGAGTTAAGTTGCAAAAAATTGAGTGACATCCACTCTTTTATCTCGGTGAGGCAGGCCTCCAAATTTCCAAAGTTTAGTGTGGCAGATTCCTCCTTCGGGAGACACCACAGGTAACACTAAAGGGCTCAGATGTCAATTCGCCATATTTAACGCAGTGTGTCCTATCTGAGAGGTAGGATCTGAACCATAAGAGGACGTTTCCTGAGAGACCAATCCATTTTTCCAACCGTTTTAGCAAGATATTATGGTCCACTCTGTCAAATGCAGCACTAAGGTCCAGCAGCAGCAAAAGTGATGATGCGCCAGAGTCCATTGCCCGTAGGAGATCATTGGTTACCTTAATCAGAGCTGTCCTGATTGCATTGATTCAAGGAGATAGTTCTCGGACATGAAATCATTCAGCTGCTGTGCCACTACTTTTTCAAGTATTTTAGAAAGAAACGGTAGATTTGACACAGGTCTATAATTACATAAGTTTTCTGGATCAAGGTTGGGTCGTTTCAGTGTGGGTTTAATGACGGCGGACTTAAAAGCCGCTGGAACTACACCTGAGGAGAGTGATATCTTTAAAATATTTAGAACTGAAGGTGCAAGAACGCCAAAGACACCTTTAATAAGTGAACCTGGAAGCGGGTCGAACTGGCAAGTCGTCGGTTTGGCCGTATTCACCATCTGTTTAAGATTATCGAGTGACAGTTCACTGAAACGGGACAAAATCCCTGGACAGCCACCATGTCGTGCATCTATAGATTTCAGTGCTTTAGTATGTGTTGAATTAATACTGTCCTAGGCGATTTCTTCCTGTATGCTTTGGATCTTCTAAGTAAAGAAGACCATTATGTCGTGGGCAGAATGAGTGGAGCTATCTGGGATAGTCTGTTGCCTTGTAAGCGATACTACAGTGTCGAAGAGGACTTTGGGATTGTTCTTTTGTGACGCAATCACCTTCGAAAGGTAGGCTGATTTTGCAAACTATCACACCAGATTTGATTTTCTTTCAGATTTCCTGCATTCTCGTTTAAGGGATCTAGTTTCATCATTAAACCAAGGCGTGCGTCTTTTAGGTCGTTATTTAAGCCGGATGGGCGCTACTTAATCCAGGGCACTAGCCAGGGTAGCATTAAATTAATTTATGAGTGAATCGATAGAGCCTATGTAGAAAGGAAAGGACGCAACTGCTCCTGGAAGAATATCGGAGAGCTCAGAAACTGTGCCCGTGCTTATATTGCGTCCATTGAATCCTTCAGTTTTTTTGGTACTACATTTAGCTAGCACCTCAAATATAACTAAATAGTGATCAGAGATAACTGTAGTACACGGTAACACCGTCATGTTTGAGGTTGAAACTCCTCGAGTCAGAAACAAGTCGAGCGTGTTTCCATCTTTATGGGTTGGCAAATCAACCAGTTGATTAAAACCAAATGCATCAATTAGAGACTGAAACACAACAGTGAGTGAACTGAGTGGGGAGTTCATATGAATGTTAAAGTCCCCCATAATTATAATTTTGTCTGCATAGGTTACTAGTTCAGACACAAGTTCAGCAAATTCGTCTAAGAAAGTTGTGTATGGTCCTGGTGCGCGATAGATAGTTATTACATAAATTGACGTTATCGTTAGGCTCATTACCGTGCAGTGTCACAGTGATGCAGATAACTAAGTGTGTCAGATGAGTCAGTGAAAAGGGCAGTTCCACCAGGCACGAATGGTTCTGTGACATCAGAAGAAGTTGCTGCTGTCCTCAGTGCTCAGTCCACTGGCGGCGTGGGTCAAGTGATGTGAACCAATGCTAACTTCAATCTTCTGCAGAAGGAAGATCAGTCAACGGCACTTCCACAGAGTCAGCATGTTGGTTTACAAGAACAGGACAAAACAATAAGCAGAACCATGTACTTTGTGCATAGACACAAGAGACCTACCAGGCGTGAGAGAGCTTTCGAGTCGCCAAGTGTGATGAAACTACTGAAGCATTGGAGCAGACCAACCATACAGAATGGAATGCTCTACAAAATAAGGAAGGATCCTCGCATGGCCAAGAAAATCTTCCAGTTTGTGGTGCCTGACTCATTGAAACAGAAAGTCCTTCACGATTTACATGACTCAGCAGGTCACCAAGGCCAGAACCGTACTTTGTCTCTGGTGAGGCAACGATTCTTCTGGAATGGCATGGAACGTGATGTTGTGAACTATGTTAAATCCTGTCAGCGTTGTATAGTATTGAATCTTTTCTTCCGGCGCCGTCACGAATGGCAGCCACTCCAGCAGCTCCCGTGTTATTTTCGATTGTTCTCGATTGTTCTCAGCTCAGGGATGCTGCTGGAAATGTGAATTTCCCTTCGGGGATGAACAAAGTATCTATCTATCTATCTATCTATCTATCTATCTATCTAGTAGGGAAAACACCGGAACCACACAACCGTGTACCACTCAAGGACATAGTCACCTCTGAGCCTATGGAGTTGGTCTGTATAGACTTTTGGACTGCTGAGCAAGAGAACAAGTCAGTAGATGTCCTGGTCGTAACTGATCATTTCTCCAAGATGGCGCACGCCTTCCCTTGCAGGAATCGAACCACCAAACAAGTTGCTTGCCGTCTGTGGTAGGATTTCTTTCTTGTCTATGGTTTCCCTCGGCGTATCCACTCTGATCAGGGAGACAATTTTGAGAGCAAACTGATCAAAGAGCTTCTAGAGATGGCTGGGGTGCAGAAATCCCATACGACTCCATACCACCCCATGGGAAATGGTATCGCAGAACGATTTAACCGAACATTGGGAGATATGATCAGAGCCCTTCCCCCTCAGCCCAAAGCAAAGTGGCCACAAATGCTGCAGCAGCTCACCTTCTGCTATAACTGCACAAAGCATGAGACAACAGGGTTTTCACCGTTCTACCTAGTGTTTGGGAGGATCCCTCGTCTCCCTGTCGATGTCATGTTTCAACTTGCTAGTACCAATGATGCTGTTGTCAGCTACTCTGACTTTGTAACCCATCTGAAGAAGGATCTACATGAAGCTGCTCAGATTGTACGGAGAAACACTCTCAGAGAACAGGCTTGCCATGCCAAGCTGTACAACCGTAGGGCCAAAGGATCACCCCTCGTCGTGGGAGACCGGGTGTTGATCACCAACAGAGGTGTCCCAGGGAAACGCAAGGTTGCAGATAAGTGGGAGTCGACCCCATATGAAGTCATATCAGTCAAGCCTGATCTCAATGTCGCCTTTTATGTTAGTTTTGCCGGACGTTGCATGTTGTGCTAAAAGGCTAATTCCCCTTATAGAAATCAAAGCCAGCAGAGAAGCTTACCATGTGTTGTGACTCATTCATTTGCAGGTAAAATGCACCCATATTAATACTCATTATTGTTATTATTTCTATTTTCTAATATATATATATATATATATATATATATATATATATATATATATATATATATATATATATATATATATATATATATATATAAAGGATGATGTTGGTTAAAATTCAGACTAAAGAAAAATATTTTGAATTCATTGTAAAAGTTAAAAAAACACTATACGATCTCTTGTTAAAAGTATCTTGTTAAAATGGATGTAAAAATGTATTGTGATGGTTGATATTCTAAAATGTATTTTATGTAAACTGAAAAGAAAGCTCTTTGATATGTTTGCTGGCTGTCTAACAGCGAGCTGTCAACGGGATCAAAGAGTCGACCCCTATGAAGTCATATCAGTCAAGCCTGATCTCAATGTCTATAGAGTCAAGGATTGCCTGACGGGCAAAGAGAAGGTAGTTCACAGGAATTTGCTGCTCTCTGTTAGCTTCTTGCCCTGTGAGGGAGATCTAGCCAGTGAATCTGAACACTCAGGGTGTGATACTGCTATGCACGGAAGTGATGTATGTCCTGATTTACCTGGCGCACTCGAAGGTAGTGATGTCTGTTGTGTATGTAGTAGGGTTGTAGTAGGATTCAGAGACAGGCACGGACGGTACATTCATAGAGTGTTTACTTAACTTCTCCTTCGGTAATTCTCAAGCACAAGTACAAGGCTGCGCATTAGTATACAGCGACACCGCAGGAAGGGGAGTGTATTACACGACACCACATATTCCCTTTTTGTTAGAATAGGACACAAATCGTAGCATTAATCTGAAATACGCAATAACTCTTCGGTAAGTATGAGCTTATAAAAAACATACATTTCAATATTTATTACCAGATTAGAGGTAAATATTTATCAAAGGTAAGCAATAATGTAAGGAACTATACTGTCAATATTGGTAAGCAAAAGTGTGTAAACCTTGTAAACTTAAGCAGACTGTATGAAGATCACATCATAAACAAACATGACATTTTTTTTTAAACAATGAACATTCATCATGTCTTTTTTTTTTTTTTTTTTTTGCACATCACCACATCTTTTCTGTATCTTTTTTTTAAGTCACATAATCTTGAAGCCATGCAGGAGCATGTCGTATTTTTGGTGCACTAGGAGAAGGATGTGGTGAGGGCACAGTTACAGTTTCAGGTTCGGGTGGCTCAGCAACTTGGTCGCTTGGCAGGAGGCAAGCATCATTATCAGGAGGCTGTGGCGCTGAAACAGCAGCACAGGTGGAAGCATGGGCAAGGTGGAAAGCATTCCACACCTTTCCATCAGACAGCAGATAAGTGGCTGGACCCTTTTGGGCTACCACTGTCAGTGGCTTGGTGAACTTTGAGTGTCCTTTGGCAATGATTCCAGGTTTGCGGATGCGAACCGCAGAGCCAATCTGGAAGCTGGGTGATTTTGCACCGCGACGTTTGTCGGTGTATCGTTTGGACTTCCGTTGTTTGTTTTGTATGTTTTGTAGCATGTTGCCTTTGTCAGCAGTGGGACGCATGGAGTGAAGACCTGTGATGTGAAGCTTTGTATTCAGTGGTCTACCATGCAAAAGTTCAGCGGGGGATACTGAAGTCACGGCATGTGGTGTAGCTCTGTAAGTCTGTAAAAACTCAGTGAAGAAGGTTTTCAGTGGTTTACCTTCGATGTTGGCTGTTTGTAGACAGTCCTTGAAGACTCTGTTGAAACGCTCAATTTCACCGTTGGCTTGTGGGTAGTACACAGAGCTGCGACGGTGTGTGATGTTCCTGTCACAAAGGAATGCTTCAAACTCGGTTGACACGAACTGAGGGCCATTGTCAGTAACAATTTCCTGTGGATTACCTTCTCTGCTAAACACAATGGAAAGAAAAGTCATAACAGAGGCAGAAGTAACATTTGAGCAGAAGGTAATCTCAGGCCATCGGCTTTAATAGTCAATGAGGGTGATGGCGAAGCGGCAATCAGCAGGCGCAGAGTGAATAGGACCAACAATGTCCACAGCAACCTTTTCTCAGGCAGCAGTTGGGGTAGGCACAGGCTGTAATGGTGCAGTACGTGTGGTTGCGGTTTTGTCATGCTGCAAGCAGGTGGTGCATGATTTGATGGCGAGCTCAACATGAGAATCCATTCCAGGCCACCAGTACAAGTCTCTCAGTCTTTGTTTTGTGCGGACGATCCCTTGGTGTGTAGCATGAGCAAGTTGGATCATTTTTTCCTGTAGCTGTTGTGGTATCACAACACGATGAGTGCCACGCACAATGACACTGTTCTGCAAGGCAAGCTCATTTTGCACACGGAAGTATGGCACGATGAGGGGGTCTAGGCCTTTTGTAGTACGAGGCCACCCCTTCTGCATGTAGTGTCGCACCTTCTTTAGCACTGGACATTCCTCACACGCACTGGAGAGCTCATCAGCAGTGACTGCAGCAAAGTCAGGAGACACAGCAGCCACCATCTCCATGATGCCATCATTTTCCAGTTTCGTCAGCTCCTCCGACACCTTGTCACGCACGGCATATGGGAGTCTGCGTAGCTTTTGCTGGACTGGAGGGACGTCTGCACGCACTTTAACTTTGTGTATAAAACCTGTAGCAACGCCTAAAGCATTTGTAGTGTTGACAGAGTGACTCATCTCCGATGCGGCAGGTGTTGCAATCTGACCATCTTGTATGTGAAGGCGAAGTGCAGTGAACAGGTCCATTCCCAGTAGTGGAGTACCGTCAGGAACTATGTAGAAGTCAGTATGTGCACTCTGGTTGCAGTATGAAGCAGTAAGTTGAAGACAGCCCAACACTGGAATTGGCTTCTTGTTGTAGGTCACCAGACGTACAGTAGGCTTTGAGAGAGGCAAGTGCATGAATGATTGTCTGTAAATTCTCTCTGGCAGAATTGAGACTGCTGAACCAGTGTCCACAAGCAGGTCAGTAGTAATAGACTGTTCATCATTCGCATGGAGAGCAACTGTACACGTAGGGCGCTTTGGGACTGCAGCTGTAGGGGCTACATGACACACAGTAAGTTCTGGGACAGTAACTTCTCTTACTGATCGAGTAGGAATTGCGTTGCGGCACACTTTACTAAAATGTCCAATTTTTTCCCATTGGTTGCATTTTGCATTTTTAGCAGGGCATTTGGGGTCATTTGCTAGATGAGAGTTGGAGCCACAACGGTAGCAGGTTTTGTGTTGATTCCTTTTATCTCTCGAGCGCTGTGTATGTGTACTGCTCTGATTCCTTTTATCTCTTTGTTGCACGAACTTCACAGAAACGTCGGTCACGTGCACAGGAGCAATAGCATTAGCCTCTGAAATAGCGGATTCGATTTGTGTAGCAATAGCGATCGCTTTGTCAAGCTTTAAGTCCGTTTCCAACAGCAAGCGTTCTCTGATTCTCGAAAAGGACATCTTCTCAATGAATTGATCCCTAATCATATCATCAGCAAACGTGCCAAAGTCACAGTTAGCAATTAATTCCCTCAATGCGGCAATGAACTGAGCAGTGGTCTCGCCCGGTCTCTGAGCACGCCGACGGAACTTGGTACTCTGAGCAACGACATTAATCTTCGGTACAAAGAAAGTTTCTAGCGCATCACAGGCGGATTTGTAAGAAGTGCCAGTGTTGGGCAGGGAAAGAAAAATTCTCTGCCCTTCTGTGCCTAAACAGTGCAGCAGTAGTGCGCGTTTTCGTTTGTCTGGCATTTCGTTAGCAGTCAATGCTGGCAGGTAATTTTCGAACATCTGAATCCACGTGGTGTACAACATCTTAGGCTCACCCGGGGTTTCAAGCAAAGCAAGGGGTTGTGAGATTCCGATCCAAGTCATCCTCGTCGCCAATATGTTGTGTATGTAGTAGGGTTGTAGTAGGATTCAGAGACAGGCACGGACGGTACATTCATAGAGTGTTTACTTAACTTCTCCTTCGGTAGTTCTCAAGCACAAGTACAAGGCTGCGCATTAGTATACAGCGACACCGCAGGAAGGGGAGTGTATTACAATGTCCGTACAGTAAACTGGGTGATACAGCAGCTAAATGATTTCATGATTTTTTTTTTATTTTTTTTTTTTTTTTTTTTTTTTTTTTTTTTTCCAACATGGCGGCGCGACTACACGCAGCGGCTGATGTCCCTCCAGTAAATCTTTTTACTTTAAGTGTTCTTTTTTCTCTCATCTTTTCTTTTATAAATACCTGTTCGGCAACTATCACCTTAAGTCGCCAGGAACTTATTAACCTGGGTCAAAGATTAGATTTCGACTCATTTCACGATTACAACACCAACAACAACATCCCAAAGGACATACGAAGACCACCGGGATCTCCCTGGGTTACCTGCCCGCCCATCAAGCGACGGAGACGGCGGAGGGAACGTAAACAAAAACGAGGCTCTCGGGGAGGCCTAGCGAAGAAGCTAAAAAGACGACCACACCGACAAGCGCTTCCGAGTATCTTCCTGACCAACGCCAGATCCATCGTACACAAAATCAGTGAGCTTGAGCTGCGGATAGCTACCAACAACTTCGTACGGAATAGCAACATTTTTGTGATTACGGAGTCATGGCTTGACCCGCGGATCCCCGACGCTGCAGTTCAGCTAGCAGGACGCACGCTACACCGATACGACCGCAACGAAGACTCCGGCAAAAAAAGAGGTGGGGGACTATGCATTTACGTACATAATGCGTGGTGCAATAACAGCAGAATTATTGATGCACACTGCTCGCCCGATCTAGAGTTTCTGGCGGTATCGTGTAGACCATTCTATATACCGCGAGAGCTAACTGTGCTCATTGTGATAGCTGTTTACATTCCTCCGGATGCTAACGCTAGCACAGCGCTAAACCTTCTACTCGCCGCTATAAACATCCAACAGCTTGCACACCCCGACGGAGCTTTCATTATCGCTGGCGACTTTAATAAGGCATGTTTAAGGACTGTTCTTCCAAAATTCTATCAATATGTGAACTGTGCAACAAGGGGTGAAAAAACTTTGGACCGCGTTTACAGCAACCTCAGAAACGCATACAAAGCTTCCCCCCTCCCCCACCTAGTAAATTCGGATCACCTATGCCTATCCCTTACCCCCTCATACACCCCCATCCGAAGGAAAACAAAACCTGTAACGAGGACAATACAAACGTGGCCTGAGGGAGCCCTCTCCAAGCTGCAGGACTGTTTTGATCAAACTTGCTGGGAGGTATTTGAACACCATGACCTCCAGAAATTCACTGACACGGTTTTATCCTACATCCGTTACTGCACGGATGAAGTCACAGTATATAAAAAAATCAAAAACTACCCAAACCAAAAACCCTGGATGTCCAGCGAGGTGCGCACCCTCCTCAAACACCGCAACACCGCCTTCAGGTCTGGAGACAAGGCTCTTTACGGGGTGGCCAGGGCTGACCTGAAGAGAGGCATCAAGGAAGCAAAAGCAGCCTACACAAGGAGGATCGAGCACCTCTTCGCTGGAAATGACCCGAGGAGGATGTGGCAGGGCCTCCAACACATCACCAACTTCAGAGGCCACAACCTGGCAGCTGTTGAGGCTGAGGCTTCACTAGCTGAGGACCTTAATCAGTTCTTCGCTCGCTTTGAAGCTGGTAGGCCACAAACAGCCACATCACACCTACCAACAACCAGCAGCAACTCTCTCACATTTCAGGAGCACGAAGTTAGGCGTGTGCTGAATACCATAAACCCCAGGAAGGCAACTGGCCCGGATGGAGTACCAGGGAGGGTACTCAGGGACTGTTCCAATCCGCTGGCTGGGGTCTTCACCACCATCTTCAACCGGTCCCTGTCACAGGCGACCGTCCCACCTTGCCTCAAAACCTCCACCATCATTCCCATCCCCAAAAAGTCAGCAGTGGAAAGCCTCAACGACTACAGGCCTGTAGCTCTTACGCCTGTGGTCATGAAGTGCTTCGAGAGGTTAGTGTCCCGGCACATCAAAAACTCCCTGCCACTCACACTGGACCCCCACCAGTTTGCCTACAGGGCAAACCGCTCCACTGACGACGCCATAAACACAGCACTTCACACCGTGCTGAAACACCTGGACCACCGGGGGAGCTACGTCAGAATGCTCTTTCTGGACTTCAGCTCAGCCTTCAACACCATTATCCCGGAGATCCTGGTGGAGAAACTTGCACACCTAGGACTCTCTCCCTCCATCTGCCACTGGATAATGGACTTCCTCTCCAACCGCCCACAGTCGGTGAAACTCGGTACCCACGTCTCTCCCACCCTAACACTGAACACTGGCTCCCCCCAAGGTTGTGCACTGAGCCCCCTGCTTTTCACCCTCTACAGCTCCGACTGCTCACCGACCCACCCCACAAACACTATAATTAAGTTCGCTGACGATACCACCTTGATCGGCCTCATCTCTGAAGGGGACGAGGCGGCATACAGGGATGAGGTGGAGTCACTTTCAACGTGGTGTTCGGAAAACCACCTCATATTGAACACCACAAAAACAAAATAACTGATTCTGGATTTCAGAAGGAATGGCAGGAATCCAGCACCACTCACCATAAAAGGAGACTGTGTAGAGAGAGTCCACTCTTTCAAATTTCTGGGTGTGCACATATCCGACGACCTCTCCTGGTCTGCAAACACCAGAGCGGTGGTAGGGAAGGCCCAGCAGCGACTGCACTTCCTGAGATTGCTCAGGAAAAATAACCTAAAACAGCAGCTGCAGGTGTCCTTCTACAAAGCCACAGTGGAGAGCATCCTAACATACTGCATCACGGTGTGGTATGCTGGGTGCACAGCAGCAGACAGGAAAAAGCTCCAGAGGATCATCAAAACAGCCCAGAGAATCGTCGGCTGCTCTCTGCCCAGTCTGGAGGACATTGCCTGCTCTCGCTACCTCAGCAGAGCAGAAAACATCATCATGGACTTTTCTCACCCCGGCCACCACCTCTTCGACCTGCTGCCTTCCGGCAAGCGCTACAGGTCACACAAAGCAAAAACAAACAGACTCAGAGACAGCTTCTTCCCCACAGCCATTACCACCCTAAACAGACACCGCACAAAAAAACTGAAAACTGTTGCAAAAAACTACCTCACACGAATGTAAAATGGTACTCACGTACATGCTGACTGCACTATGTTTGTTCACTGCTCAAAACAGACACAGCACAAAAAACCTGAAAACTTGTGCCAACACTACCTCATAAGAATATAATGGTACTAATGTCTATGTTCTTGCACATGTCGACTGCACTACGTTTACTGCTCACCTTGCACAATGTCTGACCATTTCCTTTTTTCTGCACTATGTTGTCTATGTTTGCACCAATGCATATGCTGACTATTTTTTGCACTATGATGACTTTGCACCAAATGCAATATTGCACAACCCTTACGATACCAACGGTATCACGACAACACTGTATGTAACATCCCACATGCCGACATTTCTTGTGTAAATACCATGTAAATTATAACTATAGCCTTATCCCCCTTGTTTTATAACCTTATCTTCTCTGTTCCTTTATCTTCTTGGCTCATACCTCATTGTGAATGTGTAAAACTGGAGTGTCATGCCCAATTTCGTTGTCACAATATGTTAACCCATTTTGTAACAATGACAATAAAGGTATATTCTATTCTATTCTATTCTAAAATAACCTCTTTAAAACTGTCCAGTCAGCATTTAGGGAAAATCACTCTACTGAGACAACCCTGGCTAAAGTAACCAATGATCTCCTTTTAGCAATATATTCTGGTGCCTCATCAATGCTACTGCTGCTGGATCTCAGCGCTGCTTTTGCTACTGTCGACCACAACATATTATTGGTTCGTCTAGAATGCATTGGTATCTCAGGAACTGTACTCTCGTGGTTTAGGTCCTACCTGTCAGACAGGATGCAAAGTGTTAACTATGGCAATCTGACCTCTAAACAATCTAATGTCATTTTCATTTCCATTGGCATTGCTGGATCTGAGTTGTGTTTTTCGTATCCTGTATCTGGTTTGGATTATTTATTTGTGCCCACTTTTTCATGTTTCTGACTTTGTTCCTGGCATTTGCATTTCCATCACCAGGCGAGGGTTTTTTGTTTTTTTTGTTTTGTATTTCGTATTGTAGTAAATTGCTTTTTAAAATATATATATTATGATTGTATTTTCTTAACACTAAAAAATCAAAATAAAGTGGAAAAAGACAAACAATTAAAAATATATATATATTTTAAGAGAATTAAGATGGAAAACAGACCGCAAAAAATCCTGAAAAAAGGGGTATAAATCTAGGGGAAAAGGAAAGAGGAATTATTAAATAAAAGTAAAATGGAAACTAAAAAAAAAGAAAAGGACTACAAGAAAAAATAAGCAAAAAGCTAGGAAAAAAAGGAAACAAAAACCTTGAAAAAAGGACACAAATAGCGAAATAGGGTAGCGAAAAAGAAAAAAATATATATTTTCGAGGTCTCTTTGATCGTTCTTGTGTTATCTTCAAATTATTTGCAATTCTTATGAATCTAACAGTCAATATTTTTGACACCATTGTACAGCCACTACAAAGTACAGTTCTGTATTGTGCAACCAACTTAAAATTACTATTATGTTGCAAAATATACTTTTTTAAAAGCAGAATCCTCATGTAATTGTTGTTGTAAAAACGGGTGATGTATGGTGTCCATGGAACCTTTATATCACATAACTATCCAGTGATGCTGGAAAGCAATGACATGTTTGTTGATGGTTTGGTTTGCACACTTGGAATTGATGTTGCTCACTGGTATTCTGTGACGCTCACAGACTGTGTATACGCTCAGACCCGTGGAAGCTTACAGGGAACAATGCTTGGGTCCCCCCAAAAGGCAAAACAATTCATTCAGATGGTTTTATATTAATCCTATCATTTGGCTTATTATGTAAACCAACATGAGTTGATTCAAAAAATAAAATTAAAAAAAGATTTGCTTTCAAAAAGTCAGCACTGTTTACTTTTTTACACCGGCCAGTTCCTCTAAATTATCAAGATGATTATCATTCCCCAGACCCTACAGTTTAATTTATCACCTCCAGATTAAACTCGATAAAATCCAATATTTTAATTGAATGTTAAGACGGCACATGGCTTCAGTGATAAATTTCCAGTCGCACCCTGCGCTACCATATCAGATCCGTGGCAACTAATTACATTTACATAAATAAACCCAGTCATGACGATCAGCAGGGGGTCGACCTGCGCCAAGCGTTTGGGTTTTAAAATCCAGGTTAAGGAACAAAAGAGTCAATGTCAGCCAAGATATCAATGTATATCAGGAGTCTCTGAGCGTTTGCAAGCAGGCTACTTTTTATTACCATTTAGCACAATGAATAATGGGATAGAAAGCTAAAACAGCCCCCCCCCCCCCCCGCAACCCTAATAAGGATAAGCGGTACAGCTAATGAGATGAAATAAATGTGTTTTATACACAGATAGATTCACATTATACTCTCTCAATTCAAAATAATTATCAACAGTGGAAAATGTTTTTTTTTTTTCAATGAAGCCCATGGACTGGAATTTGACAATAATTTTAATTTTTAAAATAATTACTGTTATTACTGTGTTGTTACTATGTTATTACCAGGCGAATTATTAAAAATGTCCGTTAAATAGACTCAGTCATCCAACAAAAAAATCACATTACTAGACAACCAAGCACTGATGAGTTATTTCCAGAATAAGTCCGCGGGCACTTCAACTGTCCTCAAAGGCACACCTGGTGCTGCGGTCCACATCCAGACGTCAGGGGTCTTGACCTCGTTGGGGACCCCTGACGTATAGTATTGCATGATATCTATGAAAAATTAATGGAGCTCTCCCCCCGATAATATCAGGTCCAGATAATGTAAAAAACTTTGCTTGTTGCGGCTCATTTGTCATAGTTACTGTCAAGGTAACTCAATAAGTGACGCTTGCTACTAATCCGTTTGAAAACTCCAAATATGTTTAAGATTGATTTCTAGATGAAGCGTACGCTCAGTGCTTACTTTGTTAGGTACACCTCTACATGTCGAAATCCTATACCAGAACTACAAAAAAAACACAAAATGCCAGCCTGACTTAACACAACGAAGGAGAGGCAAGTTACTTACAGTCATTTTTGTAAGTATGTTGAAACAAATCCAAAGTAGAGGATACATAATTATATTGGGCAAGGTTCCCAAAAAAAAAAGAAAAAAAAAGAATAGGACTGCAACAACTAATGGATAAAATCAGTTAAAATCTATTATTAAACCGAGGGCATAATTGGATAATGGATTTGTTGTTTTAGGTAATTTATGAGCCACTAAATATGTTAAATTAATTGAATTTAGTATACACACAATACCGTTGAGACACTGAGAGTTGTAGTACCACACTGAGCTGGCAGACGGTGACCATTTTAATGTTACCTTTTATATATCTAAGATGGCGGCGCCCTGCTCGGCTGCGGCTACATCGGCTCGCCACATTTTTTTACATTTTGGTCATAAAACCCAGTCTTCGACTCAGTTTTTGACGGCGAACATAGTCAACTCAAACTGCAGATTAATATACGATCGCAGGTTTTTGCTGGATATGCGATCATCCAGAAATCAAGTGCTCGTTGCTACGACCACCCTGGAGTGTTTACTTAGCCTCAGAGTGCTACGTCAACAAGACCCAGCGACCTACGAAGCAGCGAAGCAGAGTGGCAAGAGAAGGCGGTTTGACCGGAGGAGAAAGCAGGGTTGTCGGGCCGGGCTAACCGCTAGGCTAAAGGCTAAACCCTCTCCCATCCATTTTCCTCTCCAACGTTCGCTCTCTGGACAATAAACTGGACCATCTACAACTGGAACTAACATCGAACCGCGAGATGACGAACTGCTGCGCAATAATTCTGACGGAGACATCGTTAAACTCATCTATCCCGGCTGAAGCGTTTAGCATAGTGGGGCTAACTGCATTCCGCGCTGATAGGAGCGGCGAACTCACCGGTAAGAACAGGGGTGGCGGACTATGCATTTCTACCAACAACAACTGGTGTAGAAATGCTAGGATAATCTCGAATCACTGCTCACGGGACATTGAACTTTTGACGGTTATTTACAGACCCTTCTACCTCCCCAGGGAGTTTAGCGCTACTATCATTTCTGCCATGTACGTGCCCCCCAGGGCTAATATAAAGGAGGCAATGGACGTTCTCTACCGAACTGTGAGTGAACTGCAGCATGCTTACAAGAATGCATTTTTATTGCTGCTGGGGACTTTAACCAGGCCAACATGAAAACAGTTCTCCCGCATTTCCACCAACATGTCGACTTTGCTACAAGAGTTATGAACACATTGGACTTGGCCTACACAAATATCAGAGGAGCATACAGAGCAGCCCCCCGCCCCCACGTTGGCTCATCAGATCACCGTTCTGTTATGCTAATACCTGCATACAAGCCCCTGCTGACCAGAGAAAAACCTACAGTGAAGCAGGTGAGGGTGTGGACTGAGGGGGCAATGGAGGCACTACAGAACTGCTTTGAATGCACAGATTGGGACATGTTTAAATCTGCCACTTACAACAACAAAATAAACATAGATGAGTATGCCATGTCTGTGTCAGCCTACATCAGTAAATGCGCAGAGGACGTCAGCAACACTAGAACCATCTGCACCCGCGCCTATCAGAAGCCCTGGATGACTGCTGAGATACGCAAATTGCTAAAGGCACGGAACCTTGTCTTTAAATCTGGTGATGAGGAGGCACTGAGATCTGCAAGGGCCAACCTGAACCGTGCTATCAGACTAGCAAAGCGATCGCACAGTCAAAAAAATCCAGGACCTTTTCCTCAGCACAACCAACACCAGGGATATGTCGAAAGGCATTCAGGCTATCACTAGATACAAGCCAACCACCGCCCCAGTGGGGGACACTAGCATGGACTTCCTAAATGACCTCAACAACTTCTTTGGGAAGTTCGAGGCACAAAATGGCACCCCTGCAGTGAAAGCGGTTCCACATCAGGACGAAAGAGCACTCTTCCTGGACTCAACTGACGTGAGGAACACCCAGAGAAGGGTGAACACACGGAAGGCTCCAGGCCCTGACAACATTCCAGGGCGGGTCCTTAGGGAGTGCGCCGATCAGCTGGCTTGTGTCCTAACAGACATTTTCAACACCTCGCTAGACCAAACCACGGTACATTAATGTTTCAAGATTGCCACCATCGCGCCAAATAATCCCCAGATCTCATCACTGAACGACTACCGGCCCGTTGCACTGACTCCTATCATAATGAAGTGCTTTGAGAGACTGGTTAAAGAGCACATAACTTCCAGTCTCCCCTCCTCACTCGACCCTTTTCTGTTTGCCTACCGGACAAACCGCTCCACCGGGGATGCCATCTCCTCTGCTCTTCACCTGAGCCTGACACACCTAGAGGAGAAGAACACCCATGTGCGGATGCTGTTCCTGGACTTCAGTTCAGCATTCAACACCATCATCCCACAACACCCGGTAGACAAACTGCGACTCCTGGGCTTCAACACCCCCCTGCGGAACTGGCTGCTGGACTTCCTCACTGACAGACCCCAGTCAGTGCGGCTTGGTCAGAGCATCTCCGATGTCATCACCCTCAGCACGGGCTCCCCCCAAGGCTGTGTCCTGAGCCCCTTGCTGTTCACCCTGATGACACACTACTGCGTCCCTAGGTCAGCCACAAACCACATCGTGAAGTTAAGTTTGCGGACGACACAACAGTGGTGGGCCTCATCAGGGACGACAACGACCTGGCCTACAGAGAGGAGGTGGAGCAGTTGGTGGACTGATGCAGAGTCAACAGCCTGGTCCTGAATGTTGATAAAACTAAAGAGATCATTATCGACTTCAGAAAAAAACAGCCCAACCATGCCCCATTTCTCATCAACAGCAAGGCTGTGGAGGTTGTCAGCAGCACCAAGTTCCTAGAGGTGCACATCACAGACAAACGCACCTGGTCCGTGAACACTGCATCACTGGTGAAAAGGGCACAGCAGCGCCTGTACTTCCTGCGGAGGATGAGGAGAGCCCACCTGCCCCCACCCACCCTTATCACATTCTACAGGGGCACAATAGAGAGCATCCCTACCAGCTGTATCTCTGTGTGGTGTGGAGGCTGCAGTGCCTCCGACTGGGGTATGTGAGGAGGGTGATGAGGACAGCACAGAAAATCATCGGGACTTCTCTCCCCTCCATTCAGGACATTGGCCAGAAGCGCTGCCTATCCCGAGCCAAGAACATCACCCCCATCATGGACTGTTCACTCTGCTAGCTTCTGGGAAGAGGTACTGCAGTGTGCGGTGCAGGACCACCAGGTTCTGCAACAGCTTTGTCCCCCTGGCCATTAGACTGTTAAATGGTCAATCACACACACAGTAAGCCCACACAGCTGCTAATCTGTACATCTGTTTGCTTTGTTTTTTTGCACTACTGGCAGTTCTCGTATACCTAGCCACTCCTTTGCACATCTGTTCTCCTCTGCACTATCGTACTCCAGTGTTATTGTTATTGTATAATGACTTGTTTACCTGACTGCCAATTTTGCACATCTGGTTAGCTGGTCCTCTTGCACTCTTTGCACTACTGTATAATACTATACATAGCTATAAATAATTTAGCATATTATCAGTACTTCAATACTCTAACTCAGTACAACATGTATTTATATCTGTACATTCAAGAAAACTGTGCGGGTCAGATGTATCGACATTTCGTTCTGCATACACGTGTACAAGAATGACAATAAAGTATATCTGAATCTGAATATATACATATATATATATATATATATATATATATGCGCCCACTCACTCTTGCGTATTCGATGACGAAAGCCGTCGCCTTGGCCTTGTCTGAGGCATTCATGGTTGTTATACTTGAGCGATTCATTGGTTTGTGGTGATGCGAGACTGGATAGTGACTTCACCACGGCCCAAGCTTGTTTGGAGTCCTTGGTCTCTGAAATTTTTTGAAGGTGGAGATGCCAAGCAGTGCGTTTAGCCTCGATAGTTTTCTCTGCTACTTCTCTGCATTTCTGCAGGTAGGTCTTTCTGGTAGCCGCATTCAGGTTGTGTCTTAGCTGATTCCTTTCCTTGATGAGTTGTTTTAATTCCCCATTCATCCAAGGAATGTTGTTTGGGCGGAAGACTTTTTTGGGGACAGCTTCTTCCGCTGCATTTTTGAGGAGGTCGGTGAATGCGTTGAGGAAGTTTTTGGGGGCGCAGAGAGACCAATGTTGGGAACGTCTCGAAGAATAGCTCCATTGTACTTCCCCCAATCCCCTTTCTTTAAGATAGGTGTGACTCGGCGCCTTTCCGGCTCGGTTTTGAACTTCTCTTTCCATTTAACCAGGAGCGGCAGGTGGTCAGAGGAGAGCTCGACGAGGGGGGTCCAGCTGCAGGATTCCGCAATGAGCGGATCCGCGATTGTTAAGTCTGGGGCACTTAAATTACTTCTTTCCAGGTGATGGGAGTAGCGTGTTGGGGAGCCATCATTCAGGAGATACTGATCTTTGTCTTCCAGCCAGTCGTAGACTGCTTGCCCTCTGGTATCGGCTTGTACAAAGTCGTCCCAGGAAAGATGGTGGAAGTCTCCGCATATTAGGCCCCGAACCGTGGGTAGACAAGGTAGCCACGTCGCGTGGCTGTTCGGTGGGCCCGCGTAAGAGGCTGAGGCAGGGGCGACATAATGCTGCTGTACTGCCAGTGTGTGTGTGTGTGTGTGTGTGTGTGTGTGTGTGTGTGTGTGTGTGTGTGTGTGTGTGTGTGTGTGTGTGTGTGTGTGCGGTGCGTATTTATCCATGCTGCTGTTCGGGTGTTATTTCTGTTGCATTTATTTTCAAGTAGCCTTTGCCTTGCTGCTGTTGTTTCAAGTTCTGATATTTTTTGCAATATCATTTCATTTATGAATAGTATGGTCGCTGTCCATATCACTTGTTTTTTGATTGAAGTTCATCGTTGATGAAGAGTGGTTGATTCTGGTTGATTCTTGTGGTAAAAAGTTAAAGTCACGGATGTCTACAGGCCTTTCTACATGTTGCTCACATTAATTTATTAGTTTTTTGATGAACAAGAATAGTGGAAGATTAATTAGTCAGTTATTTGATTTCAATGTATCAACATGATGTATATTTGGATTGGTGTATAATTACAGCCCTGTTGGATATGAAAAAATGTTGTGCGAGTCATTTATCTTGGTGTGGCACACTGGTTTACAAGGGAATTTGAAAGTGGCACTCCACACCAAAAATGTTACTGACCCCTGGTCTACACCAGCAGTATCTCTTGTTGGTGATTTTTTACTTAAACTCCTCACTCAATTATCTTTCTACTTTTACTGTGTTTGGTACTTCCAATAGATTTTTAGAATTGATGTTATATAATAGTCTGTAATTCGCTATAATCTGTGGTCTGTGTTGTCTTCTAAGTCAAGTCTGGCTACCATCACTCTGTCTCATGAGTTCAGTCTATAGAGAGAGAATAATCAACTGCTAAAATATGTATGCATTTTTGGGACACCCTGTACAGCAAAGCTAGGAAAAAAATCCAGGCCATGGATTTGCGAGTCCTCAGGAAACTTCTAGGCATCGGTTACATAACACATGTGACCTAGAAAAAGTGCATCACCATTAAAAAGGCACAATGGACCATATGAATAACTGTCGTCAACTGTGCACCTGCAAAATTTGCAGTGGTATGGTTACCTCACCAGATCATTACGACTGGCCAAGATAATTCTCCAAGGAACAGTCCAAATGGGCAGGAGGAGAGGAGGACAGAATAATAACTGGGCTCATAACATCAAGGAATGAACAGGTGCCACTTTTGCTACCACCCAAACTCAGGCCAGAAATCATCAGCCGTGGAGAAAGCTATCCAGATGTGCGTCCTCATTGGTTCCCCAAAGACCCGGGTTAAGGGATTCGTGAAACGTGAACTGTATTTGTAAGATAGTAATTTCCTTTTTTTTTATGATAGCCTCAGCTTAAACTACCCTGCATGGACCTTGACAGACTCCTGAATGATGGCGGCGGGTAAGGCGATTCCTAAAAAACAGTGGCACACGCATTTGCGGTGCTATATACACGCCATGTCACGGCGGTTGTTGGAACAGTGTGTTTTGTGGCAGAGGATTGAAAGGAATGTGAATGATCTCGCAAAAATATGTAGTAAGTCAGCCACGGCTTGACCTTTTAACCTCCCAGTCTTGGGGGAGGACACCCCAACCTAAGTCCACCGAGCTGGTTTGCCACCTTACACCACTCACTTTTATGTTCAACTTATGGTCATGAAAATAAGGTGTATAATTTTTTGAAAACAGGTAGGTGTATTTAGTGGTGAAAAGTGGTCGTCTAACGTATGAAACGGTCATCTTGGTGAGTATAAGATATTTTCTGAAAAGTGAGTGACATGCATTCACAGCTTCTTCACTCAGAAGAGCGTCATTACCTCATCACAGCGGAAATATTAGCTCCGTTGTCTATTTCACCACTTTGGAATGTCCTCCTCGGCCGCAGAAGTTCTGTATATTCCTACTCCTCTTTCATCTGTATCCTCTACTCTGCCTCATGCTGTGAAAAGTAAGTGAGAGGAATAATGAAGTCAAATCAACGGGAGGGAGAAAGACACTGTTGGTAGCAATAAAAAGCTAAGTCTGACAGACACTGACGAGCCGTTACTCAGCAGCCCTCCAAGTCAGCCTGCTGCTTTAAATATGACCGTGTCTGCTTAAAGTGATTGAGGGCGGACCCCTGCGGAAGTCCCATAATTTCCATGCATCCCGACATTGTATCAGACTGCAATGCTTTTCAACAATATCTTAGATTATTTTGAGCCTTGGGTGTACTCTTGGGAGACAAACAGGCGGCCCGCAGGCCGGATCAGGCCCACCATGGTTTTTAATTCAACCTGAAAGCACGACAGAAAAATCTGCTGCAGTTTGAAATATGTCCATTTTTTTCCTTGCTGACTCATATTTGTTTTTCTTTTTTCTATTTTTATTCCATTTTTATTTTTGTTCTTCTCATTTAATTTTCTCATTTTTTAGAGGGCAAGGTATTCAACAGCAAATGAAGAACCTCTCAAAAGAAAGAAAGAACGAAAGAACGAAAGAACGAAAGAACGAAAGAACGAAAGAACGAAAGAACGAAAGAACGAAAGAACGAAAGAACGAAAGAACGAACGAACGAACGAACGAACGAACGAACGAACGGAAGGAAGGAAGGAAGGAAGGAAGGAAGGAAGGAAGGAAGGAAGGAAGGAAGGAAGGAAGGAAGGAAGGAAGGAAGGAAGGAAGGAAGGAAGGAAGGAAGGAAGGAAGGAAGGACGGACGGACGGACGGACGGACGGACGACAGACAGACAGACAGACAGACAGACAGACAGACAGACAGACAGACAGACAGACAGACAGACAGATAGATAGATAGATAGATAGATAGATAGATAGATAGATAGATAGATAGATAGATAGATAGATAGATAGATAGATAGATAGATAGATAGATAGATAGATAGATAGATAGATAGATAGTATCTATCTATCAGTTTAACTTCAAATCATAAATCCAATCAAATCGTCATCCTCAGTGTCACGGTGGACGTGCCGATTGCTCTTTCTGCCTCGATGTGGCTTATGTCAGACGTCAATTCCGCTTTTTGCCAATAACTTACAGGCTTCACAAAATTTCTGCTTTTCGCGGAAATATTTCACTATTTGCATCTTGTAATGTGCATATTATGATTTTCTTTTTTGTGCCATTTTAATCGGTTTAATTTCACAGCACTTCGCCAAAATGTGCACTTGGACGCCGAACCGTTCATCACAGCGCTGCACTTCGAAGTGCACACTTGATTTGAGGGACTGGGCCCCAAGTGAAGCCCAAACGGTGTACCACAGCCAAAACACACACTTCACCCCTGAAGTACGCACGGCTAAAGAAAAGCTTCAGGTTTACTTCGGGCTTGGTTCATCAAATCAAGTTAAACCATCGGGTTTTGCCGGGTTCGGGTTTATATACCGGCGATTAGGCTCGGGTTGGGCTGGAATTTTTTAGGTTCGATCTTACCTCATATTGATCAATCACAAAAGAAAAAAAATGTCTGGAAGGGAGCCGGCTGTCTATTGTTTTAAATAATGAAACCTGATGTAAGCTGTTGTAACGTGCATTAGTGCTGTTCAAAAAATGTTTTGAGGTAATCATAGTTGTGCCACCCCAGGCATTTGATATGCCCCCGCTGATATTGACGTCTTGTGACTCCACTGCTTGCAGGTAATAAACAAGGCTTGCTGGAAATTATCCGGCCTGAGACGAAATGATCACTCATTTGGGTGTCCAATAATGCACACACATGTGAACACCCATGTATAGAGTGATCCATGTCATTGATCGCTGCTCCCTCAGCTGCCCCAACTTTCAGAAGCAGCAATAAGAAAACAGAGGATGAGGTGTATTAAATGTCTTATTTAGTGCTAGGCTACAAAGCCTAATTTGAAACCTTCATCTGTCATCAATTTGAAACATTATTAGAATTCAATTTATTTTTTGAGGACTGCCACACCGTAAATAAACAAATACATCCCGTACAATGTCATCAGTCACTGAAATATGTCATGGCAAATATAATTGGAAAACCTGTACTCTTGTGATTCAAATGATGATAACCATTTCAAAATGTACTCATCACAAAAATAAGTATATATATTCAGTCTAAAAACTACCCAAAAACTATAGCATTCATCAAATTAGTTAAATGTCTGCTAAATGGACTTGTCACACCCACAACGATCCAGGAAATCCAACTGTGTAAAATATTTACTCCAAATCAGACATTAATGCCGTAAAAAATAAATAAATCCACCTAAAAGCATATCTGCATCATTGGATTTCTTTGTTGTAATCCATTTGTTTTGCTGCATAACTTTTTTTTAAAGATAAACAGTCTCGTACAATTATCATCAGTATGGCTGTTAGTCTCTGTCCATTTGGTTGACACCACTCTCGGCCAGTAGCAGGCTTTTTCTCATGGTCCACAGCCCGCATTAGACTATGAGGGCTTGTATTGATAAAACCAAGATTGCCTTTTTAGCTTAGAAAATCTTTAGCCAATAGTAACCGATTCAAGCAATGACTGACACATTGATTAGCCAATAAAGTTTTCAACATGATTTTATGCCATTTTCCGAGGGTGTATTCAAATGAGAGCCATAAATCAACATGTGTAATTATAACCTGCGATCCTTTTTTCTGCACAATCATCACGCGCAAGTCTGCACAATCATTGCCTGACTTCTAGAATGAGAAGTCAAACATTTACAACTCTTCCAAAATATTTTAGTTTGGGACAAAACTTAAGAGTGTTACCTTTTAGCTTTCAGGTAGCGTCACATATTGGCGCTCTGGGCTTGGCGCACCATTCACGAAGCAGGGTCATTCCATAGGCCGGTTCAAGATTGATGGTGCTCGTCTTTGGGAATGGCCTCATAAAAAAGAAAGCACCGCAAAGGACTGGTTGGCACAGACTATTCATTGCCTTCTTTTTTCTACCTGTTCATTCATGCTTCCTGCTTCCGTGCTGATGCTGATATAAATATGGCAGTGTTAAACACGGTGTTGTCCTTATAAGTCACATCTTGCACCTCATATTAGTTTGTTTACCTAACGTCACAATCAGCTGCATGGTTTCTGTCTACCCTGGGAGGGGGACCTGTTTCATGGCAGAGGTGGATAGTAATGAGTTACATACGACTTGACTCTGAGCAATGTTCCTTCTAATGTTCCATCGGTATGAGTAATCACACACAATCTGTAAATAATAATGGTGAACAACATCAATCCCAAGTGTGGCAACCGAATTATTAGCAAACATGTTTGAAACCCGACATCAAGTTACACTTCAAGGACACTTCCTTCCACATTCCAAAAACATGCATGTCAGGTTAATTGACTGGTCCAAATTGTCCCTTGGTGTGAATGAGCAAGTGTGTGCCCTGCGACCGGCTGGCAACCAGTTCAGGGTGTCCCCTGCCCACTGCCCAAATATTCCTGGGATGGGCTCCAGCACCCCTGTGACCCTACTGAGGATAAGTGGTGCAGATAATGGATGGATGGATTAAAGCAAATACAACAATCTGAAGAGCCGTTAGGGAGCCAAAAGAGCTCTTTCGGCAAAGCTAACTTGGGTGTCCAATAATGCACGGCTCTTCCGGTTCTACAAAAATTTACTGTACTTACTGTAACATCGTGCAACTTCGACATTGACTTAAAATACCGCATTCAAAACACACTGTAGGTGAAACTTTGATTTTTTTTTTTTTACCTGCATGTCATTTTGCCTGAATTTTCTGCTCATTTTGCAGCTTCGAGCCCTACACTTTTTACATGATAGTGCGCAGCTAGCCGAACAATCTCTAAATTGATTTCTTACAGTGAAAAGGAGACAGAAATCGACATGTAGGAACATACAAAACAGTTGCTGCAATTCTTTTTTCTAGCAGCTAGTTTATCATATCAATAGCATGTGTGGGCAGCACAGCAGCGCAGTGGTTAGCGCGTGTGCAGCACAGTTCTGAGGTCATGAGATCGAACTTTTCTGTGTGGAGTTTGCATGTTTTCCCCGTGCCAGCGTGGGTTTCCTCTGGGCACTCCGGTTTCCTCGTGCATTCACAAAACATGCATGTGAGATTAATTGGCCCGTCCAAATTGTCCTTAGGTTTGAATGAGTGAGTGAATTGTCTGTCTCTGAGTGCCCTGTGACTGGCTGGCAACCAGTTCAGGGTGTCCCCTGCCCACTGCCCGAAGATAGTTAGGATGGGCTCCAGCACCCCCGCGCCCCAAATGAGGATAAGCAGTGCAGATAATGGATGGATGGA
This sequence comes from Urocampus carinirostris, assembly GCF_059441175.1. Lineage (NCBI taxonomy): Eukaryota > Metazoa > Chordata > Actinopteri > Syngnathiformes > Syngnathidae > Urocampus > Urocampus carinirostris. The sequence continues at coordinate 765,783 of NC_142361.1, read as the reverse complement.
TATCATGTGTTGGAGTCGAATGGGTGTTCGCGTCCACCTTTTGGAGATGTCCAATTTTCAAAATGATCGTCTTCCTCTGGTTCTGATTCATTATGTGTGTCCAAAACAAAGGAATTGGTATTCTCCAACCTTGCCCACATCTAGAACTACAAGTTCAGCTCGGAAAACCCAATTATGGGACATGTAACATTCTCAATAACCAATATGGATATTTTCCAAACACTTCGAACCTCACCCACATGTTCACACAACCGTTTTTTCCGGATTAACGACTAGGCCAAGGGCCTTGTTCTTCTTACAGTCTCGTTTTCGGTAAATACATGTAATGTTTTGGTTAGCCACTGTTTCAGTGTTCAGTTACCAGGTTACCATTTGTCCATAACCTGGGTCGCCCCACTGCCGACTGGCCCCACCGATAGAGGTCTTGGAGTCAGATGTGATGACCGATTTTTTTACTAGTAGCTCGATATCATAGAATTCTCTTCGGTCGGTTGTTGGCGGTGGTGGCAGTTGCTGGACCTGTTTTTTGTTGCACAGGGACTGGTAGATCCTCGTGGGCTTCTCGTCGATCATAACGGCTGTTGCTGTAGTTAGCTGGACAACGTATGACCCTCACCAGCGTAGAGACATCCAGTGTTTCCTTTTAATTGCTCATACAAAGATTTGGTCACCAGGCTTCAACAGTTCCTGTGAAGAAAAAGAAACGGCGGCTTACAAGTTCTTTGGAGGTGTTTGTCTCCGAACATCAAGTGAAATCGTAAAACCACACACTTATTGAGCACTACAAAAACTCAAAAGCACAAAGATATAAAAGCATAAAGTATATAAAGGGTTCAAAATATAGAATATAGTATAAAAGCCACATCTAGACCATAATTTCCCTACACCTTGTCACCATGGTAACCAGGGACATTTCCAGGGGTGGCCTATGTGGGTCACTTACCCGACTGAAATCTAACAATGAGCAAAGGGCATGCTAACGAGTAGATGCGAACGAGTCATGCTAATGCCTAAATACTAACTAGTAGATGCAAAGGTATCATGCTAATGGGTACATGCTAGCAGCTATATGAAAACGAGTCATGCTAACAGCTACATGCTAACAAGTCTTGCTAATGGCTACATGCTAAGAGTAGAAGCTAATGGCTACATACTAACGTATACATGCTAACGAGGCATTCTAATGGCTGCATGCTATCAAGTTATGCTCACGAGTAAATGCTAATGAGTCATGCTAACATTAAATATTAACAGGTAGATCCTAAGCTCGGTGGCCTTGGGGGTATGGCGCCCGCCCTGAGACTGGGAGGTTGTGGTTCAAGCCTCGGCCGAGTCATACTTAAGACTTAAACATGGGTACCCGTTGCCTCCCTGCTTGGCGTTCAGCATTACGGGTTGAAATTGGGGGGTTTGGTCACCTAATGACTCCCAACACCTCAGTTGGGTTGAGCGAGGGGGCTGGGACTCCCCTCCTCTAAATCAATCTCCCAAAAAGAGTCAGAAATGACTCTAGCCACCTCCCACTGGGGGGATATGGCTGCAGTATATATAAAAAAAAAGATCCCAATGTGTAGATGCTATTTATTTATGCTAACTTCTACATGCTAACAAGTAGATATTAATGAGTCATGCTAATGGATATATGCCTATGACTACATGCTAACAGCTACATTCTAACAAGTCATTAAAATCACTACTTGTTAATGAGTCATGATAACTGTTAGATTCTAACAAGTCTTGCTAATGGTTACATGCTCCCGAGTGATGCTAACATCTACATGCTAATGATTACTTGTTAACAAGTCATGCTAACAGCTAAATGGTGACAGCTTCACGCTGATGTTCCATGCTAACGGTTACTTGCTAACACAGGGGTCGGGAACCTTTTTTGCTGAAAGAGCCGAAAAAAAAACAAATTTTAAAATCTAATCCTAGGAGAGCCATATGTATATTTTAATACCAAAAACAGCTAAATGGAAGAGGAAAATCAACGAGTTTATAGTATAATAAGACAGAATTTATTTTGAACAACATTGTAAGTTAATAACAAAAACTAACAATTATTTATAATTATAACAATCAACTGGTCTGCAGGCTGAGGTTTTATTCATATCTGTCCCTGTTTACTTGCCCACTCTGCTTGTTCACCGCTGTCTGAGGCCCTCAGGTCAGCAATTTCTTATCTAAATCGAAGAAGACCAACAATATATATATTATAATAAGACTCTGTTATAACATGTTGTTCAAAATAAAATTAAAGGTATTTATTAATAAGAAAAGTACTTCTGACTTACTATTAATGCGACTTTTGGTGTTGCATGGTTTTGCTGATGGCTTTGTAGTCCGGTTGATAGGTGGTGAGGTTCAGCTTCATGCAGGCATTTAAGGCTTCCATCTTTTAAACGTGATCGCAGGTCAGTTTTGATGTGTTTTAGGTGTGAGAACGACTGTTCGCATGCATAAGTAGATCCAAACATGGTCAATACAGCAAGTGCCTCCTGGTGTAGAATACAGTGGAAGCTGAGGATGGGTCTGTTCTCCTGCTCACGAAGCAGCGCTACAAATCCTCTGTTTTTCCCCACCATGCACGGAGCACCATCGGTACACACAGAAATAAGTTTATCCATTGGTAGATTCTTTTCATTTGCAAACTCCATGAAAGACTTGAATAAATTCTCTCCTCTCGTTGTCCCTTTTAGTGGCAAAACGGCAAGACTTTCCTCACGCAGCGAGTCACCGTCAACATAGCGTGCAATAATACTGAACTGGGATAAATGACTGACATCTGTTGATTCATCCAAAGCGAGGGAAAAAAACTCCGCTGTATTTATGTCATTCACTTGTTTTTATCTCCACTTGATTCGACATCACAGCACAGTTCTTGCTGAAAGAGGCATATCTTTTATCCGTTTGATTATTTTATCTTTATCCTTAACGTCGTCAAAAAGCTCGTTGGCCACATAAAGCATGAATGATTTGGCATAATCGCCATCTGTAAACGGCCTCCCGCTCCTCACAATTGCTAAAGAACCAGCAAAGCTAGCAGAGTTAAAATCACCTTGTTTGGCCCATACACGGAGCTGCTGCTGACTAGCCTGGACTGTGGAAAGTAGTTCTTGACAGGCCTTCTTTCTCTTGTCTCCCACTGGATATTTCGCTGAAAATGTGGCGTGTGTCGAAGTGTCTCTTTATTTTTGACCGTTTCATCGAGGAAATGTTATCATTGCATATAAGACACACTGCACAACCTGCTCTCTCAATAAAGGCAAATTGCTCTGTCCATTCCTGCTGAAACGTACGGTAATCTTCATCTTTTTTCCTTTTCGTCATCTTCTTGATTAGAAGGGTTCACTCTGCATAAAAAATCTAACCAAAAACGAGGAAATATCACTTCTTTGCTTCAAAATGACTTGTGCAGATTGTTGTAAATTATTCATTAAAATGAGACTTTCCGGGTAGCGGACCCTCCCGCTCACCGGAGAACAGATTGGCTCTTAGCTGCGTGCCTGAACGAAAAGTTGCAGGTGAAAATATATATAAATTAAAATGTGTGTATTTATTTATTTTTTTGGACATGTTTTTTTCTGACTTTATTATTATTTATTTTGCTAAAGTAACATTATTAGTAAAATTATTGATTGATTTGTTTCGTTCAGAAATTTTCAGAGAGCCAGATGCCGTCATCAAAAGAGCCATATATGGCTCCCGAGCCATAGGTTCCCGACCCATGCACTACATGCTTGTGAGTCATGCTAATGGGTACATGCTAGTGAGTCATTCTGACAGATTCATGCTAACGAGTCATGCTAACTGCTACGTGCTAACGACTTCATGCTTACAAGTAATGCTAATAGTTGCATGCCAACAAGTATATCTTAACGAGTCATGCTAACAAGTCATGGTAACGGCTACATGCTAAAAGGTAAATGCCAATTTGTAAATGCTTAACAAGTAGATGCTAACAAGTTATGCTATCGACTACATGCCAGACCAGCCACAAAAATCACAACTGATCCCTTCAAGCAAACCGATTTTTTTGCAGTTTCACATCAAAGCCACAGACATATCCACGAACGGATTGTTTAATGTTTCATGATGGGACATTTTTTTCCGAAATGTAAATTGACCCTGGCGATATGTTCGATATGTCCTACATGGTCCCTGCGGACGGCCTGCTAGAATTATCATGTTAGAGAGCAAAGATGGATCCATCCGGGAACCATAATATCCAGCGGTTGGCTTTTGCGCAAACCAAATGATCGGACTACTTATTTCCCATGGTGCTCCTGGCAGGGCGGCCACACTGATTGTGCTCCTGGCACATCCCCGCTTGATTTGGTGTTCTTTAATATTGCATGGAGCTCATTTAAAGGCGCACAATGGTGCAACAACACATTGGTTTCTATGTCATTCCCCTTCCAGCGAGGCTCTCAAGAGTGTATTTTAGGACGGAGCAGCGGGGTTGAGAATTGATGTGGTTGCAATTGGTGTCCGAGCATATGTGTGTACTGTTTACACGTGTGTGCAGAGATAAATGTGTTTTAGCATGGGTATTTGTGAAGATACATGTTTTAAGAAAAAATAAGAAAGCGTAAAATGATTGCAAAAAAAATTCAGGCCACCCCTTCTATTTCTGTGTGTTCCAACTCAGATTACCGGTACTCATTGTTAGTCCTACTTGCAATGATCATTTTAGTTTGGGACAAATCTTCAGTGTGTTACATTTCAAAATATATAAAAAAAGTCCATATTCACCAACATCTTCAAGAACAGCATTCAATTCAATTTGGTATGTCTTGGATTGGGATTTCAGGCGAATTTTACAGGAACGATAAGTGGTTATAGCCTTTTTTGCTGTTCTCTAAAGGGGGTATTACACACCGTTGTAGGTGCTCTTCCAGTTTGTTGGAAATTTCTTGCATGGAACAGTTTTCATTTCCTATAACAAGTATAGACTGCTGAGTTTCACATGAAAGGTAGTTTGCTTTTGAAAAAATATCATTATTGTTTACATTGTTCATCACTAAGACATTAAAATATAGTGAGACAAGTGTGATTTACTCTAATTATCACCTGCACCAGAATATGTAGCTACAGGTTGCTTCTAACCTACGTGCCTACATGTTACCATGCAAGGTTCCGTCTTTTTATAGGGGAGTGGTTCTTTCGGATCGGCTCACTAAAAAGAGACAGCTCTTTTGGCTCCCAAACAGCTCTTCAGATTGTTTTTTTTTTCTTTCATCCATGTAACATTAGTCATGAAAAGAGAAAAAAATCCAGCAAAAAAGAAAAATTTGTCAAGAGTTATAGAAGAAACAAAAGAAAAAAGGACAAAAGAGAAAAGCAAGAAAAAAGGAAAAAGAGAAAAGTAATGATGGGAAAAAGAAAAAGGAAATAAAAAATAAGTAAAAAGAAAGGAAAATTAGAAAGAATTTAGTAAGAAATAAAATGAAAAAGGAAACTAGAGAACAAAAGAAAAAGAAAGCCAAACAAGTAAAAAGCTAGGAAAAAAAAATAAATTAAAAAGAAAGAAAGAAAGAACATGGGCAAAAAATAAAGAAGAAAAACAACAGAAAAAAAACATGTTTTGGGGGTTTCTCTGATCGCTCTTGTTTTCAATTCAAGCAATTTGCAAATTATTTGAATGCAGTCAATGTTTTTCCCGACATTATACATCCGCTAAATATGTGTGATAAAATACAGTTCCGTTGTGCAACCAACTAAATAAATACACAAAAGATTAGTGTTATTTAACAAAAGATATATTTTTTTTAAACGGGAATCTCTCATGAAATAATTGCAACTGAAAATGTGGGCCGTGAGACCTTTCCAATATCACGTTAGTCAATTCATTAAAATTTAGCATTTAAGTCACTGAGGAATGGAAATTCTTTCGTAATCGACAGCATCCCATCAGAACTTATACAAAATGGTGGTGAGCACACTAGACATTTTGACAAACATTTACGGAAAGATCTGGCAAACAGAAGAGTGGTCATCTGCATTGACAAACTCGCTAGTGATTATGCTACCAAAGAAAGAAAACCTTCAGCTATGCTCCAGAACTACAGAACCATCAGTATCAACAGCCACGCAAGTAAAGTTATACTTAATGTCCTACTGAACAGAGTGAAATCAACACCATTACAGGGCACATCGGGCCCTAGGAAGAACTGTGGTCAACTGTGCGCGGAAGAAAACTTCAGTGCTGTGGTCACGTTTCAAGATCATCAGGACTGACCAATTCTCCAGGGCACAGTCCATGGGAGTAGGAGGAGAAAAAGACCGAAAAAGAGCTGGCCCATCAACATTAGGATTGGACTGATGCCAACCTTGCCATGACCCAAGAACAGGCAAGGGACTGTCAAGAGTGGAAAAGGCTGTCCAAAGTTGCATCTTCATTGGTGGCCCAACGACCAATGCGGTTAAGGGACCGTGAACCATTAACCGTGAAGCAAAGTGGACGAGTTTTTGCAGCGTTTGCATGTTTGCATGCTGTTTAATGTAGTAAAAGGATCTGTTTATTTGTGCAGGGCTGTGCTCTTCTGCCCTATTGTCCTATTTTTTGCATATATTATGAATGTTTTATCAATCATTTTAGCCAAGTTGCCCAGATTGCAGCTTTTTATCACATGTATCTGTTTTTACATTAAAATAAAGAACCTTCCGCCTGCCACCGCCGCTGTAATGGACGTAGGAAACGACTATCTGTCGGCCATAATAGATGACAATAATGGGAAAGGGTCCCTGAGCCCTCGTTTGGAGTCTTCCTGCCCATCCGCTGATAGCCTTCATATTTAATTCCCCTGCTATCGTCTGGAAAACAGACACTTTCAAGCCATCTACTGGGAGCACATTTACAATAAAAGGCCGGCCTGAGTCTTGGTTCATGTTTCCGTCCATGGACATAAACCTCCGGGCCAGACCTTATTTTTTCGGCGCCAAGGCAGACAAATAAAATCAATTTGTGTGCACGCTGCGCACCATCCGCTTTGCTTGTGAATATGACGAGGTGGGGTGTTTGTGTGGAGGGGGTGGAGCGGGGGATCGGGGGGGCATCAATCGTGTTTGAGAAACTAAATGTTTGGTTCTTGTAAAAGACAAATGGAAGTTTTAATTGCAATCCGTGTGATCGTTCTGTTGAGCCAACACTGTTCCATACTTACACTTTTTATGGGTTAATTGTGAAGTTAATTCAGGGGTCTCCAAACCTTTTTGAGAATTGAGCTACCTTTTGTTACTATTCAGTGCAAAGGGCACCCAGTTTGATGAACAAAAAGTTTTGTCAATGCTTGTTTAGGAAGGACATTATCCGGGTCACAAACCCGGAATATTCAGCTTATTTTTTAATTTTGTTTCTTTGGAATAAAAGTCTCAATAGAACTTCAACTCTTGTTTCTTATTTGTTATTTATTTGTGCACATACTTGTACTGTTCTCAGCTCAGGGATGCTGCTGGAAATGTGAATTTCCCTTCGGGGATGAATAAAGTATCCATCTATCTATCTATCTATCTACTCAGTCAAAGTTCCGGGAGTTGAATTTAGCATGCGGCAGCAAAACGGATTATCTACGCCAACATTTCTTTGGCTAATTGTGTCAGATATAAAATTGGAAGGTTTCCATCACCCATAAACATTTTTATTTTTCAGCACAACTTAAATGTCAGGTTCAAGTGTTGTATGCACGATACAACATCCAGTCACGTTCTTCTCCCTTTAAGGGCCAAAAAACTAAATTACATACCTGTCAACCTGTATGTTTTTGCCGTACAAAGTATGTTTATTATGCATTTTAAGACGTGTACGACGCACAATAAAGTCTGTACGGAAAAACGCAAAATTGTCAATTATGGGTACCATCCGGTATACACCGACTATCACGAAACGGCAAATCAATCAAGTCAAACAAGTTCGCCGCTATCTCTGTATCGTTTTTTTTTTTCGTTGCAAACGAAGCGAGCGGTTTGATGCTACTGTGCGCATGCGTCCGCAGCCTCGGATTTCATGTTGTAGTTGCATAAAGAAGTTAAGAAAAAAAGGAAGTATAAAAGGAGAAAATGAAAAAAACAGGTTTGTGGTTATCCTTCTAATCAGTATATTACCAACGATAATTTAATGCAGAAAATGAATTAATAATTTGAATAGGAAAATGTATTATTCTACTTAATTATATTTGCATGTATTTTTTCCTTCTACGGTGAACGTCCAAGCTACTTAATTTTTGAATTTTTTATAATAAACCTCATTCATTTCGAGCAACTCAGTATCTCAAAACAAAATGTTAATTAACAATATATATGATATAACGAAACACATGTACAATATAGCATGTTAAACTACATAAATAAACACGTTTGGAAATAAAATATGGTGTAAGATGATTTTGTATTTTGTAAAGGAAAATACAACATTTTGTAAGGGCATGGAGCCGTGGAGGTGGACAGGTATGACATTATGAGATCATCACTCATAAGCTATAGAATATAAGGCCCAATCCCATTCCTCTCACTTGGCCCTGAGAACCCTCCAGTGAGGTCCCTCCACAGGGAAGTCCCCTCAGTGCAAAGTGAACATTGTCGCCTAAGAAATTGGACGGCACTTGCAAGGTTCCACCCCAGTCCAGTAGATGGCCGAAATACTAATTGGCTGTAGACCTCAGTGACGTATTGGTAGTGACGTCACATGTAAACAACTTGTGGTGTGGCAGTTGGAGAGTCCGTGCAACGTTGAAAATGACCGCTACAGCTGTGTTATTACCGATCGCCTGACAGCTCATCACCTTTTTCGTGTCTCTAATCAACGGAGGAGAAATGTGGTATACTGAAGACGGCTTTGGCGCTATGTAGCGCTGATTCATCTTTACAAGGTATGTCCACTCATTAAAAAAATGACCCGTTCGGTCAAATACAGTAAGGGTTAACATACAACGCACGTTCACATAATACCCTATGTTTGTGTAGACATAAATGACAACCTACTTATTAGTATCTTAATGCCATTTTATGACATATAGTAGGGGTCTTTAACGTGTGACACGATGAAAAGTAAACAAACACAAGAAAAGTCCACCTGACCCGTAAGCTGACATAATATCGTCACCAACCTTCCCTGTAGGACCCAAACACCTTAGTTCATAGGGAATTTAATTCAAAGGAGTTGTCATTGCATATCAAAAAAAGATTATTTCTACATTTTTTCATGATGCATACATCACAGTAAAAGCTGTCTTTTTATTTTTGATGCCCACATTTATGTCTAAATTGTTTATCTTATCTATTGTGTTCCAGAGTGGCCGTCCCATAAGCGTGGACAGGTTGGACAGGAATGTTTCCATTCTGTGCTAATGGCAGGCCATGTAGGCCCTGCAGGTGCTGGTGAAGAGAGAACAGGACCACGGCTAGAGGTCCTAATCTACGTGTACTGGCTGGCCAACGGTCTGTCCTACCATGTGGTGTCACGGGTGTTCAATGTTCCCAGGTCCACCGTCCACAGAAGTGTCCACAGTTGATAAGGAATAAATTGCCCAAAAGCCATGTTTCAGGCTCTGGAAGTCAGACCCACATTTGCATCCTGTGCTTTTCTACATTGTTTGAACTATTAGTTATTACTGCAGCAGTCACTATTTGTCCTGAGTTCTCCACAAGTTAATATTCATACTTGACCTGTGCGTCATGTGTATTTGGTATATTGTTTCTCTAAGTACAACTACTTTTCATTAAACGTCTTTATTTTAAATAACACCTTGGTGGTTTATTTCAAAATGATGTGACATACTGTGTGTGAACTGTGTGAGTGTTGGTCAGAAAACAACAACAAATCACTCTGGGTTAAATAATAATTTACTTTCAGAAAATCAAACTCACATTGGTGAGAAATACATCAGAGTAAATTAATAATGTGTCACAAAATGTAACAAAAATATATCAATCCGTTCATAAAACTGGAAAACACAAACTGGAACTTCATTGAGTTCTTAATACAATAAAATAATTTCCTTTTATAAAACAAAGGGAAACATTGCAGAGATGTCAATGTTCTGGCAATTAGTCCACGAGCTTCCCAAAAAGGATCAGGAACCGCTCAGTTTCAGTCTCAGTTTCAGCCTCAGTTTCATCTGTTCTTTTATGCCCTCGGGCATATTCCTCTTTCAAAAAGTGTCTCTCATCTCATCTCATCAGCTGTACCGCTTATCCTTATTAGGGTCGCGGGGGGGCTGGAGCCCATCCCAGCCTTCTCAGGGCAGTGGGCAGGGGACACCCTGAACTGGTTGCCAGCCAATCGCAGAGTCAGGGAGTGTATCGTGCTTAATTTTATTTTTGGGTGATATGGGGTTTGGTGCCAGAGTGAAAGATGCCGACAACGTGCCCGGTGGTGCGGACGGTGTGGTCGCTGTAATGGTGGCCAGCTCTTCTACGGGATGTTCTACATTGGCCTTTAGGTTGGGTGGAAAAAACAAGAATAATTACTTAATGTCGGTGTATTCTACAAAAACAACCGTGTATAGGGTGCTGTACATAAAGAAAACGTTACTGGTGCGTTCAGTTTCTGCTCATCTCAACTTACCATTGTGGTGACATGTTATTCCTATGGCTGTAAGAGCCATCTATTGGCCAGCATCACATATGCTTTAGAATTGTTTCCACATTTGGACAACATTTTGAGAAGGTAATTGGTTTATTTAATATGTGTTTACAGAGAAGGCAGTGGACTATGTGATAGTTATTTGTTTCAACTGTATTTCAACGTAAAATTCGGAGACATTATTTATAATGCAAGATGAAAACTAATGCATTCTGATCTCACATGAAAGAATCATATTGTAAATAAAACAGGACAGCCGAAATTGTGTGCAGTAAACAAGCGCATAGATCTAGATCGTTATTGTGACTATGCTGCTTTAGCGACTGGCCATGTAGATGTAAAAGCACGACTCGTTTAAGATAAAAACAGGGATAGGCTGAACCGTGATTTTCTGCAGTTATCCAACTCTACGGTTTGAAGTGTGAAGAGTTTTTTGCGGCTCCCTTGGTAGATTTGTGCACTGTGTGAAGTAGCGACATTGCAATGTTCATGTTTTAACGCGAAAATATATTTTCTATTGCATTTGCGTCTAAGATATTTCAATATATTTAGTTGCAAATACATGCGTAGCTGTGGAGAACTACTTACATTTGTGCGATCGTTTCCAGCCATGTTTGTAGATATTGAGAATTCACAAAGCCTTCTGGGTAGTCACTTTGCTCCAAGTCAGGTACCGACCTCCCTCCATCTGAAGTGGTTATTTCATGGGTTGAGGGCATTTCTCCCTCGGTCTTGAGAGTATTGGGACACATCCCATTTTCACGTGAATGCGCAAAACCTAGTGACTAGGGCACATAGCGAGGGAAAATGAGAAGAGCTGGACGCAGCCTAAGTGTGTCTTGAGTCTAAATTTAAACACTTCTATTGAGGTAGCAGATCTTATCTCAGAGGGCAGAGCATTCCATAGCACCAGGACCTGAAAGGAAGCTGTTTCTTAAACTTGCATATTTTTTTCTGGCTCTTGGAATAAATAGTAGACCAGCATTCAGAGCAGGAACATAGGCACAATTTCACCAGAAATTTCACCAGTAGATGCAAACTTTTGTATGTTAGCAATAAAACCTTAAACCCTTAGCCGCCCATCAGACTGTTGATGAACAAAGAATTCACCAGTCATTGAAATATGTCATGCCACATATCATTGGAAAGGTTAAACTCTGAATTTCTAGATATGAGGACAATCTTGAAATTTACTCATCACAAACACATTACAATCAGTCTGAAACAAGATACTTCAAAACCCGAAAGCACGCATAGCTCATCAATAACTTGCTCTGATGTTCAGCTGATGAAATGGTTCCCCGCTAATGTTACATACATGGCAGTCCAGTGAATCCATCCTGTGAAATATTTACTCCAAAACAAACGATAAGGATGAGGGATAAAAAAAAAATCTGCCTGAAAGCTTTTTTGTATCATTTGACATTCCTTGTTGTAATTTTGTCTGTTTTGCCCAAAAATTCCCTTTTTAAAATAAGAAAAACTCAGATTTCCAATATGGCCATTAGCCTTTGACGTTCGACCCTTTGACTGACACCACTCTTTACCAATTACAAACTTTTTTTTTGTCCTTAGCCTGCCATAGTCTATGAATGTTGTGATAGAACGGACATTACCTACTTTGGCCTTTTTTCAGCCATGAGTGATTGAAACATTGGTTAGCCGATGAAATTCCCCCAAAAAGTGTATTCATATTTACAATATCTATTTAATTCAGAGCCAAAAATGTAGGTGCATAACCAAGCCAGGGATCAATTTTCATGCGCAGTTATTACACGAAAATATGCTTAATCAGTAGCCGAATTAGCTAGTGAATTATTTCCATAAATTTAAGCCCTGATTCTTATACGCAGGATAGCTTTTCTGTGCGCCCAATTGTCAAACATTTTCAACTCTTTTACAATGTCTAAAAATTAGCAGAAGAAAGATACGAAGGGGACCAGGTAAGGCTTCATGCTATAGTCCCAACTGAAGTGCTACATGTAACATTATTCTGCAGGCTTTTAATTGCAAAAAAATAATTCAGGCGAAAATAAAAACCTTCCATTTCTGTGTGTTCCAACTCAGATTGCTCGTTAGTACTACTTCCAGTGATTATTTTAGGTTGAGACAAAAGCTCACAGTGTTACCATTCAAAAGAGACCATAACTATCCACATTCTTCAAAGTATTCAAGAACAGCATTCAATTTACTTTGGGTACATCTTACTGTACATTTTAGGACAGATTTAAATGGCATGAAAATAGTTTTGAAAAATGTGCTTCCTAAAATCATTTTAGTGTGCTGCTATGTACAGCTTTAGCTCGGTTGAACTTAATATTCTATCTATCTATCTATCTATCTATCTATCTATCTATCTATCTATCTATCTATCTATCTATCTATCTATCTATCTATCTATCTATCTATCTATCTATCTATCTATCTATCTATCTATCTATCTATCTATCTATCTATCTATCTATCTATCTATCTATCTATCTATCTATCTATCTATCTATCTATCTATCTATCTATCTCCACACACAAACATTTTTGGACCATGGCCAACCCAAATGCCCGAACACCCAAATAAGTTAAGCACCTCGGCACCCAAGTTGGTCATGCTTTCGTCCCTCTAGATGAAACAGGACACAAGAAAGCGGCCATGTCACTCGTGTCGGGGTTACACAACACACTCTTCTGATCAACAGCAGGGCCCGACACCTTTCACTGGTTTACCCACACCGCATCATACAGGTGCCCTGCACATCCCTTAGAACATGCCTAAACATCCCACTATCCTTTTACAACACCTCTCTTCTTATTCCTATCACCAACAAGAGCGTTAGCTTCCACTATAATTATATTTAGACCTCTTTCCTGCAGTGCACTATACACATATCTATATATACATGGCATATATATATATATATATATATATATATATATACCGTATTTTCCGCACTATAGGGCGCACCGGGTTATAGGGCGTACCCCCAAAAAATAGTTTTTGGTCCTATATCTTCCATAGATAAGGCGCACCGGATTACAAGGCGCTACAATGGGAACGTCGACAAAACAGTCAGATGATTCAGTCAAACTGATTACCCCCTCAACATTCCCAAAGCTTGCAAAGGAGCAAATACGTGTCGTAGACACGTGCGGATGCGGTGTCCTTACGATGTCATTTCAAATATCATTCGGACGGTTAAAGTCTTGGAATTCAAGAAATGCCAACCATTCCTTAGTTTCTATTTTCTTTTTCGCTCGCAACTTTACTGTGCATATGACAATAAACTTGGAATTGAATTTAATTCACTCAACTCATCACAGATCAAGATCGTTCTAAAACAAGATACCGGGAAAATATAAAGCCGCATAGCTCACCTAAGTTCTCACGTTCAATAATGATACGCAATCATGGTCTTCTTACAACCGTGAGTGTAGTAAATCCAGGAGAGTAAAATATTTACAAATACAGACTAATGAAACATGTTTCTTTATGGCGTACTTTAGCAAGCTTGCTATTCAGTCATCTTTTTCGGCCGATTGCAGGGTTTGTTTTGGCCCTCTAGCGTATCCGAGGCTCCGAATAACTTCAGCCAATAGCGATCGATTTAACAGATGATTGACACATCTTTTTCGGCCAATTGCAGGGTTTGTTTGGCCCTCTAGCCAATCCGAGGCTCCGAATAACTTTAGCCAATAGCGATCGATTCAAATGATGATTGACACATTGGTTAGCCAATGAAACGCGGGTATATAAATCCCAGCATACACAGCGGACTACTCAACGTTCGGGGGAAAATCGAGTCGGCGGCTGTTGCGTAAGTTGCGAGACCTTGCGAATTTAATATTGAGCCATATATAAGGCGCACTGTTTTATAAGGCGCATGGTCAGCTTTTGAAAAAAAATAAGACTTTTAGGTGCGGAAAATACGTTATATATATATATATATATATACATATATATATATATATATATATATATATATATATATATATATATATATATATATAAATCCATCCATTATCTGCACTGCTTATCCTCAGTAGGGTCGCGGGGCTGCTGGAGCCCATCCCAGCCATCTCTGGGGAGTGGGCAGGAGACACCCTGAACTGGTTGCCAGCCAGTCGCAGGGCACACAAGGACAGACAATTTGCTCGCTCATTCACACCTAGGGACAATTTTGACCGGCCAATTAACCTGACATGCCTGTTTTTGGAATGTGGGAGGAAACCGGAGTGCCCGGAGGAAACCCATGCAAACACGGGGAGAACATGCAAACTCCGCATAGCAAGGTTGGTAGCTGAATTTGAACCCATGACCTCAGAACTGCGCCGCACACGTGCCAACCACCGCGCCTCCATGCTGCTCATATATATATATATATATATATATATATATATATATATATATATATATATATATATATATATATATATATATATATATATATATATATATATATATATATATATATATATATATATATACATATATATATATATATATATATATATATATATATATATATATATATATATATACATATATATAACGCCTATATTCTCTAAACGGTTCAAAAACAGCGTTCAATTTACTTTAAGTACGTCTTGGATTGACATTTTAGGCACATTTTACAAGAACGTTTTAAAACCTGGGTCGGAATTTATAATGATGGTGTTAAATTAAGATAACAGTTTTGAAATCAATTAGTATGTATTCCATTTTTCAAACAAATATTACAAAAGTTAGTCTAATTGTACAAAAATATGTTTAACATCATGAGTATGTCAGTTTCTGCCAATGAATGGAACTAAAACAATAGAGGTAGAAGTGGTCGCTATGTGTTGAGGGTTTCGGGGAAGGAATACAAAATGTTTTGAATTATACATTCTTGCCATGAGTGACAAATGGGGAGAAGGATCCGTCGTGAATCACACATAGCTTAACACAAAGCAGCCTGAAATATTAAAAAAGTGCTTTAATTTGGCCATAAAAAAGGTGTACGATTACTGTGTGTTTAGAGGTGCTCGTACAAAGAGGTATTAATGGTCTGCATTCAGTCTGTATTTATGTAGCACTTTTCTAGTCAATAAATATCTCCCAAGGCACTTTACACTTTTCCCTTTTGCACACTAACTGATAGGAGCATCAGCCATGCAAGGCTTTCGGGATTCAGTGTCTTGCCTAAGGACACTTTAACATGTAACTCACAGGGAATCGAACATGCGACCTCTTGATCATATTCGTTTTGTCGCATATTGATAACGTATCCTTCTTTTCTTACCTTACCTGTAAGTGCATTCCTATTGATAGGCATCTTAATGGCTGGCCCACATTCACTGAGTTGTGTTCATTGAAAGCAGAAATGAATAATGGCTCTCCATAAAACCTTGATAGTATGTTTCATCTTCACTGAGATGTGGAAGCAGAAATAAAAGTGATGGAGCTTTTTTTTACAGAGTTAGAATTGAATAGAATAGAATAGAATAGAATAGAATAGAATAGAATAGAATAGAATAGAATATACCTTTATTGTCATTGTTACAAAACGGGTTAACATATTGTGACAACGAAATTGGGCGTGACACTCCAGACCCACACATTCACAGTGAGGTAAAAAAAACAAGAAGATAAATGAACAGAGAAGATCAGGTTATAAAACAAGGAGGATAAGGTTAGAGTTATAATTTACACAATATTTACACAAGAAATGTCGGAATGTAGGATGTTACATACAGTTTGGTATGGTAAGGGTTTGTGCAGTATGCATTTGGTGCAAAAATAGTCATCATAGTGCAAAAAATAGTCAACATATGCATTTGGTGCAAAAAATAGTCATCATAGTGCAACAAAAAATAGTCAACATTGTGCAAGGTGAGCAGTAAACATAGTGCAGTCAACATGTGCAAGAAACATAGACATGAGTACCATTTTACGTTCGTATGAGGTAGTGTTTTTCAGTTTTTTGTGCGATGTCTGTTTAGGGTGGTAATGGCTCTGGGGAAGAAACTGTCTCTGAGTCTGTTTGTTTTTGTTTTGTGTGACCTGTAGCGCTTGCCGGAAGGCAGCAGGTCGAAGAGGTGGTGGCCGGGGTGAGAAAAGTCCTTGATGACGTTTTCTGCTCTCCTGAGGTAGCGAGAGCAAGCAATGTCCTCCAGACTGGGCAGAGAGCAACCGACTGTTTTGATGACCCTCTGGAGCGTTTTCCTGTCTGCTCCTGTGCACCCAGCATACCACACCGTAATGCAGTACGTTAGAATGCTCTCCACTGTGGCTTTGTAAAAGGACACCTGCAGCTGCTGTTTGAGATGATTTTTCCTGAGCACTCTCAGGAAATGCAGTCGCTGCTGGGCCTTCCCTACCACCGCTCTGGTGTTTGCAGACCAGGAGAGGTCGTCGGAGATGTGCATACCCAGAAATTTGAAGGAGTGGACTCTCTTTACACAGTCTCCTTTTATTTTGAGTGGTGCTGAATTCCTGCCATTCCTTCTGAAGTCCAGTATCAGTTCTTTTGTTTTTGTGGTGTTCAGTATGAGGTGGTTTTCCGAACACCACGTTGACAGTGACTCCACCTCATCCCTGTGCGCCGCCTCGTCCCCTTCAGACATGAGGCCGATCAAGGTGGTATCATCGGCGAACCTAATGATTGTGTTTGTGGGGTGGGTCGGTGAGAGGAAGTCCATTATCTATCTATCTATCTATCTATCTATCTACAGTAAGACCTCGGTTATCGCGGTTAATGGGGACCAAAACCACCCGCGATAAGTGAAAATCCGCGAAGTAGCGGCGCATCTTCAAAAAGAAAAAAAATAAATAAATCTCATCTCATCTCATTATCTGCACCGCTTATCCTTATTATTCGTGAGCGAGCCCCTAACCCGCGGCGCGGGTACTTTCGGGCACGATACGCATGACACCGCGACAAGCCGAGCAGGTCCGGCGCTCCGCGCGGAGGCCGGCCTGTCGGAAGCGCAGAATCCCCCCGCGTGAGGGGGGGAGGATTTTGTAAGGGAGTCGGATTTGGGCAAAACACCAGCGCGCGGTATTGGTGCGGCTTCCGCTTCACCGCCCCCTAACCCCACAGGTCCCCCCTACCCCTTTCCTCCGCGGCCCTGTCCGTCGGCCGGAGCCATCGAGGGCCGTGTAGCGCCATTGCGGCCCGAGCAGGAGATGTGACGTTGGTGACTTTTTCATCGGCGTTAACAAATGCATTTTGTAGAATACGATCACGCTTTATTGTTTAAATAAACGCGTTATATAGACTACGATCGCCCAATCATTTTAATTAGCTCGCTTTATGGTTTCAATAAGCGTATATAGAATACGATCGCTTTTGTCGGAAGCGCAGCAGAATGCGCGTTCACGCGAGGGGGGGAGGATTCTGTACGGGAGTCGGATTTGGGCACAACACCGGGAAACGAGAACGGCGCGCCGTGCTAGGGTCGTCGGCTGAGGGGGATTCCCGCAAAAAGTGAAAATCTGCAAAGTAGCGACGCCCCTTCAAAAAAATGTTTTTTTACCATTACAGACCGCGAAGCTCTGAATCCGCGAACGTCGAACCGCAAAGTAGCGTGGTCCCACTGTATCAATCTATTTATCCATCTCTCTCTCTCTCTGTCTCTCTCTCTCTCTCTCTCCCTCTCTCTCTCTCTCTCTCTCTCTCGCTCTATCTATCTATGTAGTCCAACTTTGCATGCAATAATTAAAGTAAACCACACATGTCTCGCAATCTTATAATGTCATAGTGATAAAACAAACAAGATAATGATTTTTTTTAAACCAAAATCCTAAAACCCCTGACTCCTTTATCCACACAAACTCCCCCACCACCTCTCTCTCGCAATGACTCGACCTCACATGAAGGCTAGCTTTCCTTTACTCAATCTTGTGCTGACATTGACTTCAAAAGACCACACTTAAAACACCTCAGAGGAAAACAGCATTGTTTTTACCTGCATGCCCTGTAATTGTAGCCGAATTAGCTAGTGAATTATTTCCATAAATTTAAGCCCTGATTCTTATACGCAGGATAGCTTTTCTGTGCGCCCAATTGTCCGTTTCTTCTATTTGGTCCCACTCTTGCCATCCATCTTAGGTCATCAGCTGGAAAAACCACAACAAAGAATTGGTTGTGTAGGGACAGGCAGAGTTTGGGGGCAGGGCTGGCGCTGCGACCTTGGCTGTGACATCATGTGGCGGCTGAAAAAAATGAAGCCATTAGTCTGAGGCAGGGCTCGGCCATAAATCAGACTGCTTCCAATAAGCTGCCTTAATGGTCATCAATCACCCGCACCAGCCTGCTCCCTCAGAGCCCAACCGCCTGGGGAACGGCCGTCGGGATGCAAGGAATCGGGGTGGGGTAATAACTGAGGGGAGGTGGGCAAGGGCCGGCCTCAGAGAGAAAACACATTGGCGGTTAGATGGGAGAATGAATGATGGGGTACAAAATAGAAGGCAAGGGGTTTTGTAAGGTTTGGATGGATGGATGGACAGAGGGATGGATGAACAGGCAAATAAACAGATGCTTCGGCACAATAACAAAAAACACCCTAAATCATGGGTCTCAAACTCAATTGAGTAAGAAGCCACCGATCAAGGATCTGGGTGAGGTTAGGTCAAATGGGGATTTCCACAAAAACAGCACTGGTAAAAATATTCCGCTGTTCCTAAAGTGATGTTGTGGTAAATACACTTGCATTTGTAGAATAGATTTGCATACATGTAGAAATGTAGAATAGACGTGCATACATGTAGAAATTTAGAAAGACTTGCTTACAGTTGTGGGAAAAGGTCGGGTTGACATCGTTTTGAAGATACTCTTGGCAGACGATTAAGTTTCCTTGAAGATACTCTTGGCAGACAATTAAGTTTCCTTGAAGATAGCGTGCAAGGGACGGGACGCTCTGAACTTGATATGTGATACAGGACCGCCTTTTGGGGTGTACTCAATCGAAGCCTAATCGTCACTACCAGCTTTAAAAACATTGTCATGTTCCCAGCTCTCTGAGATCTTCATTGACGCATCAATAAAAGTTGTATCTCCCTCCCACGAGGCTGGCTCCTGTCCATTTTCCTTATCCACATATGAGAAGACTTTTCTCTCGATTATCGAACCTCCGATTTCTCCAACAGTGATAGTGTTTTATATTTGTCCACTGGATGTCGATGTATTCTGTGGTGCAACCAAACGTTTAGTTGCCTGTTCATCCAGGAAGGAAAGTGAGCAAAAGGCACCCTTTTCCAATTTTTATTACACTTTTCTCAAATCATGACATTTTTTAAAGGAATGAAAAATAGGGAAGAAGTAATAATAAAAAGAGGTAAAATAAAGGAAAACATGTATAAAAAGAAAAGCAGGGAAAAACCAAAAAACGAAAATAGAGAGAAAAAACAAAAGGTAGAATAGAAGGAAATTCAAGAGAAAAAAAGACAAAAATGTATTTTGTATCCTTCCGTTGTGATTTTAGCACTCGTTTTAGGTGGCACGACAAAATACAGTGACACCTAGTCGGCACATAAAACACACTTTCCCTTTAACTTTCATGTTAAGGCAAGGGCCTCAACTATCACAAATGGTCCCTGGGCCTCGTGTTTGACCTCTATTTTACAACGAGTGCAGGTAAAATAGCAGTGGCGTGCAAGCAGGTGAGGCAAATGAGGCTCAGCCTCACCGATCATCAACTTTTATATTAGAAATACACTAAATGGTTAAATTTATTCAGTGTTAAAGTTGATTATCATTTAACCCCATAATTCTGTAAAGCCCATATGAAGAAAATCACTTTCAATTTTTGTTTTACCTTTCAGATTTTCTTGTAGGAGACCTTTGGTGCAGAAATGAAAGCGTTTTTAAAAGGAATTGTGTTTTGTTAAGTTAAAAAAAAAGTCATATTTTTGTTATTTTGTTTATCTAATCAAAACAGAAACAAATTAATATACATATGAAAATAAATAAAAATACAAGTAAAAAAACAAACAAACAAACAAACAATTATAGAGAAACACTACAAACAAAAATGCATTCTCATCATTGTTTATCACTGCCCCCCTCAAAGTCATTGTCACCATATTGGATTGCAGAAATTACATCCTGTACACTAAATTACTTCTCTTAGCTAGTGGCATTCTGAAACTTAAGCATCCAACACTGGGATTTACAGGGTTAATTGGCCGCCGGATTCTTAGTCAACAAATAGGTGTATGCACAATGTCCCCAAGTGTGCACAATCATTGCTTGATGGAAGAGAAGTCAAACTGTTACAACTCTTTTGAGATGTCCCCAAAAAAATGGCCAAAGTAAAATACACGAATGCAAAGTTTTAAGGGCTGTGAAGAGGTTGTCTCCAAATGGCAACTTTTGGAAACACCTAAACCTAAATACTGTATAAAATTGTTCAATGTGTAAAGCAATTATATAAAATGTTTAACTTTTAAATTGTGATCAATTTTGAAAGGTACCAGGTAAGGCTGCAAGCTATTGTCTCATCTGTTTTCCAGGAGTCATTCTACACCAGGGGTCGGGAACCTTTTTTGCTGAAAGAGCCGAAAAAACCCAAATTTTAAAATCTAATCCTAGGAGAGCCATATGTATATTTTAATACCAAAAACAGCTAAATGGAAGAGGAAAATCAACGAGTTTATAGTATAATAAGACAGAATTTATTTTGAACAACATTGTAAGTTAATAACAAAAACTAACAATTATTTATAATTATAACAATCAACTGGTCTGCAGGCTGAGGTTTTATTCATATCTGTCCATGTTTACTTGCCCGCTCTGCTTGTTCACCGCTGTCTGAGGCCCTCAGGTCAGCAATTTCTTATCTAAATCGAAGAAGACCAACAATATATATATTATAAGACTCTGTTATAACATGTTGTTCAAAATAAAATTAAAGGTATTTATTAATAAGAAAAGTACTTCTGACTTACTATTAATGCGACTTTTGGTGTTGCATGGTTTTGCTGATGGCTTTGTAGTCCGGTTGATAGGTGGTGAGGTTCAGCTTCATGCAGGCGTTTAGGCTTCCATCTTTTAAACGTGATCGCAGGTCAGTTTTGATGTGTTTTAGGTGTGAGAACGACTGTTCGCATGCATAAGTAGATCCAAACATGGTCAATACAGCAAGTGCCTCCTGATGTAGAATACAGTGGAAGCTGAGGATGGGTCTGTTCTCCTGCTCACGAAGCAGCGCTACAAATCCTCTGTTTTTCCCCACCATGCACGGAGCACCATCGGTACACACAGAAATAAGTTTATCCATTGGTAGATTCTTTTCATTTGCAAACTCCATGAAAGACTTGAATAAATTCTCTCCTCTCGTTGTCCCTTTTAGTGGCAAAACGGCAAGACTTTCCTCACGCAGCGAGTCACCGTCAACATAGCGTGCAATAATACTGAACTGGGATAAATGACTGACATCTGTTGATTCATCCAAAGCGAGGGAAAAAAACTCCACTGCATTTATGTCATTCACTTGTTTTTATCTCCACTTGATTCGACATCACAGCACAGTTCTTGCTGAAAGAGGCATATCTTTTATCAGTTTGATTATTTTATCTTTATCCTTAACGTCGTCAAAAAGCTCGTTGGCCACATAAAGCATGAATGATTTGGCATAATCGCCATCTGTAAACGGCCTCCCGCTCCTCACAATTGCTAAAGAACCAGCAAAGCTAGCAGAGTTAAAATCACCTTGTTTGGCCCATACACGGAGCTGCTGCTGACTAGCCTGGACTGTGGAAAGTAGTTCTTGACAGGCCTTCTTTCTCTTGTCTCCCACTGGATATTTCGCTGAAAATGTGGCGTGTGTCGAAGTGTCTCTTTATATTTGACCGTTTCATCGAGGAAATGTTCTCATTGCATATAAGACACACTGCACAACCTGCTCTCTCAATAAAGGCAAATTGCTCTGTCCATTCCTGCTGAAACGTACGGTAATCTTCATGTCAAGTCAAGTCAAGTCATTTTTATTTGTATAGCCCTTAATCACAATTAGTCTCTAAGGGCTTCACAAGTTATTACATATAAGATTAGGTTACTCGTATGCTATAGAGTAGAAGTGAGTTTTAAGCCTAGATTTAAACATTTCCACCGAGGTTGCAGATCGGATCTCAGGGGGAAGAGCATTCCACAACACCGGTGCCCGGATGGAGAACGCTCTCGAACCAGCGGAACACTTCTTGGCTCTTGGGATCACCAGGAGACCGGCGCTCTCGGAACGAAGGCTTCGGGCCGGGACATAGGGGGAGATCAGATCTGAAAGATATGAGGGGGAGAGTCCATGTATGATTTTGTATAGTAGTAGGAGAACCTTAAAATCGCATCTTAGGCTAACAGGGAGCCAATGCAGGTTAGCCAAAATTGGGGTGATGTGATCGTACTTTTTTGTCCTTGTTAAAAGCCTCGCTGCAGCATTTTGTACCAGCTGAAGACTTTTGAGTCTGGTCATCGGAAGACCGGAAAGTAGTGCATTACAGTAGTCGAGACGGGAGGTAACAAACGCATGAATTATGATTTCTGCATCCGACTGAGAAAGTATAGGACGAATTTTAGCAATGTTACGGAGATGGAAGAAAGCGGTTCTAGTAATTTTCTTCACATGTGTTTGAAAGGACAGATTGGGGTCGAAAATGACACCTAAATTTTTAAGTGAGTCACTCTGTGTGATGTGGCAATTGTCCAAGTTCACTGCGGTTTTAGAGAATAAGTCACGGGACTTAGAAGGACCAATAACTAACAATTCAGTCTTTTCAGGGTTAAGACGCAGGAAATTGAGTGACATCCACTCTTTTATCTCAGTGAGGCAGGCCTCCAAAGTTCCACAGTTTAGTGTGGCAGATTCCTCCATCGGGAGATAGAGTTGAGTGTCATCTGCGTAGCAATGGAAACTGATATTATACTTACGAATAATATCACCTAGTGGAAGCATATAAATGCTGAAGAGAAGGGGGCCAAGCACTGAACCCTGCGGAACACCACAAGTAACACTAAATGGCTCAGATGTCAATTCGCCATATTTAACGCAGTGTGTCCTATCTGAGAGGTAGGATCTGAACCATAATAGGACGCTTCCTGAGAGACCAATCCATTTTTCCAACCGTTCTAGCAAGATAATATGGTCCACTGTGTCAAATGCAGCACTAAGGTCCAGCAGCAGCAAAAGTGATGATGTGCCCGAGTCCATTGCCCGTAGGAGATCATTGGTTACCTTAATCAGAGCTGTCTCAGTAGAGTGGTTAGCCCTGAATCCTGATTGCATTGATTCAAAGAGATTGTTCTCGGACATGAAATCATTCAGCTGCTGTGCCACTACTTTTTCAAGTATTTTAGAAAGAAACGGTAGGTTTGACACAGGTCTATAATTACATAAGTTTTCTGGATCTAGGTTGGGTCGTTTCAGTGTGGGTTTAATGACAGCGGACTTAAAAGCAGCTGGAACTACACCTGAGGCGAGTGATATGTTTAAAATATTTAGAACTGAAGGTGCAAGAACGCCAAAGAGACCTTTGATAAGTGAACCTGGAAGTGGGTCGAACTGGCAAGTCGTCGGTTTGGCCGTATTCACCATCTGTTTAAGATTTTCGAGTGACAGTTCACTAAAACGGGACAAAATACCTAGACAGCCACCATGTCGTGCATCTAGAGCTTTGAGTGCTTTAGTATGTGTTGTATTAATACTGTCTTTAGCAATTTCTTCCTGTATGCTTTGGATCTTCTTAGTAAAGAAGACCATTATGTCGTGGGCAGAATGGGTGGAGCTATCTGGGATAGTCTGTTGCCTTGTTAGCAATGCTACAGTGTCGAAAAGGACCTTGGGATTGTTCTTTTGTGACGCAATCACTTTCGAAAGGTAGGCTGATTTTGCAGAGGCCAGGGCCGCTTTATACTTCAACAAACTATCACACCAGATTTGATGGAAAACTTCAAGCTTGGTAGCGCGCCATTTTCTTTCAGATTTCCTGCATTCTCGTTTAAGGGATCTAGTTTCATCATTAAACCAAGGTGTGGGTCTTTTAGGTCGTGATTTATGCCGGATGGGCGCAACTGAATCCAGGGCATTGGCCAGGGTAGCGTTAAATTCATTTAGGAGTGGTTCGATGGAGCCTATGTAGGAAGGAAAGGACGCAACTGCTCCTGGAAGAATATCGGAGAGCTCAGAAACTGTGCCAGTGCTTATATTGCGTCCGCTAAATCCTTCAGCTTTTTTAACACTACTTTTAGCTAGCACCTCAAATGTAACTAAATAATGATCCGAGATAATTGTAGTACACGATAGCACCGCCATGTTTGAGGTTGAAACTCCTCGAGTCAGAACCAAGTCGAGCGTGTTTCCATCTTTATGGGTTGGCAAATCAACCAGTTGATTAAAACCAAAAGCATCAATTATAGACTGAAACGCAACAGTGAGTGAACTGAGTGGGGAGTTTATATGAATGTTAAAGTCGCCCATAATTATAATTTTGTCTGCGTAGTTCAGCAAATTCGTCTAAGAAAGTTGTGTATGGTCCTGGTGCGCGATAGATAGTTATCACATAGATTGACAATGGAGAGGACCTCATAACAAGAGCCTCGAACGACTTGTGATTATTAGAGGTACGAGGAGTAAATTTGAGCGTTTTTTCAAAAATGAGCGCGACACCGCCACCCTTTTTCAACGTGCGTGCTAAATGGCTGCTCTCGTAATCTGGGGGAGAAGCATAATTTAGAGCTAAATACTCATCCGGGCGTAACCACGTTTCACAGAGACCAATACAGTTAAGTTTATAATCGCGAATAATATTATCTACAAGTAAAGCTTTAGGAGCGAGTGATCTAGGCGGCAGTAGCTCAGGAGGTAGAGCGCTCGTCTTGGGATCAAGGGACTCGAATCCCGGCTCCTCCGTGTTACATGTCGAAGTGTCCTTGGGTAAGACACTGAACCCCTACTACCCCCAATAAGCAGGTTAGCGCCTTACATGGCTGCAAGGCCGCTATTGGGAAATGTGGAGCACATTGTAAAGCGCTTTGAGAAGTCATTGACTTGAAAAGCGCTATATAAAATGCAGATCAAATGCAGATCAAAAGACCAAATTTTAGCTTTGAATCATTTGACTTAGCTGTAGCCTTTGTGGAGATCGTCATGAGATGCCGGTTGTGTGCGTTGGGCTTCGGGTGTCGGTTGACTCGCAGAATCGACGAAGAAATGATGGTTGGATTAGACAGATCTTCATGTCGTTGCTCCCTCAACTTCACACGCTTCCCTGCACGACATCCTCGCTTCTGTTTTCTATCTTTTCGCCGTCTTCGTCTCCGATTTTTCTTCTTTTTCTTCGGTGGAGCGGGAAAGCAGGGCGAACCCGAGTCCCTTTGGAGCTCATTTGGGATGTCGTGGGTGGTATAGAAAGTGCCCGAAAAGTCGAAATTTAGACACCCACCTAGTCGGATGAGCTCCTCCCGACTGTAGGTCTTATTGGCCACGCATGTATCCAAAAAGGAAAGCAGGAGGACAGTGGTAAATAGTAGGATAGCCGGATAACAATCAGCCGCAACGAAAACTCGCGCCGCCATGTTGGAAACCGGAACCGGATTCATCTTTTTTCCTTTTCGTCATCTTCTTGATTAGAAGGGTTCACTCTGCATAAAAAATCTAACCAAAAACGAGGAAATATTACTTCTTTGCTTCAAAATGACTTGTGCAGATTGTTGTAAATTATCCATTAAAATGAGACTTTCCGGGTAGCGGACCCTCCCGCTCACCGGAGAACAGATTGGCTCTTAGCTGCGTGCCTGAACGAAAAGTTGCAGGTGAAAATATATATAAATTAAAATGTGTGTATTTATTTATTTTTTTGGACATGTTTTTTTCTGACTTTATTATTATTTATTTTGCTAAAGTAACATTATAAGTAAAATTATTGATTGATTTGTTTCGTTCAGAAATTTTCAGAGAGCCAGATGCCGTCATCAAAAGAGCCATATATGGCTTCCGAGCCATAGGTTCCCGACCCCTGTTCTACACTCATGTCTCTGTTTTTCAACTCATATTACCTAATGTTAGTAGCACAACCATCCGTATTCTCCAAATGGTTCGAAAACAGCATTCAAGTTACTTTACGTCTTGGATTGGGATTTTAGCCGAATTTTACAGGGAAGTTATGGTGTTAACTTCACCCATTTGGTAATTTTTCCATCAAAATAAAATAATTTTCATATTCACCGTTTAAGTATTAAGAGCCAACGGCTGCTGAGAATCCCTTGTCTCACTATCCCTCCTGGGAAATCTCTCAGGAAAAAAAAAGTAATTAATTTGACTTTTCCCTCAAGTTTTCCACTTGTTACCATGTTGCCACCTCACAAGACCAATGAGCACTTTATAAACTGTGGCGTTTAATAGCATGAGCTAAAATTCGTTCCAACAATTTTAAAGAAATTGCGGCGTCATATTGCATCGGATGAGGAGAAGAATACATTGAAACATTGGCAGTGGAGCCAAACCCCAACTCGAGCATTCTGGTCGCCAAGGGGGGCAGCAGGGACGATTTTGCACGCGTTTTGCAGCATTAGCTGCATTAGCTTGTGCCAAAACCTTGAAGTTGCATCTCCACACTATTGCAGGTTTCATAATAAATGTTTAACCTTAAGACTAAAAATTTGGCAAGAAAAGTAAGAAAAAAACCATAATGAAGTAAGAATTCTAAAATCATTGTTCTAGGGTGAATAAAAGCGGGGGTCTCAAACTCCATTAGGTTGGCAGCTGCTGAGACTAGGATTTGGAGGGGTTTGGGCCAAATGGGGTTTTCAACAAAAACAGCTGATAAAATATTCTGCTGTTCTTGAAGTGAAGTGTTTTATATGGCCCACTAGATGTCACTGTAATGTGTAGTGCAACCAAAAATCATTACAAACTATGGAGACTGAAAGTGAGCAAAAAGCACCCCTTACCTTTTGATTTGTACTTAGCCTTTCTCTGAGAAAGACAAAAAGAAGGAAAACCGATTTTGGTAAATGTCCTGCATTTGTACAGCACTTTTCAAGTCAATGAAGACATCTCAAAGTACTTTATAAAGTGCTTCACATTTACCCATTCATACACACTCACATACCGCTAGCAGCATCAGCCATGCAAGGCAACTGCATGCTTATCAGGGGCATTAGGGATTTAGTGTCTCGCCCAAGGACACTTCAACATTCAACATATAACACAAAGAAGCCGAGAATCTGGTAGATGAACGCTTTACCTCCTGAGCTACTGCCATTTTAAAGGAATACAAATTAGGCCAGAAGAAATAAGAAAAAGAGGTAAACAAGGAAAATGGAAGTAAAAAGAAAAGTAGGGGAAAAGAAAGCAAAAAAAGATAGTGGAGGAAAAAAAAAAATCAAAAAATTACAAATTTTCTATTTATTACCGTTCTCTTGTCTTTATTGCTTTCTTTTCTGGGCACATGCATGGCCAATAATACATATAGTCGGGAAGAACTTATACATTTGGGTCCGCGTCTAAATTTCGACTTTTAGGGCACTTTTTATACCACTTTTGATATCCCGCAACAAAAACAAAGGGTTGCGGGATCTCCGTGAGAGGCCAATCCACTTACGAATCGGCGGGGACGGCGTAGCGATCGCAAAAAAAGCGGGGCTGTCGCTCAGGCCATGGTGCTAAGCTATGGGAGCTATATCGGCATAACAGCAGTGAAGGACATGAAGATGATGGATTTGTGCCTAATTCCACCAATATTTCTTCATTGATCTTGCCTGTCAACAACGCCTGAAACTCAACATGCCCAAACGGCGACGTCTAATTAGTACATAAAAAGTAAATACAAATATACTGCCACTTACTGATATGGATGACTATTACAGTTCCTCGTCTGAAGATTGCAAAAATACTGAATAATGGCCTGATTTTTTTGAAAAATAAAATTGGGCAAATTCCAGGGGCACACTAGACATGGTCTCACGGCACACTAGTTGTGCCCCGGCACACTGGGTTAAAAAACACTGGTATAACTGACCAATTTATCTTCCACTATTCTTGTTCATCAATCAATTAAAAAATTAATGTGAATAACTAGTGGAAAGGCCTGAAGCCATCCATGACTTCAACTTTTTGCCACAAGAATTAACCAGAATCAACCATTCTTCATTAACAATGAACTACAATCAAAAAACATGTGCTATTGACAGCTACCATACCATTTATCAATAATATCTTGTTGCAGAAAACATCAAAACTTGAAATAACAGCAGCAAAGCAGAAGGCACGCGCGTGCACCCCCCCCCCCCCTCCCCCACGCACACACGCATACACGCGCGCACACACACACACACACACACACACACACACACACACACACACACACACACACACAAACACACACACGCTTCTTAAAAATATTAGCCATCAGTCAATGGTTTTCTGTGCTTTGCTATGGAGTGAGCAATGCAATAGCTAGCTTCAGTAGTGGTGTTTTTAGCAGTCACAAATGTTTTCTGTTTTTTTTGTTCGAACAATTTTTATTGACACTTTTAACAGCAATTAAACACATTCACAAGTCTGTATTGGTTGGCCGTACCTGGAAACAGCGCGTTTTAATGTCTTCGCCTTGTCAGACGCATTCTTGAAATTATGTTCGTGTTTCGTCTCGTAATGACGTTTTACACTTGACGTGCAAGGTACAACGCTCTCGTTGCATAATACACAAACAGCATGGTCATTCCTTTTGACAAAGTCCCAGTCATCTGTCCACGCTGGCTGGAAAGGGCGATATTTTTTCGCTGGAGGAGCTGTCATGATTTATTTATTTATCGCGCGACGGTATTCCTTTGTGTTTGCTGTTAAAAACGTAATATTGGAATATAAAATTGTGAATGTGCTTAATTGCTGTTAAGATTGTCATGATTGTTTTCTGTTTTTAGTGTCAATAAATTTGTTCAAACCACAGACCAAAAATAATCGACTTTGGCCTGGACGGATCTATTGACACTAACAAAGATGTTATATAATGAAATTGTGAATATGCTTGATTGCTATTAAGATTTTCGAGAAGGGTTGTTCAAACCTCACATTGTGCTTGCTGTTAAAAAAGTCATATTGAAATATAATATTGTGAATGTGCTTAATTGCTGTTGAGATTGTCATGATTGTTGTCTGTTATTAGTGTCAATAAATTTGTTCAAACCAAAAAAAAATTCCTTTGTCTGATATTAAGCAAGGTTCAACCCTCCTCGGCCCAGCTCACACGGAGCCGAGGAGGCGTTACCGTAAAGCCTGTAAATAATACAGCGCGCAACTGAAAATGTCTAAATTTTAGGTAAAAATGCACATTAAAAAAAAAATAATCATTATTATTGTGACGTGCGCTCGCGTTCCACTGGTTAACCCCTCGCGTGCCATAGGTTGCTGATCCCTGCTTTAGAAGTAGAACTGGGTGCCCTCTGATTAGTTTCAATAAGTAACTCTTGTGTTGAAATAGGTTGTAGTACTAGGAAAATGGAGAATGGATAGCAGTGTGAAAAATTTAGTTAAGAAAATGTTGGAAAGAAAATATTGAAAATGACACTGACATGCTTTTTCTGGCGATTTGTCATTTTGGTGTTGTTATGTGAAGTGTCACCGACCCCAACTGATCGAACCCAAAAGGACAGCTCTATTTAGAAAACTGACTTTTTAAGCTCCCAAATGGCTCCTCAGATTTTTTGAAAGATATATTATAAATAATAATAAAACATTATTCATGAAATTAGTTTGTAATTACTTATATTATACGTTTGGCAGGGGATCCCTGCAAAACACATGCAATATAAATTAAAATACTCACAGATTGACAAAAAAGAAATTGTAAAAAAAAAAACAGTATTTAACACACTGAACAGATTTAAAGTTGAACAACCAAAAAAAAAAATCCCTGAAAATGCAAAACATTCACTCATTCATTATCTGCACCACTTATCCTCAGTTGGGTTGCGGGGGTGCTGGAACCTATACCAGCTATCTTCGGGCAGTGGGCAGGGGACACCCTGAACCGGTTGCCAGTCAGTCGCAGGCCACACAGAGACAGACAAGTCACTCGCTCATCCACACCTAGGGACAATTTGGATCGGCCAATTAACCTGAAATGCATGTTTTTGGAATGTGGGAGGAAACCGGAGTGCCCGGAGGAAACTCACGCAAGCACGGAGAGAACATGCAAACTCCACTCATGCAGGTTCGATCTCAAGACTTCAGAACTGTGCCACACATGCGCTTACCACTTCACTGCCGTTCTGGGCAAAATGCAAAACAATCAACTATTATTTAAAATGATTGACTTGTCAGTGCTGTGCAAAAAAAAAAAACTAATTTCAATTCTATTTTAACCAATTTAGACACAGATGCTCTGAAAAACATGAAAGAAAAATAATTAAAATGAAGAGCAAACAATATCACTAAAATGAGTCAACATTTGGCTCATTTTTCTGCATTTTATACATACAGTACTTTCTTTCTCTTTGAGTCTTCCGTATTGAACTCAATTATTACCCAACACCTATAGAGCCTTTTCCATGTTTGTAAAAAAGTGTGACGTATTAATGCTGTGTGCGTGTATTGTTGAAGCAGAATGGCAGAATTTGTCAGTTTATGGCAGCCCATTGAAAGAAAAAAAAATCTCAGAATAGCACGTATGTGCGAGCAGCAAGATAGCAACTTTATTTTAGTTATCAAAATCAACAACAACAAAATGGTCTTTTGATTGGTGCTGGATTTCTTCTTTGGTATCTGGCAGGTACTCATCTTTTTTTGTAGCATTTCTTCCGCGAGTTTACCCGACTAGAGCACCTTGAATATTTTGGCTATCCCATATCCCACAATTTCCTTTAAAACAAACCAGCAGTGTTGTATTCTTGGGCAAAGTCAAAATACTGTATATGCATGTGGTCAATGTCTACCTCTCCTAATTTTGGGGATAATAAAATCTGATCATGTTCTACCAAATGAAATTCCCCAGAGTCCGGTGGTTTTGCTTTCTTGTTTTTTAACACTGTGATTCCGGACTGTCTCCTAAAGTACAGGTATGTCGAAACTGTGACGTCACACTTTGTGGTTTGTCATGTCGTTATTTAGCAAGAAAACGAGTGAGCTGCTGTCTAAAGCTGGTGTTATTCTGCTGCTTTGTTTTCCAAAGTACTAATCCAAATAAGCCCTTTTGGCACCCAATGAATGCAAAGCTGGTCTCATAGCACATAATCAGTGAATCCTCCAGGCAAACACACTTAGCCTCCCTGATCCGAAAATCAAACTCCAGGGATGTGGGGGGAGGCGGCGGCACGGTCGGATAGTTTGTTGAATGCATCTACCCAGCCGCCTCCCCGAGCTAATCCCATAGGGTGGTGTACAAATGGGCTTGTATGTGGGTTATGTTTTCTCTTGCAGCTGTTAATGGGGGATTACACATGTTAACACAGAGCTCACAGTGGGCCTGGCCAAAGGGGGCTGCGCTGATGCAATGTGGCCCTTAGCATATGAATAAGACCAAGAGGGTCTGGCTGAGTGGATGCTTGAGTGAGGGCTGACACTCATTGAGACTATAGAACAGGGGTGTCAAACTCATTGTAGCTGGGGGCAAATGCTTGAAAAAAAAAATCTCAAGGGGGCTTAACTAGTAGGTTTAAGAGAAGGAGAGAGAAAAAGAGTGAAAAAGAGAGAAGGACATAAAAGAGAGAGAAGGAAAGAGAAAGGGATAAAAAGAGAGACAGAACAGGGGAAACAGAATAAGACAGAGAGATAACAGGTACGAGAGACAGAAAAAGGGAGAAAGAATGAAAGAAATAGCACAATAAAGAGAGTATAAAGAGAGAAAGGGAGAAAAGGATAGATAAAGAGACAGGAGGAAAGAGACTATAAATAAAGAGAAAGTAAGTTAGAAAAAGAGAGTGAAAAAAATAAGGGAAGAGAAAAGGATAAACAAGAAAGAGAGAAAAAGAATGAGCATGCTTAAGAGAGAAAGAAAGAAAATGAGTGAGGAAGAGAGAAAGAAGGAGAGAAAAAGGAGCAAAACAGAAGAAAGACGTATAAAGAAAGAGAGGAACAGAAAATGGAGAGAGAGAAAAAGAAACTTAAAGAGAGAAAGAGAGAGAGGAAAGATAAACAAGAAAAAAGATAAACAGATAGAGAAAGGAAGAGGATTGAAAGGGGGAGAAAGAGAGAGATGAATAAAAGAGAGAGAGAGAAATAGAGACTGAGAGAGAGAAAGATAAAGAGAAATAAAGAGAAATACAAAGGGAGAGAAAGAGAGAGAGAAATATAAATAAATAGAGAAAGACAAATGCATAAAGAGAGATAGAGAGACAAAGAGAAAGAGCGAGAGTGAGAGCGAGAGAGGGGGGAGAGAAGGTGGGAGTGAGAAATAAAAAAAGAGAAAGATACAAAAAGCGAGGAATAAATACTACTAAAGAGGCTGTGTGAATGGTGCCTGGTTTGGGTCGTATCAAGTGGATATTTAAAACTGCAGGTCTCAGTTTTGTTTTGCGGGCCAGATTAAAACCCTTGGAGGGCCTGATTCGGCCCGCAGGCTGTCCTTTGACACCTGTGCTCTAGCACAAATGCAGTGACATGTAAAGAGAGCTCCTCTTTACAGATGAATAGTGAAGGATTTTATACATTTGACTATAAAGGATTTTATACGATTGAATACAAATTACATTTAATGCAAAAGATATTCACTGGCTGGGCTGTGGTGCGATGTCAGGGCACCCTAGTAGAAAATGTTGTTACAGGAATGGCGGGAACGGGACTTAAGGCTGATAAGATAATCAGCCCATCAAGACGCAGAAAGGCCCTGATGACTTAGAAACGCTCAGTGTTGTTTTGGTTATTCCAGACATCGCGACGCTCTTCGACGAGATGGTGAAGCCGAGGGGGGGCTTCCCTGGCACGCCCATGGGAGGAGTCGGCATGCCATTATGCTGGAAGAAGATGGCCAAAAATAGAGCTAAAGGACTTCAGAAGAGGGCTTCCCAAAGACTCCAACGTCACTGATTCGTCCGTTTTCGATGGAGTAAATTAAATGAAATGATCTGCATTTGTATAGCGCTTTTCAAGTCAATTAAGACTTCCCAAAGCGCTTTACAATGTGCTTCACATTTACCCATTCACACACACACACACACACACACACACACACACACACACACACACACACACACACACACACTCACACCAATAGCAAAACATCTTACCAGCAGCACATCGCCCTCGTTCTCCAACAGCTACACTGGCTTCCTGTTCAACATCCCATCAGCTACAAACTGATCCTATATACATATATGGCCATTCACAACCTGGCCCCTCCTTACCTGTCCGACCTTCTCCAGGTGCACGTCCCCTCTCGCTCCCTCAGATCCTCGTCCTCCTTCCGACTGTCAGTGCCCCTGCCCACCCGAGCACCATGGGAGCCAGAGCCTTCAGTCGTGCTGCTCCAAAGCTTTGGAACAATCTACCTCCGGACCTCCAAAACTGCACACCTCTCTCCACTTTTAAGTCCCGTCAAAAAACACACCTGTTCAGGACTTCCTACAACACATAGCTTCTCCATTTCCTATGTTTTTATGATTTTATGTCTTGTTTTTATTTAATATTTCGCTTACAATTTTTTACATTGTATTTTCTCATTGTCTGTACAGTGTCCTTGGGTGGCTTGAAAGGCGCTTTTAAATAAAATGCATTATTATCATTATCATTATAAATAGCGGCCGAGCAGCCATGCAAGGCGCCAACCTGCTTATTAGGGGCATTGGGGTTCAGTGTCTTACCCAAGGACACTTTGACATGTAACACAGAGGAGCCAGGATTTGAACTGCGATCTCTTGATCCCAAGACGAGTGCCCCATTTTTCACAACTTGAAACACAATAAGATGACTAATCGCAAAAAAAAACCCATTGTTGCAAAGTATTACGGATTGATAATCAGAATATATAACAGAACTACAATTTAAAATCAAGTTTATTATAAATGTACTCATAACATTCATTGCATGTATATGACGTCGCTGTTTTCAATCCGCCATCAGAATGTACCAGTATTTACAGGAGCTCAGGAGGTAGAGCGCTCGTCTTAGGATCAAGGGATCCCAGTTCGAATCCCGGCTTGTCCGTGTTACATGTCGAAGTGTCCTTGGGTAAGCAGGTTAGCATCTTACATGGCTGCAATACAAGGCCGCTATTGGGAAATGTGAAGCACACTGTAAAGCGCTTTGGGAAGTCATTGACTTGAAAAGCGCTATAGAAATGCAGATCATTTCATTTCATTACATTCATTCATGCAATGTTTGCGTCGTGTCGTCTGCTACAAGCCACGTGAACTCCTCTTTACACGATGCCTTCTATGTACGTTTACGTTTTGTAGCGTCATAAATATTGTTAGCTTCTTTTGAATCTTTCTTATGGGGCTGAGGTTTTGGCTTGATTCGTAACCACTTATCCATTTTTCTTGTGCTCTCTATGCGTCTACATTGGAAAATGATATGTAAATGCACGACCTTATAACGCTCTGGAAAATCCGGAAGCACAAGTTATTTGATGCAGGTTTCTGATTAGCTGCCGAGTATGATGCAAATTGCTAAATGAACCGAAATTCCAAAATTACCAAACCAAACGAATATTTCGAAATCGGTGTTAAATAATACTCTTTTAAAAACAGCTACCATTTCAAACGGTTAAAGTGATAAAAATACAATTACTTGAATGTGAAACCTTTGTATAGAGATGAACCATGTTTTATTTAAACTGTAAAATAACAAAACACTACTATGTCGTCGAAACTCATAACTCATATTTCAAGACACATTGTATGTGAGATAACAAAAAATACAATAAATATGAAAATTACTACACTAGTCATACCAAAATTCCTAATACATACATTAAAAAAATTAAAGAGACAGCATGTATTGTTTAACAAGTTAGATGTCGCTGTATTGAGTAGTGCAACCTAAAAAGAGTGCTGCAAAACAAAAATAAGAATACACGCTACGGAGATGCAAAGTGACCAAACCTGCCCCATATTTCTTCAAATTTGTTTGCCTAGTCTTTGTCAAGGTTTTTTTTTTTTATTTATTTTTTTTTTTAATGATAAATCATTATTAATAAACTTCCAAATCAATAATTTAAAGCTAAAATACGATATGTTTAGAGAATTACTTCCTTCATGATAAATAATACTGGAGACAAAAAGTGGCTCTTTTGGGAACAAATTCTAGTTGGAAATCATGAGCACCTCCTGCTGGCAAAGGTTACTACCGAACTACATTCAGAACCAAATAAATGGCATTTAAAACAATTACCCTAAACGTGGTTGTCGGTGTAAAATTTCATCTCAAATTTTACTTCAACTAAATTGACCAAAAGCTGTCATGTTACTCAAGTGGGAGTACCCAATTTTACATCTCACAGCTCAACAGGGCGGGTATTTTGTGTATGCCGTCCAGCCTTGAAAAACGCAGCACCCCCTTTACAAGCCGTATTCTTTTCCGTGTTCTGGAAATGGCTCCATAAATCACCGGCTAGATGTAATCTGCAACATCCAGAACCGGAGGGCTGAGGGCTGATATAACAGCAAGGGTCCTCCATTGTTATTCAGCCGCACACTGAAACAGCAGCCTAAACCTGATAAGCGTGCGTTGAGAGAGGGCCATATATCAATGCTTACTCCATTCATCTCGGGCTTTTTTGGCAGGGGCTAACAAACACCTACACAATGTGTGTGGTTATGTAATAGGAGACCACCGTCATGCCCACCGATGTGGCCAAAAAAACAAGACTAAGAACGAATTGTGTCATGATGAATCAACATGGGATGATTTTTGTTTTTTTATCAGTAGAACTTCCACTTTGTCAGTAAGACATAATAGCAAATTATGTTTTTATTTAAGCATCTTAAACTTTTAAAGAAAGTTTGCCTAAAACCCAAATTCAAGACGTACTCAAAGTGAATTAAATGCTGTTCTTGGACCATTGAGAGAATCTGAATGGTTTTGGTCTCTTTTGAAAGGTAAGACTGTCCCAAACTAAAATATTCACTTGCAAGTGCTTCTTACATTAAGTAATCTGAGTTGGAACACACAGAAATAGAAGGTTTTTATTCTCACCTGACATTGCCCTCTTTTATGCCTGGTAGGCGAGATGCAGCAGAAGGCAATGTAGGGAGAGGTGCTGAAAGTGTGGTCGTCAGTCACTCAATGAGACATTACCTTAGAAATTGGTTGAGGGCACTGGGTGAGAGAAACACATAGAAGTGGCGCTTTAAGGAAATTTGCAGACGGTTGCAATATCGAACACAGGACATGGGTATTAATCTGATCCAAGTATTTGCTTAGTATCGATAATATCCAAATTTTGATCAATGCCTACTAGAAATGGAATCCCCTAAAAATATTATTTATCAATTTCTTTCTGTTAACAAGAGTGTACAATTTAATGTTAGCAATCATACTACTAAACATTTTTTTAAATCAAACAAAAAAAAGAAAAATAGAGAGATGATAAACTAATCACAATTGAGTGTCTTATTGATTGGCAAAAATATATGAATTAAAACACTGCATTGATGGATTGTAAAATAATTTGATCTTATAAAAACATCATAACAACAAGATATTTATTTCATGTTTATTATGGTTATCTTTTAATATTAATAAAGACTATTTAAAGCACAGGTGTCAAACAGGCGGCCCGCGGGCCAAATCAGACCCGCTAAGGGATTGAATCCGGCCCGCGAGACAACACTCAGAGAAGCGCAAGAGAAAAACAAGCTGCAGGTTGAAATATGTCAACTTGATGTTGCCAAAGCCAGGTACCTCTCACAAAAAACACTGTACTTGTATTTATTTCTGAACAGATAGAGTAAGGAAGAGGATTGAAAAGGGGAGAAAGAGAGAGATATAAATAAAACAGAATACACCTTCCACACCTTTTCTCCCACTCTCTGTGTCTCTCTTTTTCTCTTCCTTTGTTGCCCTTTGTCTCTTTCTCTCTCTGGGTCTTTTTAACTTCTTTTGCTCTTACTTCCTTTTTTTCCTTCTCTCTCTTTTCTTTCTCTCTTCCTACCCTTCGCGCTTTATTTTCTCTTTCCTCTCCTTGTCTTTCTATTTCTCTTTGGATTTCTTTTTCTTATCCCTTCCTTTTCCCCCTCTCTCATTCTTTTTATCTTTTGTTTCTCACGCTCTCTTTTTCTTACTTTGTCCTGCCCTCTCTCCTTTTCCCTCATTCTTTCGCTTATTTCTTTCTCTCTTTTTCTTTATCTTTAATATACTAGTCTGGCCCCCGACAGAATGTTAGTTCTATCATGTGCCCCCCGAGTTAAAATGAGTTTGACACCCCTGATTTAAAGGGACATTTTTGATTAAGTACCGCCTTTTGGTTGTAGATAAGTTAATTCTGTTTTTGAAATTGGACACATGCAAAGATTGCGTAGGATGCTAGTTCGTTAATTTGACTATTGACATTGATCTCACTATCTGCCAATCATGTTGTTGTTATTTGATATCCACACCTTTTAGAGCGGATCTGTTTTTTTAATGATGGAGTTTTAAGAAATATAAAGGCTTCAGTAGGCCTTTTGAAGAGGTTGGAATTTCTTATCAGGGGTTTGGGATTTGTTTTTCTTGCAAGTTTCTTTGATGTCTTCTACACAATACAGCGACATCTCCTGGTCAAATATTACACAGTATCCCTTTATTCAGGGGTCTAAAACTCACAGCCAATGGGCCAATTGTTCGTTATCCGGGAGGGCAGGCATGGGTTCGGTACACTAGAATAACGAGATACTGAGACAAGAGTGCTTGGGGCTTGACAATGGAGGACAAAGAGCGCAAAGCCAAGGAGACAGAGTGTTTAAATCGGGGGTCTCAAACTTGTGGCTCCCAGGATGATAATTTGAACCTGTGCCTTAATATGAAATTTATAGGAAAGTATGGACTATTTTCCCAATAGATGTTGCTGTATTCTGTCGTGCCACCAAAAATGAGTGATAAGAGCACAAGGGAAGAAAACAAAATACAGAGACTCAAAGTGAACAAAACACACTTTATTACTTTTTAATCTCTCTCCCCCCCCTCTCTCTCTCTCTCTCTCTCTCTCTCTCTTTCTCTCTCTCTCTGTCTGTCTCTCTCGCTTTATTTATCTCACTTTCTCTATGTTCATCTCTCTTGTTCTCGTTCTCTCCTCTTTCTTTCTGTTGTTTTCCTTATCTTATTCTGTCTCTCTCGCTTGTTCTCTCGCTGTCTTGTTTCCTATCTCTCTGTTGTTCTCTCTCCGATTCTCTCTATTCATCTCCCTTTCCCTCCATTTATCTCTCTCTTTTCTTTTTCTTTGTTTTCTCTCTCTTGCTCTCTATTATTCCATCTCCCACTCACTTCTTCTCTCTCTCTTGTTCTCTATCCCTCTATTGTTCCCTCTCCCTCTCTCTTCTTTTTTCTGTGTTTTTCTCTTTTGTTTTCTAATTCTTTCCCTCCTATCTCTGTTTAATCTACTAGTCTGACCCTTATGAAAGCTTTGTCCCCCAATATTAAATGAGTTAGACAAACCTGCCGTAGTTAGAAAACACTGTGTTAAATCAAAACAACCAAAAAGACACAAAAAAATGCACCCCATGAATCTTTTATTCAACAATTTGTTGTGCATTTCATTTTGACGCTCAGCGGTTGGCGCTCGCATCCAAATACAAACCTGGCGAGGGGCATTATGGCACCTAGGCATTATTTTTACCTTGATAAGCATCTGTCTTCACCAGGCTTCCCTCTTCTCACCTTTTCACTCAGGTGAACAAATGCAGCTTGTCGGTGAAGGTCATTTGGGCCGCTGCCAGAGGATGTAAGAGTAAACCAAGAGAAATTTCCAGAAGCCCAGCAAAATGAAGCCAGCTGGGTGCTTTTATAAGAGTACAATCGTGCATTTGGTCACTTGGATGACTAATTTACTGTATTTTTCTGACAATGATTCACAAATTTGCCAGATATGTAAAGGAATTATAAGAAACCATTTTTTTTTTCAACCAGGCACAGGACGTCTAGTGTTCCTCCCCACAACCATGCAGATATGTTGCAACATAATCCACACGCTCAATTCTGCTTCGAGATATTGGAACTTTGCTTACTGTGTCTCTGGGGGATTTCTGACTGTTTTGTATAAATGGCATGCTTCGATCATCAAAAGCTGCGTGAGGTCAATTCAAGTCATGTTTATTTGTATAGCTCTTATGCACAAAGAGTCTCAAAGGGCTGCACAGATCACAGACTATTGCAAACTACAGACTATTAGTACACCATGCCCTGATCTAAAACCTACATGAGGGCAAATAATACACAGATATTATCAACATAAAATATAGGTTATTCATATGCTATACAATAGAAGTGTGTTTTAAGCTTAGATTTAAACATTTCCACTGAGGTTGCAGATCGAATCTCAGGGGGAAGAGCATTCCACAGAACTGGGGCCCGGATTGACAACACTCTCGAACCTGCGCATCTCTTCTTGGCTCTTGGGATCACTAGTAGACCAGCATTTTCTGAGCGAAAGCTCCGGACCGGAACATAGCGGAAAATTGAATCTGAAAGATATAAAGGTGTCGTGATTACCTAACTGGAGCCACCTGAGGTAATCAGCTGGCGTGCTGGAACGCGCTTTCCTGATTGGTGGAAGCTTTCTACTTAAGCTGTCAGCGTCCAGAGATGGACGTTCGAGTGTACTCCTCGTTTCCATGAGTGAGCCTCCAACATTCAAGGTACCCACGATCCCTTTGTGTATTCCAAGCCTGCTTCTCGTTGCCTGACCCTTTTCTGTTACAAGTTTACGACCTACTCTCCCGCCCCGGCCACCGACTTACCTGCTACGCTACTCGTCACGCGTTTCACCACGGAGCTGCCATTTCGTCCAAAGAGACTTTCTGCCACCAAGAGACGACGTCCCAAGCCTGCTCCACCGACCCTTGTCCAAATAAATTATAAAACTGACGCGATTGGATCCGAGTGCTTGTTCTGGTCTCTGACAGAACACTCGAACCAAAAAATGGATCCAGCGACGTTTTTTTCCACCTCCGAGGAATGCGGAAACGCCGAGCAGCAATGCGCGCTACAGCGCTTACTGCACACCGAAGGCGCGGTACAACAGATGGCCCATGACGTGTCCACACTGGTCCGGCAAGTACAACGTCACCAACAATTGTTCGAGCAACAGTGCGATACTTCCCTGGCAGCCCGACCACAAGATCCGGCTCCGCCTCTTTTCGATCAGGCCGGCACCGGCAGTGTTGAACCACGAGTAGGTTCGCCAGAGAAATTCAGTGGAGAGCCCGCCCAGATCCGCCCCTTCATCATAAATTGCCGACTAATTTTTGATCTACAGCCGCGCACCTTTGTAAACGAAAAGACGAAGGTGGCTTATGTAATAAATCATTTGACTGGAAGAGCCCGCCTTTGGGGAACGGCAGAATACGAGCGAGGGGCGACAGCATGCACCTCTTTTAGTTTGCTAAGCCAGGAAATGATTAAAGTATTTGATTCTGGTTCCTCATCGGTCGATGCTGCCCGTTCAATCTTGAACATCCGCCAGGGGAGACGCTCCATTGCCGACTATGCCATTGACTTCCGCACACTAGCAGCCCAGAGTCACTGGAACGAAGAGGCGCTGGTCGACGCCTACCTCCATAGCTTGTCCGGTTATCTCAAGGATGAATTGGTATCCCACGCTCCTCCGGTAACACTTGACGACGCTATCGAATTGACCGCCCGGATCGACCGTAGGGTCCAGGCAAGATGCAGAGAGAGAGAAGATCCCAGCCAATTCATCACCAGGCAAAGTCAAGACGTGAGTAAGGTACCGAACCCCCCAACCACTTCTACCACACCTCATGAGATGATGGAGGTGGACCGCACCTTCCTCTCCGTCGAAGAGCGCCAGCGAAGGCGTTCCGAACGGCTATGTTTTTACTGCGGCGGCCAGGGACATAGGGTGGTCAATTGCCCGTTAAAAGCCAACGCTCGTCGGACATAGGGGACGTCCGATTGAGCTCGGCTTTAGTTTCGTTCCCCAAGACTGATAGACCTGTTCTCCGAGCAAATCTCATTCTTTCCGGTTAATCTCAGCCCTTACATGCCCTGATCGATTCTGGCGCTGAAGCCAATATCCTGGATCTGTCACTCCAACACGAGATGGGGATACCCGTTAAAACCCTTCCTAATCCGGTATCAGCTCGGGCTTTGGATGGTCACCTGTTAGGCACCGTATCCCAAATAACTGAACCCATAGAACTACAGTTGTCTGGAAATCACAGAGAGAAGATCAGATTCCATTTACTTCACTCCCCTAGCCAACCCCTTGTTCTGGGTCATCCTTGGTTGGTGCAACACAACCCCCATTTCGACTGGCGCACTGGGTCGATACTAGAATGGGGCATGGACTGTCACCAAACCTGCCTGCGAGCCGCTCCTTACCCGGATCACCCTGCTTCCACGAGGGCCCCACCTAATCTGTCCAAGGTCCCAGCCTGTTACCACCACCTACGGGAGGTCTTCAGTAAAGCTAAGGCCTCTTCCCTGCCCCCTCATAGACCTTACGACTGCGCGATTGATCTTCTGCCAGGGTCCGTTCCTCCTCGGAGCCGTCTCTACTCCCTGTCCATTCCCGAGAGGAAGGCCATGGAGGAGTACATTTCCGATGCCTTGGCGGCTGGTATTATTCGACCCTCCTCTTCTCCAGCAGGGGCGGGGTTCTTCTTTGTGGGAAAGAAGGACGGGTCACTCCGGCCCTGTATAGATTATCGGGGTCTTAATGAGATCACGGTTAAAAATCGCTATCCCTTGCCTCTGCTTGCCTCTGCATTTGAACTTCTACAGGGGGCCACGATCTTCACTAAGCTTGATCTGCGCAACGCCTACCACTTAGTCCGTATCCGGGAGGGGGATGAGTGGAAGACAGCATTCAACACACCCACCGGTCACTACGAGTACCTGGTAATGCCGTTTGGATTAACCAATGCTCCAGCCGTTTTCCAATCTTTGATAAATGACATTTTACGAGATGTGCTTAATCGTTTTGTTTTTGTGTATCTGGACGATATTTTAATTTTCTCAAAGTCCCTCGAGGAACACCGAAAACATGTCCAGCTGGTTCTCTGTCGTCTCCTAGAGAACTCTTTATTTGTTAAAGCAGAGAAGTGCGAGTTTCATGCCAAGACAGTTTCGTTCCTGGGCTACATCGTGGCGGAGGGGACCCTTCAGATGGATCCTGCCAAGGTATCAGCAGTCACCTCTTGGCCTGTCCCTGAGTCTCGCAAAAAACTCCAACAATTCCTTGGTTTTGCCAACTTCTACCGGAGGTTCATCAGGAACTACAGTTCGGTGGCAGCTCTCCTCACGTTTCTTACCAGTCCTAAAGAGCCATTCCGGTGGTCTTCCGAGGCTAATGCAGCTTTCAACTGTTTAAAGAATCATTTCTCTACGGCCCCCATACTTCAGGTACCTGACCCCGCACGCCAACTGGTAGTGGAGGTGGACGCCTCAGATGTGGGAGTGGGTGCCGTCTTGTCCCAGCGGTCTGACAAGGACCAGAAGATGCACCCGTGCGCCTTCTTTTCCCGACGGTTGTCCCCGGCCGAACGCAACTACGACGTGGGGGATCGTGAGTTGTTGGCCGTCAAGCTAGCCCTGGAAGAATGGCGGCATTGGTTGGAGGGGGTAACCGTGCCGTTCATAGTTTGGACTGACCACAAGAATTTAGAATATATTAGATCGGCCAAGCGGCTCAACCCTCGCCAGTCACGTTGGGCCCTGTTTTTCACCCGCTTTAACTTTACTCTGTCCTACAGACCCGGATCTCGTAATGTGAAGCCCGACGCGCTCTCCCGGCAATTCCAGAATTCCAATAAAATACCTCAGGGTCCCGCAACGGTCCTTCCGGCTTCCCGTATGGTGGCGGCAGTTTCCTGGGATATCGAGTCCCGAGTCAGAGAGGCATTACCCGATCAGGCGGGTCCCAGCTCCTGTCCCGAGGGTCGACTATTCGTCTCCGAACCCTTACGGTCCGAGGTCCTCCAATGGGGGCACAATTCTCACTTTGCTTGCCATCCGCGGTCGGCTCGGACTCACAGTTTCTTGTCCCGACGCTTCTGGTGGCCTTCCATGGCCAAGGACGTTCGGGAATATGTCTCAGCCTGTCAAGTGTGCGCCCAGAACAAAGCATCCCACCAACGTCCGGCCGGTCTGTTACATCCACTCCCGGTTCCCCGCCGGCCATGGTCCCACATCTCCTTGGACTTTGTGACGGGGTTGCCAGTATCCGAGGGGATGACGACTGTACTCACTATCGTGGACCGGTTCAGTAAGATGGTCCATTTCGTGGCACTACCGAAGCTCCCCTCCGCCAAGGAAACTGCATTGATAGTCCAGCAACACGTGTTCCGCCTCCATGGCATCCCTCTGGACATTGTTTCTGACCGGGGCCC
The DNA here is from genome assembly GCF_059441175.1 of Urocampus carinirostris. Taxonomy (NCBI): domain Eukaryota; kingdom Metazoa; phylum Chordata; class Actinopteri; order Syngnathiformes; family Syngnathidae; genus Urocampus; species Urocampus carinirostris. The sequence goes on along the minus strand of NC_142361.1, from coordinate 721,752 downwards.
CCAATTCTCGTCCGCGTTTTGGAAGGAGTTCTGTCGTCTGTTGGGTGCCTCAGTCAGCCTCTCATCGGGGTTCCACCCTCAATCCAACGGTCAGTCTGAGCGAGTGAACCAAGATCTGGAAACGGCACTTCGCTGTATGGTCTCTAGTGAACCGTTGTCTTGGGCTCGGCAATTGGCATGGGTGGAGTATGCTCACAACTCCTTGGTTAGCTCCTCCACGGGAATGTCCCCCTTCCAGTGCGTATATGGCTACCAACCCCCTATGTTCCCTAGTCAAGAAGAGGAAGTTAACTGCCCGTCAGCTACGGCGAACGCACGCCGCTGTCGGCGAACCTGGGCTCGTGCTCGGGCCACACTCCCTCGGGCAGGCTAGGCTCATTCAGTCGGGGCAAATCGACGGAGGAGCCCTGCTCCGAATTACCAGGTGGGCCAGAAGGTGTGGCTTGCATCCGCTGATCTACCACTGAAGGTTGAGTCGAGGAAACTGGCTCCTCGGTATCTTGGCCCGTTTCCTATTGTAAGAATTATCAACCCCTCAGCAGTCCGTCTCCGTCTACCAAGATCTATGAGAGTGCACCCCACGTTTCATGTCTCCCAGATCAAGCCCGTCAGCCAGAGCCCGTTGGCACCCATTCCACCTCCCCCCCGGCTCCACGCTCCTTGGACGGGGAGCCCATCTATACAGTGCACCGCCTGCTCCGCTCCCGACGCAGGGGTCGGGGCTTCCAGTACTTGGTCGATTGGGAAGGATATGGTCCGGAAGAGAGATCATGGGTTCCCAGCAGGCAGATCCTGGACCGATCTCTTGTGGCAGAGTTCCATCGACTACATCCAGACCAACCAGCGCCGCGCCGTGGTCGTCGTCGTGGGTCCGGCGCTGCTACTCTTCCACCTGCGGAACCCACCCGCTACCGCCCCTTCAGATGCGGACGAAGGGGTGTCTATCCATTCGGAAGAATTCTGAGGGATCGCTGGTGTGATGGTGACCTTCTGGGGTTCATCGGACGACCTCTGGACCCTTTTTTTTTGGATTATTGGTGATGTATTTTGGGTTTTTGGGGATTATTCGTAACTGGCCTGTGACTTTTTGTTCCCTCGGATTACCGGTGTTTCCATGTGACGTGTTTTGGATTATTTTTTTCCCTGGGGGACTTCTGGAGCCGTCCCTTGAGGGGGGGGTTCTGTCGTGATTACCTAACTGGAGCCACCTGAGGTAATCAGCTGGCGTGCTGGAACGCGCTTTCCTGATTGGTGGAAGCTTTCTACTTAAGCTGTCAGCGTCCAGAGATGGACGTTCGAGTGTACTCCTCGTTTCCATGAGTGAGCCTCCAACATTCAAGGTACCCACGATCCCTTTGTGTATTCCAAGCCTGCTTCCCGTTGCCTGACCCTTTTCTGTTACAAGTTTACGACCTACTCTCCCGCCCCGGCCACCGACTTACCTGCTACGTTACTCGTCACGCGTTTCACCACGGAGCTGCCATTTCGTCCAAAGAGACTTTCTGCCACCAAGAGACGACGTCCCAAGCCTGCTCCACCGACCCTTGTCCAAATAAATTATAAAACTGACGCGATTGGATCCGAGTGCTTGTTCTGGTCTCTGACAAAAGGAGGAAGTCCATGCATGATTTTGTACACTACCAACAGAACCTTAAAATAACATCTGAAGCTAACAGGGAGCCAATGCAGGTTAGATAAAATCGGGGTAATGTGATCAAACTTTCTTGTCTGATTTAAAGTCACAGCATTTAGACGGACCAATAATCAGTGCTGTCCCAGTAGAGTGGTGAGCCCTGAATCCTGATTGCATCGATTCAAAAAGATTGTTCTCGGATATAGTATCATTCAGCTGGTGTGCCACAACATTTTAAGTATTTTAGAAAGAAACAGTAGGTTTGACGGAGCCTACTGTATACTGTATATTAAGGAAACAACGCAACTACTCCTGAAAGAAGATGAGAGAGCTCAGAAACTATGCCAGTGCAAATATTGTGTCCGCTAAATCCTTTTGTTTCTTTAATACAACATTTAGCCAGCACCTCAAATGTAACTAAAATATGATCAGAAATAACGGTAGTACACGGTAAAACCTTCACATTTGAGATTGAAACTCCTCGAGTCAAAACCAAGTCTAGTGTGTTTCCATCTTTATGAGTCGGTGAATCAATTAGTTGACTAAAACCAAATGTGTCAATTAGAGACCGAAACCCATCAGTAAGTGAACTGAGTGGGGAGTTCATATGAATGTTAAAGTCCTCCATAATTATGATTTTGTCTACATAGGTTAGTAGATCAGACAACAGTTCAGACAATACATCTAAGAAAACTGTGTATGGTCTTGTGCGCTATGGATAGTTACTACATAAATTGACATTAAAAAGGACCGCATAACAACAGCCTCAAACACCTTATAATTATTAGAGGTACTGGGAGTAAGTTTGAGTATTTACACTAACACTACGGCTTAAATAACGACCTAAAAGACGCACGCCTTGGTTTACTGATTGCTCAAACAAGACTGCAGGAAATCTGAAAGAAAATGGCGCCCTACCAAACTTGAGGTTTTCCGTCAAACCTGGTGTGAAAACTTGTTAAAATATAAAGCAGCCCTTGCCTCTGCAAAATCAGCCTATATAGTTCGACCCATTCAGCCCATGACGTTATGGTCTTCTTTAATAAGAAGATTCACCGCATACAGGAAGACATTTCTAAAGACTATGTTAATAAATCACACATTAAAGGTCTGAAATCTATAGATGCGCAACATGGTGGCTGTCCAGGGACTTTTTTCCAATTTATTGATCTGTTTCTTGATAATCTTAAACAAGTGGTGAATACAGCCAAACCGACTACTTGCCTGTTTGACCCGCTTCCGGGTTGGCTAATTAAAAGTGTTTTTGGGGTCCTTGGACATTCAGTTCTAAATATTATAAACATATCACTCTCCTCAGGTGTAGTTCCAGCGGCCTTTAAGTCCGCTGTTGTTAAACCTACACTGAAACGACCCAACCTTGATCCAGAAAGCTTATGTAATTGTAGACCTGTGTCAAACCTACCGTTTCTTTCTACAGTACTTGAAAAGGTCAAATCATGGATGGCTAGAGGCCTTTCCACTAGTTATTCACATTCATTTTTTAGTTGATTGATGAACAAGAATAGTGGAAGATAAATTGGTCAGTTATACCAGTGTTTTTCATCCAGTGTGCTGGGGCACACTAGTGTGCAGTGAGACTTTGTCTAGTGTGCCGCAGGAATTTGCCCAAAATTATATTTCCCAAAAAATCAGGCCATTATTCAGTATTTTTGCAATCTACAGACGAGGAACTGTAAGAGTCATCCATTTCAGTAGGTGGTAGTTGATTTTTATATACCGTAAATTCCGGATTATAGAGCACACCTGATTATAAGCCGCACCCATCATATTTCGGGAGGGAAACCGATTTTGTACATACACAAGCCGCACCTGTATTTTAGCCGCAGGCGCCCACATTGAAAAAACGCAATTCAAACACAAATTTTTTTGGTTTGGTTTGAACAAATTTATTGACACTAAAAACAGAAAAAAAATCATGACAATCTCAACAGCAATTAAGCACATTCACAATATTATATTCCAATATTACGTTTTTAACAGCAAACACAAATTAAACCAATACCCGACAAAGTCCAAAAAACACAGCCGGCAAATTGAACGGAAAATGATACTGATACTTAAGATTTAATGCAGACCGGCAGAGTCCAGGTACCCGTTGAAAGTAATCCAAGGAAAAAAGTGTATATTTCCAAAGGTAAGGGTCGGAAAAAAATATATCAACTATTGTCAGCCGCGTCCACAAACACGTCTCACCTTTACTCCACTTCCCATCAGCCCGCATTTGCCCCGCCCCTTCTTTCTCATTTGCTCGTACAAAACATACCAGAATAAGTTTCTAAAAGAAATACATTACAAAAATATACAGTTGCAAATACATATTATACATGGTTACACATATTTGCAAAGAAAGACGGCACACCGAGAGGGTTTTAAAGCTTTAATAATAATATTGTAACTTTCATCCCAAACCATGCCTGTGAAGAGTAGCAAAATGCTACTAGCAACACGCTCTCAACACAGTAAACAGCTCTGTTAAAAAAACATACCGTACAAATATTAAGCACGGTAAATTGTCCTCATTGTCCTCCTTATAACCGACGTCATCAAAGTCATCTTCCTTGAGTATGGGAAAGAGACTTTGTCACATAGACGTCGTCCCACGCTCCCCTATTTAAAAAAAACGCTAGCATCACGCTCGCTAAGAAAAGTTTGCGTGTGGTAGCACTGTTTCCTTTTATATTGGACTGCTCGATTGCATTTAACTTGAAAGTTAAGTCATGTGCCGTTTTTATTGCAATTTGCATGATGAGGATATGTCTATGCTAATTTAATTTGTGCACAAGCTAAGAAGTTGCAGTCTAAATCTTACCTTTTGTAATCGAGCGGTACTTTTTATGTACTAATTATCTGCTCTTGAGGTAGCACAGTGCATTTAATAACTTAATTTGTTTAACAAATCGGTTTAAGATTACACTGTAAAAAATAACATAACATAACATAAAGCACATCATTCTTTTTTATTTTAAGTATTATTTTTTTTCCTTTCATCAACAAATTATCTGTTTATGAGGTAGTACAGTGAAATATTTGACATAAATTCATTTTCAAACATTTTCGACGGACGATTTACCACAGAACTTTTTTATAGATAAAAGTGTACTTTGGTTCAAAAAGGGTTGAAAAACAGTGAGTTATATGATTAAAATGTATATTTCATTTCATTTCATTTCATATCCATGTTGTGCATTTGGACTGGTGTAAAATGACAGCTCTGTTGGATATTAAAAAAAATGTTGTGCGAGTCATTAATCTTGGTGTGGCACACTGATTTTCAAAGAAATTTGAAAGTGGCACTCCGCACCTAGGTTGCTGACCCCTGATTTACAGTGTAGGTCAGAGGTCTCTGATTTGGTGCCCATAGAACGAGGGTGTTACCTGAGGAGAGCTAAGGCACCGGCGACCTCTTCTGAAAAGAGCTCACTCGTGCTGGGTTTAAAAAATGTTAGTGTAAGTGCTTGTAAATGCTTGAAAACTTTGCCGTGTTTCTTAGGTCAGGTGATTGGCTAAGTTTAGGAGCTAAGATTAACGCAATCTTAGCTTATATATATATATATATATATATATATATATATATATATATATATATATATATATATATATATATATATATATATATATATATATATATAGGATTAGAGCTAGTGTTATGATTTAAAATTGGGTTAAGCCTAGCGTAAAGCTAGAGTTAGGAATAGGGCTATGGATAGGAGAAAGGGTTTGGGGCTTCAAGTGTAGGTTTTAAACCAATTTTAGGGTTCCAAAATAAGAGTGGGGCTAGAGTTAGGGTTTTAAATTAAGGTTTCTTTTAGGATTAGGGTTAAGGTTAGACAAAGTCTATTTAACCCTACTTCCAATTATTCACACAGTAACAACTCAGTAATAGCATGATTAGTTGTCAGTGTTTAGAAATGCAGATCAAACTGGGTGCCCTCTGCGCTAATATCAAAAAAGATAAAAGAAAGACATACCTGCTTGAAAAAGGTTAGGAACCCCTGGTATAGGTCATTGCTTTTGAATAGCCATGTATGAGCAGAACTTGTAAACATGCAGCAATGGAGCGTTATTGGATTTAAATATTGTCACTGAAAAAATAATAGTGTTGGTTACAAATAATTTTGAAATGTTGCATCAGTGTGGTCAACTCTTCATTGCACAAATAAGAGTAATTGTATATGTTGGAAGAGGTAGAAGTCTAAAACTACACCAAACCCCACATATGTGGCATGTTGCAATGTTGAAAAACTGCACCACAGACACAGTTCAGTGAGGAATTCACAGCAAACATATTCCCATTAGGGCCATTTGGAAGAGCATTGGCCGCATTGGCAGTGAAGCGCCACAGCTTGGGCCCACTTGCTATTGCCCACTCCACCGCAATCGCAGTCGACAGATGGCTACTCGCTCTGACAGCTTTTCAGGGTGTTTAATTATGATCTTAATGGATTGAAATGAAGATCAATTAGCAGGCGGCTACTAACGAAGCAGACCCTTGTCCACAATGTGTTGCCGTCATGAGTGGAGTAAATTTAACCCCTCACCGTTCCATTAATAATCAGAGTTGTATCTTTATGATGTCACCAGTCACCCTAATATGTCATGCCACATATCATTGTAAAGTTAAAGTCTTGGTATTCAAGAGATACAAATTGCATAATCAAATCATAATGGATATATCACAACTAGTCTTAAACAAGATGCCTCAAAACTATAAAAGCTTGTATAACTCACCCAAAGGTCTTCTAATATTCACCTCGTGAAATGACTCCCCTCAAGTATGATCTGGTGACAGTCACAAAGTCCAGTGAATTCAACTGTGTAAAACATTTATTCCAAAACACACAATAATGCCGATAGATAAAAAATCCGCCTAAAATATTCCTGCATCGTTTGACAATCCTTATTGTAATGAGTTTGTTTCCTACATGAACCCCCTTTTAAAATAAACAGATTTATCAGATGATTCCTATATGATTGTTAGCCTCTGACTTTTTGATTGACACCACTCTTGGACAATTGCAGGTTTTGTTTACTGTCCACAGCCCGCATTAGCCTATAAGGGCCTGTTTTGGCAAAAATGTCCTGACCTACTGGAAAAGCTGCGGTCAATCATGGACAATCCATCGCATCCACTACACAGCATTATCTCCAGACAGAAAAGCAGTTTCAGCGACAGACTGCTGTCACTGTCTTGTACTACGGACAGACTGAAGAGATCTTTTCTTCCTCATGCCATGAGGCTCTTTAACTCTCGGCAGAGTAAAAACCCACATTAAACCACACCTCCTACATTGCATATTACCGAATTTTATTGCAATATGTATTCTGTGTAGCACTATTTAGATATTCTATATAACACGTTACAATGGGCATTTGCACGTCACACTGGGTATTTGTATATTGTATTCTTTTTGCTTTATTATTGTATTGTTCTCAGCTCAGGGATGCTGCTGGAAATGTGAATTTCCCTTCAGGGATGAATAAAGTATCTATCTATCTATCTATCTATCTATCTATCTATCTATCTATCTATCTATCTATCTATCTATCTATCTATCTATCTATCTATCTATCTATCTATCTATCTATCTATCTATCTATCTATCTATCTATCTATCTATCTATCTATCTATCTATCTATCTATCTATCTATCTATCTATCTATCTATCTATCTATCTATCTATCTATCTATCTACCTACTCCGGCCTTAAAAATCTTAAGCCAATTGTGACCGATTCAAATGTTGATTGACACCTTGGTTTGCCAATGAAAATCCTAATTGAGGAGACTACATTTTGGAGGATTTTTGGTTATGCATGGTAGGTTAGATATAGGGCGGACTACGACTACTTCTTATACTACAACTATTACCTCTATACATTGTTTGGTTGGGTCCCTTAACTACTAGGGTCGTAAAGGCACCAATCTCTGGTATGTCTTTGGTTAGTACTACCACAGACGCACCCCTACTTACGAATGAGAGAGGTTCCGGACGATCGTTCGAAAGTTGAATTTGTTCGTAAGGAATATATGTTTAAGGATTGTATAAGTATGTTTAAGGATTGTATAAATAACCAGTGTTATTTTGAAACAAAAAAAAAAAAAAAGTTTAATAAAATAATATGCTCTATAACATTACAAACCAGGCTGAATAATAAAGCATCGTACTGAAATACAAAGTTACACATTAGGCGTTGACATTCTGTGGTCTGTGAAGCCCTTTGAGACTCCTTGTGATTAAGGGCTATACAAATAAACATGACTTGACTTAATGTAATTTTATGGAATTTTACGGCGTATGTTGAAATCAGAGATGAAAATAAACGTGCGTAAATGCTACCCGGGATCCCTTTTTATGCAAGATTATCACGCACAAGTGTGCACAATCAGTGAATGACTTCTGAAAAGAGAAATCAAACATTTATAACTATTTCACAATGTCTAAAAGTTGGCCAAAATGAAATACACCTATGCAAAGTTTTCAGGGCTGTAAACTGGTCGTCTACAAATGGTCACTTTTTGAAACGCTTTTTAGAAAAATGTGTAAAATACAATGTTGAGTTTTTCCAGATTGTAATCAAATTTGACCTGGGACCAGATAAGGCTTCATGCTATTGCCCCAGCTGTTTTCCAGCCAAGATGCCCATTCCAGACTCTTTTGCAGCCATTTAAAAGACCCCCAAACACTCCCCCGACCCCCAACAAAAAAAAAAAAAGGAAAAAGAGGTTTACTTTGGGTACGTCTTGGAATGGGATTTTAGGCAAATTTTACAGGAACGTTAAGGGGTTAAGACCTAAATCATATTATTTTGTGTTTGTACATGGCTTATTATAATACTGGCTTTATTTTCTAATCGCATTATTGTCTGAATGTAAATGTACCAATTTTTCTTACTTGCTGAGAGGCAAGATACACAGATTTGTCAAATGTTATAATTGGATTTAAATGAATGTATGGATGGGCAGCACGACGGCGCAGTGATTAGTGCGTGTGCGGCACAGTTCTGAGGTTGTGAGATCGAACCTCTTTTGTGGAGTTTGCATGTTCTCCCCATGCTTGCATGGATTTCCTCCGGGCACTCCGGTTTCTTCCCACGTTACAAAAATGTGCACGTCAGGTTAATTGACCGGTCCAAATTGTCCCTATGAATGAATGAGCGAGCGAATTGCCTGTCCCTGTGTGCCCTGCGAACGGCTGGCAACCAGTTCAGGGTGTCCGCTGCCCACTGCCCAAAGATAGCTGGGTTGGGCTCCAGCACCACTGCGACCCTACTGAGGATAAGCAGTGCAGATAATGGATGGATGGATGAATGTATGGATGTTGGCCTGGAGAGGGATGAGAGGATTAGATATAATTTATTAAACCCACATTACATTGTTTACTGTCGATTGTTTTATTATTTTGTTTACTGTTTATTTTTGTTGTACTTCAAGTGTAGGATAAATCTGCTGTTGGTGAGGTGCAATAAATAATACAATGTTTTATAACACAACTACTTGTCGGTTGTTCTCTATTCAACTGACTCCAATGCTGCGTAGAAAATTTCTTTAACTCACAAAGACTTATTTTTAAATTAACAGAAATAGTTACTTAACGATAGAATAATTCAGGTTCTAACTCAGTTACTTTTTGGAAGAAGTAGTAAGCAACCATAATTACTTTTTTAAAGTATTGTGTCCAGTTATACTCTAGCAGCATGAGCAATATGGCTTTACCTTATGACTAACTAACAGACCCGAGCAAGAGTCTGTTAGTTAGTCACATGAAAAGGTTAATACTTTCTGTCTCTCCGAGCTCACGGACTGTCAAGACGCTGTGTGCTGCATAATTAGGAAAAATGTTGTGGTACTAATGGTCTCATTACATCATGCATCCACCAGAGCAAACTGCAAAAATATCTCCCCCATTAACACCGACAGTCAAGGCAGAAGTAGACAAACCTTTCTGATTCATAAAATGGCCACAGGGGCAAGTGATTCTTTTATGATGTCTATGAAACAGTTGCCTGGATAAAACATTTTATCAACGCCTCTAAACACCAGGATTTCAGTAAAATCAAATCAGTCTGGGTGGTTTGCTGAAAGTTTTGGGTGTTTACAGATTGTTTTGTGGGTTTTCATCATAAATGAGTCCTAACAGTAAGCATAGATTGTTTAATGAGCTTCTATATACAGACACTCCTTTATTTACGACCATTCGACTTACGAAAAACGATAGATACAAACAATTTATTCAGGATGTCGAAAAATACTTGGACATTGCTGGAAGTTAGATTTTGTATTGTGCACCTTTTTCCGGGTACAGGACAGTACTGTGCTGCTTATTTCCGCCGCTAGTGGTGTGTGCCACTGTGAGAGCTCACCCAGCATCCACCAACTTCCTCTTCCTGTCACAGTCTTAGTTCGTGTGTAAACATACTATACTGTGTCTCCAGCGTGCTAAAAACTTTTATTGTTTCATATATCATGCATCCATTCAATATGGTTGGTTTAAGGTGTAAAGCAGAGCCGAGCCGTTTCTTCTGAAATGAAAATGGAATAAGAAGGCTTGATGCAGTTGAGAAAATGGTTGGATTGCTTTTTTTCAGCCACTTCTACTACGAAGGAGGACCTCTTGAAGCTTATCTTCCAAAAGTAAGTTAAACCTAACTTTATTTATCTTTATAGACCATATTATTTTATGAAATGTTTATTTTTTAGTACAAAAGAATTCAGAATACGTATACAAGCCTTAAACATATTATATGAACCTTAATCATACATTCCGTCCAAAATATAGTATTGAAGCATCTTAAGAAAAAATTCAACTTACGGACAATCGTCCGGAACCCATCTCGTTAGTAAGTAGGGGCAATGTCTGTATATTGTTCTTTAGCGACGTACAGCCAAATCAAGGTTTGTTGGTCTGACACTTTGAATGTGGACAGTAGTTAAGTGTCCTATTTAATCTGAGCCAAACGCTAGTTGACTGTGAAGTGTTTTGGCTTTGCTCATGCAAAATCAGCCACACCTGTATGATACTAAACACGTTGCAGTAACTCAATTTTTTTCTCTGAGCCAGATGTAGTCATGAAGTGAGCCATATCTGACTCTCGAGCCATAGGTCCCTGACCCTTGTACTACAGTAATACTATCATACAGATATACTTCTGCAGAAATATGACAAATATACTACTAAAAGAATTTAACAACAAAAAAAACAACAACTACAGACCCATGACAAAAATACTGCGACAGTAATACCTCGTACAGTGATAAGGGATCGCTCGTTTTTTGCAGTTAAAAGGGACCAGGACCCACCAGCGAAAAGTAAAAATCCGCGAAACCACCAGAGGCTTAAACTTACCCCTACCAACTGAAATAATACAACTGTAACAAAATTTAAAAATAATAATAATAATAAACATGTATATATATATATATATATATATATATATATATATATATATATATATAGACATATAGATCAAGATGGCGGCGCGTTGTGCAGATGCTGCGGCTCGGGCTCCAGTTCGTCTTTTGTTTTTCAGTGTCCCCTGATCCTCATATTTTCCCTTCGACTCCCTTCGCATTTACAATAATATCCACATCCCGAGGGATATACAGAGACCACTGGATCTCCCTGGAAGATTTGCCCGCCTGCCGACAACGACAACGACGGAGCAAAGGCTGAGCTATGGCGACCACACAGACCAGCGCTCCCAAGCATGTTCAACCAACGCCAGATCCATCGTCCACAATGAGTGAATTGAGCTGCGGATCGCCACCAACAACGTCCGAAATTGGAGGATTTTTTTTTGTCATCATGGAGTCTTGGCTTTCCCGACGCCGCATTACATCACCGGCTCGAACGAGACGAAGACTCCGGTAAAAACAGGGGTTGGAGACTACGCGCTACAATAATAGCCGAACCATTGACACACACTGCTCACTCGATATGGAGTTTCTAGCAGTATCGTGCAGACCCTTCTATGTACCGGGAGAGTTAACTGTGGTCTTTGTGTTTGCTGTTTACTTTCCACCGCTAACCGTTTCACCGGATGCTAACGTTAGCATAGCGCTAAATCTCCCACCCGCTGCTATCAATAAACAGCAGCTTGCACACCCCAACAGAGCTTTATCGTCGACGGCGACTTTAATCGGGCATGTTTATGGACTGTACTCCCAAATCCATTCAATTGTGGACTGAGCAATTCGGAAAAACACTGGACTATGTGTAATGTAAGATCAAACATTCGGTTGTATCCGGCAACTCTGTTTGACCCCCCCACCCTCCGGAGGAAAACAAAGACTACTTACAACAAAGTCAGTTAGTTCTTTGTTCCTTTGTCTCTTTGTTTCCTTATCCTCACTGTAAATGTGGAAGTGGAGTCGTCCAATCCCGTTGTCATAGCATATCCCATGTTGTAACAATGAGAATAAAGGCATATTCTATTCTATTATATATATATATATATATATATATATATATATATATATATATATATATATACCAATAACATATTTGGGTTGGCCATTGTCCAAAAATGTTTGTGTGTAGTTTTTGCTATTTTTTTTCCCCTTTTTATTTTCTTTGTCATTGTGTGTGTTTGCCTTGCTGTCGGTCACCTCTCTTGAGGGATATGACCAAGGTAGATAGATAGATAAAACCAATAACACACAACATATAATTTTAGTTGAATTGATGTTTTTATTGCCATTATACAAATGTTAAATACAATTGGAGGGCTTTTCCTTTTGGAGTGAGAAAGACATTTAAAGAGTGGCTTGCCAGCTGCACGCCAGCATCTCTGGTCCTCAATCTGAATCAAGTCGTGACGGTGATTAAAATAAAAGAGTCCCAAATGGAGCGGGTTACCATGAGTTGTAGCTCCAGGTCATTTTTTCATAGTTAATGGTGCTGCAAAATTACAGGCTCCACAGGGGTAGTTGTGGGGTTGTTAGCTTAACTGTAGCAGTAGGCCAGCTCTTCAGCCTCGCTATTGCTTTCTCTCTCGATACTGCCTCAGTCAATTGCCGGACCTGATAACAATTTATGGAGCATCCGGTGTTGATCAGCTCTTTCTTTGCGCTATTCTGACTTTTCTCAGAGTCCGATTTATTTAATGAATTTTCTTTCAATGAAACGGGCTGGTAAAAGCTAGTGACCACTATTCTTCCAATATTGTTTGGATCTCACTATTCATTAAACGTCTTTATTTTGAGTACCGTATTTTCCGCTCTATAAGGAGCACCTAAAAGCCTTTATTTTTTTCAAAAGCTGACCAGTCTTGCAACTAAGGCAAGCAGCCGCCGACTAGATTTTCCCCCGAATGCGAAGTAGTCCGCGGTGTATACTGGGATTTATATACCGGCGTTTCATTTCCTAACCAATGTGTCAATCATCATTTGAATCAGTCACTATTGGCTGAAGTTATTCGGCGGTAAAGGGGGCGGATCCTTTTTACCATCCTATTTAGGGGCGGCAGTAGCTCAGGAGGTAGAGGGATTGTTTTAGGATTAAGGGATCCCAGTTCGAATCCCGGCTTGTCCGTGTTACATGTCAAAGTGTCCTTGGATAAGACACTGAACCCCCAATACCCCCAATATGCAGGTTAGCGCCTTACATGGCTGCACAGATAACGGCCGCTATTGGGAAATGTGAAGCACAATGTAAAGCGCTTTGGGAAGTCATTGACTTGAAAAGTGCTATATAAATGCAGATCATTTCATTTAATCATTTACAGGCTCGCATAGGCTAAAGGGGTGAAACAAAGCCTGCAATTGGCCGAAAAAGATGAATGTGAATCACACGTTGGGTTGCACTACGGCATAGAGAAAACATTTTTTACTATTCTGTATTTGTAAATATTTTACTCTCTTGGATTTACTACACTCACGGTTGTAAGAAGACCATGGTTACGTATCATTATTGAACGTGATGGCTGCAAGAGAACTTGGGTGAGCTATGCGGCTTTATATTTTCCCGGTATCTTGTTTTAGAACGATCTTGATGTTTCGGTGATGAGTCTATTTTAAACTAAATTCAATTCAAAGTGTTTATTGTCATATGCACAGTAAAGAACCCCGTTTCCCTGCACAATGTATTTCTTACTTTGCTGTCCACACAGTTGCCAGCAAAAAATAAAATGGAAACTAAGAAATGTTTGGCATTTCTTGAATCCCAAGACTTTAACCTTCCGAATGATATTTGGAACGATGTATTTGAGTGATTGGTGACATCGTACAGACACTGTTTCCGTACATGTCTGAGACACGTATTTGTTCCTTTGCAAGCTTTCAGAATGTTAAGGGGGTAATAAGTTTGACTGAATTATCTGACTGTTTTGTCGACGTTCCCATTGTAGCGCCCTATAACCCGGTGCGCCTTATAGCGCAGAAAATACGGTAATATATTGGTGGTTTATTTCATGTTGATGTGACATTCTGTGTGTGACCTGTGTGATTGTTGGACAGAAAACAACTACAAATCACCGTCTCGATTACTGTAATGCACTGTTCTCCGGTCTTCCGATGACCAGATTCAAGAGTCTTCAGCTGGTACAAAATGCCGCAGCCAGGCTTTTAACTAGGACAAAAAAGTCTGACCACATCACCCCAATTTTGGCTAAGCTGCATTGGCTCCCTGTTAGCCTAAGATGTGATTTCAAGGTTCTCTTTTTATTATACAAAATCATACATGGACTTTCCCCCTCATATCTTTCAGATCTGATTTCCCCCTATGTCCCGGCCTGAAGCCTTCGTTCTGAGAGCGCCGGTCTTCTGGTGATCCCAAGAGCCAAGAAGTGTTCCGCAGGTTCGAGAGCGTTCTCCATCTGGGCACCGGTGTTGTGGAATGCTCTTCCCCCTGAGATCCGATCCGCAACCTCAGTGGAAATGTTTAAATCTAAGCTTAAAACTCACTTCTACTCTATAGCATATGAATAACCTAAACTGCTTATGTGTAATAACCTGTGAAGCCCTTTGAGACTCTTTTTGATTAAGGACTATACAAATAAAAATGACTTGACTTGACCTTGGGTTAAATAATAAATTACTTTCAGAAAATTAAACTCACATCGATCCAAAATAAACAGAGTAAATAAATAATATGTCACAAAATGTAACAAAAATATACTAATATCTCCATAAAACTGTAAAACACAGAGTGTAACTTCGTTGAATTCTTAATAAAACACAATAAATTCCTTTCATAAAAGAAAGGAAAACATTGCAGAGATGTCACTGCCCTGGTAATATGTCCACAAGCTTCTCAAAAAGCATCAAGAAGCTCAGTTTTGGCCTCCGTTTCCTCGTGCCTTGTCTGCTCTCTGGCAGACTCCTCTTTCAAAGAGTACATCCCACTTCTTTTTTTTGTGGGTGATTTGTGGTTTGGTGCCGGAAGATTGTGATGACGTGCCCGGTGGTGTGGAAGCTATGATGGATGCCAGTTCTTCTTTGGGACGTTCTACATTGGCCTTGAGTTCGGGGGAAAAAACAAGAATAATCAATTAATGCCGGTGTATTGTACAAAAACAACTGTGTATAGGAATCATGGTCCTATACCAATAAAGAACTAACAAAAAACAGGTCGATAAACGGGATTATAAAATGAATATGTACTGGCCAGATTAATTTGCAAATGATAAAAGAAAATGATGATAATATTAAATAGGTTTGGCGATCCCTAAAGGTGTTTGTATGGGGAAAACAAAAGAATAATGCACACAAATAGCCAAAGTTATAAATTAGTTAAAGGTTTCAAATAACCAATACTTTTAAATGAGTTTGAAAATAATGAAATAACAAAATAAAGAAGCAATTAAAGAAGCAAGATTGAAAGCAACGTCAATATTTCTAACGCAATGAATATTTCTCTGATGAGTCAAATTGCAGTTACAATATAAAAAAATAATTTGAAGTGAACGAGAAAATGAAACAAAAAAGTGTGCTTTCTTAAAAGATTATTCTCGTCCAATGTGTTTGTGGGCCCTGTATGTTACATGTTGTGTGATGCTGTTTGTCTCTGCCTTTCTGTCTTGTGAGCTTTGTGTCTTAAACATTGTTTAAAGTGTCTTCAGAAAAGATGAAAATGTTGCGAAAGGGATTTTTAGGTCAGGTTTACTAAAATGTTTGAGTAGGAGCAAGTTCCAATTGACAAACCTTAGAAAATACACAACAAATGTTAATTTATATATTTTGGTTGAATTAAAAAAAACAAAAAAACAAAAAACAATTTGCCTATCCTATCCCATCCTAAAGACAATTATGAACACATGAATTGATCCTAAAAAGATCATATACATTTGAAAATCATCAACCTTGAGATAGATCATGAAATGAAATGATCTGCATTTATGTAGGGCTTTTCAAGTCAAGACTTCCCAAAGCGCTTTACAGTGTGCTTCACATTTCCCAATAGCGGCCGTGCAGCCATGTAAGGTACTAACCTGCTTATTGGGGGTATTAGGGGTTCAGTGTCTTACCTAGGGACACTTCGACATGTAACACGGAGAAGCTGGGATTCGAACTGCGATCTCTTGATCCCAAGACGAGCGCTCTACCTCCTGAGCCACTGCCGCCCCAATCATGAGAATTTTAGAATATAACTACACGGAAAATATATCTATCTATCTACCCTGGTCATATCCCTGGAGAGGGGTGACTGACAGCAAGACAAACACATACACGGAAAAACAAGAAAGAAAAAGGAAAAAGTAGCAAGAAACACAAAAAATTGGACCATGGCCAACCCAAATGCCCAAACATCCAAACAAGTTAAGCACCTCGGCACTTAAGTTGGTCATGCTTTCGTCCCTCACAAGAAAGCGGCCATGTCACTTGGGTCAGGGTGACACAACACACTATTCTGTTCAACAGCAGGGCCCGACAGCTCTGTACTTCTCCTCTATAGATCCTCTTCAACATCCGCTCCTCATCCATCCTCTCCATGTGTCCAAACCAACCGAGTACTCCCTCATCCACATGCTTGCTAATATGGGTAAAACTGATTAAGCTTAAATAATTTCTACCTAGTAATTTAACTTAGCACAAAGATTTGGGCTATTGAATCGCCAAAATGATTTACCAGTTAATCCCAATATATAAACATGATTGATTTATCAAGATTCTAATTTGCACTAAAAATAATGACTCAATGGACACCCTGAAGGACAAATAGAACTGTCAGGAGGTGGCACACCTGATAGTCATTTCATTTTTTTGAGACGGACACATTTTACAAAAGTTCTTGTGATGGGGCAATCAACATTCAAGCAGTGGATTACGAGTGGACAATGAGGCACACGTCACAGCTGTCATCAAAACTGGAACACAAAAGACATTTAAGACTATGGCTTGAAATCACATTACAGTCATTTTAATGACAAAATGTTTACATATACAGTGGAACCTCGGTTCTCGACCATAATCCGTTCCAGAACCTTGTTCAAAAACTGATCTGTTCGATCACCAAAATCATTTTTCCCATTAAAAATAATGTAAATCGTTTTAATCCGTTCCAACACCCTGAATGTTTACCTTGAATGTTTAACGTAAACATAAAGCTAACCCAGGCTAATCGTACATCCGCGTTATTGTAATCTTATGTACGAAAGATTACGCTAACATGAACGTGTAAAAATTTAAAAATCAGGTCGTTTACAAGTCATTTAGCACCCGGGTCTCCACAAAAAGTGGTGAGTGGTTAATTGGAAAGGGGGCTCCGTTCCAACACCCTGAAAGTTGGGCTCCGTTCCAACACCCTGAATGTTTACCTTGAATGTTCAACATAAACATAAAGCTAACCCAGGCTAATCGTACCTCCGCGTTATCGTAATCTTCCGTACGAAAGATTACGCCAACATGAATGTGTAAAAATTAAAAAAAAAGGATAAAGAAAAGAATTATGAATAGGATTTCTTACCTTTGTGGTGGTCAGCACTTCAGGTGGACAGTGGGGTACATTCCCTAGCAAGATCAGACACTCGCACACCTCCTTCATATTTTGCTATTATTTCTTTCTTAAATGCAATAGTTGTACGCACTACTTTTCTTTTTTCAACTGTAGCAACTTTGCTGCTTGCACTGACTTTCCTCGGAGGCATAATTAGGGGTTAAAACACTTCGTACACCTATATTAAAAGCGAAAGCAAAACCAAGCACATTCGCACGCGATAACAGTACACCGCTCAGCATCGCACCCTAGCGTACGCACTCATGCATTACTGGCGTTCGAACTCCGATTTTCTGACCGAACAGCGAAGCAAGAATTTCTCGAAATTTTTGTCGCACTCCGATTTGTTCGAACTGAGAGGCGTTCGACAACCGAGGTTCCACTGTATGAGGAAAATTGATACATTATAATGGTATACGCACCCACTCTTCCAAATTGTCCACAATTGATGATTTAGAACTACATACAGGAAGTTGGGATGAAGTCAATATGGACAGGTTGGAATAATTTCAAATGTATTTCAGGAAACAAAATAAAAAGGAGAAATGTTTATAAGCATGACGCTTCTACCAAATAAAGTGATTATGTTTTTGTAATCAACTAAAAGGGACAGTTTTGCAGAAACAATTGTATTCTGAATACTCTCTCCATTTAACCTGTTTGATTTGATAAACATAATGAACACATGATATCAGAAGAAATGTCATGCCTTCCAGATTCAGAAGAATCAATGTGATTACAAAGAAAAATTAAATCATAGGAAAATACCTTTAATTTCGATTATGTTAACAAAAGCACTAAGCATTTACATTTGTAAAATTGTGCATTCAGAACCTAGCAACAAGAATGATAGAATACTGATGCTACCCTACTTACTACCATCCGACTTACGCAAAACGTTAGATAGGATCATTTTTTTCAGGATTTCAAAAAATATCCGGACATTGCTGTAAGTTAGATTTTGTATTCTGTGCACCTTTTTTTCCGAGTAGAAGACAATAATGTGGTGCTTCTTTCCGCAGCGTGGTGGAGGTCACCCACCATCCACCCTGAAGAAGTAATCCAGTTTTTACTTCCTAGTTTGTGTGCAAACACACTGCACTGTATCTCTAGCGCGCTAAGAACTTTGACATTTATAATGTTTGATATCTAGTGCATCCATCTGATATTGTTGGTGTAAAGTGTAAAGAAGAGGCGAGCCATTTCATTCGAGGTGAGAAATGGTTGGATCGCTTTTTTTTCGTCCACTTTTTACCACGGAGGAGGAAGTCGCCTGACTCTTCCAAAAGTAAGTTAAACTTAACCTAATTTATCTTTATAGTCAAGGCATGTTTATTTGTGTAGCCCTTATCTCGTTCATTAGTAGCGCAGTGTCTGTACTGATTTAATTTACTGATAGAAGTAGAATACATTTAAAAAAAACTGCAAAATGGGGAAATCACAGTCCAAGAATATAAACACATCAGATTCCCCGAATTATGCTGTTTTTTAGATGAATGGGTTCAGAAAAACTTTGATAAGAAACTCAGAATGGCGTCAGTGGAATAGTTAAAGAGGAAGTTAGAAGCAGAAGAACGCTCTAAACCGGAGAAGAAAGGGGAGAAGTATAAACTGCATCTAGAGTATTTCAGCATATGCATAGAACAGACACGGAAAAGAAAAAGAATAAAAAAGGAAAACAAGCCGTGTTTTCCTTGGCCTATTCCCACCAATGGCAAGATTGAGACATGAGATATCCATGTCTCGACAGGAGGGATGATGTATAATTAAACAAGATTAAAAAAATCCATTAAAAAAAAAAAAAATCATGTCTTTTACATGGACTTCATCAAACAATAAACAAGCAGGGGGGACTAGCCAAAGTCCTTTTAAGCTGCCGTTTGTTTTACCCCCACACAGGAACGGTTGAAGCCTGGTAACCAGATCCTGATACAAGCCAACAAAAGGAAACGCTGGCCGTCTCCACATCGGTAAAGTCCATACATCGCCCAGCTAACACCAACAGCTGTTAAGATCGATGAGAGGTCAACGTGGATCCACCAGTCCCAGTGCAAAAAGGTTTAGGAACTTCCACAACCATCAATAACTGACCGAAGAAAGGAAAAATGAAGATCCTCATCATCCTAGTGCTTCTAGGGTTTTCCTTGCTCAACAGAGCGTTTAGATTGCATGTTCCATGGCATCAAGCGACTGGTGAACAATCCGTTGGGCACGTCGGCGGTGGGGTATGCAGGAGAAATGTACCTTGATGAGTGATTCCTGCCCGTGATCAACCGAGACTGATCACATACACAAATACTTGGCCAGTCTGTTTTTTTGCATTCAGGATACCCAGGTTATGGGCAAATGATAACCTGGTCAATCAACACTGCAGCAACAGTGGCTAACGAAACATTACTAGCGTTTACTGAAAAGGAGACTATGAGAAGAACGAGGTCCTTAGCCTAGTCGTTAATATGTAAGAAACGGGTTGCGTGAACTTGTGGGTAAAGGTTCAAGTGTCTGGAAAAGATCCATATTGGTTATCGAGAATATGTAATATAATATATCCACAAATTGGGTTTTCCAAAATGAAAGTGTGGTTCTAGATGTGGGCAAAATTGGAGCATAACTAAGAGTCAAAGCCAAATCCTTTGTTTTTGACACACATAATCAACCAGAACCAGAGGACGACGACCATTAGGAAAATTGGGTATTCCCAAAGGTCTACACGGACACCCAGTCGACTCCAGCACATCGTATCAGGATGCTAAATTAGTTGCTAAGAAAAAGAATTGCAGCAATTGTTTTGTATGCTCGTACATGCCTACCTCTGTCTAACAACCACACATATATACGTATACTACACACATGGCTATGATGCATAAAGAATCATATGGGCCACACAAGGTGCTCCAAAACAGATTGACCCTGGATTTGATAACCATGGAACGAGACAGCTTGTGTGCTGTGGTCGGTGACTCATGTTGCATATATATATCTGACAGTGTGAATAATTATACCATGATTGAAGCAATGCATGTGATGTATATTTTCCGCAATGCAATGGCTCAGGATCATCACCCATAACCACAAGAGACGTGGTTTAATGCTTTGTTCCCCACTCCTGGTTGTTCTATCCATAGCTGCATTGATAAGCTGTTGCATAATTCTGTGCTGTAGATGCTAGATAGAATGTCCACTACGGCCCTAGTTGATTACACCAGCAGACCCTGAGAGAGGAAGTTGGTGGAGGAAATAAAGAAGAACATTTCTTGTAAAAAAGCTTTGCTTGTCTTGGCATTTGTAAGTGATCGCTCTCTGAGGGTCGGAGAGGAATTTTCCCCAATGGCAGTGTATGTTTTTCGCCTCACCCTTCACAAGTAGAGTATTTGAACCCATCACTGCTATAATGGTGTCCATGCTGAAAACTTTACAGTGAGTAGTATGGACTAATAAAGTAAAAAGCCACAACAGTAGGGCAGTGTAGAGTAAATTAAAGTAAAAACGTGTGTCTTTTTATGTTATTTATTAAGATTCGGTGAAGGTGATGTGGTCTTATATTCAAGAACAATGTATGGTCTCACTGTACTTCTGCTGATAAAACTCAATGTCCCTAACATATCCTGCTATCTTTAATGATTGATTTTCTGTTTAAGTTTCCTCAAGATAGCAAAACAGCATCCGGCCATCTGTGCTTGAGTTTAAATGAGCTGGGTTGTTTTCAAACAGATATATCTTGAAGAAATTGTCTGAGAGAAGCTGGTTTCCTTTCAAGTCATATCCTGTTTCACACACTGTGTAAAGGTCACCATTATTCATTATGTTTAAACTCATGATCCAGCTGTCTTCAATAATTGATTTTCCAGTCATATCCTGCTTCTCACCCTCTCAACTGGAACTGCATAAAAAGGCGCAACAAACAGTGACTAACACACATTCGGCTGGTGTCCTTTTTGCAAGAAGCAAATAAAGTCTCACTCTGATCCGAACATAGACTTCTGTCTTTGTATTTGACATGTGGGCGGATTTAGATCCCACAACGTGTGACGTCACATGTCCTCCTCCACACAAGCGGGGCACGTTTACACAGGAGACACATAGAAGTCGCACTTTGTTAGAAATGTGAATGATCTCACAAAAACATCGGATTATATCCAAAAAGGCTGTAAGTCTATGACTCGGCAAGGCTCGAATCTGTGACCTCCCAGTCTCAGGGCGGGCGTCTGACCCTAGGGCCACTGAGCTTTTCTGCGTTTGCCACTTAACACCACACACAGGCCGCACAATTTCAAGATAGTTGAAAACTGAAAAAAATATCTGAAGCAAAAATACAGTACCACCCCAAGGCAACCACAGTACTCCCACACACACTACTGTATCCTCTCACACATTACTACTGTATACTCCCACAGACACACCATATCACTGTCTCACACACACAATATTAAAATTGCTATTACTACATGTGGTTGTCACGCCTAGTATAATGATCACCTGTGTTACTTAAGATGTTTGTGGTAATCATGGTTATCTACGCTTATCTGCGTGTTGTGTTGTACAGTTTGATATTAAATACGAGTTATTCCCAGTATACTGGACTGTCTCAGAAAATTAGAATATTGTGATAAAGTTCTTTATTTTCTGTAATGCAATTAAAAAAACAAAAATGTCATACATTCTGGATTCATTACACATCAACTGAACTATTTCAAGCCTTTTATTATTTGAATATTGCTGATTTTGGCTTACAGCTGAAAAAAACTCAAAAATCCTATCTCAAAATATTAGAATACTTCCTCAGACCAAGTAAAAAAAATAATTTTATAACAGCAAAACTAAATCAAACATTTGAAAATGTCCATTGATGCACTCAGTACTTGGTTGGGAATCCTTTTGCACGGATTACTGCATCAATCCGGCGTGGCATGGAGGCAATCAGCCTGTGGCATTGCTGAGGTGTTATTGATGCCCAGGATGCTTCGATAGCGGCCTTCAGCTCATTTGCATTTGTAGGTCTGGTGTCTTTCATCTTCTTCTTAACTATACCCCACAAATTCTCGATGGGGTTCAGGTCAGGGGAATTAGCAGGCCAATCAAGGACAGTGATGCCATGGTCAGTGCACCAGTTACTGGTGGTTTTGGCATTGTGGGCAGGTGCCAGATCATGCTGGAAAATGAAATACTCATCTCCATAGAGCTTTTCAGCAGATGGAAGCATGTAGTGCTCTAAAATCTCTTGGTACACAGTTGCATTTACTCTGGACTTGATGAAACGCAGTGGACCAACACCAGCAGCTGACATGGCTCCCCAAACCATTGCTGACTGTGGGAACTTCACACTGGATTTCAAGCAACTTGGATTTTGCTCTTCTCCAGCCTTTCTCCAGACTCTGGCGCCTTGACTTCCAAATGAAATGCAAAACTTGCTTTCGTCTGAAAAGAGGACTTTGGACCACTCTGCAACTGTCCAGTGCTTCTTCTCCATAGCCCAAGTCAGACGCTTCTTCCGTTGTCTTGAGTTCAGAAGTGGCTTGACCATGGGAATACGGCTATTGTAGCCCATTTCCCGGACACGTCTGTGAACTGTGGCTTTTGATACCTGGACTCCAGCTTCAGCCCACTGTCTTTGAAGCTCCCTCAAATTCTGGAAGCGGCTCTTCTTCACAATGTTGTTAAGGCTGCGGTCATCTCTCTTGGTTGTGCAGCGTTTCCGGCCACGTTTTTCCCTTCCAACAGACTTTTTGTGGATATGCTTTGAAACTGCACTCTGTGAACAGCCTGCTCTTTGAGAAATTTCTTTTTGTGTCTTACCCTCCTGATGGAGGGTATCAATGATGGTCCTCTGGACAGTAGTCAGAATCAGCAGTCCTCCCCATACTTGTGATTTAGTTTACTGAACCAAGATGAGTGTTTTTAAGGCTCAGGAAACCCTCGCAAGGTGTTTCGAGTTAATTAGATGATTCAGGTGATTAGTTGAATAGCCTACTTGTATACTTTTTCATGATATTGTAATATTTTGAGATAGGATTTTTGAGTTTTCTTAAGCTGTAAGCCAAATTCAGCAATATTAAAATAATAAAAGGCTTGAAATAGTTCAGTTGATGTGTAATGAATCCAGAATGTATGACATTTTTGTTTTTTTAATTGCATTACAGAAAATAAAGAACTTTATCACAATATTCTAATTTTCTGAGACAGTCCAGTAGTAGTATGTGTGACAGAGTATAGTCACACTGTATATGTGACAGAGTATAGTAGTATGTGTGTGACAGCATATTTATAAATATTTGTATTTCTATTATTTCGTTGTCACAATATGTTAACCCATTTTGTAACAATTACAATAAAGATATATTCTATTCTATTCTATATGAGACTATAGTAACATGTGCAAGAGAGAGTGCGCTAGTGTGAGTGAGAGTATAAAGTAGACATATGTGTGAGAGAATATAGAACTGTGTGTGTATGAGAGTATAGTAGGATGTATAATGGAGTATAATAGGGTGTATGAGAGTTTAATAGTATGCATGAGAGAGTATGTTAGTGTTTGTTGATGGGTATGCCTGTGTCTATATGAGGGTAGAGGATACGGTCTTATGCAGCGGACAGCGGTGTACCTTAAAACAGATTATTTTTCTCTCAGGAAATAATTAAGAAGCACCAGGTCAGGGGTCTACAACCTGGTGCCCACAGGCAACCGAGTGTCCATTCAGGACAGTTGACGTGCCCGCGGACCTGTGCTGAAAATACCCAACCATTGTGTCATTGTGATTTTCTAGTAAAATTATTTTTGACTGGTTGACTGAGTCTATTTACCCTTTTTTTTCTACTTATCTCTTTTCTTTTCTTCCTGTCTTTCTGGGTCTGTCTGTCTCTTTCTTCCTCTTTTTCTTTCTTTCTCTTTCTTTCTCATTCTTGCTTTCTCACTTTTTGTTTCTCTCGTTCTAAATGTATTCTTCACTCTTTCTCTTTCTCCCTTTATTTTTTGCTCTTCATCTTTCCACTTTCTTTCTCCTCTCTCTTTCCATCTCTCTCTCCCTGTCTCTCTCCCATGCACTCCTGTTCTTTTTCTTTCTTTCTCTCTTTCTTTCTCTCTTTATTTCCTCTCTCTCTCCTTCTATATCTCTTTTTTCTCTCTGTCTTTCTTTTCTATATTTCTTCTTTCTGCTTCCCAAAATAAATAATAACATATTAACAACATAGAAAGTAGTACAAGATAAGATATTATTTTAGAAATGTATGTTAAAGTGGGTACCTTTTGCACAAAGAGTAGCTTAAAAAAGCTTGGAGACCGCTGCATTAGGTTAATGGAAGTCACCATTTTGTATGTGTTGTGTTGATGTCACAGCTCTAGATTAAATAAACTGGATGATTTAATTTAGAGACTAAATTTCACGAGTCCCTCGGCGTGTGAAACATTTTGCAACATATTTTTATAATTGTGGGGAGAAACACTACATATTCTGTGACAAATTTAAAAAATCAGTATGGGAATACCTTTCATCGGACAGTGTGTATTATTTAGCACCTCCTAGTGGTTGAAAAAAATATATAAAAAAACAATAATGATTGAAATAATAAGCAAAAATACACATACTATCATATAATCAAGCCTTTTTTTCTAAAAACTTGTAGGTTGAGAAATTAGCATCGAGTTTACGTAACATAAGCCTCACTTAAAGAGATCTGACACACTGTACTTTTCAGTCGTCTTTCTGCAACATGTACCCAAAAACCTCAAAAAGGTTGGGCAAAAAAACGAGTAACTAAAATGGTGCGTTTTGGTCACTTCTCATTTCTGTAGTTTGTCTTCTTCCTTGTGGTTTGTATCCCTGATCTTTACTATAGAACAAGGTCGAGTGGTCAAATAATACATACTACCCCTCTTTAAAAACTCCCCAATACATTTGTCTTCCCGGTCATCAAAAGCCCACTTAACCTCTTGTAGTGTGATCCAAGTTTGACTTGTAGCAATGATACGCTCTCGTTGCTAGTGTCATTAGCCTAGCTTGAATTGACAAAGGCATTAACATGTCATTAGCACATAAGCTCAGACTTCTATTTCAACCCTTTAAATTAGCTCATCAGTCAACATTAATGGATTTGTTATCATGCGTAACGTGCCAGGTGTCTTTGCCCGTCCCCGTCCAGGGAATCATGATGCTTTTGCTTGGGAGGCATTGCACAAATAACAAGGTTGATGTAAGGAGAAAGAGCGACTAGTGCCGCACTTTAGCTTAGCATTAATACAACTAGAAACTGTCCTTGTTCTAATGTTAGACAGTGTTTTGTAAAGGGACGGAAAAACTACATTGCGAGGTCCAAACGAAAATCGTCGAAGTATATTTATGATATATGTAGAGGTGGGTAGAGTGTAACGATTCTGTCACTTTCCCGCTAATTGCCCTCACCTGCGCTCACATTTTCAGCCCCATGTTTCTTGTGTCGACTTATTTCGATCAAAGATCATGTTTCGTTCTCCCGTCCTGGCTACCCAACTTGTTCCGATCCACGATAACGCTCCTTTCTCCTGTCCTGGCTACCAGACTTGTCTGGTCCACGATCACGCTCTGCTCTCCGGCCCCGCCTGTCCGCCTCGCCATCCGTCATCGGCCGCGGGGGCTTCCTGTTCCACCTGTCCAGCGAGCACTAGATCACTGTCTTTTCCTATCTCGCCCTGACTTCCCCGAACCCTTAATAAAGCATTGTGTGGAACGTTACGTATTTGGGTCCACTGCTTTTTCCGGTCGTGACATAGAGTAGTCAAAAGTTTTACACAAGTAAAAGTACTGTTGCTTCAGATAATATTACTCAAGTAGAAGTAAAAGTAGTCATCCCAATATGTATACAACTAATCAGATCATCAAATTATCAAAGTCGATCTAATCAACAAAATACATTTAATTTAAAAGTAGATTTAAATAATCAAAGTAAATTCAAGTGCTTTAATAAACAATACAATAAAAATAGTATAAACCAATACACTAGAGCACAGTAAAAAAGCCTTACTTATAATTTCATCAATATTTTTTACAGGAGACATGTTCAATTAAAGAAGCTGGATGGTTGTGGATAATAATAATACATTTCACTTGAAAGCAGCTTTCAGGACACCCAAGTTCCCTATAAACAGAATATCAAACAATAAAACAAGAATAAAACAGGCAAGTAATACATACCAACTAAAACTAAAGAACAGTTAAAATTCTAATTTTGGAAATTGACCGCTTCATGTTCGAGGTTGAATTCTTCATGGCAGAAAGTTTGTTTAGGCAAACAATGTAGGGTGACCAAACGTCTTCTTTTGCCCAGAGCAGCAACTTCCTGTCTCTAAAGTTAAGGGACTATTACCACAAAAGCTCAGCCATAGACTTGGTAAGGGCTATGACCAGTTCTGTGCCAATATGCAAAAGACCTGTACAGTGCATGTCTGGAGCATCTGGAGAAGTGGATGTCTCACATGGAAGTGTTCTCAAAATTCATGTGGATGGATCAGATTGGAATCATGTGGAGGCCTGCATCCAGTACCTAGGAAAAAGGGGGTCCCAATTGATGATGTGAACGGTTTTGACCAGGTCAAAAATCTGGGGAAATTCACAGAAAGGTGCAACACTGATGAGAAGTTCAATATATTGCAGGTGTACAAGAGGTGGACAGAATGTTTTGAGAAGGCCCAAATCATTGCATGTTATTCAGAACTACTGAAGATTGCAGTTTGTCTTTGCACTTCCTTCTCATAATGCCAATGTTGAGAGGGTTTTCTCATTGATGCAGAGTCAGTGGACCAATGAGGGGAACAGGCTTTCTGTTGAGTCATTTAAGGGGATTTTAATTGGGCGATACAATTTTAAAGACATTTCTTGTAAAGACTTTCATACTTATTTGTTTAGCAACCAAAAACTGCTGGAAAATGTAAATGTTCTCCATTTATATAGCGCTTTTCACTGAAAACCTCCCAAAGTTGTTGACAATTTACTTCACACTCACCCATTCACACACACTCACACAGTTTCAGCCATGCAAGGCAACTAACTGCTTATCGAGGGAATTAGGGATTCAGTGTCTTGCCCAAGGACACTTCGACATATAACAGAGGGAATCAAACCTGCAACCTCCTGATCCCAGCAAGAGTCCTTTACTTCCAGAGCTACTTTCGCCCCAAAAATGGACAGACAAAAAAGATGAAGAAGAAAAGCAAAAAGAATAAAACAGGAATGAGGAAGAAAAATAAAGACTTAAGTGAGGGTTTTTTTTGTTAAATTAGTGTCATTGTGAGACCACTGTTTGATTTACTTTATTTCTCTGAAAAGATAAAAGAACAATTTGTTAATGCTGGATATCCTCTAGAAGAGGTTTTATTTAGAACATTATTTGATTATTTTTTTTTTACAGTAAGAATTCAAAAGACATTTTGTTCAAGGTTGATCTGCTAATACAAGAAGAGACATTATTTTTTTTAATCAGTATTTCATTCCAGTTTTATACAGTATTATTGTTCGACTATTTTTGGAATAATAAAGTCTGTTGAAAAACCTCTGAGAATTTGTGTCTTTGGTTGTATGGCCATTATTTTGTTATAAAACTGGATTTTCAATCCATATGGAGGAGGCTGACTTTAAATCTATTAATGTGATAAGGCATATTTTAGTGAACTTTAAGTATAATTGAAGTATCCCGAGGCCGACTGTCCTCTTTTTTTTTTTAAATCAAAAGATGGTCACCTCAAAACAATGGAGACATTGCTTATTGTAGACGGTGTTACACTTTTTAATGGGAACATGCTTTTTATGTGAGGCCAGAGGGGCTCCTCTTCTTCTGTGTTTTCATAGTCGGTATTGCTAAGTGACATTTTCGATCAGTTTCAATCCGTAAACAACTTTTCACCCTGCTGAAGTTGAATATAGTCATGTGACGTTGCTGCTACGTTTGATTGGTTACATGGTAAAGTGGAGGCAGACAGATGCACTAAAGTAAAAGTATAGGGATTTAAAAATACTCCTTGAAGTACAAAATGTCCCCAAACTTACTCAAGTAAATGTAATGGAGTAAATGTACTCCATTACTACCTACCTCTGGATATCTCATCTCATCTCATTAGCTACACCGCTTATCCTCAGTAGGTTCGCGGGGGTGCTGGAGCCCATCCTAGCAATCATCGGGCAGCGGGCAGGGGACACCCTGAACTGGTTGCCAGCCAATCGCAGGGCACACGGGGACAGACAACTCACTCGCTCATTCACACCTAGGGACAATTTGGACTGGCCAATTTACCTGAAATGCATGTTTTTGGAATGTGGGAGGAAACCGGAGTGCCCGGAGGAAACCCACGCAAGCACGGGGAGAACATACAAACTCAGCACAGGAAGTCTGGAGCTGGATTTGAACCCACAAAGGAGGTTCCCATGACATGAACTGTGCCGCACAAGCGCTAACCACTGCGCCGCCGTGCTGCCCTACCTCTGGATATATGTATGTAATGTTAAATAAATTAGTACTGATAAAAAAAAGCCCCCATTGTCTTGCTATGCATTTACAACAAAAAATTCTAATACAACAGACTAGTCCAGAAACAATACAAAAATACTACAAGATTGCCACAAAATATCGAATTTAGTGCTTAAAATAGCGACGTGATACATTATGTTGCTTTCATTCTGAAAAGAAAATAATACTACAAAGTAATACTAAGATACAAAATTACTACTGCAGATATACAACAGAAATACCGTTACAGAAATATAAGAAAAATAGGAGGCTGAAGTGGGGCCATCCTCATAGGGTGCATCAGGCCATTCTGGAGAGTGTTTTATTCCTGACTTCTGGAGCCGTCCCTTGGGGAAGAATTTCTTTCATGGTTGCCATGGCGCCCAATTGGCCGCGCCCGTGTGTGTCACAGTTGCCATAGCGCCCAATTGGCCCCGCTCGAGTGACGCCAGTGGCAGCTTGTTGACTGATTGGTTCCCTGTCAGTATTTAAACTCTGTCCCGTCAGTCCCCTTTTGTCGGTCCTTCTGTGAATCTCTGATTTTACACTGCAAGCCCTTTTTCGCCTGTCCTGTTTTTTTCCCCCTTTTTGTCTCCCGTTACAATCTGTTTTGATCTCGACCACGTCTGCTCGCCCGTCCCGAATTACAACCTGTTTTGTTTTCGACCACGTCTGTTCTCCCGTCCCAAATAACGATCCGTTTTTTCCACCACGTCTACTCTCCTCTCCTGGCTTTCGACTTGTTTCCAATCCCGATCTTGTTATTGCTCTTCTATCCCAGCTACTGACCTGTTTTTTTCTGTTCCCAACACCGCCATCGCTAGCCCCGGAAGTCCTATTTCCGCGTTCAGAGTGACCTGCTCCCCGCGGCCAGCGATCGCCGGATCGTGTGTGCAGTCCTTTCCCTTCTTCCCTATAAAACTGTGAGAAACGTTATGCGAGTGGGTCCTGTCTCCGTTGTAGTCCTTGACAATAATGCAAATATTACTACAGAAAAACGACAAAAATACTACTTCAGAAATACTGGTCAAAAACACTACAACATAAATACTATAACAGAAGTATCACAACAATCCTACAATAGAAATACGACATAAACGCCACAAAAAAATAAAAAAAATATTCTACAAAAATAAATATCAAATTTTGTGCCTAAATTCTCCGAAAATAAATATCAATTGTTTTGCCTAGAACAACAATGTTGCTTTGAGTCTGAAAAGAAAACAATACAATAGAAAAACTAGAAAAATACTACTTCTAAAATACAATACAGGAATACGACAGGTCTATAATTTCATAAGCTTTCTGGATCAAGGTTGGGTCGTTTCAAGGTAGGTTTAATAACAGCGGACTTAAAAGCCGCTGGAACTACACCTGAGGAGAGTGATATGTTTATAACATTTAGAACTGAAGGTCGAAGGACCCCAAAAAGACCTTTAATAAGTGAACCCGGAAGCGGGTCAAACAGGCATCAGCATGAATGCCTTAAAAAGTTCCTGAGACTGTGAGTTTCTTAGCCTAGTTTTCACAAATTTTAAAGCAGAGAAGTTTCGCTCACGTGCAGGAAAGGCTCAGTAGGAACTTACAAGCCGACCCAATGACATGGTAGACATGATGTCGTGATTGCCTAAGTGAGGTCACCTGGGGCAATCGTTTGGCGCCCTGGAGCTGATTGGCTGACGTTCTCCTCTTAAGCGGCCTGTGTCCAGAGATGGATGTTAGACCGGACTTTTTGTATCCCTACGAAGTACCTACGACTCCTCTTGCCTTATTCATGCCTGCCTTCCGTTTTTGACCTGTTTCCGTCCCACATTTTTCGACCTTCTCTACCGCCCTGGCCATCAACTTACCTGCTAAGCTGTACCTGTCACGGAGCTGCCATTCCGCCCAAAGAGGTTGATGACCGACAAGCGCTGGCGTCACAAGCCAGCTCCAACAACTCTTTCCAATAAAAACTCCTTTGAAACAAATGCAATTGTATCCGAGAGTCCGTCCTTGTTCATGACACATCCGTGAGATTATTTTGTGAGAAGACCTGCTTTTTCTTCTTGTTATTTATTTTTTTGTTCTTCTGTTGTTTCTTTTTTCCAAGCTTTTTTATCTTTTTTTCTAACATTTTTTCTTATTTTCTCTTGCTTTTTCATTCCTTTGTCTCAGTTTCCTGCTATTCTTTTGATTCTTCCAGCCTTTTACTTCTTTTATCTTCCTTTTTAATTGTTACTGTTTTCTGTCTTTTCACCTTTATTTTTTATCTTCTGTTTCTTTTTTCATTGTTGTCTTTCTCTCTTTGTACAGTGGCTTGTGAATCTATCTGGCCCCCTTGAACTTTGTGACCTTTTGCCACATTTCAGACTTTAAACAAAAGATGTAAAACTGTAATTTTCTGTGAAGCATCAACAATAAGTGGGAAACAAACATGAAGTGGAACACACTTTATTGGATTTAAACAAATAAAAAACAAAAAAGTGGGTGTGCAAAATGATTCAGCCCCATTGAGTTAATATTTTGTAGTGCCACCGTTTGCTGCGATTACAGTTGCAAGTCGCTTGCGGTATGTTTTTATCAGTTTTGCACATCGTGAAACTGATATTTTATCCCATTCCTCCTTGCAAAACAGCTCAAGCTCAGTGAGGTTGGATGGAAAGCGTTTGTGAACAGCAGTTTTCAGTTCTTTCCACAGATTCTCAATTGGATTGAAGTCTGGACTTTGACTTGGCCATTCTAACACCTTGATATGTTTTTTGGTGAACCATTCCATTGTAGATTTTGCATTATGTTTTAGATCATTGTCTTGTTGGAAGACAAATCTCCATCCCAGTCCAGCATGGTCCCGTATTTGGCTCCATCCCTCTTCCTATCAATTTCAACCATCTTCCCTGTCCTGCTGAAAAAAAGCAGGCCCAAACCACGATGCTGCCACCACCATCTTTGACTGTGCGGATGGTGTGTTGAACCTTAAAATGAGAACTACTACCGGAAAATTTGGACTTTTTTTTCTACATTTTAAATTGCGGTTTAACCTCATACTAGGCAAGCCTTTTTTGACCCTGACTCCCATCTGGCCGGTTTCTGCTTCTGTCTGTCTCCGGCTTAGATCCTGACCACGTCTGCTCTCCCGTCCCGGCTTATGACCTCTTTTGTCCCTGACTTTGTCTACTCTCCCATTCTGGCTTACGACTCCCTTCCGACCCCGACCACGCTTTCCTCTCCTTGTCCCGGCTACGGACCCGTTTTTTCCGTCCTTGAAACAGCGGTCGCTACTATAGATCCACTTCTGCGTATGGAGCACAATCCGAGTACGAAAGCGACTTGCTTCCCGCGCCCAGACATAATGCAATTGGGTCCTGTTTCCGTTCTGGTCCTGACAGTATGGACAGACCAGAAAAAGACCCAGCGAACGCTCACACATGGCCAATCGGAGAGAGACGGATACTTCCTCCGCCATGCAGCGCTCAAATCGGACTGAGGGGGAGGTCCGACAGAT
This sequence comes from Urocampus carinirostris, assembly GCF_059441175.1. Taxonomy (NCBI): domain Eukaryota; kingdom Metazoa; phylum Chordata; class Actinopteri; order Syngnathiformes; family Syngnathidae; genus Urocampus; species Urocampus carinirostris. Next base: position 689,216 of record NC_142361.1, on the reverse strand, counting down.
GTTGGGTGACGTGTACGCCATTCTTCGACATGTTCGGCAGCAACAACAGTTGCTTCAGCGCCAGCAACAATGGCTGGATGCACTCCTGGAGGTTCTTGCCCGTCACCTGCACGCGTAGGCCCCGCCCCTCGGGAGTTCTCCTCCTGCCGTGCCGTGGCACACCCCGCCTGTCCCATTCACGGACTCACCCGCCATCGGAATGGCGGAGCCGCGAGTAGGCTCGCCAGAAAAATGTTGTAGCGATCCCGCTCAGGTGCGCGCCTTTATTGTCAACTGCCGACTCATTTTTTACCTGCAACCCCGACACTTCCCTTCTGAGGCGGCCAAGGTGGCAATTACGATTAATCATCTGTCCGGGAGGGCTCAACTTTGGGTAACAGCAGAGTTTAAACGAGGGTCCTCGCCTTGCTCTACCTTTGATCTACTGGCTCAGGAGCTGCTCAAAGTGTTCGACAGGGGTTCCTCACCGGCTGACGCATAGAGGTCCTTGATGAGTATACGGCAGGGAAAGCGCATGATCGCCGATTACTCGATCGATTTTCGGACATTAGCTAGTCAGAGTAAATGGAACTCTGAGGCGTTAGTGGACGCCTACCTCCACAGCCTGGCCGACTACATAAAGGACGAGTTAGTGTCCCAATCTACGCCTACCAGTCTCAACGAGGCCATCGCACTCACTGCTCGGATTGATCGTCGGGTCCGGGGGCAACGCAGTAAGAGAGGTTGCCAGCGTCACCCACTTTCTTGCTCGCCTGAAGGGATTGGCACCACTTTGTATTTCCAGCAACCTCCAGCGATCCTACTAGATCCACCGGAGGCTAATGAAGTGGATCGGGTGCTCCTGTCGGTGTCTATCTGAAGGGCTTTGTTTGTACTGTGGCGGTCAAGGACACCGGGTATCATCCTGCCCGTCAAAAGGGGGAGCTCACCGGACGGTTGGAGAAGTCCGATTTAATTCAGTCCACACTCCGATCTCCCGGACCGGTAAGCCAGTGCTCCAGGTCCACCTTCTGAGTTCCGGTTCTATCCAGTCGCTGTCTGCCCTTGTGGAGTCTGGCGCTGAGGCCAACATCCTGGACACGGCCTTAGCCCAGAGAATGGGTTTAAAGCTCGTTCCCCTTCCAACCCCAGTTCCTGCCCAAAATCTGGACGGTCACCTGCTGGGCACGGTGGCACATGTTACAGAGGTACTAAAGATCAGACTGTCTGTGAACCATCTCAAAAGGATACGGTTCCACCTGCTCCCCTGCCCTGGTCAACCGCTCATCTTGGGTCATCCTTGGTTCAGCACAAACCTCACTTTAACTGGCGGACGGGGGCAATTCTGGAGTGGGGGACTGAATTCACCGGACCTGCCTACACACTGCCTCTCATCCTGTCTGCTCCGGGCCTACTCCCTCAACGCCCGATCTGTCCGAGGTTCCCGTCTGCCTGCCTGCCACGCCCGTCGGCCGGCCCGCCACACCCGTAGACTTGCCTGATTTGCGTGTCTGCCTGTCAGACCCGTCCATCCGCCTGCCATGCATGTCTGCTTGCCTGATTCACCCGTCCACCTGTCTGATTCGCCCGTCCGCCTGTCTGACTCGTTTGTCCTCCTACCTGCCATGGCCATCTGCTTCCCTGATTCGCCCGTCTGCTTGGCTGACCCGTCCGTTTGCCTGCCTGCCCGTCTGGCCGCCTGTCTTGACGCCCATCGGCTCGCCTGTCTCGATGTCCGTCTGCCTGCTCGCCTGTCTTGACACATGCCTCGACGCCCATCTGCGATATCCGTCTGCCTGGCTGCGACATCTGCCTGTCAGCCCAGTTTCCTCCAGATCGTGCTTCTGCCACGCCCCCTGGTGCTGATGAAGGGGCATCCGTGCATTCGGTGGAATATTGCTTATTATTTTTTTCCTTTTGAGTTTTTTTTTTGTGTTCCTGTTTTTTTTGTTTTTGTTGTTGGACTTCTGGAGCTGTCTTTTAAAGGGGGGTTCTGTCATGATTATTAATGTGACTAAACTCATTTGGCGCCAACTGCTGTGGCTTCTGATTGGCCCCCTGTCAGTATTTGAACCCAGTCCTATCTGTCCTCCGGTGTCAGGCCGTTTACGAACCTCAGTATATAATAGGCAAGCCTTTTTCGACCCTGACTTTCACCTGTCCTGTTTTTGCTCCCGTCTGTCTCCGGCTTCAACCCGTTCTGTTCCTGACCACGTCTACTCTCCCGTCCCGGCTTACAACCTCTTTTGTTCCCGACTATGTCTACTTTCCTGTTCTGGCTTACGACGCGCTTCTAACCCCGACCACGTCTTTCTCTCCGACCAGTTTTCCGCCTCTGACACCGCCACCACTCGCTTTGGAAGATCCACTTCCGTGTTCGGAACACAATCCGAGTACGAGGGCGACTTGCTTCCCACGCCCAGCAAACACCGGATCGTGGGTGCAGCCCTTTCTCTTCCCTCCAATAAAGCTTGTGAGAAATGTAACGCAATTGGGTCCTGTTTCCGTTCTGGTCGGACATTAGGTGCATTTCTAATAACTAAATTGATAACGTGATTGTCAAAGTAGTGAAGTTAGTGATATTATTTAACAAGATATACTAATATAGCAAAACTCGTGCGAAAATGATAACATACTCAGTGACACATTTTGATAATCTAACAGTATCTAGTCCGACTTGGCCGAAGTTCGGGTGCCCTTTATATTATTATTATTATTTTAATTATCTCATTGCTCTTCTCTTCAAAAGTAATAGGGTGTGTTTTGGTCACTCTGAGCGTACGTATTTTGTCTTCTTCTGCTATGCTTATAGCACTAATTTTCAGTGGCACGACAGAATGTAGATACATCTAGTGGGGAAAATAATACACACTGTCCCTTTGACTTTCATATTAAGGCGGGTCGCCTCAAGCTATTATCCTGGGGCCTGCAAATGGCCCTGGGGCACAAGTTTTGAGACCCCCCAATGCAACAACAAAAAAGTTTGCCCATCCCTTTTTAAGTTCCTATTCTCATCCCTATTTTTAAGTTCCTGCAGTCTGTGCTTTACTACACTATGTTTGAGTCAATATCGAAACAAAAAGGTGAGGAAGAAGAAGGCGGTAAGGAGGCAGCAGTACAAAGTCGAAGTTTGAACGGAGTGCGGTTGTGAAACCGCAAAGAACTGCGTTTTTGTATTGAGTGACGGAGTTTTCGCCAACCACAATCGTTACTGTTCCGAGTTTTAAAGGCAGCGACCAATCAGAGGCATGTTTTAATACTAGCACAAGCCAATAAACGGGGGGGCTAGTAATACACTGGGGAACCAAGGGGGCGCCAGCCTGCAAAAGTTTATAGGCCAATGATGGATCTTCTCGATATTTCACAGGCCAGACCAATGCAAACAGAGTAGCCTGCTGTGCTAAAAAAAACACCAAGCTCCCAGGCTGCAAAATATCATCCATCAACCCGACAGGGCAGGCAAGCGGCAGAACCTTGCTGGAAATGCGACTGTAAGCGAGGGGGTTTTGGTTGCACACAGTTTGGAGAGGGGTAACTGCATTCTCACATTAGAAACACCCCACTGCATTCCCTTATTTGAGCGACTACTTGACCTGTGTCCCCCACCAATAATCAGTTGAGGCTAGGGGAGGGCGATACATCGATATTTAGTATTGATCCTATCCAAGTAAGTACAAGGCAGTATTTCAATACAGATACAGTACTTTACTTTCCTCCTATCACAACTTGTCCTCTTTGCTTTATTAGTACTATGTTCCCTTATTACCTTGCTAGTATCCTAACTTCCTCATCACGTTTCAAGCATTAGAAGTAAGATAGTGTGCACGGTTTAGGGTTAGTTCTGACAGTATTAATTTAATGTATAAATACAACAACCGAAATACTATAAAATTACTACCATGATAAAATACAGTAACAACAGATATACTACAACAATACAATTACACAATTGTTAAAACAGAAATATTACAAATAGGCTATTACTACAGTAACATTGCAGAAAAATTACATAAATACTATAAGAATACGCTAGAAATTCCACAAAGTACAGTTACAGCAATACTACAATGGAAAGTGATGCTACAAAACTATACTATAACATTTTGCTGTTTAACAGGGACTTGATATATAATTTTGCTTTAATTGTGAGTGATTTAAAACAAAATTGATTCAAATGAATCTACTTTATCTATTTGGGACAGCCTTGTTTTTTCAAATCTAAAATCATTTTAAAATGTTGTTTCTCTTTTTCTCAGCTAAAGTAACAAACTTTGTTGAATACATGCTAAAACTAAAACTAGAAGATAAAATACCTTTATAAAAATGTCAACAAAATTAAAAAACTGTTTTTGCACAATATTTTGAAAATAAAGACGGAAAGTGCAAAGAGTGTAAACAATACAAAGTTAAATAAATAAAAAACAGAAAACACTTTAACACTAGAAAATAAAATACTTCTGCTAAACAACTGATTCAGAACCAAAGTCAAGTAAGTCAAACTCTTAAAAAGCAGTGAAAATACAAATACTGTATAACAATGTCAACAGGTCGACTAAAATACTTTCCGTGACGCAAGATTTTGAAAGTAAAGCCACTAATGCAAACAAAGTATAAACACAATTTGATCAATTTCGATGTATAATCTTACAACTCACCAACAGCATTATTATAGTGATAAATAAAATGGATAGACAATATCAATCTCAAGACATAGTATCCATCCGATCTAAGTGCTTGCTCAATATTGATATTTAAATTATTGTATTATAGATACTGTAATTTGGTGAAACTAGTGTAGGATTCTTTCTCAGGGGTTCTTGTGTTCCTAAACACTAAACATTCCAGATTTATGTGCCACTGGAGACAAATGGACAGTTAAGTTGTAGAATATCTGGAGGCTTGCCTTACTGAGATTCAAAGATGGATGTCACTTAATTTTTTGCGCCTTAACCCAGAAAAAAACTGAAATGTTGATTATTGGTCCAGCTCGCTGTAGTGGGTTGTTTTCAAACACTACCCTGAACCTAGACAAATGTAACATCACCCAGAGTGAATCTGTCAAATATCTAGGTTTTATATTTGATCCTAATCTGTCGTTTCAGTCACAGGTGAAAAATATTACTAGAATAGCTTTCTACCACCTCCGTAATATTGCGAAGATTCGTTCGATGCTGTCCCAATCAGATGCAGAGGTTTTAATTTATGCGTTTATTACTTCTCGGCTTGATTACTGTAATGTATTGCTTTCTGGTCTCCCGATGTCTAGCATCAAAAGTTTGCAGCTGGTTCAGAATGCAGCAGCTAGACTTTTGACTAAGACCAAAAAGTTTGAGCATATTACTCCTGTGTTGGCCAAATTGCACTGGCCCCCAGTCCACTTAAGATGTGACTTTAAGGTTCTCTTATTGACATATAAATGTTTGCATGGACTTGCACTCTCTTATCTCTCTGATTTGATTTCCCCCCATATTCCTGCACGGAGTCTGGGCTCTGTAATTGCCGGTCTACTTGTGACTCCGAGAGCCAAGAAGTATGCAGGCTTGAGAGCGTTCTCCATCCTGGCCCCGGTGCTATGGAATGCCCTACCCCCGGAGATAAGATCTGCAACCTCAATGGAAGTTTTTAAATCGAGGCTTAAGACACACTTCTATTCTAAAGCTTGTGATTGATGCCCACCTCATATTCTGTATTGTCCTGTCTTTTTCCGACTGCCTGCCTGGTGGTGATACGAAGGAGAAGGACGATTTGAGATGAGTCAGCGGACCAGCGTTTGACCTGAAGCATGTCAACGCCTGCATGGACCAGCTGGCAGGAATGGGAAGCTGCGTCGTGGCAGTCATGGACTTTCCGGACTAGTTTGCAGGCTGGGGGCGTCGCTGCTGTCATGCAGTTTCCGGACAAATTTTCAACATGTTACCTAGTGTTTACTATGTTTGTGTACTTTAATGCTAAATGTAATTCACCCTGGTCATCCTGGAAGGGGGATACCACGTGTGAGGTCCCTTCTCAAGGTTTCTATTTTTCCTCACGCTGAGGTTTTGAGTTGTTCCTTGCACGCATGTTGGTTTAAGATCAGGTAATTGTATCATTGTAATCCTGTGCAGTCCTTTGAGACATTTTTGTGATTAAGGGCTATATAAATAAATTTGACTTGACTTGACAGAGCTCCTGCATTTTTCTCACTCAAAGAAGTCTTGTCAGCGAAAGAGAGAATAATTTCCTCGTTCTTTTCTTGCCCTCATGTCTTTAGATCAGGGAATGGTGTAATAATCATCCATAGCCTGTAGAGCCCTTTAAGACTTCAAAAATAAACATGACTTAACTTTTGGTTTTGGTGACTCAGCATTTTTGCCAGAAACATATTTCAATCCCTGCGTCCAGAACAATATTGAATATCAACACCATCATTTCAAGGCAGTCTGGTAAGGTTAACAGGCAAGGTTAAGATGTGAAAACTGACAAAAAGCTGCCTTGGTATTTTTTTGATTTTCTGACTCAGCAGCTTTTACAGAAAGACACTCTACACTCCCAGGCCAGAACTACTTTCTCTTTTTAAAAAAAAGTTGCTCATCAATTTTGGCTTTTGCTAACTGCAGTTTTTCCAGAATTACACCCCCCTCCTCCAAACCAGAGCAACGTTCAATCTCAACAAAATGTCTTGCAGACAATTATGGGGGTTGACTTATATGTGGTAAAAATGCCCCAAAAAAGTCAACTTAGCACTTTTGGTTTTGCTGACTCCGTTTATTGTCCAGAAAGAAATTCTAACCTTCGAGGCCAGAACAACATTAAATATCCACACCATCTTTGACAGGCAGTCAGATAAGTCACAACAAATATGAAAACTGCCCAAAACAGCTGACTTAGCATGATTGATTTTGTTGACTGAGCAGCTTTCACAGAAAGATAAATTCCCTCAGTAGGAACAACATTGAATAAAAGCACTCGTTTTCAGTTGCACTACACTATACAGCAACATCTCTGTGTTAGGGTCTGGCACACTTCCATCCGGCACAAAGCGCCTAATTAGATTGTCATCAGGACAAGAGTCCCCCCCCCAACTGTCCCTAATTAGCCTCACCCTTCAAAAGGACATTTTGGACAGCATTCAGTGTCAGCTGATTTTCATTTCCCACCCTCAAGTTCACCATCACCCTTTTCTTTCCAGTCTCAGCGTGATTTTCTGCAAAAAAAATCAGAAAAGAAAAGAGAAAAAAAAGAAAGAAAAATATAAAAGAGTCAAGTCAAGTCATTTTTATTTGTATAGCCCTAAATCACGAAGAGTCTCAAAGGGCTTCACAGATTATTACACTACATTACACAGACTATTTTTCAGAATATTATTAGACATTCCCCTGCTCTGGAGCCGACGAGAAGAGTAGGTTATTCATATGCTATAGAGTAGAAGTGAGTTTTAAGCTTAGATTTAAACAATTCCACTGAGGTTGCAGATCGGATCTCAGGGGGAAGAGCATTCCACAGCACCGGTGCCCGGATGGAGAACGCTCTCGAACCAGCAAAACACTTCTTTGCTCTTGGGATCACCAGAAGACCGGCACTCTCAGAACGTAGGCTTCGGACCGGGACATAGGGGGGAATCAGATCTGAAAGATAAGAGGGAGCAAGTCCATGTATGATTTTGTATAATACTAAGAGAATCTTGAAATCACATCTAAGGCTACCTGGGAGCCAATGCAGCTTAGCCAAAATCGGTGTGATGTGATCTGACTTTTTTGTCCTAGTTAAAAGCCTCGCTGCGGCATTTTGTACCAGCTAAAGAGACTTGATTCTAGACTTCGGGAGACCAGAGAGTAGTGCATTACAGTAATCCAGACGGGAGGTAACAAACGCATGAATTATAATTTCCGCATCTGAATGAGACAGTATAGAACGAATTTTTGCAATGTTACGAAGATGGAAGAAAGCGGTTCTAGTAATTTTCTCTACATGCGTTTCAAAGGATAGAACAGGGTCAAATATGACACCTAAATTTTTAACTGAGTCACTCTGTGTGATGTGACATTTGTCAATGTTCACAGCAGTTTTTGAGAATAAGTTGCAGCATTTAGATGGACCAATGACTAACATTTCGGTCTTTTCAGAGTTAAGACGCAAGAAATTGAGTGACAGCCACTCTTTTATCTCAATGAGGCAGGCCTCCAAATTTCCACAATTTAGTGTGGCAGATTCCTCCAACGGAAGATATAGTTGAGTGTCGTCTGCGTAGCAGTGGAAACTGATATTGTACTTGCGAATAATATCACCTAATGGAAGCATGTAAATGCTGAAAAGAAGGGGGCCAAGCACTGAACCCTTTGGAACACCACAGGTAACACTAAAGGGCTCAGATGTCATTTCGCCATATTTAACACAGTGCGTCCTATCTGAAAGGTAGGATCTGAACCATTAGAGGACGGTTCGTGAGAGACCAATCCATTTTTCCAACCGCTCTAGTAGGAAATTTTGGTGCACTGTGTCAAAAGCAGCACTAAGATCCAGCAGCAGCAAAAATGATGAAGCACCAGAATCCATTGCCAGTAGGAGATCATTTGTTACCTTGATCAGAGCTGTCTCAGTAGAGTGGTTAGACCTGAATCCTGATTGCATAGTTTCAAAAAGGTTATTCTCGGATATGAAATCATTCGGCTGCTGTGCCACTACTTTTTCAAGTACTTTAGAAAGGAAAGGTAGGTTTGAGACAGGTCTATAAATACATAACATTTCTGGATCAAGGTTGGGTCGTTTCAGTGTGGGTTTAATGACGGCGGACTTAAAAGCTGCTGGAACTACACCTGAGGAGAGTGATGTGTTTATAATATTTAGAACTGACGGTCCAAGGACGCCAAAAAGACCTTTAATAAGTAAACCTGGGAGCGGGTCGAACTGGCAAGTTGTCGGTTTGGCCGCATTCACCACCTGTTTGAGATCATCAAGTGACAGTTCACTAAAACTGGACAAATTCCCTGGACAGCCACCCTGTCGTGCATCTGTAGATTTCAGCCCTTTAATATGTGTTGTATTAATAGTGTCTTTAGCATTTTCTTCCTGTATGCATTGAATCTTCTTAGTAAAGAAGACCATTAAGTCATGAGCAGAGTGGGTCGAACTATCTGCGATAGTCTGTTGCCTTGCAAGCGATGCTACAGTGTCAAAAAGGACTTTGGGATTGTTCTTTCGTGACGCAATCACCTTCGAAAGATAGGCCGATTTTGCAGAGGCAAGGGCCGCTTTATACTTTAACAAGCTGTCACACCAGGTTTGATGGAGAACCTCAAGCTTGGTAGCACGCGATTTTCTTTCCAATTTCCTGCATTCTTGTTTAAGGGTTCTAGTTTCATCAGTAAAACAAGGCGTGCGTCTTTTAAGACGTGATTTAAGCCTTATGGGCGCTATTGAATCCAGGACACTAGCCACGGTAGTATTAGCCTCATTCATGAGTGAGTCAATAGAGCCATTGTATGAAGGAAAGGACGCAACTGCTCCAGGAAGGAGTTCAAAGAGCTCAGAAACTGTGCCAGTGCTTATATTGCGTCCGCTAAATCCTTCAGCTTTTTTAGCACTACATTTAGCTAGCACCTCAAATGTAACTAAATAATGATCCGAGATAACGGTAGTACACGGTAACACCATAATGTTTAAGGTTAAAACTCCTCGAGTCAGAACCAAGTCTAGCGTGTTTCCATCTTTATGGGTTGGCAAAACAATCAGTTGATTAAAACCAAATGCATCACTTAGAGACCGAAACACAACAGTAAGTGAACTGAGTGGGGAATTCATATGAATGTTAAAGTCCCCCATAATTATAATTTTGTCTGCATAGGTTACTAGTTCAGACAAAAGTTCAGCAAATGAGTCTAAGAAAGTTGTGTATGGCCCGGGTGCGCGATAGATAGTTATTACATAAATTGACAATAGAAAGGACGGCATCACAAGAGCCTCAAACGCCGTGTAATTATTAGAGGGACGAGGAGTAAATTTACGCGTTTTTTCAGAAATGAGCGCGACACCGCCACCCTTCTTCAACGTGTGTGCTACATGGCTACTCACGTAGTCTGGGGGAGAAGCATAATTTAGCGGTAAAAACTCATCCGGGCGTAACCAAGTTTCACAAAGACCGATACAGTTAAGTTTATAATCACAAAATAATGTTGTCAACAAGTAAAGCTTCAGGAGCAAGCGATCTAATATTTAAAAGACCAAATTTTAGCTTTGCTGAATCATTTGACTTAGCTGAAGCCTTTGTAGTCTTTTTAGAGATCGTCACAAGATGTCGCCGTTCGTCGGCGTTGAGTTTAAAGCGTCGGTTGTCCGGCGAGGAATGAATGGTGGAATTAGTCACATCTTCGTGTCCTTCTTGCTCCTTCAACTTCGCACGCTTCACACATTTACCCGCACGGCAACCACGCTTCTGTTCCCTGTCTTTACGGCGCCTTTGTCGTCGTTTAGTAGGAGGAATAGTTGTCCACAAAGATGTCGGATCTCTTAGAAGCTCGTCCGGGATATCATAGGCGGTGTAAAAAGTGCCCGAAAAGTCGAAATTTAGACGCCCACCCAATCGAATAAGTTCGTCCCTACTGTAAGTCTTTTTGGCCGCGCATGTGTCCAAAAAAGAAAGCAAAAAAGACAAGAGAACGGTAGTAAATAGAAGATTTGCTGGAGAGCATCGAGCCGCAGCATCCATTGTATGTGCCACCATCTTGCATCTCAAGAAAAAAAGAAGAAAAAACAGAAATAGAGAAACAGAGAGAGGAACAGAGAGAAAAACAAAGAGAGAAAAACAAAGTGAGAAACAAGTCAAAGTCAGCATTATTGTCAACTGTGCAGCAAAACAGAGAATTTAAACTGCATTTCTCTTAGCCCGCGGTGTCTACAAAATAAAAAAACCTTATGCTAGGACACGCTACACTCAGATACACATGTAAACAGTACAACAGATAAATAGACAGTGCACACATAAGTCATTAAGTCCATTGTGGTACCCTGGTAACTAAATGTTCCGAGTAGTGCCAAAAGTTCCGAGTTGTAAACCAAATGTAGTCAAGTCAAGTAATTTTTATTTGTATAACCCTTAATCACAAAGAGTCTCAAAGGGCTGCACAGGTTATTGCAAACCACAGACTATTATTACAGACTATTATTATAACATCCCCTGGTCTAAAATAATTTAGCAGCTGTGCCACAACGTTTCAAGTACTTTAGAAAGAAAAGGTAGGTTTGACACAGGTCTATAATTACATTAGCTTTCTGGATCAAGGTTGGGTCGTTTCAGAGTAGGTTTAATAACAGCGGAATTAAAAGCCTCTGGAACTACACCTGAGGAGAGTGATATGTTTATAATATTTAGAACTGAAGGTCCAAGGACCCCAAAAAGACCTTTGATCAGCGAACCCGGAAGCGGGTCAAACAGGCAAGTCGCCGGTTTTGCCGTATTCACCATCTGTTTAAGATTATCAGTGACAGATCACTAAATCGGGAAATATTCCCCGGACAGCCACCATGCCGCGCATCTATAGATTTCAGCCCTTTAATATGTGATGTATTAACAGTGTCTTTAGAAATTTCTTCCCGTATGCATTGAATCTTCTTATTAAAGAAGACCATAAAGTCATGGTCTGAATGCGTAGAACTATCTGGGATAATCTGTTTCCTCGTTAGCTGCTTTATACTTTAACAGGTTGTCAGACCAGGTTTGACGGAAAATCTCAAGCTTGGTAGCGCGCCATTTTCTTTCTGATTTCTTTCATAAACCAAGGCGTGCGTCTTTAAGGTCCTGATTTAAGCCATATGGACGCTACTGAATCCAGGACACTAGCCAGGGTAGCATTAAACTCCTTCATGAGTGAGTCAATAGAGCCTTTATATAAAGGAAACGACGCAACTGCTCCTGAAAGAAAATCAGAGAGCTTAGAAATGATGCTCGTGCTTTTATTGTGTCCGCTAAATCCTTCAGTTTTTTTAATACTACATTTAGCCAGCACCTCAAATGTAACTAAATAATGATCAGAAATAACAGTAGTACACAGTAACACCGTTACGTTTGAGGTTGAAACTCCTCGAGTCAGAACCAAGTCTAGCGTGTTTCCGTCTTTATGAGTCGGCAAATCAACCAGTTGATTAAAACCAAATGTATCAATTAGAGACCGAAACGCAACAGTAAGTGAACTGAGTGGGGAGTTCATATGAATGGTAAAGTCCCCCATATCTATTATTTTGTCTGCATAGGTTACTAGGTCGGACAACAGTTCAGATAATTCATCTAAGAAAACTGTATGGTCCAGGTGCGAGATAAATAGTTACTACATGAATTGACATTAAGGCGTACCGCAAAACAAGAGCCTCGAACGCCTTATAATTATTAGAGGTACGGGGAGTAAGTTTAAGTATTTTTTCATAAATTAGCGGAACACCACCACCCTTCTTCAAAGAGCGTGCTACATGTCAACTCACGTAGTCTTGAGGAGAAGCCTCATTTAACGGTAAAAACTCCTTCGGTCTCAACCAAGTTTCACACTGACCAATCAGGTTAAGTTTGTAATCACGAATAATATTATCAACAAGTAAAGCTTTAGGAGCAAGCAATCTAATATTTAAAATACCAAATTTTAGCTTTGCTGAATCGTTTAACTTAGCTGAAGTCTTTGTAGAGATCGTCACAAGATGTCACCGTTCGGGTGTGTTGAGTCTCAGGCGTCGGTGGACAAGATCGATGAAGAAATATTGGTGGAATTAGGAACTTCTTTGTGTCCTCTGCCGTTTCGCCGATGTAGCTCCCTTAGCATTGCACACTTGCCGGAGCGACAGCCCCGCTTTTGTTTACGATCCCTACGCCGTCTCCATCACTTCGTAAGTGGGTCGGGTATCCACGGAAATCCCAGATCTCTTAGTATCTCGTTCGGGATATTAAAGGTGGTATAAAAAGTTGAAATAGAGACGCAGACCCAATTGTATAAGTTCTTCCCAACTAGAGGTTTTATTGGCCATGCATGTGTCCATAGAAGAAAGCAAAAAAGACAAAAGAATGGTAAAAAATAGAAAATTAGCTGTTAGCTGCTGCGTCCGTGCACGCAGCCATGATCTTCCCTCTCTGTATATGTACATGTACATGATTGTACACGTTTGTGCAATGAGTGTTAGCTTATTTTGGTCCTAATGAGTTAAATAAAAAAAAATAAAAAAATAAAAAAGGAGAGCCAGGCTCTTGGTGGAGTGGGCAATGGGGAAAGATTAGCTTTGAGGAAGGATGGCAGGGGAAGGCGTGAATTCAGCATCCTGGTGGATGAAGTTGTCCCGCAGTCTGCTGTTCCTGGCCCGCAGGTTCTGCAGTATCCTGCCTGATGGCAGCAGGCTGAAGAAGCTGTGGGCTGGGTGAGTTGGGTCTCTCTCAATGTAAAGAGCTTTGCTGGTGAGGCGAGAGGTGTACAAATCCTTAAGGGATGGGAGAGAGCCACAAAAAGACCTTTTCCGCGGCTCTCACCGTGCGCTGGAGGGTCTGCTTGCAGGAACTAGAGCAGGCTCCGTACCATACAGTGATGCCAAAGGTCAGGATACTCTGATGGTGCCTCTGTAGAAGGTGCACACGATATGGGCCGGGGCTCTAGCTTTTATTAGTTTCCGGAGGAAGTAGAATCACTGATTGGCTTTCTTGGCCAGTGATGTGGAATTTGAGGTCCATGAAAGGTCCTCAGTGACGCGCACACCCAGGAACTTAGGGCTGGTCACCCTCTCGACCACAGCACCGTTGCTGGTCAGTGGTGTTGAGGGCGTGTTCTCCTGTAGTCCACAACAATCTCCTTTGTCTTCCGCACATTCAGGAAGGGATTGTTGTGGTCACTTCGCTCCTGTACTTGACCTGGTCATCATTGTTGATGAAACCGGTCAGTCTTGTCATCAGCAAATTTAGCGAGGAGGTTTGGCCTTTCTGGGACTTGGAGGTGTAGAATTGGTCCAATATGTTTACTCCCTCGTGTTGGAAAGTCAATGTGTGGGTGTAATTTGGGAAAAACACTCTTGGGATTCACATGATTATAATCCCCAGCCAGGACGAGAAAGGCATCTGGGTGTGCTGGCTGCTGCTCACTGATATGCTCGTACAATTCATTTAATGCCTTGCTCCTGCTGTTTAAATTGGAGTTTGGGGGCAAGCAGCTACAACAAAATGGCTGTAAACTACTTTGGCAAATAGAAAGGTTGACATTTAATAACCATATATTCCATAAGTAGCAAACAGTGTTTATATACCACAGCAACGTCTGCAGGACAAAGACCAGGAACCTTCCCGTGGTGTCCTGCGAGGGGCTCTCTCTCGGGGGAGCCTTACGAATCCAAATCAACCCACTCAGACTTGCGCCATGGGAGGCGCTCTTTTCCATGATCGGAGCAGCATTGCCCGTCCTGCATCTCCTGTCACTTCTTCTTAGGGCGGGCGACATTGAGAGCAACCCTTGCCCCCAGCCCAAAGTCAAATGCCAGTGGTGCTTTCGAACCATCCGCTGCGACCACACCCCAATCACCTGTACTGCCTGCCCACGGGGCTTCCATAAATCATGCACCGGCCTTTCCGAACGAACTAAGGACTTCAGAAGCTTCGTATGCTTGGTTTGTTTGGGTCACACCCCGCCAGGCGTGGCGGCACAGGACAGTCGCAGCCCCCCTCTCTGCATCAACTTCTACCGTATCTATCATCCCTCCTTCATCATCGCTTCCATCTGCACCATCATCACATCCTCCTTCATCATCGCTTCCTGCTTCATCTACCCCAACCGCTCCGCCTGAAGGGACCAAATGCTTCTTATGTCCTCGAGTCATACAGCGTAACAACGCCCCCCCTTCAGTGCGACTCCTTGATAACTGGGCGCACAGATCCTGCACTGAGGTCAGCCGGTACAACAAATCCCCCGCACTGGACTTGCTCCAACTGCCTCAACCCAGCGAGCTCTTTCACCCAGCAATCGTCAACTGCTATCCCCCAACCCCCTCCAGCTCTCAACCCCGCCAACCAAGCGCCAACCCCCCAACAAATAGCGCCATCACCCAACACCCAACTGCACCACAAGAACTGTCCCGTATGTAAGAACCAACTTCCCATCCCCTGTGCCCTCTTCTGCTGCACGTGTAGTAGAGGATTCCACGCTCGATGTGCTCCCGAATCAAAGTCCGCAGTTGACGTCATGAGGGGTGCTAACTTTTGGATATGTCCAACTTGCTCCAAACCACAAATGCCATCAGCGGGCGCACGGTGTGAAGATACAAAGGCGCAACTTCCCCCCCAATCCCAATCCCACCTCACCATCCTGCAGTGGAACTGTGACTCCCTCGCGACAAAGATCACAGAACTAAGGGCCCTAACAGAAAGACTTCGCTGCGATGTCCTGCTACTACAAGAAGAAAAACTTGGCTGTGAGGATCCCACCCCAGTCCTCCAGGGCTATGATGACCTCCGCCTTGACTGCCCCTTTAGTGGAACCAAAAACCACAGAGGAGGTGGCCTCCCTACGTACATTCTCCATGGTATCCCATATTCTGTAGCCCCACCAGCCAATTCCAGTCCTGCTGAAATGCAACAAATCCTCATACCCACTGCAAGGAGGTCCCAACTCTCCCTTACCAATATTTATGTCCCCCCTGCCTCATCCTCTTACGCGGGCCCACCGAACAGCCACGCGGCGTGGCTACCTTGTCTACCCACGGTCCGGGGCCTAATATGCGGCGACTTCAACGCCCACCATCTTTCCTGGGACGACCTTGTACAAGCCGATACCAGAGGGCAGGCCATCTACGACTGGCTGGAAGACAAAGATCAGTATCTCCTGAATGATGGCTCCCCAACACGCTACTCCCATCACCTGGAAAGAAGTAATCTAAGCGCCCCAGACTTAACAATCGCGGATCCGCTCACCGCGGAATCCTGCAGCTGGACCCCCCTCGTCGAGCTCTCCTCTGACCACCTGCCGCTCCTGGTTAAATTGAAATAGAAGTTCAAAACCGAGCCGGAAAGGCGCCGAGTCACACCTAACTTCAAGAAAGGGGTTTGGGGGAAGTACAAAGGAGCTATTCTTCAAGACTTTCCCAACATTGGTCTCTCTGCGCCCCCAAAAGACTTCCTCAACGCATTCACCGACCTCAAAAATGCAGCGGAAGAAGCTGTCCCCAACAAAGTCTTCCGCCCAAACAACATTCCTTGGATGAATGGGGAATTAAAACAACTCATCAAGGAAAGGAATCGGCTAAGACACAACCTGAATGCGGCTACCAGAAAGACCTACCTGCAGAAATGCAGAGAAGTAACAGAGAAAACTATCGAGGCTAAACGCACTGCTTGGCAACTCCACCTTCAAAAGATTTCGGAGACCAAGGACTCCAAACAAGCTTGGGCCGTGGTGAAGTCACTATCCAGTCTCCCATCACAACAAACCAATGAATCGCTCAAGTATAACAACCGTGAATATGCCTCAGACAAGGCCAAGGCGACGGCTTTCGTCATCGAATACGCAAGAGTGAGTGGGCGCAAGAGTGATAAGTCGAGTAGGAGGACCGTATGAGGGCTTCGAAGAGATGCGCGTGGACTACAGGGTTCCCCTCGGCAATGGCTCGAGTGCCCATTTACTCTTGATAAACTACGCCGTGCACTCCACCAACTCAAACCAGGAAAAGCTGCTGGCCCGGATGGAATTGCTCCTGAGATGCTAAAATATCTGCCCCCAGCTGCACTCCCCATCCTTCTCCAACTTATCAACACCAGCTGGACCACACAGTGGTGCCCCCAGTCCTGGCGCAGAGCGGAGATCATCCTGTACCACAAAAAAGGCAAAGACCCTCAACTCATCAGGAGTTACTGTCCAATCGCCTTCACTTCAACAATCAGCAAAACTATGGAACGACTCATCGTGAACCGCCTGTCAAAATGGCTTGAGGATCATGGGATTCTGAGCCCATGGCAGGCAGGCTTCCGGAAAGGCCGCTGCGCCACTGACCAATGCCTCAGATTGTCTCAATTCATCATGGATGGGTTCCAGTCAAAACAACGTCTGCGCTCTATTGCTGCCTTCTTCGATTTCAGCAAGGCGTATGACCAAGTGTGGCGTGCCGATCTCCTCCAAAAGATGCTGAACATTGGCGTACCTCTCCAGTTTGTTGAGTGGACTAAGGCCTGGTTCACCAATCGTACGGCACGTGTGAGGGTTAATGGGACTACGGGACGCTGCCGGACATTCAAAGAAGGCCTCCCCTAAGGCTCGGTTTTATCTCCACTCCTCTTTACCATCTACATCAACGACCTTCTAGATTCTTTCGATTCCTCCACCCTGGTCTCCGGCTATGCTGATGACTTGGCGCTGGTCTGTAGCGGCCGTAAAAAAGAAGGAGTGGCGGTGAGACTAGAGTCAGAGGCGGCCAAAGTCAACCAATGGGCCACTATTAATCATCTCACCCTCAACACGGCGAAGTCAGAAGTTGCCTTCTTTTCCATGGACGCTGCGGAATCCTCTTGGTGCCCAAACATACCTGTAGGGGGTTCGAGACTCAAGATGAATCCTACTCCTACTTTCCTGGGGGTTCGATACGATCGCTGACTGACCTTCAATGAGCATGTCCGGCACTTGAGCCAAGTCTGGAAGCAACAATCCAATCTCCTGCGACAACTGACCGGCACGTCTTGGGGATGGCAGCCCTTGGAGATGCGGACGATCTACATTGCCACCATCAGATCGCTCGCTGAATATGCAGCTCCTACCTGAGCGCCCTGGCCCTCCAACACCAATATCCAGAAACTGGAGAGGACACAATCGGACGCGGCTCGAGCAATTACGGGCCAACTTCAATCTACTCCCATCGACGCTGTCCTCCATGAAGCCCAGCTCCCACCGCTCTCCTCCCGACTTCAGCTTGCCAGCCTTAGGAAAGCTGATGAATGGTTCCACCTCCCTCCCAACGATCACAGGAGAGTACTCCTCCAAAAGCACGGTCCTAAACATCTCAAGAGAGAAGACTGGCGTAATTCCACAACCCCCATTTTATCTCACGCCAGTGGACTCGGAGTCTGTACATGACCCTAATATTCCGTGGCCTCTGGCGCCCCCACAACCTATCCATTTCACCTCTGTCCCAAAGTCCGCATCCCCTGCCCAACAACTTGCCACTGCAGAGGAAACACTTGCGGATCTGGGCCCAACTGACTTGTATATTTTCACCGATGGTTCCACCCTCAACAATACGGAGAATGGAGGAGCCGGAGTGGTAATCTTTAAAGGCAACACACTAATCCACTCCTGGCATGCGCCAACCGGGGCCTTAAGCAGTTCTTTTCAGGCCGAAAAGTCTGCCATGATGATGCAATCGCCTGGCGGGATGTCAAAAACGACTGGTCCTTAGCCTCCATCATCACGGAATGCAAGTCCCTACTCCAAGCTCTCTCCAACCCTAATATAACAGACCCCTCCCTCCTGTCCCTTAACTCCTCAATTGCGGCCTTCTCCCCATCCAAGAGCATCCGGCTTATCTGGGTCCCGGGTCACTGCAACCTCCCGGGTAACGACCTTGCAGACGAGCAGGCTAAATTAGGCCCGGCCCTCCCTCAGCCTACCGCCCCGCTAGACCCACAAACTCGGCTCGCCATTATTCGCAGGAGCTGCAAACCCCCCCCCATCTACCCACCCACGTCTCATTTCTCTTACCTCTTCCCACCACAACCCGGAGGAAGAATCCCAGCTCTCAAAGAAAGATCTTGTCGATCTTATACGATTCCGGTCCGGTCATCACCCCTCCCTCCGAAGATGGCAACATCTGATGGGGAAATGCGAACACGATCGGTGCCGTCTTTGCGGTGAGGACGAAGAATCGGCCGGGCATCTCTGGCTACGGTGCCCTGCACTCCAGTCTGCCCGATACCACCGCCAGCTGGGATTCTCCTTCGGAGAACTACGAAGCCTCCCACAAGCGAGTCTAGCGCTACTAAGGATTATCCTTAGGCGCCTTGAGTGACTCAACAACAACAACAGCAACGTCTCAGCACCAGTCACTATTGATGTAAACACTCCTTGGTGCACCATCCCCTCCACAGTGAACGCTTTGTCGGCTTGATAACATGTTAGCCCACGAGCTGAATGAAATGGACCGCAACCCCAGTGTTTACCCAAGTCTCGACAAACACTTACTCAGAGAACTCACCGCCTTGGTTTACTGATGAAACTAGATCGCAAGAGAAAAAAAGAAAAAAAATGCAATTTTATATTTTTTCCTTACATTCTTTTAATTTTTAATTTTCCTTTTTTCCCCTTTTTATTTATTTTATATTTTCTCAATTATTTTCTTATTCCTCTTATTTTCAAAAGTAATAAGGTGCATTTTGGTCACTTTGAGTCTCTGTATTCTGTCTTCTTCCGGTGTGCTTTTAGCATTTGTTTCTGATGGCACAACAGAATACAGCAACAATCTGTACGAACCCTCATCTGAAGGATATGCCTGATAATTTGAGTTTAGAAAATCTATTGCCAGCCCACCCCTCTCTATTAAAGTCACGTCATCGCTCAAGTCAAGTCAAGTCAAGTCATTTTTATTTGTATAGACCTTAATCACAAAGAGTCTCAAAGGACTACTCAGATCAAAGACTATTGCTAACTACAGACTATTATGACACTATCCCCTCATCTAAAACCTACATGAGGGCAAATAATACACATATTATTACTATAAAATATAGGTTATTCATATGCTATAGAATAGAAGTGTGTTTTAAGCTTAGATTTGAATATTTCCATTGAGGTTGCAGATCGAATCTCAGGGGAAAGAGCATTCCACAGCTCCGGGGCCCGAATGGAGAATGCTCTCGAGCCTGCCGATGATTTTGTATACTACCAACAGAACCTTAAAATCCCATCTTAAGCTAACAGGGAGCCAACGCATGTAAGCTAAAATCGGGGTAATGTGATCAAACTTTCTTGTCTTAGTTAAAAGCCTCGCTGCAGCATTTTTTACTAGCTAAAGGCACTTGATTTTGGTCTTCGGGTGACCGGAGAGTAGTATATTACAGTAATCGAGACGGGAGGTAACAAACGCATGAATTATAATCCCCGCATCCGACTGAGACAGCATAGGGCTAATTTTAGCAATATTGTGAAGATAGAAAAAAAGCTGCTGTAGTAATATTCTTAACGTGTATTTGAAAGGACAGATCGGGGTCAAATATGACACCTAAATATTTCACTCTTGGTGATATTACATTTGTCAATATTCAGAGCCGTTTTTGAGAACAAGTCACAGCGTTTAGATGGACCAATAACTAGCATTTCAGTCTTTTCAGAGTTAAGGCGCAATAATTTGAGTGACATTAGTCATCAAACAACAAATAATAAAAGCACTATGGAGACGACACCTTTGAAATAACTCACATGGGTGATGCTCAGAGATAGGAAGAGCAGCCAAAAAAATGTTACTCAGGTAAAAGTACTGTTACTTTGTAACAATATGACTCTAGAAGTAAAAAGTAGTGATGCAAATAATTGAGTAGATGTCGTGATTACCTAAGTGGAGCCACCTGGGGTAATCATCTGGCGCGCTGGAGTGCGCTTCCTGATTGGATGGTGTTCCCCACTTAAGCTGTCAGCGTCCAGAGATGGACTTTTAAGTGTACTCCTCGTATCTCTGAGTGTGACTCCAAAATACAAGGTACCCACGATTTCTCTTGCCTGACTCATGCCTGCCTCTCGTTGCCTGACCTATTTCTGTTACAAGTTTTACGATCTACTCTCCCGCCCCGGCCACCGACTTACCCGCTACGCTGCACCTTACGCTTTTCATCACGGAGCTGCCGTTCCGCCCGAAGAGGCTTTCGACCAGCAAGAGCCGACGTTCCAAGCCTGTTCCAACGATCCTTGTCAATAAAAACTCTGAAACTGACGCAATTGGATCCGAGTCTCCGTTCTGGTTCATGACAGAACACTCGAACCATAACATGGATCCAGCGGAAGTTTCCCCTACCTCCGGAGAATGCGGAAATGCCGAGCAGCAATCCGCGTTACAGCACCTACTGCACAATGAAGGCGCGGTACAACAAATAGCCCATGACGTGTCCACCCTGGTTCGGCAAGTACAGCGACACCAGCAATTGTTCGAGCAGCAAAGCAACACTTCCCTAGCAGCCCGGCCACAAAATCCGGCTCCGCCCCTTCCCGATCAGTTGTTGTTGTCGGCATTGTTGAACCACGAGTGAGTTCGCCGGAGAAATTCGTTGGAGATCCCGCCCAGATCCGCCCCTTCCTCATAAATTGCCGACTAATATTTGACCTAAAGCCACGCAGCTTTGTGAATGAAAAGACGAAGGTGGCTTATGTAATAAATCATTTGACTGGAAGAGCCCGCCTTTGGGGAACGGCCGCATATGAACGGGGGCGACAGCATGCTCCTCCTTTAGCCTACTGGGCCAGGAAATGATCAAGGTATTTGACTCTGGTTCCTCATCGGTCGACGCCGCCCGTTCGATCATGAACATCCGCCAGGGAAGACGTTCCATTGCCGACTATGCTATCGACTTTCGTACGCTAGCAGCCCAAAGTCACTGGAATGAGGAAGCCCTGGTCGACGCCTACCTCCACAGTTTGTCCGGTTATCTCAAGGATGAATTAGTATCCCACGCTCCTCCGGCAACACTTGACGAAGCTATCGACTTGACCGCCCGGATCGACCGTAGGGTTCAGGCGAGACGCCGAGAGAGGGAAGGTCCCAGCCAATTCATCACCAGGCAAGTTCAAGAAGCTAGTAATGTACCGAACCCCTCAACCACGTCCACCACATCCTATGAGATGATGGAGGTGGATCGTACCTCCCTCTCCGTCGAAGAGCACCAGCGCAGGCGTTCCAAACGGCTATGTTTTTACTGCGGCGGCCAGGGTCATAGGGTGATCAATTGCCCGTTAAAAGCCAACGCTCGTCGGACATAGGGGACGTCCGATTGAGCTCTGCTTTAGTTTCGTTCCGCAAGACTGATAGACCGGTCCTCCGGGCCAATCTCATTCTTTCCGGTTCATCTCAGTCCTTACATGCCCTGATCGATTCTGGCACTGAAGCAAATATCCTTGATCTGTCCCTCGCACGCAAAATGGGGATACCTGTTAAACCCCTTCCTAATCCGGTATCAGCTCAGGCTTTAGATGGTCACCTGTTAGGCACCGTGTCTCAAATAACTGAACCCATAGAATTACAGTTGTCTGGAAATCACCGAGAGAAGATCCGATTCCATTTACTTCACTCCCGAGCCAACCCCTCGTTCTGGGTCGTCCATGGTTGGTCCAACACAACACCCATTTCGACTGGCGCACTGGGTTGATACTAGAATGGGGCATGGACTGTTACCAAACTTGTCTGCGAGCCGCTCCTTACCCGGATCACTCTCCTTCCACAAGGGCTCCACCCAATCTGTCCAAGGTCCCAGTTTGTTACCACCACCTACGGGAAGTCTTCAGTAAAGCTAAGGCCTCTTCCCTGCCCCCTCATAGACCTTACGACTGCGCGATTGACCTTCTTCCAGGGTCCGTTCCTCCTCTGGGCCGCCTCTACTCCTTGTCTATTCCCGAGAGGGAGGCCATGGAGGAGTACATTTCTGATGCCTTGGCGGCTGGTATTATTCAGCCCTCCTCTTCCCCAGCGGGGGCGGGGTTCTTCTTTGTGGGAAAGAAGGACGGGTCACTCCGACCCTGTATAGACTATCGAGGGCTTAACGACATCACTGTTAAAAATCGCTATCCCTTGCCACTGCTTGCCTCTGCATTTGAACTTCTACAGGGGGCCACGATCTTCACTAAGCTTGACCTGCGTAACGCCTACCATTTAGTCCGTATCCGGGAGGGAGATGAGTGGAAGACGGCATTCAACACACCCACCGGCCACTACGAGTACCTGGTAATGCCGTTCGGGTTAACCAACGCCCCAGCCGTTTTCTAATCTTTGATTAATGACATATTACGAGATGTGCTTAATCGCTTTGTATTTGTGTACCTGGATGATATTTTGATTTTTTCGAAGTCCCTCGAAGAGCACCAAAAGCATGTCCAGCTTGTTCTCCGTCGTCTCCTGGAGAACTCTCTATTTGTTAAAGCGGAGAAGTGCGAGTCACATGCCAAGACGGTTTCGTTCCTGGGCTACATTGTGTCGGAGGGGAGCCTTCAGATGGATCCTGCCAAGGTATCAGCTGTCACCTCTTGGCCTGTCCCGGAGTCTCGCAAGAAACTCCAACAATTCCTTGGATTTGCCAACTTTTACCGGAGGTTCATCAGGAACTATAGTTCGGTGGCAGCTCCCCTCACGTTCCTCACCAGCCCTAAGGAGCCATTCCGGTGGTCCCCCGCGGCCGAGGCAGCTTTTAACTGTTTAAATAACCATTTCTCTACGGCCCCCATACTCCAGGTACCTGACCCCGCACGCCAACTTGTAGTGGAGGTGGACGCCTCAGATGTGGGAGTGGGTGCCGTCTTGTCCCAGCGGTCAGACAAGGACCAGAAGATGCACCCGTGCGCCTTCTTTTCCCGGCGGTTGTCCCCGGCCGAACGCAACTACGACGTGGGGGATCGTGAGTTGTTGGCCGTCAAGCTAGCCCTGGAAGAATGGCGGCATTGGTTGGAGGGGGTAACGGTGCCATTCATAGTTTGGACAGACCACAAAAATTTGAAATATATATGATCGGCCAAGCGGCTAAACCCACGCCAGTCACGTTCGTCCCTGTTCTTCACCCGTTTTAACTTTACTCTGTCCTACAATGTGAAGCCCGACGCCCTCTCCCGGCAATTCCAGAATCCCAATGAGATACCTCAGGGTCCTGCAACGGTTCTTCCGGCTTCCCGTATGGTGGCGGCGGCTTCCTGGGATATTGAATCCCGAGTCAGAGAGGCGCTACCTGATCAAGCGGGTCCCAGCTCCTGTCCCGAGGGTCGACTATTCGTCCCCGAACCCTTACGGTCCGAGGTCCTCCAAAGGGGGCACGATTCTCGCCTGTCTTGCCATCCGGGGTCGGCTCGGACCCACAGTTTCTTGTCCCGACGTTTTTGGTGGCCTTCCATGGCCAATGATGTACGGAAATATGTCTCAGCCTGTCAAGTGTGTGCCCAGAAAAAAGCCTCTCACCAACGTCCGGCCGGTCTGTTACATCCTCTACCGGTTCCCCGCCGGCCGTGGTCCCATATCGCCTTGGACTTTGTGACGGGATTGCCAGTATCTGAGGGGATGACGACCGTACTTACTATTGTGGACCGGTTCAGCAAGATGGTCCATTTCGAGGCACTACCCAAGCTTCCCTCCGCCAAGGAAACCGCGTTGGCGGTTCAGCAACACGTATTCCGCCTCCATGGCATCCCTCAGGACGTTGTCTCTGACCGGGGCCCCCAATTCTCGTCCGTTTTTTGGAAGGAGTTCTGTCGTCTGCTGGGTGCCTCAGTTAGCCTCTCATCGGGGTTCCACCCTCATTCCAACGGTCAGTCAGAGCGAGTTAACCAGGATCTGGAAACAGCACTTCGCTGTATGGTCTCTCGTGAACCGTTGTCAATTGGCATGGGTGGGGTATGCCCACAATTCTCTGGTTAGCTCCTCCACGGGTATGTCCCCTTTCCAGTGCGTATATGGCTACCAACCTCCTATGTTCCCTAGCCAGGAAGTGGAAGTCTCCTGTCCGTCCGCTACGGAAAACGCACGCCGCTGTCGGCGAACCTGGGCTCACGCCCGGGCCACACTCCTTCGGGCAGGCAAGGCTCATTCAGTCGGGGTTAATCGACGGAGGAGTCCTGCTCCGAATTACCAGGTGGGCCAGATTGTTTGGCTTTCATCCGCTGATCTACCACTGAGGGTTGAGTCGAGGAAACTGGCTCCTCGATATCTAGGCCCGTTTCCTATTGAAAGGATTATCAACTCCTCAGCAGTCCGTCTCCGCCTACCAAGGTCTATGAGAGTGCACCCCACGTTTCATGTCTCCCGAATCAAGCCCGTCAGCCAGAGCCCGTTGGCACCCATACCACCTCCTTCCCCAGCTCCGCGCGTTCTGGACGGGGAACCTATCTACACGGTGCGCCACCTGCTCCGCTCCCGACGCAGGGGTCGGGGGTTCCAGTACTTGGTTGACTGGGAGGGATACGGTCCGGAGGAGAGATCATGGGTCCCCAGCGGGCAGATCCTGGACCGATCTCTCGTGGCGGAGTTCCATCGACTACATCCAGACCAACCAGCGCCGCGCCGTGGTCGTCCTCGTGGGTCCGGCGCTGCTACTCTTCCACCTGCGGACCCACCCGCTGCCGCCCCTCCAGATGCTGATGATGGGGTGTCCGTCCATTCGGAGGAATTCTGAGAGGGGACTACTGGACGCACATTATTGGATTATCTGTGACGTATCTTTTGGGATTACTTGTGTTCTGCCAATGACTTTGTGTTCCCTTGGATTACCTATGTTTCCCTGTGACGTGTCTTGGATTACTTTTTTTTTTCTCTGGGGGACTTCTGAGGCTGTCCCTTGAGGGGGGGGTTCTGTCGCGATTACCTAAGTGGAGCCACCTGGGGTAATCATCTGGCGCGCTGGAGTGCGCTTCCTGATTGGATGGTGTTCCCCACTTAAGCTGTCAGCGTCCAGAGATGGACGTTCGAGTGTACTCCTCGTATCTCTGAGTGTGACTCCAAAATACAAGGTACCCACGATTTCTCTTGCCTGACTCATGACTGCCTCTCGTTGCCTGACCTATTTCTGTTACAAGTTTTACGATCTACTCTCCCGCCCCGGCCACCGACTTACCCGCTACGCTGCACCTTACGCTTTTCATCACGGAGCTGCCGTTCCGCCCGAAGAGGCTTTCGACCAACAGGAGCCGACGTCCCAAGCCTGTTCCAACGATCCTTGTCAATAAAAACTCTGAAACTGACGCAATTGGATCCGAGTATCCGTTCTGGTTCATGACAGTAGATGTGAAAAAGTAATGGGTTTAAAAAGAAAACTCCAAGTACTGAGCAACTAACATTTATGGCGGCATTCTAACGCAGAAAGTTGATATTTTGCCAATATTTTTTCATGCAACAACGGGAACCAAACTGGAGGATTAACTGTTTTATGTAGTACAGACTTATTGTTTACAATACTTCAAATTTTCCTCAACTCAAACATCTGAATCGAGCAGTAGTGGAAAATGTGGCTGCTCTTTTTCAGGTGGCTAGAGTTTCCTTAAATCCTTAAGGAACAACGACGGGCAAATGGAATCTTGTCCGTAACAGCCAAAACCACCACCAACAACAAAAAAGACACATATGTGTTGAAACATGCAGTCTTCCACAGTATGGTTGCCCTGGCCCTGTTGCCTACAAATATATGATTACATTTTTAAGTGACATAGCCCTCGTTCGCGATTCATTTCAGAATACTTGCAAGGATAGGTTCATTTTTGTAATCACAGTGATGTTACGAATGGATCTGGAGTCGCAAGTCATGTCCCGCAAAAAGGGGGCGTGGTTGGCGCAAAAAACCTAGGAGGACTCCCCCAATTACTTTCTGTCATGAGTCCTGGATTATTGCTGCGTTGATTCGACAACAACTTGAGAATGGGGCCCAAAAAGCGAAGGACTTACCATACAAATTGCTAATGCAAAAATGCTAAGAAAAGAGAGTTACCAGCTCGGTAGCCAAGATGGTAGGGCGCCTGCTCCGAGACTGGGAGGACGCTGGTTCAAGCCTCGGCCGAGTCATACCTAAGACTTACAACATTGGTACCCATTGCCTCCCTGCTTGGCGCTCGGCATTAAGGGTTGGAATTGGGGGGTTTGGTCACCTAATGACTCCCAACACAGCAGTTGGGTCTAAAAACCCGGTGCCGATCGAAGGCGACGAATCACGTCGATAGCTTCGCGTGACAAAATGATTTCCGGTAGATATCATGTTGATGGTTGATACTGGCTGAATAATAATAAATAAATAAAAAAAATTGCTAAAGGCACGGAACCTTGCCTTTAAATCTGGTGATGAGGAGGCACCTAGATCAGCGAGGGCCAACCTGAACCGTGCTATCAGACTAGCAAAGCATCGCACAGTCAAAAAATCCAGGACCTTTTCCTCAGCACAACCAACACCAGGGATATGTGGAAAGGCATTCAGGCCATCACCAGATACAAGCAACCACCGCCCCAGTGGGGGACACTAGCATGGACTTCCTAAATGACCTCAACAACTTCTTTGGGAGGTTCGAGGAAAAAAATGGCACCCCTGCAGCGAAAGCGGTTCCACATCAGGACGAAAGAGCACTCCTCCTGGACTCAACTGACGTGAGGAAGACCCTGAGAAGGATCAACACACGGAAGGCTCCAGGCCGTGACAACATTCCAGGGCGGGTCCTTAGGGAGTGGGCTGATCAGCTGGATTGTGTCCTAACAGACATTTTCAACACCTCGCTAGACCAAGCCACGGTACCATCATGCTTCAAGATTGCCACCATCATCCCAGTGCGAAAGAATTCCCAGATCTCATCATTGAACGATTACCGGCCCGTTGCACTGACTCCTATTATAATGAAGTGCTTTGAGAGACTGGTTAAAGAACACATCACCTCCAGTCTCCCCTCCTCACTCGACCCCTTTAAGTTTGCCAACCGGACAAAACCGCTCCGCCGGGGATGCCATCTCCTCTGCGCTTAACCTGAGCCTGACACACCTAGAGGAGAAGAACGCCCATTTGTGGATGCTGTTCCTGGACTTCAGTTCAGCATTCAACACCATCATCCCACAACACCTGGTAGACAGACTGAGACTCCTGGGCTTCAACACCCCCCTGCGGAACTGGTTGCTGGACTTCCTCACTGGAAGACCCCAGTCAGTGCGGATTGGTCAGAACATCTCCGATGTCATCACCCTCAGCACGGGCTCCCCCCAACGCTGTGTCCTGAGCCCCCTGCTGTTCGCCCTGATGACACACGACTGCGTCCCTAGGTCGGCCACAAACCACATCGTGAAGTTTGCGGACGACACAACAGTGGTGGGCCTCATCAGGGACGACGACGACCTGGCCTACAGAGAGGAGGTGGAGCAGTTGGTGGGCTGGTGCAGAGACAGCAGCCTGGTCCTGAATGTTGAAAAAACTAAAGAGATCATTATCGACTTCAGGAAAAACCAGCCCAACCATGCCCCACTTCTCATCAACAACAAGGCTGTGGAGGTTGTCAGCAGCACCAAGTTCCTAGGGGTGCCCATCACAAACAAACTCACCTGGACCGTGAACACTGCATCACTGGTGAAGAGGGCACAGCAGCGCCTGTTCTTTCTGCGGAGGATGAGGAGAGCCCACCTTCCCCCACCCACCCTCATCACATTCTACAGGGGCACCACAGAAAGCATCCTGACCAGCTGTTTCTCTGTGTGCTGTGGAGGCTGCAGTGCCTCGTACTGGGATAGTGTGAGGCGGGTGATGAGGACAGCAAAGAAAATCATCGTGACTTCTCTCCCCTCCATTCAGGACATTGACCAGAAGCGCTGCCTATCCCGAGCCAAGAACATCATTAGGGATCCCTCTCACCCCCATCATGGACTGTTCACTCTGCTAGCCTCTGGGAAGTGGTACTGCAGTGTACGGTGCAGGACCACCAGGTTCTGCAATAGTTTTGTCCCCCTGGCCATGAGACTGTTAAATGGTCAATCAGACACATAGTAAGTCTACACTGCTGCTAATCTGTACATCTGTTTGTTTGTTTTGTTTTTTTGCACTACTAGGAGTTCTTTATACCTAGCCACTCCTTTGCACATCTGTTCTCCTCTGCACTATCGTACTGCAGTGTTATTGTTACTGTACAGTGACTTGTTTACCTGACTGCCCATTTTGCAAATCTGGTTAGCTGCTTCTCTTGCACTCATTGCACTACTGTATAATACTATACATAGCCATAATTATTTAGTTTATTATTAGTACTTCAATACTCCAACTCAATACAACATTTTATTTATATCTGTACATTCAAGGAAACTGTGCGGGTCAGATGTATCGACATTTCGTTCTGTATACACGTGTACTAGAATGATTATAAAGTATATCTGAATCTGAATCTGAATCTGAATCTGACTTCACCAGTTTGGGAGCATTTTGAACAGATATCTCCCAACAAGGTATAAACAGACATGTATAATTAAGCATAGCTTACATCTCTATATTTATACACACACACTTTTGTGTGCGCGTGTAGCACAGAATATAATAGTCGAGTCAAGTCATTCTTATTTGTATAGCCCTTAATCACAAGGAATCTCAAAGGGCTGCACAGGTTATTGCAAACCACAGACTTTTATTACAGACTATTATTACACCATACCCTGGTCTAAAACCTACATGAGGGCAAGGAAAAACTCAAAACCTCAACATGAGGAAAATGAAGAAACCTTGAGAAGGGACCGCACATGTGCTGATCCCCCTTCCAGGATGACCAGGCTGCAATGGATGTTGCAATAACAAATAATACACAGATATTGTCAACAAAAATATGGATTAATCATATGCTATAGAGTAGAAGTGTGTTTTAAGCTTAGATTTAAACATTTCCACTGAGGTTGCAGATCAGATCTCAGGGGGAAGAGTATTCCACAGCACCGGTGCCCGGATGGAGAATGCTCTCGAACCTGCGGAACTCTGCTTGGCTCTTTGAATCACCAGTAGACCAGCGCTTTCAGAACGAAGGCTCCGGACCGGAACATAGGGGAAATTAAATCTGAAAGATATAAGGGTGCAGGTCCATGCATAATTTTGTACAATACCAAGAGAACCTTAAAATCACATCTTAAGCTAACAGGGAGCCAATGCAGGTTAGCTAAAATCGGGGTAATGTGATCAAACTTTCTTGTCTTAGTTAAAAGCCTCGCTGCAACATTTTGTACCAGCTGAAGCCTCTTGATTTTGGACTTCGGGAGACCGGAGAGTAGTGCATTACAGTAATTCATTATATAATATATGTAGATACAAATGTCAGAGATTTTATTCCTCAATAAAAATCAATAAAATGCACTATTCCCTCCATCAAATGTGTGTCCCAGTTACAAAAGCACATCAAGTTACTGAACATGACAAATATACGGACAATATTTAGCTTTTTGCCTCTTGACCACATAACAACTGTGTTACATCAAATGACCAGCAGATGTCAGCACTGCTAAATGAACTATCAAATGAGGCCTAGATTGATCAGGCTTTTGGCGAAGCAATTGGCCCAAAAGACTCGACACATTCACAGGGCTTCATCCTGCCATCACTAGGTGTGTTCTATCCCCAAACGTGACAACACAGTCTCAACTCCCGTGCATTCATCATCAACCCTTGCCGTCCTAACATCGCAATGAATCCCATGCATATGTCGCCGACTGGACTCTCCACCCAACATGCACTGCCATTTTTTAAGTAAACCACCTTTGATTTTACAATTAGCTTAGCAATTAGCATGGTTAAATGGAGCCTGTACTGAGGTCCGTCTTGTTTTTTCCTCATGTCACGTGACCGAAGGAAAACGAGGCCCTGTTTTTAGCGCTCACGTGACTGAATCGCGTTGTGATTCACGCTCAATAAATCGGCTCGAATAACCCAGAAGATTCCCCCTGCATGACCGTCTGACGTGAGTCTTGGATCATTGCTGCGTTACATGTATAATTAACCATAATACTAAGGACATTATACCATTTGCGCTAATAAGTAGCAAAAACTAATGCCCTTGATATATATATATATATATATATATATATATATATATATATATATATATATATATATATATATATATATTTCACGTTTTTTCTGTGTATTGAGGGGGGACACTTTCCCTTTAAATCAACACAAGAACAATACTTTGTTGTATTGTAAGGAGAGTAATGTGTTATGGGAAATAACATGTTTTTAATTGTGTGTGTTTGTGTGCGTCTGTCATGGCAGGTCAGCGCGTGGTATGGCTATTTGACTCTCACAGGTAAAATTTTCGTCTCTTTTTGTCAAACTTGTTCGCCACCCCTGCTCTAGACCTAGTTCTGACCCGGGGTGTAGTAGCCTCAAATGATACAGCATTACCGTATCCCAATGTCATCTCTCATGACTATCTTGTTAAGTGTGAGGTGTTGTTTAATGTTTACCATGAAAAGGAAAATTTAGGCTTAAGTAGTCACAACATCCGCCCTGCAACGGCCTTAGCTTTAAAATAACTGTTACCCACAGCAACTGCAGCTTTCCCTTTGTACATTGGGTCTGTTGACTTACAAACGACTTCTATACTGCCTTGGTTAATGTGCTTGACTCTGTGGCCCCCCTACGGCATAAATTTCGACCTAAAAAGCATACACTTTGGTTTATGGAAGAAACTACGTCACTCAAACAAGGTTGCAGGAAACTTGAACAAAAATGGCACACTGCAAAGCTGGAGCTCTTGCCTCAGCTAAAGCATTGTTTTTCTCTAAGATTATTGTTATACATAAAAATAATCCGAAATTTTTGTTACTAGACAGCAACTTAACCAAAATAATGCTACTTAATCTGCTAATTATTTATAGTATTTTTTAATTAAAAGATTTAACTCATCCGGAATAAACGCTCCGCAACCCCGTCCTACCTTAAAGATGCGGGGGTCTGGACCGTGTCGGAGGCTGTTCAAAACGTTGTCCAGTTTCAATGTTTTGTCCCTTGATAGTCTTACACAGATGGTCAGTAGGGCCAAACGAAATACTTTCCTGCTTGATCTGTTTCTAGCTCTACTGGTGAAAGATCTTTTTGGGATCCTCAGAACTTCAGTTTTAAATGTTAACAATACATCGCTATCCTTCCGGTAGCCTTCAAGTCTGCTTTCATTAAACACACGCTTAAGCGACCTAACCTTGACCCGGAAAGCCTAGGTAATTATAGGCCAGTGTCAAATCTGCCATTTTTTGCGAAAATTACTTGAAAATGTCATTGCACAGAAGCTAAGTGACTTCATGTCAGAAAATGATTTTTTTGAAACTCTCTAATCAGCATTAAGGGCAACTTAATCTACTGAGACAGCCCTAGCTAAAGTAACCAAAGATATCCTTTTAGCAATGGATTCCGGTGCCTCATCAATGTTACTGCTGCTGGATCTCAGTGCTGCTTTTGATACTGTCGACCACAACATATTACTTGTTTGTCTGGAATGCATCAGTATCTCGGGAACTGTACTGTCGTGGTTTAGTTCCTACCTGTCAGGAAGTACGCAATGTGTTAATAACGGCAATCCGACCTTTAAACTCTCTGATCTCCCCTGTGGCGTTCCACAGGGCTCTATACTTGGCCGACTTCTTTTTAGTATTCATATGCTTCCGCTTGGTGATATTTTCTGCAAGTATAATATTAGTTTCCATTGCTATGCAAATAACACTCAACTGTATCTGCCACTGGAGACAACTGGACAGTTAAGCTGTAGAACTCTGGAGGCTTACCTCACTGAGATTCAAAGATGGATGTCACTTATTTTTTTGCACCTTATCCCAGAAAAAACTGAACCTAGACAAATGTATTATCACCAATAGTGTCTCAGTTAAAAATATAGGTGTTATATTTGATCCTAATCTGTTGTTTCAGTTACACATGAAAAATATTACTAGAATGGCTTTCTCCCACCTCGGCAATATTGCGAAGATTCATTCGGCGCTGTCCCAATCAGATGCAGAGGTTCTAATACATACGTTTATGACTTCTTGGTTTGATTACTGTAATGTATTGCTTTTTGGTCTTCCGATGTCTAGCATCAAAAGTTTGCAGCTGGTTCAGAATGCGGCAGCAAGACTCTAGGACAGGGGTCAGCAACCTTTTCGGTGTGGAGTGCCACTTTCAAATTTCCTTGTAAATCAGTGTGCCACACCAAGATTATTGAATTGCACAATAATTTTTTAATATCCAACAGAGCTGTAATTTTACACCAGTCCAAATATACAACATGGATATACATTGAAATCGTATAAGTGACCAATTTTATCTTCCACTATTCTTGTTCATCAACAAACTAAAAAATGAATGTGAGCAACATGTGGAAAGGCCTGTAGACATCCATGACTTCAACCATTCTTCATCAACAATGAACTACAATCAAAAAAGAAGTAATATGGACAGCTACCATACCATTCATCAATAAAATCTTATTTCAGAAACTATTTAGGTAGGTATTTTACCTGCCAAAATCTGACTCCCCTGACCCCTGCTAATATGGACCGGTGTTTTTGTGGGATGGTTAAAACTCACATCTCTCCTCCTCTGCGAGGCACCGCGTGGACACACGCTCACTGTAAAGCCGCTAAGCAATGAAAGCGTGCAATGAAAGCGTGCAATGAAAATGTCTACATTTCAGGTAAAAATGCGCATTTAAAAAAATCATTATTACTGTGCCGTGCGCACGCGTGCCATAAGATGCTGATCCCTGCTCTAAGACAAAAAGTTTTGAGCATATTACTCCTGTATTGGCCAAATGGCTCCCATTCTACTTAAGATGTGACTTTTAGGTTTTTTGAGTTTTTCCTTGCTGGTTGGTTCCAGATCAGGGTATGGTGTAATAATAGTCTGAAAAAAATAGTCCGTGTTATAACCTGTGAAGCCCTTTGAGGCTCTTCTTGATTAAGGGCTATACATATAAAAATGACTTGACTTGACTTGACTTGACTAACATACAAATGTTTGCATGGACTTGCACCCTCTTATCTCTCAGATTTGATTTCCCCTATGTTCCTGCACGGAGCTTCCACTCAGAAAATTCCTGTCTACTTGTAACTCCGGGAGCCAAGAAGAAGTCTGCAGGCTTAAGAGCGTTGTCCACCCGGGCCCCGGTGCTGTGGAAAGCTCTGCCTCCGTAGATAAGATCTGCAACCTCGGTGGAAGTTTTTAAATCTGGACTTAAGACACACTTCTATTCAAAAGCTTATGATTGATGCCAACCTCAAACTTTATATTGTCCTGTCTTTTTCGACTACCTGGCTGGTGGTGATACGAGGGAGAAGGACGATTTGAGTCAGCGGACCAGCGTCTGACCTGAAGCATGTCAACACCTGCATCGACCAGCCGGCAGAGATGGGAAGCTGTGTAGTTGCTGTTATGGACTATTTTACTGGCTTAAGGCATCTTTGCTGTCATGCCCTTTCCGGACAAATTTCAACATGTGACCTAGTGTTCTCTTTTATTGATTTTTACTATGTTTGTTTACTGTGACCCAATGCTAAATCTATTCCACCCTGGTCATGCTGGAAAAGTGATTATCACTTGTGAGGCCCCTTCTCTCTCTTAACATCATAGGTGCCGCCGCGAGTGGCAGCCGTTCCAGCAGCTCCGTGTTATTACGCACTTTTTGTGATTTATTGTTTTAAGTGTCTGCTTCTATCTTCGGTGTTTTTCCTCCCATTTGACAACTACACTTTGGATTACTTTCTATCCTATTGTTATGGGTTTTAACGCACAAAAATGTGTTCATTCGATGAATCAACTCCTTGCCCTGAAGAATTCTCGTGCCGGCATCATGAGGGTACCGTCCGTAATCATGGTAAATGTGAACTCTCGACCAAATAAGACAGACAAACTGGCTGTGCTGGTGAAAAATATCAAAGCGTACAGGGAGTGCAGTTTGCTGTGATTTTACGGAAACGTGGCTCACGTCTAGCATCCCGGACGCTAACGTGGAGCTACCCGGAGCTATACGGAGCTACCCGGCTTCAGCGCTGTTAGACAGAGACACAAAAGCCTGCGGGAAGCGGAGAGGAGGTGGATTCGCTATCTACGTGAACACGAGGTGGTGTAACCCTGAGCACAAAGATTTCCATCTGCTGCAGGGACGTCTTTTGGACTAGCGTGTGACGTCATCCACTCCGCTGTTTTTAAACTACAACACAGAACCCCAAAGCCATCCTGTTAATCTGTTAATAAACAACAAAAGGATACTGCTGGAAGTGTGAATTTCCCTACGGGGATGAATAAAGTATCCATCTATCCATCTATCCATCTATATATCTATCCATCTATCTATCTATTTATCTATCTATCTATCTATCTATCTATCTATCTATCTATCTATCTATCTATCTATCTATCTATCTATCTATCTATCTATCTATCTATCTATCTATCTATCTATCTATCTATCTATCTATCTATCTATCTATCTATCTATCTATCTATCTATCTATCTATCTATCTATCTATCTATCTATCTATCTATCTATCTATCTATCTATCCATCTGTCTATCTGTCTATCTATCTATATGTAACGGGTGTAATAAAAACTTTTGTTTTATTGAAATTCCTGCTGAAATATGTTGTATAGTTTCTGTATAAGTGACCTGCAATGATGAGTCCAACAGTGCCACCTGCTGGTATGTGGTAAGGTTTGGTTTGGCTTTAGACTTTGTGACAGGAAGGTGGGGGTTTTTGGCTGTCAACGGTTAGACACGATGTTTTGGTGCTGCGCCAAAAGTTAATTTTAAACATTAAAACCACAGCTGACAAATCTCTCAACATGCACAGTAATGTGATTGATGTTGTCAAGCTGTTTGGATTTATTTTCGTTTTGTTTCTGTCACCTTTTATGTTAGTTTTGCATGTTGTGCTAAAATGATAATTCCCCTTATAGAGATCAAAGCCAGCAGAGAAGCTTACCACGCATTGTGTTGTGTCTCATTCATTTGCAGGTAAATTGTACCCGTTTTTATACTCATTATTGTTATTAAAGTTATTATTACACCCGTTACATCTATCTATCTTCTCAAGGTTTCTTTTTTTCTTCACGCTGAGGTTTTGAGTTTTTCTTTCGCTGCATGTTGGTTTCAGATCAGGTGATGGTGTAATTGTAATCCTTTGAGACATTTTTGTGTTTAAGGGCCATATAAATAAATGTGACTTGACTTGACTTGACTATAAAGCACACACAAAGACCCATATTGCCCATTTGAATGTCAAGTCATGTTTATTTGTATAGCCCTTAATCACAAAGTGCGCCTTAGAACTCGGTGTGCCATATATACTGCATAACAAGATGGATTAGATAGGAAATACACATAGTATTCATGGGTACGTTTTTAAAAAAAAATCTGTATTTTAGGAATGATTAATCAATATGTAAAGATCGGTGTCCCAAATTGTTTTACATTGTATGCAACGGGATTCAAACAAGAGTCATAGTGAAAAACAGAAAGTTATTAAACAAAATACTATACAAGCACAATGTTATTGACCGACAGGTGAAGAAGTAGAAATACCGTTTTCAGAATGGACTATGCAGTGTTTCTTGATTGTATGTGATTTGTGCTTTTTTTGTATGTCATCGATACCACTGGTGGTCTAAAGGTAAGGTGTCAGCGCCATTACAGGTATGACCTAGGTTCAATTTCCGTCTCAGATAATGTTCTACGATTTTAATTAGCGATACTTGTTCCACAGGGCCATAACAACCCTAGCCGAAAGCACAAAACTGGGAAAATATATCCTGCGACTGTTTTGGGTGTATTGCTCTTTTCTTGTTGCCAAATGAACCTGTGAAAAAAATATATACTAAAAGTAAATACTTTTGCACAAAACTGCAATAAATGAAATGCATATATAGGTCTATATATATATATATATATATATATATATATATATATATATATATATATATATATATATATATATATATATATATATATATATATATATATATATATATATATATATATATATATATATATATATATATATATATACATATATATATATATATATATATATATATATTATACCTTGTGAATTATATTGCTTTTTTATTGCTGTTGCTAAATATTATTGCACTTATTTTGACATGCACATGAAGGTTATTCATGTAGGTAGGATCTTAACCATAGAGGACGGTTCCTGAGAGACCAATCAATTTTTCCAACTGTTCTAGTAAGATATTATGGTCCACAGTCTCAAAAGCAGCACTAAGTTCCAACAGCAGCAAGAGTGATGAAGCGCCGGAGTCCATTGCCAGTAGAAGATCATTTGTTACCTTAATCAGGGCTGTCTCCGTAGAGTGGTTAGCCCTGAATCCTGATTGGATTGATTCAAAAAAATAGTTCTTGTGTATAAAATCATTCAGCTGCTGAGCCACAACTTTTTCAAGTACTTTAGAAAGAAACGGTAGGTTTGACACAGGTGTATAATTACATAAGCTTTCTGGATCAAGGTTGGGTCGTTTCAGTGTAGGTTTAATAACAGCGGACTTGAAAGCCGCTGGAACAACACCTGAGGAGAGTGATATATTTATAATATTTAGAACTGAAAGTCCAAGGGCCCCAAAAAGACTTTTAATCAGCGAACCCGGAAGCAGGTCAAACAGGCAAGTAGTCATTGTCTTGTCTTGTCACATCCAGTTTCAAAACGTTGATATCACTTACTATAAAGACAATTCTAATTATAATTCTAATTTCAACTTT
The DNA here is from genome assembly GCF_059441175.1 of Urocampus carinirostris. Lineage (NCBI taxonomy): Eukaryota > Metazoa > Chordata > Actinopteri > Syngnathiformes > Syngnathidae > Urocampus > Urocampus carinirostris. The sequence goes on along the minus strand of NC_142361.1, from coordinate 651,844 downwards.
AATTTTAATTATAATTTTAATTCAAATTTTATTCTATAATTTTCATTATAATTTTATTCATCAACTTATCTATCATTGCATAAGTCTGCAAAGAGCCCAACATTTTCTTTTCTGAAATTTACTAAAAATAACGGCAAACAAGTGTAAGCTTATTTGCATACAAAAAGCTCAGCACGACCGCTCATTAGCTTTATGGCAACAGCTGCCAATTTAGCAACACAGAGGGGGTCCAATCAAAAGCGAGATGTCACCAACATCACTGACACCCGGGCGTGACCTGGGCCCATGTGCGGAATTGGGTCGACACCGGGGAAAGAAGAGGCGGCCGAGGGGAGTCGTTATCCCAGAAAATTCGCAGCCCTCTCCGGGTTGTCAACCTTCTGTTGCGACCACCCGTCCCCCCCTGCCCCCCTGCCATTACCAGCCAAGGTTGTTGTATTGTTTCATTATACGGGTGATTCACGTAGCAACGCCATCATTATCCATCAGGCTTAATGAGAACCTCCCGTCTGCCTTAAAGGTTAGACAATTACTGCAGCAGTTTTTCCGCCTCTGTCATACGTGTGCGAGCGCACCTATTCACACTTTTTGGATCACTCGCAATGAAATGATTGAAATGAGCCATCAACTTCAATTGAAAAAATGCCTAGAGCAGGGGCCTCCAACCTTTTCCAAGCTTCTAACTACTTTTTGCTACTTATCAGCGCAAAGGGCACCCACTTTTATGTTTTATAACTATGTTGTTAGCATGTTGCTACCACGTTAATTATTGGAAGTAGAAAGAAGGGAGAGAGAAAGAAAGAGCAAGAAAAGGGAAAGGGAAAAAAGGGAGGAAGTCAGAATGAAAGAACAGAGAGACAGCGACAGAGATGGAGAGAGAAATGGAAAGAGCGAGAGAGGACATATAACAAGAGAGAGAGAGAGAGAGAGAGAGAGAGAGAGAGAGAGAGAGAGAGAGAGAGAGTGCGGAGGGAATAAGAGAGAAAGAGAGAATGTGTGTGTGTGTGTGTGTGTGTGTGTGTGTGTGTGTCTGTGTGTGTGTGTGTGTGTGTGTGTGTGTGTGTGTGTGTGTGTGTGTGTGTGTGTGTGTGTGTGTGTGTGTGTGTGTGTGAGAGAAAGAGAGAAAGAAAGAGAGAGAGAGACAGAGAGGGAGAAGGAGTAGCAGAGGGAGATAAAAAGAGGAAAAGAGAGAAGAAATACAGAGAGAGAGAGACAGAGAGAGAGAGAGAAAAGAGAGAGAGAGACATGCGGCCCACGGGCCAATTCAGGCTTATATCCTACACTGAGAGAAGTGCAAGAAAAAAAGTGCCAACACTTTGATATATGTCCACTTGATTTAGTTATTTTTGAAGTACTGGCTAAATGTTGTGATAAAAAAAAACTTTTTAACTCTCTGATCTTCTTCCAAGGGTAGTTGCATCGTTTCCTTTATATAAAAGCCCTATTGACTCCTTCATGAACGATTTTAATGCTACGGACGCCTTGCTTTACTGATAAAATTAGATTACTTAAACAAGACTGCAGCAAATCTGAACTAAAATCGCGCGCTACCAAGCTTGAGGTTTCCGTCAAACCTGATGTGACAGCTCAAGATGGCGGCGCCCTGTTCGGCTGCGGCTACATCGGCTCGCTACAGTTTTTTACATTTTGGTCATAAAACCCAGTCTTCGACTCAGTTTTTGATGGCGAACACAGTCAACTCAAACTGCAATATACGATCGCAGGTTTATGCTGGATATGCGATCATCCAGAAATCAAGTGCTCGTTGCTACGACCACTCTGGAGTGCTACGCCAACAAGACCCAGCGGCCTACGAAGCAGCGAAGCAGAGTGGCAAGAGAAGGCGTGTGACCGGAGGAGGAAGCGAGGTTGTCGGGCCGGGCTAACAGCTAGGCTAAAGACTAAACCCTTCAAAACGCCTCTCCCATTCATATTCCTCTCCAACGTTCGCTCTCTGGACAATAATCTGGACCATCTACAACTGGAACTAGCATCGAACTGCGAGATGACGAACTGCTGCGCTATAATTCTGACGGAGACATGGTTATACTCATCTATTCCGGCTGACGCTGTTTGCATTGTGGGGCTAACTGCATTCCGCGCTGATAGGAGCGGCGATTTCACCGGTAAGAACAGGGGTGGCGGACTATGCATTTACACCAACCACAACTGGTGTAGAAATGCAAGGATAATCTCGAATCACTGCTCACGGGACATTGAGCTTTTGACTATGATTTGCAGACCCTTCTACCTCCCCAGGGAGTTTAGCGCTACTATCATTACTGCCGTGTACGTGTCCCCCAGCGCTAATACAAAGGAGGCAATGGACGTTCTCCACCGAACTGTGAGTGAACTGCAGCATGCTTACACCGAATGCATTTTTATTGCTGCTGGGGACTTTAACCAGGCCAACATGAAAACAGTTCTCCCGCAATTTCACCAGCATGTCGACTTTGCTACAAGAGGTAGGAACACATTGGACTTGGCCTATACAAATATCAAGGGAGCATACAGAGCAGCCCCCCGACCCCACCTTGGCTCATCAGATCAGCTTTCAGCGGGCTGGATTAAAACCCTAGGCGGGCCTGATCGGGCCTCTGGGCAGCCTGCTTGACACCTGTGAACTAGATGTTGTGGGTTTTTAAATGTAAAGAAAAAGAGAGGGGGGAAATGGGGGCAGCCTCAGGCAATGTTGGCACAGCTTTTCATGCTCCAGAGCAAGCGCAGTAAGCCTGTTTTAACAGCGGGATTAATGGGCTGGAAAAAGTGGCCATAAATTGATAATATAACCATTGAACATACTTGGCAACATAATTAAGGTAACACGTCAGGAAACGGCAGCAGGAGGACATTCACGCGTGATCTCATCAACGGCCCCCCTCACACAGGGGATACTCTGAAGGCTTTGAAAAATGAAAATTTGCAAGGCGTAGAAGGTTAAGGGGGTTGCTGCCCTCTATCAGCGTGTAGCACTAAAACCCTTGGTGCTCGCACTTTCTCAACATGCGAGCTACTTAAGAAATGACTTCTGCATTTTCACGAGCTTAGAGAGCACCTTGTTAAAAGGCGCGGTCTCCGTTGTAGGTTCTATTTCGGTATTTAACACTTCACAGGGTGCACCGCCCAATAGTGCGCGGGTGCCCTTTGCTGGGGCTGTGTTACAACTACACAGACAAGCATACAAGTGTGTGTATTTGAAAATACAATGGAAACAAACATAATTTGTATTGATTACAATGTAAAACATACAGATAAAGCATAATTTTTTAAAAAGAGCTGAAACAAAATAGAGTTTGGTGCTCACATTTTTTTCCTGCAATCCAGATCACACGTAACCTTCAGAATAGTCATTTTCTGTTTCTGACCAGAACAGCTTCGCTAAATCTCCGTAAAAGGGTTCATTTTCTTCACTTTCAGAGTCACTTTCCAAAAGCTCGAACAGTTCAGGCAGACACGTTAGCTTATTCTTTTCATTGTAATCCACTGGAAGTTTCCATGCCACTGTAGTTCAGGTCCGTAAAGAAGAATTATACCGTTTTTTGAAACAAGGGCACCAAGAAGATAATAACTTACAAATTACCTGATACGCTACGCTGTAACATCCATGAGTACTTTCGCGAACAATGCATTGCAAATTATGTCACGTGTCCTCTTCTGCTTGTGAGAAACTTGTGGCTGCACTTTCTATTTGTCTATGTCATTTTTAGGTTCTGGTAGTGGTAGTCGCATAGATTTATGTAGCAAGCAAGATGCAGCTGCAGGCAAGGTAGGGAGAGGTGCTAAAAGTGTGCCTGTCAGTAACAAAAACAGACTTAAACTAAGAGAGCACAGGGCCCATACGGGTACTTGAAAATCCTTGCAAATGCTTGCAAAAGTTTAATGATGTTTTCAAGGTCAGGAAAATGCTTGAATTTTCGATAAAGTGCTTGAAAATTATTGCCATGTTTCTTGGCAGTCTGACTCTTTTTTTGTGCATAAAAATGACGCCAACACACCTGCTCTGGTGGCTTGTCATTATGGCGTTACAGCCCCCTATTGGTCGAAACCAAAGAGACAGCTATTTAGAAAACAGTCTCTTTTGGCTCGGCTCACTGAGTTTTTTAATTATATATTATCAATAATAATAATAAAACGTTCTGCACCAAATTATTTAGTAAACAGAAATTCCTTTTGTTTGGCAGGGGATTCCTAAAAAACACATGAGCATAATGTTGTGTATGTAGTAGGGTTGCAGTCGGATTCAGAGACAGGCACGGACGGTACATTCATAGAGTGTTTACTTAACTTCTTCCTCGGTAGTTCTCAAGCACAAGTACAAGGCTGCGCATTAGTATACAGCGACACCGCAGGAAGGGGAGTGTATTACACGACACCACACATAAGATAGAATATTCACAGATCGACCAAAAATTGTAAAATACAAAACAATTTTAGCTTTTTTTAAATAAGAAAAACAAAAAGCAGAAGATCCGCAGTCATTTAAAAGATGCACTCTTCTTCAGAGCAATTGATTTCAATCAAGTAAGTCCAAATTTGGCTCATTTTTCTGTTTTTATACATACAGTACTTACTTCTTTTTGTCTTCTGTTTTGAAGTCAATTGTTACCCAACACCTATAGTGCCCTTTCCATGTTTGTAAACTAGTGTGACAAAGCCAAGGTACGCGTGCATTGTTGAAGCATAATAGCAGAATTCATTGAATTATATCTAGACTATTTTTGTGGTATTTTTATTGTTTTCTGCAGATTTTTTGAGTATTTCTGTATTATTTCATAGTATTATTTTAGTTTTATTTTGTAGTATGTTGTAGTATTCATACTTTAGTATTTTTCTATTATTTCCATGGTCTAATTTTTGTATCCATTGGTTTTATTCTCATTTTGATGAAAAACATTAGCAATGTTAAACAAGATATGTCGGCATGCGCTCGGACACAAAATGTCTCAATAGACTCATCAATTTTTTTAGGCATCCTACACATAATTTAATATGTTTATGAATATACTACAGGCCAATAAAGGGAGCCTCGCTCCATCTCTTAACGGGTGTCCACCCAGTCGGGGGGTCGGGAAATGTCATGATTACTGGTGCGAGGCATCTGTGCCCGCTTCTTTGGCGCCAACAGCCCCGGACGCTGATTAGCTCCCTGTCACTTTCTAAACCCCCCGTCTTCCTGTCACCGGGTGTCAGAACGTCTGCGAACCTCAGCTTACGCTAGGCAAGCCCTCCGACTCCGACTTCCTCCTGTTTTTTGCTCCCGTCTGTTTCCCGGCTTCGACCCGTTTCTGTTTTCGAACCACATTTCTGCGCTCCCGTCCCGGCTACCGACCTGTTTTTCTGCTCTCGACACCGCCATCGCTCGTTACGGAATCGGATTGTGGGTGCAAGCCTTTTCCTCCTTCCCAATAAAACTGAGAGAAACGAACGCAAGTGGGTCCTGTTTCCATTTCTGGTTTCTGACAGTACGGTCTGACCAGAAATGGACCCAGCGGAGGTTTCTCCAAGCAGGGATCGAGGCAATGCGGGAACTCCCTCCGCCTTGCAACAATTGCATTGGGCCGAAGGCGCGATCCAACGAGTCGCTACTTTCCTGCAACAAGTTCGGCAACATCAAAACCTCTTAGAACAGCAGCATGAACAAGTGGCAAAACTGTCAGAGCCTCTATCAGAACGATTGACGTCATTGGCTCCACCCCCGGGTATTCCCTTCCAAGAGTGTCACCGCGCTCCCCGCCTGTTCAGTTAACAAACGCGCCCGCCATCGGAGCGACGGAGCCTTGAGTGGGCGCTTCTGAGAGGTTTTGTGGCGATCCCGCTCAGGTACGCGAATTCATTGTAAACTGCCGAATCATTTTTGACCTGCAACCCCGAAACTTCGCGTCAGACGCGGCCAAGGTGGCTTTTACCATCAACCACTTGTCCGGGAGAGCAGAATTGGAACGAGGATCAAGGCGTGCTCCTCGTTTGATATCCTGGCACAGGAGATCCTCAAAGTGTTCCACACGGAATCCTCATCACCCGGCGCGTTGAGATCTCTGATGAAGATACGGCAGTGAAAGCGTTCGATCACCGACTTTTCGATCAATTTTCGGATACCAGCGAGCCAGAGTAATTGGAACGCTGAGGCGTTAGTGGACGCCTACCTCGACATCTTGGCAGATTATATGTAGGACGAATAATTATACCACGCTCCGCCGTCCAGTCTCGACGAGGTCATTACTCAGATCGATCGCCAAGTCCAGGCTTGACGCCAGGAAAGAGGACGCCCGGATCGGTCATCTGCTTGCTCGTCCAGAGAGGTGGGCAGCTCCCCAGCATTTCGGCCAATGGCCTCGACTCACCACGAGGCCATGGAGGTGGATCGCACGTCGCTGTCCGCCGAGGAGCATCAGTGGCGATTCTCAGAGGGACTCTGCCTGTATTGTGGAGGAAATGGACACTGGGTCGCTTCATGCCCGTTAACAGGGAAAGCTCGTCGGACATAGGAGGTGTCCGATTGATAGACCTCCACCCCTCCCCAGGTCCGTCTCTACTCCCTGTCAGCACCCGAGAGGCAAATCATGGAGGAATATATATCTGGCAGCGGGCATCATACGGCCATCATCGTCGCTGGCAGGAGCGGGGTTCTTTTTCGTGGGGAAGAAGGACGGATTCATGCGCCTTACCACTGCTCTCCTCCACCTTCAAACTGCTTCAGGGGGCATGGTTTTCTCCAAACTAGACCTCCGCAACGCTTACCTCCTGGTTCGTATCCGGGAGGGCGACGAGTGGAAGATGGCATTCAACACCCCTATGGGGCACTACGAGTATTTGGCCATGCCCTTCGGCTTGACCAATGCCCCCTCCGTCTTCCAGTCCCTTATCAACGACTTGCTGCGTGACATGCTTAACCGGTTTGTTTTCGTCCCACTGGATGATATCCTGAATTTTCCCTGGAAGAAAACACGCAGCACGTCCAGCTCGTCCTTCGTCGCATCCAGGAGAGTTCGCTCTTCGTCAAGGCGGAAAAGTGTGAGTTCCACGCCAAGACTGTGGCCTTCCTGGGGTATATCGTGGCGGAGGGGAGGCTCCAAATGGACCCCGCCAAGGTGTCGGCAGTCTCCTCCTGGCCCCTACCCGACTGCTTCAAGAAACTCCAACAGTTCCTTGGGTTCACCAACTTCTACAGTCGATTCATTAGGATCTATATTCGGTGGTGGCTCCCCTCACGGCCCTCACTCGTCCCAAGGAGCCATTCCGATGGTCAACAGTGGCCAACGATGCCTTCGCCGACCTCAAGGCCCACTTTCCTCCGCCTCCAGGTACCTGACCCTGGGCGTCAACTTGTCGTGGAAGTGGATGCCTCGGATGTTGGGGTTGTGGCAGTATTGTCTTAGAGGTCGGCAGAGGACCACAAGATGCACCCCTGCGCCTTCTTTTCCCCTGTTGAGTGTAACTACGAAGTGGGAGACCGAGAACTGTTGGCCGTTAAGCTGGCGTTGGCGGAATGGTGGCACTGGCTGGAGGGTGTTTTGGTTCCGTTCCTGGTATGGTCCGATCACAAGCACTTGCAATACATTTGCTCGGCTAAGCGCCAGAATCCACAGCAATCACGCTGTTCTTCACCCAGTTCAATTTTACCATTTCCTACCGCCCGGGGTCCAATAATGTCAAGCCTGATGGCCTCTCCCGTCAGTTCCAGAAGGGGGGACAGCCAGCCTCGGGGTCCGGCCGCTATCCTCCCTGCTTCCCGCGTAGTAGCCACACTCCCCTGGGACATTGAGGACAGGGTCAGGGAGGCACTCCGGGACTAACCGGGGCCCAGCACCTCTCCTGAAGGACGTCTGTTCGTCCCGGAGGATCGCCGATCTGAGGTTCTCCAATGGGGGCACGACTCCCCCTTGTCCTGCCACCCGGGGGCAGCCAGGACCAGTAGTTTCCTGTCCCGACGTTTCTGGTGGCCATCCTTGATGAATGACGCTCGAGAGAATGTTAAGGCCTAACAGACCTGCTCCAGGAACAAGTCATCGAATCGGCCTGCTTCAGCCCTTGCCTGTCCCCAATCGTCCCTGGTCCCACATATTTATGGACTTTGTAACTTGGCTTCCTGCTTTGGAGGGGATGACGACCATCCTTACTATCGTGGATCAATTCAGTAAGATGGTCCACTTCGTGGCCCTGCCAAAACTCCCCTCCACCAAAGAAACAGCACAGGCAATCCAGCTTCTTGTTTTCAGGATTCATGGCATTCCGAAGGATATTGTTTCAGACCGAGGTCCTCAATTTGTATCCGGCTTTTGGAAAGAGTTCTGCCGACTTCTAGGGGCCTTGATAAGCCTCTTGTCCGGATTTCACCAAGTCAAACGGACAGTCTGACCAGATTAACCGAGAACTAGAGACGGCCACACGCTTTATGGTCTCCCAGGAGCCTCTTTCCTGGGACGTCCTCCTGTTTTTTGCCTCCCGTCTGTTTCCCGGCTTCGACCCGTTTCTGTTTTTGACTATGTTTCTGCGCTACCGTCCCGGCTACCGACCTGTTTTTCCGCCCTCGACACCGCCATCGCTTGCTACGGAAGTGCCACTTCCAGGTTCCGAGCGATCTGCTCCCCGTGGGCGCCGATCACCGGATCGTGGGTGCAAGCCTTTTTCCTCCTTCTCAATAAAACTGAGATAAACAAACGCAAGTGTGTCCTGTCTCCGTTTCTGGTTTCTGACAGGAAAACAAAACAAAAAGCTTAATGAGTGTGAAAAACGGGTTTGTTAATGGAGATCAAAAGTGGATCCTGCCACCAAATGATGACGCATGAACCCTTGCTAATTATCATCCTGCCCCCACATGAACAGCTTAAAAATTAGCAACTTAATTCGCATTGATGCTGGTCATCTCCCCAGTGTGCTCATATGCTTTTAGAAAATATGGACAGTTTTGGTCTGTTTTGAAAGGTAACACTCTGAAGTTTAATCCCAATCTGAAAAAAATCACTGCAAGTGCTATAAAATCGAGTCATCTGATTTGGAACACACAGAAATAGAAGCTTTTTATTCTCGCCTGATTTTATTTTATTTTTTATTCTTTTTTATAAATAGCTGCAGATGAGTGTAGCATGGACATCCTAGCTGGTTGACAGGTGCGGCAAGAGCTTGAATCCCTGCAAATTTGATCACAATCTGAAAAACTAAATATTGTATTTTACACATTTTCTTCAGGGTAGGTCTAGCCGTTTCGAAAAGTGGACAAAGGGAGACCACAAGTTAACAGCTGAAAAAACTCTGCAACTGTGCATTTTCCTTTGGCCAATTCTTTGGACATTTTGAAAGAGTTTTAAATGTTTGACTTCTCTTTCCAAAAGTCAATTAAAAAATGTGCTCACTTGTGCATATTAATGGTGCATAAAAATGTATCAGGAGTGGCGTTGCGCACCTTTACTTTAGGGTCTTATTCTAGAACACAGTAAATATCTACAGACATGCTTTTTAGCATATTTTTTTAAATCAGCTGGTATTGTTGTGTGTTTTGGAGCATATACAGTATCTTACATGGTTGGTTTCAGTAGATGGTCCTGGATTTACGACTCCCCTCGGACGACCCACCAGACCGACTTATATCTTTCTTTGTTTTATTTTCTTATCCTTGTTTATTTTGTGTTCTTTTTACGTTCATCCTGTCGATGATTAGTAAAAAATAAATTAATTAATTAATCTGAGAGTATGTGTGTCTTAGTTAAAGTATATTGAACTATCAAACACAGTAAAAAGGATAGATTTCCAGATGTGTGTAGCCAACCCTTCAGACTAACTAAAAAGGTTTTCCTATGTTTTCCTGATATGATGATCTAACAACATATGTGGTAATCCAAAAAGGCAAAATGTGTTTGAAAATAATTAACGGTTTTTTAATTTAATTGGTCAATAAATTTTAACAAATAATTGATTGACCACCGAATTTCACGACAACAGTAATATCAAAGAAGAACCATTTGCTCATTTGACATTTCTTTTTTAAGGTGTTAGACTTATAAAAAAACTATTTTAAAGAAACAAACTAAAATAATTAAACCAGGACTAAACAATTAACTCCTTGCGGATTGATATATATGGATTTTTTTTTGTCCCTGTCTGAAAATGGACAGCTTGTGTTATTTAGTGCTACCAAGTAGTAAAAAACTTCACTTATTGGAATCCAATAAACATATTGATTTGAATGACAATATACATGAACTACCACTAAACATGTGTTTTTTTTCAAATAGCCAAATGTAACAGAGTTGAAATTCGATTGTTTTGAATGTTTTTTTGAATTCTCACAAAATCTGTGTTTTTGTTGTATTACTGTTAATATTCCGGTACCTCATTCAGTTGTTAAGTCATGGGCGTCTGCGACTGTCTTTTTCGTTTGGCACTTTATGGGCTTCAGCGCTTGTCGTAGCTTCAGTGAATTTGTAAGCGCTAAGGGTAAGATGTGCCCAATTTCAGTTGGATAAAAAATGCATATTTTGCTAGACATATGAGCTGCTTTCACAAATTATTTTTGTATATAAAGATATATAAGTTGTGCTAAATGATGTATATTAAAAAAAGCACTAATAAGAAGTAAAGCAATACAGCTTGAAACGATGATGCAACGTGTTTTGATGCAAACACGCCACGAGGTGCGGCCTGTTGAGTGATGACCCGTTTTTTGTATCTTTAATATTTTAGATAATTGCAGTCGTGAACAGATGCCCCTGACTTTTGTATTGTTTTGTTTACTGAATGCAGGTACGTGGGAAAGTTATGTTCATTGTTATTATGGAAGTTTCATTATTAATGTGCTCGCATGTTGTCTGCTTGCTGTAGCTTGAGTGAATTTGTAAGCACTGAAGATAATTGCAGTTGTGAACAGATGCCCCTGACTTTTGTATTGTTTTGTTTACTGAATGCAGGCAATAAACCCAGAGACTGTGAAACCTTGTGTCGTGCATGAAAGAGGGTCGCTACACTGGTGCCGTGACTACAACTGGATCATTTTGATCAGCCTCTGAGCAGATCCCGGCGTTGCTGCATATTCTTCTTGTGTCCACTAGAGGGTACTGTTGCACTGCATTGGCGCTTTGATTTCGTTTCATGTTTTTGTGCCACTGTGCATTTGCTATCAATACGTAAATTATTAGTTAATTTCTTTTTTTTTTTTTTTTCCTGTTTTATTTTCTATTCTTTGAACTACTGAAAGTATAATGGCTGAAGGATATAGTAGTCAAAATGACGATTTTCAGGGCTTTTCTATTGGCAGGGGCAGGGGTGTCCATTTTAATGGTTTGAATGCAAACACACTTACTAGTGGGTATGGAAGTGAAGGTGTAGGTGGTCTCCAAGAACATGTTAGTGATGGGAGGGACAGGGGGCGTGGTATGAGCCTAAACTGGTCTCCAAGTGAACAGTTCTTGAGGGAGAGTGCACAGACTTCAACCCCAATGAGTGATAACATTGCCCTGCAACACCTGACTGACATGGTAGGCCTAATTGGAGAGCAGATAGGCAACTCAGTATTGGCTAGTCTGCTCTCTTCTGGTTTCATTGATCGCACACATGCACATGACACACCAATGACTGACAAAGCAGCGACTGTTATGACTAAAGACGACCCTAGACCACATAACACAACGCAGGAAAACACTACACCGGTAATTGTCCATGTCAAGACTGAACGTGAAATTGTGACTTTCAGGGGAAATGGTTCTGACAAGTGTTTTAATTCAAGAATGGATCACCATGACTAAAGCCCAGCTTCGGAAACAGTCTTATACAACAGCTGAAAAAGCAGATGAGATACTAAGCATGCTTTTAGGGAGGGCAAGAGACATTGTCAGAGTAGCTCTCAGGAGTGATGAGGCACTTGATGTGAGGCAAGACCCAGATATCATTTATGACATTCTAATACGATACTTTAGCCATCCTCGTCAACTCTCCCGTTGCAATATTTTTACACCACGCTACCCACGCCAAAGGAAAATCCAGTTGACTACTGGATCATACTAAACAAAGCAGCAGACACTGCTGATGAGGGTTTGCGTCGCTTGGGCAGAAAAATGGAAAACCTTGGCGGGGAAGTGGCACAAATGTTTGCAAAGTACTGTCCTGATCCACAGCTATCGAACATTTTCAGATGCAAGCCTGTCAATGAGTGGACCTCTAAGGACGTTCAACTCAGGATAGATGAGTATCAAAGGGAATCAGGGGCGTCAACTAGGTCTTGCAGTGTCCCTCCACTGAAGAATTACCCGACTGCAGTGCTTGACAGTGAATCTTCTTGTTGTTCCTACTCTGGCTCTATAGAGACGGGTCTCCAGTCCATTTGTCCCCACCATGTTAACCCCGATCCATATACAGATTTTTTGTGTGTTTGACAGCATGCCCAGCGCCCACAGCATGTCTCACCGCCTGTCCGTGTCCCATCACAGCATGTCCCACCACAGCATGTCCCACAACAGCATGTCCCAGAGCCTGCTCAGAAAAATGACAGTGATGTCCTTGGCCGAATGATGAGCATGCTAGAGAGAGTTTTGTCTAGAGTGGAGCCACGCAATCCTGAGCGTATTCAGAAGCGCCTAAGTCCTTTCAACTCCCCTCCATGTAAGGTGTGTGGTGGCGCTGATCACTCCACCTTATATCATTGCAAATTGAATAATCTGTGTTTCAAGTGCCTAGCCCCTGGTCACTCTAAGCAGCATTGCCCCGACAAAGTTCCTCCCCAAATCAGTTCAGTTTCGGGAAACTAGCTGACCTGTATTCAGAGGGAGGCCGTACAGGTCAAAATGAGTTCCCCCACCCATTCGATCTCAATTTCAATTCAGTTTTTAATTTTGACACGTTCACACAATCTCAGTTGCCTAATATTGTTTATCAAAACACACATACTGTAGGGGGCAGCGATAGTTTGTTTTATGTACCAGTTAGAGTGGGGAGCAGTATGACTTTGGGGGGGAGGTTGGATAGTGGCTCCATGGCCTGTACAGTGAGTGAAACTGCTCTGCGTAAGTTGCTCTCTGTTGGAGCAGTACGTACAGAAGACTAATTTTCCACCAACGTGACACTCATTGGTGTTGGGGGTCGACGAGTGTGCCCAAAGTCAGCTTTCAACATCCATATGAAAATCAATAACTGTAAAATGATTGTGCCAACAATTGTTGTTGAGGGGCAACCTGATGACCTAATCATTGGAACTAATGTTATCAGAAACATATTGCATGAGTCAAAGAAGTTTAGTGCGTACTGGACAGCAATCTCTGCTCCATTATCCACTAATGCTGAAACAGAGCAATTTCTTTCAATGCTAGCTGGCTTGCATAGATGGAGTGGTGGTGAAATGCTCGAGAAGATAGGCACAGTGCTCTGCAATTCAGTCACATGCCTTGAGCCTGGCCGTGAGTACCTCTTGTGGGGGAAGCTGTAGAAAACTGCACAAGTATCTCCTGGGAGCGCAGCGATGACAGAACCTACGTCGTCACGATTTACCCCCAAGGATCTAATGGTCGCCAGAATCGTCACACCTCTGTGGGCAGATGGATGGGTTCCACTGAAGGTCATGAATGTCACAGAATATCTGCTGTTTTTGAGACGCAATGCAAAGCTGGCTGACTTGGTGCCTTGTGTTGCCTTGGAGGATCTAGACCTGGTCAGTGGCCATCAGAGTACTTCCGTTGTGCAATTGCCCCCTGTCTGCTCTGATGTAAGTGATGCTGAGGAGAAGCTACAGTCTATTGGCCTGGGTGAACTAAATATTGGCGGTTGTGATGCATCGTCTGAGTGTAAAGACAAGTTGTCAGAGCTGATCATTCACTACCAAGACATCTTCTCGCGTAATCACCTTGACTGCGGAAAGGCGAAGGACTTTGTTCGCAGAATCCATCTGGTTGACCAAAAGCCGTTCAGACTCCCTTTCAGACGTGTGCCACCGAGTCAGTATCAAAAATTACGCCAAGTCTTGAATGAAATGGAAGAGAAAGAGATCATTCGAAAGTCGACAAGTGAATATGCTTCACCTTTAGTTCTCATCTGGAAGAAGAATGGTGATATGCGTGTCTGCACTGACTTTAGGTGGTTGAACAAGAGGAATCTGAAATACGCTTATCCTCTGCCACATCAGGCTGATTGCTTAGCAGCACTTGGTGGCAACTCCTTCTTCAGTACAATGGACTTGACGTCTGGGTTTTACAACATGCCTTTACACGAAGATGATAGGAAGTACTCAGCGTTCACTACGCCTATGGGGCTTTATGAGTACAACAGGTTACCACAGGGGCTCTGTAATAGCCCAGAGGATGAGGATGATGACTTCCATTTTCGGGGACCAAAACTATTTAAGTCTGGTATGCTACTTGGACGACATTTTAGTTTTTGCCCCTGATGAAAGTTCTGCACTCAGGCGTCTTGAAATGGTGTTCAGCAGACTCTGTGCCCACAATCTGAAACTGGCCCCCAGGAAATGTCACTTTTTAAGGAAATCTGTAAAATTCCTGGGCCACATTATTGATGAACATGGAGTGTCAACCGATCCAGAAAAAGTTGAAAGTATAAGCAAAATAACTGTGGCACTTGATGGAGTCAGATGGAGCGACACCTTCTGAGAAACGTGTACGGTCTTTCTTGGGCATGTTAAATTTTTATCAACACTTCATTCCGGGGTATTCAACACTCGCAAAGCCATTGTTTTATCTGCTGGCTGGCCAGAAACAGAAGAAAGGCAGAAAGCCCAAATGCACTGTAGTGGGCCGCAAACTGAAATCGGGTGACTGGACAGCTGACCACGACCAGGCATTTACAGACCTCAAAAAGGCCCTTATCCATTCTGTGGTTTTGGCTCATCCAGACTTTAGTCGTCCATTTTTGCTGTTGACTGACGCCTCACTGGATGGCCTTGGAGCCGTTTTGTCCCAGGTACGTGAAGGTGACACAGTGGCTAGGCCAATTGCGTTCGCTAGTAAGTCTTTGACCCGGTCACAGAAGAACTACCCAGCTCACCGTTTGGAATTTCTTGCACTGAAGTGTGCTGTGTGTGAGAAGTGTAGCCATTGGTTGAAAGGCCATGAGTTTACCGTCTGGACTGACAATAATCCACTTGCACACATTACGACTAAACCCAAATTGGACTGTTGTGAGCAAAGATGGGTGTCAAAGCTGGCCAGTTACAATTTTGAAATCAAATATGTGCCTGGTCCCAAAACCACGGTTGCTGACGCTCTCAGCCGTGTCCCTTTTTGTCAGAATGTTGGCCACAGACTAGTCAGTAAACCTCTTCATGATCTCACTGCGGAAGCTGCGGTTTTGTCTGATACAGCCGTCCAACAGACTCTCAGAGACTCTACGGATCAGCCTGTCATGGCAGAGAAGCTGTCCCATTTTATAGCCACAAATGTCCAGTCATTACTCGTGTCGGCCCAGACTGTATCCAATCAAGAGGTTGCTGCTGTTGTCCAGTCACACACTGAATGGGCCTCCGGTGCGAGAACTCGTGCAGTTCAACTGATAAGCCACATGCCCCACCATATTCCAGATACACTACCCAGTCTGCCTGCCTTCTCTATGGATGACCTGCGGGGGGCTCAGTCCAGGGACAGAGTTTTGTCTCGTCTTCGGTTTTATGTGGAACGGTCTCGAAGACATGAAAGGGCACATGAGACAAGTCAAGTCCTGGGCCTCCTGAAGCACTGGGAGAAATTTTTTCCGAGTGATGATGTTTTGTACAGAGTATCCCGTAATCAGATTTCAAATGCAAAACACCATCAGTTAGTGGTCCCTGATTGCCTGAAGGCCGAAGTTTTAAAAGGGGTGCACGACACTTCCGGTTCCGGGTTATCGAGTGGCGGGAATTTTGTGTGCTCACGTCGTCGCGTCTACGAGATTGTTTCAGATTCCTACTTTAGCAGAATTCTGGATTGAGACTTTTTATATTGAAAAGTTTCGGGTAAGTATCTCGGACGATTGGCGCAAGGTAAGTGCCGCGCACAATTGTTTTACAGTCGGAAGCTGCTGCCGATCGTTGTTGAAGGATATCCCCTCCCACGGCTGCTAGGACGCTCTTGGCATCCGACGCTTACAAGTGAGTATGGGTTGCTGTAAAGGTTGCTCCCGTGTCCGTAGGCAGGTTGCCCTTCTAGAGGGACGTGTCCGTGAGCTAGAGCAGTTTAAACGGAAAATGTTAGGTGCCTCGGACACCACTGCTAGCGTGGGTTGTAGCGAACCTGCTAGTCCGGTTAGCATTAGCCCTAAACGGCATGCTAATCGCGGTGAGCCAATTCAGACGCATAACAAGTTCAGCCCCCTAGCTAGTCCCACTCCACCCCGGTCTACTGGCTCCCGCACCCTAGTTATAGGTGACTCCATCACCCGTAACATAAAGCTTAGCACCCCAGCCACGGTTATGTGTATTTCTGGGGCCAGAGCACCCGACATTGAGGCTAATTTGAGGGAGCTGACGAGCAAACCTAGACACCAGGACAGGGCTAGCTACACCGATATAGTCATTCACGTCGGCTCCAATGATACTAGAATGAGACAATCTGAGATTACAAAGAAAAATATTGCTAGGACCTGTAATCTCGCCAGAAAGATGAGTCGGCATCGAGTAATTGTCTCTGGCCCGTTGCCTGCGAGAGGCAATGATGAGAGGTTTAGCAGACTAGTCTCGCTAAACCGATGGCTGGCAAGTTTTTGCAATCAGAAGGGATTTAGGTTTGTGGATAACTGGCCTGCTTTCTGGGGCCGACCTGACCTGCTGAGGAGAGACGGCCTTCACCCTAACTGGGAAGGTGCTCTCACTCTTTCTAAAAATATAGATTACTGTTTAAGCCTTCCATGACAGGATACACTAGTGCAGGCCAGGTCACAGGTGATTAGTGAACCTGTTACCATGGGTGTGGAGTCTGTAACGCTAGAGATAACTAGCGCTATGCTAGATTCATGCAATTCACATAGTTTTTGTAGTTTAGAGTGTTCTACTGACTGCACCATACACCCTGATTTATACTATTCTATAGCATCTTCTTCTGTGCCTCTTACCTCTGTTTCTCCCTTGTTAGGTGAGGAGGGAGAAGAAATAACATTATTTTCTACCAATAGTCATCCTGCTACTCCACCTGTCAACAATATTCCTGTGGTATGGAATTCGGGCCGCATCTGCCGTCATGCAAGGCACAAGACCCGGGACCGGCAGTCGAATCCTGTGGTGGTTACCACTAAGGTGCAAAACTCGCGAAAAGTTTCAGCTCAGTCCACAGTGCTGAAGCTTGGCCTTCTTAATATTAGATCACTAGCGTCCAAAGCTTTACTTGTTAATGACCTTATTAATGAACACAATCTTATCCTTATTGGCCTTTGTGAGACCTGGTTGAAACCAAATGAAATTGTAGTGTTAAATGAGGCTTCTCCCCCTAACTTTGTGAGTGCGCACTTGGCACGACCATGCAAAAAAGGTGGAGGTGTTGCTCTTATATCGGAAAATAGGTTGAAATTTACTTCTAATACCCCTACTAGTTTTAAAACGTTTGAAGCACTTGTTATGAGGTCCTTAATGTCAACACCAATTTATGTAGTTGTTGTGTATCGCCCACCTGGACCATACTCAAATTTTTTGGAAGAATTTTCTGATTTGTTAACAGACTTAGTTACGTATGCGGACAATGTTGTAATTATTGGTGATTTTAATGTTCACATAAACTCCCCATCAAATTCACTTGCAATTGCATTTAAGTCACTGATGGATACATTTGGTTTCAATCAAATAGTTGATGTGCCAACTCATAAAGATGGGAACACTCTAGATCTTGTCCTGACCCGTGGCGTAGTAGCCTCAAATGTTACAGTGTTACCGTATCCTAATGCCATCTCTGATCACTATTTTGTTAAATGTGAGGTGTTGTTTAATGTTTACTGTGATAAGGAAAATATAGGCTTTAGCAGTCGCAATATTCGCCCTAAAACGGTGTTAGCCTTAAAAGAATTATTACCTACGGTAACTGCAGCCTTTCCTTCGTACACTGGGTCTGTTGACTCACTTACAAACAACTTCAATGCTGCTTTGGTAAATGTTCTTGATTCTGTGGCGCCCCTAAAGTATAAATTCCGACCCAAGAAGAATACACCTTGGTTTACTGAAGAAACTAGGTTACTCAAACAAAGTTGCAGAAAAATTGAACGAAAATGGCGCACTACTAAGCTGGAGGTTTTTCGACTGGCCTGGTGTGACAGTTTGCTGAAATATAAAGTAGCTCTTGCCTCAGCTAAAGCTTCGTATTTCTCTAAGATTATTGTTGAACATAAGAATAATCCAAAATTTTTATTTGACACAGTGGCGAAACTTACCAGACAACAACTTAACCCAAATGGTTGCACTCATTCTGCTAATGACATTATGGAATTTTTTAATAAAAAGATTCAACTAATCAGGAATGAAATTTTAAAAGAACGCTCTGTTTCCTCCTCCTATATCAAAGATGTGGAGGTGCTAGGTATGGACTGTGTCAGCGGTTGTTTAGAAACATTCTCCAGTTTCAATGAATTGTCCCTTGATAATCTAACACAGATGGTCAGTAGGGCCAAGCAAACTACGTGCCTGCTTGATCCGTTTCCAGCTTCACTGGTGAAGGATCTGTTTGAGATCTTAGGACCATCAGTTTTAAATATTATTAATATATCGCTATCCTCGGGTATTGTTCCTATAGCCTTCAAGTCTGCCGTCATTAAACCCACGCTTAAGCGACCTAACCTTGACCCAGAAAGCCTAGGTAATTATAGGCCAGTGTCAAATCTGCCATTTCTTGCGAAATTACTTGAAAAGGTCGTTGCACAGCAGCTAAATGACTTCATGTCAGAAAATAACCTTTTTGAAACTGCCCAGTCAGCATTTAGAGCAAATCATTCTACTGAGACAGCCCTTGCAAAAGTAACCAATGATCTCCTTTTAACAATAGATTCTGGTGCCTCATCAATGTTACTGCTGCTGGATCTCAGCGCTGCTTTTGATACGGTCGACCACAACATATTATTGATTCGTCTAGAACGCATTGGTATCTCAGGAACTGTACTCTCGTGGTTTAGGTCCTACCTGTCAGACAGGATGCAATGTGTTAACTATAGCAATATGACCTCTAAACAATCTAATGTCCCTTGTGGTGTTCCTCAAGGCTCTGTACTTGGCCCCCTTTTTTTTAGTATTTATATGATCCCGCTTGGTGACATTATCCGCAAGTATAATATTAGTTTCCATTGCTATGCAGATGACACTCAACTGTATGTGCCACTGGAAAAAACTGGACATTTAAGTTTTAGAAATCTGGAGGATTGCCTTACTGAGATTCAAAGATGGATGTCAAATAATTTTTTACGCCTTAACCCAGAAAAAACTGAAATGTTGATTATTGGTCCAGCTCACTGTCGTCATTTGTTTTCAAACATTACCCTGAACCTAGACAAATGTAATATCACCCATAGTGACTCGGTCAAAAATCTAGGTGTTATATTTGATCCTAATCTGTCGTTTCAGTTACATGTGAAAAATATTACTAGAATAGCTTTCTACCACCTCCGTAATATTGCGAAGATTCGTTCAATGCTGTCCCAATCAGATGCAGAGATTTTAATTCATGCGTTTATTACTTCTCGGCTTGAATACTGTAATGTATTGCTTTCTGGTCTCCCGATGTCTAGCATTAAAAGTTTGCAGCTGGTTCAGAATGCGGCAGCTAGACTTTTGACTAAGACTAAAAAGTTTGAGCATATTACACCTGTATTGGCCAACTTGCACTGGCTCCCAGTCCACTTAAGATGTGACTTTAAGGTTCTCTTATTAACATATAAATGTTTGCATGGGCTTGCACCCTCTTATCTCTCCGATTTGATTTCCCCCTATGTTCCTTCACGGAGTCTGCGCTCGGAAAATGCTGGTCTACTTGTGACTCCAAGAGCCAAGAAGTCTGCGGGCTCGAGAGCGTTCTCCATCCGGGCCCCGGTGTTGTGGAACGCCCTGCCTCTGGAGATAAGATCTGCAACCTCAACGGAAGTTTTTAAATTGAGGCTTAAGACACACTTCTATTCCAAAGCATATGATTGATGCCCACCTCGTATTCTGTTTTGTCCTGTCTTTTTCTGAGGCCTGCCTGGCTGATACGAAGGAGAAGGATGATTTGGGATGGGTCAGCGGACCGGGGTCTGACCTGCAGCATGTCAACCCCTGCATTTACCAGCTGGCGTCGTCGTTGATGTCATGCTCTTTCCGGACATTTTCAACATCTTACCTAGTGTTTACTATTCTGTGTACAGTAATGCTAATTGTAATTCACCCTGTTCAATCCTGGAAGGGGGATTACCACATGTGAAGTCCTTTCTCAAGGTTTCTCTTTTCTCCTCACACTGAGGTTTTTGAGTTTTTCCTTGCCCGCATGCTGGTTTAATAGTTTAAGATAAGGTAATTGTGTAATTTTGTAACTGTAATCCTGTGCAGTCCTTTGAGACATTTTTGTGATTAAGGGCTATATAAATAAATTTGACTTGACTTGACTTGACTTGACTTGAATTTGACTTTTGACGACAGTGCGGGCCATCAAGGCCAGTCAAGAACCCTGAGCATCGCCAGACAGAGATTCTTTTGGTTGCATATGGACAGAGATGTGAGGATGCATGTTCGTCAATGTCAGCGTTGCATAGTCAGCAAAGTCACTGAGCCTGCAGGGAGGGCCCCTCTTGAAAGCATTGCCACTTCCCGCCCATTGCAACTTGTTTGTATTGATTTCTGGTCCGCTGAAGATTCACACAACAAATCTGTTGACGTATTAGTGATAACAGACCATTTCACCAGATTGGCACTAGCTTTTCCATGTAGAGACCAGTCAGCCAGGCAAGTAGCTAAAGTTCTATGGGAAAAGTATTTTTGTGTTTATGGCTTTCCGGAGAGGATCCACAGTGATCAAGGCCCAAGCTTTGAGAGCAATTTGGTCGCAGAACTTCTACAATTATCTGGGGTGCGTAAGTGACATACTACCCCGTACCATCCGATGGGAAATGGAAGTGTCTGACCCTGACATTACCACCTATGGCAGATTTTCAACACCTCGCTAGACCAAGCCAAAGTACCATCATGCTTCAAATTTGCCAACATCATCCAAGTGCCAAAGAAACCCCAGATCTTATCACTCAACGATTACCGGCCCGTTGCACTGACTCCTATCATAATGAAGTGCTTTGAGAGACTGGTTAAAGAGCACATCACCTCCAGTCTCCCCTCCTCATTCGACCCCTTTCAGTTTGCCTACAGGACAAACCGCTCCACCAGGGATGCCATCTCCTCTGCGCTTCACCTGAGCCTGACACATCTAGAGGAGAAGAACACCCATGTGCGGATGCTGTTCCTGGACTTCAGTTCAGCATTCAACACCATCATCCCACAACATCTGGTAGACAAAATGAGACTCCTGGGTTTCAACACCCCCCTGCGGAACTGGCTGCTGGACTTCCTCTGTGACAGACCCCAATCAGTGCGGATAGGTCAGAACAGTTCAGATGTCATCTACCTCAGCACGGGCTCCCCCCAAGGCTGCGTCCTAAGCCCCTTGCTGTTCACCTTGATGACACACGACTGCGTCCCTAGGTCCGCCACAAACCACATCGTGAAGTATGCTGACGACACAACAGTGGTGGGCCTCATCAGGGATGACAACGACCTGGCCTACAGAGAGGAGGTGGAGCAGTTGGTGGGCTGGTGCAGGGACAACAGCCTGGTCCTGAATGTCGACAAAACTAAAGAGATCATTGTCGACTTTAGGAAAAACCAGCCCAACCATGCCCCACTTTGCATCAACAACAAGGCTGTGGAGGTTGTCAGCAGTATCAAGTTCCTAGGGGTGCACATTACAAACAAACTCACCTGGTCCGTAAACACTGCATCACTGGTTAAGAGGGCACAGCAGCGCCTGTACTTCCTGCGGAGGATGAGGAGAGCCCACCTGCCCCCACCCTCCCTCATTACATTCTACAGGGGCACCATAGAGAGTATCCTGACCAGCTGTATCTCTGTGTGGTGTGGAGGCTGCAGCGCTACCGACTGGGGTAGTGTGAGGAGGGTAACGAGGACAGCAGAGAAAATAATCGGGACTACACTTCCCTCCATTCAGGACATTGGCCAGAAGCACTGCCTATCCCATGCAAAAAACATTACCGGGGACCCCTCTCACCCCCATCATGGACTGTTCACTCTGCTAGCCTCTGGGAAGAGGTACTGCAGTGTGCGGTGCAGGACCACCAGGCTCCGCAATAGTCTAGTCCCCCTGGCCATTAGACTGTTAAATGGTCAATCTAACATATAGTTAACTTAAATCTACACGGCTGCTAATCTGACTTTTGCACTACTGGCAGTTTTTTTTTATAGCTTGCCACTCCTTGCACATTGCTCTCTGCACTATTGTAATTACAGCGTTATTGTTACAGTGTTAATGTTACTGTGTACCTGACTTGTTAACCTGACTGCCCATATTGCGCATCTGGTTAGCTACTCTTCTTGCACTATCGGCACTATGGTAAAATACTACACGTAGCCAAAATACAATACAACATTATTTATATCTGTACATTCAAGGAAACTGTGGGGGTCAGATGCATCGACATTTCGTTCTGTATACACGTGTACTAGAATGACAATAAAGTAGATCTGAATCTGAATCTGAATCTGAAGATATGTTGCAAAACTGTCTGAAGACCTGAGGGAGGCTATGTCAATTGCTCAGGAACATGCAAAAAAGGAACAGGGCAGACAGACTCGACTATAAAAGGGCCGTCAATTGGAGTTGGAGATAGAGTCCTTGTGGCAAACAAAAATGAGAGGGGCAAGCGAAAATTGGCTGATAGGTGGGAGTCTACCATCTACACTGTTATTGAGATGAACCCTCAAACACACACATTCAAAATTCAAGACACCATCACAGGGAATGAGAAGGTTGTTCACCGTAACCTGCTGACGTTGGTTAACTTTCTCCCAGTTCAAGACCAGCCCTCTCTCCAGTCTGATTTGTCTTTGTCCTCTGCATAATCATCTGCCTCAGTCTGTTCTTCAATGACCAGTCCCACTGTCTCCGAAGATTCTCATGCTCTAGTGCCTGCTCAGCTAAACCGGTCTGGATGTGCGGCAGATGATGCGCAGAGTCTTGTAAGCATCTCAGGCCCTGACAACTACACAGATCTCACACTTGCGTCTGGGGAGAGAACCAGAGAGTGGGTGCATGGGCTGAACTCTGAAAGTTCTGATCACTCCGGTCATTCCTTAACCACTCATACTCGCGACACTGCTGTTAGGAAAGACATTTCGACTCTTAGTGAGCATTACCATGTTCAATCTGTAGTGGCTGCTGTCTCTGGAGGTAACGTTAGCCACACTGATCAACCAGAGTCTGCACCACACCGCACTACACGGCTGGGTTGTGTTATACGACCAGTCAACAGGCTTCTTCACACTATGGCTAGACAAGATGTCACCAGACACCTACAGTGTAATGTTTAAACTATGCGTAACACAGTAGTTCGAGCTCTTGGGGCATGACATTTTTTCCCTTTAAAATTCTTCTGAAATAACCTGGTTTTGGAGAGAATGTTTTGTGCTCATTTATGTCTTACATATGTCTTGGGTGAATGTGGAATGTGTAAGGCATTCTATAGCCGGTGGCTGGTTCAGATAATTTTCTCTGTCCACTGCATCCTTAAAGGATACTTCTCAAGTCGGTCCTAATATGTGTGACCCAATGACTCCTGTTATATATTGATTTTGATTTTTTAACCAAGTGTGAGATTTTGTCCAGAATTCGGTGGGGGTGGGTGTAACAGAGTTGAAATTCGATTGTTTTGAAAGTTTTTTGAATTCTCACAAAATCAGTGTTTTTGTTGTATTACTGTTAATATTCCGGTACCTCATTCAGTTGTTAAGTCATGGGCGTCTGCGACTGTCTTTTTCGTTTGGCACTTTATGGGCTTCAGCGCTTGCCGTAGCTTTAGTGAATTTGTAAGCGCTGAAGGTAAGATGTGCCCAATATCAGTTGGATAAAAAATGCATATTTTGCTAGACATATGAGCTGCTCTCGCAAATTATTTTTGTATATAAAGATATATAAGTTGTGCTAAATGATGTATATTAAAAAAAGCACTAAATAAGAAGCAAAGCAATACAGCTTGAAACGATGATGCAACGTGTTTTGATGCAAACACGCCACGAGGTGCATCCTGTTGAGTGATGACCCGTTTTTTGTATCTTTAATATTCAAGATAATTGCAGTCGTGAACAGATGCCCCTGACTTTTGTATTGTTTTGTTTACTGAATGCAGGTACGTGGGGAAATTATGTTCATTGTTATTATGGAAGTTTCATTATTAATGTGCTCGCATGTTGTCTGCTTGCCGTAGCTTGAGTGAATTTGTAAGCGCTGAAGATAATTGCAGTCGTGAACAAATGCCCCTGACTTTTGTATTGTTTTGTTTACTGAATGCAGGCAATAAACCCAGAGACTGTGAAACCTTGTGTCGTGCATGAAAGAGGGTCGCTACACGTAGTTATAAAAACTTTTATTTTACATAATTTGACTCTCGCTTAAAGGGAACTAACATAATAGTCCGCCATTTTGCTGCAGGTACACAAAACCTCAAAAAGGCTGGGCAAAAAAACAGAAGTATAGTGATGCGTTTGGGTCACTGAGTCTCCAAAGTTTCAATTCTTCCGTGTGCTTTGCTGCACTCGTTTTAAGTGTCATTTCGCAATACAGTGACATGTAGTGATCAAATAATACTCATTGTCCCTTGAGAGGCCCCCACTTTAATATGTAAATTCTTTAAATGAATCACTTTCATCAATTTGGTTTTATAACTATTTATCTACCCTGGTCATATCCCTCGACACAACACACTCTTCTGTTCAACAGCAGGGCCGAACAGCTTTCACTGGTTTACCCCTACCACATCATACAGGTGCCCTGTCCATCCCTAAGAACACATAAAAACAGCCCACTATCCTTTCACAATACCTTTCCACTCATTCATTTCACCAACAAGAGCTTTAGTTTCCTCTACATTTAGACCTCTTTCCTCCAGTGCACTCATTACACCATCCATCCATGTCAATTCCGGCCTTCCTCTTGGTCAATTTTCTTCAGCTCTGTACATCCTTTAACATTCGCTCCTCATCCATCTTCTCCATGTGTCCAAACCAACTGAGTCATCTCTTATTAACACATTTGCTCAGTTCCACTACTACTCCAGTTCTGTCTCTCACAATTTCATTTCTCAATCTATCCAACCTTGTCATCCCGACAGATCACCACCTTATCGTGATGGGGCACTTTGCGCGTCTCCATGACCCCTAGAGCTATGTCGGCGGGAGTCTCGTACTCCTGGTAGGGTTACCCAAGCCGAACAGGTCGAAGGGTAGAGTCCAGACTAAGAGTGATCCGGAAAGCTGGTGGCGGCACGCTTTGAGGCGGTTTCCTACAGACCTGGATCCCATTAGCCGCCTGCAGTTGTAGAAAGATGCCGGTCGTCTAGGGTCTCCCTTGCCACTGGAACCATCTTCTTTACAATCAAGATAGTGGCGTTGGGGAAAGCGCACCCTTTACGCCACTTTAAAACCGTCATTGCGCAGGTATCCTCTTTTACCTGAGTCTCCGACCAAAATCCAGGATCGGACTGTTCAAACATCAGCAGACTCACAAATAAAAGAAGATGGTCATCATCGAATCGATGGACAACCCCAACTAACTAAACTAAACTAACTCCTCAAAAACCTCATCTCAAAAACATTTAATTTTCTTCTCAAATCTGCGTTCAGGCTCTGCACCATACAACACGGTCGGCACAATCACACTCTCATACAGTCCCCTCTTAACATCCATACTCATACTCTTGTTGTTTATCACTCTCCTCAGAGCACCCAAAACATTGCTTCCTTGATTCACTCTGTGCAATACCTCAGACTCCATTCCACCAACTGCAGCCACATCAAAACCCAAGTACCTAAAGCTTTCAATTTCTTCCAGCACCAATCCATTAAACTTTATTTCCAACGCCATGCCCACTCTATCACGTGAACCTTTCATCACCTTACTCTTGCCAACATTCACACATAACTGTCAGAGTTGATAAAGATATAAACTCATTGCTGGCAAAAATATTAAAGTCGAGTCATTTATAAAGTTTAAAATTACTTCGCGAATGCAGGAGCCCGGCCCAGCCGCCAACTTGGTTGGCCGCCCAGGACGAACTGACCACATCCGGTACAGTGTCGTGCTAATGCCCACTGTAGCGTGTTCTAAGAATATCTAGATAGTGCTACACAGAATACATATTGCAATAAAATTCGGTAATATGCAATGTAGGAGGTGTGGTTTAATGTGGGCCTTTACTCTGCCGGGCGGAGTTAAATAGCCTCATGGCATGAGGAAGAAAAGATCTCTTCAGTCTGTCCGTGGTACAAGACAGTGACAGCAGTGTGTCGCTGAAGCTGCTCTTCTGTCTGGATATAATGCTGTGTAGTGGATGTGTTGAATTGTCCATGATTGACCGCAGCTTTTTCAGTGCCCGTCTCTCAGCTACTGTTGTCAGGCTGTCGAGCTCTGTGCCCACAACAGAGCTTGCTTTCCTCGCCAGTTTATTGAGACGAGAGGCATCCTTCTTCATGACGCTGCCTCCCCAACACGCTGCCGCATAGAAGAGGGCGCTTGCCACAACTGTCTCATAGAATATTTTCAGAAGCTTTTTGCAGATGTTGAAGGAGGCCAGCCTTCTGAGGAAGTAAAGTCGGCTTTGACCTTTCCTACATAGAGCTTCTGTGTTGGCAGTCCAGTCCAGTTTGTTGTCCAGCTGCACACCCAGGTATTTGTAGGTCTGGACAAATTCTACACCTTCTCCTTTGATGCTTACAGGAACCGGGTGAGTTTTAGTTCTCCTGATGTCCACCACCATCTCCCTGGTCTTGGTGGCATTCAGGTGCAGGTGGTTTGCGTTGCTCCATTGGACAAAGTCCTGAATCAATTTCCTGCACTCCTCCTCCTGCCCACTTCTGATACATCCCACGATCGCAGTGTCATCAGCAAACTTTTGCTCGTGGCAGGACTCAGAGTTGTACTGAAAGTCCGATGTATTCAGAGTGAATAGGAACGGAGAGAGCACGGTCCCCTGCGGAGATCCTGTGCTGCTAACCACAGTGTCCGATGTACAGCCCCCCTGTTTCACATACTGGGGTCTGCCTGTCAGGTAGTCCGTAATCAATTCTACAAGGTGTGAGCTAACTCCCATCTCCGTCAGTTTCCTACTCAGTAGCAGAGGCTGTATGGTATTGAAGGCACTAGAGAAGTCCAAAAATGTAATCCTCATGGTCCCCTTAGCCCTATCCAGGTGAGAGAGGGATCGGTTTAGCATGTAGACTATAGCATCCTCCACTCCCACCTTCTCCTGGTAAGCAAATTGCAGAGGGTCGATGGCGTGACGGACCTGTAGCCTCAGGTGTTGCAGCAGCAACCGCTCCGTGGTTTTCATCACATGTGATGTCAGGGCGACCGGCCTGAAGTCGTTGAGTTCCTCAGGTCTTGATTTCTTTGGGACTGGGATGATGCAGGATGTTTTCCACAACTGAGGGACCCTCCCCTGTTCAAGGCTCAGGTTGAAGATGCGCTGTAGAGGGTCTCCCAGCTCCAACGCACAGCCCTTCAGCAGTCGGGGGATACTCAATCTGGACCAGCTGCCTTGCTGGTTTGCAGCCTCCTCAGCTCTCCACACTCCTGGGCTGCAGTTATCTTGAGTGGGGAGATGTCCTCCATGCTAGTGTCCGGACAGGGAGGGACAGCTGCAGTACTCTGGGGTGAGGATGAGTTGAGGTCGTCAAACCTGTTGAAAAAGTTGTTTAACTGGTTGACTCGCCCCACATCTACGTCCACAGCCACACCCTGCTTGGTGCTGCAGCCAGTAATGGTTTTTATCCCTTCCCACACCTCCTTCATGCTGTTGTTCTGCAGCTTTTTCTCCAACTATATATATATATATATATATATATATATATATATATATATATATATATATATATATATATATATATATATATATATATATATATATATATATATACACAATTTGATTTATGTTATATTTATTTATTGTTTATACTTTGAAGACGGTGTACGTCCTATGAGAAAGAGATAGACTAAAAAGAAAAATCCAGATTTCACAATGCAT
The DNA here is from genome assembly GCF_059441175.1 of Urocampus carinirostris. Lineage (NCBI taxonomy): Eukaryota > Metazoa > Chordata > Actinopteri > Syngnathiformes > Syngnathidae > Urocampus > Urocampus carinirostris. The sequence goes on along the minus strand of NC_142361.1, from coordinate 623,641 downwards.
TATTTTTTTTAACGATTTATTTTTGTGATATATCTGCAAATACTGTAAGTATTTGAACACCTGAGAAAATGAATGTTAATATTAGTTAGAGTAGCCTTTGTTCTTTTATTACAGAAGTCAAACGTTTCCTGTTGTCTTTCACCAGGTTTGCACACACTGCAGGGATCTTGGCCCACTCCTTCACATAGATCTTCTCTAGATCAGTCAGCTCTTTAGGCTGTCGATGGGAAACACGGAGTTTGACCTCCTTCCAAAGATTGTCGATTGGGTTCGGGCTCAGAGACTGGCTGGGCCATGCTAGAACCTTGATATGCTTCCTACAGAGCCACTCCTTGGTTTTGCTGGCTGTGTGCTTCGGGTCGTTGTCGTGTTGGAAGACCGATGAACGACCCATCTTCTGACTGAGATAAAGAGGTCACAAAACACAGCCCCAGTAATCCTCTCTTTAATGCAGTGAACTTGTCCTGTCCCATATTTGCAGAAAAACCCCACCCCAGTGCTGCACAGTATGTATGGTATTGTTCAGATTTTACTCTTCATTCTTCTGTCTCCAAACACGCTTAGGGGAATTATGACCAAAAAGTTATATTATGGTCTCATCTGACCCAAAAACTTTCTCCCATAACACCTCTGTATAATCCAAATGGTCATATGCAAACTTTAGACGGGCCTTGACATGTGCTGGTTTAAGCGCTGCCACGAGCGGCTGCCTTTTCCAGCAGCTGCCCTATTGTTTTATTGTCTGCTCCTATCTTCTAGGTTTTTTCTTCCCGTTTTGACAACTACACTATGGATTACTTCTATCCTATGGACATGGGTTTTAGCGCACAAAAAATGCGTGTATTCAAGGGATTTCAACTCCTTGCCCTTAAGAAATCTCGTGCCGGCGTGATGAAGGGGCCTATCGGGGAAGAGGAGCCGGAGCTAGCGAAGCGGCTAGCGGCGTTATAAGTCTTCGGTACCATCCGTAAGCATGGTAAATGCGAACTCACGACCAAATAAGATCATCGAGTGCTGGTGGAAAACATCGAAGCGCACAGGGAGCGCAGTTGCTGTGTTTTGCGGAAACGTGGCTCACGTTTAGCATTCCGGACGCTAACGTGTAGCCACCCGGAGCTACCCGGAGCAATCCGGCTTCAACGCCGCTAAACAGAGACACGAAAGCCGGGGGGAATCGGAGAGGAGGCGGACTTGCTAACACGAGGTGGTGTATCCCTGGATTTTCACAAAGAAAAGTTTTCCATCTGCCGCAGGGATGTCGAACTTTTGGACTGGCGTGACATCATCCAATCCGCTACAAGCACCCCTAGGGCATCATGTTCGTTATTCATTATCCATTATCCGTTATCGGTCAGTTCATAATACGCTACAAAGCCTAGGAGCCGGGACACTTTCAGAGTACGAAAAAAGTCACACAGCCTTCAAATCCGCACGGGGGCGGGTTTATTCACAACAGCAGATGTAAGTGTGCCCTCCGGAAAAAACTCTCACACCCCGATTTTTACAGGATAATTTATGCATTTCAACAAACATATCAAAAGACATCCCACCCTTCTCTGATTTGCTATGTGTGTCTGCAACTAGCTGTAGCTTTCTTCTCATTGGCCATCTTCTCCCCGCACAACGGCGCGCCGGGCCTGCCCACAGGGCGGGCCTGAGACTTCCACGTGAGTTCCACCTTGTCTCCTCTATGTCTCGACCCGCGGCGGCTCCTCTGACGTCCGGGAAGGCTGATTAGCATATCAACCCTTGCCCCAGTTTCTGGTGTTCCTGTAAACATCACCATTGTCTAGGTCGCATTGCATTAAATGTAATTTTTATTTGATTGAACAAAATCCCTTATAATCATATGTAAACAATCCTTCTATATATATATATATATATATATATATATATATATATATATATATATATATATATATATATATATATATATATATATATATATATGTATATGTATATATATATATATATATATATATATATATATATATATATTTATTTATATATTTATATATATATATATATATATATATATATATATATATATATATATATATATATATATATATATATATATATATATATATATATATATATATATATATACACCGTAAATTCCAGGCTATACAGCGCACCGGATTATAAGCCGCACCCACCACAATTCGGGAGAAAAAACGATTTTGTACATACACGCAAAAAACGCAATACCCACACGAAATTAACCTGTACCCGATAAGTCCAAAAAACTAAATAAACGGAAAATGATACCGGAACTTAAGATTCAATGCAGACCTGAAGAGTCCGGGTGCCCGTTGAAAGTAATCCAAAGGTAAGGGTGTGAAAAATATATATCCACTATTGTCGGCCGCGTCCACAAACACGTCTCACCTTTACTCCACTAATGAAATGATCTGCATTTATATAGCGCTTTTCAAGTCAATGACTTCCCAAAGCGCTTTACATTGTGCTTCACATTTCCCAATAGCGGCCGAGATCTGTGCAGCCATGTAAGGCGCTAACCTGCATATTGGGGGTATTGGGGGTTCAGTGTCTTACCCAAGGACACTTCGGCATGTAACACGGACAAGCCGGGATTCGAACTGGGATCCCTTAATTCTAAAACGATCGCTCTACCTCCTGAGCTACTGCCGCCCAAACCGGTCAGCCCGCGTTTGCCCCGCCCCTTCTTTCTCATTTGCTCATACAAAACATATCAGAATAAGTTTCTAAAATAAATACATTACAAAAATATACAGTTGCAAATACATATTATTTCTTTCTAAATATGTGTAACCATGTATACATGGTTACACATATTTACAAAGAAAGACGGTACACCGAGAGAGTTTTCAAAGCTTTGATAATAATATTATAACTTTCATCCCAAACCGTGCCTGTGAAGGGTGGCAAAACGCTACTAGCAGCATGCTCGCAACACAGTAAACAGCTCTGTTAAGAAAACATAGCGTACTTGTAGTGAGCACGGTTAACCGTCCTCATCTTCCTCCTCATAACTGACGTCATCAAAGTCGTCTTCCTTCAGTATGGGAAAGAGACTTTGCCATATAGACGTCGTCCCACGCTCCCTTATTCTAAAACACGCTAACATCACGCTCGCAAAGTAAAGTTTATGTGCGGTAGCTCTGTTTCCTTCTTTATCGGACTGCTCGATTGCGTTTAGCTTGAAAGTTGCGTCATGTGCCTTTCTTTTTGCAATTTGCATGATGAAGATATGTCTATGCTAAATTAATTTGTGCACAAACTATGAAGTTGCAGTTTAAATCTTACCTTTTGTGCTCGAGCGCCGCTGGCGGCCGTTAGAAAAATTACATAAATTGGCCGCATCACTGAATAAGCCGCAGGGTTGAAAGTTTGGGGAAAAAGTAGCGGCTAATAGTCCGGAATTTACGGTGTATGTATATATACATATATATATATATATATATATATATATATATATGTATGTAAGCTTACCCTCGATGCGACACCATGGGTGCATATTCTGTCGCAATATGGGTCAGCAATGCTATAATATATTGTAAGACCTTGTGTTGTAATAGTTAGTAATACATACTGTATGTATGTATTTTTCTTCTGCAGTATTGGAGCGCACACGTTTAAATTTCTCTGAGGTTTTTACGTGTGAATGCGGTACAAAACAGAGCTTAGTTTAATAGACTACTCTTTATGGGGCGTAATTGTTTTTTTAAGGGGGTGATTGTCAAGTGGGTGGTGAATGTCACCTGTCATCCTGTTGATTAATGGTGCCCTTTGCCCTTCAACTCCCACTCAACCTGTCACTCAAAGAACTTGCATAGAAATTTTCTTGTACTCTTGTCAGGTCAGGGCAATTTCAAGCACAGGTGTTTAATGCATGCGCATGAGTTTGTGTGGGGTAGGTTGCATGCGTTGATTCAAGGCATATTATTCCAAGTGAGGGTGTTAAAAACAACACCAGACTTGACAAGACCAAAACATAAAAGACAAGAATAATGGTGAATAATTAAAATATAAAGAATCTTATTTTACGCCCCTTAACACTCATAATTTGTCGACAAGTGAGATGACAGTATGTGTGTGTTTTTGTGTGATGTGTTCGAACAGATGGAAATGCTGCAAAGATCGTCCAGCAGCCTATCAAGAGTTGCTACACATTCGAGGGCCAATCACGAGAGGCGAAACCTCGGTAAATAATAGCTAATTAAATGGATAATAGAGAAAGAGAGGATGAAAAGGAAACAAAGAAAGAGAGAGAGAGAGAGAGTCTAAGAGAAGAGAGACAAAGACAAGAGCCACAAAGAGGAGCAGACAAAGAAAAGTAAAAGAGTAGGATGAGAGCGGAAAGAGAAAGAGAGAGGGAGACAAAGAGAGAGACAGATAGACAGAAAGAACCAGAGAAAGTAATCAGGCCGTTTCATTCGCTAGTTCCCTTTTAAGGATGAACAGACTCATTAGATTATTTATATTGTCTCTGACCTTTTGATTGACACCATCCATCCATCCATTATCTGCACCGCTTATCTTCAGAAGGGTCGCTGGAGCCCATCCCAGCTATCTTTGGGCAGTGGGCAGGGGACACCCTGAACTGGTTGCCAGCCAGTCATAGGTCACACAGGGACCGACAATTCGCTCGCTCATTCACACCTCGGGACAATTTGGACCGGCCAATCAACCTGACATGCATGTTTTTGGAATGTGGGAAGAAACCGGAGTGTCCGGAGGAAACCCACGCAAGCAAGGGTAGAACATGCAAACTCCACACAGGAGGTTCGATCTCATGACCTAATAACTGTGCCGCACAAACGCTAACCACTGCGCCGCCGTGCTGCCCTTGGTGGACACCACTCTAAGTCAATTCCAACCTTTTTTCACAGTCCTTAACCTGTGACAACCCATGAGGGCATGTAAGGAAAAAAAACGTGGGGCCTATTTCGATTCTAATGTGTATTGACACATTGGTTAGGCAATTAAATTTCCAACGTAATTTTATGCAATTTTACAGGATTTATTGGAATCAGAGCCAAAAATGAATTTGCAGAAATGCAGCCATGGCCACTTTTGGAAACACTTTGACATACCTTTAGAAAATGTGCATGCAATGTATAGATTTTCAGATTGTGATCAAATTAGACCTGGGACTAGGTAAGGCTCCATGCTATTATCTCACCTGTTTTACAGATAAGTTGCCCACGCTACACTCTTCTGCAGGCATTTGACTGCAAAAAAAAAAATTCAGGCAAGAAAAAAAACCTTATATTTCTGTTCGTTCCAACTTAAATTACTCAATTTTAGTAGCACTTGCAATGACAAAACCGCAGTGTGCTACCTCTCAAAATAGGCCAAAACCATCCATATTCTCAAAACGGTTCAAAAACAGCATTCAATTTACTTTGGGTACGACTTGGACTGGGTTTGTCAGCAAATTTTACAGGAATGTTAAGGGATTGACCTGTCAAATTGCCTGAATTATGTCATATTGTGTACCGTGTCTGCAGAAGCTCATCAATCTCACCGCCACCCACCTCCAGCCTCTAGGCACGGACTTCCCTCTCCCCAACCAGGCAGGAAAATGATCCACGCAGAATAATTAATTTAGATAAATGATAATTGCTGCCATTTTTTGTGTGACGCACACCTCTTAATGAGCGTCATCCATTAACCACCAACACAGTTGACAGACAAGTAAGGAGGCGAACCAAGACCAGTGTTGGGCATCTTACTTGAAAAAAAGTCATAAGTTATAGTTACATACTATGTCTTCCAAAAATAACTGAAATACTCTATAGTCAAAGTAACTAGTTACTTAAAAAATATGTTGTATGTCAAAGATTTTGAAATTTTCTGACCAAATACTAAATACCGCGGTGAAGTCTTTGGAGTTTACTTGTAGAGAAGGAAATTCCGACTATTTTCAGAGGGTTTTTTTTCAGCTTTTCTACCAAATTATTATGTAACATTATGCATGGAAAAATGAACAAATGGAAAAATACAATAACAAGAGGAAAAATAGAGCTAAAAGAAGAAAAAAGAAAAAACCTTACATTTTCATGTAAACACATTTACACTGAAAAAAGAACAGAAAATACAATTAAAACATTTATAAATTGACAAAAAAAGAAAAAACTATTTTATTCAATTTCATGTTCAACAATTTAAAGTCAACAACACGGAATCCCCAAAAATGCGTATGGACCAGTCATAGGGGGGAAAAGATAGATAGATAGATACTTTATTCATCCCCGAAGGGAAATTCACATTTCCAGCAGCATCCCTGAGCTGAGAACAATACAATAATAAAGCAAAAAGAATACAATATACAAATACCCAGTGTGACGTGCAAATGCCCACTGTAGCGTGTTATATAGAATAACTAAATAGTGCTACACAGAATACATACTGCAATAAGATTCGGTAATATGCAATGTAGGTGGTGTGGTTTACTGTGGGCTTTTACTCTGCCGGGTAGAGTTAAAGAGCCTCATGGCATGAGGAAGAAAAGATCTCTTCAGTCTGTCCGTAGTACAAGACAGTGACAGCAGTCTGTCGCTGAAACTGCTCTTCTGTCTGGAGATAATGCTGTGTAGTGGATGCGATGGATTGTCCATGATTGAGCGCAGCTTCGCCTCGGAGGGAACCAGCTGTTTACAGGTGAGAAGCTAGCTCCTTTTCTTCACTTCCAAAAGCCGGCTTGTACTGATGTTTCGTTTACCAACTCGTGCGCTTACTCTCGTTTATTCAATCCCGTGTTGAAATGGACTTCAAAATACTGTTCTTAAAGCTTACAGAGGAAACCCACGTTGTTTTTACCCTTGTGCACTGTTATTGTAGCCGAATTCCAAGGGAATTAACTTTACAATTTTGAGCCAAATTTTTTTTGCACTGGATAGATTTTCTTGTGTGTTGAGAAGGTTTGGGCAGTGTGCAGTTTCCCGGCTTAGAAGGAAAATTACTCCCATGTTATCAAGGGCATCTGCACACACATCAGAGTACAGTAATTGCGAATGGCTCACACTTCATTCAATTGTCCCCTGTTGCTGTCAGACATCAAAGATGGGGGAGATGCGGGAGGAGGCTCTTCCGAGCACACCCGAACAAAACCTGGCAATGGCAAGAAACATCTGCTTCACACAAAGGACATCTGCATATTCCACATATGTTTTTTATAAATTAACTGCTGCAACCTGCCAAAAATCTGGCCCAGGGTGCTTCTCCCTACTCGAGAGCCGCTGTGTTGAGTTTATAAACTGGAAGGGATGAAAATCATCAAGAGGAGAGAAGATAAGTCGGAGTATGACTTAGGGACACCTTGTTGTTGTGTAGATTGGTGTGGAAAAAAGGCTTGATAAGGGCACATACAATGGGAGGACAGCGCCACCTGCTGGAATTGCATGTCTTTTGGAATAATACACAACATTTGAGAGGTTTACAAAGCTGCTTCCTTTTTTTCTTTGAACCAAGGGTCTCAAATTGATTTGGGCTCTGCAGGAGCTGGGGTCTGCTTGAGGTTGGGCCAAATCGGGTTTTCCAACAAAACAGCTCTAAAAACTTTAAACAGTTCTAAAATGTTTTTTTTTTTTTAATTTTCTTCACATAATAAGACCTGGTAATAAAAATAAAAAAGATTATAAATTAATATGATAATCAGTATCAAACGAATACTGCACTGACATATAATGTAAGAGACAGTGTGTATGCTTTGACCGTGAGATGTGGCTATATTGTGTGGTGCAACTGAAATCAAGTGCTAAAGCTCAAGGAAGGAAACAAACTACAACGACTCAAAGGGACACAAAAAAAATCTCTTCTCAATGTTTTGCCCTTATCAAATGCAGAGGAGAGTTACATAGAATAACTGTGGGTCAGAGCTTGCCCACAGAGTGAGGAGGAAAGACACGCTTGTTTACACAGGAAATTCCAAAGTTGCTGAAAAAACGAGTTTAGAAAAACAAGTGTCATCGAGAGAATAACACTCGGCTTGATTTAGAAAAATAAGTGTCATCGAGAGAATAACACTCGGCTTGACTTAAAACAGCCGGCGATTGCGAAACGGACAGCACGCACCCACTCCAGGAAAAACAACACGTGATATTTCTGAACGGAGGGTATAAGAAGCTGATGTCTCCGAGAGACGAATGAGAAAACGCTGTGTCAACTCTTGTAACGAAATAAATGGTTTTCTCCCTTTCTGACATATTGCCTGCGTGTGTTTTGGGACGACGCCCAAAGATGGTCTTGTCCAAAATAATTGGGGCCCAACGGCAATTGAACCTGAGGACGTTTTCTCCTTCTCAAGACTTTCCTGGCAAACAAAAAGCGTGCAGTTGAGGGGAGAAAGTATTTAAATCGTTCCTTATTTCAATCTTGTTTGTCTAGACAGTGGATTGAAGGAGAACAAATGTAAACGTGAAATAAAAGCAACAATATGGCAGAAAGCTAAATTAATGTGTACACAAAGCTTTTTGTCTGCAGTCTGACGTAACCCGGATAAAAGCGGAAGAAATAGAGATAAATTGAGTTAATGCGTTATTTTCAGTCAGACCCCACACAGAATAAGCGAAAGTTATTTTTAAACATTGTTTAGCAGTGCTACCCTTTGCCCAGGAGCTTTGGACGGCTGCCAAGTGCTGATAGAGAAAAAGCAGCATCGCCGAACAGTACCGATAAGCCCGTATAATTGTCTTGAGATATGTGAAACAGCGGTGATGGACGTCTTCACGGCTGCATTTGACAGCTCAAGATTAGACAATCTATAAATAATTGATACGGAAAATGCTTATTTTAGCATCATTCTAGATTGGTTGGGGGGGTGGTGGAGTTTACAGTCTGTGCTTGAGAAAAAGTGTAGTGTATGTCTCTTTGCCATTCATGCAACCATAATTGAGGTTTTGGCGCTAATTAATGGGCGGGATATCAGATGACATTATTATTAGGATAAAATTGCATAGAAAAAGCAATAAAAAGAATGTGTGTGCGTGAGTTGGAACTACTAATATGCTTTTCCTGTGTTTTGGTGTTCTTGCCTTCTTGCCTTCTTGCTTGGTTTGGGAAAAGAATGTGTAATATTTTAAATGTTTCCGCTCTCCTCTACTTTTTCTCTGTCTGAGAGTGTGTGTGATTAGCCCCCACACCCAACGAACCTGTCAGGATTTTTTGCCGTTGTGCCGTCAGAGCCAGCCAAAATGTTCGTGCGTGAAAGGAATGTAATGGTGTGATACGCAGCACATTATTAATCGTGTCAGACAAAGAAAATTCGGGACTCATTTGCTATCTTGCCCACAAAGTGACAAACAGAATAAATTGAATCATAAAGTAAATAAAATAAGATGTGAAATAAGATGTAAAGCGTTGTGAAAAAGTTGTAGTCTCAAAAAGTGCAATGATTGGTGCGGAAATGTGGTTCAGAAGAGAGAAGAGGTAAAAAAGAAAAAAAATGAAAAGAAAGAAAAAAGGAAAAAACCCTCAGTGACACACTTAAAAATTGAGAAGTTGTCAGCTTGATGTCTCAAGGTTTGTGGGAGAAAAGAAACTGAGACAACACAGGCCATTCAAGGGGGAGGAGTTAAGTCCGCTCCAACACTGAATACTCATAAAGGGGTGGAGCTGGAAATTAACTCTTTCTGTGCCCAGAAGAGCCCTGCGAGCCTAGCGGACCGCGCTTTAAAAGCCCCCACCGTCGGAAGGCTTCTCAGCCCAACCCAACCCGTGAGAAGCGAGAAAGGGGAGAAAAAAACGAAGAATCCTTTGCATTAGGTCTTCAAGGACAAATGTGATGAGCTAACAAAGCAAATCAGTGGAACTTGAGACCGAAAACATCCTGATTGGGCAACAAGGTGCAGCTCTAAAAATCAAAACAAACGAATTCACCTCGCATTGGTTCGGAGTGCCGGAATCAGAACCACATATCACACTAGTTGTCAACAAAGGATTCCGATCTATAGACCTAGGTCCCAGGGCAAAAGCAGCAAAAAACATGCATTGAATTGAAACTGTGGACCCAGAAATGACGATCTCAGACGAAGGTGATATGCCCAGAGAATCGTCGGCTGCTCTCATGTTTTGTTGAAGTGTTTTTCTTTGATATGAGTTACAAATTGTACCCTTTCTCCCTTTCTCCTAGTAGGTATTACGTTAGTTTTTAGTGTTTTTTGCCAGAGCTACTTTCCTTGCTTTCCTTACTGCTCTACCACATGGCGCCACCGGAAATTGAAGTTTCCACACACTTATTTCGCACTCCTCAACACTGCCTCCTTAAACCACTTCCATTCCATTTCCACACGCGCCACTTCTCTTCTACTGATCTGTTCCTACTCTATACCCCTATGCTCTCTTTAAACTCTCTTTCCTTTCTCTGCCTTATTCAACTCTTACATTTTCACCTCTAGCCCGAGCCCTCCACAATCCATATATTCTCGGTTTTTCTTTCACATAAGAATGATCAAACACTGTGTAGAGAGAGTCCACTCTTTCAAATTTCTGGATATGCACATCTCCGACGACCTCTCCTGGTCTGCAAACACCAGAGCGGTGGTAGGGAAGGCCCAGCAGCGACTGCACTTCCTGAGATTGCTCAGGAAAAATAATCTAAAACAGCAGCTGCAGGTGTCCTTTTACAAAGCCACAGTGGAGAGCACTCTAACATACTGCATTACGGTGTGGTATGCTGGGTGCACAGCAGCAGACAGGAAAAAGCTCCAGAGGATCATCAAAACAGCCCAGAAAATCGTCGGTTGCTCTCCGCCCAGTCTGGAGGACATTGCCTGCTCTCGCTACCTCAGCAGAGCAGAAAACATCATCAAGGACTTTTCTCACCCCGGCCACCACCTCTTCGACCTGCTGCCTTCCGGCAAGCGCTACAGGTCACACAAAGCAAAAACAAACAGACTCAGAGACAGTTTCTTCCTCACAGCCATTACCACTAAACAGACACCGCACAAAAAACTGAAAACTCTTGCAAAAAACTACCTCACACGAATGTAGAATGGTACTCACGTACATGCTGACTGCACTATGTTTGTTCACTGCTCAAAACAGACACCGCACAAAAAAACTGAAAACTCATGCCAACACTACCTCATACGAATATAATGGTACTCATGTCTATGTTCTTGCACATGTCGACTGCACTACGTTTACTGCTCACCTTGCACAATGTCTGACCATTTCTTTTTTCTGCACTATGATGTCTATGTTTGCACCAATGCATATGCTGACTATTTTTTTGCACTGTGATGACTTTGCACCAAGTGCAATATTACACAACCCTTACGATACCAACGGTATCACAATAACACTGTATGTAACATCCCACATCCTGACATTTCTTGTGTAAATACCATGTAAATTATAACTATAGCCTTATCCCCCTTGTTTTATAACCTTATCTTCTCTGTTCCCTTATCTTCTTGGCTCATACCTCACTGTGAATGTGTAAAACTGGAGTGTCATGCCCAATTTCGTTGTCACAATATGTTAACCCATTTTGTAACAATGACAATAAAGGTATATTCTATTCTATTCTATTCTATTCTATTCTATTCTATTCTATTCTATTCTATGTTGAGAATACAATGCGAAATACAGATGAATGCGAAACCTTGGGTTATTACCATACCAGAGGCGACAAAATCCGTTCATGGTGAAGAAAAACAAGAAGATGTGTTGAAACAAGCAATGCTGAAAGATGTTCTAAATAAAGTGTGGTCAAACCATGACACAGACGTTGGATTGTTAAAGTCAGCCAAAGTCCATCTGAGATAAAACTGAACCGGTTTCAATGAATGAAACAACCGTTTCGACCACAATACCCGCTGAAGCCAGAGGCGTAAAAAGCAATACAGAAGACTATCGATGGACTGCTCAAGGCTGGGGTATTAATTGAGATGAAAACTCCATGCAACACTCGGATCTTTCCAGTTTTCAAATTATTATTTAGGTTGTCCAGGTTTGGCGAGCTGAAGTTCCAAATCCAAACACCATCCTTACAAATGTGCCGACAACCGCAAAGTACTTCACAGTAATTGATCTTTGTTCATCATTATTCAGTATTCCATTATCTGAAGACTCTATCTATTTGCATTTACATACCGAAATAAGCAGTACATTTAGACACAGTTGTCCCAAGGCTTCAAACATAGTCCTCATGTGTTCAACCAAGTACTACGTAATGATCTGGAAGGCCAAGTCGACAGTACACTGATACAAAATGTTGATGACCTGCCAATCTGCTCAGCAACACCCGAAGAATGCCATAGAGACTCAATCAGAGTCCTACAAAGATTAGCAGAAACAGGACACAAAGCTTCACAAACCAAATTACAAGACTGTCAACCGCAAGTGGAACATCTGGGATGACTCATTTCACAAGGAAGCGTTGCAATGACACCTGAACAGCTCGAGGGAGTCAGTAAAGCTCCAAAGCCTCAGACATTCGGACAAATGATGACCTTCTTTGGAATGACTGGATTCAGCTGAGTGGATTGAGGACTATGCAAGGAAAACCAATCCGTTGAGGGACTTTATCATTGATCATTGTGCAAGGGGGAGAAGTTGTAAATAAGCTAAACAAACAAGACTATTGGTCTCCATATTTACAAGCCACAGTGGACGAAGTGCTAAACCAGTGTGAAATTTGTGCAGAAAACAACGTTAAAAAATGCATAAAAACACCAATCGGACATATTTCCGTGCCAGAAGGCCTATTTAACATCTGGTCATTGATTATGTAGACATGATCAAGACAGTACAAGGAAAATGATATACAGTATCCTCTTCTTGATTGACCGATTTAGTTGTTGGGTTTAAGCAGTACCATCAAAAGATCCAGGCAGAAACAGTAATTAAGTTTTTGATCAGAGAAGTTATTTTGTGATTTGGTATTCCATCAGAAATAAGCTCAGATAATGGTGCAGCATTTGTTCAAAGGGTCGTGAAGGGTATCCTACAAAAGCTACACATTAAACAACGGTTAGGTGCGGTGTATTGGTGTATTCTGGTCTTTGAAATCAATTATTCAATGCATGTACTTTTATAATGTATCAATCAACCATCATCATTTTGCAATATATAATTCCAGTATTTACAAAAAAAATAGTGCATGGTTTGAAATGTTCAAGTCAATATTTGGAGTGTCGGAGATTTTCTGTGAACAAAAAGTTAACAACAAAAGTTAAATTGATTACAATTGATAACCAATGATCTCCTACGGGCAATGGACTCGGGCGCATCATCACTTTTGCTGCTGCTGGACCTTAGTGCTGCATTTGACACAGTGGACCATAATATCTTGCTAGAACGGTTGGAAAAATGGATTGGTCTCTCAGAGAACGTCCTATTATGGTTCGGATCCTACCTCTCAGATAGGACACACTGCGTTAAATATGGCGAATTGACATCTGAGCCATTTAGTGTTACTTGTGGTGTTCGCAGGGTTCAGTGCTTGGCCCCCTTCTCTTCAGCATTTATATGCTTCCACGAGGTGATATTATTCGCAAGTATAATATCAGTTTCCATTGCTACGCAGATGACACTCAACTCTATCTCCCGATGGAGGAATCTGCCACACTAAACTGTGGAAATTTGGAGGCCTGCCTCACTGAGATAAAACAGTGGATGTCACTCAATTTCCTGCGTCTTAACTCTGAAAAGACTGAAATGTTAGTTATTGGTCCATCTAAGTCCCGTGACTTATTCTCTAAAACCGCTGTGAACATAGACAATTGCCACATCACACAGAGCGACTCACTTAAAAATGTAGGTGTCATTTTCGACCCCGATCTGTCCTTTCAAACACATGTGAAGAAAATTACTAGAACCGCTTTCTTCCACCTCCGTAACATTGCTAAAATTCGTCCTATACTTTCTCAGTTGGATGCAGAAATCATAATTCACGTTTGTTACCTCCCGTCTCGACTACTGTAATGCACTACTTTCCGGTCTTCCGATGACCAGACTCTAGAGTCTTCAGCTGGTACAAAATGCTGCAGCGAGGCTTTTAACAAGGACAAAAAAGTACGATCACATCACCCCAATTTTGGCTAACCTGCATTGGCTCCCTGTTAGCCTAAGATGCGATTTTAAGGTTCTCCTACTACTATACAAAATCATACATGGACTTTCCCCCTCATATCTTTCAGATCTGATCTCCCCCTATGTCCCGGCCCGAAGCCTTCGTTCCGAGAGCGCCGGTCTCCTGGTGATCCCAAGAGCCAAGAAGTGTTCCGCTGGTTCGAGAGCGTTCTCCATCCGGGCACTGGTGTTGTGGAATGCTCTTGCCCCTGAGATCCGATCTGCAACCTCAGTGGAAATGTTTAAATCTAAGCTTAAAACTCACTTCTACTCTATAGCATACGTATAACCTAAACTTCTTATATGTAATAACTTGTGAAGCCCTTAGAGACTAATTGTGAGTAAGGGCTATACAAATAAAAATGACTTGACTTGACTTGACTACAGCAGGCTGATGTGCCGGCTTTCAAAAAATACATTTTGGATCTTATATGTACGTGTTTTAGAGGTACAGCTATCATTTAGTATACTTTACCATAACTCTGTATTATTTTTTAGATTTTATTTTTTGGTTGTTTTTGTTTACCGGATTGGACGGTGTGGGATAACGTGGAATAACTGTGGGTCAGAGCTTGCCAACAGAGTGAGGAGGAAAGATACGCTTGTTTACACAGGAAACTCCAAAGTTGCTGAGAAACCGAGTTTAGAAAAACAAGTGTCATTAAGAGAATAACACTCGGCATGATTTAGAAAAACAAGTGTCATCGTGAGAATAACACTCGGCTTGACTTAGAACAGCCGGCGATTGCAAAACTGACAGCACGCACCCACTCTAGGAAAAACAACACGTGATATTTCTGAACGGAGGGTATAAAAAGCTGATGTCTCCGAGAGACGAATGAGAAAAGGCTGTAAACTCTTGTAATGAAATAAATGGTTTTCCCCCTTTCTGACATATTGCCTGCGTGTGAATTACAGCTTGGAGGTTTGTATGGTAGAGAGTCCGGCGTTACGGGTGGACATGCTAGAGAATGAGTGGTTGTGCTTGTTGGTGGGAAAGCAAAAGAAAAACTGGTGAAGTGGAAAGAGATATACTTGAAACTGATGTGGCTGTGATTAAAGTGCATATGGACCTGGTTCAGAAAGAAGTGCTGAGGAGAGAGAGGAGTGATGGAAGGGTTGAAAATGTTGTTGGTAGATATGGGGTACCAGGTAGAAATTAGAGTGGTGAGAAATTGATTGAGTTAATGTGGAAAATGAGTTGGTGATTGCAAATGCGTAGTTTAAAAAGAGGGAGGTGTATTCCTTCATTCAGTATACTTCTTTCAGAGTTGATGGTGGTGAGATAGTTGACAGAGCACGAATGGATTATGTGGTGGTTAGGAAAGGGATATTAAGTAGATTGTTGGATGTACATGTTTACGGAGGAGAAATGAGTGGTATGTAGAATAGAATAGAATATACCTTTATTGTCATTGTTACAAAATGGGTTAACATATTGTGACAACGAAATTGGGCATGACACTCCAGTTTTACACATTCACAGTGAGGTATGAGCCAAGAAGATAAGGGAACAGAGAAGATAAGGTTATAAAACAAGGGGGATAAGGCTATAGTTATAATTTACATGGTATTTACACAAGAAATGTCAGGATGTGGGATGTTACATACAGTGTTATTGTGATACCGTTGGTATCGTAAGGGTTGTGTAATATTGCACTTGGTGCAAAGTCATCACAGTGCAAAAAAATAGTCAGCATATGCATTGGTGCAAACATAGACATCATAGTGCAGAAAAAAGAAATGGTCAGACATTGTGCAAGGTGAGCAGTAAACGTAGTGCAGTCGACATGTGCAAGAACATAGACATGAGTACCATTATATTCGTATGAGGTAGTGTTGGCATGAGTTTTCAGTTTTTTTGTGCGGTGTCTGTTTTGAGCAGTGAACAAACATAGTGCAGTCAGCATGTACGTGAGTACCATTCTACATTCGTGTGAGGTAGTTTTTTGCAAGAGTTTTCAGTTTTTTGTGCGGTGTCTGTTTAGTGGTAATGGCTGTGAGGAAGAAACTGTCTCTGAGTCTGTTTGTTTTTGCTTTGTGTGACCTGTAGCGCTTGCCGGAAGGCAGCAGGTCGAAGAGGTGGTGGCCGGGGTGAGAAAAGTCCTTGATGATGTTTTCTGCTCTGCTGAGGTAGCGAGAGCAGGCAATGTCCTCCAGACTGGGCGGAGAGCAACCGACGATTTTCTGGGCTGTTTTGATGATCCTCTGGAGCTTTTTCCTGTCTGCTGCTGTGCACCCAGCATACCACACCGTAATGCAGTATGTTAGAGTGCTCTCCACTGTGGCTTTGTAAAAGGACACCTGCAGCTGCTGTTTTAGATTATTTTTCCTGAGCAATCTCAGGAAGTGCAGTCGCTGCTGGGCCTTCCCTACCACCGCTCTGGTGTTTGCAGACCAGGAGAGGTCGTCGGAGATGTGCATATCCAGAAATTTGAAAGAGTGGACTCTCTCTAGACAGTGTTTGATCATTCTTATGTGAAAGAAAAAACGAGAATATATGGATTGTGGAGGGCTCGGGCTAGAGGTGAAAATGTAAGAGTTGAATAAGGCAGAGAAAGGAAAGAGAATTTAAAGAGAGCATAGGGGTATAGAGTAGGAACAGATCAGTAGAAGAGAAGTGGCGCGTGTGGAAATGGAATGGAAGTGGTTTAAGGAGGCAGTGTTGAGGAGTGCGAAATAAGTGTGTGGAAACTTCAATTTCCGGTGGCGCCATGTGGTAGAGCAGCAAGGAAAGCAAGGAAAGTAGCTCTGGCAAAAAACACTAAAAACTAACGTAATACCTACTAGGAGAAAGGGAGAAAGGGTACAATTTGTAACTCATATCAAAGAAAAACACTTCAACAAAACATGTTCACGAAGGGGAGACAAATAAAAATGACTCGACTTGACTTGTTGAGGAAACTGGCGCAAAGGAGAAAAAGAAAGAGGGAGCAGAGGGGACGTCACCGGTCGGCGGCGGACGCTACACGGCCAACCTCGGTGAGAACCGTAAATTAAGGCAAGAAAATACCGAAGCAGCCAGCGAGAACAAGATTACCATGGCAAGACTTGAGAAAAGCATCAAAGAGCTTTTGGAGAGGACTGTGTTGCTGGAGCAAAATGTGGAACGCATGGAGGAGGCTCGATTATTAGAACGTTGCACAGCCTTCCTTCTCCAACAAATCGCCAAATTAGCGACAAAGTGTGAGGATTTGGAGTCAAGATCACGACGCAACAACATTAGAATACAGGGATTCCGGAGGGTGCCGAGAGGAACGATAAAATCGGCTTCATAACAGACTTTGTTAAGTCGAACATTCCGACAATGGGGCATATGGACTTTCGTATTGAAAGGGCACACCGCTCACTGGCCAAACCTCAAGGTAATACGGCACCGCTGCGAGCAATTATCGTGCGTTTCACTGACCATAGGGTAAAAGAATCCGTGATGAAGGAAGCATGGAAAGAGAAGACAACGTACGAAGGCAAGACCGTTTACTTCAATCAAGACTACACCACAGAAATTCAAAAGAAGAGGAAACAAGTGAGGGACATCATCAAAAAGCTAAAGGAGAAAAAACGTGAAGGCACAATCCCCATATCCTGCCCAGCTGAAGATGTTTTTGAACTCAGGAATAAAGACATATTTTACACTGATGGATGCAGCACCATTGCTAAAAGAAATGGGGATCGAAGTGGAAGAAGATAACACGGAGACATTTCAAAAGATGTTGTCAAAGAACATTTGGACCACAGTGACCGGAACGAGAGGAAGGCGAAGGAACACCCCCATCACATGGGTGACTTCAAGCTCTCATGGAGCAAAACAAAGCTAAATTCTGATTTGGGGTGAAGGAGGAAGGATCATTTCTACCCTTTCTGTCAAGCATTCAATAAGTTAGAAGTAAGTAAATTTATTATCGTTAAATTAGAACAATATTTTGTTTTTTGTGTGTAGAGCTACACTAAAATATTTAGTTAGTTATAACTATGGACAACTGTACAAAAGTTGTTCAAGCACTGAGTGCATATTTCCAGGAGGGTAGCCACAACTCTCCGATTGGACTCTTGGAAAACATGTGTTTCTGTTTTTTGGGTGTGTTTTTTTTTCTTTTGGGCGGGGTATTATGTGTGTTTGTTAATGTGTTTGTTAGTTAGTTCGTTTGTTTTTTCAATGAAGGTGTTTTACGCCTCTTATGGTAAAAGAAGGGGAGTAGCAATTTTACTTGGAAAAGGGGTAGCATTTAAAGTCGAAAAAGAAGTGAAGGACAATCAGGGTCGATATATAATGATTATAGGGTCAATGGCCGGTAGGGAAATATCAATAATGAATGTTTATGCTCCAATTGAGGAAAAAGGGACATTTTTTCAATTATTGGCCAAAGTAATAACCAATTGTGCGAAGGGAATGTTACTTATAGGGGGTGATTTTAATATTGTACAAAATGGCAAAGTGGACAAGTATCCATCAGTACATGGACCAAGAACAAAGAGGTCGAGAATGTTGGATAACATAACTAAAGAATTGGGACTGATAGTTCCATTGAGAGATAAGAACCCCCAAACTAAAGACTATACTTTCTATTCAAACCCTCATGGCAGCTGTTCAAGAATTGATTTTTTTTACATTTCAAGACAACATATGCATACAGTATTGGAGTGTGGTATAGAGAATATTACTATAAGCAGTGTTCTCGTTTGCCTGCGTCCATGCGTCCTAGACGCATCATTTTTGCTGGGGACGCATAGTCTCAAATCAACGTGCGTCCCCGGGACGCAACCTTTTTTCCACAAAATTGTCATTATTACCCGATTACTTTTTTTTAACAAAGATTTACTGCACTCCAAACTTTTCGTCGGGCATTTTCGTTTTGGTCTCGCGGTTCGAGTTTTCGTCTGCACGCCAATCCCGGCCAACGAGATCTCGTTGTTGAGTGAAAGGAAGTCCGTCTTTTTTCTAGAGAACCGGCTTTTTTGGCTCAACTCATTAAATAGAGCCTGCCCTCAAACGGCTCACTTGCTTTGATGATTGATATTACAAATTATGTTGTATAAAAAAGTTTAGAAAAAAAGGAAGTATAAAAGGAGAAAATTAAAAAAAGACAGGTTTGTGGTTATCCCTTTAATCGGTATATTACCAACAATAATTTGATGCAGAAATGAATTAATAATTTGATGATTAAAACTGAATGAATATATAGATTTATATTATATATTTGTCGCCGATTTACGATTTCAACCCCGATAACACTAAATTTTGGGGACCCATAGATCTCTGTTGGGACCCATAGATTTTTGAGCATGCGAGTCCCCGGGACCCATCACTTTTCAGAGGTAAAATGAACACTGTATAAGTGACCATGCTCCAATTACTTTAAAATTAAGTTTAGACAATAAACCACATTTTAGGTATTGGAGGTTGAATGTATCTCTCCTCTCGATAAAAACGTAGTACAGGAAATAAAACAGTGTATAAAGGAATATTTTCAAATCAATGACAACAGGGAGGTTTCTCCATCAATATTATGGGAGGGAGGGAAAGCTGTAATAAGGGGGAAAATAATAGAAATATTTTCTCGACTGAAACAAGCCCGATTAAATAATCAAAAAGAATTGGAGGATAAGATTAAGGAACTAGAAGAAGAACATAAAAGAACACCAAATGAATCCAGATTGCAGGTATTAAAAACAACCAGAGGCAAATGAGATGAATTTTTGACAAATAAGGCAGCGGCAGTAGCTAAGGAGGTAGAGCGCTCGTCTTGGGATCAAAGGATCCCAGTTCGAATCCCGGCTCGTCCGTGTTGCATGTCGAAGTGTCCTTGGGTAAGACACTGAACCCCTAATACCCCCAATAAGCACGTTAGCGTCTTACATGGCTGGAAAACAAGGCCGATATTGGGAAATGTGGAGCACATTGTAAAGCGCTTTGGGAAGTCATTGACTTGAAAAGCGCTATATAAATGCAGATAATTTTTAAATGCAGATCATTTATTATAAATGCAGAAGGGGCTTTGCGCTTTGTGAATCAGAGATATTATGAAATGGACAATAGAGCCAGTCAATTGCTAGCCTTCCAACTTAAAAAGGCCCAAACATATTTATATCAAAAATAAAACATCCTATTTCTAAACAATGTTTAGCAAAACCCAAAGGTATTGCAGAAGCGTTTGCAGATTATTATAAAGATTTATACAACGATACAGAAAACTAGACAATTAACGCGGCAATTGTAAGAGTTGTGATGGATCCCGGGATGTTTATATAACCCCGGCTGTTTGAATTATGAGTTAGCATAAGAATTTTGACTCTTTTAGTTAAATCTGTCATTTTTTACTTGCTTGATTTTTATGGTCCCATGTATTCCGGATGGGAGATTCTTAAAACCCATTATACAGCACTTGGCAATGTAGTCGTGCCTTGCTGAAGCCATCACAACTAATAAAAAGAAAACGGGGGATTATATTAGTTGTGGTTGCTTCGCCCTGTGCTTACAGCACTTGGCAATGTAGTCGTGCCTTGCTGAAGCCATCACTACTAATTATTCACCCAATTACAAAACAGGAAATACAGTAAACAATAAAAAACTTAAATATAAATAAATCACCAGGAACGGATGGATTCCCAGGGGTGTTCATTAGGAAGAATTAACACCAGTACTACATAAAGTATTTAACTGTACAAAATGAGATCCCCCCAAAACGTGGTCAGAAGCCATCATAACAGTCCTGCATAAAGAAGGAAAAGATCCAATGTTGTGTGAAAGCCAGTTACTTTGCTGTGTAACGAATCGAACGATTTAAAAATTCTTCCAAGCATACTGGCAAAAATAATGCAGAAATTCATAGCGGAATTAATTAAAACTGCTCAAAAAGGGTTTACCCCGCGACCCTACTGAGGATAAGCGGTGCGGCTAATGAGATGAGATGAAACAGGGTTTATTCCGGGAACACAGGGTGAAAACAATATTAGGAGGATATTAAACATCATTTCGAGCACAAAATCTGAAGCCCAACCATCGATGTAAATTAGCTTGGATGCCCAAAAGGCTTTCCCAAGGGTGAAATGGAGCTTTTTATGTCAAACACATTTTGGCTTCCCTCAAAAATGTGCAGAATGGGTGAAAATAATCTATGAAAATCCTAAATCTCGTCTTCGAGTCAATGGTCACTGTTCAGATTTCTTTGATATAAAAAGAAGAGTCCGGTAAGGGGACTGTTTAAGCAAATCAGTAGCAATGATGATGTCAGAAAATGTCCAACAGATGTGAAAGAAAGATTTGATTTCAAATGGACAAATAAAGGGTTTAAATATTTGGGGTGTCTATTAAATCACATTCCACACAGCTGTTTGATGCAAATTATGGAAAGTTGATGAAAGAAATAAGGAAGGATTTGGAAAGATGGGAAATTTTGCCCTTAATCCTTATCGGAAGGGTAGAAACAATTGGAATTAACATATTACCAAGACTATTATTTCTGTTTCAATCTCTTCCTATTCTGATCCCAGCATCCGCATTTATTATGTTGAATAAATTGATAACAAAATACCTATGGCAAAATAAGAAACCTAGAATAAAATACAAAACCCTGTTAGCTTCTAAAGAAAAAGGGGCCCTAGACCTACCCAATATCAAATATTATTATTGTGCAGCTCAAATTAAACCTCTTATTTTGTGGATTACGACAGACAAAGATACAATATGGGTGGACATGAAGCAGCGATCTTGTTCAAATATGCCTGTGGAATCGTTACCGCAGCTGTGACGTGGAAGAACTTAAAAATCCAGAATGAATGGATTAAGGGAACTATTAAAACTTGGTCAACAATACAAAAAGAATATCAAGGTCTGTGAATAGGGCTACAAAAATAGCGAAAACCCCAGACTTTAAACCTGGGGTTGTGGATGTAGGATATGAAAAATGGGCCCAAAAAGGAATGATGTTGATTAGCCAAGTGTTCGAAGGACAGGCATTGAAATCGTTTGAACAACTCCAACAAGAATTTGACCTACCTAGAAATGATTTTTACAAATACTTGCAACTAAGACATTACCTCCAGAAACATCATGAATGGGGGAAAATATGTAATGAGCCAACTAAAGTTGAGTAATTATTAATATCATACTCAAGGGACAATCAATAAAGGGGTTATCTCAAAACGATATAAAGTTATGCAATTGGATCTCAGTAATGATGACATGGTGGTTAAGGAAAAATGGGAACAAGAAGCTAATGTAGTGATAAAAGACGACAAATGGGGAAACAACTTTGAAAGAGGGACACAAAATAACCAGCAGCCAGACATGGAGGGAGTTTGAATGGAAAGTAAACATGTGATTCTTTTATACACCCTCTATCACTTCAAGATATAAAAATACCTCAAATCTATGTTGGCGTAACTGTGGGAGGGTCGGATATTTTACGCATATTTTCTGGAATTGCCCAGTAGCATTAATTTTCAGGAGAAGTATTCAGACAGAAATAAAATTAATTATTGGTTGACAGTTGCGGTTGGACCCAGTGACCTACGTATTAGGAATTTTGCCAGAAGAATTATTGATTGGTCAACATATATATATATATATATATATACTAAAGGTTATGCTTCTGGTAGCAAAG
Source organism: Urocampus carinirostris (assembly GCF_059441175.1). NCBI lineage: Eukaryota > Metazoa > Chordata > Actinopteri > Syngnathiformes > Syngnathidae > Urocampus > Urocampus carinirostris. The sequence goes on along the minus strand of NC_142361.1, from coordinate 600,971 downwards.
AAAATGATCACAGTGTCCTGGCTGAAAGCACAACCTCCTGACATAAAACAATGGAGAGACAAATTAAAGCAAATGTACATTATGGAAAAAATCACTGCAAGACTTCAAGTGAAACTAGATCAATTCGAGAAAAGATGGAAGCTTATCACACAATTTTTACTTGATGTCCAAACACCTCACTTTTTATTTTATTTGTTTTGTTAACATTTTTTGTTGTTATTTATGGGTATGTCAATTGTATATATTTTGTGTTTGTGTTGCTGTATGATGGAGAAATCAAACATCTGTCAAAATGTGTGTGAGAAATAAAAAGTTATAAAAAAAAAGAAGTGTGTGGAATGAAAAAAGTTGGTCAAGGTATTAGGAAGTAAATGATGGAACGAGAGGCTGTGACAGAGGAAATGTGCCTTTGAGGAGTGGCTGCAAGATAAGAGTGGTGATGCGTATGAAAGGTTTAAAGTGAAGAAATAATAATAATAATAATAATAATGTCCTTGTATTGTCATTCTGTGTAACAATGCACACAGAACGAAATGTCGAAAGGTTGGTTAAAGCGGTCGTGGAAGCAGCCAAAAGGAAAGCAAATGATGAATGGTGTCGAAAGATTGGACTGAACTTTAAAGATAGGAGAAAAGTGTTTTGGGAAAAAGTGAAAAGAGTTAGAAAGAACGCGTCTGGAAAGGAAGACAAAGTGAAAGATAGGGACGTTAGATTGCTGGTTAGTGGTGGTGCATTCAGGACGAGATGAGCAGAGTATTTTGAGGGGTTGCTAAATGTAGAGGATGGGAGAGAACTGAGAGATCTGGGATATATATATATATATATATATATATATATATATATATATATATATATATATATATATATATATATATATATATATATAAACAAGCTGCAGCTGGCGCCACGTGGGCGGGGCTGATTGGGCACCATGGCAACCGTGAGAGAACCCCCCCTCAAGGGTCCCAAAAAAAACAAAATACAGTGCTTCAGCCTCAGAAGGCATGGCAAAAGCAGGAACAGGAAGAGGCTGGACTGGCAGACGGGCGTCGGGTCAGCCTGTCGAGCGGACGAGCCTGGCAGGCAGGCGGACTGAAGAGTCAAGCAGGCAGACGGAAGGGTCTGGCAGGCAGGCTGACGAGTCAGGCAAGCAGACGGACGAGTCAGGCAGGCGGACGTACAAGTCAGGCAGGCGAACAGACGAGTCAAGCAGGCGGACGAACGAGTCAGGCAGGCAGACGGACGACTCAGGCAGGCAGACGGGTGTGGCAGGCCGGGCGTGCAAGCCAGCCGCCAGGGGGGAACAGAGAGGCGGACGTGCGCGGCGGAGAGGCGGACGTGCGCGGCGGAGAGGCGGACGCGCGCGGCAGAAAGGCCGACGGGGACCTCGGACAGATCGGCACCTGTGATACAGTGATAAATTGTAAGAGAGTATGCAATAAGATATTTTCCCCTTTTTATTAGTTGTTCATGTAGATTAGTGAAAAGCTCACACACGCGCTCAGCCATGGCATCAGAGATCAGAAAAGGGGTCGGAGCCGGGAAACAGACGGGAATCAGAACAGGGGGGGAGTCAGGGTCGAAAAGCTCGCCTAAAGCTGAGGTTCGCAGACGGACTGACAACCAGTGACAGGAAGATGTGGGTTTAAAAAGTGACAGGGAGCCAATCAGCGTCCGAGGCAGTTGGCGCCAAAGGAGCAGGCTCAGGTGCCTTTCATCAGTAATCATGACAGTGTAATTAAAGGCTATACAAATAAACATGACTCGACTTGATTTGACATCTGTCCTACGGAAACCATCTACTTTTCTGTGACCACTTTTTTTTAAAGTGCCGGAGAGCAAATAAGGGGAAAAGAAGTTGCATCTGGCTCCAGAACAAGTTTGGCGGGTCGAGAGGTCCAAATTTTTTTGGGGGCGATGAAAAGCAGTTTCCTCTGTTTAGCCAATCACAATGCAGAACACAATGTACAAAGAAATTCTGCGAAGTAGCGAAACCGCAATAAGTAAACCGTGATCAGCAGGGGATTACTGTAGCTAGAACAGGGTTTCCAACCAAATTAATTTGTGGCAGTGTAGTTCCTATACATATGGCAAAATCTTGCAGAACATAATTATGAATTACTTTTTACAATATAAAATGTGTTTAGTTTCCTAATCACATGATTTTGAAAAACGCATGACAAGATTTCAAACCTTCTTTGTGCGGCAACAACGTAATTACATCAAATATGTCAACCAGCGCAGGTGCTAATATATGCTAATGAGTAATTCCCAAGCTGTACAATCTGGACACTAATGTATTTAAAGAGCATAGCAGCATAACAACCCCAGCAGCACTTTCCTCTTTTTTTTCTTCTTCTTTTAACACTCACAACGCGTGCTTATGGTGATTGGTTGTTAACATTTTCCATATGCTAATCAGTTAAGTATTGGAGACCCAGCGGCTAATTTTGATGACAATGTTTAGACGTTTAAGTTGTGATATTGATCTCAACAGAGGAGTTTTCCTTATGAATTACAATGACTTCCAAGATAAACGGGACTGCCGTTTAAGAAAGAAAAAAAATAGATGTTCTTGTCTCTGGTGTTTTATTTTAAATATTAAAAGCACAATATAACTGGAAGGAAAATAATGTTTGTATTTACCTGGGGGGCCGCCGGTGCTCGGGTCTGGCTGAGGTTTAGTTGAACCTACAAAAAAGTTCTGATTAATATTATTCTTTTAAATTCCCTACACAAAATAAGATCAAAAAATAGAAAAGAGATAATATGAAAATCAATCAATCAATGATTCCATAATCTGTTAGGGCTGCAGTTGAACGAATACTGTATTGTTCAATAAATGGGAAATGGTCAATATCTAATGAAATAACGCTATTCAAGGTACTGAATACCTCCCAAAACGCTTTACCATGTGCTCCATTCTTACCCATTCAAATACACACACTCACAGACCAATAGCAGTGACAGCCATGCAAGGCGCCTGACTGCTTATCGGGGGTATGAGGGGCTCCGTGTCTTGCCCAGGGACACTTCAACATTTAACTCTGAGGAGCCAGAAATCAAACCGGCGGTCCCACGTCGAGCACTCCATCTCCTAGGCTACTGCCTGCCCAGTTCCTTCTCTCGGTATGAAAAATCGTCATAATCTTGATTTTTAGGACCTGTTGTCGATTGCAAAATTGAATACAGGCGTATCTAGTGGTAAAATATTGCACACTATCCTTTTAACTTTCTTTTCTAGGCAGGGGCCTTAAACATTTATTCTGAAGGCCGTGAATGAGCCCCCAAACCATGAGTTGCTTGGGGTAACGGATAACATTTAAACCAAATTTGAAATATTTAATGTTTGATGCCTCTATTTATATGATGTTACTTGACTTGCCATTTTCTGTGTAAATCTACAAGTTAGTGTAACTAGCTCGGGCTACGGGTAATGGTCCTTTTCATGTTTTAGACGGATTGCCAATGTCGCCCCTTTTGTGGTTTGAAGCTGACATGTATGTTTTTGGTGGTGAATTTTGTCAAATAAATTTTTTCCAGAAATGTGATTTATACTCCATGTGGGACTTCAACGTGTTTTTTCTTTCTTAATTAAGCATTTTTCTGCAGGTGCAACTCATACTCAGGAGAAACCTATAGTCCAGAAAGTACAGTACTGTTTTTCAGTAATGCACTCGACGCTGGCCAAGGCAATGACGGAAATTACAGCATCACCTAGACTACGCCTGACCAGAATGGGCTCTTCTAGAACAAAGAGCCATGCCATATGCTGGGTTTGATGAAAAAAAACTTGTTGAGGGCCCTCCATCACAGGCGGCATGAGAAAATATCAAGATGGCAGCAGATACAAGACTGCTCCAGCTGCAACCAACTTTAGATCAAATGTGGCATGGCCAGGAGAATTGTAGACTTGATGGGTGAGAGTGGCTGGCATGAGGGGAACATTACATGTTTGTAATCATAACGCGTAATTTATTTCCCTACAAGCAATTTGTTAGCTATTGATGTTGCATCCTTTCGGGGTCACTTCTAATGTAAATTCATATTCAAATGGTAAACTGTACTGGCATGATTTGGGTCAAATGTGAATGTTAATGATTGTTTTGATGTTGGCATTATATATGGGTGTACGTACACAAACACACACATGTTTGTGTGGACTAGAGTATGATGAATTAGTTAAGGAATTATAATAAAATAAAATAAAAACGGGCAGGACGGCAGCGCAGTGGATAGCGCGTGTGCGGCACAGTTCTAAGGTCTTGGGAACCTCCTGTGTGGGTTTGAATCCAGCTACCGGACTTACTGTGCTGAGTTTGTATGTTCTCCCCGTGCTTGTATGGGTTTCCTCCGGGCACTCCGGTTTCCTCCCACACACCAAAAACATGCATTTCAGGTGGATTGGCCGGTCCAAATTTTCCCTAGGTGTGAATGAGTGAGGGAGTTGTCTGTCCCTGTGTGCCCTGCGATTGGCTGGCAACCAGTTCAGGGTGTCCCCTGCCCACTGCCCGATGATTGCTGGGATGGGCTCCAGCACCCCCGTGACCCAACTGAGGATAAGCGGTGCAGCCAATGAGATGAGATGAGAAAATAAAAACAAAAACAAAACACTGAACATAAGTTGCTTTAAGATGCCAGTGACATGTCAGGTTTTCATTTGCTGTCAAACTAAAGATCAAACAAAGTGGATTACAGCATTTTTTAAATATATTTTAAATGCAAATGTCTCATAACCAGTGTTGGTATAACATTGTTATAAATTACGCCATTAATGGGGTAATCTAATTCATTATTTTTTCCACAGTTACTGTTACTGATGTTCTTGTGTCACCGCGGTGTACCTGTCCCACCGAAGATCCACATTCACGCTGGACTGGATGATGAGGTTTTTATTATAGTTGTTGCAAATAAATGAGTCACAACACAACACGTGGTAAGCTTCTGTGCTGGCTTTGATCTTGAAGGCAGCTCGTTGTAGACTGCCCACAAGACATGTCAAAAAGCTGTCTTTTCAGTTTACATAAAATAAATTTTAGAATATCAACCATCACATTACATGTTTCCATCCATTTTAACATTATACTTTTAACAAGAGATCGTATAGTGGCTTTTTAACGTTTGCAATGAATTCAACATATTTTACTTTAGTCTGAATTTTAACCAACATCATCCTTTTTATATATATGAGAAAATAGAAATAATAACAATAATGAGTATAAAAACGGGTACAATTTACCTGCAAATGAATGAGTCACAACACAACACGTGGTAAGCTTCTCTGCTTGCTTTGATCTCTATAAGGGGAATTAGCATTTTAGTACAATAGGCAACATCCGGCAAAACTAACATAAAAGGCGACATAAACAAAACAAAAAGGAATCCAAACAGCTTGACAACATCAATCACATTCCTGTGCATGTTGAGAGATTGGTTAGCTGTGGTTTTAATGTTTAAAATTAACTTTTTTTGCGGAGCACCAAAGGATCGTGTCTTACCGTTGGCAGCTCATAGACTGCCAAAAACCCCCACCTTCCTGTCGCAAATTCTAAAGCCAAACCAAACCTTACCACATACCAGCAGGTGGCACTGTTGGACTCATCATCGCAGGACACTTATACAGAAACTATACAACATATTTCAGTAGGAATTTCAATAAAACAAAAGTTATTATTACACCCGTTACACTTGTGCGTAAAGAAGACAAGCAGGACATCCTCGGTCAGCCTTTTGGCATATTTATTCACCAACAACACGCAAGTGAACTCATTCAATCCAACACGGCAGACAACACAACAATGCGGTGCTTGATGACGTCACAAAATGGAGAACATCTTACCGTAATATCAAAAATAGGATAACTATTAAGTTTACAATACTTAACATCTCATTTGGGGAAACTATTGTCCAATTCTTTGCACTTCAAGTGTAGGTTAAATCTGTTCCTGGTGAGGTGCAATAAATATTACAAGGTTCTATAACACAACTACTTCTCTATTCTACTGACTCAAATACTGCTCGGAATTATTTTAATTCTTTGGCATAAAATGAGTTTTTGAAGGGTAACAGAAATAGTTACTTTCCCTGGTAACTACTGTAGTTGTTTTTACTAATCAAGTAACTCAGTTACCAACTCAATTACTTTTCGGAAGAAGTAGTGAGTAACTTAACAAATACCTTTTTAAAAGTATCATGCCCAACACTGGTACTGGTACAACCCAAATGCTTCCAAAGAATAAAAATGTCAAATGTGCAAACTTCATCTTAATGTTCCAGCCATACTCTTGAATAGTCTTATAAATATGATATGCTGCTTTACATGATAATGTATTGCTTCTCCCCACCAAGCATATTGGATGTGTAGAAAAGGAGGCAAGAGAGATAGAGAGATAGAGATAGAGAGAGAGAGAGAGAGAGAGAGAGAGAGAGAGAGAGAATGAGAGAAAAGGCAAGAAGGAAGAGAAAGCAAAAGAAGGTAAAACGACAGAGAGAGAAAGAGACAAAGAGGAACAAAGAAAGAGAAAAAGAGAGACAGCGAGTGAAAGAGAGTTAGAGAGTGGGAAAAAATGGAAGAGAGAGAGAAAGAAATACAAGTACAGCGTTTATGAGAGGCAGCTGACTTTGGCAGCATCAATTGGACACATTTCAACCTGCAGCACGTTTTTCTCTTGCACTTCCCTCAACGGTGTCTCACAGGCTGGATTCAATCCCTTGGCGGACCTGATGCGGCCCGCGGGCCACCTGTTTGACACCCCTGTAGTTAAAATTGTGTTCTCTATATACTGGACTGAACCCTGTGAGCGGTCAGGATTGTCTCTGCTTCACAAGTGCAACAATCAGCGTCACCTGCAATATTACATCAAATATTGTGCAATTTTTTATTTTATCCATTCAAAGATCGTCCATTATCCATTCGAGGATGTCTAGAAATTCCTCCTTCTCGCACTTATATATTCCCTCTTCCACGGCGCTTTCCCACTGCCAGCTGCTTGAGCCTTCAGCTTTCCCCCTTCACGTGCAGAATTGGCCCAGCGGGATCCGGCCTGATAGGCGTCCATCAGGACATCCCAACACGGGGCCCAGAGAAGGAGAGGCCTCCTACTTCCGACGCTTTTGCCTGCCGGCTCAATTCCCAGCTTGGAGTGTAAGTTGGCATACTGCAGTCCTTTGGAAACTCTCCACATCAGAGAAGCACACCACATGCTAGTTGTCACCCAAGAGCCTGGGGCTACATTGGTACGCTGTAAGATGGAGCCAAAGTGGGGGAGTATGAGGAAGAATCCCGGTTTCTTGCAAAGGGATGTTTCGGGCCCACCTGTCATACCATAACGCTTTAGGCATTATCTTAGATTGTTCTGCAGCAGAAAACACACAACAAATGCTATTAAGGGCTGTGTGTGTGTGTGTGTGTGTGTGTGTGTGTGTGTGTGTGTGTGTGTGTGTGTGTGTGTGTGTGTGTGTGTGTGTGTGTGTGTGTGTGTGTGTGTGTGTGTGTGTGTGTGTGTGTGTGCTGTCAGTCAAAAAGACAGACGGGTGCACAAGTCGATGTGTCCACCCAAAACAAACAGCAAAGCACGGCGACAGAAAATACTTTAGTGGCTCTTCATCAAAAAGAAATACATCAAGTAAATCCGATTGAGGGGAAAGTCAGAAGAGGGCAAGAAATGCTGATCACCACAAGGAGATAATGCAAAAGTGTGGCTGCAGGTTATGCCTACGGCTGCGCCCATGCAACAACGCTCACAAGACAACCCTGGTGATCCGGTATCCTGCCATAATCCACGCTGTACCATTACAAACAACAATCAACAGGACTGAATGAGTTAAAAGCACTGTATTTGATTTCGCCTTTACGACCTAAAGAGAGTTAATCATGTATGGCATTCTATTATTCCTAATAATCACACCATTGAATATAAATGATTGACTGGTCAATTGAGTTGATCCCAAAAAAAAAAACAAGCTGACACTGTCCTAGCGGCATACAGTACCAAGACCTGAGTGGTGCCCATGCATCTTGTGGCACAATGTAGTATTATAATTGAACGCAAAATCACAACATAATCACCCGACTATAAAAGAGCCAGCGGGAAGCGCTCTGGCTGCAAGAATAGTCCCTAACTGCAAGTGGAGTACAATGGAACCTCGGTTTTCGAACGCCTCTCAGTTCGAACAAATCTGTTCTCGACCAAAAATTTCGAGAAATTCTTGCTTCGCTTTTCGTTCAAAAAATCGGAGTTCGAACGCCGGTACGCTAGGGGCGATGCTGAGCGGCGTACGGGTGTAGATTGCCCCCACCCCTCGTGAAGAACTGTTGTCACGTGACCGCGCACTTCTTTTTGCTTTCGTTTTGAATATCGGTGAACGGAGTGTTTTAACCCCTAATTATGCCTCGGAAGAAGGTCGGTGCAAGCAGCAAAGTTGCTACAGGTGAAAAAAGAAGAGTAGTGCGTACAACTATTGCATTTAAGAAAGAAATAATAGCAAAATATGAAGAAGATGTGCGAGTTTCCCTTCTTTCCAGGGAATAGAGCATGGCTTCTGCAGACCACCACAAAGGTAAGAAATCCTATTCATAAATCTTTTCTTTATCCTGTAAACGCTCACCACTTGTTGTGGAGACCCCGGTGCTAAATGATATGCAAAAGACCTGATTTTTTTATTTTTACACGTTGATGTTAGCGTAGGGCAGCACGGCGGCGCAGTGGTTAGCGCTTGTGCGGCACAGTTCATGTCATGGGAACCTGTCGTGGGTTCAAATCCAGCTCCAGACTTTCTGTGCGGAGTTTGTATGTTCTCCCCGTGCTTGCGTGGGTTTCCTCCGGGCACTCCGGTTTCCTCCCACATTCCAAAGACATGCATTTCAGGTGAATTGGCCGGTCCAAATTGTCCCTAGGTGTGAATGAGCGAATGAGTTGTCTGTCCCTGTGTGCCCTGCGATTGGCCGGCAACCAGTTCAGGGTGTCCCCTGCCCACTGCCCGATGATTGCTGGGATGGGCTCCAGCCCCCCGCGACCCTACTGAGGATAAGCGGTACGGCTAATGAGATGAGATGAGATGAGATGTTAGCGTAATCTTTCGTACGGAAGATTACGCTAATGCGAACGTACGATTAGCCTGGGTAAGCTTCATGTTTACGTTCATGGTAAGCCTTCAAGGATTTGGAAGGGATTAAAATGATTTTACATTACTTTTAATGGCAAAAACGATTTTCGGTGATCGACCAAATCGGTTTTCGAACAGGGTTCTGGAACAGATTATGGTCGAGAACCGAGGTTCCACTGTACTTGGTTGCAATGGCTCCGTTCCCCAGCTGCGAAAAGAGTGCCCGGCTGCAATGAGTGTCCTTGACGGGTTCTGCACCCATCTCTGGCTGTGAGGAGGACCCAGCCGCTTCAGCTCTCAGCCTCGGCTGCGAGGAGACTCCCCGGCAGTGAGGTGAGTCTCCATCTGCTTCTGCTCCCTGCCCGGGCTGCGAAGAGGGTCTCAGTCGATTCAGCTCCCTGTTCCGGCAACAACCTTCAGCAGTCCCGTTGCTGCGTGATCCGTAATTTTAATTTATTTTTCTTTCTTTCGAGCTGTCTGGTATACGGCTTTTGAAAGGGTAGGCTATGTTGGAGTCTGATGTACCTTCGTCCACCAGGGGCCGGTTAATCACTTTGTAATTGGCACAAGTGTGTCAAATCATCCCACACATATCCCAAACAACCTCGCCCTTCATAAGGATGTTTGGGCAGCTCTCAGGGTCGGGTGAGTTTCATTCCCACCATAGTTTTTCACCATAACATTTTCCCAGTCAATCCTGCTTTCTGAGGTTGTTTGATTGTTTTTCGATTGAGAAAAATTTATTGTTGTTTTTGACCATTTGTTCAGCATTTTTGTGATTGGATACAATATTTTTTTGAGTACTGGGATACCTGCTTTCCTGCTTTGGGTCCACCGCAAAAATCAAGACAGCAATAAAAGAAATACCGGCACTTGTCTTAGATAAGCTGAATATTTTGTGAATGTTTTCTTTTGATGTGCTATTCCAAGGGACTCACCCACACACACACACCAATATAAGAGAAGCAAATAATGTATAACAGGTTGGAAAGCCTTCATGGTGATTCCATCGGTGAATTGCTGCAGGCATTTAAAAGTGTTATTAGTTTTTAGCTTTTTAGCATTTTAACAAACTGGCGTCCACCCAACACCCGCTTCCTTTTCGCAGCTGCCCCGATCCCCCGATGACATGGTCACGGATTTTTCCTGCCATAAACGCCGACAGCTGTTCAGGAAAGCAGCCACATCTTCTTGACTTACTTTTCTGCAAAAAAAAACCACCCGCCGCGAAGAAATTTGGCACAATTAGCCCTCTAATTGTATCTAAACCAGTCAGGCATCAACGATACATAGGAAGATTGCGCTGTAGGTGGAAAGTCGCATGAGATATTACTAGAAAAGGACCAAAAGCAGCTCAGGCTTTGGGGTAATTCACAGAGAAGTCTTACAGTAAAGGCCAAAATGAGTCGATGTATGGCCGGAGTCTTCAATCTTCAAAGTTGAGGTACTTTTTGTTACTAATTAGCACAAAGGGCATCCAATTTGAGATGAATTTCTAAAATAGCAACTTAGCTAGATGGCTTGCTAAATTTCTCAAATTTAGCTTGATAGTTAGCTAGAAAGGCATTAGCTCAGGAGGTAGAGCTTGTAGCGCTCGTCTTGGGATCAAGAGATCGCAGGTTCGATTCCCGGCTCTTCCGTGTTATATGTCGAAGTGTCCTTGGGCAAGACACTGAATCGTTAATGCTCCCAATAAGCAGGTTGGCGCCTTGCATGGCTGCACGGCCGCTATTGGTGCGTGAGTGGGTGTGTGAGTGAATGGGTAATTGTGAAGCACATTGTAGAGCGCTTTGGGAAAACTTCATTGACATGAAAAGCACTATATAAATGCAGACCATTTACCATTTAGACAGGTAAAAACCTAAATGGGAGCTAAATAGCTATCTAAAAGAGTAAAAGCCATCAAAATAGTCGGATAGAAAGCTAAAAAACAAAGCCATATAGATAGGTAGAAGGAGCTAGATAGCATGCAAAAAAAAAATTAAAAGTTAGCTCCATAAATTGCTAAATAGCTAACAAGTTGCGTAACTGATAGGAGCTAGATAGGCAGTTCCTCATACTTGACTCTCTTTCTTTCAAAGGCCTCCTCCATCTCGTCTTCCTAGAGAACAGTCAATTCCAGCAGGACCACTTGCCTTGTTGTTACTGACATAAGGACGATGTCAGGCCAGCGTGTGGTCACTGCGATGCTCTTTGGAAACTTGAGCTGTTTCCCTAGGTCGCCTTTCAATTGCTAGTCCTGTCCTGTTGCCAGAAGACCACTTTTTTCACTCCGGTGCTGATGTTGTTTCTCCCCAGCTCTGACAAAGGCCTTGGACTTCTTGGATGGACTGCCTTGCGTGCTGGTGGTGTTTGCTAGCGGGAATCCCTATGCAGACGGCTTCGGCAATCACTCGCAGCACTTAGTCATGACATCAGTGGTAGCGTCCCTCTCCCAGTGCTCGAGGGCAGCAGCTCAGGATTTGCTCAATGTATCCAAACCTTTGGCAGAGTGAACACAATGGGTTCTCTGCCAGGCCTCAGCAGTGAAGGTTGGTGTCTTGGTAAGATGTCATAGACCAACTAGATGAGGAACTCGATGTTTTGTGGCTCAGATCGCCATAGCTCTGTACACGTAATCTTCTGGCCAGCTGCCTGTTCCCAAGGGGTCCACACCCCCTGATGCTTCATTCCGACTGTCCTACTACAGTGCACTTCCTCCTGCCCGAAACGCTTTCTGAATAGGCAGGCACTTTTCCTTCCCCTAAACCATGTTGTAGGGAGGTCTTTGGATATTCCCAATTTCTCCTTGTCCTTGTGGCACTCCTGCTACAAGGTCATTGTGCCACAGGCGTGACTAAGCCTGGTTGTCTGCCTCTTGAGTGCACCACTCCCTGCCGGTTGTTACCTGTATTACAGCTGAGAGGAGTTTGCTGTCACTCGAATCCCTGTACAGCAGTACCTCTTTTACTCGGGTGACCATAAACTTTTTTTTCAGATAGGGGCACATTATGCACCCTTGTTGTAGTTGTTTTCCAATCCTCAAAATAAAAATGACATAGGAAATTTCTTAAATACATTTCTTTCCTTTAATCAAAAAAAAGATACAATCTGGAAATAATTATTAACTTAAGGCAGTCTCATACAACAGAGTAGTCACATGATTCACCACAGCGTGTGCTGCATCCAACTTAGTCAATTTAATATTAGGCTAAAAAAAAATTACATACAGCAGGTGATGCGTTCGATATATGGCTTGTATAGGGTTTTTGACTTTTTTTGCGGCTACCGACCAATTTTTTTTTTTTTTTTTTTGGGGTCCAACATGGCTCCTTCAACATTTTGGGCAGCTGACCCCTGGTAGCTTGTTGTTCTGCCTACAGAGCATGAAAAAAGTAAGTGGGCTTAGAACGTGCTATATGTGCTTAATTTATTTATTTGATTTATATCATTATTACTAATTTAATGCTTATTGATTTTACATTGATAATTTGAATCTATTTTTAAATCTAATTTATTGTTTTGTGTTTTTGGGATGGATTTTGATGTTTTGATGATCCGGTTGAATAGTTGTAAAAAAATAGACATTGCTGCAGTCACTCAGTAGCAGAGAAGATTTTTTTACCAAGTACTTTTTTTTAACTCTTACTCAAGTAATTCTTTGGATGACGACTTTATCCGATACTTTAAATTGTGTTATTTTGAATTAACAGTATTTTTACTTGAGTAATATTTTAGCTACAATACCCCGCGCATTTAGTAATCCAATACCGCACACTGTCCATAAAAACCCTCTGCTGTTTTAACCTTTTTTTTCGCACGCCTCAGTACCTGCCGGGCTTCCGTAGAGCTTCACAAAAAAATATGGCGGCGTGCTGCCGTACTAGACTAAATGCAAAAGTACAACAAATTTAGTGTCGTCGCCGTTTGCATCGCTTTAACTCAAAACCTAAGATAATGTTGAGCAGAAGCGATCTCGGTCGAACCGGTTTAACTTCAACATGTCTGAGACGAGGACGCGCTCTATGATGACGGTTTCGTCCTCTTCAACACCATGTGCCCCCTGCCTTCATCCGTCCGGGTCTGGATCGAAAGTAAATCACAGGACCAATCAGGACAAATTGGATACAGAAAAAAAACTAGCAGCCGTCAGTAAAGGTGATTATTAATTATGTCTTAACTAACGTGCTTGATTGTTTACCAAACGTTTTAAAAGTGGCGCATGCTGGATAACAACAGCAAATGGGGATCTCTGCAACGTTCCTGTAAAATTCGTCTAAATCCTAATCCAATACGTACCCTAAGTAAATTGAATACTGTTCTTGAACCGTTTGGAGAATATGGACAGGGATAGTTTCTATAGAAAGGTAACTCAGGTCTTGTGCAAAATCAACTCATCACTGCAAGTGCTTTACTTTTGAGTTGGAACACACAACAATTGAAGGTTTTTCACCTCGCCTGATTTTTTTTTGAAAAGAGAAAAATTTTCTCTTGCAATCTCATGCCTGCAGATTAATGTAGGATGTTTACCTTAGCTGGAAAACAAGTGAGACACTAGCTTGAAGCCTTACCTGTACTTTGACAAATGCGTTCATAATCTAAAGAACCAAACATTGTATTTTACACATTTTTCACAACGTTTACAAAAGTATCCATTTCAAGACTGCCAGTTTGCAGCCCTAAAACATTTTAAACATGTATTTAACTTTGGCCAATTTTTAGACATTTTGAAAGATGTAAATGTTTGACTTGTTTTCTACAGAAATCAATCACTGATTGTTCACTCTTGAATGACGCATGTTTATTTTCGGCTCTGATTTAAATACACATTTTAAATATGCATGAATGTATATTGGGAATTTTATTGGCTAACTAATGTGGCCGTCAAAGGCTTTCCACAGGCTAAGGACTGAAAAAAGCTTGCTATTGGCCAATAGTGGTGTCAAACAAAAGGTCAAAGGCTAACGTCTATATTGTAAATTATCTGACAAGTCTCTTTATATTTAAAGGGGGTTATTGAGTGAAACAAACTTATTACAGCAAATATTGTTAAACGATGCAGGAATGAAATGAAAATGAAATTATCTGCATTTATATAGCGCTTTTCAAGTCAATGACTTCCCAAAGCGCTTTACAATGTGCTCCACATTTCCCAATAGCGGCCTTGCAGCCATGTAAGGCGCTAACCTGCTTATTGGGGGTATTAGGGGTTCAGTGTCTTACCCAAGGACACTTCGACATGTAACACGGACGAGCCGGGATTCGAACTGGGATCCCTTGATCCCAAGACGAGCGCTCTACCTCCTGAGCTACTGCCGCCCCCAATGCTTTTAGGCAGTTTTTTTTATCTGTTGACATTATCATGTGTTTAGAACGAATATTATACTGGCTTGTCGTTGATGTATTGAGACCATGTTCGCAGAGAATGGTATTAACAGCTGACTGTCAGGTGAGTTATGCTAGCTATTTTTTGGGGGGTACGTTTTTCTGACTGATCATGATGTTTCTGTGATGAGTACATTTTGAAATGGTCACCATATATTGAATCCTAAGCATTAAACCCTTCTAATTTCTGTCCGCTGTCTATTTATCTGTCGTACTGTCTACAAGTGTGTGTTCGTGTCCTAGCATAGTGTTTTTTTATTTTTTATATTTTAGACACCGCTCGCTGAGAAACACAATTTCCATTCCGTTTTTGCTGCAGAATTGACAATAAAGCTGACTTTGACATTGACTTGTGGCATGACGTATTTCATGACTGGTGATCCAATGAACACACCTATTTGCTTCTCAACAATTTGAACGTTAAGGGGTAAATGTCGTTAGATTAGATTTTTTTCCCCCATATAATACCTTGACCTGTGTTTTACTCCTACATAAGAAGAAATGATGCACAAAAGTTCAGTTCCCATTAATTATAATTGGCTTTAACTGGCCTCCTTTTCACTGACAACGATACAATCAAGTACATTTTTAAAAGCCAATTCTGCTTACCTTGTTTGTTTCATCGTGGAGATTTTTACATGTAGCTTTTTTAAGCACTTTTTCTTGGAGGTCAAATAAGCATTAAACTTTAATCGACTGTTTAGATTTCACATTATCAACGCTGCTCTGATTTGGTTTAGATTTTTTTGTTCATGTAAACTCAGTGGACGACAGTGTTAATTGAAAAAAGCGTAATTACTTACATTTGAAATTAAGTAACAAGTAACTGCATCTCAGTTCTATCTATCTATCTACCTTGGTCATATCCCTCAAGAGGGGTGACCGACAGCAAGACACACACATACAATAACCAAGAAAATAAAAGGGAAATAAATAACAAACAAACAAACACACAAAATGTTTTGGACCATGGCCAACCCAATTGCCCAAACACCCAAACAAGTTAGGCACCTCGGCACCCAAGTTGGTAATGCTTTTGTCCCTCCAGCTGAAACGGGACACCAGAAAGCGGCCATGTCACTCGGGTCAGGGTGACACAACACACTCTTTTGTTCAACAGCAGGGCCCGACAGCTATCACTGGTTTACCCCTGCCCATCCCTAAGAACGCGTCCACAATCCCACTTTCCTTTCACAACACCTCTTCACTCCTTTCTATCACCAACAAGAGCTCTAGCTTCCATTATATTTAGACCTCATTCCTGCAGTGCACTCATAACACCATCCATCCACGTCAATCGCGGCATTCCTCTTGGTCTCCTTCCATCATATCTCAGTTACCCCCCCCCAATTTACTGACACAATAAAGTAGCGCGTTACTCCCAAAGTCACCGCTTATTCTCGCATAGAAGCCAACCCCCTAAAAATACTTAAAATTGCCACATACTATGACGAAGAAATGGTGTACCTGTGGAAGCAGTGAAGCCTTTACATTTCTTGGCTTTTGCAATCTTGAGTGTTTGCAAAACGTACACCTAGCCAAGACACTCAATATCCATTTTATCTTTGAACTTCAAAGCACTTGAATATCTCTTTCTCCATCTCTAGGTTCCGGCCAAAACGTTTTATTTTGTCTCCAGGCATGGTGTATGGCAAAAATAATTTTATAAATGAAAAGAACAAAATTTAGCACACTGACGACAAAATATGTGCTAACGTTTGCCCTATTGAGTTAGTTTGTTGTTCCTGTATAAGCTATGTCCCCCTCCTCACACGTTCTTTCGCAGTTAATGAAGACCAAAACCCCCATAAAAAATGTAAAGCCACTTAGTAGCCTTGCACCTTTTCTAAGACCCAAAGGTTCAAACTTACCTCGAGATGACCCTTACTGACTGAGCGTATACGACTGTAACAAAATAGCAACTATAGATCTACAAATAAAACAAAAACATATTATTGCAGTTGAATGGGTGGTCTTAATTGTAATTTTATAAAAGCACAACAAAATTAAAGAGCTTTTACTTTAATTTAAAGCGTGATAGAGAGTGGCTGGCTAGCTATATGCTAGCATCGGGTATCTTTAGAGGGAGCTAGGTCTCAACGATGAATGAAATACAACTGTCCCAAATGTAGCAGTGTCTCACGAGTTATAGCTCCATCTCATCGGTTTCACAGGTAATGGCTCTGGCGTTGGTGAGATACAGGGATTACCTAAGAAAGTTGTTAGCCTAGTCGAAGCAGTAGGCTGGGGTTGTGCCAAAAAATATTCCGCTGATTAGTGACAGACTGCCCATCCCCATTAATGGAAAGTATAATAGCTCGGTAATGTTTCATTACATTATAAATAACTTTGTAATGGAAATACGCATGGCCCGGCCCAAACATCTGGAAACAGGATGTAGGGCTCAATAATAGTTTGCTAGCTGGACATCCGATTGGGGTGTTGATAAGATGCCTCTTTCAAAAAATTGTCTTCAATTTAAGAGCGTCCTTCCACAAGAATCGAGAAATCTCATTCCGCCTAATCAGTCCTTTTAAGCCTCTTGACTTTTTTTACTCTACCTTGTTCATTTAATGTCCAAACACTGTCAAGCGCTGGTAACCACTGCTCTGAAACAAGCTTCAGTCTATTCTCATGGAAAATTGAATTAGATTTTGTCTGAAAAGTCGTGGAATCTAATTAGGGCAAGACAACGCTGCCGCTACTGGCTGCCGCTACTGGCTGCCGCTACTGGGAGCAACTCTCCTTTTTTTAAGTTAGTTATTTATGGCTCTATTGCTTATTTTTGGCCTGTGTTTTGGCATTTTGTTGGAGTTGAGGTGTCCAAGTGTTTATACTTTAACCAGATTGCTCCTTGTTTTGCCTCTGAATGCTCGCTTATTATCTGAAATAATCGCTCTATCCAAGCCCTCCACATGTCTGCTTGACCCCATTCCTTCTTCCCTGCTAAACTCCTGCCTCTCTTCTCTGCTCCCCCGTATTTCTGCCATTATCCATTATTCAATGTCCACCTCTGCCTCCACTTCTGTCCCCTCTGCCCTTAGAACTGCTATGGTCATGCCCATCCTGAAAAAGCCTGGTTTAGACCCCAATAACTTCAAAAATCTCCGCCCTATCTCTAACCTACCATTCATATCCAAAATTCTCAAAAAAGTAGTCTCATTCCAACTTCATGCTCATCTCTCTACCAACAGTTTATTTGAACCCTTTCAGTCCGGTTTCCGTCCGTGCCACAGCACTGAAACTGCACTTATCACAGATCACAAACGACCTCCTCATTGCCGTTGATTCTGGATTACTTTCCATTCTCATCTTCCTCTACCTAAGTGCCGCCTTTGACACCATTTGCCATTCCACCCTTCTGAGCAAACTCTCTTCACTTGGTCTATCCCACACTCCCCTCCAATGGATTCACTCGTACCTCTTTGGCAGCACTCAATTCATTCAACTCAAGTCCTTCTCCTCCGACCTCCTCATTGCTGTTGATTCTGGATTACTTTCCATTCTCATCTTCCTCTACCTTAGTGCCGCCTTTGACACCATTTGCCATTCCACCCTTCTGAGCAAACCCTCTTCACTTGGTCTATCCCACACTCCCCTCCAATGGATTCACTTGTACCTCTTTGGCAGCACTCAATTCATTCAACTCAAGTCCTTCTCCTCCGACCCCTCTCCAGTCTCATCAAGTCTGGCCCAGGGCTGTCTTCAGGAAATTAAATATTTCCTTCCACTGATTCATGGATGACTCCCGCCACCTGACCTTAACTCTTGCCTTTCTGAAATAAAATCATGGTTCACCATCAACTTCCTAAAACTGAACAGCAATAAAACAGAACTACTTCTCATTGGCACCAAATCCACCCTCTCTAAAGTTGACTCCTTCTCTCTTTATGTTGACAATTCCTCCGTTTTATGGTCAAGAGTCTAGGTGTCATCCTCGATAGCACACTTTCCTTTAACTCTCATATAAATAACATACTTCCCCCTGCGCTCCATCTACCGTCTCCGCCCCTTCCTCACCCCTCCTCTACGGCACCCTCAAATCATCTTCCTCCCTCCATCTCACTATAATACCCCCTGCCCGCCTCAGCTCCATTGCGTAGCAGAGCTTTCAGCCGCTCAGCCCCCCAGCAATGGGACCTATTGCCGCCTGACCTCCGAAATTCTGCATCCCTGTCCACCTTCAAATCCGGACTCAAGAACTCACCTCTTGCTTATTCTTGCCCATATGCCTCACACACTGCCTCTTTTAACTGTTTTTTTGGGGCTCTTCATTACTTGCTTGTTTTACTTTTGTTGGTTTATTGTTGTGTCCTACTCATGTGTACGGTGACTTTGGGTGTCCTGAAACGTGCTTCAAATTTCAATGTATTATTATTATTATTAATTTCTATTCACTGTTGTTTTTACCGCAAAGAACTACCAAGTCCTCAGCGCCAAGGCTACATCCTAACTTCTGGATTCAACAATCTAGACTTTCCAAGTGACCCGGAACCATCCCAGGAGATCGTGTGGGGTCCCATGTCACCCCCCAGCACTAGTAAATACAAACATATGCCAACCGCTTTTATTGATATTATTTGGTTCATGTCTCTATTTGGGTTCGACCAATACTGTTTTTCAGGGCTGATACCTATCTCAATTATTAGTGTAAAGATGAGGCTGATAACCAATATTTGGAGCTTAAAGATTGGCTTAAGAAATGTTTTATAATGCAAAAAGAAAGAATATTTGTTGTAAATTCAAATAAAACTTTTACAGTCAAGGAATTTGAATTTCAGCACGACTAACCTGACACGTGTTTCACTCAGTATAACAGTGCAGGAAATAAAATTAGGCTTAGAAGCAACTCGTATAAAAGTGCATAAAAACGTAAATAGTGCCCTGAAATTTTTACAATAGGCTAAATAAATAAAATACAATACAGCCAACATGACTTAAATTAAATCAAGGCATTTTGTCAACAAGTCATTGTGGTATGACTTAACTTGGCAAAGAGAGAGTGTCATG
Organism: Urocampus carinirostris; assembly: GCF_059441175.1. Taxonomy (NCBI): domain Eukaryota; kingdom Metazoa; phylum Chordata; class Actinopteri; order Syngnathiformes; family Syngnathidae; genus Urocampus; species Urocampus carinirostris. Next base: position 581,492 of record NC_142361.1, on the reverse strand, counting down.
GCTGCCTGGCACTTAATAATCGGTTCGTTGAATAAGAAAGAAAATGCCGATACAAATATGCATCTAATTCCCAAATATCCATGCCGATAATCGGCACACCCGTTAATTGGTCGACCTGTAATTTATATTGTTTGTCATGTTTTATGGGGCGTGTTAATATTAAGTTAATGCAGCAAGGTTAAGCCCCACCGGTTCAGCTATGAATATAGATTTTGCTACCATGACAAAACAAAGTAGCACTCTTCCATAGGTGTCAAAAATGCGGCCAGTTTAGGCCCGCCGACGAATTGAATTCGGCCTGCGAGGCAGAGCTGAGAGAAGCTCAACAGAAAAAAGGCAAAATACGAGCTGCAGTTTTAAATAAGCCAGATGCCACCAAAGCAACTGTAGCTTGATTTTTCTTTCTATTTCTCTTTCTCACTCGCTTTTAATCTCTCCCGCTTTGTCTTTATTTCTCTCTCTCTCCTTTGTCACTCTTCCTCTCTCCAATTTTTCTTTTTCATTTTCTTTCTTCTCTTCCCTACCCTCCCATTTTTTTCATTTTCTTCTCTTTTCTTCTCTTTTTTTCCTTTTCTTTTTTTCTATCTTCTACTCGTCTAGCCCCGCTAAGTTATTTTTTTTTCTCTACTACTGGTATATGGGCTTCCACCCCTAGACTATTTGATAACCGTATAGTTATTACTAAAAATCCAACTCGTTTTTTTTTTCCACTTCTGGGTACTGACCTGCCTATCCCCTTTCAGGGAGAGGGCAGAATGCCAGAGCTTTGGAAATATCTGACATTGTCAACCTCATTGCGCCAAAGGTGAGCTGCTCATCTTACATTTGAAGTGTTGAACTGGTGCCATGTCAACAACATTGTGTTATGCGTAGGAAACAAAACCTCAAGGGAAGCTGTCGCCCCTATGGCAGTGGATGGGTGACAACTTGACGCCTGATTTGCCCAAAGCCAGAGCACCGAGGAAGTCCATTTGGTAAGACGGGCGTCTGATTGAATGACACTTGAATAAAATAGAAGAGCATATAATGGAGGAAAAAACTATGGATTTTAAGCTTTTAAGGAAAACTGGAAATAACCATGCAAAAACCCACAAGAGTTAAGTCAAGTCAAGTCACATTTATATAACCCTTAATCACAAAAATGTCTCAAAGGACTGCACAGGATTACAATTACAAAATTACACAATTACCTGATCTTAAACCAGCATGCGGGCAAGGAACATCTCAAAAACCTCAGTGTGAGGAGAAAAGAGAAACCTTGAGAAAGGACCTCACATGTGGTAATCCCCCTTCCAGGATTGACCAGCGTGAATTACAATTAGCATTACTGTACACATAATAGTAAACATTAGGTAAGATGTTGAAAATGTCCGGAAAGCGCATGACATCAACGACGCCCCCAGCCTGCAAACCAGTCCAGAAAGTCTATGACGGCCACGACGCTGCCTCCCGTCTCTGCCAGCTGGTAAATGCAAGGGTTGACATGCTGCAGGTCAGACGCTGGTCCGCTGACCTATCCCAAATCATCCTTCTCCTTCGTATCAGCCAGGCAGGCGTCGGAAAAAGACAGGACAAAACAGAATGAGGTGGGCATCAATCATATGCTTTGGAATAGAAGTGTGTCTTAAGCCTCGATTTAAAAACTTCCGTTGAGGTTGCAGATCTTATCTCCAGAGGCAGGGCGTTCCATAACACCGGGGCCCGGATGGAGAACGCTCTCGAGCCTGCAGACTTTTTGGCTTTTGGAGTCAAAAGTAGACCGGCATTTTCCGAGCGCAGACTCCGTGCAGGAACATAGGGGGAAATCAAATTGGAGAGATAACAGGGTGCAAGCCCATGCAAACATTTATATGTTAATAAGAGAACCTTAAAGTCACATCTTAAGTGGACTGGGAGCCAGTGCAAGTTGGCCAATACAGGAGTAATATGCTCAAACTTTTTGGTCTTAGTCAAAAGTCTAGCTGCCGCATTCTGAACCAGCTTGATGATGTTTGACACATTGGTTAGCCAATGTAATTCTGAAGAGAGTGATGTGCAGATATTCACTGTGTATTCAAATTAGACCCCAAAATCAAAGTGTGCAATGCCACTTGTGATTCATTTTTAGGCACCAGTATAACGCTCACACTTGCACATTGATTGACTTCTAGAAAGAGAAGTCAAACATTTACAACTCTTTTTCTAAAAAAATGGCTAAAGTAAAATAGAGATTTGCAAAACCTTTTGTGCAGTTAACTGGTTGTCTCAAATTGGCCACTATTGGAAACACCGGGACCTGCCAGAAGAAAAAAATTATAATATACAATTTTTAGTGTTTCAAATTTTGTTCAAATTTGACAAGGTACCAGGTAAGGCATTGAACTGTTGTCTCACCTGATTTCCAGCACTCATCTGCAGACATTTAATTGCAAAAAAATATATTTTAAAATGGCGAGAATTAAATCTGAGAGATATGAGGGTGCAAGCCCATGCAAACATTTATATGTTAATAAGAGAACAAAAAACTTATTTTTTTGTGTTCCAACTCCGTGTACTCAATGTTATTGGCACTTGGCAGTGATTGTTTATTTGGGACAAAACTTGTTATGCCTCTCAAAAGAGACTAAAACCGTCCACATTCTCCAAACAGTTCAAGAACAGCATTTAGTTTTCTTTGGATTGGGATTTCAGGCCAATTTAACAGGAACATTAACATGTTAACTTTTAGCATGTACACATTAGCCAAGTTGCTCACAGAAAAGTAGAAGCAATGGGTCACACTTACTTTTGGTGAAATATCTTGTCCGTTAACACTTGGCATTTGAACGGCGCATTTATTTTCCTCATGCACACAATGAAAAGCAGCCGTTTTGTGCACAAAATGTTCCTTTCCCTTCTAACATTTCACGTTACATGCTGACAACATTGATTTTTAGCACCTCTTATTCTTTTTTCTTTTTTTTTTTAATTTGGCCAAAAACAAATATAGATTTTTAATCCTTTTCAGCAGAAAGCTTTTCAATGCTGAAAATGTGTTTGTAGTTAAATTATAAAAAAGTTTAGACACTCAAAACGAGGAAAGGATACATCTATTGATTTTTAACTTGCAGACAGACCCAAACCTCAGATAAGATTTCAACCTTGTTCTAAAAGCCCTCCCCAGAGCCCTTTTTTAAAATTAGATTTCTTGGGTAACAAAAGCAGATCTGCCCTGAAAAATATGGAAATCAAAAATCTACAACATAATTGTCTAATAGTCAGTTTTTCAAGGTTTTGTCGTGAGTGATGTAGTTTTGGCCAAACGCAATTGTTACTGTTCGTGTTTTAAAATCGCTAGGCAATCAGAGGCAAGTTTTAATAATGGCACAAGCCAATAAACGCGATTCAAAGTTTGCAAGCACCATACTGTGGCACACCCACCGTGTGAGCTCATTGAGTGTCATGGCGGACTCTGTAAATATAGTCCCAGACTCAACAAACGAGAAGGAAACAAAGCTTGCTCCGAAGAAGGGCGGTACATCACTTGTTTGGACCTATTTTGGTTTTGACAAAGGGGATGTGGAACTGAAAAAAACACGTTGTAGAATTTGCTTTCGCATGTCGCTAGTTCAAGAGGAAACACAAGTCATTTGTAACAGCACCTTAAAAATTATCACTTATTAAAATACACGGCATGTCAAAAAGGATTACAAATAAAAGACGAAGAAGGCGCATCTACAAGTGGACTGAGAGGTAAACAAATCTCCGTCAAAGCATTTGCGACCTTCACGCCATACAAATAAAGTTTGCAAAGGCACGAAGAAATAACCAATGCTGTGACTCTAGCTAAAAATGTCTAATAGTGTCCAACCCTAAAACTGCATTATCGATTAGAGGTAACACTTTTTATTTATGCAAGTTAATAAGTGAAACGTTATAATAAACGTAATGAATAGTAGTAGCAGTAGTTTTAATAAGTTGGCAGGAATGGTGGGTTTGAATTAATACTTGAATACATTTCTTGCACTGATGGACATGCTGCAGTAGCACATGGTACATTTTATATTACACTCATTGCAGAAATTTCATGATTACAGCCTTAAAGGTATGTGGATTATTTTTAGCGTGCAATCTTTACCTTTTTATAGTGTGCAAAATTCATTTTTGTTTTTTATGTTGTTTGGTGTGGGTTATTTTAAGTGCGTACATTTGATCTTTTATACTTTGAAAATGTTTTTGATTTTTTTTTTTTTTTTAAGAGTTCAATATTTCCTTTTTTCAGATGTTATTTATGTTGGAGGTTGACTTTGGTAATGAAGACATGCCAAAATAAATAAATGGAATGTTATTTTATTTTGAAAAATCTCCAGACCACTATTTTAATGAGCTTGCAGCGCTATCTAGTACATTTCATAGGTGGGTAGGTATTTCTATCGATGGAAGAATTGAAAAGTAAAAAATGGTCAACAGAAAGCAACCCTAACAAAGCTCGCCAGAAGATGGTGCTGTTTTCTCTAGGTTTAGCATTTCAATATGGTTGAGTGTTGATAAAAACACAATTAACACAGAAATTGTACATAATAAAACAATCGAAAATTGCATTACTGGTCTGAAAAATCACAATTTTTTTTCTAAATCGTGCAGCAGGATGAGTAAGTGGATGATGCATAAGGGTCCAGTTCCGCACGCCACTCTGGCCCAGTCAAATTGCAGCATACCAAATATCACGATATCAAGAGGTGTTTGTTTCCATATGTGTCTAAGGTGAAGCGCCAGGAATTCACTGGGGAGCCAAGGGGGCGCCAGCCTGCAAAAGTTTGTTAACCGTTGATTAATATCATTAAAATGAGTCAAAATATGGCTTTTTTTCTTTTTATCTGTCTATCTATTCATCTATTTACCCTAGTCATATTCCTCAAGAGGGGTGACAGACAGCAAGACAAACACATACCAAAAATCAAAGAAAATTAAAAAAAAGGGGAAAAGTATCAAAAAAACACACCAAGTTAAGCACCTCAAGCACCCAAGTCGGTCATGCTTTCGTACCTCCATATGAAAACAGGACACAAGAAAGCGGCTATTTCACTCAGGTCAGGGTGACACAACACACTCTTCTGTTCAACAGCAGGGCCCGACAGCTTTACCTGGTTTAACCCTGCTGCATCATACAGTTGCCCTGTCCATCCCTTAGAACACGTCTAAACATTCCACTATCCTTTTACACCTCTCCACTCATTCATATTACCAACAAGAGCTCTAGCTTCCACTATATTTCGACCTCATTCCTGCAGTGCATTCAAACACCACCCATCCACGTCAATAGCGGCCTTCTTCTTAGTCTCCTTCCATTTACTTCTGTTCTGTAGATTCTCTTCAACATTCACTCCTCATCCATCTTCTCCATGTGTCCAGACCAACCGAGTACTCTCTTATCCACATGCTTGCTCAGTTCCGATATCACTCCAGTTCTGTCTCTCACAATTTAATTTCTCAATCGATCCAATATCGTCACTCCTAACATACTTCTCAAACACTTCATCTCAAAAACATTTAATTTCCTTCTCAAATCTGCTTTCAGGCTCCAAGTCTCTGCACCATACAACACAGTCGGCACACTCTCATTCTCGTACAGCCATACACATACTCTTGTTACTTATCACTCTCCTCATAGTACCCAAAAACTTGTTTCCTTAATTCACTCTGCTCAATACCTCACACTCCATTCCACCAACTGCAGCCACATCACAACCTAAGTACCTAAAGTGTTCAACTTCTTCCAGCACCTGTCCATTTAACCTTATTTCCAATGCCATGCCCACTCTATCACGTGAACACTTCATCACCTTACTCTTGCCAAAATTCACACATAACTTAGGCCTATCACACACTCTTCCAAACTCCATCACACATCTTCTCAATTTGTCCTCAGAATCGGCCACAAGCGCAGTATCAACTGCAAACAACAACTAACTAACCTGCCACACCGTTCCACTGTTATTCATCATCTCTACACCTCTGCCAAATACACTTGCATTCACTTCTCTCACCACACCATCCATGTACATGTGAAACAGACTTGGCAACATCACACACCCCAGTCTCACACCGTTCAACACCGGGAAACACTTGTCTCACTCCCTACTCTTACACATGCTCTGGTGTTCACATAAAAACTCTTCAATGCTTTCAACAACTTTCTACCCACTCCATACATTACCATTACAGCTCACAACGCCACTCTATCGACTCAGTCAAAAGCCTTTTCCAAGTCCATGCAAGCCAAACAAACATTTTTACGTTTTGCAAAATATTTCTCACACACCTGTCTTACTGCAAACACCTTATCCACACATATTCTTCCTTTCCTGAAACCAGTCTGCTCCTCTATCACTACCTCATCTGTTCTTCTCTCTCTCCTAAGACATTTTATCATACAGCTTACCTGGCACTGACCACAAACTGATCCCTCTCGAATTGCTACATTCATACTTATCACCTTATACAATGGCACCACACATGCCACACCAATCAACAGGAACAACCCCACTTTATAAGCATCCATTCAACAAGCATACTAACCAGTCAATCATAGCTGTGCCACCTTGTTTAGGGATTCAGCAGTACAACCATCCAACCCAGGTGCCTTCCCCCCTTTCATTTCTTTCACTGCCTCTTGCACCTCCCATGTTTCCACAGGCTTCACATTTAAATCACCCAACACGGGCATTCTCTCCATACCATCGATCACCTCAACTCTCACTTCTCTCCCTTCCTCCACATTTAGCAAATCCTCAAAATATCCTATCTTTCGCTTTGTCTTCCTTTCCAGACTCGCTCTTTCGAACTCTTTTCACTTCTTTCCAGAACAATTTTCTCCTATCTTTAAAGTTCACTCCAATCTCTCGACACATTCATCATTTGCTTTCCTTTTCGCTGCTTCCACTACCGCTTTTACCAACCTTTTCTTCACTTTTTACCTTTCATACGTATCACCACTCTAATCTTGCAGCCAATCCTCAAAGGCACATTTATTCTCTGACACAGCCTCTGAGACCTCATCATTCCACCATTCACATCCTTTTCCTAATACCTCGACCAACTTTTCTCATTTCACACACTTCTTTCGCACTCCTCAACACTGCCTCTTTAAACCATTTCCATTCCATTTCCACACGCTCCACTTTTCTTCTACTAATCTGTTCATACTCTTCCCCAATCCTCTTTTTAAACTCTTTCCTTTTCTGCCTTTTTCAACTGACATTTTTACTTCTTCACTCGCACTCTTCCTATAATTAGCCCTCCACAATCCATCTATCCTCAGTTTTCCTTCCACATAAAAATGATCAGACATACCACTTATTTCACCTCTGTAAACATGCATATCCAGCAATCTACTTAACATCCCTTTCCCCTCTGCCCACCATCTCACTACCTTCCACTCTGACAAAAGTATACTTATTCACGTCCCTCTTTTTAAACAATGTATTTGCAATCACCAACTCATTTACTACACAAAACTGAATCAATTTCTTCCCACTTTCATTTTTTCCCGGTACTCCATATCGAACAACCATGTTTTCAACCATTCAATCACCCACTCTATAGCATTCAGGTCACCGAGTATTACCACTTTCCACCCTTCTTTCGCACTTGTCCAACATTTGGGCAAATTCATCCAGAACTCCTCTATCTCCTCAGCACTTCTTTCTGAACCAGTTCCATATGCACTTATAAACATCCATGCTTATACAACCCACTTTAACCTCACCAACATCAATCTGGAAGATACCTCTTTTCACTCCACCAGTTTTTCCTTCACTTTATCACTCACAAGCACAGCCACTCTTTCTCTAGCATGTTCACCCGTAACTCCAGACTTTCTACCATACATACCTTCGAGCTCTAGTTAACTCTTTCCTTTTATCTTTGTTTCACTCAAGGCTAACACATCAACATTCCTTTTTAGTCATCATCCTTCCGATCTCCTTTCTTCCACATCCTCTCACAATTAATGACCCTATAACTAGGGTTTCCGAGATCTTTCGGTCTCCCGCGCCTCTTTCTTTGCCTTGCTGTCTCTTAGGGAGAAGAAATAGAGAGGAGCGGACCCCTAGTCCCCTCGCTTCCTCCACTTAAGTCCCCTCTTACGACACGCTGAGGACCACGGTGGGAGAATTCTCACACCTCCCAGAGATTGGGGGCCCCTCACCAAAGGACCCTTTTTCTTTTTACACATGCAGTATTTTCTTTTTTTGTCTTCTGTATTGAACCTATAGAGCCCTTTCTGTACCTGTAAACAAGCTGTGCGTGCATTGTTGAGGCAGAATAGCAGAATTCATGTCAATTAATAGCAGCCCACTGACACAAAAAGAAAGTAGATCATTGATAGGAACAGCTTTAAGATAGCAACTTTATTTTAGTCATCAGTCAACAACAAAAATTTTTGAATTAGTGCTGGATTATTTTTTTTCAAGATAATGATTTTTTTTTTTTTTAAATTACCTGGAACGTGCTTGAATATGGCCATGGATAACGACAATGATGTAAATGATGCATAATAGTCAAAACAATGAAAAACACAGGTTTAACAGTCAAAATGACAAACTCCCATTCTATGCAATCTCCTTTGCTAGTGTCTAATATAAAAACAGAGTTTAAGAGTTTTGGGAATATCAAACAAGCAAAAAAATAATCAGTATAATAAAAGTACCAACCATCATTCCCATTAATCAGTGTGAAAAAAAAACCATGTCTTCTTCTTCAGGCAGAAAAACTTAAATGAGCTCGTACAGCTAGCTCGGCAGTTTGACAAGAATATGCAGCAGAACCAGGAGGTACCGGCCCAATTAAAGAAGGAACCCAACAGAACGCTTTCTCCGCTGAACGAAACCGAGGCCGAACTCCGAGCCCTTTTTGACTCGTCCGCACAAGTCAGCGGCAACTTCAGCTCCACCTCGTCCAAATCCTCCCTGGACAAAATCCAGCACGAAAATACCAATTCCGGTCACGATAAAATGAGAGAGCCTGGCGGTAACAGCGCCAACTTCGACGAATACTGGGATGACGATGAAATCCTCAACGATTCTTCTCTACTGGCCCTGATGCAGAATTCTGACAGTCCCCGCCAAGAATCTGTCCCTGTCCGGCGATGCGCTGACACCGAACTTAGAGATTTGTGTCCTAAAGTCCAGCCTGGCGCCAGAAGCACTTTCAAGTTGGAACCCAACCCTTACTTTAAAACGTCCATTCGATGTGAACAAGAAACAGTCAAGAACAAAAACCCTGTCTGTAAATGGGACGACATGAACGACGACACACTCTTCTACCATGCGTGCGACACTGTGGAGAGGCTCTCGCAACCTTCCACCTCGCCTTTGCCCATCAGCCGGACCTTAATGCGTTCCACTTCGCTACCAGTTAAGACGTCGGTAGCTCCTGTCTCCAAAAGCTTCCCAACCGGGAATGACATGCTGGCTGGGCAGGAACACTCGCAGGCGAACTTCAAGAGGAGTGTGTTCCACGCTGCCACAAACAAAGGTACAGGGTTCGTATGAGTACTTGAAATCCTCGAAAATACTTGAATATTAATGTTGTGTTTTCAAGGTCAGGAAAATGTTTGAAATTATTTCCATTGCCCTGTTACCTTGTAGTCTTGACTCGATATACCTCACTTAAAACAAAAGAAAAAATAAAAACGTTTTTACCACCAGGAGTCACTTAATAATACAAAATAATACTTGCTTTCTTTCTGTTTAAAAATGTTGACTCGTACCTTTGTTTTAAAAGTGACTTGGCTTTCTCAGTGTTTCTGTTTCTTTTTCTGTAGTGTTTGTCACCAGCCAGATGGTGGGCAAATGTTCAGCGGCCGAAATTGAGCGCAAGAGGCAGAAGGCGTTGGCTAGGAAGCGGCAGAGGATGCTAAGCGCCCCCAAAAAATAAAAAAACACGAATCGTGGACAACATTATGTTGCTTTTAAAAAACTAAACTGATGCGTCACAAAGGTACTAATCAACATTTTGGGGCCACATTTGCATTTGCAGATGTTTAGTAAGAAATGCTTAAAATACCTCAAAACTCTCACTCATCCTTGGTTTATTGTGCTGAGATCAGACTTTAATTTCATACACTTGATTAAGACCAAACTGTGTTCTTGTGTCCATTTTTTTGCACATCTTGTAGCATGTCAGCATACAAGTCTTGCCCTAAGTCAGGGGTCTCAAACTCAATTGAGGTGATTTAGTCAAATCTAGTATCAGGGTGAGGTTGGGCCAAATGGTGTTTCCTACAAAACAGCAGAAGGGCAGAAAAAAGGGAAAAAAGGAACAAATAAATAGGGAAGGGGAAATAAGTAAAAGAAGCAGAAAAGAAAAACTGAAATAAAAGGAAAAGTAGGGGAAAATAAAGCAAAAAAAGGAAAATCAAGAAAAAAAAGAGGAATCAAAGGAAAAAAGATAAAAACAAAAAATGTGTTCATTTTTCTTTTCCTTTTATCTTCCCTTTTGTATTTTTCATCTTTCTTTTTTTCTTTGATTTGTCCTTGTCTATTTTTTTTTTTAATTTTATTTTCTTATTTCTCCTCTTTTTAAAAGTAATAAGGGGCGTTAGGTCACTCAGAGTCTCTGTCTTTTGTTTTGTTTTAGCACTTGTTTTCGATGGTACCTTTAACATTAAAAAAAAAAAAAGACAGGGGCATCCTATCATCCTGGGGGCCGCATATTGCCCACGGGCTATGAGGTAAAGACGCCTGCCCTAGGTAGTAATTCTAAGAATTTGTTTTTATATCTTCTTGTTTGGCTATTAAAATTAGAATTATCATCTAGGTAGATTGTTGTTGTTAATTCTACTTAAGTTTATATAAAATATTTTTTAAATTCGCCAAATTGATGTGCTTCAGAAAATACAGAAGTATGATTCCTCTTTTAAATAACCTCTACCTAAATTAACCATGTGTAGTATTTGACCACTCGATGTTACTATTGTGTTGTGCAGGGGTCTCCAACCTTTTTCAAGCGTTGAGCTACTTTTTGTTACTAATTAGCGCAAAGGGCACAGTTTTATACACAATTTTAAAATAATAACTTATCTTGCACTACTTATCATATTGTTATTATGTTACTTGTGGTTCAGGGATCCCTTTACCACTTGGGTCGTCATGGCTCCACTTCTAAATATCCACCTGTCATTGTTCTTTATCTCTATTGCTTTGTGGGGAATCCACGCGACAGATTTCGGCATCCTGTCACGCTAGCGTCTGTTCGCCCAACAGCAAGACAGGAAGACAGAATCCATTGTGCAGATCTTCCACAAACAATAGTAAACAATGAACAGCGATGGGTTAATAATTTTTTAAAAAAAAGGCAGCAAAAGAAAGGAAGCCTGTCTCTATTTTCATCTCTTTTTGTCTCTCTCTCTTTCTCTGTGTCTCTTTCTTTGTATTTTTTTCTTCTTACTCCCGTTCTCTCTCTCTCGTTCTATCTTTTTGTCTCCCTCCCTCTTTTTTTCTCTCTAATTTATTCATGAGGTGTTTTCCTACGATGTGGCCCCAAGCCAAAATGAGTTTGACAACCTTGCTTTAAAATTTTAAACTTGAAAAACCATATTTTTTTAAAAGGGTTCACATTTTTCTGTACTAGCACATGAGGATTGCTTTTTGCAAGGGTTTTTGCAAACGTACAAGTTGTGTATTTCAAAGATTTGAACCTTCAATTTTTTTTTTTAAATTAATATATTTAGGGGTCCCGTTTGGAAGCCTCAGCATTGCATCTTTGCTTTTTGCAGATGATGTGCTGTTGGCTTCCTCAAGCCGTGATCTTCAGCTCTCAATAAAGCGGTTCGCAGCCGACTTTGAAGCGGCCGGGCTGAAGATAAACACCCCCAAGTCCTAGTTGAAAAAATCGTGGCATTCTCCTTTCGATTTGGTGATGAGATCCTACCCAAAGTGGAGGAGTTCGTGTATCTCGTGTTCTTGTTCACAAGCAGTGTTGGGAATGACACCATTATAAATAATGTTGTTAAGTAACGACGCCAGTTTTTCAGTAATCTTGTAATCCAACTCACTATTTTCGTCGTTACTGTTACTGACAGTCAAAAGCGGTGCATTACTTTTGCTGTCAATGGTGTGTCACCGCAAACTTGACAGCGTATTCAGTGTTTTTTTCGCTCTCCCCGAATCGTTAATGTCACGTCTCATCATATCATGTTACCCTTCAAAATAGTGACTACCAATACTTAGATAGCGATTACGAATAGTTAAGTTTTGTCAATTTAATAACGCTCTTACTTGTGACGTTTTCCATTGTGAGACGTCATTACGCACGCACCATATTTTGTTTTTGTTATTGTTGATTGCCATGTTGTATTGAAAGGAGCCGTGTTCTTGTTTGCTTGCTGTCTAGGAATAAATATGCTTAAAGGTTGAACCATCATGCTTATCTTCTCACGCATGAGGAAACTGCACACTCTGACATATCCTTAACAGGTTATGGGCCCAGGCAGTCAAAGTTGCACTCACAACAATGTAAACGTGAAGTATTACACGGAGTTTCTACGTGAGTGAACCAGCTTGGAGTTAAGTGGACATTGTAAACTTGGCAGAAGTTTAACGTGACGTATTACGCGAATTTAAACAAAGTTAAAGCAGCAAGACTCGGAAGATGTTTTACGTGATTTATTACGCGGAAATAAGTTAAAGCGTCAAGACAAAAGCCATTTTGAAATTTTGGCGCCACTGGGAAAATGGCGAACGAAGCAGCAGGAACGATGGCAAGGCAACTTTTCTTCGGCGGGACTGAAGTTTGACCTGTGCGAGACAAGGTTCCTTGGTCACTTGCACATTCTGAAGCTAAAAGACACTATCCTCAACGAGCCAAGTGGCGGTAGTGAAATCGATTATATAATTATTTACTCACAAATACATTGGAATATCTCAAGTAAAATGTTTCCAGATTAAACTGAAAACCAACACTGAATAATATTACTTCAATGATAAAAAAATAAATATTTTGTTTCTTATTGTATCAAATATTGAAAAGAAAAGAAAACTAGATACATAGATAGATACTTTATTCATCCCCGAAGGGAAATTCACATTTCCAGCAGCATCCCTGAGCTGAGAACAGTACAATAATAAAGCCAAAAGAATACAATATACAAATACCCAGTGTGACGTGCAAATGCCCACTGTAGCGTGTTATATAGAGTAACTAAATAATGCTACACAGAATACATATTGCAGTAAGATTCGGTAATATCCAATGTAGGTGGTGTGGTTTAATGTGGGCCTTTACTCTGCCGGGTGGAGTTAAAGAGCCTCATGGCATGAGGAAGAAAAGATCTCTTCAGTCTGTCCGTAGTACAAGACAGTGACAGCAGTCTGTCGCTGAAACTGCTCTTCTGTCTGGAGATAATGCTGTGTAGTGGATGCGATGGATTGTCCATGATTGACCTCAGCTTTTTCAGTGCTCGTCTCTCACTGTTGTTAGGCTGTCCAGCTCTTTGCCCACAACAGAGCTCGCTTTCCTAGCCAGTTTATTGAGACGAGAGGCATCCTTCTTCTTGACGCTGCCTCCCCAACACGCTGCCGCATAGAAGAGGGCGCTTGCCACTACTGTCTCATAGAATATTTTCAGGAGCTTTTTGCAGATGTTGAAGGAGGCCAGCCTTCTGAGGAAGTAAAGTCGGCTTTGCCCTTTCCTACATAGAGCTTCTGTGTTGGCAGTCCAGTCCAGTTTGTTGTCCAGCTGCACACCCAGGTATTTGTAGGTCTGGACAAATTCTACACATTCTCCCTTGATGGTTACAGGAACCGGGTGAGTTCTGGTTCTCCTGAAGTCCACCACCATCTCTCTGGTCTTGGTGGTGTTTAACTATGAGGGTTTTCTATGACATTGTTATATTAAATACATTATTGAGCTTTAAAGAACTTTCGATTAACACGAATGCTGTATATTATCTACTAATGTGCCAGAAAAAGGCAAATAAGTTTTGACAGAACCCGAATCGTGTCGTTCGCGAACAAAGCGTCGCTATGAGCTAGCTCTTGGAAGTGAACGAAGGGAGCCAATAAACAGCTTGTTCCCTCTGAGATGCCCTTTTACAATATGCAGTTTTGAGCGATTCTGTGTTGTTTTATTCAAATTTGTTGAGCATAAAAACGTTAATGTTTTATATCTCTTTTCTTTGGTGTGGTTTTATAAATATTTTAATGTTACATGTGTTTTTTTAGTGTTAATGTGTTTATATAAAAATTACCAACGTACTGTTTTTTTTCTTTCATGGGTTTTCCCTGTGATTGTATTTTCCATTTTCTCTAATCCATGATGTTTTTTTTTTCTTCTTCATTTATTCATTAAGGCATTTTATAAATAATGGTAGATAATAATTGGCAATATAGGGATTAAAGCCACAAAAACAACCCTGAAGAGCCGTTTGGGACCCGAAAGAGCATTGTTGTGCATGCAAGTACGTGGAATTCCTCCTTTTTCATACTAACGGGGGTTTGGGATGGCAATTCGACTGTATTTGATATACAGTGGGACCTCGCTACTTTGCGGTTTAACGTTCGCGGGTTCAGAACTTCGCGGGCCTCAAAAATAATAATAGTTAAAAAAATAATAATGAAAAATATTACATTAAAATTAGAAATTACATTATTTTACAAAATTTGAAAAGAAAATATTCAATTAGAATTAGTAATTGCATCCTTTTACAAAATTTTAAAACAAAGAAATGCACGAATACGCTAAGCGTCATGGCCATAAACGCAAGCTCATTGGCCAGCACTCGCTGACTACTCGACTCCCCATTGGCCCATTCACTACAGTAGACCAAGCTTATCTCGTAAATATACTGTACAGCACAATACAGTATGTTTCTTGCCATTACTGTAGTTAGCCTTTGTCTCGCTGTGATTTTTAAAGTTTTGTGAAATCCTCGTGATGGCTCCTAAACGCTCTTCATCCCTTGGTGCAGCTTGTGAACCAAAGAAAAAGCGAAAGATGCTAACAATTACCGAAAAAGTGAGTTTATTGGACAAATTGAAAGCAGGAAATAGCTACGCTAGCGTAGCCTGACAATATGGCCTTAACGAATCCACTGTTAGATACATAAAGAAGGAAGAGAAGAACATCCGCAAAACTGCTACAATATCTCTCATGAAAGATGCCAAAAGGGTTGTAAATACCCAGAATAAGACCATGGTGCGAATGGAAAATGCACTGGTTATTTGGATCCACGATTGTAGGTCGAAGAAAATCAGCCTGGATGCAAACCTAATCCGAGGTAAGGCTTAAGGCCCAATCCCATTCCTCTCACTTGGCCCTGAGAACCCTCCAGTGAGGTCCCTCGAGCTTGCCAAAAAGTACGGGAACCGCTCAGTTTTGGCCACAGTTTCCTCGAGCCTTTTCGTCACTCCGGCAGACTCCGCTTTCAAAAAGTCAAGGAGTGTATCGTGCTTCCTTTTTCTCTGGGTGATTTGGGGTTTGGCGCCGGATTAGAAGATGCCAACGACGTGCCCGGTGGTGTGGATGGCGTGGTAGCTGTGATGGTGGCCAGCTCTTCCACAGGACGTTCTACATTGGCCTTTAGGTTGGGTGGAAAAAACAAGAATTACTTAATGCTTGTGTATTGTACAAAAACAACAGTGTATAGGATGCTCAACAAGTTGATGTGAGAAATTATAGGATGTGTTCTGGATAATTATTTGATAGTGAATAGATACACAAAATTGACATGTTATTCTTATGGCTGTAAGAGCCTTCTATTGGCCAGCATCACATATGCTTTAGAATTGTCTCCACATTTGGACAACATTTTGAGAAGGTTAGTTTACTTAATATGTGTTTACAGAGAAGGCAGTGGACTATGTGATAGTAATTTGTTTCAACTGTATTTCCACGTGAAATTCGGAGACATTACTCATAATGCATGATGAAAACTAATGCATTCTGATCTCACATGAAAGAATCATATTGTAAATAAAACACGACACCCGAAATTGTGTGCAGTAAACAAGCGCTTATGTCCAGAACGTTATTCTGACTATGCTCCTTTAGCGACTGGCCATGTAGATGTAAAAGCACGACTCGTTTAAGATACAAACAGGGATGGGCTGAACCGTGATTTTCTGCACAGTTATCCTACTTTACAGTTTGTAGCGTGAAGATTTTTTTTGGGCTGCTCCCTTGGTAGATTTGTGCACTTCGTAAAGTAGCGATTTTGCAATGTTCATGTTTTAACGCGAAAATACGATTTTCTATTGCATTTAGTAAGATATCTCAATATATTTTGTTGCAAATACATGCGTGGTTGTGGAAAACTACTTACATTTGTGCGGTTCCTTTCCGGGCATGTTTGTTGATATTGAGAATTCGCAAAGCCTTCTGGGTAGTCACTTCGCCGCCAATTGAGGTAGGGAGCTCCCTAGGTCTGAAGTGGTTATGACATGGTTTGAGGGCACTTCTCCCTCGGTCTTTAGAGTATCGGGACACACCCCATTTTCACGTGAACGCGCAAAACCGAGTGACTAGGGCACATAGCGAGTGAAAGTGCGAAGAATGGGACTCAGCCAGAATCTTTGTTTGATGCTATGGCGCCTGAGGGTGGTGACCACAACGTTCAACATGACCGTATTCCATATGGTGTACTGTATACAGGGGGGGTGTACTGCAAAGGGTTTTTTTTTTTGAAGGGGCGTCGCTACTTCGCAGATTTTCACTTTTCGCGGTTGGTTTCGGTCCCCAATAACTGGGTCTAAAAAATAATAATGAGAAAATACAATTTTTAAAAAACATTTCGAAGGGGTGTCGCTACTTCGCAGATTTTCACTTTTCGCGGGTGGTTTTGGTCCCCATTAACTGGGTCTAAAAAATAATAATGATAAAATAAAATTAAAATTTTTTTTTTTGAAGGTGCGCCGCTACTTTGCGGATTTTCACTTTTCGTGGGTGGTTTTGGTCCCCATTAACCGTGATAACCGAGGTCCCACTGTAGTCTGTTTCTTTCACCATTTACATTATGGACTAAAAACAGCCAGCACGTGCGTGAAATCAATATCGAGCCCCCTCCATTACTCCAGAGTTGGCCGAATGCGCTCCGTGGTCGGAACACCAGGGGTAAAAGTAAGATAAAAGCAGATAAGCATGGTGGAAAAAATATATTGAAGCTCTTTGACCTCAGTTGGGCATTTTTTAAACGTAATAGAGAAAATATTTATTAAAAAAAAAAAAAAAAAAAAAAAGGATACCTCAGACTAAAAGTGCCACAGCCAATTCGTTTTCCTACATAGAATGCCCAAAGGACTGCCAACTGACTGGATTAGTTTCACAATTAATTTGCAAATTAATTAAACTTTGGTTTGAACTACACAACTCAGTAATGACACTCCACATGCTAATGTAAAGAAACGAAGTTTGGTAGGGGCGTAACCGACCCGTATTTTTGTAGTATTATTGTAGTTGTCTTTTTGTAGTACTTCTGTCGTACTTTTATAGTATTAATGTACTTTTATAGTATTAATGTACTTTTATTTTGGAGTATTTCTACAGTGTGTATGTAGTATTTCCATTGGATATTTTGTAGTATATCTAGTATTTATGTAGTATTACTGTAGTTGTACTTTTGTAGTACTGTATTTATTTTGTAATATTTCTGTAGCAGTATTTTTATAGTATTTGCTCAGCACCCCCAAAGCTCTGAACCCTAAAACACCCTTGGTTTTAACAGTTTACCTCAGTCTCCCACCCCAGGTGTCTTTCTGTATTAAATCTTCACTGGAATCCATGGACAACACCAAGGACAAATTTTACGCATCACGTAAAAGCTTGCTTTTGAGAAACCTACCAGCGTCTGGATCTGAAGCATTTGAAAGCCTGCATCGACCAGCCGGCAGAGATGGAAAGCTGTGTCATTGCTCTTACAGACTTTTTGGACTATGTTTCAGACTTGAGGCGCCATTCCTATCGAGCACTTTCTGGACAAATTTCAACATGTTGCCTATTGTTCTCTTTTATTGATGTTCACTATGTTACCCAATGCTAAATATATTGCACCGTGGTCATACTGGAAAGGGGATTACCACCTGTAAGGCCCCTTTTTAAAGTTTCTTGTTTCCTCATGCTGAGGTTTTGAGTTTTTCCTTGCCCGCATGTTGGTGTAAGTTGTAATCCTGTGCAGTCCTTTGAGGGCTATAAATAAATGGTAAGTGGTCTGCATTTTTATAGCGCTTTTCAAGTCAATGAAGACCTCCCGAAGCGCTTTACAATGTGCTTCACACTCACCCATTCACACACACTCACACACCAATAGGGGGTCAGCCATGCAAGGCACCTACCTGCTTATTGGGGGCATTAGGGATTCAGTGTCTTGGCCAAGACACTTCAACATATAACACGGAAGCGTACCTTGACTTGACTTCATCAGCCGTACCGCTTATCCTCATTAGGGTCGCGGGGGGCTGGAGCCCATCCCAGCCATCTCCGGGCAGTGGGCAGGGGACACCCTGAACTGGTTGCCAGCCAATCGTAGGGCACACTTGACCATGTTTTTTAATCAATGGCGTTACCAGACATCAGTCTCAGGGGGCATAACTACTATTACCCCCAAAACATTTTTGCTCAACAATGATGCAACATTAACATAACCCATAGCACTTCCAGCAACAGCTTATACCAAGCAGCCAGACTATTGATAAACAAATACGAGGCTGTATGAGGAGTTCTTTCACTACACAATTATTTCCATTATGGCTGTTAGCCCCTGGCCTTTTGGTTGACACCCTTCTCAGCCAATAGCAGGCTTTTTTTGACGCATTAGCCTATACGGTCCTGCTTGATAAAAGGGGATGGCCTCCTATAGATTTGAATTTCTTCAGCCAGTATTAACCTATTAGAATGAAATAGCCAAAGAAACCCAATAAAATTCATTTTGCGACGTTTTCCGGGGGTGCATTCTAATCCGAGCCGAAAATCAACATGCGCAATGCAATTCGAGATTCATTTTTTACGCACCATTATTATGTTCAAATGTGCACAATAGTGATAAAAACACAAAAGCAGGTACTAGGCAAGAAGGACCACATGGTCAATGGAGAAAGCCAAATCTTTCTCCCTTTTTTAGGAGACTGATATTGAGGACTTCATGGCGGTTTGAGAGAAAGGAACCAAGTCGCGGGCCATCCAGGCCTTGTGATTGCCGTGCGAAAGGCTTCCTCGCTGAGAGGCTTGCTCTGTATATCGGTCTTCTTTGTCCCTATTGTCCACGGTGCCAAAGGCCAACCAGGCCCCTCCTCTGGGCTCCCTTTCCAGGAAGAAGTGCGTGAGCTAAAAAGAGGAGAGGCAGTTGCGCCACTCTTTCGAATGCTGCTGATGTCATCCCGAGGCGTGTCGTGTGACCATTTGGAGTTCCTGTTGCTGCCTTTCAAGATAGTTATCCAATTGGTTGATTATAATAATTGTTGATAATGGACGGAATTTTATTCGGACAGGCAAATAAAATAAATCATTTGACCACATATGCAAATCATTCCTCTTGATTACAAATGACCACTTTTGGGGTTCAAATCTTTATTATACAGCGAGAGAGTCTGGTCACTTCCTGTGAATAAATGCAATGTTGGTCCTTGGGCCCTGTTGTGTGTGCTCTTGTGTTTCGTTTTAGGAAAAATGAAGGATCTTGTGAACTAATTGTGGGTCTTTTAAGGTGTCTGCAGAGTCGGTGGTTGGAAATGGTTAGGGAGAATGCACCTGTGGCAGTTCACTCCTCTACAGCAACATGATTGGCCGATAGTGACAATGGGGTAAACAGTACATAACAGTCAAAATGACAAACAACAGTGCGCAATAATAGTCAAAATAACGAATTGGAATCCTATGCAATCTCTTTACAAGTGTCCAATACTAGAAAGAGACTAAACTTATCACTTTCCATTTTATAAGGGTCTTTGAGATGTTTTGTGCGTCCTTTTTTGATGGACATGTCAAAAAATTGTGCCTCTACCTGTGGAACTGGTGACAATCCACCAAATTTTGCATGAATCTGTGTAAGGAATGTTCGTTTTTTTTTTACTTTTTCGATGTGCCTCAAAATGGTCGTCAAATTCGGTACACTGAGTAAACAAGAGTGCTGTGTCAGGGGTGCTTGGAACATATAGAGAAAGGCAACAAACTAGTAACCATGCAGACTGAGTATTAATAAAGGAAAGAGGACACGTATTGATAGAAGGTAAATCAAAACAAGTGACAACAGCTGTGAGGAGGACAATAAATCCCGGAAGTGCGTAACCAAATGAGGTAAGGCCGAGCGGGAGAAACGAGACAGAGAGAAGATCCAGAGCAGAGATTTCCAACCTTTTTCAAGCATCAAACTAAAAGATAGCCAAATAGCTAGCTAAAAGAAGGAAGGAGAATGCTGTCCTGAACAATTGGTCCAGTGCTCTCTGTTTTGTTTGATTTTGTAACTTTGGAATAAAAGTCCTCAACTGAACTGCTCTCTTCAGAGCCTTGTTTTTGTTCTTCGGTCTGGTCCCGGAAGTTAAACACGAGGCGAGACACGGATCTCAACAGTTCTTAACATAGAACTGTTCGCAAATATATTAAGCGTACCTTGTCAAGTCAAGTCATTTTTATTTGTATAGCCCTAAATCACGAAGAGTCTCAAAGGGCTTCACAGATTATTACACTATATTACACAGACTATTTTTCAGCCGACGAGAAGAGTAGGTTATTCATATGCTATGGAGTAGAAGTGAGTTTTAAGCTTGGATTTAAACATTTCCACTGAGGTTGCAGATCGGATCTCAGGGGGAAGAGCATTCCACAGCACCGGTGCCCGGATGGAGAACGCTCTCGAACCAGCAGAACACTTCTTTGCTCTTGGGATCACCAGAAGACCGGCACTCTCAGAACGTAGGCTTCGGACCGGGACATAGGGGGAAATCAGATCTGAAAGATAAGAGGGAGCAAGTCCATGTATGATTTTGTATAATACTAAGAGAACCTTGAAATCACATCTAAGGCTGACTGGGAGCCAATGCAGGTTAGCCAAAATCGGTGTTATGTTATGTGATCGTACTTGTAAAAAATGTTTGCTGCAAATCCTTGAATACTTGAGTGCTGCCAATTTTGTCCATCGGCACAGCACCTCCGTTGATTGCAGATAATCATTGCCGTCATCAAAACGGACACAATAAGATTCCAAATCGGGCTTATATCCTTGCCGGTTTGCACAGCTCTTCACACAAGCAAAAAAGAACCATGTTGAAAAGTGGTGGTTATGATCTTTTGTCGTGGTTATTGACATTTGTTTCAATTAAAATGCCGATTCAAGCGCTGTACGGTAGGGTGCTTCATGCCCAACGTCGTGGCTCCCATTCTGCCAGGGAATGCAATGTGACATCACGCACAAAGGTTCAATAACTGGTGTATTTTACAAAGCGAAATACTTGTAGATTTCAAAACAAAGCAGATAGAAAGCAAGAGGTTTAAGTCATCCGACAGCGATATTGGCTATAAGACAAGAAAGGCAGGAGTCGGCAATCAATAAATAAGTAGTGTTCGCAAGCGCAATTCCTCTCTGAGGGAAACGAGAGCTCCCCAGCCAAATAAGACAAGCCGAGGCAAATGGATTGACTCAGAAGAGCATGTAAAGAAGCCATCGCTTTGGGAGCAGACAAAATTAAACATTTCCATCAACATCGTTTCAAGATTTTTCTCCTAGGACTGCAGCGTTTTATTTGAAAATGGTTGAAAACGATTGCTAAAGTAAGCAAGTTGGTGAGGGAATTAGGCAGACGTGGAATTTAGTCAAGTCAAGTCATGTTTATTTGTATAGCCCTTAATCACAAAGAGTCTCGAAGGGCTGCACAGACCACAGATTATTGCAAATCACCGGCTATTATTGCACCATCCTCTGATCTAAAACCTTACGTAAGGGCAAGGAAAAACTCAAAAACCTCAATATGAGATAAATAAAGAAACCTTGAGAAGGGACAGCACATGTGGTAATCCCCCTTCCAGGATGACCAGGCTGCGATGAATGTTGCAAGAATAAATAATACACAAATATTGTCAACAAAAAATTTAGGTTATTCATATGCTATAGAATAGAATGTGTTTTAAGCCTAGATTTAAACAGTTCAACTGAGGTTGCAGATCGAATCTCAGGGGGAAGAACATTCCACAGCACCGGGGCCCGAATTAAGAACGGTCCTGTACCTGAGGATCTGTTCTCGGCTCTTGGGATCACCAGTAGACCAGCATTTTCAGAGCGAATGCTCCATGCATGATTTTGTATCATACCAACAGAATCTTAAAATCACATCTTAAGCTATCAGGCAGCCAATGAAGTTTAGCTAATTTCGGGTAATGTGATAAAACCTTCTTGTCTTAGTTAAAAAGCTGACTGCAGCATTTTGTACTAACTGAAGTCTCTTGATTTTGGACTTTGGGAGACCAGAGAGTAGTGCACAACGGTGATCGAGACGGTAGGTAATAAACGCATGAATTCTAATCTCTGCATCCACCTGAGACAGCATGGGGCAAATTTTAGCAATGTTGCGAAGATGGAAAAACGCTTTTCTAGTAATATTCTTAACATGTGTTTTAAAGGACAGATTGGGACAGGACAGACGGGAGCCAGATTCAAAAAGTGCTTGTTACACCTACATTTTTGACTGAGTCACTCTGGGTAATATTACATTTGTCAATGTTCAGAGCAGTTTTTGAGAACAAGTCACGGCATTTAGATGGACTAATAACTAACAATGGAAACTTATATTATACTTGCGAATAATATCACCTAATGGAAGTGTAGCGACCCTCGTTCATGCACGACACAAGGTTTCACAATCTCTGGTTTATTGCCTGCATTCAGTAAATAAAACAATACAAAAGTCAGGGGTCTCTGTTCTCGACTGCAATTATCTTCAACGCTTACAAAAATCACTTAAGCAACGGCAAGCAGACAACATGCGAGCACATTAATAATGAAACTTCGATAATAACAATGAACATAACTTTCCCACGTACCTGCATTCAGTAAATAAAACAATACAAAAGTCAGGGGTCTCTGTTCTCGACTGCAATTATCTAAAATATTGAAGATACAAAAGAACGGGTCATCACTCAACAGGCCGCACCTCGTGGCGTGTTTGCATCAAAACATGTTGCATTTTCATTTCAAGCTGTATTAACTTCTTATTTAGTGCTTTTTTAATACACATCATTTAGAACAACTTATATATCTTTATATACAAAAATAATTTCGAAAGCAGCTCAAATGTCTAGCAAAATATGCATTTTTTTTATCCAACTGATATTGGGCACAGCTTACCTTCAACGCTTACAAAAATCACTTAAGCTACGGCAAGCGCTGAAGCCCATAAAGTGCCAAACGAAAAAAACAGTCGCAGACGCCCATGACTTATCAACTGAATGAGGTACCGGAATATTAACAGTAATACAACAAAAACACAGATTTTGTGAGAATTCAAAAAAACATTCAAAACAATCAAATTTCAACTCTGTTACACCCACCCCCACCGAATTCTGGACAAAATCTCACACTTGGTTATAAAATCAAAATCAATATATAACAGTAGTCATTGGGTCACAAATATTAGAACCGACTTGAGAAGTATCCTTTAAGGATGCAGTGGCCAGAGAAAATTCTCTGAACCAGCCACCGGCTATAGAATGCCTTACACATTCCACATTCACCCAAGACATATACAAGACATAAATGAGCACAAAACATTCTCTCCAAAACCAAGTTATTTCAGAAGAATTTTAAAGGGAAAAAATGTCATGCCCCAAGAGCTCGAACTACTGTGTTACGCATAGTCTAAACATTACACTGTAGGTGTCTGGTGACATCTTGTCTAGCCATAGTGTGAAGAAGCCTGTTGACTGGTCGTATAACACGACCCAGGCGTGTAGTGCGGTGTGGTGCAGACTCTGGTTGATCAGTGTGGCTAACGTTACCTCCAGAGACAGCAGCCACTACAGATTGAACATGATCATGCTCACTAAGAGTCGAATTGTCATCCCTAACAGCAGTGTCGTGAGTATGAGTGGTCAAGGAATGACCAGAGTGATCAGAACTTTCAGAGTTCAGCCCATGCACCCACTCTCTGGTTCTCTCCCCAGATGCAGGCGTGAGATCTGTGTAGTTGTCAAGGCCTGAGATGCTTAAAAGACTCTGCGCATCATCTGCCGCACATCCAGACCGGTTTAGCTGAGCAGGCACTCGAGCATGAGACTCTTCGGAGACAGTGGGACTGGTCATTGAAGAACAAACAGAGGCAGATGATTGTGCAGAGGACAAAGACAAATCAGACTGGGGAGAGGGCTGGTCTTGAACTGGGAGAAAGTTAACCAACATCAGCAGGTTACGGTGAACATCCTTCTCATTCCCTGTGATGGTGTCTTGAATTCTGAATGTGTGTGTTTGAGGGTTCATCTCAATAACAGTGTAGATGATAGACTCCCACCTATCAGCCAATTTTCGCTTGCCCCTCTCATTTTTGTTCGCCACAAGGACTCTATCTCCAACTTCAATTGACGGCCCTTTTGCTGCCCTGTTATAGAGTCGAGTCTGTCTGCCCTGTTCCTTTTTTGCATGTTCCTGAGCAATTGACATAGCCTCCTTCAGGTCTTCAGACAGTTTTGCAACATATCTGCCGTAGGTGGTAATGTCAGGGTCAGACAAAATGTTCCCAAACAGAGTGTCAACTGGTAGGCGAGGAACTCTCCCAAACATCAAGTAAAATGGTGCATATCCAGCAGTTTCATGAGCAGTGCAATTGTACATGAATGTGAGTGTTTGTAAACGTCTTGGCCAGTCCTGCTTTGATTCAGGGGGCAGAGCTCTGATCATATTGCCCAAAGTACGATTAAAACGCTCAACACTTCCATTTCCCATCGGATGGTACGGGGTAGTATGTGACTTACACACCCCAGATAATTGTAAAAGTTCTGCGACCAAATTGCTCTCAAAGCTTGGGCCTTGATCACTGTGGATCCTCTCCGGAAAGCCATAAACACAAAAATACTTTTCCCATAGAACTTTAGCTACTTGCCTGGCTGACTGGTCTTTACATGGAAAAGCTTGTGCCAATCTGGTGAAATGGTCTGTTATGACTAGTACGTCAACAGATTTGTTGTGTGAATCTTCAGCGGACCAGAAATCAATACAAACAAGTTGCAATGGGCGGGAAGTGGCAATGCTTTCCAGAGGGGCCCTCCCTGCAGGCTCAGTGACTTTGCTGACTATGCAACGCTGACATTGACGAACATGCATCCTCACATCTCTGTCCATATGCAACCAAAAGAATCTCTGTCTGGCGATGCTCAGGGTTCTTGACTGGCCTTGATGGCCCGCACTGTCAGGCACCCCTTTTAAAACTTCGGCCTTCAGGCAATCAGGGACCACTAACTGATGGCGTTTTGCATTTGAAATCTGATTACGGGATACTCTGTACAAAACATCATCACTCAGAACAAACTTCTCCCAGTGCTTCAGGAGGCCCAGAACTTGACTTGTCTCGTGTGCCCTTTCACGTCTAGACGGTCTTCGAGACCGTTCCACATAAAACCGAAGACGAGACAAAACTCTGTCCCTGGACTGAGCCTCCCGCAGGTCATCCATGGAGAAAGCAGGCAGACTGGGTAGTGTATCTGGGATAAGGTGGGGCATGTGGCTTATCAGTTGAGCTGCACGAGTTCTCGCACCGGAGGCCCATTCAGTGTGTGACTGGACAACAGCAGCAACTTCTTGATTGGATACAGTCTGGGCCGACACGAGTAATGACTGGACATTTGTAGCTAAAGAATGGGACAGCTTTTCTGCCATGACAGGCTGATCGGTAGAGTCTCTGAAAGTCTGTTGGACGGCTGTATCAGACAAAACCGCAGCTTCCGCAGTGAGATCATGAAGAGGTTCACTGACTAGTCTGTGGCCAACATTCTGACAAAAAGGGACATGGCTGAGAGCGTCAGCAACCGTGTTTTTGGGACCAGGCACATATTTGATTTCAAAATTGTAACTGGCCAGCTTTGACACCCATCTTTGCTCACAACAGTCCAATTTGGGTTTAGTCATAATGTGTGTAAGTGGATTATTGTCAGTCCAGACGGTAAACTCATGGCCTTTCAACCAATGGCTAAACTTCTCACACACAGCCCACTTCAGTGCAAGAAATTCAAAACGGTGAGCTGGGTAGTTCTTCTGTGACCGGGTCAAAGACTTGCTAGTGAACGCAATTGGCCTAGCCACTGTGTCACCTTCACGTACCTGGGACAAAACGGC
The DNA here is from genome assembly GCF_059441175.1 of Urocampus carinirostris. Lineage (NCBI taxonomy): Eukaryota > Metazoa > Chordata > Actinopteri > Syngnathiformes > Syngnathidae > Urocampus > Urocampus carinirostris. Next base: position 555,232 of record NC_142361.1, on the reverse strand, counting down.
TCCAAGGCCATCCAATGAGGCGTCAGTCGACAGCAAAAATGGACGACTAAAGTCTGGATGAGCCAAAACCACAGAATGGATAAGGGCCTTTTTGAGGTCTGTCAATGCCTGGTCGTGGTCAGAAGTCCAGTCACCTGATTTCAGTTTGCGGCCCACTACAGTGCATTTGGGCTTTCTGCCTTTCTTCTGTTTCTGGCCAGCCAGCAGATAAAACAAGGGCTTTGCGAGTGTTGAATACCCCGGAATGAAGTGTTGATAAAAATTTAACATGCCCAAGAAAGACCGTACACGTTTCACAGAAGGTGTCGCTCCATCCGACTCCATCAAGTCCGCCACAGTCATTTTGCTTATACTTTCAACTTTTTCTGGATCGGTTGACACTCCATGTTCATCAATAATGTGCCCCAAGAATTTTACAGATTTCCTTAAAAAGTGACATTTCCTGGGGGCCAGTTTCAGATTGTGGGCACGGAGTCTGCTGAACACCATTTCAAGACGTCTGAGTGCAGAACTTTCATCAGGGGCAAAAACTAAAATGTCGTCCAAGTAGCATAGCAGACTTAAATAGTTTTGGTCCCCGAAAATGGATGTCATCATCCTCATGAAACTCCCTGGGCTATTACAGACCCCCTGTGGCAACCTGTTGTACTCATAAAGCCCCATAGGCGTAGTGAACGCTGAGTACTTCCTATCATCTTCGTGTAAAGGCATGTTGTAAAACCCAGACGTCAAGTCCATTGTACTGAAGAAGGAGTTGCCACCAAGTGCTGCTAAGCAATCAGCCTGATGTGGCAGAGGATGAGCGTCTTTCAGAGTCCTCTTGTTCAACCACCTAAAGTCAGTGCACACACGCATATCACCATTCTTCTTCCAGATGAGAACTAAAGGTGAAGCATATTCACTTGTCGACTTTCGAATGATCTCTTTCTCTTCCATTTCATTCAAAACTTGGCGTAATTTTTGATACTGACTCGGTGGCACACGTCTAAAAGGGAGTCTGAACGGCTTTTGGTCAACCAGATGGATTCTGTGAACAAAGTCCTTCGCCTTTCCGCAGTCAAGGTGATTACGCGAGAAGATGTCTTGGTAGTGAATGATCAGCTCTGACAACTTGTCTTTACACTCAGACGATGCATCACAACAGCCAACATCTAGTTCACCCAGGCCAATAGACTAGCTTCTCCTCAGCATTACTTACATCAGAGCAGACAGGGGGCAATTGCACAACGGAAGTACTCTGATGGCCACTGACCAGGTCTAGATCCTCCAAAGCAACACAAGGCACCAAGTCAGCCAGCTTTGCATTGCGTCTCAAAAACAGCGGATATTCTGTGACATTCATGACTTTCAGTGGAACCCATCCATCTGCCCACAGAGGTGTGACGATTCTGGCGACCATTAGACCCTTGGGGGCAGATCGTGCCGACGTAGGTTCTGTCATCGCTGCGCTCCCAGGAGATACTCGTGCAGTTTTTGACAGCTTCCCCCACAAGAGGTACTCACGGCCAGGCTCAAGGCATGTGGCTGAATTGCAGAGCACTGTGCCTATCTTCTCGGGCATTTCACCACCACTCCATCTATGCAAGCCAGCTAGCAATGAAAGAAATTGCTCAGTTTCAGCATTAGTGGATGATGGAGCAGAGATTGCTGTCCAGTACGCACCAAACTTCTTTGACTCATGCAATATGTTTCTGATAACATTAGTTCCAATGATTAGGTCATCAGGTTGCCCCTCAACAACAATTGTTGGCACAATCATTTTACAATTATTAATTTCCATTTCGATGTTGAAAGCTGACTTTGGGCACACTCGTCGACCCCCAACACCAATGAGTGTCACGTTGATGGAAAATTCGTCTTCTGTACGTACTGCTCCAACAGAGAGCATCTTACGCAGAGCAGTCTCACTCACGGTACAGGCCATGGAGCCACTATCCAACATCCCCCCCAAAGTCATACTGCTCCCCACTCTAACTGGTACATAAAACAAACTGTCGCGGCCCCCTACAGTATGTGTGTTTTGATAAACAGAATTAGGCAACCGAGATTGTGTGAACGTGTCAGAATTAAAAACTGAATTGAAATTGAGATCAAATGGGTGGGAGAACTCATTTTGACCTGTACGGCCTCCCTCTGAATACAGGTCAGCTAGTTTCCCGAAACTGAACTGATTTGGGGAGAAACTTTGTCGGGGCAATGCTGCTTAGAGTGACCAGGGGCTAGGCACTTGAAACACAGATTATTCAATTTGCAATGATATAAAGTGGAGTGATCAGCGCCACCACACACCTTACATGGAGGAGAGTTGAAAGGACTTAGGCGCCTCTGAATACGCTCAGGATTCAGTGGCTCCACTCTAGACAAAACTCTCTCTAGCATGCTCATCATTCGGCCAAGGACATCACTGTCATCTTTCTGAGCAGGCTGTGGGACATACTGTGGTGAGACATACTGTGGTGGGACATGCTGTGATGGGACACGGACAGGCGGTGAGACATGCTGTGGGCGCTGGGCATGCTGTCGAACACACGAAAAATGTGTACATGGATCGGGGTTAACATGGGTGGGACAAATGGACTGGAGACCCGTCTCTATAGAGCCAGAGTAGGAACAACAAGGAGATTCACTGTCAAGCACTGCAGTCGGGTAATTCTTCAGTGGAGGGACACTGCAAGACCTAGTTGACGCCCCTGATTCCCTTTGATACTCATCTATCCTGAGTTGAACGTCCTTAGAGGTCCACACTCATTAACAGGCTTGCATCTGAAAATGTTTGATAGCTGTGGATCAGGACAGTACTTTGCAAACATTTGTGCTACTTCCCCGCCAAGGTTTTCCATTTTTCTGCCCAAGCGACGCAAACCCTCATCAGCAGTGTCTGCTGCTTTGTTTAGTCTGATCCAGTAGTCAACTGGATTTTCCTTTGGCGTGGGTAGCGTGGTGTAAAAATCTTGCAACGGGAGAGTTGACGAGGAATGACTAAAGTATCGTATTAGAATGTCATAAATGATATCTGGGTCTTGCCTCACATCAAGTGCCTCATCACTCCTGAGAGCTACTCTGACAACGTCTCTTGCCCTCCCTAAAAGCCTGCTTAGTATCTCATCTGCTTTCTCAGCTGTTGTATAGGACTGTTTCCGAAGCTGGGCTTTAGTCATGGTGATCCATTCTTGAATTGAACACTTGTCAGAACCATTTCCCCTGAAAGTCACAATTTCACGTTCAGTCTTGACATGGACAATTACCGGTGTAGTGTTTTCCTGCGTTGTGTTATGTGGTCTAGGGTCGTCTTTAGTCATAACAGTCGCTGCTTTTCCAGTCATTGGTGTGTCATGTGCACGTGTGCGATCAATGAAACCAGAAGAGAGCAGACTAGCCAATACTGAGTTGCCTATCTGCTCTCCAATTCGGCCTACCATGTCAGTCAGGTGTTGCAGGGCAATATTATCACTCATTTGGGTTGAAGTCTGTGCACTCTCCCTCAAGAACTGTTCACTTGGAGACCAGTTTGGGCTCATACCACGCCCCCTGTCCCTCCCATCACTAACATGTTCTTGGAGACCACCTACACCTTTACTTCCATACCCACTAGTAAGTGTGTTTGCATTCAAACCGTTAAAATGGACACCCCTGCCAATAGAAAAGCCCTGAAAATCGTCATTTTGACTACTATATCCTTCAGCCATTATACTTTCGATAATACAAAGAATAGAAAATAAAACAGGAAAAATAAAAACCAGAAATTAACTAATAATTTACGTATTGATAGCAAATGCACAGTGGCACAAATACATAAAACAAAATCAAAGCGCCAATGCAGTACAACAGTACCCTCTAGTGGACACAAGAAGAATATGCAGCAACGCCGGGATCTGCTCAGAGGCTGATCGAAATGATCCAGTTGCGTAGTCACGGCACCAGTGTAGCGACCCTCGTTCATGCACGACACAAGGTTTCACAATCTCTGGTTTATTGCCTGCATTCAGTAAATAAAACAATACAAAAGTCAGGGGTCTCTGTTCTCGACTGCAATTATCTTCAACGCTTACAAAAATCACTTAAGCAACGGCAAGCAGACAACATGCGAGCACATTAATAATGAAACTTCGATAATAACAATGAACATAACTTTCCCACGTACCTGCATTCAGTAAATAAAACAATACAAAAGTCAGGGGTCTCTGTTCTCGACTGCAATTATCTAAAATATTGAAGATACAAAAGAACGGGTCATCACTCAACAGGCCGCACCTCGTGGCGTGTTTGCATCAAAACATGTTGCATTTTCATTTCAAGCTGTATTAACTTCTTATTTAGTGCTTTTTAATACACATCATTTAGAACAACTTATATATCTTTATATACAAAAATAATTTCGAAAGCAGCTCAAATGTCTAGCAAAATATGCATTTTTTTTATCCAACTGATATTGGGCACAGCTTACCTTCAACGCTTACAAAAATCACTTAAGCTACGGCAAGCGCTGAAGCCCATAAAGTGCCAAACGAAAAAAACAGTCGCAGACGCCCATGACTTAACAACTGAGGTACCGGAATATTAACAGTAATACAACAAAAACACAGATTTTGTGAGAATTCAAAAAAACATTCAAAACAATCAAATTTCAACTCTGTTACAGAAGCATGTAAATGCTGAAAAGAAGGGGGCCATTTACTGAACCCTGCGGAACAACACAGGTCACACTAAGGGGCTCAGATGTAATTTCACCATATTTAACACCGTGCGTCCTATCTAAGAGGTAGGATCTGAACCACAAGAGGACGGTTCCTGATAGACCAATCAATTTTTCCAACGGGTCTGGTCAGATATTATGGGCCACAGTGTCAAAGGCAGCACTGAGGTCCAGCGGCAGCAAGAGTTATTCAGCCGCAGAGTCCATTGCCAGTAGAAGATCATTGGTTACCTTAATCAGGACTGTCTCAGTAGTGTGGTCAGCCCTGAATCCTGATTGCATTTATTCAAAAAGATTGTTCTCGGATATAAATTCATTCAGCTGCTGTGACACAACTTTTTCAAGTACTTTAGAAAGAAACGAAAGGTTTGACACAGGTCTATTATTACATAAGCTTTCTGGATCAAGGTGGAGTTGTTTCAGTTTAGGTTTAACTACAGCGGACTTAAAAGCCGCTGGAACTACACCTGAGAGTGATATGTTTATAATATTTAGAACTAAAAGTCCGAGGACCCCAAGAAGACCTTAAATCAGTTAACCCGGAAGCAGGTCAAACTGTCATGATTTGCCCGTTGCTCTCACCTGCACTCACTCGTTTAGCCCCAGCTGCCACTTGTTCACTAATTTGTTCTCCCCTAATCTAAACTCATCATTCTCATTCACTCTTGGTCAGTCTGTCAGCAAACCTCCGCACATGCAAGGCAAGCACTTTTTGAATCTGGATCCCGTCTGTCCTGTCCTGTTCTGTTTCCTGCTCGTCTGTCCCTGGCTTCCGGATCATCTCCGGTTACCTGACTCGTCCCAATCTCCGACCATGCTCCGTTCTCCTGTCCCGGCTGACCGACTTGCTTCCGTCCTCCGACCATGCTCCGATCTCCCGTCCTGGCTGCTCGACCTGCTTCTGTACTGGAGGGCTTCCTGGTCCTCCTGCCCAGCGTGCACCCCATCACTGTTGTTTGTTTCCCCAAGCCTGACTTCCTCCATTGCCCAATACAACTTTGTGTGAAATGTAACGCGTTTGGGTCTAACTGCCTGTTCTGGTTCTGACACACACAGGCAAGTAGTCGGTTTGGCTGTATTCACTACCTGTTTAAGATTATCAATTAATTTGAATGTTGTTATTGTTCTTAATATTTATATTAACTTATTTTATTGATGTGTTTTGTGCCCAAAATGTATTTGAGGAAGTACATAATGTGCTACAAACATGGTCCCTACACTTTTTTCATTGCCAAATTTAAGGCTTTTGTGAAGCACTTTCAAGGCCAATTTTCAATGTTTCCAGTACCTTCAAATGAAGAAATCCAGCACCAATCAAAAGAACGTTTTTTTGTTGTTGTTGACTTTGAATAATAAAATGAAGTCGCTATCTTGCTGCTAGCACATACTTTGTGCTGTTCCAAGATGTTCTATGATCTATGATCTGGGATGTTTTTGTGTCAATGGGCTGCCATTTTCCTCGACAATGCACGCACAGCTTCAATACATCCCACTTGCTTGCAAACATGGAAAGGGCTATGTGTGTGTTATATTTATGTATTTGTAGGTAAAATTTGAGTTAAATCCGGAAGACAAAAAATAACATTGTTTTTTTTTTTTTTTGAAAGTCAAAAAAAGCTGGAAGCATTCAACTAGAAGTCAAAGAACAAGCGTCTAATGCCATGCCCCCAGCCCCCATCCTAACACACAGATATCAGACATTTGACTGAACCCTCCACCACCTTTTGGATGAACTGTAATTGTGACATTTTTGATTGATACAAAGTCAATCTTCTTAGAGACTGGTAATCTTTTGCTTTTTGTTTTCCTTTTTATAAATGTAGAATTTGTATGTTTGTATGTGTGTAAAATCCTAAAATTATTTTGTATTTTGCAATTTCTTGAGTATATCTGTGAATATTTTGATTTATATTTCCTGTGTTTTCAGGGATCTCCTACAAAACATATGAAATTACTAACTACTTTATAAAATGTTTGATAATGTTTTATTTTTCTTGATCATATATCATTTAAAAAAAGAGAGAGAGAAACTGGAAAAGAGCCATCTCTTCTCAGTAAGACAAGGCAAGAGTCGGTATTGTAAATAGAGCTGTCCTCTTGGGTGCGACCAGTAGGGAGTGGTCGCACTTCGCATGACAATGACTGAGAACAGGTGTGTCTGGGTCATTTTAACTTCATTTTTACCATCCTTCATTTATTGCGTTTTCTATAGTCAGACTGACAAAAAACTAATTTCAAGCATTTGAAACCACTTTACCCAAAGTTCAAGCATTTTCCTGACCTTGAAAACAAAACATTATAATTCAAGCATTTTCAAGGAATTCAAGCTCCCGGACGATCCCTGCACAAAATAAACATGAAGTTTTTACTTTAATCATATTACAGGTGTATCATCTGAATTATTAATACATTTTTATATATGAATTTTTTGGTTTGAACAAATTTATTGACACTAATAACAGAAAACAATCATGACAATCTCAACAGCAATTAAGCACATTCACAATATTATATTCCTATATGACGTTTTTAACAGCAAACACAAAGTGAGGTTTGAACAACCCTTCTCGAAAAACTTATTAGCAATCAAGCATATTCACAATTTCATTATATAACATCTTTGTTAATGTCAATAGATCCGTCCAGGCCAAAGTCGATTGTCCTCGGTCTGAACAAATCCACCGACACCAACAGCAGCAAAACAAACACGACAATCTCAACAGCCATCAAGCATATTCACAATTTTTTTATATCTGACAATATGAAGTGATGATATGACGTTTTAACATTTTTTCCTGACATTTTCAACATCAATTAAACAATTTCAGAGTTATTTTCTTTTAACAGTAGTTAACCAGCGTGTAAAAGGCAATACTATTGTGCAAGGGCATAGCTCTGCCATCCCACCCTCCCAAGCAGCCTTCTTCCAGTCCTCTGTGTGGGTCCTCTCCCTTCTGTGTGGGTCCTCTCCCTTCTGGGTTCCCCAACCCAGGCCGTTGCTGCCGGGACTCCCACAGTGTAGCTCCGGTTCCCCCCTCCGGGTGGGTGCAGACGAGTCTTCTTTATGGCTGCGTCCTAGGCCCGCCGCTCGCAGATTGTATGGTATCTGCAGCCATACTGTTGGAGAAAATGTAGGTTCGAGAATCGATTAATTCTTCTCGTATGCGTTCAAAGAAATGCAAGGATGGCGTTGTGAGAGGGATGTTCTTTATTGCATCATCCCAAAGAACTTTAGACATAACAAAGGTTTTATAGCTTCAAGTGAGTAAAACCCGAGCGGGGGCCTGGTCCTGCGAGAGGACCTACGCAACTTCTTCGGAATTGTTTTTATCCCAAGGAAGGTGTTCCCGTATCCTTATAAGAGAAACGGATCTATTGACACTAACAAAGATGTTATATAATGAAATTGTGAATATGCTTGATTGCTATTAAGATTTTCGAGAAGGGTTGTTCAAACCTCACATTGTGTTTGCTGTTAAACGTCATATTGAAATATAATATTGTGAATGTGCTTAATTGCTGTTGAGATTGTCATGATTGTTTTCTGTTATTAGTGTCAATAAATTTGTTCAAACCAAAAAGATCCTTATTTGGAAATTCACCTCAGTTTGCTCAGAGAGTCCTGACAGGTCACATGCTTTCCTTAATTGTCTGCCAAGACTCTTCCCAAAAATGTCTGATGTCAACATGACTTTTCTCCACCACAATACTTGTTTGGATATGTTTTACATTACATAATCTTCAAATCTCTAGCTTGTCAATATGTATGTTTATTATTGTTGTTTTCAAGGGTAAAAATGTCATAGAACAAAACATCTAGCTCACTTTGGAAAAGAAACCCTTCGAGGGACATTATGTATTACATAGTGCCTCTTAGTGGTTAAAACAACGTAATTCATTAAAATAATATATTCTTGATAAGAATAATAAGCAAAAATACATAAACTCTTATTTTTGCATAACATGAGGCTCGCCCAGAGGAAACTGACATGATTGTCCACCATCTTGCCTCTAGAGGTACTTCCAAGAAACCAAAACCATGTGAAAGGCTGGGCAAAAAAAAGAAAAGAAAATTGTGCTGTTTTCTTTTATTTAGGGGCTCCGTAGTTTACCTTCTTTTGTGTGCTCTGTAGCACCTGTTTTCGGTTGCACCACACAATAGAGCAACATATAGAGTTCAAATATTACAGTGTCCTTTTAAGTCACAGTTTGGTAAATTGTATTTTTTTTAATAATATTTTCTGCCCTACCATGTAGGTTTATTTGTTTGTTTATTTATCTATTATTACATTCCTTGGATGATTGGAAATCACGGTGATCTAAGTAGTGAGCTACCCTGACCAGGAATCCAACAAGGTTCTTATTCATCATTGAACTCGACATTGAGGTCCCGGTAGACTGGAGAACGTCGAATTTGGTTTTCTTGTTTATTTGGTGAATTATCTTGTATTTCATTTGAACTTGCCATTAAAATCTAAAGGGACTCAATATGTGACTTTAAATTCTGATACGAAAATAGATTTAGGTTGATTCTCAAATCCTATGGATGCGCTTAAAAGTACATTTATCCACTATTAATAGATTTCTCAACTAAAAATACGATAAATGACCAGTCATTAAATTGAAATCTAAATAAAACAGGGTTAGTAGACCAATATAACCACATTTGGGATTTTTAATTGAACACCTTAAACCAAATAAGAGTGTTATTTTTCTATAATGTATATTAAATCTGGTCTATTGTCCTGTCCGTTGTTTATTAGAGTCTAACGTTTGTTCAAATTAATTTTGACTCGGGTGTTTCCTCTTTTAATATTACCAATCATTAAAAACAGAACTAGTCCAGTAGCTTTTCTTCCTTCTGACTATTAGCATATTTGCTATGCATACGATTTAATAATATATTATTGATACTGGGTAAAATGAAAAACATGAAAAAATACTCCTCGTGCCTTTCAAAAGTCATCTTCTTGAAAACAATTGTGTCGGCGTTGTGGCCGTTCGTGAGCGCTGAGTTTAAAGCGTCGGTTGTCCGGCGAGGAATGAATGGTGGAATTAGTTACATCCTCGCGTCCATCTTGCTGCTTGGACTTCACACGCTTCACACATCTACCTGCACGGCAACCACGTTTCTGTTTCCTTTCTTTACGGGGCCGCCGCCGTCGTTTATTAAGAGGAATAGCTGTCCACAAGGATGCCGGGTCTCTTTGAAGTTCGCTCGGTATATCATAGGCGTTATAAAAAGTGCCCGAAAAGTCGAAATTTAGACGCCCACCCAACCGAATAAGTTCGTCCCTACTGTAAGTGTTTTTGGCCACACATGTGTCCAAAAGTGAAAGCAAAAAAGACAAGAGAACGGCAATAAATGGAAGATTAGCTGGACAACGAGCCGCAAGCATGTATCCATGCGCCGCCATGCGCCGGGAGCTTTTGAAGATCTCGACAAGGACTACAAAGAGTTCAGCTAAGTCAAATGATTCAGCAAAGCTGAAATTTGGTCTGTTAAATATTAGATCGCTTGCTCCAAAAGCTTTGCTTGTTGATAACATTATTCGTGATTATAAACTTAACTGTATGGGTCTTTGTGAAACGTGGTTACGCCCGGATGAGCATTTAGCGCTAAATTATGCCTCTCCCCCAGACTACGAGAGTAGTCATATAGCACGCACGCTGAAAAGGGGTGGTGGTGTTGCGCTAATCTCTGAAAAATCGCTCAAATTTAATACACGTACCTCTAATAATTACAAAACGTTTGAGGCTCTTGTGATGCGGTCCCCTCAATTGTCAATTGATGTAATAACTATCTATCGTGCACCTGGGCCATACACAACTTTCTTAGACGAATTTGCTGAACTTTTGTCTGAACTAGTAACCTATGCAGACAAAATTATAATTATGGGAGACTTTAACATTCATATGAACTCCCCACACAGTTCACTTACTATTGCGTTTAGTTCTCTAATTGATGCATTTGGTTTTACTCAACTGGTTGACTTGCCAACCCATAAAAATGGGAACACGCTAGACTTGATTCTGACTCGAGGAGTTTTAACCTCAAACATTATGGTGCTACCATGTACTACTGTTATCTCTGATCATTATTTAGTGACATTTGAGGTGCTAACTAAATGTAGAGTTAATAAAGCTGAGGGATTTAGCGGACGCAATATAAGCACTGGCACAGTTTCTGAGCTCTTTGAACTCCTTCCTGGAGCAGTTGCGTCCTTTCCTAAATACAATGGCTCGATTGACTCACTCATGAATGAGTTCAATACCACCCTGACTAGTGTGCTGGATTCAATAGCGCCCATAAAACTAAAATCACGTCCTAAAAGACGCACACCTTGGTTTACTGATGAAACTAGAACCCTTAAAAAAGAATGCAGGAAATGGGAGAGAAAATGGCGCGCTACCAAGCTTGAGGTTTTCCATCAAACCTGGTGTGACAGCTTGTTAAAGTATAAAGCGGCCCTTGCCTCTGCAAAATCGGCCTACCTTTCGAAGGTGATTGCGTCTCAAAAGAACAACCCCAAAGCCCTTTTTGACACTGTGGCATCGCTTACAAGGCAACAGCCTATCGCAGACAGTTCGACACACTCTGCTCAGGACTTAATGGTCTTCTTCACTAAGAAGATTCAATGCATACAGGAAGAAATTGCAAAAGATATTGTTAGTACCACACCTATTAAAGGACTGAAATTTACAGATGCACGACAGGGTGGCTGCCCTGGGAAAATGGCCGGTTTTAGTGAACTGTCACTTGATGATCTCAAACAAGTGGTGAATGCGGCCAAACCGACAACTTGCCAGTTCGACCCGCTCCCAGGTTCACTTATTAAAAGTCTTTTTAGCGTCCTTGGGCCTTCAGTTCTAAATATTATAAATACATCACTCTCCTCAGGTGTAGTTCCAGCAGCTTTTAAGTCCGCCGTTATTAAACCCACACTGAAACGACCCAACCTTGATCCAGAAATATTAAGTAATTACAGACCTGTGTCAAACCTACCTTTCCCCTCTAAAGTACTCGAAAGAGTAGTGGCACAGCAGCTGAATGCTTTCATATCGGAGAATAACCTTTTTGAATCCATGCAATCAGGATTCAGGGCTAACCACTCTACTGAGACAGCTCTGATCAAGGTAACAAATGATTTCCTAATGTCAATGGATTCTGGCGCTTCATCACTTTTGCTGCTGCTGGATCTTAGTGCTGCTTTTGACACAGTGCGCCACAATATCCTACTAGAACGGTTGGAAAAATGGATTGGTCTCTCAGGAGCTGTCCTCTCGTGGTTCAAATCCTACCTCTCAGATAGGACACACTGTGTTAAATATGGTGAAACGACATCTGAGCCCTTTAATGTTACCTGCGGTGTTCCGCAGGGTTCAGTGCTCGGCCCCCTACTTTTCAACATTTACATGCTTCCATTAGGTGATATTATTCGCAAGTACAATATCAGCTTCCATTGCTACGCAGACGACACTCAACTATATCTTCCGTTGGAGGAATCTTCCACACTAAACTGTGGAAATTTGGAGGCCTGTCTCACTGAGATAAAAGAGTGGATGTCACTCAATTTCTTGCGTCTTAACTCTGAAAAGACCGAAATGTTAGTCATTGGTCCTTCTAAATGCCGGGACTTATTCTCAAAAACTGCTGTGAACATTGACAAATGTCACATCACACAGAGCGACTCAGTTAAAAATTTAGGTGTCATATTTGACCCTGATCTATCCTTTGAGATGCATGTAAAGCAAATTACTAGAACTGCCTTCTTCCATCTTCGCAACATTGCTAAAATCCGTTCAATACTGTCTCAGTCTGATGCGGAAACAATAATTCATGCATTTGTTACCTCCCGTCTCGATTACTGCAATGCACTACTCTCCGGTCTCCCGAAGTCCAGAATCAAGACTCTTCAGCTAGTACAAAATGCCGCAGCGAGGCTCTTAACCAGGACAAAAAAGTACGATCACATAACACCGATTTTGGCTAACCTGCATTGGCTCCCAGTTAGCCAAAGATGTGACTTCAAAGTTCTCTTAGTATTGTACAAAATCATACATGGACTTGCTCCCTCTTATCTTTCAGATCTGATCTGCCACTATGTCCCGGTCCGAAGCCTACGATCTGAGAGTGCTGGTCTTCTGATGATCCCGAGAGCAAAGAAGTCTTCTGCTGGTTCGAGAGCGTTCTCCATCCGGGCACCGGTGCTGTGGAATGCTCTTCCCCCTGAGATTCGATCTGCAACCTCAGTGGAAATGTTTAAATCTAAACTTAAAACTCACTTCTACTCCATTGCATACGAATAACCTACTCCTCTTGTCGGTTGAAAATAGTTTGTGTAATATAGTGTAACAATCTGTGAAGCCCTTTGAGACTCTTCGTGATTTAGGGCTATACAAATAAAAATGACTTGACTTGACTTGACTTCTATTGATATGAACATGTCTAACACTGTGTCGCACAAGTCTGTGTCAAACACAAAGCTCGTTACAAACGGGCATGCATGCAAGCATTCACCCACACTTACAATAATGTGATCATGTCAGCATGTAAAATGCACCAACCAATTAGAAGAGCAAATCAATAGAATACTTAGGGGTAAAAAGGAGTGGACACGTTTTTTTGTTAACTGTACAAAAATGAATGAACAAATAAAGAAAGATCTTGAAAAGTGGCCAAATATAGGATTAGATATGAATTCAAAATAGAGATTGTTAAGATGAGTGTCCTGCCAAAACTCTTGTACTATTTCCAGTCCCTTTCAATTTTGGTTCGCAGATCACAATTTCTTAAATGTGGTAAGTGGATCTCAAGGTTACAGTGATTAAGTGATTATTTTTGTTACCTTCAATTGAAGGACTACTATCATAGACAGATAAAACTGTTGACCGGTGATCAACATTTGTGAAAGAGCCTATAAACGTAAAACTTTTGAAGCAATTTATGACATGTTCATTTAGCACTCTATTTTAAAAGAAAATGGGAAAAGGAAAAGATTTAAAAAATAACAGAAGATGAGGGGTGGAATATCTATAAAACACAGTGCACATCCATGAGTTCTGGACTCTAAGGGAATTCAACTGAAAGAACCTGGTCAGATTGTTATTGCCCTCTAAATTAGGAGAGGTTTTCTGGAGGTTCAACAACCATGCCGGAGAGCGTGTGGAGAGGAAGATGTTGACCCAATGCAGATATTTTGACCGTGTCCAAAAATCCTAAATTATTGGGACAAATTATGGCTTGTTTTGAAGAAAATTGACGAATACGGGATACCCAAACCATTCAAGATGCTTTCTTTAGGAATCTAACAGAAGAAATATTACAGATGAATAAAAATGATTTCATCGGCTAGCAAAAAAATGTAATAACAGGATTAAGTGACGAACAAGAGCCCCCCAGTGTGGCGCAATGGGTCTGCACTGAGGAGGAATTATTTCAAATATACAAGAGACTCAATTCATGTACAAATAGGGAAAATGGAGGTATTACAAGAAAAATAAGGACACCACAATGAAGACTGGACTTTGAATAATGACGAGAGCATTGGAGATACTACTCAACACTGCAATGTTGTCTTTTTTTATTTGAAGTTACTGTCATGGTTGCCATGGCGCCCAATTGGTCCCCGCCATGTGGTGCCAGGTTCTGACACGGTTGCCACGGCGCCCAATTGGCCCTGCCCACTGACACCAGCTGAAACGCGTTGACCAATTGCTGCTGGACTACTTAAACGCGGTCTTACGAGTTGCCTGGTGTCAGAGCATCTGCAAAACTCCTGCAAGACTCTGTGCGATATGCCAAGTCCTGTGAATTTGCTTGTGTTTGATCCTGTTTTATTTTCCTCCTGATCGAGTGTGCGTGCGTTCCTCTTCTTTGTGAGTTTGTTATGCAAGTGGGTTCTCATTCCTGTTTCCTGTCCTGGTGTGTGACAGAACGCTCTGACCACAAAACGAACCCAGCGAACGCTCACACAAGCGCGGATTGGGGAGAGCTAGAAACTCCCTGCGCCCGGGAGCAGTTGCACCGGACTGAGGGCGAGGTCGGGCGACTTTCGGGTGACGTCACTGCCAATGTTCCATCTAATTTTCCACGGGTCTGAGCGTTTACACAAAGTCGGTGAGCAACGCTTGAAACAACAGTGAGCAACCATAATCCCAAGTGTGGCAAGATAAAAAATTATCAAACATGTCCAAAACTTGACATGAAGTTACATTTTGCTGAATTTTTCGGCAATGCAAAATTATTTTTCTCTTTTGGATGAATTGACTCATGTACTATTGCAAAGGTTGTACGGCCTACAAAAGTAGTTTGTTCTTACAATTCGTTCACAAGATATCCATTTCTTTTTTTTTCCTGATATATTTTGTCGCATAATATTAACATTTTTGGGGGCTTATTTATTCGGTTGCAAGATACAGAACTGTACTTAGTCACATTTTTTAGTGGAGGTACAATGTTGGCAACAAGATTCACTTGATACAATTGGAAATTATTTGAATGCAACACAAACTTTTTCTTCTTTTTTCTGTGTTTTTTTTTTTTTTTTTACTTTTTTTTTAATTCCTTTAAAAAAAGTCTCATTGTGTTTATTTTTTCAGAGCTGTTACTTTTTTCTTTTTGTTCTCCATTTGCTTTTTTCCTACATTTCTTTCTTTTGTTTTTTTCTGGCTTTTATCTAAATTTGTCCTTCTTTTTTTTCTCTTCCTTTTGTTTCTTTTTTTTCCCAGCTTCTCACTACTTTTAATTTTGGTATTTTTTTTCTTTTTTGCTCTATTCCCCCCTTCTCTTAAATCATTTTGTGCATAGTTTTACATAATATTCGGTCATGTTGGGATTAAAGAAGCAAAAACAACCTGAAGAGACGTTTAGGACCCGAAAGAGCCGGTTTCCTTCTAGATTCGGATTCAGATTCAGATTCAGATATACTTTATTGTCATTCGTGTACACGTGTATACAGAACGAAATGTCGATACATCTGACCCGCACAGTTTCCTTGAGCGTCAGCCGGGATAGATAAGTTTAACCATGTCTTCGTCAGAATTTTAGCGCAGCAGTTCGTCATCTAGCGGTTCGATGTTACTTCTAGTTGTAAATGGTCCAGTTTATTGTCCAGAGAGCGAACGTTAGAGAGGAAAATGGATGGGAGAGGCGTTTTGAAGGTTTTAGCCTTTAGCCTAGCGGTTAGCCCGGCCCGACAACCTCGCTTCCTCCTCCGGTCACACCGCTCTCTTGCCACTCTGCTTCGCTGCTTTGTAGGCCGCTGGGTCTTGTCGACGTAGCAGTCCGTGGCTAAATAAAAACTCCCGAGTGGTCGTAGCACCGATCGCTTGATGTCTGGATGATCGCATATCCAGCAAAAAAACTGCGATCGTATATTAATCTGCAGTTTGAGTCAAAACCGAGTCGAAGACTGGGTTTTATGGCCGAAGTGTAAAAAACTGTAGCGAGTCGATGTAGCCGCAGCCGAACAGGCGCGCCGCCATCTTTGATGATTAGTGAGCCGAGCCGAAGAAGCCGGTTCTCGACAAACTCTACTAACTTTACTTTTCAACTTCGTTCGACATTGACTTCAAAATACCGCATTTAGCACACAACGTCAGGGGAACCCGTGTATTTTTACCTTTATGCACTGTAACTTTGACTTAAGTCGCTTCTTAATTAGTAATTTTGAGCCCTAATTTTTGTGCGCTGGCTAGATTTTCTTGTGTGCTGAGAATGTACGTTAGATGAGGCGATTGAGTTAACCCCCCGGATTGACCGCCGAGTTCAGGCTAGACGACGAGAGCGGGGAGGTCTTAATCGTATCGTTACCCGCCCGTCTTCTGAAGTGGGTAACGTACCGAACCCCCGGGTCCCGGTCACCCCCACCGTAGCAAAGATGGAGATGGACCGGGTTTCTCTTTTCCCCGAGGAACGCCAGCGAAGGTTCATTGAACAATTATGTTTATACTGCGGTGGCAAGGGACATCGCGTGGCCACCTGTCCGGTAAAAGGCCAACGCTCGTCGAAAATAGGGGGCGTCCGATTCAGCTCAGCCCTCGTATCTGCTCCCAAAAACGCTAGACCCGTTATCCAGGCTTCTCTTTACCTCTCCGATTCTACTCAGACCCTGATTGACTCTGGCGCTGAGGTAAACATTCTCGATCTGTCCCTCGCCCGCAAGTTAGGTATACCTGTTAAGACACTCCCTAGTCCTATCTCGGCACAAGCGTTAGATGGGCACTTGCTAGGCTCCGTTTCCCAAATTACGCTCCCGGTCGAATTAAGACTTTCCGGTAATCACAGAGATGGGATTTGTTTTCACCTGCTGCACTCCCCCAGTCAACCTATAGTTCTTGGCCATCCCTGGTTGGTCCAACATAATCCACACTTTGATTGGCGTTCTGGCTCGATTTTGGAGTGGGGTATGGACTGCCATCAGACCTGCCTGCGCGTTGCCTCTCGACCAGATAGTTCAGTTTCCCCGAAGCCTCCACCCGACCTGTCCCAGGTTCCGGAGTGCTATCATCATTTACGGGAGGTTTTTAGCAAGGCTAAGGCCTCTTCCCTGCCACCCCACCGGCCTTATGACTGCGCAACTGATCTCCTGCCCGGGTCAACTCCCCCTCGGGGTCGGCTCTATTCCCTGTTGGCTCCTGAGAGGGAGGCCATGGACAAATACATATCAGATGCCCTGGCGGTCGGCATCATTCGACCTTCTTCTTTGCCAGCGGGAGCAGGGTTCTTCTTCGTTGGGAAGAAGGATGGATCCCTCCGACCTTGCATCGATTACCGGGGACTCAACGAAATCACAGTAAAGAACCGTTACCCGTTACCATTACTTGCTTCTGCCTTCGAGGTACTTCAAGAGGCTACAATATTCACAAAACTTGATCTCCGTAACACCTACCATTTGGTCCGAATCCGGGAGGGAGACGAATGGAAGACGGCATTCAACACCCCCACCGGCCACTACGAATACCTGGTAATGCCGTTCGGGTTAACCAACGCTCCCGCTGTCTTCCAAGCTCTGATTAATGACATGTTACGAGACCGTTTTGTTTTTGTATACCTGGATGACATCCTAATCTTTTCCAAGTCCCAAGAGGAACATCAGAAACACATCCAGCTCGTCCTCTGTCGCCTCTTGGAGAACTCCCTGTTTGTCAAAGCCGAGAAATGTGAGTTCCACTCCAAGGTTGTGTCATTCTTGGGCTACATAATAACCGAAGGGAAGCTAGAGATGGATCCATCCAAAGTATCATCTGTCACTTCCTGGCCCGTTCCAGAGAATCGTAAGAAGCTCCAGCAATTTCTTGGTTTCGCCAATTTCTATAGAAGGTTCATCCGTAATTACAGTTCAGTGGCGGCTCCCCTCACAGCTCTTACCAGCCCTAAGGACACTTTCCGGTGGTCCCCCGCAGCGGATGAGTCCTTCAATAAACTTAAAACTTGTTTTTCCACGGCCCCTATTCTTCAGGTACCAGACCCTGCACGGCAACTTGTGGTTGAAGTGGACGCGTCGGATGTGGGTGTTGGCGCTGTCCTGTCCTAGAGATCTTCAAAGGACCAGAAGAAGCGCCCGTGCGCCGTCTTCTCCCGGCGGCTATCCCCGGCTGAGCGCAACTACGATGTGGGGGATAGTGAGTTGCTGGCCATTAAGTTAGCGCTAGAAGAGTGGCGGCACTGGCTGGAGGGGGTGACAGTGCCGTTTATTGTCTGGACTGACCACATGAATTCTGAATACATCCGTTCGGCCAAGCGACTAAACCCACAACAGTCGCGTTGGTTTCTGTTTTTTGCCCGCTTCAATTTCACCCTCGCGCAATGTAAAACCCGACGCCCTCTCTAGACAGTTCCAGAAACCCGAGGACCTGTTGGAGAAATTGGAGGTTCGATAATCGAGAGAAAAGTCTTCTCATATGTGGATAAGGAAAATTGACAGGAGCCAGCCTCGTGCGGAGGGAGATGTCACTTTATTGATGCGTCAATGGAGATCTCACAGAGCTAGGAACATGACAATGTATTTAAAGCTGGTAGTGACGATTAGGCTTCGATTGAGTACACCCCAAAAGGCGGTCCTGTATCACGTGTCAAGTACAGAGCGTCCCGTCCCTTGCACGCTATCTTCAAGGAAACTTAATGTCTGCCAAGAGTATCTTCAAGGATGTCTACCCGACCTTTTCCCACAACTGTAAGCAAGTCTTTCTAAATTTCTACATGTATGCAAATCTATTCTACAAATGCAAGTGTATTTACCACAACATATCCCCCCTTTTTTTTTTTTTCTTCTGTTACCTTATCCCCCCTTTTGGGAGTTTATACTCCCACTTTGAATGGAAATTAAAATTGAAAATCAATACAGGGTAGTGGTAAAGTATTACAAATCAATAATATCAATACACGGACAGAGTTTACGCGAATCGAAAATAAAATAAAATTCTGGCGGTCAGCCTGTTGTGATCATTCTAACTTTCATTGTTCATGATTCATTTACAAAAACCCCCAACACTCCAAACATCTGAACCATGCACTAACCCCCCCCCTTCATTTATCTTTATCCGTACACACTGGATTATACACGTGGACCGTCGACGGTTGATCGGTACGTGATAAAGGTAAATGAATAAATGAACTGATAAGTGAGTGATAACCAAATCTGGTAACAGTCGTTAAAAAATTTCAAGATGAGTGCATGACTGGATAGTGATACAGCATACACATCGGCCTTTGGCCTGACCCCCGTGAACAATTTGAAGACCATGCACTGTCGTATTCGTCAACGGGTGTCGTGAAGTCAGATGTTGGAGTGAGCGTCCATCCCAGCAGGCATCACGCTCAGTTTCCATGCAGCCAACAACCCGGAAGCGACGATGCATCCTGACCATCCCAGACAGCAGCTTGCTCCCCGGCAGTGTGACATACCAACAAAAGAATCACAATCAGAACCCAATATATTTGTTGCTGTTATTCCTAGTGCTATATAGTGTGTTGCGTGTTTAACAATAGTGCTAATTGATATCGTATTCAGTCCAGATCATCATATGTGTCTCTTTCCGCAGATGCTCCATTTTTTATTATAATGTAGACTGACTATTAACGTTGCCAGATAAAATTCAAGGCGTTGAATTTAGTTGAGTCATCTGTTCTTCCTCACTAAGGAATAGGCTTGGATATTTAATCACTAACTGTGCTCATTGAGCTTCTGCCACCCTAGTATTAGCCACTACTGTCATTTGTTCTCTAATCCAGACTTAATTTCATTCCTAACTTTAAATTCCTCTGGAATTCCTCTCGGTTGTCCGATGGCATCTAGCCATACACGTCCATCCGGAATATATGCTCTTTAACTCCGGCCAATTGTCAACAAAAATATTTCATTCAATTACCTTTTCCCCTTTACATTCCTTCCTTTTGTCACTTGTATGTCCCTCTCTTCTCTTTTCCTCAACGCCTACTTTCTTTTCCCCTTTTTACCTTCTTATCTTTCTGTATTTGTAACTTCCTTACTTGCTCTGCCAACAATCCATCTCCTACATAACTTTCCCTTCTTCTACGCCTTCTAACACTTTAGCCCATGGGAAATTGACATATAACCATCTCACTTATTTATTTATTTATTTATTTATTTATTTATTTTTCTTCCCAAACCAATTCAATCTACCATCTTAGCTTCACCTACTTAATGTGAAAATGACGTGCATTGATCTACAATGATTCATCTTACTCATTTTTATTCGACTCAATGAATTTTTCCTCCATATTCAATGAAAAGAAAGTATTTACTCACGCTTTTCCACTATTCTCGTACAACAATGCTTTTCATTCCCAAATTACTCCATTCCAATACACTCAATTGGATTTTTCCTCGTCTTCACATTCCTTAATTTTCCAATTTTGAACTGAAAACCGGAATAGGTTAACTTTTTTCTTTTCGTTATTATTCTATCCTTTCTTGGTGTTATTCTGGCATTAACATAATCTAAATCACCTAAAATAACCAAACATAATTTTTCTAGACTTTTCACCCCTAAATTCATCGTTTTCCAACTGAAAAAACATTTATTTTTCTGGGAACTCCATAGGCTCTCGGACGTTATGTTGCACACCCTTAGCTTCAAAACGATTTCCCAAAAAAAAAAAAAACGAACGTTTTCGATTCCTAACGAGACGCGCTATTGGTTCTATCTAAAACAATACATTTTAAACCGTTGGGCGCCATTTAAATGTTGGAGAAATTGGAGGTTCGATAATCGAGAGAAAAGTCTTCTCATATGTGGATAAGGAAAATTGACAGGAGCCAGCCTCGTGCGGAGGGAGATGTCACTTTATTGATGCGTCAATGGAGATCTCACAGAGCTAGGAACATGACAATGTATTTAAAGCTGGTAGTGACGATTAGGCTTCGATTGAGTACACCCCAAAAGGCGGTCCTGTATCACGTGTCAAATACAGAGCGTCCCGTCCCTTGCACGCTATCTTCAAGGAAACTTAATGTCTGCCAAGAGTATCTTCAAGGATGTCTACCCGACCTTTTCCCACAACTGTAAGCAAGTCTTTCTAAATTTCTACATGTATGCAAATCTATTCTACAAATGCAAGTGTATTTACCACAACAGACCAACCCCAGGGTCCGGCTACCATTCTCCCAGCATCACGCATGGTTGCAACCGTCACATGGGACATAGAGAGGCTAGTACTTGAAGCACAACGAGACCAAGCCGGTCCCAGCTCCTGTCCCGAGGGCCGATTATTTGTCCCAGAGCCCCTACGTTCGGAGGTCCTACAGTGGGGGCACAATTCCCACCTGTCTTGCCACCCAGGGGCAGCGCGAACGCAAGGTTTTGTGTCACGACGTTTTTGGTGGCCTTCCATGACTAAAGACATAAAAGATTACGTCCTGGCTTGTCAAGTCTGCGCCCAGAACAAGTAATCTCACCAGCGTCCGGCCGGTCTACTGCATCCCCTACCGATCCCTCATCGACCATGGTCACATATCGCTATGGACTTTGTAACCGGGTTACCTGAATCCGAAGGTATGACTACCGTCCTGACCATAGTTGACCGGTTCAGTAAAACGGCACACTTTGTGGCTCTACCCAAACTCCCCTCCGCTTAAGAAACCGCCAAGGCCGTTCAACAGAACGTGTTTCGCCTCCCTGGCATCCCTACTGACATTGTCTCTGACTGGGGTCCTCAGTTTTCAACAGGGTTTTGGAGAGAATTCTGCCGTCTGCTGGGGGCGTCAGTCAGTCTCTCATCAGGGTTCCATCCCCAGTCCAATGGACAATCGGAACGAGTCAACCAGGACTTGGAGACAGCACTGCGCTGCATGGTGTCTCGGGAACCGCTCTCTTGGGCCAAGCACTTACTTTGGGTGGAGTATGCGCACAACTCCCTGGTCAGCTCCTCTACGGGAATCTCTCCCTTTCAGTGCGTGTTTGGCTACCAACCTCCCCTGTTCCCCAGCCAAGAGGGAGAGGCTTCTTGCCCGTCTGCGACAGCGAACGCTCTGCGCTGCCGACGTATCTGGGCCCAAGCTAGAACAACACTCCTTCAAGCAGG
This sequence comes from Urocampus carinirostris, assembly GCF_059441175.1. NCBI lineage: Eukaryota > Metazoa > Chordata > Actinopteri > Syngnathiformes > Syngnathidae > Urocampus > Urocampus carinirostris. The sequence goes on along the minus strand of NC_142361.1, from coordinate 532,991 downwards.
CAAGTCCCATTCAACTGGGGCTAACCGACGTCGAAGGCCCGCTCCGGAATATCAGGTGGGCCAAAGGTTTTGGCTCTCCTCCACCGACCTACCGCTGAGGGTGGAATCCAAGAAGCTGGCGCCTCGATTCCTTGGTCCATTCACTTTGGAGAAGATCATCAACCCCTCAGCGGTCCGTCTCCGCCTGCCAAGATCAATGAGGGTTCATCCCACCTTTCATGTTTCCCGGATTAAGCCCGTCCGCCAGAGCCCATTGGCACCTGAGACTGCTCCTCCTCCGGCCCCACGGATGGACTGTTCGTCGTCTGCTCCGCTCCCGACGCATAGGACGTGGACTCCAATACCTGGTCGACTGGGAGGGATATGGCCCGGAAGAGAGGTCATTGATCACCACCAGATCCTGGACCGTTCCCTCGTGAGAGAGTTCCACCAACAACACCCGGATCAACCAGCGCCGCGCCGTGGTCGTCCCCGAGGGCTTTCTACACGGTCACCTCCCGACCCACCCTTCGGATGCTGATGAGGGGGCTTCTGTCCATTCGGAAGAATTTTAGGTACTGTATTGTTTTGACTCTCAGTTTTTTTTGTTATGTTTTGTTTTTTCAGTTGCCTTGTGTCTCGTCACTGATCGTTGGATTGTTTATTCCTTTTTTTTTTGCGTTGTTGGAGACGTGCCTGTGGATTCAGTGATTGCCAAGGACTTCGGGTGACTTGCCTTGGTTCCCTCCGGGTGACGTATTGGAATATTTTTTTTTTGCCTGTTTAGATTACTTTTGACTTCTGGTTTTTGCCCTTGGAATACCTGCATTTTTTTCTGCTTTTCCGTTTTTTCTGGAGTACCTGTCGGCCTGCCCGTGGATTACTTTTTGATTTTGGGACTTCTGGAGCCGTCCCTTGAGGGGGGGTTCTGACGTGATTGCTAACTCGAGTCACCTGGAGCAATCACGTAGACGCCCTCTGATTGGCTAATTTTTCCTTCTTAAGCACTCTACGCCCAGATTTCTTCGTCTGAGGATAACGTTTGTACCCTGTATGACTCTCCTGATTACCTGTTCCGTCTTGATCTGTTTACCTGATTCTGCCTGCCTCCGATCCGACCTGCTTCCGTCCCACGCTACGATCTTCTCTCCAGCCCCGGTAAAGTTGACCTGCTAGACTTACGCACTCCGATTGGCTACGACTTCCGAAGCTACCTTCACGGCTCCGCTGCTGACATCCGACAGCCATCGCGTCTCCCGCTAGCCCTGTACGCTTCCCTAAATAAAGAACTGTAACGAACGCTCTGGGGTTTCCTGTTCTGTTCTGGTCCTTCTGACATTCAGATTGTTTTTTGTTGCTTTCATCCATCCATCCATTATCCACATCGCTTATCCTCAGTAGGGTTGCGGGGGTGCTGGAGCCCATCCTAGCTATCTTCGGGAGGTGGGCAGGGGACACCCTAAACTGGTTGCCAGCCATTCACAGGGAACACAGAGACTCACTGCTCATTCACACCCAGGGACAATTTGGACCGGCCAATTAACCTGACATGCAGGTTTTTGGAAAGTGGGAGCAAACCGGAGTGACCGGAGGAAACCCACGCAAGCACGGGGAGAACAGAGAACATGCAAAGTCAGCACAGGAGGTTTGAACTAATGACAATGATATCCTTGGATGTTTTAATTACATTCAAAAGTTCATGTTATTAGATTTCATGATGGTACAAGGTAAATTGGTACGTTCAGGAACTGTAAAAAAGAGGACGCAGTCGTTCCATCCATAATTCAAAGTTCTGAGTTACTTGGTAGTCAATTTTGTGCTGGGCTTATTTGCTCTACACGTCCATGCAAAAATAATCTGATTTCCCTGCAATGTGAACCTAGTCATAGACACATAGCTTTTTTCTTTGCCACTCTGCTTGAAAAAGGCCAGTATCACGGAGTCGTCTCTTCATTGTAGGTGTTGACACTGGTGTTTTGCAAGAACTATTCAACGAAGCTGTTAATAGAAGACCCGCAGGGCCTCTATTGCTAACTAGAAACTGTAATGCACTGTAATGTACTTGTCCTCTTGCTTGGTTTTGCATCCCAATTTTCTTCCTACTCTGGTTAGAGTCTGTTTGTCTGTTTGGGGTAGTTAGGTGTGCCTAGTAGTCTGGAAAACATGGTAAAATGTTCACAAAATAGATGTGTTGACTGTAAACATTGTGGGACTATTGCATTGTTTTTTTTCTCTTTCAACAGTTAAGCACTTGCTCCTATTTGTTTTTCATGTTCGATCTTTGTGTGTTTGTTTTTATTCATGCAGCACCAAAATTCTCAGGAGCTTGTCTGTTTCTGAGCAAGAAGCCTGAGTGAATGTTATTTGTAGCTTGTGCCACCAGTGGTTTCAATTAGTGCTGGCTCGAATGATGGATGGCTGCGGGGTCTAAAAAAGACCACTTACTTAGAGCTATAAAAGTTGGCTAACGCTAGAAAATACACAAGGCATGAGCCTTGTTGAGTTTTCTTGACAAGATAATCAGATGGAGCAAGGAATTTACCCGCTTTCAGCTCGCCAGCATAACTCCTTCTGAGCAGCAGAAATGACTACATCTAAAAACTTTTCTTTTTAAATCAATTTTAGGATATTGAATCTGCAGTCTTGGGCAAGCCCTCACTTAGAACCTTTATTTTGTAGAAAAAACTCAGATCACAAAAAGGTCAAAGTGCAACATATTGCCATTCAGAAACACTAAAAGAAGTTAAGAATAAACATTGCAATGGTCGGTAAATGTTACCGTTATAAAGCAAGCACAGGAAAAAAATATGGAATCTTGAAAAACAAACTAAAAAATAACAATCAATACATATCACTTGTATTAAGTTACACCACATTTGGCTTGGACTTGATAAGTGACAAACAGTATTCTTCATCAAACTGATGCAAACTATCTTTGATTGCCGTTGCCAGATCATCTTTGCAGGTCGGAGCCTTGCTTTCGACATTTTTTTTTTGGGTGGACCACAGGTTTTCAATTGGGTTGAGATCTGGGCTATTTGCAGGCCATGACATTGGCTACATGAGTTTTTCTCCAAGTAATACTTTCACAGTTTTTGCTCTGTGGCATGATGCATTGTCATCTTGGGAAATTAGTTCATCATCCCCTAACATTTGATCAATTGAAGGAATAAAAAAAAAGTGTAGATGTAAAATTGTGCATTTATTGCAGATTTGACCACAGCCATCTCCCCTGTGCCTTTGCCTGATATCCGCCCCATATCATTAAAAACATTGGGGAATTTGATGTTTTCTTAAGGCCTCGTGTAAATCTAACCGGAATAGCACCAAACAAAAGTTGCCGCATCATCTCTGTCTCAAATGTAGGTTTGTGAATCATCGCTGATGATAACCTTCATCCAGTCATCCACAATCTATAATTGCCTCTTCTTAAGTTCTGAGTTCTGTCACATACACTGAATCCGACTTCCTATATATATATATATGTATATATATATATATATATATATATATATATATATATATATATATATATATATATATATATATATATATATATATATATATATATATATATATATATATATATATATATATATATATATATATATATATATATATATATATATATATATATATATATATATATATATATATATATATATATATATATATATATATACGTGGAAGCAAAAGCGTAATCAAGTTCAGAAAAGGGGTCGGAGCCGGGAATCAAACAGGAATCAGGACAGGAGAGAGTCAGGGTCGAAAAGGCTTGCCTGCCGTGAGCTGAGGTTCGCAGACGGACTGACAACGGGTGACAGGAAGACGGGAGTTTAAAAAGAGATAAGCAGCCAATCAGCGTCCGAGGCAGTTGGCGCAAAGGGGCAGACTCAGTTGCCTCGCATCAGTAATCATGACATATTTGTAAACATATATAAGATGAAATCTAGCATGTAGATGTAGATATATGCACGAATATATATTAAAACAATTGGATGAACACATTATATTAAATGATTTTATATATATATATATATATATATATATATATATATATATATATATATATATATATATATATATATATATATATATATATATATATATATATATATATATATACCGGAGCCATATTATTGGGAGGTGGCTATAGTCAGGAACACGTTCATATTTCTGACTCTTTCTGGGAGATTGATACAGAGGAGGGGATTCCCAGCCCCCTCGCTCAACCCAACTGATGTGTTGGAAGTCATTAGGTTACCAAACCCCTCAATTCCAACCCTTAATGCCGAGCGCCAAGCAGGGAGGCAATGAGTACCAATGTTGTAAGTCTTAGGTATGACTGGGCCGAGGCTTGAACCAACAACCTCCTAGTCTCGGGGCGGGCGCCCTACCCCCAAGGCCACTGAGCTGAAAAATAATAATTAATAAATAATAATAGTTGAATAATTAAATTATTCCCAAACTATTTGAACATAACACTAGAGCGATCAAAGACACCAACCCCCAAAAAAACTACCTTTTCCTAATTCTTTTATTTTTTTACCCTTTCGTCTATCTTTTTTTCTTCTTTAGTTTCCTTTTTCCTAGCTTTTTTTCCCCCCTCTAGCTTAACTTATTTTGCGTGCCTTTTTTGCTCTCTACTTTCTTTTTTCTTTTATTTGTTACTTTGTTTTTCCTCTTACCCGAGCTTTTTACTTCGTTTTTTCTCATTCGTTCCAGTTTTTCCTTTTTTATTTTTTTTTCTCTTTTTCTTTTGTTTCTCTTTTATTTTTATAAAGTTTTGGGGTTTGTTTTGCTTTATTTACCCCCTTTTTAAGTCATTTAAGGCAGTCATAATGTAACATAACAATTGGTAATACATGGATGACAGCGTGCGGCGCGGTGGTTAGCGCGTGTGCGGCACAGTTCTGAGGTCATGGGTTCAAATCCAGCTACCAACCTTCCTGTGCGGAGTTTGCATGTTCTCCCCGTGTTTGCGTGGGTTTCCTCCGGGCACTCTGGTCTTCTTCCACATTCCAAAAACATGCATGTCAGGTTGATTGTCCCTAGGTGTGAATGAGTGAGCGAATTGTATGTCCCTCTGTGCCCTGCGACTGGCTGGCAACCAGTTCAGGGTGTCCCCTGCCCACTGCCCGAAGGTGGCTGGGATGGGCACCAGCACCCCCGCGACCCTACTGAGGATAAGCGGTACAGATAATGGATGGATGGATGAAAGCAACAAAAAACAATCTGAATAGCCATTTGGGTGCTGAAAGACCCAGCTCTTTTATGAGCTGAGCTGAAAGAGACACTTCTCTAAACATTATTGAAACTTGCGCAGCAACATTGATGTAGTCTCGTAAGGGCCCGGTCACACAGCCTTTCACGGGCGTAGCGAGGCTGAATTCATGCTTCACGGGCAGAAATTTCTGCCCATGAAGCAGACGCTGTTGGACGCTTTGAGATCGCCATACAGACGAGATACAGCCGTGCTTTACACACGGTCAGAAATTCACATGCGGTTGGCCGCGCGAAAAAGTTTTGCGCTGCTCAAAACTTTAGACCACATGTAACCGCGGGCGGCACACGTGGTACACACAAGGTAATGGCGCTGTACAGACGCGGAACGATGTGCTACGGCCGCGGCCAGGGCGTGGTTACACGCAGGTAGGACGCGAAATTTTAGTGGGTAATCGCGGGTGGAGCACAGTCATAGTACGTTTGTTCTGCGCCTGTATCGCGGTGTTATCACGTGAATTAGCCTGTGTAACGCGTGTGACGGTCAAACGCCTTTCTCCGCGTATATACAGCGCGATTTGCCGAGCACACGTCAGTTGTGCTCGAGACGGCAAGGGGTGAACATGGATCCCCGTCACCGTAGTGACCTCGTCTTGCTGCTCCAGCAGCATCAGAAACAACTGGTACAGGTCCATCAGTTCCTCATTGATAAAAGAAGACGAAAGAGGAGGAGGAGGAGGGTGGTCCGGAACATCTGGGTGCGCGACTGGATTGGTAGGAGACCTGAGCTTGGGCTGTGCGATCGTCTCATGGTGGAGCTCCGTAATGAAGATTCAAGGGCCTTCCAGAACTTCATGAGAACGCCACCTGCCATATTCGATGAAATTGTGCAGAGACTGACACCAGCCCTTACCAAGGAGACCACCAACTGGCGAGCACCCCTTGATCCAGGCCTGAAGGTCGCACTCACCCTGAGGCACCTTGCTTCTGGCGCCAAGTACCGTGAAATGCAGTATGGCTGGAGGGTCCCTCACAACACCATCAGTGTGGTGGTGCGTGAAGTGTGTGAGGCCATCGTCAAGGAGTACCGTGATGAGCTGCTCTCGCCACCACAGACTGATGCAGAATGGCGTCAGATTAGTGACATTTGGATGAACAGTTGGAACTTTCCACACGTCATCGGTGCAATAAACGGCAAACACATTGCCTGTAAAGCTCCTGCCAACACTGGGTCCGACTACTTCAACTAAAAGGGCTTCTTCAGTGTCATTCTCCTGGCAGTCGTTACATCTGATTACAAGTTCCTCTGGATAGACGTCAGCGGCAAGGGGTCTTGGTCTGATGCCCAAATTTACAATGCATGTGATTTCAGAGAGGGTCTCCAGAACAATGACATAATTGGTTTCCCACAGCCTGATCATCTCCCCGGTGACACTGAGGATATACCTTACTTTCTGGTGGGAGATGGTGCTTTCGCACTCCGGACCTACATGTTGAAGCCGTATGGTAACAGGGACATGACCAGGAAGCAGAGGATATTCAACTATAGACTCTCGCGAGCCAGAAGGGTAGTTGAGAATTCTTTTGGCATCCTTGCCAACCGATTTCAAGTTCTCCTGACTACCATGATGCATGAAGCTGACACTGTGAGGCTCCTGGTCAAGGCGTGTGTACTCCTCCACAACCTGATGAGAACACGTTACCCGGTGATGCAGAACAGACTTGTGGATTTCGAGCGTCCAAATGGAACCCTGGTGCCTGGCGCGCAGGTAGGAACCTTGACGACACGAGACCTGACCGAGTACCAGGAAACAACAGAGATTTCAGGAAAGCCAAGGCTCAGAGGAACCTCATCATGGAGTGGTGCAACTCACCGGCTGGAAGGGTTCCATGGCAGGATGACATGCTCCTACCCCGTTTCTAGTTATTGTGACAGTGACACTGTTATTGTGATTGCTCATGCTATAGAGCTGTGACATTTAATCTATGGACTGATGATGGTTAAACTAAGGATTATTCTACAATTGTTATAATATGAATGTATAATATGATGTCGAATTTTATTTGATTGTTTGTGTGTTAATTTGTGTTGGGGGTGGTGGAAATATAAGAAAACAAGAAATAAATATTGGATTAAAGCTATTATCTTCTGATATTTCTCCGCGTGTATACAGCGCGTCTTACCGAGCACACGTCAGTTGTGCTCAAGACGTCAAGGGGTGAACATGGATCCCCGTCACCGTAGTGACCTCGTCTTAATCCATTTTTATTTCTTGACATTTCTTTTCATTTCAGATAGATAGATAGATAGATAGATACTTTATTCATCCCCGAAGGGAAATTGGATGGAAAACATTAAGAGACTTCAGGGTAACCCTACCCAGGGGAATCCTACGAATACCGGACTTGGTATGCCAAAAAGGCCAAAATGTACTTGTCATCGATGTGACAGTACGATTTGAAACAGATATGGACACTCTGGAAAAGGCACGATGTGAAAAAGTGAAATACTATGACCCAACAAGGGAGAGCATTGGCAAACTCCTGGGAGCTCAGCACGTTGAGGTTATTGGCTTCCCAATGGGAGCAAGAGGGAAATGGCCTTCAAGTAATTTCGACGCCCTAAAGGCTTTAGGGGTCAAAGGAAAGGAACTGGAAAAAGTGGCAACGAACATGAGCAGAAAAACCCTGCTTTTCTCAACCGAGATAGTGAAGTGTTTTTTGAAAGGGAAAACACGATAAAACAAGAATGGAGCAAACGAATAATCACCACTCCAAAGAGTCCCTAATTGGTGCGTTAAGGTAACGAGCTTATGATGACATAAACAAACGATGCAACATACGGAATGGAAAGTAAGCCCGAGCGGGGTGGGCGGCTTTCCTTCAGGGAAAGGTGGGAACGGGGGCCCGCTCGGGCCGAGAAAAGCAAAGTAATGGCTGCCAAGCGCAGGGGCTGTCCTGTGCGCAAAAGCAGTACAGCTTGCCGGAAAGGTGGGGGGGCCCCCGCCCCACCTACGGGGACCACCCCGAATTAATGAGCGCAAGTAATGGCTGTTTAACGCGAATGCATTCAAACCTTGTGACAAAACAGCTTGCGCCGAAGGCTATGGGTTGGCCCCATCCACCGGGTTGGAAAGATATCCGACCCACGTCTAACATACAAAACATCACAAATGGGTACTGGGATAAGTCCCCCAGAAAAATGACAAAACCATAAGGGTGTAATGCGAAACTGCAGCAAAAGCAAAGAAACAACTGTCCTGTCCGATCGACCATCTCAATGGGGTCTTATCACTACCTGTCAGAAAAGGAAAAAGGGGGGAACCGAGAATCCAACACTCCCTTGACTCAGGATCGAGCGGGAGTAGGCCCAAAAACGGATGTCAAAGTTGTCAGCCGCTAATTGGTAACGGCCTGCTCCAACGCTCAGGTGTCGTGGTATCAGCCGATCACACCTTGGCAGATTGGGAAAAACCGGTGGGATACACCCGAGGGGGTGGGGTGCCAGTGGGTGCACGACTGGCCTCATCGACGGCGACCACGTTGGCTCGGCCCACCTGCGTAACCGGTGTGGTAACCGGGTCATGGGTCGACGGCGGTGCGGAGGGCGGGCACACCACGATCGCACTCCCCGCGGGCACGACGAGGTAGATAGGTCGCCACCAGCCGGAGCCGACAATACAGTTATTGTGGCTGGGGGGTGTCCCGGGGTTGGTCCGTTCTGGTCCAACAACAAAAAACGCTGATGGCTGGACGGTGGGGTGGGAAGGGTCGGCGCCGGGCGGACGGCGGCGGGACCCTCCTGCTCATTTGCTAACTGCTAATAGTGGGATAAACACTGGGTGTGAGCTAACCCTGTTGTTTGTACGATGTCGGTCTAGTGGGAACCAAAAGTTCATCCTGAGCGTTATGTCACATCACGAAAAAGGAACGGAGAAGGAACGGAAAACGAGAATATAAGAAACCATGCCAGCCGGTCTACACTCAGTCCACGCACGGGCCGAAAAGTTGGCACATTGCAGACACATAACTAGAGCCCTTAAGGTCCCTAGTGAATGCATCCATATACTAAACACTGCGACGGCCGCAGGATACTCTTGCCGAAATGCGCTTGGTGAATTTGTGACCGGGGCGGTGGCGTGCGCTTTACTTGGGTTTAGTAAGCGAGGTAATGGCCGCTTAACGTAGGGCTCGAAGCCTGAGCGGGAAAGCGGTTCAGCCTGCGCAGAAAGGCACAGGGTGGGCCCCTCTTCACTTGGGCCAGTGAGCGGAGTGACGGCCGCCTAGCGTAGGGGCTAAGATAATAATATAAAAATGAAAAACTATTACAATAATAACATATTGGCAAATTTCAAATGACAATAACTAAAAATTGAATTTAGACATAAATGTCTTAATCTAACTTGTATTTCTTGTCTTTTGAAATTTACTACTATTTTATTATTGTAATAGTTTTTCCCATTTTTATTGCACACAATTCACACACTTCATTTTACAATTCACACACATTTGACAATTCACACACAATTCACACATTTCATTTTATTTACCAAGAAAACACAAATGTTAACAATTTAACAACGACTTTATTATTATATCAAAGTTATCAAAAGTAATGAAACATTAAAAGGGGTGTCAAACTCATTTATCTTGGGAGCCAAATGGTAGAAAAAAAGCTCTCACAGGAGCTGGACTAGAGATAAAGTGATTAAGAGATAAAGAGATGATGAGGAAGAGAGAGTGAGAGAGAGAGAGAGTGAGAGTTAGAGAGAAAGACAGATATAAAAAGAACAAAAGAAAGGCAGAAAGAAAGACAGAAATATAATAATAACAAAGAGAGAACAAGAGAAAGTGAGAAAAATAGAAAGGATAGAGGAACTGAGAAAGTACAAGAAAGGGAGAACAAAAGAGAGAAAGTGAGAGAGAGATAAACCCCAAAAAAATAAGAAATAAGAAAGGAAGAGAGAGAGTGAAAAGAGAGAGTGAGAGAAAGGGAACAGAGGTAGAACAAAAAAGAGAGAGATAACAGAGAAAGTAAGCAAAATAGAAGAAGAAAAAGAGAGAAGATAAAAGGTAGTACAAGAGAGAAAAAGAGAATAAAAAGACACTGAGAAAAAAAGAAACAAGAGAGAGAGTGAGAGATAAAAAGAAAGAAAGAAAGAAAGCAAGAAAGAAGCATGTTTCATGGTTTAAAAGAAAGAAAGAACAAATACATAATTGAACAAATGAATAAACTAACAAACAAACTAACAAACGAACGAATGAACGAATGAACGAACAAACAAACGATCGAGCAATTGAACGAATGAACGAATGAATGGTGTCTTGTGGTTGGGGCACAATGAAAGAATAAACAAATTATTTAAAAAAATGAATGAATGAAATGGAAAAAAAGAAAGAACGAGAATTATTTTGTACCTATTTCATTTCATTGATTTAATGAGGCTAAAGTTCCAGTCAGACAAAATCCAGGACGGTGATACAAACTTTTGGAAAAAGGGAATGAGAACTCAGCAGGGCATACGAATGGGAAAAGTGAAGAGATAGAGAAACAAGATAATTGTGATGGAAAAGATCAGTAAATCACAGATAGACAAACAAAGAATGGAAAGTTGATTCAGAGATTTGGCAAGGACCACAGGTATCAAACATCCGGCCCGCGTGCCAAATCAGACTTGCACCGGAGTCCATTGCCAGTAGAAGATCATTGGTTACCTTAATCAGGGCTGTCTCTGTCGAGTGGTTAGCCCTGAATCCTGATTGCATGGATTTGAAAATATTGTTCTTGGATACAAAATCATTCATCTGCTGTGCCACAACTTTTTCAAGTACTTTAGAAAGAAACGGTAGGTTTGACACAGGTGTATAATTAAATAAGCTTTCTGGATCAAGGTTGGGTCGTTTCAGTGTAGGTTTGATAACAGCGGACTTAAAAGCCGCTGGAACTACACCTGAGGAGAGTTATATGTTTATAACATTTAGAACTTAAGGTCCACGGATCCCAAAAAGACCTTTAATCAGCGAACCCGGAAGCGGGTCAAAGAGGCAAGTTTGGCCTTATTTAATATATATTATATATTATATATAAGAGGTTTATATATTCTTTCTATATATATTATATATAGAATATATATAGAATATATATTCTATATATTCCTATATATTCCTTATATAAGAGGTTTGGCCGTATTCACCAACTGTTTAAGATTATCAAGTGACAGATCACTAAATCGGGAAAAAGTCCCCGGACAGCCACCATGTAGCGCATCTATAGATTTCAGCCCTTTTATATGTGATGTATTAACATTGTCTTTAGAAATTTCTTCCCGTACGCGTTGAATTTTCTTATTAAAGAAGAGCATAAAGTCATGGGCTGAATGGGTATAACTATCTGGAATAATCTATTGCCTCATTAGCGATGCTACAGTGTCGAAAAGGATCTAGGGGTTATTCTTTTGTGCCGCAATCACTTTCGAAAAATAGGCTGATTTTGCAGAAGCAAGGGCTGCTTTATACTTTAACAAGTTGCCACACCAGGTTTGACGGAAAACCTCAAGCTTGGTAGCATGCCATTTTCTTTCAGATTTCCTGCAGGCTTGTTTAAGCGATTTTGTTTCATCAGTAAACCAAGGGGTGCGTATTTTAGGTCGTGATTTAAGCCGTAGGAGCGCTACTGAATCCAGGCCATGGTAGCATTAAACTCATTCATGACTGAGTCAATAGAGCCTTTATATAAAGGAAATGACGCAACTACTCCTAAGAGAAGAGCAGAGAGCTCAGAAACAATGCCAGTGCAAATATTACGTCCGCTAAATCCTTTAGTTTCTTTAATACAAGAAATAATGGTAGTACACGGTAACACCTTCACATTTGAGGTTGAAACTCCTTGAGTCAAAACCAACTCTAATGTGTTTCCATCTTTATGAGTCGGCAAATCAATTAGTTGACTAAAACCAAATGTGTCAATTCGAGACTGGAACGCAACAGTAAGTGAACTGAGTAGGGAGTTCATATGAATGTTAAAGTCCCCCATAATTATTATTTTGTCTGCACAGGTTACTAGGTCAGTCAACAGTTCAGATAATTCATCTAAGAAAACTGAGTATGGCCCTGGTGCGCGATAAATAGTTACTACATAAATTGACATTAAAGAGGACTGCATGACAAGAGCCTCAAATGCCTTATAATTATGAGACGTACGGGGAGTAAGTTTGAGTATTTTTTGCAGGAAATTAGCGCAACACCGCCACCCTTCTTCAAAGAGCGTGCGACATGACAGCTCACGTAGTCTTGAGGAGAAGCCTCATTTAACGGTAAGAACTCATCTGGCCTCAACCAAGTTTTACACAGACCACACAACCAATCAAGTTTGTGATCATGAATAATATTATCAACAAGTCGAGCTTTAGGAGTAAGCGATCTAATTTTCAAAAGACCAAATTTTAGCTTTGATGAATCTTTGAACTTAGCCGAAGTCTTTGTAAAAATCGTCACAAGATGTCGCCGTTCGGGCGTGTTGAGTCTCAGGCGTCGGTTGACAGGCAAGCTCGATGAAGAAATATTGGTAGAATTAGGCACAATTTCATCATCTTTGTGTCCTTCTCTGCCAATGATGAAGATAAGACCAATTTGTTGAAGAAGATAGGTCGAGAAATCGTCTCATACGTGTTCAAAGAATGCAGGAATCAAATGACGTCAGAGGGAGCTCTTTTTTATTGGTACACAATTTCAACAAAAAACTCAGCGAATCTCAGATATGCGTGGGTCTTTATAGTTTAGACATAGCACGTGTACCCGGTTTGGCCCCGTCCCTTTTCACGCTACACCCTTTCACACGCACATGCCCAGGGTTCCGTCCTTATTTGGAAGTGTTTTTAAGTTTATGTCAGTTTTTGTCACCTTGCCCTTTGCCGTTATCTCTTGTCCTCCCTTAAGGAGGATTGTTTATACTAATTCGTCCGCCGAGACCTTCCCGAGATGTAAGCAACATTTCTCCCAACTGTAAGCAAGTCTTTCAACATTTTTTTCTAAATGTATGTATCTATTCTACAAATGCAAGTTTATTTTTTACAACATATCCCTCCCTTTGGGAGTTTACCTCCCACATTGAACTGAAATTAAAATCGAAAAATCAATACAGGGTAGTGGTAAAACATCTTAAATCATAGCTAAATCATACACGGACAGAATTACCCGAATCGAAAATAAAAATAAAATCCTGGCGGTCAGCCTGCTGTGAGTATTCTAACTTTTGTTATTTATGTTTTTATTACAAAAACCTCCAACACTCCAAACACCTGACTTATGCACTAACCCCCCCTTCATCTATCTTTATCCGTACATACTAGTACACAGAACTGATAAGTGATAACACATTTTGGTAATAGTCGTTGATACATTTCAATAAGAGTGCATGATTGGATAGTGATACAGTATACACATTGGCCTTGGGCCTGACCCCCGTGAACATTTTGAAGACCATGCTTTTCCGTATCGAATCGTGTCGTGAAGTCCGATGTTGGAGCGAGAGATCATCCCAGCAGGCATCACGCGCAGTTTCCATGCAGCCCAAAACCCGGAAGCGACGATGCATTCTGACCATCGTAGACAGCAGCTTACTCCCCGGCAGTGTGACATACCAACAAGAGAATCACAATTAGAAAGCATCATATTTGTCGCTATTATTCCTAGCTTTACATTCATCTGGAATTCCTCTCGGTTGTCCGATGGCATCTAGATATACTCGTCCATCCGGAATATATGCTCTCTTAACTCTGGCCAATTTTCAACAAAAATTTTGTTATTTAATTAACCTTTCCCCTTTACATTTCTTACTTTTCTCACTTGTATGCTCCTTCTCTCTTTTCCTTAATGTCCACTTTCTCTTCCCCTTTTTACTTTCTTTTATTAACTTTTATCTTTCTGTATTTGTACCTTCCCCACTTGCTCTGGCAACAATCCATTTTCAACGTAACATTCGTTCCTTCTGCGCCCTCTAACTCTTGCTTTTTAGCCCACCAGTTTAATGGGAAATTGACATATAACCATCTCACTTAATTTTAGTTTCTTTCCCTCAAACCAATTAAATCTACTATTTTAGCTTCACCTACTTAATGTGAAAATGACGTGCATTGATCTTCAACGGGTTATCTTACTCATTTGTATTCCACTCAATGAATTTTTCCTCCCTATTCATTGAAAAGAAAGTATTTATTCACGCTTTTTCAATACTTTCGTATAACAATGCTTTTATCTCAAATTAATCTATTCCAACTCACTCAATTGGATTCTCCTCGTATCCACAGTCCTTAGTTTTCCAATTTTGAACCGTAAACCGAAATATTTTTGTTTATTTTTTGTTATTATTCTATCTTTTCTTGGTGTTATTAACTTGCATGTGATGGCGAAGATATAACCAAAACCACTTCGACTTGCATTTGTTGGGAATGTATACAATTTAAACCATTCTGTCTTTGTATTTGTTGTGAATGTAATCGAACGGTAATGCACACCGTATATAAATCACTTTTGAGAACTGTTATGCACTCTACCATAAAGCTTATTATCCTGAAACGCTTTATGGTAGAGTGCATAACAGTTTCAATACGAGCGATTTGAATAGAAAAGGGCAAAATAAACATGTTACCTGCTCAAAAGTGATTTATATACGGTGTGCATTACCGTTCGATTACATTCACAACAAATACAAAGACGGAACGGTTTAAGTTGTATTACATTCCCAACAAATGCAAGACAAAGTGGTTTTGGTTATATGTCCGCTATTACATTCCTGAAAAGTGATATAAAAGTGAGATAAAACCAGGTCAAAGTGGTTATAGTAGCCAGGGGGTGCAAATCTCGGCAGGGATGCATTTCTCGGCACAACACCGGCTCTGCAGCTTTTATACCCGTGTTCCACACGCGGAAATTACGCGGAAATGACACGATGAGGAAGCGGAACAGTCGCCTGCGTCTGTTTTGCGGGCATACCACCAATGAACAGCAGGTTGGCCAATTTTGCGCATTTTCCATCGCGGGTAACCAGGGGCAAAAAAAAATCGCAAAATTTTACCCGCGATACAGACGCAAACGGCTGTGTGACCGGGCCTTTGAGAAGAAAATTGAATGTTTTTGAGATGAAGTGTTTGAGGAGTATGTTAGGAGTGACAAAAATGGATAGATTGAGAAATGAAATTGTGAGAGACAGAACTGGAGTAGTCGTGGAACTGAGCAAGCATGTTGATAAGAGAGTACTCGGTTGGTTTGGACACATGGAGAGGATGGATGAGGAGCGAATGTTGAAGAGGATCTACAGAGCAGTAGTCAATGGAAGGAGACCAAGAGGAAGGCCGTGATTGACGTGGATGGATGGTTTACGAGTGCACTGCAGGAAAGAGGTCTAAATATAATGGAAGCTAGAGCTCTTGTTGGTGATAGAAAGGAGTGGAGAGGTTTTGTGAAAGGATAGTGGGATTGTGGACGCGTTCCGAAGGATGGGCTGGTCACCCGTATGATGCGGCAGGGGTAAACCAGTGAAAGCTGCTGTTGAACAAAAGAGTGTGTTTTTTTTTTTTGTTATTTATTTCATTTTTATTTTCTTTGTTATTGTATGTGTGTGTCTTGCTGTCGGTCACCCCTCTTGAGGGATATGACCAAGGTAGATGGATAGATATTTCTACTTATAGCACGATTGGTTCTCCATCGGCCACTACCAAAGGCGTGTGGCGTGATAAAGGAGACACAATTCACTATTTTTTAAAAAGTGATCAGCAGATAGCATCTCATTTTTTCAGTTTTTATTTTCAAATGGTTCTTTACAGATCAATTTTGTTGTATCGATATATTAATAACTAAATGGAGTGGAATAGAACTATGCTGACTATAACATGAGACCAAACGAGACAGCGCGCTCTATAGAGAATATATTGACTTATTTCATCATCACCTAAAAACAGCTGAAAATTTTGCCAACATTCTGCTTCTTAGAAAGAGCCTAAAAAAAATCTGTCATTAAAATTGCAATTAATCACCAGTCCATCATCCAAAAAAAATTCAATTAATTTCAATTGGATAACGTGTTTAGATTTACAACAGTTTCATTATACAATGTTACTGCTGGAACCAATAAAATGTATAAGTAGAGGTACAACTGTGTTACTGTAGTAGCATGTATGTAGTATTTCTGCAGTAGTATCTTATAATATTTACAAAATAAGATTTTGTAATATTTTTGAAGTAGGTTGTAGTACACCTGAGGCTTTATGTTTGAATGAAATGAAATGAAATGATCCGCGTTTATATAGCGCTTTTCAAGTCAATGACTTCCCAAAGCGCTTTACATTGTGCTTCACATTTCCCAATAGCGGCCGTGATCTCTGCGCTAACCTGCTTATTGGGGGTATTGGGGGTTCAGTGTCTTACCCAAGGACACTTCGGCATGTAACACGGACAAGCCGGGATTCGAACTGCGATCCCTTAATCCTAAAACGATCGCTCTACCTCCTGAGCTACTGCCGCCCGTTTGAAGGATTTCTTTAGTAGTGTTTTTTGTGGTATATTTGTAGCATTCATGTAGTATTTTGTAGTGTTACTGCATTTGTATTTTTTTTTAGAATTTCTGTACGAGCATTTCTGCAATATATCTGTAGCGTTTCTGTGCTAGTATTTATGCTGTATTAGTTTTGTAGCAGTATTCTTGTAGAATTTCTACAGTTGGTCTTTTTAGGATTATAGCAAAACCATATACTATGTCCCGGTTTTTAAGCTCTATATTTTGTTTTCTAGTAATTTCATAGAATTCTGTAGTGGGATTTTTGCATTATAGTATTACTTTAGTTGTGTATTTGTCTTAGTGTTTCTTTTTATTTTTAGAATTAAAGGAAAACAATATATTAGGTTGCTGTTATTAAGAACTTAATTTGGTATTTAGTTTTGTAGTTATTTTGTAGTATTTCTGTAGGGGCATTTTTGCATTTTTATATTACTGTAGTAGTTTTTTTTTGTAAAGAAAATAGTGCTTTTTTGGGCACTTTGACTCTCTTTATTTATTTGCATTGTATTTTTTTTTTCAGTTAAGCACTCTTATTTCGGTTGCACTACACAATGCAGAGACATCTTGGGGTCAAATTATACACACTGCCCCTTTAAAAGATTTTGAGTGCATGTTTCTTATGACACCATATTTTACAAATGACAGTTTGCATGTTTTCGTCTTATCTCACATTTTTTTTTCCGTAATAATTTCATTTTAGTACTTTTGAGCTTCCATACCTTGGAGCCAGTGAGCCTTTCATAAGGTAAAATGTACTTGTACTTTCCAAATTTTCAACCATTTTGGCATGTTGTACAGTAGTGTCACACTTAACCGGGCTGCTGTCTCTTTGATGCGTCAAGGTCTGCAACTGCAGCGCCGCTGTTCGGATCTCTGGCTGCACTTCCGGACCCGCGATTTCCATCCGCCGTTGTGATTTCTCGAGCTGTGCTCCTTGTAACAACCATATCAGACAAGTTATTACCACACACAACTTTATCATACACATCTTGTTTTCCTAATTTAACGTTACTACCCTGTTGATCTTGGTTGGTCTCATTGACGGTGGCAGCGTGAGCCTTGGTACAGTGGTTCAGATGGTACCAGGTTGAGCTGCCCTCGACCTGGACTGCGGTCGGCGTTGCCCTCACGACGGTGTATGGTCCCTCACGCCTAGGTTGGTTACACTTTCGTCGAAACACATTGATGTCCACAAGATCCCCTGGGACCACCGTCTTCTCGAATGGTTGTTCGACCTTGGACTCTTGTCTCTTCACCTGTAGGTAGATGGCCTTCTGGACAGCCGTCAATTGTCTCATATAGTCTCTCAGTTCAGTTTGTAGTTGCTCAAGCTGCGGCCCCTTATAGGGACCTCTCAGATGCGGCGCTGGCATTGGTCTGCCTGTTAGCATTTCATGCTGTGTTAAATGTGTGTTCCGATGAGTTTGCATGCGATAACTCATCAGCGTTAACGGTAGCGCATCCACCCAGTTGAGCTTAGTACTTGCACAGATCTTGTTTATCTTTGATTTTAATGTTCCATTTACTATTTCCACCATCCCCTGACTTTGTGGGTGATACACCGCACCCAACCTTTGTTTGATGTGAAATTTTTATAGGATGCCCTTCACGACCTTTTGAACAAATGCTTATTATGATTATCTGAGCTTATTTCTGACGGTATACCAAATCGTGGAATAGCTTCTCTGATCAAAAACTTAATTACTGTTTCTGCACCTAGATCTTTTGATGGGACTGCTACATTTTCTGATATTATTCCCTGCACAGATTTCATACTGGTTGAGCACTTCGTCTACCGTGGCCTGTAAATATGGAGACCAGTAACCTTGTTTCTTCAGCTTTTTTACAACCTCCCCCCTTGCACAATGATCTATACTGTGCTATTGTCAACCAATATAAAATCAAAGGTATTTTTGTGTTACCTATTCTCCTTAAAAATCCTCCTGATGCTCCTGCATCTGGAGAGACACATCAACGTTTCCTGGAAAGCATATTCAAAATACAATTTTAGCAGTATTCCTGTGTTAAAAATAAAATAATTTACAATCCAAATTTATCAATCTTCCTCAGATTTGTAAACATTTCGTCAATTAACAAGACCCTAATGAGACTTAAAGCAGACTTGTGTTGTTTGTTTTCCCGCCTCGTTGACGGCCTTGGACGTCTGGCTCAGTCCATTGTGACGTTCACTCGTAATCCGCTGCTTGGATGTGTCCATGTGCCTTATCAGTGCAACACTGACCTTGGTCGTTGTTGGTTTTCTTTTTCCTTTTTTTCTTGAAACTGGCTGCAATCAGTTCAGAGTGCCCCCTGCTCACTGTTCGAGGACAGCCTGGATGTGCTCCAGTGTCCCCACGACCCTGCTGTTGACAAGCGGCGCAGACAATGGATGAGTGAATGTCTTTGTTTGTTTTATGTTTTTTTTTTTTTCAGCTGTGTCCCCCTCACAGCGACCAGTATATTGTCCATCTTCAGTTCTTTTCAACAGTCCATTTGACTTCAGAATCCTGTTAAATCGGTCATGTTTACAAACTCGGATGTTTACTCTAGGTTAAATGACCATGCAGACATTATCTTAGCAATTTACCCAAACTATACATATCAACATTTAACACGCTCAAATTCAAATTTTAAACTATCACACTGCCTAAGCATCAAAAATCTAAAAAAAAATCAAATAAAAAATGCTCCTCCCACTAGAATGGGCTTCGTTGTACAAGAATTTAGCCTGCCACAGCATTAAGATGTTTAACGGAACAAAATCTCACAAATCGAGAGGCCACACGCAGACGAAGCACGAATTGCGAGATTTGCATACAATAAAAAATAGCCACTCCACTTTTGTCCTTTTTTATTTCCTTTTTGTCTTTACGAATCCCCCTCCCCAGCCGAAAAAAAAGAATCTAATTCGCCTGCGAGTCTCTCACACATTCCCGTTTAGCACAGAAATAGTTAACGCCCACACGCGCAACCGAGGAGAAAAGGAAAAGAAGGCAGATGGGGGGGGCGGAGTGCTGACGGAGACACATACATACGCCAGCACACACACATACCAACGCACATACATTCACAGACAGAGAGAATACACGCAAATTTGGTGCAAGACGGCACACACAACAACAAAAAAAAAGAAAAGTTTTCTAAGACACGCGAAAGACACAAACACACACGCACATACAAGACCTTAAAAGGCAAACGAACACTACCACGGATCAGAAGTATGTTAGTATTCCACACACACAGTCTTTACATCGCTTTTTCTATGCAATTTGTATCTTAATAATAAAACATCTGATTAACTGCTCAATTTTCTAATCGCCGGTATAATCTTTCAGATTGCAGGAATTGCGAAGTGTCATCCACCGCACTTGTAATTAAGTACCAATTGCACGCCAACTTCCCAAACCTCAATCCTCTAGGGAAACACATTCCCGTATAAACTATATTTAGATTGTCCACTCTTGAACTGTCACTTCAGCCATGATGACGTCTTATCACCGCTTTTTTCACAGATCTCAAGACAATTATACAGACTGGAATTAACCGTCCCTTCCATACACATATACCGGAGACTACTGCATCTTATCAGAGAGACATACCTAATTGGTATAATGGCGGCGCCCTCTGTTGGCTGCGGCTGCATCGACTCGCTACAACGGGTCAGGTGTATCGACATTTCGTTCTGTGTACATTGTTACAAAGAATGACAATACAAAGGAAATTATTATTATTATTATTATTTGGCAGTCAGTCCAAAAAAAACACAAAAATCCCTGAGCACAGGATTATTGTCGGACAAAAAACTCAACTCACTCTATACTCAATGTATCTCATCCGTCCAAAATGGGCCTGACTGCGGACGAAAACCACGTGCACGATTTGACAATAATTTGGCTCTCACGTCACAGACCCCTGCACTTCAACTAACCCCGACAAGCAAAACGAAATGAGGAAAAAAAATTGCCCTTCCCTCAATTGCTCGTCGGGGCAGCGCTCATGACGAGAAATCTCGTTTTTCGAGCCAAGCCCGACGTTGGGCGCCAGTTTGATGAAGATAAGACCAATTTGTTGAAGAAGATAGGTCGAGAAATCGTCTCATTCGTGTTCAAAGAATGCAGGAATAAAATGACGTCAGAGGGAGCTCTTTTTTATTGGTACACAATTTCAACAAGATACTCAGCGAATCTCAGATATGCGTGGGTCTTTATAGTTTCAACATAGCACGTGTACCCGGTTTGGCCCCGTCCCTTTTCACGCTACACCCTTTCACACGTACATGTCCAGGGTTCCGTCCTTATTTGGAAGTGTTTTTAAGTTTATGCCAGTTTATGTCACCTTGCCCTTTGCCGTTATCTCTTGTCCTCCCTTAAGGAGGATTGTTTATACTAATTCGTCCGCCGAGACCTTCCCAAGATGTAAGCAACATTTCTCCCAACTGTAAGGAAGTCTTTCTACATTTCTTTCTAAATGTATGCAAATCTATTCTACAAATGCAAGTTTATTTTCTACAACACCGTTTCGCTGATGTAGCTTCCTTAACTTAGCACCGTGACCCGAGCGACAGCCCCGCTTTTGTTTGCAATCCCTACGCCCATTCGTAAGTGGGTTGGCCACCCAGGGAGATCCCGCAAGCCTTTGTATTTCTTGGTGGATATCAAAGGTGGTATAAAAGCTGGCCAAAAAGTCGAAATTTAGACGCAGGCCCAATTGTATAAGTTCCTCCCGACTATAGGTAATATTGGCCACGCATGTGTCCAGACAAGAAAGCAAAAAAGACAATAGAACACTAATAAATGAAAAATTAGCTGAAGAGCTGTGAGCCGCTACAACCATGCGCGCCGCCATCATAAACCACATTTCTTTAAACCATAATTCTTTCTTTCTTTCTTTTAAAAAAATGTAAAAATTGTGTGTTGTTTAGGGGTTGGCAGTAGCTCAGAATCGGTCATCTTGGGAAGAAGAGGTTTTGGGTTAAATTCTTACCTCATCCAAGTTAAATTTTGAAGTGTAATATATATATATATATATATATATATATATATATATCATCTCATCTCATTAGCTGTACCGCTTATCCTCATTAGGGTCGCGGGGGGGCTGGAGCCCATCCCAGCCATCTTCGGGCAGTGGGCAGGGGACACCCTGAACTGGTTGCCAGCCAATCGCAGGGCACACGGGGACAGACAACTCATTCGCTCATTCACACGTAGGGACAATTTGGACCGGCCAATTCACGTGAAATGCATGTTTTTGGAATGTGGGAGGAAACCGGAGTGCATATATATATATATATATATATATATATATATATATATATATATATATATATATATATATATATATATATATATATATATATATATATATATATATATAGTACATATATAGTACATATATATACAGTATATATAGATAGATAGAAAAGATAGAGAGAGAGGGAGAGAGAGAGAGAGAGAGAGAGAGAGATATGTAAACATGAAACTATTTGAACATGACATAAACAAAACAACAAGCGAAACTATTTGCCCCCCTTGTGAACTTTGTGACCTTTTGCCACATTTCAGACTTCAAACATAAAGAAATAAAACTGTAATTTCTTGTGAAGCACCAATAATAAGTGGGACACAATCATGTAGTTGAACAAACTTTATTGGATATTTTAAACTCTTTTAGCAACTAAAAAAAACAAAAAGTGGGTGAGTAAAATTATTCAGCCCCATTAAGTTAATACTTTTTAGCGCCACCTTTTGCAGCGATTACAGCTGCAAGTCGCAAGTCGGATTTTTAATATTAAAAATCCAATAAGGGAAGGAAAAAAGAGGTAGGTTGAGATGGGCCTGGTGCTCATGCACTGTGAAGCATCCTCCATATTTACTTGCTTCACATGTTCATATATTCAAATATAATGTTTTATGTGTTTTTTTTTGAAGAGTAGTGTTTTCATACACACTTTGTGCATAATACAGGTGCTCATTAACTTTTAGATTCATGTGTATTCACGCTAATTCATGACAGGTTTGAAGGACAAAAAGTGAGAATCAGAAACACCTTTATTATCATTGTGTTGCTAAAACAAAATTAGGGTTGCACTCCAGTCTATAGGCATACAAAATACATGAGAATAATACATAGAAAAATATGAAGTATTATTCTACTTTGAACCTCATACTGCATTTTAAACCGGAATGTTGCACTTGGGGTATTGCACTTTAAACCGGGGTATAGCACTTTAAACCAGAATATTGTACTTAAAACCTGGGTATTGCCCTAAGAGCCGGGATATTGCACTTCAAAACTGTGTTTCAAGACTGTGGTTTAGTTTGCTGATAGCTTTGGGGAAGAAGCTTACCCTTTAGTCTATCCGTTTAGGTTTTGTAGGATCTGAACCATTGAGCAGATGGTAACAGTTCGAAAAAAACGGTTGTTGGAATGCAATGAGTCTTTTGGTATGTGGATTAGCCATGCTGAGGTAGTGAGAGCTGGCAATGTCCTCCAGGCTGGGCAAGAGGCAGCCGGTGATCTTTTAGGCCGTGTTTATAACCTTCTGTAGGGATTTTGCGGTCGTCTGTAGAGCATCCTGCGTACCACGCCATGATGCAGTACTTAAGGATGCTCTTTATTGTGGCACTGTAGAATTTCTCCATTAGCTTTGCCTTCAGGTAGTTCCTCCTGAGGACTCTCAGGAAGTGGAGTCGCTGTACAACAGATTAAAGATCAACACATGGTAAAAACAAATGTGTTAACTTGTTTAAAAGGAGTCATTTCATTTCTGCATGATACACTGCAATGTTCATCATTTCTAAAGGTAGATGTAATTGTAAGCATGCACCTTTGTCCTCAGTTCTGCACCTTTTCAAATGAGTAAACCTGTGGACCAACATTTCTGTGTCTTGAAAGTCTTGATAAGCCGAAAGCGTTTAGTGTAGTGACTTAAAGGTCAGTAAGGTATACTTTAGACGTATACCAAGGGCAGCACTGAACTTAAAGTGTAGAGACGCTCCCCTACTTATGACCATTCAACTTACGAAAAAAGGTAGATCTGAACATTTTATCGGGATGTCGAAAAATATCCGGACATTGCTGTAAATTAGATTTTGTATTGTGTGCACCTTTTACCGAGTACAGGACAGCACTGTAGTGCTTCTTTCTGCCCTCACCGACGTCTGGTGCTGTAAGAGGTCACCCAGCATCCACCCGGAAGACGAAAGAACTCTTCCTCTTCCTAGTACATGTATAAACATTCTATACTGTATCTCCAGCGTGCTAAGATCTTTGACGTTTTTACTGTTTAATATCTCGTCCATCCATTCAATATGGTTGGTGTAAAGTGTAAAGAAGAGGCCAGCTGTTTCATTTGAAATGAAAGTGGAATATGGAAGTTTGATGCTGTCGAGAAAATGGTTGGATTACTTTTTTTCTGCTACTTTTTACCACGTTGGGTAAGTCGCCTAACTTTTGAAGCTCATCTTCCAAAAGTAACTTAAACTTAACTTTATCTTTATAGAGCATATTATTTTATGAAATGTTTATTTTTTTAGTACAAAACAATACAGGTCACTTAGACAAGCCATAAACATACTTATATAAACCTGAAGCACTTACAAATAAATTCAACTTACGAACGATCATCCGGAACCTCGTTCGTAAGTAGGGCAGCGTCTTTATGTACTTAAATTAAGGGAAATACAATGTACTTGCACTTGAGTTGGTAGTTAAATTCTCAGAAACAAATTAAAAATGGGGACAATATGGTTGTTTTAATGTTTTTAAATTAATTTTCAAATGAATACATTTTGTAGGCAGTGAACTCTTCCTGTCCAGCTGCATGCTCAAATAATCAACATCCGGTCTTCTGCAAGATTTGAAAAAAAAAAAAAGAAAGAAAAAACGTGCTGAAAAGAGCAGTTCAATTGAGGTCTTAAATTAATATCAAACCAAATATGAAATAAACAAAATATTCTGGGCTTAACAGGACAAAGTCCTTCCCAAAAAAGTAAAATGGCCGACCATTGTTTTTATAGGAAAGGGGCGTGGTTTAACAAGAAGAAATCTTAAGTTAAGACAGGAAGTCCAACCTTCATAACAGGCAGTTGTTAAGAATTGGTCTAACTCGATTTTTTTAGGTGGAATGATAAGATTAGGTCAAATAATCATAACCTCACTTAGAACAGGGATGTCAAACTCAATTTGGCCCTAGGGACTTTCTGTTCTCAGATCGGCCCGACTGGTAAAAGAATGTCAACTTATAATATTTAACTTTTCGTAGTTTTTCATTATTGTACTTTATCAGTCAGCCTACCTAAATATAGATGACAAGGGATCTTTTCTAAACATATAATATTTATTCGAACAATGAGAAAAAGAAGATTTTCATGTTGTCAAGAACCGGAACAGGATCAGGACCCAAATGCGTGACGTTTCTCACACAAGCCTTTTATTTTACGGGAAATGGGGAGTCATGCTCGTTAGGCTGGCGTGGAATGATAGGAAGCCAGAGGCTGACGAGATCGATACCAATTGCCCGAGCAGATATCGGACGGATGGGGTCGATACCGGACAGGATGGGACAGACAGGATTGATATCAAAACAGAAATTAAACAGGACAAACTAGACGGGAACGAAACTGCAAACCGATATTAAACATGACAAAATAAATGGGAACAATACCGGACAGGAAATACCAACAGGAAACAGGACCGAGTCAAAACTAATACAGGACCGAGTCAAAACTAATACTTCTGCCCACGTCTTGCTGGGCAGAAGTTCGTTGACGGACTGACAAAGGAAGAGTGAGAGCACTGAGCTTAAATAGACGGAAAACCAATCTGTCAACGAGCCGCAGCTGGCGCCACACGGGCGGGGCCAATTGGGCGCCATGGCAACCGTGACCCATGTTTGGCATTGAATTTGTTATCTGCTTTATTTTAACAGTTGAGTGGATGCAGTTTTACACCTGACCCAACTCCCAATGATACGCGAACTCAAGTGGGAGCTATGAAGAAAATATATATTATTTGCCTTAATTGTCGGAGTGATTTGAAATTAATGAAAAAAATAAATATAAAATAAATGTTTTAGTAGTGCATTGGAAATAAGAAATAAGAACTAAGTCAGGTCCAACTAATAGGCTGGGCCTAGTAAAGCAGAGAGTATATCCTCTACTGGCCTCTAGCGGCCAGAAGGATCATTTGGTTTCCATTCATTTAAAAAATTATAACTTTTCATAGAAATTACACACTTTTTCTCCCTTTGTGATACTTTGTCCGACCAAGGTACGCAAGATCCTGGGAATGGATATTTTGTTCTTGACACGCCATGAAATAATTCCTGATCATTTAAATGAGTTGATTACCTTATAATCGGGCTTATTGGTCAGCAGTGTTCCCTCTAAACTGCGCGCGTGAGCAATCGCGCACTGCCTGCACATTCTCAGCGCACAAGTAAAACTATCCAGCGCAATGTTCCCTCTGAGCTGCGTGTGTGAGTTTTTAAAGTTTTTTAGCAACCGGTGTTTTTTAGGCTCTTTCGGGTCCTAAACGGCTCTTAAGGCTGTTTTTGCTTCTTTCATTCCTATATGACCAAATATTATGTAAAATTATGCACAAAATGACTTAAAAGAATGGGGAATAGAACAAAAAAGTAAAAAATACCAAAATGAAAAAGTAGTGTGAAGCTGAGAAAAAAAAACAAAAGGAAGAGAAAAAAGAAGGAAAAATTCAGAAAAAAGACAGAAAAAAAAGAAAAAGAAACAAAGGGAAAATGTAAATAGAGAACAAAAAGAAACAGCTAGGAAAAAATAAACACAATGAGAACTGGGAAAAAGAAGAAAAAGTTTGTGTTGCATTCAAATAATTTCCAATTATGCCAAGTCAATCTTGTTGCCAACATTGTACTTCCACTAAAAAAAAGTGATTAAATACAGTTCTGTATCGTGCAACCGACTAAATAAGCCCCCAAAAATGTTAGTAGTATGCAACAAAAGATACCAGGAAAAAAAAGAAATGAAAATCCTGTGAAAGAATTGTTGTAAAACAAATGACAATTGTAGGCGGTAGAATCTTTGCACAATACATTAGTCAATTCATTCAAAAGTGATTTTTTTTTTTGCATTGCCGGAAACTCAGCAAAATGTAACTTGATGTCAAGTTTTGGACATGTTTGATAATGACTCAGTTGCCACACTTGGGATTGCCGTTGCCCACTGTTGTTTCAAGCGTTGCTCACCGACTTTGTGTGAACGCTCAGACCCGTGGAAAATTAGAGGGAACATTGTTGGTCAGTACTTTCATTCCTGCTTCAGAATTTGCTAACACGCTAACACCGCAAGTTCTTGTGTCAAGAATAACCTTTGTTCTTTCTTTAGATCTAATTTTCCTTGCCATGTACAATATATCGTAGTTGGTTAGAATCAAACCATGTTGCATGATTTATTTGTGTGTCTAGATGTACAGTGGGACCTCGCTACTTCGCGCTTCGACGTTTGCGGCTTCAGAGCTTCGCGGCCTGTAATAGTTAAAAAATAAATAAATAAATAAATGAAAAATTTATTTTTTGAAGGGCGTCGCTACTTTGCAGATTTTCACTTTTAGAGGGAGGGTGGTTTTGGTCCCCATTAACCGGGTCTAATAAATTATAATAAAGAAAAAAAAATAATAATAATAATTTTATTTTTTTACTTGCACCGCACCGCGGGTGCCGTTTGGTCGCTCCTGCGAGCGAGCCCCTAACCCGCGGCACGGGTACTTTCAGTTGCGATACTCACGACACCGCGACAAGCTGCTTCGCTACTTCACAGATTTTCACCTTTTGCGGGTGGTTTTGGTCCCTATTAACCGGGTCTAAAAAAATAATAATTGAAAAAAACAAAAACTTTTTTTTTTTTAAGGTGCACCGCTACTTCGCGGATTTTCACAGATCGCGGGTGGTTTTGGTCCCCACTATTAACCGCGATAACCGAGGTCCCACTGTATTGTATATTTGGACTGGATCCGATTCTGAACCAAATGCAAGTAATTTAAAACAATTTTCTCTACAATGTATAAGCAAAGTGTGCATTTGTTACCACAAAATGAATAATGTGATGATCAAAATAATGATGTAATGAACAAATAACAAAAGGAAAATAGCTGGAAGACGCATGCAATCATGTTTACAAATTCAGTGACATATCTTAATTATCTGACCGATTAATAAGCAAGATGCATGGTGAAAGAAAAATATACAACAGAGATACATGTTCGGAGGGCATGATTGAAAGCAAAACGATCATCAAGCAAATATTATCCGGTAGACAGTAGAGCGAGAAACCATTCAAAAATGAGCAAGCTGTCAGGCTGCCCCCTGGAGTCCTTTAAGATGGGAGGCCATCTGTTTGAGCTACTATTTAGCAGCCAGACTTGTGGCCATTTTCTGCTTAATTAGGTCCGGTAAACAGGCGGCTATCAGAAAGCAGCTGCTGACAAAGCCATA
This sequence comes from Urocampus carinirostris, assembly GCF_059441175.1. Taxonomy (NCBI): domain Eukaryota; kingdom Metazoa; phylum Chordata; class Actinopteri; order Syngnathiformes; family Syngnathidae; genus Urocampus; species Urocampus carinirostris. The sequence continues at coordinate 504,768 of NC_142361.1, read as the reverse complement.
AAAACTAATACGCACAAATGCAAAACAAACACACACGAACACCCAAGACTGGTGGTCAAAACAGATATTTAAAAAAATGACACCATGGGGGGTCATGACTGAGGTGAGGAATAAGAGTCTGTTTGAGAAACAATGACTATGAGATTGACAGATAGCACTGTTTCACACAAACATATACAGTAAGCAAGGGGCGTTACCAGGGGGAGAGGGTATTTGAAGTTCCCACCAATGGACATGCTCTACCCAACCAAAGAAAACTGGACGTAGTGGTGGAAGCAGTCTGAAAAATAAATAAAAGAACAAAAGAACAAAAAAAGAAAGGAAAAAGCAAAATAAAGAAAAAGTAAGAAAAAAATAATGAAGCAAGAAAAACAAGAAGTAAAAAGCTAGGCGAATTGAAACAATAAAAGAAAAGAAAAAGAGAAAAAGAAGAAAAAAAGCAGGAAAAAGAGAAAGCTAGGGGTAAAAAAAGATTAAGAAGAAGATAAGTTTTTTGGGCAACTGTGATAGGCTGGTGTATACTGTCAGTCAAACAGCCGGGTGGTGGGAGCACAAGTGAACGTGTCCACCAAAAACAAACTGCACAGCTAATGTTTTCGGGGCTTGTAACATTGAAAAGAAATTCATCAATTAAATTGGTCTCTTGAGAAAGTCAGGGCAACAAAATGCTGTTCACTACGGGGTGCTCCATTGATTGGCACTTGGTCCAGGAAGAGACCAAGTTGGCGTTGGGAAATGGAAGCAAAAGCAGGGCTGCAAATCCGGCCTACAGCTTCAGATACAAAAAATCTCTCACAAGCCACCCCTGCGGAGCCTGTATCTCACCAAAGCCAGATCCATTACCCATGAAACAGATGACCTGGAGCCACAACTCGTGGGAAACCGCTACGTTTGTGAGAGTTGTATCTAATCATCACGGAGATCCTGCTTAACCCGATGACTCCCGACTGCTCTTTACATCGATTTCTTACACTGAAAGGAAAAGTCTTATATGTTACTGATATTTAATAAATAGAAGTTTTTACAATGCTGGGTTTGACTATTGCGGGACTTTTTTGGAAGGACACCCGCAAGGAATTACTGTCTACTAGGCATCTAAGATAAAGAATTGGGCTGAGGTTCACACTAAATCAGGCATGTCCAAATTGTTATAAAATTAGTCAAATGTGGCCCGCCAGTTATGTTGACCACAATATAAAATGAATTTGTGCAAAATTTTAAAAGAAAATCACAATTCCATCAGATGATGGCTTTATGTGAGAACTTTAGCTCACCCCATTTTTGACATGGCGATTGTAAATAAAAAAGGAAAGTGGTTAGCGAGGGCCGCAGTGGAAATTGGAGTATTTTTTTCACCGAAATCCAACACAAATGCATCTTCCTAATTTGCCAAGAAACTGTGGCTGTTTTTGAAGAATATAATATCAAGACACACCGTCAGACTAAACATGCTGACTACAAAAGGCTAACTGAAAACGAACGCTGTGAAAAGGTGAAGCAACTGGAAGCTTTTTTAACGGCACAGCAGGGCCTCTTCACGAAAACCTATATGTCGAATGAAAATATTACAAATGCAAGCTACGATGATCGCCAAAAACTGCAAACCTTTCACAGAGGGTGAATTTATTAAATACTGTTCAAAAAAATACCAGGCTGAATTGTCAGCCCTCGAAAATTTTCATCTAACTAAATGTGGCCCGCTTTATAAAAAGTTTGGACACCCCTTGGCTAGACCTTAAATAACTTTAGATAACGATAAAAATAATGCTGGATGTCTTCTTTCTTAAATTTCTGGGGGGAAAAGCTGGTTAAATTCAGGCTTGCAGAAAACATAAAAATTTTGCCAGAATCACAAAACACAACAAATAATCCTCATATGTAATCTAAAAAAGTCATTTCTACTAGGTTACTTATTGCTGCTGGTTTTGCACACAATCGTAATCCTGCTGGAGGGGAAACAAAGTAGATGGCGCTGAACCGCGGCCAAATTTCTAGCGGGCATTAGCGAGCAGCCAACTGGCACAGGGCTCATTAAAGAGCATAGAAACCTATAACCATTAAAAGCCTATTAGGCTGCATGTAATTTTGTAGAACTAAATGGCGGAGAGCGATCAAAAGCACATTAAGCCCATCTGGGCGACTAGGCAAATTGTTTGGATTAGTGGGGAATCGTTCATTGGCAATGGCGGCTTTTCGGGAGGTCAATTTTCCCCCGTGTGCTTGCTGCCCTTTTTTTACTCCCTTGATTTTCCACAACTGTGTCAATTGGATCGTTGGTCAGCTGACCTGGCCCCTTACATTCCTGTAAAATTTGCTAGGGTCCCAATCCAAGATGTACACGAGGAAAATTGAATTCTGTTCTTAGACCATATGGGCGGTTTTGGTCTTTCTTAAAAGGTAACACTGCACGGCAGGGTAGCACGGTAGAGCAGTGGTCAGCACATGTGCAGCACAGTACTGAGGTCATCCGATCAAACCTTCCTGTGCGGAGTTTGCATGTTCTCCCAGTGCTTCCGTGGGTTTCCTCCTGGCACTCCGGTTTCCTCCCACATTCCAAAAACATGCATTACAGATTAATTGGCCGGTCCAAATTGTCCCTAGGTGTGAATGAGTGAGTGAGTTGTATGTCTCTGTGTGCTCTGCGACTGGCTGGCAACCAGTTCAGGGTGTCCCCTGCCCACTGCGACCCTAATGAGGATAAGCGGTGCAGACAATAGATGGACTGTGTTAGGAATTTAATATTAAAAATGTACCGTTTACCAAATTGTTCTGACTCCATTAACCAAAAACAATCAGCATTCTCCTAACAATGCGTGCTCGTGTCTTGATGTGAAAAGATGGACAAGAGATCGGCATTTACACACAGGGGCAAGTTTAATTTCTTCAATTTCCAACATGGCGGTTTACGTTGCGGCTAGTTGCTATCCGGCTATCCTACTATTTACCACTGTCCTCCTGCTTTCCTTTTTGGATACATGCATGGCCAATAAGACCTGCAGCCGGTAGGAGCTCATCCGACTGGGTGGGCGTCTAAATTCCGACTTTTCGGGAACTTTCTATACCACCCATGACATCCCGAATGAGCTCCAGAGGGACTCAGGTTCGCCCTGCTTTCCCGCTCCACCGAAGAAAAAGAAAAATCGAAGACGGCGCAAAGACAGAAAACAGAAGCGGGGATGTCGTGCAGGGAAGCGCGTGAAGTTGAAGGATCAACGACATGAAGATCTGTCTAATCCAATCATCATTTCTTCGTCGATTCTGCGAGTCAACCGACGCCTGAAGCCCAACGCACACGAACGGCGACATCTTGTGACGATCTCTACAAAGACTACAGCTAAGTTAAATGATTCAAAGCTAAAATTTGGTCTTTTGAATGTTAGATCGCTTGCTCCTAAAGCTTTACTTGTAGATAATATTATTCGCGATTATAAACTTAACTGTATCGGTCTTTGTGAAACTTGGGTACGCCAGGATGAGTATTTAGCGCTAAATTATGCTTCTCCCCCAGACTACGAGAGTAGCCATGTAGCACGCACGTTGAAAAAGGGTGGCGGTGTCGCGCTCATTTCTGAAAAAACGCTCAAATTTACTCCTCGTACCTCTAATAATCACAAGTCGTTCGAGGCTCTTGTTATGAGGTCCTCTCCATTGTCAATTTATGTGATAACTATCTATCGCGCACCAGGACCATACACAACTTTCTTAGACGAATTTGCTGAACTTTTGTCTGAACTAGTAACCTATGCAGACAAAATTATAATTATGGGGGACTTTAACATTCATATGAACTCCCCACTCAGTTCACTCACTGTTGCGTTTCAGTCTCTAATTGATGCATTTGGTTTTAATCAACTGGTTGATTTGCCAACCCATAAAGATGGAAACACGCTCGACTTGGTTCTGAAGCGAGGGGTTTCAACCTCAAACATGACGGTGTTATCGTGTACTACAGTTATCTTGGATCATTATTTAGTTACATTTGAGGTGCTAGCTAAATGTAGTACCAAAAAAACTGAAGGATTCAATGCATGCAATATAAGCACGGGCACAGTTTCTGAGCTCTCCGATATTCTTCCAGGAGCAGTTGCGTCCTTTCCTTCCTACATAGGCTCTATCGAATCACTCATAAATGAATTCAATGCTACCCTGGCTAGTGCCCTGGATTCAGTAGCGCCCATCCGGCTTAAATCACGACCTAAAAGACGCACGCCTTGGTTTGATGATGAAACTAGATCCCTTAAACGAGAATGCAGGAAATCTGAAAGAAAATGGCGCGCTACCAAGCTTGTAGTTTTCCATCAAATCTGGTGTGATAGTTTGTTGAAGTATAAAGCGGCCCTGGCCTCTGCAAAATCAGCCTACCTTTCGAAGGTGATTGCGTCACAAAAGAACAATCCCAAGGTCCTTTTCGACACTGTAGTATCGCTTACAAGGCAACAGACTATCCCAGATAGCTCCACTCGTTCTGCCCACGACATAATGGTCTTCTTTACTAAGAAGATCCAAAGCATACAGGAAGAAATCTCTAAAGACAGTATTAATTCAACACATACTAAAGCATTCAAATCTATAAATGCACGTCATGGTGGCTGTCCAGGGATTTTGTCCCGTTTTAGTGAACTGTCACTCGATAATCTTAAACAGATAGTGAATACGGCCAAACCGACGACTTGCCAGTTCGACCCGCTTCCAGGTTCACTTATTAAAGGTCTCTTTGGCGTTCTTGCACCTTCAGTTCTAAATATTTTAAACATATCACTCTCCTCAGGTGTAGTTCCAGCGGCTTTTAAGTCCGCCGTCATTAAACCCACACTGAAACGACCCAAACTTGATCCAGAAAACTTATGTATTATAGACCTGTGTCAAACCTACCGTTTCTTTCTAAAATACTTGAAAAAGTAGTGGCACAGCAGCTGAATGATTTCATATCAGAGAATAACCTGAGTGCATGAGGTGAACGAAAGGATTTTTAATGGATGCTTGAAAGAGGAAAACACCCCAGGCATGTAATTGCATTATTCATTTATTTTCAGGTTATTTCATTTATATGTACTATATAAATGCAGATCATTTCATTTCATTTCATTTGTTTGTTGATGTTGTTTCGTTTGTTGCACTTTAATTATTTAGCGTTTTTCTGTTAGTTTTTGGACATTTAGTAATGATTTTATGATCGGGTGCCAGGGGCAAATGCCGTGTCCTGAAAGTGAGTGAGTGAGGCTGTGTGAGTTTAGGTTGGGAAAGATAGAATGAGACACGAACAAGACAACACGCAGACAAAATGCTGATGCAAATGAAAAGGATTAAAACATGTTACAACCAATGCAGACTGCACTCATCATTGTCCCCTTGAAGTGTGCAACAAACCTTGGCGAGCCAACCAGGAGGTGGAAAAAGTTGTGCCTGGACAAGAACGGGAGACGGACATGGACGGGAAAGAAATGGCGCTTGGAGAACTACAGACCGGCTAGGTGAGCAAATCCTAGACCTGAGTTTAGAACAGTTAAAGCAGGGGTCGGGAACCTATGGCTCGCGAGCCATATATGGCTCTTTCTATGAATATCTATGGCTCAGAGACAAATTTGATTGCATGCAAAATATCTCTATCTTGTTCGAAACTTGAATCATTCATCCTATTCAGGTACACGCAAATCCAATCCAAAGCTAAGTAGCCGACGTTACTTCACAGTATATATAGGGCACGTTTTTCACTACAATTTACAGTCAAGGTGTCACACAAAAAAGGGGGGAAAAAACTCGTTTTGGCTGTACAACGCTAAAGAATCCTTTATATAAAAGTTCACTATATAATCTGTATTCAGTGTTCAGATACCTTATGATGAATCCACAGAACACACTGTAAATACGCCAAAACACCGGAAGAGAACTTAGTCTTTTGATTGGGTGAGTGGGAGGGATGGGTGGAGCCATGCAAAAAGCGCAAGCACTCCCTCCCATCTCTCGCCCTACGCCATCTGCGCCAAAAGTGAGCTCATCAGGCTCCCTATTTGCAGAATGTTGTGACGTTTTTACACAATAACTGCTTGCAACTGGTTTTGAAACCAATATGTCTGAAAAAAAAGGGTCAAAAGGAGTTTAACCGATCTTGAGTAATTGCAAGAAAGAGACAAGTTTAAAGTGGTATGTTTGTTGATTTTGGGACAGGGGCTCTGGCATTATTCTCTTTTCATATTTTTTATCAAATCATCAAAAATAAATGTGCTGAAGACTGAGCTTTTGTCTGGGGTGCGGGTTTAGCAATTTTGTAAATTTGTCTCATAATATATGGTGTGGCTCTTTCCCAAAATAAAATTAATATTTTTTGCATTAATGGCTCTTTGAGTCAAAAAGGTTCCCGACCCCTGAGTTAAAGGAAGTGTGCATTTCTGCTAAAGTTTCCGGGGAGCAAGTAACAAAAAAACAATTGCATGAGGTGCTATTGTCAATGAAGAGGCTAAATTACAGACAAGTGTTGAAGCCGGTGAGTAAAGTGGATGTAGCAACAGAAGAACTCACTGGTCACCAGAAGCAATATGCTCACCTGCTATTAGATTTTCGGGTATCCACAAAAGCTTTGAGTGATGATATTAAAAGTCTGAGTGAAAGAGAGGTAAAAAAAATCATACAACGTAATATGCCGTTTGAACAAATTTAACGTCATCACAGCCAATCGGACTTCCAGACATGACAATGAAGCTAGAATTCAGAATTAATGTACAAATTGGTAAACATGGGTAAAAAAAGAAACTTTATTTTACAAATTTAATGCATCAAATTGAAATGGGATTAAACAAGGAGCATAGTGAAGCTGAAATAACGGACGCTGATGTAAACTCTGTTTTAAAAGATATCAACCAAGGACTTAATATCAGGGACATCTTGGAGATTAAATGTGATCTTACTTTGTCTCAACTAAATACAATATTGAAAGGACATTTTAAAAAAGGTCATCTGATGGGCAGCATGGCGGCGCAGTGGTTAGCGCGTGTGCGGCACAGTTCTGAGGTCATGAGATTGAACCTCCTGTGTGGAGTTTGCATGTTCTCCCCGTGCTCGCATGGGTTTCCTCCGGGCACTCCGGTTTTCTCCCACATTCCAAAAACATGCATGTCCATATTGTCCCTAAGTGTGAATGAGCGAGCGAATTGTCCACCCCTGTGTGCCCTATGACTGGCTGGCAACCAGTTCAGGGTGTCCCCTGCCCACTGCTGGAAGATAGCTGAGATGGGCTCCAGCACCCCCGCGACCCTACTGATGATAAGCGGTGCAGATAATGGATGGATGGATGGATGGAGTTTCACTGCTTTATATCACCGTCTAGGAAATATAACTCATAGCCATGAATCACCACAGAAGTTTCTTTTCAGAGCTAAAGGAGGATTTTCATTGCTGTTAAAGAACCAGGATCAGAAGAACATAACAGTCTTTAACTCATCCACCGCGGATTCCTGTGATCAGTGAGCACCGGTCCATTCAGTGACAATATTAAATTTCAATTGAAGAGCTTCCTTGATGATGTGAATGTCACGGATGAATTGCTCATTGAAAAGATGAACGAAGCTGCCAATGCTGACTGGGAAAGACAGAACAAACTCTAAGAGAGCAACAACAGAAAATGAACCCGAGTACATGAGATGCATTTGGGATTCGACAACAATATCAACTTAGTGTAAGGGAGGTGTCAGAAACACAAGAGCATGGCATAGTTACGAAGAATGCAAAAGGACGAAAGGTAACATCATCAGCAAGACACCATAAAGACACTCAGTTTTATGATGTCATTAGAGAGTTAAAGCTGGAAGTTGAAAAAATCAAGACAAAGATAATAATAATAATAATTTCCTTTGTATTGTCATTCTTTTGTAAGAACGAAATGTCGATACACCTGACCCGTTGTAGCGAGCCGATGCAGCCGCAGCCAACAGAGGGCGCCGCCATTTTTACCAATGTTATAAGTCTTAGGTATGACTCGGCCGTGGCGCGAACCAGCGACCTCCCAGTCTCAAAGCGGGCGCCCTACCATCTAGGCTACTGAGCTGGTGATGCAAACTACTCCAGCTGTTACCCGCACCCCTAGATGGAGCAACAAGAGAGCATGTATAGCATGTAGGAGGACAATCGGAGTGCAGACAATGGTGAACATTGCTTCAAGTGTGGTCAAACAGGTCATGTTTCGAGAGGCTGGTGGTTCCAGTGAGGCAACCCTTTCCGGTCACACCATCAAGGCATCAAACCCGTCCCTGTGCGTTGAGCCGAACAGATGAACCAGGTTTTTCCAATGCTGGCGGTCTTGTGCCAGCTGTTCTGCATCCTCTACAGCAACTCTGTGTTGTTGGAGGTCGCCCGCAACAACGTCGGGCCATCGAGTGCGGGGTTTCCCTCGTGGTCGTCTCCAGCCTGCGGCCTTTGGGTAAAACTGGAGAATGGCTCGTGTCGGATGGTCTGGTGGCAGACAAAGGACATGGCCAAACCAGCGGGTGCGGCGTTGTGCGACCAAGGAAGATGTTCGGGGCTGGCACGTGCGGGCTCTGAGCTCTTCATTGGAGACTCGCTGGGGCCACCTGAGGTTCTCGATGGTTCTGAGAGCCCTGCTATCAAAACCGTCGATTCTTGTGGCCAGGGTGTCGTTCAGGGGCCATGTTTCTGAGCCATAAACCAGGATAGAGAGTACTGCGAGGTTGTAAATGCGGAGTTTCGTCTTGCTTACGATAGTCTGGTGCCGCCAGAGTGGTTTCCAGAGAGACTGCAGAGCAGATGCTGCCAGGGCTCTTCTGCGGAGGATCTCTGGTTTTAGGTCCCCATTGTCTGTCACCATGGACCCCAGATAAACAAAGCTCTTGACAGGTTCTACGATGTCGCTACCAATTTGGATGGAAGGTGGATCTGGTCCATCACCGACATACATGAACTTGGTTTTCGTCCAACTCACTTGGAGGCCAAGCCGCGCTGCCTCTTCGCTGTAAATGCCCAGAGCGTCTCTCAGCTGGCTGTAGGAAGTGCTGAGCATGATGGTGTCGTCAGCATACTCCAGGTCAGTCAGGTGGTAGTTGCAGAAAGACACTCCGGGGATGCGCTCACTAACCTTGAACATCAGATGGTCGATGATGCAATTAAAAAGGTCGGGAGCAGCCACGCAGCCTTGACGAATGCCGCTGGAGATAGTAAACCAGTCGGAGTCAATGCCGTTCTTACGGACACAGCTCTCAGCGTTGCTGTAGAGCAGCTTGAACAGGGCTATGATCTTGGGTGGTCCTCCGAGAGCTTGGAGGATGTTCCACAGTGAAGAGTGGCAGACGGTGTCAAAGGCGGCCTTCAGATCAATGAATCCGATATACAGATGGCGATCTTTACGGAATTCACGGGTCTTCTCTATCAGCAAACGGACGGCAGAGATGTGGTCCGTTGTGGAGCGGTTGGGCATAAAGCCAGCCTGCTGGGGACGGCGGCAGCTTCTGATTGCTGGAAGGGCACGGCTGAGCAAGATCCTGGTGAAGACCTTGCCCGGCCCGGATGGAGAACAGGGTTATACCTCTGTGGTTTCCACAGTCAAGCCTGTCACCCTTGCATTTCCAGAAGGGCATGATGAATCCTCTGGTCCAGTCGGTGGGCAGCTGCTCCGATTTCCACACCTGGTTGAATAGGCAGGTTAGCCACTCCACCATGCCATCCCCGCCAGCCTTGAGCATCTCGCCGGTAATGGCACAGATGCCGGGGGGTTTCTTGGTGTTCAGCTTCTTCGGAGCAGCTCTCACTTCCTCGGGTGTTACAGGGTCTGTGCAGCAGGCGTCGCTAGGAGGTGCCGTGTTTGCAGCCACTAGGAGGGTGTGATCAGCCAGGATGGTGCTGTGCTGCAAGAGGAGGCTAAAGAGCTCCTTCCAGCACTTGTGCTGGTTGGCTCAGAGCTTTAGCTTGAGCTGGGCCACCAGCAGACGATGGTGTGTGTTGCCAAGCTGTGCTCCTCTGAACACCCGGCAGTTGGTAGCAAACGACTTCCAGTGTCGTGATATCAGGATGTGGTCCAATGCTTTCCAGGTTCTGCCATCTGGGCTGTACCACGTCCAATGATTGATGTGTTTCCAGGGAAACCAGGTGTCAGCAACACAGAGGTTGTTTTGGTGGCAGAGGAGGAGGAGGCGGTTGCCATTGTCGTTTGTTGTGCTGTCAACGAAGGTGGTGCCGACAGGTGAGCCGGGGGACCGATCATTGCTGGATAGAGTGGCGTTGGCATCAGTGAGGATGATGGTGACGTCGAGTGGTGGGGCTTGGTCGACACCCTGGTGGAGTTGGTAAAAGAACGCGTCCTTCGCATCCTCATCAGCGACATCGGTGGGGGCGTAGGTGACGATCACTGTCATCTTGCCGTGATGGTGGAGGAAGCGAGCAGACAGTAGTCTGTCGCTTATGGGTGTCCAGCTGATGAGGGAACTCCGGAGGGCTTTTGGAATGGCAAGAGCCACACCGTAAAGGCCGGTCTGACTCTCGGGGCCACTCCAGATGTAGCAATGGTTGCCAGCTGTTGTTTCACCATTGCCTTGCCATCGTACTTCACAGAGCCTTGCCAGGGTGATGTTATAACAGAGCTCTCGGGACAGCAGGGTGAAAGCTCCGGGGCGAAGGAGTGTCTGGACATTCCAGGTGGCGACACAGGTCTTACGACGAAGGTCGATCCGTACTCGTTGGTCGGGGGCAGGCTGGGGTCCGTTACCGTGTTGGTCAGTCCGGCTTCTTTCTCTGGTCAGTTTCGTAACAAAAGGGGTTTCTCCTGGGTGAGTTGTTAGCCCTCCGCAGAATAGTCGGTTGGTGGGGCTGCCACCTGACAGCGTACCGACACGCTGGGGTCTTTGTTTGTCTGGAACCTACCCCAGAGACCGGCCCGCCATGGGTGACCCTACCAGGAGCAAGCTCCCGACGGTATCGCTCTTCAGGGTCACCCTCGCCGCATCAAGGCCAGACCCCACCCCAGGGCTACAGGGATGAAAGAGAGTCCAGTCCATGAAGTGAAGCCAGAGAGAGGTTCAAGTAGAACTAAAGTCCTCCATAGAAAACTCCTGTTACCTTGTGACTTCCTCGCAATTGAAGAAAACCAACCTGAAACAAGAGGAACCGTGAGAAAATCCCAAACAAATCTTGGGAAAAAGTAGAGTACAGTTGCGGTACCAACTACATAAGCACAGCAGCTCTGAAGAAGAAAACAACTGGAGAGCAACCGGTGTTCCCTCAAGACAGGAAGATGCCAGTCCAGCATCTAGTTACGAGTAGAAGCAGAGGAGTTTGTGCCACGGTTGGTGAGCCAAGAACCGTACACAGACGAGAGAGTCCATCTTCAGGATGTGAAAGAGGCTCAAATGTGGATCAAATGAGTAAGTGTGAAAACCCAACTGATGGAGAAGCTGCAGAATTGAGTGCAGAAGATGACCACAATGACGTAGTGACACCATCAGCGACAACAAGTAAGTATCATTTGAGAAACAGACACCCTTCTAAAACACTCACATATGATATATTGGGACAGCCCAGTACCATCACGAGATACTGATGATTTTACTAAGAGCTATGTTTAAATAATTGTACATTTGTAGATGTTCAAAAGAATGTGATTGGTAATTGTTTAGATTATTAATAGTGTATTTAGTGTATTTAGTGTGGTAACAAAACATATTGTGTTAGTTCCCAGTAATTGATTATACAGGAAAAAGGTGACAACCTATCAGTGAAGCTACTTTTTCTCACTAAGTGGAAGAAAAGCGCAGGTATTCATAGTGCACAATGATATAAGCCATTGCTACATTACTACCGTAAATTCCGGACTATAAGCCGCTACTTTTTTCCCAAATGTTCAGCTCTGCGGCTTATTCAGTGAAGTGGCCAATTTGTGTAATTTTTCTAACGGCCACCAGCGGCGCTGGAGTATAAAAGGTAAGATTAACACCAGTAGAATATGTGCGCCAAGAAAGACTGCAACATTTTAGTTTATGCATACATTGTCTGTTAAGTAAAGGACGTTCCGATAATGAGGAAGACGCCCTTGATGGTGATAGTTATGAGGAGGAAGTTGAGGACGATCTACCGTGATTTTCCCAATTACGGGATACTTTTTTTTGACAGGCACGTTTGATGCATTGCGAGCGTGATCCTACAAGCGTGTTGGTACCTTTCAAAGGCACGGTTTGGGATGAAAGTAATATTACCTACTGCCTGGTCTGGGTTAAACTTGTGATCGTGTCACAAGTTTTAATGCGGGCGCACGCGGCTTATACACAGGTGCGGCCTATGTAAGTACAAAAGTGGAAACTCACTTAAAAAGTGGTGGGTGCGGCTTATATTTAGGTGCGCTCTATAGTCCGGATTTTACAGTAGTTGATACTTTTGATGTATTGCTGTTGTTCAACAGAGCAGTATCCGAGAAGACTACTGACTCCTGATTCCTGTGATTGTCGCTTTCCTGCCTAAGACACGGCTCAAAGACAGTGCTTGAAAACATGTTAAATGTACTGACAACATTTGTTTGGGTGGGGAGGGAGTGAGACCCATGTAAATGAGTGCATGAGATAAATAAATTGATGTCTGATGGATGCTTGAAAGAGGCAACACCCCCAGCCATGTAATTGCATTATTCATTTATTTTCATTTTATTTAACTTAAACGTTCATATTTGTTTGTTAATGTTGTCTCATTTGTTGGACTTTACATTTAGCACTTTTCTGTTAGTTTTGCAAAGTTTTTGTACATTTAGTAATTCTTATATGATCAGGCACCAGCGGGAAATGTGGGGTCCTGAAATTGAGCGCATGAGGCTGTGTGCGTTGTCGATTGAGAAAGATGGAATGACAAATGAATGAGAGAACACTCAAAGACAAATGCCAAATGTAAAAAAGCTGATGCAAATAAAAAGGATTAAAACGAGTTTCAACTGACGCACACCGGACTCATTATTGTCCCCCTGAACTGTGTAGCACTCAACACCCCCTTAGTTATCAACTTAATATCGCCCCAGACCACGGTTCTGTAAAAAATAACGGCGTTATATGCAATGGCATTATTCATAACGCTTTTATTCCCAACACTGACTTTTATGCCAAGAATAGGCAAGTCTGAAGAGGTGAGTTTTCAGTCAGTGTTTGAGGGTGGACAGGGTCGCAGAATTTCAGAGGTCAGGCGGCAATGAGTTTCAGAGCTGGGGTGCAGAGCAATTGTTCTCTGCTCCCAATGGAGCTGGGGCGGGCAGAGGGTATAGTGAGATGGAGGGAGGGAGATGATCTGAGGGTGCGGGATGGTGTTGCAATCTGAAGAAGGTCGGAGAGGCAAGGGTGGGGCAAGGTTATGAATGGCCATGTAGGTGTAGAGCAGGATTTTGTAGTTGATTCTATAGTAGATTGGGAGCCAGTGGAGTTGCTGAAGGACAGGGGGGATGTGACGGCGAGCGGGGGTTTTGGTGACGATGCGTGCAGCAGATTTATGGACCAGCTGAAGTTTATGAAGGGACTTTTGGGGTAAGCTGTAGAGGAGGGGTGAGTGAGCAGCGGAGACAGTTGATGGAGCACAGGTGGAAGTAGGTGATATTATTTATATGAGAGTTAAACGAGAGTGTGCTGTCGAGAATGACACCAAGACTCTTGACCAAAGGGGAGGGAAAGACTGAGGAATTGTCACAAGAAAGAGAGGAGTCAACTTTAGCGAGGGTGGATTTGGTGCCAATGAGAAGTAGTTCTGCTTTATTGCTGTTCAGTTTTAGGAGGTTGACGGTGAACCATGATTTTATTTCCGAAAGGCAAGAGTCGAGATCGGGTGGTTGGAATCGAGTTGGGTTTGCAGGAAAGGTAAAGCTGGGTGTCATCCGCGAAGCAGTAGAAGGAAATATTGAATTTCCTGAAGATATGGCCTAGGGGAAGAAGGTAAGTTATAAAGAGGAGACTGGAGAGGGATCAGAGTAGAAGGACTTGAATTGAATTAATTGAGTGCGGCCAGAGAGGTACGAGTGAAACCATTGGAGGGGGGTGTGGGATAGACCAAGTGAAGAGAGTCTGCTCAGAAGGGTGGAATGGCAAATGGTTTCAAAGGCGGCACTTGGGTCGAAGAGGATAAGAGTGGAAAATAATCCAGAATCAGCGGCAAGGACGAGGTCGTTTGTGATCTTAAAAAGTGCAGTTTCAGTGCTGTGGCGCGGACGGAAACCAGACTGAAAGGGTTCAAATAAACTGTTGGTAGACAGATGAGCATCAAGTTGGGAGGAGACTACTTTTTCGAGGATTTTGGATATGAATGGTATGTTAGAGATAGGACGGAGGTTGTTGAAGTTATTCGGGTCCAAACCAGGCTTTTTCAGGACGGGCATGACCATAGCAGTTCTAAAGGCAGAGGGGACATAAGTGGAGGCAGAGGTGGAAAGTGAATAATGGATAATGGCAGAAATGAGGTGAAGCAGAGAAGAGAGGCAGCAGTTTAACAGGGAAGAAGGAATGGGGTCAAGCAGATATGTGGAGGGCTTGGATAGAGCAATTATTTCAGATAATAAGCGCGCACACAGAGGCAAAACAAGGAGCAATCAGGTCGAAGTATAAACACTTAGACGCCTCAACTCCAACAAAATACCAAAACACAGGCCAAAAAGAAGCAATAGAGCCATAAATAACTAACTTTAAAAAAAACGGAAAGTAGCGGCAACCAGTAGCAGCAGCCAGTAGCGGCAGCCAGTAGCCGCCGCCAGTAGCCGCCGCCAGTAGCGCCAGCCGGTAGCGCCAGCCGGTAGCACCAGCCAGTAGCGCCAGCGTTCACTCGCCCTAATTTTATTCCAAGACTTTTCGGACAAAATCCAATTGCATTTCCTATGAGAATAGACTGAATTGTTGTCAGGACAGGCATGACCATAGCAGTTTTAAGGGCAGAGGGGACAGAACCCGTGGAAAGTGAATAATCGATAATGGCAGAAATGAGGGGAAGCAGAGAAGAGATGCAGGATTTTAGCAGGGAAGAAGGAATGGAATCAAGCAGACATGAGGAGGGTTGGATAGAACGATTATTTCAGATAATTCAGTTGTACTGGGTAGATGAAAGGAGGAGAATGGATTACTGTAGAGGAAAAGTGGAGTAAAAGTGGGGGGGGTGAGGGTGGAGTAAAAGTGTGTGGGGTGGGGGGGTAAGGAATGGGGAGACGGGAGGATTTTGTTGACAAAGGAGAAAAATGATTTGGTGTTTCCTTCCTTGGAGGAGATGATTCCAGAGTAGTAGGTGTTCTTATAGAGAAGAATGTGAATGTTGAACATGTTTCTGTGTATTGTGAGTTCAGTTTTTTTGGAAAGGCATTCTAGTTAGCAGCCTTTAATTTTCAAAGACCTAAGATCAGGGGTAAACCAGGGAACAGATTTTGAAAAGAAGATGAACCGGGTTTTCAGAGGGTCAAGAGAGTTGAGGATGTTTGCTAAATTGTTATTGTAGAGTGCTAAGAGTTCGTCTGGGTTGGTGGGAGAATCCGGGATTGTGATAATATCAATTTTGGAACCGAAAATGACATTGATGTCCTTGAGATTCCTGAATGAGATTCGCCTTACTAATTCAATTGCTGAGAGATAGAGTTGAGCACATAAAGTGAGAAGAAAATAGTCCGTTGTAGGGAGAGGGTCAGAGGAACAATTGGAGGGAGTAAGACCCAAGCAACAGATTAGGTCCAGTGTGTGTTCTTTAGTGTGTCTTGGAAAGTCAATGTCTTGGTGGAGTCCAAAGCTTTCAAAACAGGATAAAGTATCTCTAGTTACGGGAAGATATTTACTGTCAATGTGGATGATGAGATCTTCCAGTAGTATGATGTTGGGTGACAGAGTGGAGAGTTGAGTAAGTAGGTCAGCAAAGTCATTTAGAAAGTCATAATAGGGCTTGGGGTGTCTGTAAATGGTGGCAAAAACAGTGGGAGAGGAACCAGGCACTATGAAAACAGTACATTCGAATGAGCTGAATGTAGATACTGGAACCGGCAGAGCTTTTCAGATCTCGCGGTGAATTATCGCGACACCGCCACCGCGGGCGTTGCCACAGGGACGGGAGACGTAAACAAACCCAGCCGGTGTGGGTGAGTTGGGAAAAGTCATTTGGCTGTTGCCACGTTTCAGTTAAACAAAGTCAAGCTTGCAGTCTGTGAAGATGTCACAGAAGTGAGCGGCTGTCGAGCAGACCGAAGCAAACGGTGGAATCAACGCGTTTTTGTGGAACGTTGGAGTGAGCAGACCTAGCCACGTCGGGTAGGACACTGCTATCTGCAACCCTACCAGAGTTTCTGCGCAGAGGGCGTGTAGGTGACCAGAATGATTTGATTGCTGAGGAAGAGTTGTGGTGAGTGAAGAACCTGCAGGATCCATGATGGATGTATCCCAGACGGGGAAAGAGAGTGGACACATTTAAAATGGCAGGTCATTTTCTGACGTTATGCGACTTATTTCACTAATATAGCTGGAAAACTCATACAATAGTGCCAAAATACTCATTGATACATTTTGATAATCTAACATTCCTTCACTCGGGCTCTTTAAAGACTTTAACATTTTGAAATATATCTCAAAAGGAAAACTGTAAAATTTTCAAAAACCAAAAAGAAAGTGGCTCAGGGTTTCCTCTTGATGCAACTTGTTACTATGGCGTCGGCTAATAGCTAATGTACAGTACCATATTTTATAGGTAGAGTGCCAGGAACTAATTGTGTTTTTTCACAGGTAGAAATCATTATAATACAGTTTTTAGTAATATTGATAAAATCTATTTAAATCATACCTATTGTTGTACAATTCAATTATATCACTGCCCATTAAGTCATCATTATATACTGTCTTCATAAATTCTTCATTTATTTAGACGTATTATGTAACTTTTATTTTACAATATATTACTTTGTGTGAGTTGGAAAATAAAAGAAAAGAAAGGAAACATCAGTTTCAGTTCATAAAAAAATGTTTAAACAAGCACATTCCTGAGAAGATCACACAAGGGCTAGGTTCACACTGTAGGGAATTCAGATTTTTTTTGCATGAATGTCACCTGTATCCCATCTGTTAAAGTCCGTCTGGACGGCACATATCCCTTTTTTGGGTGGAATTGTAATTGGCATGCTTCCAGGGCCTCTGGGAGTTGGTTGGGTAGGGGAATAGGTGCAAATACTGCCCTGTGTGGCCTTACACCCATTATGATGTAGGTTACTTACATGTTCGGCTCTACCATCTCATACCATGATTTGGGAGAATAATCCCCTTTAAGATTATTTAAAAATAGATACTGGTGTTTGTGGCTAACAATTTGCTTATGTTATTTCATTATCATTCCTCCTTTAGTTTTCTTCAGAAGATAGGCACTGGCCTCATTGAAAATAAATCTAGTGAAGGAAAATTAGCTGGCAAATAAGGGGAAGACCATGTTATTGTCCGACCCAACGTCCCTACACCACCCACCCCTTCAATTATTTTGCGCTTTCTGTTTCAGAATGCTGAGTGGATGTAGATGATGTCAGATATCACTTTGCTACATCTTCTATTCACCTCAGTGGGTTTCCTGTCTGCTTGAATAAGCTAGTAGTCAAATAGGCATGGGAGTATTAGGATATAGGCCAACTGAAGAGCACAAATACATGCACACACGTCCAAAAGGAACAATGATGCTATAATGTTTGGGGCGGCAGTAGCTCACAAGGTAAAGCGCTCGTATTGGGATCAAGCAGGTTCGATTCCCGGCTCCTCCGAGTTATATGTCAAAGTGTCCTTGGGCAAGACACTGAATCCCTAATGCCCCCGATGAGCAGGTTGTTGCCTTGTATCGCTGCTAACGGTTAGTCAGTGAGTGTAAAAGGGAAAATGTGAAGCACATTGAAAAGTGCTTTGGGAGGTCTTCATCGACTTGAAAAGCGCTATATAAATGTAGAAAATTTGAATTAAAATGATCTCAGATCAGATACATTGAGTCGTCCCAAAAAAAGAGATTTTGCGAAGACCTCATTAGACCTCACAGGAGTTTCACAACAGCCTGTCGAGGATGGCTAATGCTAGATACTTTTTTGCTAACATGTCGGGATTGTTTAAAAAAAAACGTCAAAAATTGATAAATTGTGTATGGTCAGGGATTGAGTAGGTCAATTTGATTACCGTCGTAAGAAAACCTGATGTGACCGCAGCACACACACTTGGCAGTAAGTTTATGCGACGTCCATGTTCATTTTGAACAAACCAGTCAACCGATCTTGTTTTTCTTTTTGGAATGCGGCTAGTCGTTGTCTCAATTATGGCCTATGCTAGTTGAAGTGGCTGGAAAGAATTATTCCTCCAAAAGCCTGGACCATTTGCTTTTAAGTTTTTCTTTAAAACAGGGGTCTCAAACTCACGGCCCGGGGTCAACTGAGTATTATTTTTATTCACTAGATGTACCTGTATTCTGTCGTGCCACCATAAACGAGTGCTAAAAGCATAACAGAAGACAAAATACAGAGACTCAAAGTGACCAAAACGCACCTTTTACTTTTGAAAAATAGGAAAAGAAAAGTAGAACAAAAATAAATTTAAAAAAATAACAGAGACCAAAAAAAGAGGAAAAAAGAAATAAGACAAAAAGTAAAACTCAAGAAAAGAAGAAAAGGAAAAGGAAAAACATCTATCCATCCATTATCTGCCACATTTATTCTCAGTAGGGTCGTGGGGTGCCTGAGCCCCTCCCAGCTATCTTATGGCAGTGGGCAGGGGACACCCCAAACTGGTTGCCAGCCAGTCGCAGGGCACACAGAGACAGACAACCATCCATCATGGACAGTTTGGACCAGCCAATTAACCTGACATCCATGTTATTAGAATGTGGAAGGAAACCAAAGTTCCCGAAGGAAACCCACACAAGCACCGGGAGAACATGCAAACTCCACACAGGAAGGTTCAATGTCATGACCTCAGAACTGTGCCGCACTCACGCTAACAGTCCTGGCGTGCTGCCCAATGATAAACATCAAAATAGATAAGAAAAAAAGAAAAAAGGACCAAAAACAAAGAGAAAGACAGAAAAAAGGAAATAAGACAAAATATTAAACTTCAGAAAAATGGAAAAGAAAGATTAAAAAAAAGAGAAAAAAATTGAGGAAAAAAGATTCATTTCTGTATTTGTTCTCTCTTATTCCTTTCTCTTCTTTCCTTCCTTTTTTATTTCTTTTCCACCATTTTCATTTTTTTGTTTTCTTTTCCCCCTACTTTTCTTTTTATTCCTGTTTTTGTTTTTTTGCCTCTTTTTATATTTCTCCTTCTCTATTTTTTATTCCTTTTTAGAATAAAAAAGTCTCCGTAGTTTTTAGTCTTCCTTGGACTAGTGGACAAATATAGAACACTGTCCCCTTTAAGAACAGTGGAATGTTTTCATCAGCGCCGTTTATTTGGAAAACCCCATTTTGCCTAACATCACCCAGATCCTTGCACCAGTGGCCCCCAACTCAATTGAGTTGGAAATGAAATGAAATGAAGACCCTGCTTTACCATATTCATGGTTCTGTTTAAAATGACATATTCCTCTGCAAACCGTTTGTGTTTTTTTTGACAGCTACAAATAAAATCACAACAAAGAGGCAATCAAACTATTATTTGCACAAAAAGTCAGCTTTGGGTGATTTTTAGCCGTCAAAATGCATTTTTGTTTCTGTGAGCTTTATACATTGGTGCCTTGTTAAAATAAACACAGAAAACGAGTGCAGATCTTGAGAATGTACACACAGATGATCTGGGCAGAAACATCAACTGCTCAAAATTGTGAGACTATTATAAATAAACAACCCCACTAACACATTGTATCATTTCTTGATTATATGTACAAGCACAAATGCTTGAGACTTTTCAAGTCATTGTTTAGAGCACTCATGTCCAAAGAACACTGTCCCCTTTGGCCTGGGGGCCAGTTAACGGCCCATGATCAAATTTTTATTGGCCCTCGACCTCTGTCATTAAAATTATTAATATGTGGCCCGTCTGTAATGTTGTCTGCAGTAATAAAATAAATTTGTCCCAAAAAAATCCACCATTTGAGCGAATGATTGTCGTGATTACCTAAGTGGAGCCACCTAGGGTAATCATCTGGCGCGCTGGAGTGCGCTTCCTGATTGGATGGTGTTCCCCGCTTAAGCTGTCAGCGTCCGGAGATGGACGTTCGAGTGTACTCCTCGTATCTCTGAGTGTGACTCCAACATACAAGGTACCCACGATTTCTCTTGCCTGATTCATGCCTGCCTCTCGTTGCCTGACCTATTTCTGTTACAAGTTTTACGATCTACTCTCCCGCCTCGGCCACCGACTTAGTCATAGGCACCTTACGCTTTTCATCACGGAACTGCCGTTCCGCCCGAAGAGGCTTTCGACCAGCAAGAGCCGACGTCCCAAGCCTGTTCCAACAATCCTTGTCAATAAAAACTCTGAAACTGACGCAATTGGATCCGAGTGTCCGTTCTGGTTCATGACAATGATAGCAGTAGCCCTTTGGCCGAGAGCTAATTTTTTTTACTTATTAGTGTGTTATCACTGAGTTGTTACTTTGTTATTACCAGGTTATTTACTGGAACTAGGTTTGGACTCAATAAAGCTCTAAAATAAACATTTTAGTAGAAGTTCACGAGGGCACCTTAACTGTCCTTAGGCGGCACACTGAGGCCTGCGGGCACCACAATGGAGACCCCTGGTCTAGAGCAGGAGTCGGCAACTTTTTGGAGTCGGGGCCGCATTGGGTTGAAAAATATGACCAAGGGGCTGAGGCTGGAGGTAATTCCATCGTAGCGTTTTTGGAGTCTTTCCATAGGATGTTTGTAATATTGTTTGTTTTGGATTTTTCCTCAGTATTCCTGCCATTACAACTTTGTATTGTTGCATTACTGTAGTGGTGTTTTCATCAAATTTCTGTACAATTCTTTTGAGCAGTATTTATTTAGTATTTTGTAATATTTCTGCAGCAATATTTTGTATAACAGTATTAATGTAGTAATATTTTTATAATATTTCCATGTTTATGTCTTTCAGAATACAGTACTGTATAATCAAAACAACATATAACCTCTATGTTTTTAGAGCACTTAATTACATATTTAGTTTTCGAGTAATTTTGTCATGATTTTCTCGTAGTATTTTTGTTGTAGACACACCAAGGGACAAAAGTACCAAGTTGGCACTGAAAAAAAGTTTTCCTTATTAGTAGTACTTTATTTACTATTACTGTACGTAATGTCATTTTATTCTGACCATTTTCAATTGGCGGGCCGCATGAAGAAGCCTGACAAGAAGCCTTAAGTAGGTTTCACTGGGCTTAATCCTGACTGGGCCAAATCCCATTGAGTTAACGAACAAACAAACGAACGAACTAAACTAACTAACTAACTAACTAACTTTCTAACTAACGTCTCCCTCTATTGACTGTATCTTTCTATTTTTCTCTCTATGCTCTATTTGTCTCTAAAAAAATCCTTCCTTCCTTCTTTCCTTTCTTCTTTCCTTTCCTCCTTCCTTGATCCTTTCTCTCTTTCTTTATCTCTTTCTTTCTATCTTTCTTGTTCCTTTTGTCCATCTCTCTACCTTTTTTCTTTTTTCTCTCTTTCTCTTTCTCTATCTTTCTCGCTCTCTCTTTTCTCTCTCTATTTATATTTCTCTCTTCCTTTTTCTCTCTCTTGTTTTTTTCTTCTCTGTTTCTTTGTTTTATTTCTCTTTCTCTCTCTGTCCGTCCGTCATGCCCTTATTTTTCTCCCTCTTGGGTAATTAAGTGGTGACACCAACTCTTTTACTACCATTGGAAAAAAAGGCTTGTTATAAATAATAAGCTCTCAGGTGGCCACAAGCCACTCAGTCACCATCTTGAAATTGATGGCAAAAACAAGTAGTTTGCGTGTTATGCCTGAGGGTGGGAGCAAGCATGCATGTTTAAGCAATGCACATATTTACATGTATGTGCAAAAGGCCAATGGCGCGTTTGCCCTTTTTCTGTATATGCGTTTGTTGTCAAGTTTTGTGTTTACATTTATTAGTGTGCTTGAAGAGGGGCGTTACAACAACATGCCAGTGTGTGTTTATCAGTGTTTTTTCATACATACACTGTATATACAAATCCTATATATAATATATACATATGATATATACTGGACTGTCTCAGAAAATTAGAATATTGTGATAAAGTTCTTTATTTTCTGTAATGCAAATAAAAAACAAAAATGTCATACATTCTGGATTCTTTACACATCAACTGAACTATTTCAAGCCTTTTATTATTTGAATATTGCTGAATTTGGCTTACAGCTTAAGAAAACTCAAAAATCCTATCTCAAAATATTAGAATATCATGAAAAAGTATACAAGTAGGCTATCCAACTAATCACCTGAATCATCTAATTAACTCGAAACACCTTGCGAGGGTTTCCTGAGCCTTAAAAACACTCAGCTTGGTTCAGTAAACTAAATCACAAGTATGGGGAAGACTGCTGATCTGTCTGCTGTCCAGAGGACCATCATTGATACCCTCCTTCAGGAGGGTAAGACACAAAAAGAAATTTCTCAAAGAGCAGGCTGTTCACAGAGTGCAGTTTCAAAGCATATCCACAAAAAGTCTGGTGGAAGGGAAAAATGTGGCCGGAAACGCTGCACAACCAAGAGAGATGACCGCAGCCTTAACAAAATTGTGAAGAAGAGCCGCTTCCAGAATTTAGGGGAGCTTCAAAGACAGTGGGCTGAAGCTGGAGTCCAGGTATCAAAAGCCACAGTTCACAGACGTGTCCGGGAAATGGGCTACAATAGCCGTATTCCCATGGTCAAGCCACTTCTGAACTCAAGACAACGGAAGAAGCGCCTGACTTGGGCTATGGAGAAGAAGCACTGGACAGTTGCAGAGAGGTCCAAAGTCCTCTTTTCAGACAAAAGCAAGTTTTGCATTTCATTTGGAAGTCAAGGCGCCAGAGTCTGGAGAAAGGCTGGAGAGGAGCAAAATCCAAGTTGCTTGAAATCCAGTGTGAAGTTCCCACAGTCAGCAATGGTTTGGGGAGCCATGTCAGCTGCTGGTGTTGGTCCACTGTGTTTCATCAAGTCCAGAGTAAATGCAACTGTGTACCAAGAGATTTTAGAGCACTACATGCTTCCATCTGCTGAAAAGCTCTATGGAGATGAGGATTTCATTTTCCAGCATGATCTGGCACCTGCCCACAGTGCCAAAACCACCAGTAACTGGTGCACTGACCATGGCATCACTGTCCTTGATTGGCCTGCTAATTCCCCTGACCTGAACCCCATTGAGAATTTGTGGGGTATAGTTAAGAAGAAGATGAAAGACACCAGACCTACAAATGCAAATGAGCTGAAGGCCGCTATCGAAGCATCCTGGGCATCAATAACACCTCAGCAAAGCCACAGGCTGATTGCCTCCATGCCACGCCGGATCGATGCAGTAATCCGTGCAAAAGGATTCCCAACCAAGTACTGAGTGCATCAATGGACATTTTCAAATGATTGATTTAGTTTTGCTGTTATAAAATTATTTTTTTACTTGGTCTGAGGAAGTATTCTAATATTTTGAGATAGGATTTTTGAGTTTTTTTCAGCTGTAAGCCAAAATCAGCAATATTCAAATAATAAAAGGCTTGAAATAGTTCAGTTGATGTGTAATGAATCCAGAATGCATGACATTTTTGTTTTTTTAATTGCATTACAGAAAATAAAGAACTTTATCACAATATTCTAATTTTCTGAGACAGTCCAGTATATGTACGTATACACATTTGGTGGTGTAACATGAAGTAGGTTATGTTTAGCTAAAAAGAGGTGTGTATTGTTAGACATTGCGTGTCTCACCGCCTGCTTAAATTGTAGAATTCGGACCGTGTAATTAGACAAAGAAAACGAGCTGAATAAAAGTAAACAGAATATACTCTGGGTTCGAGCAGCATGGCGGAGAAGTGGTTAGCCCGTGTGCGGCACAGTTCTGAGGTCATGAGATTGAGCCTCCTGTGTGGAGTTTGCATGTTCTCCCTGTGCCTGCGTGGGTTTCCTCCTGGCACTCCGGTTTCCTCCTACATTCCAAAAACATGCATTTCAGGTTTATTTATCACGACCAAACGAGATCAACGAGTGCTGGTGGAAAACATTGAAGCGCACAGGGAGCGCAGTTGCTGTGTTTTGCGGAAACGTGGCTCACGTTTAGCATTCCGGACGCTAACGTGTAGCCACCCGGAGCTACCCGGAGCAATCCGGCTTCAGCGTCGCTATACAGAGACACGAAAGCCTACGGGAATCGGAGAGGAGACGGACTCGCTAACACGAGGTGGTGTATCCCTGGACACAAAGAAAAAGATTTCCATCTGCCGCAGGGATGTTGAACTTTTGGACTGGTGTGTGACGTCAGCCACTCCGCTACAAGCACCCCTAGGGCATCATGTTAATCTGTTAATAAACAACAGGGTAGACTGCTGGAAGTGTGAATTTCCCTACGGGGATGAATAAAGTATCTATCTATCTATCTATCTATCTATCTATCTATCTATCTATCTATCTATCTATCTATCTATCTATCTATCTATCTATCTATCTATCTATCTATCTATCTATCTATCTATCTATCTATCTATCTATCTATCTATCTATCTATCTATCTATCTATCTATCTATCTATCTATCTATCTATCTATCTATCTATTTATCTATCTATCTATCTATATATCTATCTATCTATTTATCTATCTATCTATCTATCTATCTGTTGGCCCGTCCAAATTGTCCCTAGGTGTGAATGAGCAAGCGAATTGTCTGTCCCTGTGTGCCATGCGACTGGCTGGCAACCAGTTCAGGGTGACTCCTGCCCACTGCCCGAAGATAGCTGGGATGGGGTCCAGCGCCCCCGCGACCCTATTGAGGATAAGGGGTGCAGATAATACAGATGGATGGATACTCTGGGTTTGTCAGAGAGTGTCGTACAGACCCAAACGCGAGACACAAGAGATATTGTCTGACACCCACTATGGGGAAAGTTTATTTAAACAGGAACAAAAAAGAATTATCTGTGAGAGAGAGTTGCGGAACCAGGATGGCAGAGGATGTGATCTTGAAAGGCGGACTGTGATGGAAAACAGAGAGGTCTTGGCGTGAAGAAAGATCTTGAGTTGAGTATTCGGGAATAATCTGCATGTGAGATGGCCCGGATAGACAATGGTTAGGACGAGAAGGGAACTGGAAGAGGGAACGTCTGTAGCAGGTATGGCAAGCTGGAACATGGAAGGTCTTGGAGCTGGAGATGCTTCAGAAATCAAAACTGAAATACTTAAATAGTTCAAGGCAGTTCAGCAAGGAGGTATGTGAGGCTTTCGCATTTATAGGGTAAGTGGCTAATTGCCCGATCAAGATCACCTGGGGGAGCAGCAAAGTTAGGGGACTGGAAAATGTGGCGGTGCTGCATTCCATTTGTGAAGATACGCCGGTACCAAACATGAATCTTTGGGGGGAGGAATGAAGTGAACAAACTTAGAGAACTGGTCTACGACGGTGAAGATTTTACCCTTGGAGGGTGGCAGACCGGCGACGAAACCTACAGAGATGTGAGACCAGGGTCGTCGTGGCGTCGGGAGCAGTTGGAGGCAGCCAGAAGGACGGGAATAGGATACTTGCTTTGGGCAAGGGGGTGCGAGCTGTCACAAACTCCCGGATATCGGGTTTCTGATTGCGGCAGCCGGGGCGGTAGGTCAAGATAAAGTTGAACGGCCGAAGAATAAGTGCCATCGGTCCTGGTGCAAATTCAACCTATTTGCAGAGCAGATATATCGAAGGTTCTTGAGGTCCATCCAGACCACAAATAGATGCTTGGCCCCCTCCAGCCAGCGCCTCCAATTATCAAGGGTGATCTTGACAGCCAATACTTCCCGATTACCCACGTCGTAATTACTCTCGGCGGAGCGAGGTGGCAAGGGAGTAAGGCACAAGGGTCGACCTTGCTATTGGAGGGGCAGCATTTGGAGAGGACAACTTAAACTCCACTCCTCAGCCCGAGCCTCCTTCTACACGATGAACCAACCGTATGAGTCTGGTTGGTTTGGGATAGGGAAGGAAACATACAGAACATTGATTTGAGAGAAGGCAGCCTGTTCTGCAGGATCCCACTGGAAGGGTCAGTGGATGGAGACCTGTGAGAAAGCAATGATTTGGCTGTAGATGCGGATCAAGCATCTATAGAAGTTAGCATAGCCGAGGAACTGTTGGAGATGCTTACGGGTAGTTGGTTCCGGCCAATCGGAAACTGCTGCCTCTTAGCGGGGCCGTTCTGTAGCTGGTATTTTGAGATGATGAAACCAAGGAATTAAACGGTCTTGGCGCGGAACTCACATTTCTCCCCCTTTCACGAATAGTCGGTTGACTAGGAGACGTTGGAGGACTTGGCGTGTTGTTTGTGGAGTTCGAGGTTGGGAGAGTAGATTGGGATGTCATCCAAGTAGACGAAGAAAACCGGTTAAGCATGTCGTTAAGTACATAGTTTACCAGGTTTACCATCGTGTAGCAGAGACGGTCTGGTAATTGAAAGAAAGTTCTTTAAAGCTCAATAATGTATTTAATATAACAATGTCATAGAAAACCCTCTTAGTTTTCTTTTCTTTTCAATATTTGAAACGGTAAGAAACAAAACATTGATTTTTTTATCATTTAAGTAATATTATTCAGTGTTGGGTTTCAGTTTAATTTGGAAACTTTTTATTTGAGATATTCCAATATAGTTGTGAATTAATAATTATATAATTGATTTTGATCAGTTTCCATATGAAATAATAATAATTTTGAATAAATTGCATAGTCAATTACCTGCGATGTATGCCGATTTTCGTTTTCCGGAGTTCCATTTAGCGGAGTGGATGACGTCACACGCTAAGCCGGGAATCGGAGAGGAGGTTAGCTCCGGTAGCTACCGGTTGCTCCAGGTAGCTCCACGTTAGCGTCCGAGATAATAGACGTGAGCCACGTTTCCGTAAAACACAGCAAACTGCACTCCCTGTACGCTTTGACGTTTTTCACCAGCACAGCCAGTTCGTCTGTCTTATTTGGCATAGAGTTAACATTTACCATGATTACGGACTGTACAGAAGACTTATAACGCCGCTAGCCGCTTAGCCTTAGCTCCAGCACTGCATCCACGATAGGGCCCCCTCATCACGCCGGCGCGAGAATTCTTCAGGGCAAGGAGTTGATTCCTCGGATAAACGCATTTTTGTGCGTTAAAACCCATAACGATATGATAGAAAGTAATCCAAAGTGTACGGACGGCACCGAGGACTTATTTTAATAAACGTAGTTTTTGTGACCCAACCGTAACACCGTAGTGGGCTCAAGAAAACCGTACTTATTACGGCAAAACCGTAGTACTTGGCAGGTATGCTGTCTGTGGATTGATCACCCTTGGCTGTGTTGCCTGGGCGAGAGTGTCCTGATAAGACCCAGAACACTAAGGTCCTTTTTTTCGTTTCTTTTTAGAAAAAAAAAAATTGTGCGAAATCACGTGTCCTCTTCTGCGCATGTGTGACAGTTGTGGCATGTTGACACAGGAAGATTAAGTCGCATTCAGGTTGCATTTAGTCGGAAATGTGAACAGGGCTGTTACCAGACCTGAGTCTCTGGGAAGACATATCTAACGCACAACTATTATTACCTCAGCAGTGTTTCCAGTGTCTTTCAGGAAGGCATTTAATGATTTGCTTTTTTTTTGTGAATAGTTTTTTCTTGTATTTTGTAGTTTATTTGTTGTTGCACTAAAAAGTCAATACGTTTAACACTTTTGTTGTGTCATGCAAGGATTCCAAGGTTGCTTGCTAATATAAAAAAGTTGAAATGAGTTAAAAGTTCATGGCAGAGTGAAAAAAAGAAATTCTAACAATATATCCATCCATGGGCAGCACGGCAGAGCAGTTGTGCGGCACAGTTCTGAGGTCATGAGATCGAACCTTCCTGTGTGGAGTTTACATGTTCTCCCCGTGCTTGTGTGGGTTTCCTCCGGACACTCCAGTTTTCTCCTACATTTTAAAAACATGCATGTCAGGTTAATTGGCCAGTCCAAATTGTTCCTAGGTGTGAATGAGCAAGTGAGTGGTCTGTCTCTGTGTGCCCTGCGACTGGCCGGATATCCATCCAACCATCCATCCATTATTTCCACCGCTAATCCTCAACAGAGGGTGCTGGAGCCCATCCCAGCTATCTTCGAGCAGTGGGCAGGGGTTGCTAGCTAATCCCAGGGCACACCGAGACAGACAACTCACTGGCTCGTCCATTCACAGCTGGGGACAATTTGAACCGAACAATTAACCTGACATGAATGCTTTTGGAATGTGGGAGGAAACCAGAGTGCCTGGTGGAGCGCCACGCAAAAACATGCTGGAACGCTGGTAGCTGGATTTGATCCCATGACATCAGAACTGCAATTGATTCTTTTTTTTTCCTGGTATCTTTTGTCGCATAATAACTAACATTTTTGGGGGCTTATTTAGTCGGTTGCACGATACACAACTGTATTTAATCACATTTTTAGTGGAAGTACAATGTTGGCAACAAGATTGACTTGGTATAATAATTGGAAATTATTTGAATGCAACACAAACTTTTTCTTCTTTTCCCCTGTTTTTTTTCTTCTTTTTTTAATCCCTTTAAAAAATCTCATTGAGTTTATTTTTTCCTAGCTGTTACTTTTTTCTTTTTGTTCTCATTTTACTTTTTTCCTTAGTTTCTTACTTTTCTTTTTTTCTGGCTCTTTTCTGATTTTTCCCTTCTTTTTCTCTTCCTTTTGTTTCTTTTTTTTCTCAGCTTTTAACTACTTTTTCATTTTGGTATTTTTTTTATTTTTTGTTCTATTTCTCTCTTTTTCTTAAAAATACTTGTCCAGCACCCGTGAGTTTTTTTTCTAGTTTGTGACCTCTGGCTAAAATGACTTTGACACCACTGCAATAAAGGGTTAAGGTACCCTATTATCGACATATTCTTGTATTAGTCCCCCTCCCATACATTATTTTCAAGATTTTATGTCATTCTTTAGCCGTAGTTAGGATCCCTGCAGGGGTACTGCAGGGAAACTGTCAGCCTTTCGGTGGGCACCCATTATGCTCCCTGAAATTCTCACTACTGGTGCTGTCTAGAAATACATTCTTAAATACATTCAAAACATACAGACTATAAATGTTCAATTTTCTTTTCATTTAGATTTAAAAAGAAGAAAAATGTTCCCAAGACGCGGGCAGCAAGGGTGTTCAGTGCCCACCCATACACACGCCCACCTAAAGAAAACTGGATGTAGCGATGAAAGCTTTCAGAAAAATGTAAAAATAGACAAACAAAAGAAGAAGAAAATGGACAAAAAGATGAAAATAACAAAGTAAGGAAAAAAGAAGTAAAAGGCTAGGGAAAAAAATTATAAAAAAGGAAAAAGGAGAGATAAAGGACTAAAACTGTCACACGCCAGAAACGGAGACAGGACCCAATAGCGTTCGTTAAACCGCAGTGAACTTGGACAATTGCCACATCACACAGAGTTTTATTGGAATAGAGAGCAGTGCTTGCTTCCACGATACGATGATCGTCGGACACGGGTGGCGGATGGCAGGAACGCAGAAGTGCCACTTCCTTTTTTAAGGGTTATTGTTCTATCTTCTTTATTCATTATCCATTATCTGTTATCGGTCAGTTCATAATACGCTACAAAGCCTAGGAGCCGGAACTCTTACTCTCAGCCTAAAGGCCAAGCTAAGGTCCAAGTCTTAAAGCCTTGCTGCGATCATTGCGAATGCACCAGTGGGATTTTTTAAGGGTTATTATTCTATTTTCTTTATTAATTATCCATTATCCGTTATCGGTCAGTTCATAATACGCTACAAAGCCAAGGAGCTCAGCCTAAAGGCCGAGCTAAGGTCCTAGCCTCAATGCCTTGCTACGATCATGCACCAGGGGGGAGGGATTTTTAAGGATTATTGATCTATCTTCGTTATTCATTAGCCATTATTCGTTATCGGTCAGTAGGGGTTTTGGGGTTATTAAGGGTTATTGTTCTATCTTCGTTATTCATTATCCGTTATCGGTCAGTTTATAATACGCTACAAAGCCTAGGAGCCAGGACACTTACTCGCAGCCAAAAGGCCAAGCTAAGGTCCTAGCCCTAAAGCCTTGCTGCGATCATTGCGATTGCACTGTTCCCGGAGGTACTGCAATACCGGGCCGATGCGTGGAGTGGACAGAGCAAGTTCTTATTCCATCTCCGGATTGCAAAAATCAAATGATACGCCTAGATCCACTGTGTGACGGTTCAAGCTGCTTCATCCCTGGCGATAGCTAAAGTACTCAGTTCAACAACCACAGCCGTTATCGGTCAGTAACTTTTTTGGTTTGAACAAATTTATTGACACTAATAACAGAAAACAATCATGACAATCTCAACAGCAATTAAGCACATTCACAATATTATATTCCAATATGACGTTTTTAACAGCAAACACAAAGTGAGGTTTGAACAACCCTTTTCGAAAATCTTATTAGCAATCAAGCATATTCACAATTTCATTATATAACATCTTTGTTAGTGTCAATAGATCCGTCCAGGCCAAAGTCGATTGTCCTCGGTCTGAACAAATCCACCGACACCAACAGCAGCAAAACAAACATGACAATCTCAACAGCCATCAAGCATATTCACAATTTTTTATATCTGACAATATGACGTGACGATATGACGTTTTAACATTTTTTCCTGACATTTTCAACATCAATTAAACAAATTCAGAGTTATTTTCTTTTAACAGTAGTTAACCAGCGTGTAAAAGGCAATACTATTGTGCAAGGGCATAGCTCTGCCATCCCACCCTCCCAAGCAGCATTCTTCCAGTCCTCTGTGTGGGTCCTTTCCATTCTGCGTGGGTCCTCTCCCTTCTGGGTTCCACAACCCAGGCCGTTGCTGCCGGGACTCCCACAGTGTAGCTCCGGCTCCCCCCTCCGGGTGGGTGCAGACGAGTCTTCTTTATGGCTGCGTCCTAGGCCCGCCGCTCGCAGATTGTATGGTATCTGCAGCCATTTGGAGCACAGCCACGGGGGGTATCTGCCTGCACCTCCATACCAGCAGGTTTCTGGAGGTCCAGATGGCGTCCTTGATGGCGACGAGAGTGAGCCAGTCCCTGGCAAAGTCATTCCGAGACCTCCTCGACCGACTCACCCCGTAAAGCACGTACTGTGCATCAGAGACCTCCCCTGCTGGCAAGTCCGGGAACTTTCCTAGTTGGTCGGCCATTGTCCACAAGACCTCGGCAGCGCTGCACTCACAAAAAAGGTGCCTCACCGACTCCTGGGCGCCACAGCCAGGTCGAGGGCACGTCGAAGTCGCTGACATTCCTCGGTGGTGCATTACGGCTCTGACTGGGAGAACTTCATGAGCCACCATCCATGACAAGTCTCGTAGTCTGTTTGGGAGGGCAGGATGATTCACGTTGCTCCAAACCGTTGTAGGTTCGCCAAACGCAAGCCCCCGCACAGGGCTTACTGTTGCTCGCTCTTGCACAATAGCAATAAGGGCCTTGTGGTTTTGTAAAGTGTGACATTCTTGTGTTTCCAAATCAAACTTCTTCAAAAAATCCCGAATAAGGAGATGTGTTGGTGGCAAGTTAAATGAAACTGGAATCAAACGATTGTTTGGTACAAGCTTTAGCTTCCGCAAATATGAGCCCATCCAAAACCGGGTCATTGCTTGACTTTTCGGGTTGTTGGGTGGGCCCACAGCATTTTGGAAGTGGAGAGAGACATATTTGCTTCCCAGGAAAAGCTGGAGGTCAGGCACTCCTTTCCCCCCTTTTTCCTTTTTCTTTTTCATTGTATCTCTTTTTATCCTTTCCCACTTTGAGCCCCAGACAAAGCGAAAGATGGCTCGGTCCAGTTGTAACAGCACATTTCTTTTGGGCATAAAAACTAAACTGATTGACAAAAGCATTGGGAGGATGATCGCTTTGATGATTAGGACCTTCCCCTCTATTGTCATTTTTCTTAGTGACCAAAAAACAAGTCTTTGCTTAACTTTCCTTGTCACGTCATCCCAGTTGGTCTCGCCTCCTCCATCCGCATTGAATTTTATCCCTTGGATTTTCTGGGCTGTCTTTAACACCGTCAGCGGGAGTCCTGCCTTTTCTGTCTCTCTCCACATTCCATAAAACTTCACTTGTGATTTTTCTCTATTTAGCCTTGACCCAGACGCCCTCCCAAACAGGTCAGTCAAGTCAAGGGCTCTTCCAACAGATGCGCGGTCAGTACATAAAATATTAAAATCATCCATGTACAAAACACACTTGGTAATTTGTCCCCCACTTCCTGGGATATTGATCCCTTCGACAAATCTATCTTTTCTTAACATTTGTGCCAAAGGTTCAATGCAAAGAACATAGAGAAGGGGAGACATAGGGCAACCTTGACGTACACCGCAGTTGATCTCGATTGCTTCCGATAAATTCCCGTTAATCATGAATTTGCTGTAGATGTCTCGGTATAGCAGTCCTACCCACTTGATGTATTTTTGGGGAAAACCACATTTTTGCAATACCCTGAAGAGGTATTGGTGCGAGACTCGATCAAAGGCTTTTTCAAAGTCTAGGTTTAGGACCGCTAGTCGCATGTTTCTGTCTCTCGCATAACAAATGGTGTCACGGATCAGCATGAGACTGTCGCTGATCTTCCTTCCCACGATGGCACAGGTTTGGTCTGGATCAACCAAGTCTCCCAAGACTACAGACATTCGTGTTGCTAGAAGCTTGCTGAAAATTTTACAGTCCACGTTTAAAAGTGTTATGGGTCGCCAGTTTTTTAAGTCAATTTTATCTCCTTTTTTGTGCAATAGAGTAACTATCCCTATTCTGAAACTGTCTGGCATATGGTCTCGACTGGAAAATTCGTTAAAAACAGTTAACAGATCTGGTGCTAAAATATCCCAAAAAGTCCGGTAAAATTCGAGGTTGAGTCCGTCCTCCCCGGGTGATTTGCCTTTTTTCATAGTCTTTATACAATCATTCAGTTGGTCTTGGGTAAAGTCTGATGTTAAAAAGGGGTCTTGACGCACTGATCTTGAAATATGATCTAATACATGCCCCATTTCATTCTCATGTGTTTCTTTCTTTTCAAATAATTTTTTGTAGTAGTCTTCGACCAATCTGGTTATTTCACTACTTTCCTTTGTTATTTGCCCGTTTTCGTTTTGAAGTTTAAAAAGCCCCTCATTTTTGCTCATAATTTTTTTTTTAAAAATAGCGTGTACATTTTTCCCCTTCTTCTATTTCTCTTTCTCTGCTTCTTATTATGATGCCTTTGCTCTTTATTTCCGCCAAAGCGTTTAGTTCTTGTTTGGTCTCTTTGATTTCATCATTAAAGTCCATCCCCTTTTCTGTTAGGATGAAATAGCGTTGGAGTCTTCTTTGTAGTCCCGACATGCGTTTCATCTCTTTAAGTTTCTTGTTTTTCCCTGCATTTTTAAAAAAGGTCTGTGTTCGTTTCTTTGTCATTTCCCACCATTGTGCTCGTGAATCATACGAGTCTTGAAGGGTCCCTGTATTGTGCGGCTAGAGCCTCATCCTCCAGCAGGGAGCAGTTTAACTTCCACAAACCCTTCCCAACAGTCATACCTGAAGGAAATGAGAGAGAGCAGGACAGTAGCAAGTGATCCGAAAAAAAAAACTGGAATTAATCTTGCATCACTCTGTGCTAAACCCCTTGGAAATATGTAGTCTATTCGAGAGGCTCTGGCATTGTCACTACTGAACCAGGTGAAGCCCTCCTCTCCTGGATGTATGGATTTGAAACAGTCCACCAGTTTAAATGTCCGGCACATGTCTTCTAATAAAGTTGATGTTTTATCTACTTTAAACTCCTCATCTATCCTTCCTACTTAGGATGCAATTAAAATCTCCTCCCACGATTAGTGGTTGATGGCCTAGCACAGGGGTCGGGAACCTATGGCTCGCGAGCCATACATGGCTCTTTCTATGAGTATCTGTGGCTCAGAGACCAATTTGATTGCATGCAAAATTTCTCCATCTTGTTCAAAACCAGAGGTGTCTATCATATTCAGGTACACGTAAAGCCAAACCAAAGCTAAATTCAAAGGAAACACTTTGCAGTATATATAGGGCACGTTTTTCACTACAATTTACAGTCAAGGTGTCACACAAAAAAAGGGGGGAAAAAACTCGTTTTGGCTGTACAACGCTAAAGAATCCTTTATTTAAAAGTTCACTATATAATCTGTGTTCAGTGTTCAGATACTTTATGATGAATCCACAGAACTGTAAATACGCCAAAACACCGGAAGAGAACTTAGTCATTTGTTTGGGTGAGTGGGAGGGATGGGTGGAGCTATGCAAAAAGTACAAGCATTCCCTCCCATCTCTCGCCAAAGGTAAGCACATAAGGCTCCCTATTCTCAGAATGTTGTGACGTTTTTACAAAATAAATGCTTGCATCTGGTTTTGAAACCAATATGTATGAAAAAAAGGGTCAAAAGGAGTTTAACCGATCTTGAGTAATTGCAAGAAAGAGACAAGTTTAAAGTGGTCTGTTTGTTGAATTTGGGACAGGGGCTCTGGCATTATTCTCTTTTCATAATTTTTATCAAATCATCAAAAATAAATGTGCTGAAGACTAAGCTTTTGTCTGGGGCGCCGTTTTAGCAATTTAGTAAATTTGTCTCATAATATATGGTGTGGCTCTTTCCCAAAATAAAATTAATATTTTTTGCTTTTATGGCTCTTTGAGTCAAAAAGGTTCCCGACCCCTGGCCTAGCATATGCGACTGGATGTCCTCTAAAAGTTCGTACCTGAGTTGTCTGTCGGCATGGCCGTATATGTTAATGAGGTTAAAATCATTCCCTATATAGGAAAGTCTTGCTAAGATTGCGCGTCCGTCTCTCATCACAGTACTCCCCTTTATGAGTTGAGGGTTGTTTATTAAAATGGCTACCCCATCGTTACAGTTTTCATTCGAGCCACTCCATAATGACGGATATGGCCAAATCTCTTCCCACTGTTTATAATTTTTTAGAAAGGGGATGCAGCATTCCTGTAGTAAAAACACATCTGTTCTGATAGTTTTTAAGAACGATAAAACACTGTGAGCCTTAACCTTTGATCTCACACTTCTCACATTGATAGTAGAGAATGTAATGTTCATAATTGTTGTTAAAGTATTTAAACTAGTTAGACAAAACCGGGGGATCTGAGTCCATTCTTTGGTGATCATCGAGATCATCCAGAGTGTCACCGTTGTCAGACACATCACTTAAGAGTAGTACCTCATTTTGAGACTCACCGGGGAAAATTCTGGAACCCTCTGACTCTGTGTCTGTGGTTCCAGGTCTTCCCCTTTTTTCTGGGTTAGGGGGTGAGCCAGAGGACCTATCAAGGGGTCTCTTACTTCCCTGCCCACAAAGGGTCAGATTTTTTCCCTCCCCGACTTCCTCCGTCTCAACTTTATACAGTTCCCTTGTCAAGTCAAGTCAAGTCATTTTTATTTGTATAGCCCTTAATCACAATTAGTCTCTAAGGGCTTCACAAGTTATTACATATAAGATTAGGTTACTCGTATGCTATAGAGTAGAAGTGAGTTTTAAGCCTAGATTTAAACATTTCCACCGAGGTTGCAGATCGGATCTCAGGGGGAAGAGCATTCCACAACACCGGTGCCCGGATGGAGAACGCTCTCGAACCAGCGGAACACTTCTTGGCTCTTGGGATCACCAGGAGACCGGCGCTCTCGGAACGAAGGCTTCGGGCCGGGACATAGGGGGAGATCAGATCTGAAAGATATGAGGGGGAAAGTCCATGTATGATTTTGTATAGTAGTAGGAGAACCTTAAAATCGCATCTTAGGCTAACAGGGAGCCAATGCAGGTTAGCCAAAATTGGGGTGATGTGATCGTACTTTTTTGTCCTTGTTAAAAGCCTCGCTGCAGCATTTTGTACCAGCTGAAGACTCTTGAGTCTGGTCATCGGAAGACCGGAAAGTAGTGCATTACAGTAGTTGAGACGGGAGGTAACAAACGCATGAATTATGAT
This sequence comes from Urocampus carinirostris, assembly GCF_059441175.1. Taxonomy (NCBI): domain Eukaryota; kingdom Metazoa; phylum Chordata; class Actinopteri; order Syngnathiformes; family Syngnathidae; genus Urocampus; species Urocampus carinirostris. The sequence continues at coordinate 468,730 of NC_142361.1, read as the reverse complement.
TTCCGCATCCGACTGAGAAAGTATAGGACGAATTTTAGCAATGTTACGGAGATGGAAGAAAGCGGTTCTAGTAATTTTCTTCACATGTGTTTGAAAGGACAGATCAGGGTCGAAAATGACACCTAAATTTTTAAGTGAGTCACTCTGTGTGATGTGGCAATTGTCCAAGTTCACTGCGGTTTTAGAGAATAAGTCACGGGACTTAGAAGGACCAATAACTAACATTTCAGTCTTTTCAGGGTTAAGACGCAGGAAATTGAGTGACATCCACTCTTTTATCTCAGTGAGGCAGGCCTCCAAAGTTCCACAGTTTAGTGTGGCAGATTCCTCCATCGGGAGATAGAGTTGAGTGTCATCTGCGTAGCAATGGAAACTGATATTATACTTACGAATAATATCACCTAGTGGAAGCATATAAATGCTGAAGAGAAGGGGGCCAAGCACTGAACCCTGCGGAACACCACAAGTAACACTAAATGGCTCAGATGTCAATTCGCCATATTTAATGCAGTGTGTCCTATCTGAGAGGTAGGATCTGAACCATAATAGGACGCTTCCTGAGAGACCAATCCATTTTTCCAACCGTTCTAGCAAGATAATATGGTCCACTGTGTCAAATGCAGCACTAAGGTCCAGCAGCAGCAAAAGTGATGATGTGCCCGAGTCCATTGCCCGTAGGAGATCATTGGTTACCTTAATCAGAGCTGTCTCAGTAGAGTGGTTAGCCCTGAATCCTGATTGCATTGATTCAAAGAGATTGTTCTCGGACATGAAATCATTCAGCTGCTGTGCCACTACTTTTTCAAGTATTTTAGAAAGAAACGGTAGGTTTGACACAGGTCTATAATTACATAAGTTTTCTGGATCTAGGTTGGGTCGTTTCAGTGTGGGTTTAATGACAGCGGACTTAAAAGCAGCTGGAACTACACCTGAGGCGAGTGATATGTTTAAAATATTTAGAACTGAAGGTGCAAGAACGCCAAAGAGACCTTTGATAAGTGAACCTGGAAGTGGGTCGAACTGGCAAGTCGTCGGTTTGGCCGTATTCACCATCTGTTTAAGATTTTCGAGTGACAGTTCACTAAAACGGGACAAAATACCTGGACAGCCACCATGTCGTGCATCTAGAGATTTGAGTGCTTTAGTATGTGTTGAATTAATACTGTCTTTAGCAATTTCTTCCTGTATGCTTTGGATCTTCTTAGTAAAGAAGACCATTATGTCGTGGGCAGAATGGGTGGAGCTATCTGGGATAGTCTGTTGCCTTGTTAGCGATGCTACAGTGTCGAAAAGGACCTTGGGATTGTTCTTTTGTGACGCAATCACTTTCGAAAGGTAGGCTGATTTTGCAGAGGCCGGGGCCGCTTTATACTTCAACAAACTAAAACACCAGATTTGATGGAAAACTTCAAGCTTGGTAGAGCGCCATTTTCTTTCAGATTTCCTGCATTCTCGTTTAAGGGATCTAGTTTCATCATTAAACCAAGGTGTGCGTCTTTTAGGTCGTGATTTATGCCGGATGGGCGCAACTGAATCCAGGGCATTGGCCAGGGTAGCGTTAAATTCATTTAGGAGTGGTTCGATGGAGCCTATGTAGGAAGGAAAGGACGCAACTGCTCCTGCAAGAATATCGGAGAGCTCAGAAACTGTGCCAGTGCTTATATTGCGTCCGCTAAATCCTTCAGCTTTTTTAACACTACTTTTAGCTAGCACCTCAAATGTAACTAAATAATGATCCGAGATAACTGTAGTACACGATAGCACCGCCATGTTTGAGGTTGAAACTCCTCGAGTCAGAACCAAGTCGAGCGTGTTTCCATCTTTATGGGTTGGCAAATCAACCAGTTGATTAAAACCAAAAGCATCAATTATAGACTGAAACGCAACAGTGTTCATATGAATGTTAAAGTCGCCCATAATTATAATTTTGTCTGAGTAGGTAACTAGTTCAGACAAAAGTTCAGCAAATTCGTCTAAGAAAGTTGTGTATGGTCCTGGTGCGCGATAGATAGTTATCACATAGATTGACAGTGGAGAGGACCTCATAACAAGAGCCTCGAACGACTTGTGATTATTAGAGGTACGAGGAGTAAATTTGAGCGTTTTTTCAGAAATGAGCGCGACACCGCCACCCTTTTTCAACGTGAGTGCTAAATGGCTGCCCTCGTAATCTGGGGGAGAAGCATAATTTAGAGCTAAATACTCATCCGGGCGTAACCACGTTTCACAGAGACCAATACAGTTAAGTTTATAATCGCGAATAATATTATCTACAAGTAAAGCTTTAAGAGCGAGTGATCTAACATTCAAAAGACCAAATTTTAGCTTTGAATCATTTGACTTAGCTGTAGCCTTTGTGGAGATCGTCACGAGATGCCGGTTGTGTGCGTTGGGCTTCGGGTGTCGGTTGACTCGCGGAATCGACGAAGAAATGATGGTTGGATTAGACAGATCTTCATGTCGTTGCTCCATCAACCTTACACGCTTCCCTGCACGACATCCTCGCTTCTGTTTTCTATCTTTTCGCCGTCTTCGTCTCCGATTTTTCTTCTGGGCTTATTCATCGGCAATCGGCTTTCTTCTAAATCTCTTCTCTTTGTTTCCGTTTTTTTCACCACTCCCAATTTTGTCTTACTTTTACCCCTCTTTCCAGTGCCCGTATGGGTTTTTGGAGAGTCGTTCGCCTTTTCGATTTGTTTGTCTTCTCCAAATCCCGGCAATGGCGTAGCAAACAAATTTGCTAATTTGGACTCTCTTCCAGGCCCTTCCTGATTAATATGTGTTTTTGGAGTGGCAGTTGCCTTTTCTATTTGTTGGTCATGTCCAAATTCAGGTATTTTATGAGAAATCGAATTAGAATTTCCAGGTTCTTCCTGATTCAAATTTGATTCTCTGGTCTCTCCTCCAGGGGTTTTGGTAGGGACATCTGTTTTTTCAATTTGTTTGTCTTGTCCAATTTCTTTGTGCATTTCTTGATCAAATTCATTGGGTATTTCCATAACTTTATTCATTTCCTGTTCATCTTCATTGGGTATTTCTATAACTTCATTCATTTCTTGTTCCTTTTCATTTTGTATTTCCATAACTTTATTAATTTCATTGTCTTTGTTATCTTTATTCATTTCATTGTCTTTGTTACATTTATTCATTTCATTATCTATGTTGTCTGACATCATTTCATTTACTTTGTTGTCTTTGTTAACTGCCTTCCTAGCTTTCAATTTGTTAGCAAACGAATTCGGGCAGTTTCTATAGAGGTGATTCGTTTCTCCACAGAAATTGCATTTTCTGCTATTGATACATTCCTCAAAGGAATCTCCAATTGTTCTGCACTTTCCACAAAAAATTCTATCACATACCTCAGCCAGATGCCCATGCTCACCACATTTGCGACAGAGTTTCGGTTGCCCTTGATAGTGGATAAATCCACGGTTTTCCCCCAGGAATATAGTCGACGGGAGTTGTTTCAGTCCCTGAAAGCCCTGAGGATCTTGCCGTAGTTGGATGGGTACCCTCCAGGCACCAGTCCAATAGCCTTTCTCACCCCTCACCTTCATAGCCTGGCCTTTTACTGAGCAGTATCTACTCAACCAATAACAGACGTCATCAGCACTGATTATTTCACTAAACATTCTAACAATGACAATCTTGTTAGCATTATCAGTCAGCTTCTCCACTGTAAATCCAGAAAACTGGGACCTCACTCCCTCAAAGCGATTCCAAAACTCTTGATGAAGAGCCGCCGTTTCAAAAGTCAAGTCAAGTCAAGTCAAATTTATTTATATAGCCCTTAATCACAAAAATGTCTCAAAGGACTGCACAGGATTACAGTTACAAAATTACACAATTACCTGATCTTAAACCAGCATGCGGGCAAGGAAAACTCAAAAACCTCAGTGTGAGGAGAAAAGAGAAACCTTGAGAAAGGACCTCACATGTGGTAATCCCCCTTCCAGGATTGACCAGGGTGAATTACAATTAGCATTACTGTACACATAATAGTAAACATAAGGTAAGATGTTGAAAATGTCCGGAAAGTGCATGACATCAACGACGCCCCCAGCCTGCAAACCAGTCCAGAAAGTCTATGACGGCCACGACGCTGCCTCCCGTCTCTGCCAGCTGGTAAATGCAGGGGTTGACATGCTGCAGGTCAGACGCCGGTCCGCTGACCCATCCCAAATCATCCTTCTCCTTCGTATCAGCCAGGCAGGCGTCGGAAAAAGACAGGACAAAACAGAATATGAGGTGGGCATCAATCATATGCTTTGGAATAGAAGTGTGTCTTAAGCCTCAATTTAAAAACTTCCGTTGTGGTTGCAGATCTTATCTCCAGAGGCAGGGCGTTCCATAACACCGGGGCCCGGATGGAGAACGCTCTCGAGCCCGCAGACTTCTTGGCTCTCGGAGTCACAAGTAGACCGGCATTTTCCGAGCGCAGACTCCGTGCAGGAACATAGGGGGAAATCAAATCGGAGAGATAAGAGGGTGCAAGCCCATGCAAACATTTATATGTTAATAAGAGAACCTTAAAGTCACATCTTAAGTGGACTGGGAGCCAGTGCAAGTTGGCCAATACAGGAGTAATATGCTCAAACTTTTTGGTCTTAGTCAAAAGTCTAGCTGCTGCATTCTGAACCAGCTGCAAACTTTTAATGCTAGACATCGGGAGACCAGAAAGCAATACATTACAGTAATCAAGCCGAGAAGTAATAAACGCATGAATTAAAATCTCTGCATCTGATTGGGACAGCATCGAACGAATCCTCGCAATATTACGGAGGTGGTAGAAAGCTATTCTAGTAATATTTTTCACGTGTAACTGAAACGACAGATTAGGATCAAATATAACACGTAGATTTTTGACCGAGTCACTATGGGTGATATTACATTTGTCTAGGTTCAGGGTAGTGTTTGAAAACAAATGACGACAGTGAGCTGGAAACTCACATCAAAGCCCTTGCCAGAAGGCATTTTTATGACAGCATGTACCTCCTCCTTTTTAAACTTCAGAATCTTTTCAACAAACTTGTTAATAAAATCCAGCCTTGACATTCCCTCCGAAATTGCCACAACATCTTTGAGCAAGAATCTTACGCAGTTACGTCTCCGCCCGCCGGTATAATGCCCGGCCATGGCAGGACTCGGCTGCTTTACTTCTAACTATGTTAAAATGGTTAGAATTGTAAGATTAATAATTAACAATACAATTGAAACCGACGCCAATGACAGTATAAACGCATAGAACGAGCAGTGCTAACCTGATGCGTCCACCTCCTCGACTACTTTATAATTAGTATACAAATTCAGAACCACAATTGACATCACAAATAGCAAATGATACCCGTAATCAACGTATGATGCAGACTTCTAAAGTCGAGGTCCCGTTGAAAGTGATCCAAGGAAACAAAATGTATATTTCCAAAGTTAAGGGTGGGAAAAATATATATCCACTATTGTCTGCTGCGACAACAGACAGATCTACCGGTAACTTAGCTTTACCACATTTCCCATCAGGCTGCGTTTGCTCCGCCCCTTATTTTTGATTCGTCCGTAGAACACATAACAGAATAAATCTCTAAAATAAACACATTACAAAAATATACAGTTGCAAATACATATTATACATGGTTACACATATTTACGAAGAAAGACGGTACACCGAAAGAGTTTTCAAAGCTTTAATAATAATAATAATATAACTTTCATCCCAAACCTTGCCTTTGAAAAGTACCAACACGCTAGTAGGATCACGCTCGCAATGTATCAAGCATACTTGAGAAAAAAAGGCACCCCTGTAAATGTGAAATTCATGCTAACTTGTCTTGAACTTCCGTCTTACAACTATCGCCACCAAGGGCATCTTCCTTAGTTTCGGAACGTACCTTGACTTTACAAAAAATATATGCTAAAACTTAGAGATTGCAGTCTTGCTTGGCGGACCTATTCAACTGGACTTAATCTTACCTTTTTAATTCCTGCGCCGCTGGTGGCCGTTAGAAAAATTCCATAAATTAGCCGCTTCACTGAGTAAGCCGCAGGGCTGAACATTTGGGAAAAAAGTAGCGGCTTATAGTCCGGAATTTACGGTATTTACAATTCTATTTTAACTAATTTAGACAAAAAATTTACAAAAACACGCAAAAAATATTAATTAAAATGATTTGTCTGCATTTGGCTCATTTGTCTGCTCTTCATTTGTGGATTGCTGAAGCAGAATTTATCTCAGTCTGTAACAGCCAATTGACACAAAAAGATTGTAGATCATAAATCGGAACATCTCAAAATAGCACAGTGTATGTAAGTCAACTACAACAAAAACACGTTATTTTGAGCCAACCTGCATTTTTTTCTTTTAAAGGTACTGGAAAAAAGGAATAATTGGCCTTAAAAGTGCTTGAAAAGTGTTTAAATTGGAATTTGGTGTATGAATCTTGCTCTTTAAAGTTCTTGATAATTTTTCCATTGTAAAACAAGGATAAAAACAAGATTTCAAATAAAACGGTGTCCCTAACGAGGCGTTCCCTTCAGCAGATGTTGGTTCTGTGGGGAGGAATAACAGTCTTAATAACAGTCAAATGTTTTCATCTCAAACATCTCACACGCAATTACACGGCAGACAGCACATCACATGCTGTTTTCCGGCTTTGTTTTCTCTACAATTAGTTTTGTGTTTGCTCAGCGGGCAACTTGGTCTCCCTCCAGACCTCGCGCTTTCCACTGCTGCTCTGCTTCAGATTTATCAAGCAGGAAATATATTTGGAATAATTTGATATGTCCTTTTGGACCAATTTCCATGCAACCGGTGTTCCTTCTGAGCTTCCCCGGATCTGAGCAATCACACAAAGTCTTTGAGTGTCACTTGGAACAACAGTGGGGGGCAACAATCCCAAGCGTGGCAACCAGTGTTGGGCACGATACTTTAAAAAAGTAATTACCGGTAGTTATAGTTATTCACTACTTCTTCCAAAAAGTAACTGTGTTAGTAACTGAGTTACTCCATAGTCAGATTATAAGTAAACAATTTCATAAAATAACAATCGGCAATCAATTAATCAATTAAATCTAACTCCCACAACCTGAGACAACTGGTCCTAGCCTACTGTACTGTACTGTATGTCATTTGTTCACAACAAGTCAATTGTAAAATAATATAAAATTACTTTCACACTTTTCAGCCTCCCTGGTAAGGTCTATTCAGGGGTACTGGAGAGGAGGGTCCGCCAGGAGGTTGAATCTTGGATTCAGGAGGAACAGTGTGGTTTTTGTCCCAGCCGTGCATGGGAGTTTGCCTGCCTACATGTGTTTTGTGGACTTGGAAGGCATTCGACCATGTTCCTCGGGAGGCCCTGTGCGGGGTGCTTCGGGAGTATGGGGTACCGTACAGTCTTATCCGGGCTGTGCCGTCCCTGTATGCCCGGTGCCAGAGTCGGGTCCGCATTGCTGGCAGTAAATCGTATTCGTTCCCGGTGAGGGTTGGACTCAGCCAGGGCTGCCCTTTGTCACCGATTCTGTTCATAACTTTTATGGACAGCAGCCTTGGTGGGGATGGAGTCCGGTTTGGGGGCCTCAGCATTGCGTCACTGCTTTTTGCAGATGACGTGGTGCTGTTGGCTTCCTCAGGCCGTGATCTTTAGCTCTCGCTGGAGCGATTCACAGCCGAGTGGAAAGCGCCTGGTATGAGGATCAGCACCTGTAAGTCCGAGACCATGGTACTCAGCCGGAAAAGGGTGGCATGCTCCATCTGGGTTGGGGATGAGATCTTGCCCCAAGTGAAGGAGTTCAAGTATCTTGGAGTCTTGTTCACGAGTGAGGGTGCTGATGGAATGAGTGATCGACAGACAGGTCGGTGCAGCATCTGCCGTCATTTGGACCCTGCACCGGTCCGCCGGGGTGAAGTGGGAGCTGAGCCGAAAGGCAAAACTCGATCTATTGGTCGATCTATGTTCCTACCCTCACCTATGGTCATGAAGTGTGGGTTATAACCGAAAGAACACGATCCGGATACTAGTGGCTGAAATTAGTTTCCTCCGCTGGGTGTCTGAGTTCTCCCTCAGAGATAGGGCGAGAAGCTCAGTCATCCGGGAAGGACTCTGTGTAGAGCCATTGTTCCTCCGCATTGAGACGAGCCTGTTGAGGTGGTTCAGGCTTCTGATAAGGATGCCTCCTGGAAGCCTACCCCGGGAGGTGTTCCGGGCATGTCCGGCCGGCAGGAGGCCACCCAGGACACACTGGAGAGACTATGTCTTTGGGCTGGCCTGAGAAAGCCTCGGGATCCCATCGGATGAGCTGGAGGAGGTGGCTGGGGATAGGGACGTCTGGGCTTCCCAATTAAGGCTGCTCTCCCGTGACCTGACCCCAGATAAGCGGAAGACAATAGACGGATGGATAGACTTTCACTCTATAGAATACATCACAATCTCTAATCAAACAACTGATAAAGTAGACATGCAGTATGCTACTATACTTCAAGTATTTTCACACAACAAAAGTAAACAGTTCAACAATACACTTGCATTTAATTCTGCAGTGTAAAAAGAATAAATCAAACTCTCACAACCTGAACCAGTTTTCAAGTAGAAATAGGTAACTGCACTTAAAATATTTTATTCACAACAAAAGTCAACAGTAAAATAATATAAAGAGAATGTGCGATCCCTCTCTTTATCCCTCTCCCTCCATCTCAGTCCTCCCCTCTCTCTATCTCTCCCTCTATATCTATAATAGCTGACAAGACTTCTCTCAGTGAGGAGAGAGCAGTTTTGGAAAAATTAGTGTTTAACACGGCAGGAACAACTGAGAAAGAATCCTGCACTAATTACCCCGAATGAGACGTTAAGAATTGTGAATTTAATAGCGCTATTATTTAATATGATATTAAGGTAAGATATTCTCCTTTGTGATACGTCATCATGCACTGCACGCATTTTTTTGTGTTATGATAGATGTCTGTCTCTTGAATGCGATTCGTGTTGGTGACTATATATATATATCACAAAAGGCTGACCGAGGATGTCCTGCTTACTTATGCGGATTTCTACTACACAAAGTGACGCACTGCTTTTGACCAACAGTAAAAGAAATAATGAGTTACCCGTTACGCCATTATACCTAACGCTACAAAAAAAGTGGTTTGCACGTCTGCGGCACAGTTTTGAAGTTATGGGATCAAATCCAGATACTAGCCTTCCTGTGCACAGTTTGCATGTTTTTGCGTGAGTTTCCCCCCCACTCCAAAAACGTGCATGTCAGGTTAATTGGTTGGTTCAAATTGTTGTTAGGTGCAAATGAGCGAGTGAGTTGTCTGTCTCTGTGTGTCCTGCGACTGGCTGTCAACCAAAGACAGCTAGGGATGGGCTGCATCACCCCCGCAACCCTCCTGAGGAGAAGCACTGCAGATAATGGATGCAATAAGAGTGGGCAAAGATGCTAAAAATGATTCAAAAATCTGCTATCAAACTATTATCCTTTGTAAAAGTACACCGGGGGTTTCAAACTCGTGGCCCGGAGGCAAATTGCAGGACTCGGGATGATAGTTTGAGGTCTCACCCTATGAAAGTTAAAGGGTCAGTGTGTATTAGTTTCCCACTAGGTGTTGCTGTCACAAAAGAAGAGTACTGAAAGCACAACAAGAGGATGACAAAATGCAGAGACTCAAAGTGACAAAAATGCACCAGGTCAAGTCAAGTCACATTTATTTATATAGCCCTTAATCACAAAAATGTCTCAAAGGACTGCACAGGATTAAGATTACACCAATTACCTGATCTCAAACCAACATGCGGGCAAGGAACCACTCAAAACCCCAGCGTGAGGAAAAAGAGAAACCTTGAGAAGGGACCCCGCAAGTGGCAATCCCCCCTCCAGAATGACCAGGGTGAATTAGATTTAGCATTACAGTACACAAACATAGTAAACACTAGGTAACATGTTGAAAATTTGTCCAGACAGTGCATGACCGCAACAACGCCCACAGCCTGTAAACTAGTCCAGAAAGTCCATAACAGCAACGACGACAACGACGCAGATCCCCATCTCTGCCAGCTGGTCAATGCAGGCGTTGACATGCTTCAGGTCAGACGCTGGTCCGCTGACTCATCTCAAATTGTCCTTCTCCTTTGTATCACCACCTGGCAAGCAGTCGGAAAAAGACAGGACAATACAAAATATGAGGTGGGCATCAATCATAAGCTTTGGAATAGAAGTGTGTCTTAAGTCTTGATTTAAAAACTTCCATTGAGGCTGCAGATCTTATCTCTGGAGGCAGGGCATTCCATAGCACGGAGCCCGGATGGAGAACGCTCTCGAGAATTTTTCCTTCTTTTTTCTCTTCCTTTTGTTTTTTTTTTAATTCAGCTTTTCACTACTTTTTCATTTTGGTATTTTTTTTCTTTTTTGTTCTGTTGTCCCCCTTTCTTTAAGTCATTTTGTGCACAATGTTTTATAATATTTGGTCATATAGGGATGAAAGAAGCAAAAACAACCTGAAGAGCTGTTTAGGACCCGAAAGAGCCGGTTCCTTTTAGTGAGCCGAGCCGATGAAGCCGGTTTTCAAAAAACTCAACTTTGGTCAACTTCGTTCTACTTTGACCTTGACTTCCAAATACCGCATTTAAAACACAACGTCAGGGGAACCCTTGTATTTTTACCTTCAAGCACTGTAACTTTAAATTAATTCGAGCCCTCATTTTTGTGAGCTGGCTAGATTTTCTTGTGCGCGGAAAGCTCTGGGTAGTGCGCAATTGAGCACACACGCAGCTTAGAGGGAACATTGCGCTGGATAGACTTTCTTGTGCGCTGAGAGGGAACATTGCTGATAAGGCACCAGAATCTATTGCTAAAAAGAGATAATTGGTTACTTTAGCCAGGGCTGTCTCAGTAGAGTGATTTTCCCTAAATGCTGACTGGACAGTTTCAAAGAGGTTATTTTCTGACATGAAGTCATTTAGCTACTGTGCAACGACCTTTTCAAATAATTTTGCAAAAAGTGGCAGATTTGACACTGGCCTATAATTACCTAGGCTTTCTGGGTCAAGGTTAGGACGCTTAAGCGTGGGTTCAATGACGGCAGACTTGAAGGCTACACTGCCGCTACAGGAACAATACCCAAACAATAATATTTAAAACTGATGGTCCTAAGATCCCAAACAGATCCTTCACCAGAGAAGCTGGGAACGGATCAAGCAGGCAAGTAGTTTGTTTGACCCTACTGACCATCTGTGTTAGACTATCAAGGGACAAATCATTGAACAACTGCCAACACGGTCCTTACCTAACACCTCCACATATTTGAGGTAGGACGAAGTTACAGAGCGTTCATTTAAAATTTCATTCCGGATGAGTTGAATCTTTTTATTAAACAATTCCATAAAGTCATCAGCAGAATAAGTAGAACTATTTGAGTTAAGTTGTTGTCTGGTAAGTTTTGCCATTGTGCCAAACAAAAAATTTCGGATTATTCTTATGTTTAACCTTAGAGAAAAACTATGCTTTATCTGAGGCAAGAGCTACTTTATATTTCAGCAAGCTGTCACACCAGGCCAGTCGGAAGACCTCCAGCTTTGTAGTGTGCCATTTTAGTTCAAGTTTCCTGCAACCTTGTTTGAGTGACCTGGTTTCTTCAGTAAACCTAAAAGAAGAAAAGAAAAAAGAAATGACAAGATAGAAATGGTAAAAAAAAGAAAAAAGTAAACCTCAAAAAGGGGTAAAATATGATAACAAAAATAACATAGAGAAAATAAAATAAAGAAAATAAAAAAGGGACAGGGCAGCACGGCAGCGCAGTGGTTAGCGCATGTGCGGCACAGTTCATGTCTTGGGAACCTCCTGCGTCCAGCTCCAGACTTCCTGTGCGGAGTTTGTATGTTCTACCCGTGCTTGCGTGGGTTTCCTCCGGGCAATCCGGTTTCCTCCCACATTCCCAAAACATGCATTTCAGGTGAATTGGCCGGTCCAAATTGTCCCTAGGTGTGAATGAGCGAGTGAGTTGTCAGTCCCCGTGTGCCCTGCGATTGGCTGGCAACCAGTTCAGGGTGTCCCCTGCCCACTGCCCGATGATTGCTGGGATGGGCTCCAGCACCCCCGCGACCCTACTGAGGATAAGCGGTGTAGCTAATGAGATGAGATGAGATGGGAAAAAAGGGACAAAAAGAAACCAAAGCAAAGTGGAAAATAAAAAATATAAACACGACAAAAAGTGGGAAAAAGGAAAATAAAATTTAAAAAAAGAACAAAATGAGAAAAACTAGACAAAAAAGAAGAAAGCAAAAACAAAATAGAAAAATGAAAAAGTTTAATTATCTTCCGCTCATCGGGGCTCGGGTCGCGGGTGCAGTAGCCTTAACAGGGAAGCCCAGACTTCCCAATCCCTAGACATCTCCTCCAGCTTATCCGACGGGATCCCGAGGCGTTCCCAAGCCAGCCGAGAGACATAGTCTCTCCAGCGTGTCCTGGGTCGCCCTCGGGTCCTCCTGTCGGTGGGACATGCCCGGAACACCTCCCGAGGGAGGCGTCCAGGAGGCATCCTTATCAGATGCCCAAGCCACCTCAACTGGCTCCTCTCAATGCGGAGGAGCAGTGTCTCTACACAGAGTCCCTCCCGGATGACTGAGCTTCTCACCTTATCTCTAAAGGAAAACCCAGACACCCTGCGGAGGAAACTCATTTCGGCCACTTAGTAATAATAACAATAATAATAATAATAATAATAATGCATTTTATTTAAAAGCGCCTTTCAGGCCACCCAAGGACACTGTACAGACAATGAAAAAATACAATGTCAAAAAATTGTAAGCAAAATATTAAATAAAAACAAGACATAAAATCATAAAAACATAGGAAATGGAGAAGCTATGTGCTGTAGGCAATCCTGAACAGGTGTGTTTTTAGACGGGACATAAAAGTAGAGAGATGTGCAGTTTTGGAGGTCCGGAGGTAGATTGTTCCAAAGCTTTGGAGCAGCGCGACTGAAGGCTCTGGCTCCCATGGTGCTCAGGTGGGCAGGGGGCACTGACAGTCGGAGGGAGGACGAGGATCTGAGGGAGCGAGTGGGGACTTGCACCTGGAGAAGGTCGGACAGGTAAGGAGGGGCCAGGTTGTGAATGGCCATATATGTATATAGGATCAGTTTGTAGCTGATGCGATGTTGAACAGGAAGCCAGTGTAGCTGTTGGAAAACGGGGGTGATGTGCTGCTGGGAAGATGTTTTTGTGATGATGCGAGCAGAGGTGTTTTGAACCAGATGAATTTTATGGAGGGACTTTTGAGGAAGGCCGAAGCGGAGAGCATTGCAGTAGTCAAGGCGGGATGTGACAAGACTGTGGACGAGAATAGCAGTGGTGCGGGGGGTGAGGGAAGGGCGGAGTCTGGTAATATTGCGGAGGTGGAAATAAGCAGTGCGGGTGATGGTGTTGATATGTGAGTGGAAGGTAAGCATGCTATCCAGGATGACACCCAGACTCTTGACCTGGGGGGAGGGGGACACTAAGGAGCTGTCGATGTTGAGAGAGAAATTGTTTACTTTGGATAAAGTGGATTTGGTGTAAAGAAGGAGGATTTCTGTTTTATTGGCATTTAATTTAAGAAAGTTTGTTGTGAACCATGTTTTGAGTTCGAAAAGGCAAGAGGTGAGGGAGGGAGGTGGGAATATGGAGTTTGGTTTGCAGGAGAGGTAGAGTTGGGTGTCATCAGCAAAGCAGTGAAAGTGGATATTAAATTTGCGGAGGATATGACCAAGAGGCAAGAGGTAGACGATGAAGAGAAGAGGACCTAAGACAGATCCCTGGGGTACACCTGTGGTGACTAGGGAGGGCTTTGAGGTGAAGGATTTCAGCTGGACAAACTAAGTGCGGCCAGTGAGGTAGGAGTGGAACCAACTGAAGGGAGTGTGGGTGAGACCAATGGAGAAGAGTCTATTGAGGAGGATAGGGTGAGAGATTGTGTCGAAGGCGGCGCTCAAGTCTAGGAGGATGAGGATGGAGACTAAACCGGAGTCAGATGCTATGAGGAGATCATTTACAATACGGATTAGGGCAGTCTCTGTGCTGTGGCGGGGGCGGAAACCAGACTGAAAAGGTTCATAGAGAGAGTGGAGGGACAGGTGGGAGTGGAGTTGAGCAGCAACAGTTTTTTCAAGGATTTTTGAAATAAATGGAAGGTTGGAGATGGGGCGGAGGTTGTCAAAGTTGTTGGGGTCAGCACCATGTTTTTTCAGTGTAGGGGTAACAGCAGCGGTTTTGAAAAGTGATGGGACAATACCAGAAGAGAGTGAGGAGTGGATAATGGCAGATATGAGAGGAAGCAGGGAAGGGAGGCAGGATTTAACAAGGGATGAAGGGAGGGGATCGAGCTGGCAAGTGGTGGGCTTGGATTTGAGTATGAGGTTGGATAATTCAGCAGTCGTGGGTGGAGCAAAACTGGAGAAGAAGTGACAATAGAAGGAAATTCAGATGGGGAGGGAGCAGACAGGTTTTGATGGAGTTGGTGATGTTGTGGAGTACAGGTGGAGGGGGAGAGAATTTGGTGGCTGGAAGATTTTGTTCATGACAGAGAAGAGAGTTCTTTAATTTCCTTCATTGGAAAGGATGAGGCCGGAGTAGTAACTGGATTTGGTTTGTGCAATTTGGTCCTTGTATTTAGCAATATGGGTAATGTACATGTCCTTATGGATGGTGAGGCCGGTTTTCTTATAGAGTCGCTCAAGTTGGTGGTTCTTTGATTTCATTGACCTAAGAGTGGGTGTAAACCGGGGGGCAGATGTGGAGAATGAGGCAGTCCTGGTCTTCAGGCGGGCAAGAGAATTTAGAATATTTGTGAGGCAGGCATTGTAGTGAGCGGTGAGGTCATCCGGGTTTGAGAGAGCGTCTGGGGGTGGGGAACGGTCAATAATGGAGCAGAAGGTGTCAATGTTGATATTTTTGGTATTACGAAAAGAAATGAGACGGGAGGTTTTGACAGTAGAGAGACAGAGTACAGTGTTGAAAGTGAGTAGGACATGATCGGATTCAGGAAAAACATCAGCAGTGGGCTTGGAGGTGGAGAGGCCAGAGCAGCAAACCAAGTCCAATGTGTGGCCATTAATGTGGGTGGGGAAATCAATAAGGCTGTGTATCCCGAGGCTCTCCGGGCAGGATGTGAAGTCTCTGGTGAGTGGCAGGTTGGGGTTGTCCATCTGAATATTGAAATCTCCCAATAAAATAAAATTTGTCGAGAGAGTGGATAAATGTGTAATTAAGCTGGAGAATTCATTGATAAAATCACTATGTGGCTTCGGGGGGCGATAAATTGTAGCAATGATGGTTGGCGAGGGTCCAGGGAGCTTAAACACCAGGCATTCAAAAGAGCTTGATGCAGGGACGGAGACAGGCAAGACTTTCCACTTCTCGCGGTGGATTACCGCGAGACCTCCTCCACGGCCACTGCCACGGGGACGGCAGATGTAAACAAAGCCGGGAGGAGTGGAGTCATTCAGAGCAGCGAAGTCGTTTGTTTGCTGCCAGGTTTTTGTTAAAATGAAGAAGTCAAGTTTTCGTTCGGCGAGGACGTCTTGGATGAGGTGGCCCTTGTTCTTGAGTGAGCGGATGTTCATTAATCCAAAGTTGACGGCGGAGGTGTCATGTTTGACGACGGCAGTGCTGTTAGCCGACCTAGCCAAGCGGGCTAATGCATGACAGTTAGCATTGCGGCCGTTTCTGGGAGGGCGTCGAGATGTGGACCAGGTCGAGTTTATTGAGCCAGGGTTTTTATACTCGACGTGTCTGCGCGACCCGCGTGAATGTAGCGGCGTCGAGGCAGGCGAGCGATGTCAGGATGATGGAGCAGCTCCACCGGATCCGGAGAAGATCCGCGACAGAATAGTGGAGCAATCCTGTCACTGGATGATGGCAGAACGTCAGGAGTATCAGGAATAATCCAAAGGCGGCGAGGTTTTGGCACGCCATGACAAGGGAGAGAGGCCGGTGCAGTGACAGCTGGTAAGTTTAAGCTACCGGCGTGGAGAAACTAATATGCCCACACCTCTGCGCCTCTCACCACGGGAAACTCCAGAGTGGAAGAGAGTCCAACCCTTCTCAAGAGGACTGGTACCAGAGCCCAAGCCGTGCGTGGAGGTGAGTCCTACTATATCAAGTCGGAATTTCTCAACCTCACACACCAACTCGGGCTCCTGCCCTGCCAGAGAGGTAACATTCCATGTCCCAAAAGCCAGTTTCTGTAGCCAGGAATCTTTGCGCCAAGGACCCCTCCCTTGGCCGCTACCCAGCTCTCTACGCACCCGACCCCTTTGGCCCCTCTTACTGGTGGTGAGCCGATGGGAAGAGGGTCTCACGTCGCCCCTTCGGGCTGCGCCCGGCCGGACCCCGTGGGCAAAGGTCAGCGGACCCCACTAGAAGGGGGCCCCGGTAACCCGGGTCCGGGCGAGGGAAATTATAGATAAGGTAGCAGATCATGGAGGAGGAAACTCAAGATTAAAAGGAAAATAAAAAAACAAAAAAAGAAATAAGAAAAAAAGTTGATCTCAAAAAAAGGAAAGGAAAAAATGAAAAAAAAGAGAAAAAGAAAAGATTAAAAGAAAATAGAAAAAGGGTAAAAACCCAAATAATAAATGAAAAAGAAATAAGACAAAAAGTGAAACTCAAGTAAAAAAGGAAAAAAATGATCCATCTATCTACTGTATATCCCTCAAAAGGGGTGACCGAAAGCAAGACAAACACATACACAAACAAAGAAAGTAAAAAAGGGGGAAATAGCAAAAAAACACACACAAAAAAGGAAAACGAAAAATAAATTAAGAAGTTAAATTAAAAATGTTTTGCTTTCTTTTCCACTACTTTTATTTTTATTATGGTTTCCTTTTGAGCATAAGACCTGTGCACTGTTCAGATATGTTTAGTTGGCACTCCTAGTAACTGGCAAAACTCACACGTCATGAAAATGATCCGGACCAAATAATGATCATATTTTTTTAACAATAATGATGCTAAGAAATAATTAAAGTTCAAAAACACTATATTGGAAATGAAGGAAAAATAAACAATTTTACTGTAACTATTTCTTGCATGGGGGCAGCACGGCGGCGCAGTGGTTAGCGCTTGTGCGGCACAGTTCATGTCATGGGAACCTGTCGTGGGTTCAAATCCAGCTCCAGACCTCCTGTGCGGAGTTTGTATGTTCTCCCCGTGCTTGCGTGGGTTTCCTCCGGGCACTCCGGTTTCCTCCCACGTTCCAAAAACATGCATTTCAGGTGAATTGGCCGGTCCAAATTGTCCCTAGGTGTGAATGAGCGAATGAGTTGTCTGTCCCTGTGTGCCCTGCGATTGGCTGGCAACCAGTTCAGGGTGTCCCCTGCCCACTGCCTGGAGATGGCTGGGATGGGCTCCAGCCCCCCCCCGCGACCCTAATAAGGATAAGCGGTACGGCTGATGAGATGAGATTTCTTGCATGAAGATATACACAGTGTTTTAGCGCCGGTAAACTACTAGGCAGCACTGGCATTCCATCTCATTGATTTCGGCGCCTCAATTACCTTGACCCAAAATTGCTCCAAGTCAAGGTGCATGTTCATTAACCCAAACTTTAGATAACAGGCCCATTGGCAGATAAAGACATCATCATTTAATTTCAACACAACATTGACAGTGGATTGTGACTATATTTGTTCTGCATTCATCATTAACCATGTCAAGGTAAAACACACATGAGAAAAATGTTCCCATAAGGGATCATTGAAAAGGAAATTTGCCTTGGGGAAATTTAGCACTGCCACAACCAAACCCTGATGGACATGCAAAAAGCTTTTGCAGACAAAGTCTTTATTTAGCAAGCACACATCTCTCATGGGAGTATTATCTGGACATGGACATTGTATTTTCCTGACAAATGTCACACAATTTTTTTTACGTGTGGTCTATTTCTGAAAAATAGTGACTTTGACATTGAAAGAATACATTAGCAATTGCATGTGGTGCGCTGGAACAGGGGTCACGAACCTATGGCCCCTGAGCCATAGATTGCTCTTTTCAGGAGTAAATATGGCTCAAAGATAAAATTGTACTCATGCGAATCTCATTTATAGCGTTTAGAGCGTATAATATATATTATCTGGGGAATCACACTCCTCAAACTCCCTCGGGGGTATAGGAGAGGAGTGTCCATCAGGAAGTCGAATTTCGGATTTGGGAGGAGCAGTGTGGTCTTCGTCCAGGCCGTGGAACAGTGGACTAGCTCTACACACAATGCAGGGTCCTCGAGGGTGCTTACCCATCCAGTCTACATGTGTTTTGTGGACTTGGAGAAACATTTGACCGTGTATCCCTGTGGAGGGGTACTTTGGGAGTATGGCGTACCAGACAGTCTTATCTGGGCTGTGTGGTCCCTGTGTGACCTATGCCAGAGTTTGGTGCTTTAGAGCAGTGTTTTTCAACCTTTTCTGAGCCAGGGCACGTTTTTTTACATTGGAAAAATTTCGCGGCACACCACTAACCGAAAATGTTATAAAATGACACTGAACAGTATGTTTAATTACAATATAATTTATAATACCCCCTGTTTTTACAGCACAGACACTTGACAAATGGCATAATTTTTGCAGAGAATATTTCATAAATGTTTTATTAAATTTTAAAAAGTGTCATTGGATAATTTCTCACCGCATTCCTGATGATCTCTCACGGCACACTAGGGTGCCATGGCAGAGTGGTTAAAAAAATCACTGCTTAGAGTACCACTTTGCTACAAATAAATTTCCCTTTGTTGGCTCTAAGCACAAAACTCCACCTACAGGAAGTGACCAGATTTTCTAGCAGTGTAATAAAGATTTGAAACCCCAGAGTGTTTATTTGTAATCAGAAGATTAATGGTTTGTCATGTTTCATGCCAGGGATTTCACTGCGTGTCTAAATGTATTTAGCCTATTATCAATCAATCAACCAATTGGAGAACTTTATTTTGAAAAGTATTAACAGGTACCCCAAGAACCCGCCTATGATTTGTTGGTAGAGACGATGGACCCATGTGGGGGAGGCAGGAACTGCTGCTCAAGGTGCACAAAATAAGGACAGTATTTATTTACAAAATTACCAAAGTACCAAACTAACAAGTAGGCACAAAACAACTAACAAAATGCCCAAACCAAAATCAGTGGTGTTGTGAGGTATACCAGACCCTAATACTCTCTTTCCTTCTCCCTTTCTTTCTCTTTTTCTTTCTCTTTTGTTCTCTTTAGTTTTCTCTCTTTCGCTTTCATCCTTTTCTTTCTCTCTCTCTCTCTCTCTCTCAATCTCTCTCTCTCTCTCTCTCGCTCTTTTTTTCTATAATATTGTCTTTGTTTTGTTTTTCTTTCATTCCATCTTCCTTGTTTCTTTATTTTTATTTTCCTTTCTTTCCTGTGTTCTTTCTTTCTATCTCTCTCTCTTGTATTTCTATTTTCCTTTCTCCTTTTTAATTTCCTTTCTCTTAATTTCAATTTCTTAATTTTTTTTTTTTCTCTACTTTCTTCTTCCAATAATTAACCTTGTAATAACATAGTAACAACAAAAAAAGTAGTACAAGATTATTTATAAACTTGGACATGTATATCAAAATGGGTGTCCTTGACACTAATTAATTACAAAAAGTAGTTTTCAGATTGAAAAAGATTAGAGACCCCTGCTATAGAATGTTATTTTATCATATGCACGTATATCACACAAAAAGAAGTACCGTATTTTCCGCACTATAAGGCGCACCGGGTTATAGGGCGCACCCCGAAAAAATAGTTTTTGGTCCTATATTTGACATACATAAGACGCACCAGATTATAAGGCGCTACAATGGGAACGTCGACAAAACAGTCAGATAGTTCAGTCAAATTTATTACTCCCTTAACATTCCCAAAGCTTGCAAAGACGCAAATAGGTGTCGAGAACACGTGCGGATGCGGTGTCCGTACGATGTCACTCAAATGCATCGTTCCATCATTCGGAAGGTTAAAGTCTTGGGATTCAAGAAATGCCAACCATTCCTTAGTTTCTATTTTCGCTCGCAACTTTACTGTGCATATGACAATAAACACTTGGAATTGAGTTTAATTTAATAATAGACACTCCATTCCATCCACCGCTTATCACAGAAACATCGAGTTCAGTCTGAAACAAGATACAGGGAAAATATATAGCCGAAGTAGCTCACCGAAGTCGTTGTGTTCAATAATAATGTGCAGCCATGGTCCTCTTATATCCGTGAGTTTAGTAAATCCAGGAGAATAAAATATTTACAAATACAGAATAGTAAAAAAATGCTTTCTGTATGCCGTCAACCATGTGCTATACGCATTCATCTTTTTCGGCCAATTGCAGGCTTTGTTTTGCCGCTTCAGCCAATGCCAGCCTGTAAATGATAAAAAGGATCCGCCCCTTAACCTCTGAATAACTTTAGCCAATAGTGATCGATTCAAATGATGATTGACACATTGGTTAGCTAATGAAACGCCGGTAAATAAATTCCAGCATACACCGCGGACTACTTGGCGTTCGGGGGAAAATCTAGTCGGCGGCTGCAAGTTAGTTGGAAGACTTTGCGATTTAATATTGATCCATAAATAAGGCGCACTGTATAATAAGGCGCATGGTCAGCTTTTGAAAAAAATTAAGACTTTTAGGTGCGCCTTATAGTGCGGAAAATACGGTACTTACTTTTTTGTTGTTTTAATGTTACGTTACTGTATTACGGGATTTGACATAAAAGTAGAGATTATATATAGCCTACAGTATATTTGTTCCTCAAAGTACCACATTCATCTTACTGTATTTTATAGTTAAATCGTGATTCATTTTCATAGCACTTGTCAGACAAAGTGCAGTAATTAATGTGTAGGTCAAAAAAAGAATAGAAAGGTATACAAATAAAAAATTAATAACAGGGTTTTGACAATCAAAATAAAGCCATAAATAATTTGAACATAAATACAAGTATACTTACCTGAATATGAAACGCAAAGTCCTTCGACCTCGGTCAAAACTCGGTAGCAAGTGATCAGCGGTGTTAGACTGCCCTCCTACGGCTGTGTGTGATAACTGCATCCCCACTCCTTTTATGTGCTTTGAAAGGCATATTACTCAGGGGTCAGTAACCTTTTTGGTGTGGAGTGCCACTTTCAAATGTCCTTGTCAATCAGTGTGCGACACCAAGATCAATAAATAATTTTTTTAATATCCAACAGAGATGTACTTTTACACCAGTCCAAATATACAACATGGATATTCATTTTAATCATATAACTCAGTGTTTTTCGACCCTTTTTGAACCAAGGTACAATTTTATTTATAAAAAAGTTCTGTAGCACACCGTCTGTGGAAAATGTTTAAAATGAAGTTATGTCTGTACTACCTCATAAACAGATAATTAGTTTATGAAAAGAAGAAAATAATACTTAAAATAAAAAAGAATGATGAGCTTTATGTTTTTATTTTTTACAGTGCAATCTTAAACCGTTTTGTTAAACAAATTAAGTTATTAAATGTACTGTGCTACCTCAAGAGCAGATAATTAGTACATAAAAAGTATATAAAAATCTACTGCCACCTACTGATATGGATGAGTATTACAGTTCCTCGTCTGAAGATTGAAAAAATACTGAATAATGGCCTGATTTTTGGGAAAGATAAAATTAATTAATTCCAGCGGTACACTAGACAAGGTATCACAGCACAGTAGTGTGCCCAGGTACTATCTAATCATCTATCTACCTTGGTCATATCCCTCAAGAGGGATGACCGACAGCAAGGCACACACATACAATAACAAATAAAATAAAAGGTAAAAGGAATTAAAAAAAAAAAAAAAAAAAACACAAAATTTTTTGGACCATGGCCAACCCAATTGCCCAAACACCCAAACAAGTTAGGCACCTCGGCACCCAAGTTGGTCATGCTTTTGTCCCTCCAGATGAAACGACACCAAAAAGCGGCCATGTCACTCGGGTCAGGGTGACACAACACACTCTTTTGTTCAACAGCAGGGCCCGACAGCTTTCACTGGTTTACCCCTGCCGCATCATACGGGTGCCCAGCCCATCCTTAAGAACGAATCCACAATCCCACTATCCTTTCACAACACCTCTCCACTCCTTTCTATCACCAACAAGAGCTCTAGCTTTCATTATATTTAGACCTCTTTCCTGCAGTGCACTCATAACCCAATCCATCCACATCAATCGCGGCTTTCCTCTTGGTCTCCTTCCATTGACTTCTGCTCTGTAGATCCTTTTCAACATTCGCTCGTCATCCATCCTCTCCATGTGTCCAAACCAACCGAATACTCTCTTATCAACACGCTTGCTCAGTTCCACGACTACTCCAGTTTTGTCTCTCACAATTTAATTTCTCAGTCTATCCAATCTTGTCACTCCTAACATAGTCCTCAAACACTTCATCTCAAAAACATTCAACTTCTTTCTTAAATCTGCATTCAGGCTCCAAGTCTCTGCACCTTACAACACAGTAGGCACAATCACACTCTCATACAGTCCCCTCTTAACATCCATACTCATACTCTTGTTGTTTATCACTCTCCTCAGAGCACCCAAAACATTGCTTCCTTGATTCACTCTGTGCAATACCTCACACTCCATTCCACCAACTGCAGCCACATCAAAACCCAAGTACCTAAAGCATTCAACTTCTTCCAGCACCTGTCCATGCAACCTAATTTCTAACGTCATGCCCACTCCATTACGTGAACACTTCATCACCTTACTCTTCCCAACATTGACACATAACTTACGCCTATCGAATACTCTTCCAAACTCCGTTACCAAGCTTCTCAATGTTTCCTCAGAATCAGCCACAAGCGCTCTGTCATCTGCATACAACAACTGACTTACTTGCCACACTGTTCCACTGTTGTCCACACCTCTGCCAAAAACTCTTGCATTCACCTCTCTCACCACACCATCCATGTACACATTAAACAGCCATGATGACATCACACACCTCTGTCTCACACCAGTCAACACAGGGAACCACTCACTTGTCTCACTCCCTACTCTTACACATGCTCTGCTGTTCATATAAAAACTCTTCAATGCTTCTAACAACTTTCCACCCACTCCATACATCACCATCACTTGCCACAACGCCTCTCTATCAACTCTGTCATACGCCTTTTCCAAGTCCATGTAAGCCAAATAAACATCCTTACCTTTTGCAAAATATTTCTTACACACCTGTCGTACTGCAAACACCTGATCCACACATCCTCTTCTTTTCCTGAAACCACTCTGCTCCTCCATCACCACCTCATTCGTTCTTTCTCTCACTCTCTTAATCAAGACTCTTCCATACAGCTTACCCGGCACAGACAACAAACTGATACCTCTCGAATTCATACTTATCAGCTTCACCCTTATACCATGGCACCACACATGCACTACATCAATCAACAGGAACCACACCACTTAAAAAGCATACATTCAACAAGCGTACTAACCAGTCAATCATAGCTGTGCCACATTTTTTTCAGGTATTCAGGCATGCATTAAGTGAAAGATAAGGATGGTAGATTGCTGGTTAGCGGTAGTGCAGTCAGGACGAGATGGTGTGAGTATTTTGAGGAGTTGCTAAATGTGGAGGATGGGAGAGAAGTGAGAGTCGAGGCAATCGATGGTATAGAGAGAATGCCCGTGTTGGGTGATTTAAATGTGCCCAGGTACACTGGTTGAAAAACACTGGTATAACTGACCAATCTATTTCCACTATTCTTGTTCATCAATCAACTAAAAAATGAAGGTGAATAAATAGTGGAAAGGCCTGTAGCCATCCATGACTTCAACTTTTTGCCACAAGAATTAACCAGAATCAACCATTCTTCATCAACAATGAACTACAATCAAAAAACAAGTTATAAA
Organism: Urocampus carinirostris; assembly: GCF_059441175.1. Taxonomy (NCBI): domain Eukaryota; kingdom Metazoa; phylum Chordata; class Actinopteri; order Syngnathiformes; family Syngnathidae; genus Urocampus; species Urocampus carinirostris. Next base: position 444,852 of record NC_142361.1, on the reverse strand, counting down.
GACAGCTACCATACCATTTATCAATGATATCATCTTGTTGCAGAAAATATCAGAACTTGAAATAACAACAGCAAAGCAGAAGGCACGCGTGCACACACCCACAAACACGCGCAACCGCACACACACGCACACTCACACACACGCACACACACGCTTATTAAAAATATTAGCCATCAGTAAATGGTTTTCTGTGCTTTGCTATGCAGTGAACAATGTGATAGCTTGTGTTTTACGCGGTGACTAAACGTTTTCAGGGTCTGTGTTTGTTCGATGCGCATTTTAATACCTCCGCCTTGAATTCATGTTCATGTTTCGTCTCGTAATGACGTTTAACACTTGCCGTGCGAGGTACAACGCTCTCGAGGCATAATGCACAAAACAGCACGGTCATTTTTTTGCACAAAGCCTCATTCGTCTGTACACGCTGGCTGGAAAGAACGAGATGTTTTTGCTCGATGAGGCGTCATGATTCGTTCATTTATCGCACGCGTGTGTTTCGTTGGTTGCGTTAGAACACGGAGCTCTCCTCTGCGAGACGCCGCGCTAACACGCACTCACACACGAAATAGAAAAGGAGGGGCGCGACCATGAACACGGCGCACAACTAAAAATGTCTAAATTTCAGGTAAAAATGCGCTTTAAACAAAAAACATTATTAATTGTATTATTTTGCCGTGCGTGCGCTCGTGTACCACTGCTGGCACGCGTGTCATAGGTTGCCGACCCCTGCTCTAGATTTTAGATTTCAATATTTATTATCAGGGGTGTTACCAGACATGAGTCTCAGAAAGAGCATTTGAAACGCTCGGGCGGGCACAACTATTATGATCCCCAGCACGTTGTTTCAAGTGTTTTTCAGGGATGTGTTTCACCATTTGCGTTTTCTAAAATCTAGTTTATTTTTGTATTTTTGCAGTTTCTTTGTTGTTGAAGTGCAAAGTCAATATGTTAAACAGACATTTTGTGTCAAGCAGGGATTTTAGTTTAAGTTGATTAGTATAAAAAAGTTAAAATGAGTTAAATGTTCACGGCAAAGTGAAAACATAAATGCTATTCTAATTTAGTAAAACAAATGATTTTTCAAAAACATATTCATTTTTTACCGTGCAGAATATTACATTATTATTAGTAGTAGTAGTAATATACCGAACAAAGGGACCCCCTGCTTTTTTCTTCTCTTTTTATTTTTATTCCCTTTTTTTCTTGTTTCTGAAGCAAATTTCCTATTGAAAGAGGCCTTGGCACACATGTTAGAAATGTGATCTCAATAAGCTGCTGATGTAAAAACCACTGTGGGGGTAGTAAATCACAAAGAATATGAGGATATTCCTTCATATAGTCTATTGCGAGGGATGTTTTTTTTAACCCTCTCAGGTTTTTATCATTCACTGCATGCTCGTAAAAGCTTAGGCCTGTCGCGGTTTTACGGTACCAGAAACTGTCGTTAACTACCGAGCACTATAGAGAGCCACAGGCTCCTTGAGAGGACAAGGAAAACCGGGGAAAAGAGGGTGCAATAATATTATATTATATATTATAATATTCAAGGAAAACTTTTTTTTTGCTTGACTCGAAATGGTTTCTAATTGCATCAGCAGCATTCGTGAGGAACACTGATGGGCATGTTACTTTAAGAAAATAATTATAGTTACTCACTACTTCTTCAATATGTAACTAAGTAATTACTCTGTAGCAGGGGTGTCAAACTCATTTTAGCTTGGGGACCACAAGCTGCACTGGGGCTGCACTGGTAGATTAAAGAGAAACAGAGAAGGAGAGAGAGAAAGATACAGAATAAAAAACAAAAAGAAAGTAAGTACGAAAATAAGAAAGAGAGAATGACAGAAAGAAAATACCAAGAATAAACAATAGAAATTGAGAGAAAGAAAACAGAGGAAGAGAACAGAGAAAAAGAAAAGGTGAAATATACAGAAACAGAGTGATAATTAGAGGGAAAAAAATTTATTTACAAAAAAGATAGAGAGAAAAGAGAGAGAAAGAGATAGTGGCTTTGCGAGTGCTGCCTGGCTTTGTCAACATCAAGTGGACATATTTAAAACTGCAGCTGATTTTTCTCTTGTGCTTCTTTGGGTGTTGTCTCGTGGGTGGAATTTAAAACCTTATATGTCCTGCGGGCCTCATGTTTGACACTTGTGCTATAAAAGGAATAAAAATCTCGAGTCAGACAACTGCTCAAGTAGACATATGATACTGTTCTTCATGCATTTTTACACGACAAAAATGAACAATTAAATGATATAAAGTGCATTGTAAAATTTAAAAATCAAACTCTCACAACCTGAGACAACTGGTCCAGTAGAAATAGGCAACTGCACTTCAAATAGTTTGTTCAGAACAAAAGTCAACAGTAAAACTGTCACGGTCGCCATGGCGACCAGTCTGCCGCGCCCCCGAACTCAAGCTGTAGCAGATCAGCTGATTGCTGGTCTGCTACTTAAGGCTGGGTTGTGGGTTTGGCGGGCACTGGCTTATTACACATTCCCCGGTCTGTTATGCCCTGTCCTGTTGAGTTTGTGCCGGAGGAACTCTGTATTGTTCTGTTTTGTCCCGGAGTATTGGGCGACTTTTATTTTGTTAAATAAAACTTATGGATCGTCACGCAATTGAGTTCTCCCTTCCTGCCTCCTGCCTCCGTCCCGGTCCGATCACTCCTTCCACTCCACCACGCCTCGTGACAGAATGAGCCAGCCACGACAAGAACTCAGCGAACAATCCCAGCGCGACTTGGGGAGAGCTGGAGAACGCAGTTTGGCAAGCGCCCACTGAGTCCGACTCCGACTCCGCTGCCTGCCGGGCCGACTCCGACTCCGCTGCCTGCCGGGCCGACTCCGACTCCGCTGCCTGCCGGGCCGACTCCGACTCCGCTGCCTGCCGGGCCGACTCCGACTTGGCTGCCTGCCAGTCCGACTCTGCTGCCTGCCAGTCTGACTCTGCTGCCTGCCAGTCCGACTCTGCTGCCTGCCAGTCCGACTCTGCTGCCTGCCAGTCCGACTCTGCTGCCTGCCAGTCCGACTCTGCTGCCTGCCAGTCCGACTCTGCTGCCTGCCAGTCCGACTCTGCTGCTCCTGTTTTGCCGGTTCCGATTTTGACTCCCCTGTTTTGCCGGTTCTGATTTTGACTCGCCTGTTTTTGCCGGTTCTGATTCTGTCTGCCCTCTGTGTTTGCCGGTTCTGATTCTGTCTGTCCTCTGTGTTTGCCGGTTCTGATTCTGTCTGCCCTCTGTGTTTGCCGGTTCTGATTCTGTCTGTCCTCTGTGTTTGCCGGTTCTGATTCTGTCTGTCCTCTGTTTTTGCCGGTTCTGATTCTGTCTGTCCTCTGTGTTTGCCGATTCTGATTCTGTCTGTCCTCTGTGTTTGCCGATTCTGATTCTGTCTGTCCTCTGTGTTTGCCGGTTCTGATTCTGTCTGTCCTCTGTGTTTGCCGGTTCTGATTCCGTCTGTCCTCTGTGTTTGCCGGTTCTGATTCCGTCTGTCCTCTGTGTTTGCCGGTTCTGATTCCGTCTGTCCTCTGTGTTTGCCGGTTCTGATTCCGTCTGTCCTCTGTGTTTGCCGGTTCTGATTCCGTCTGTCCTCTGTGTTTGCCGGTTCTGATTCCGTCTGTCCTCTGTGTTTGCCGGTTCTGATTCCGTCTGTCCTCTGTGTTTGCCGGTTCTGATTCCGTCTGTCCTCCGTGTTTGCCGGTTCTGATTCCGTCTGTCCTCCGTGTTTGCCGGTCCTGATTCCGTCTGTCCTCGTGTTCGCCGGTCCAGTTTGCCTGCCGGACCCCCCCAACCCTGCCGAGCGTCGAACCATTCCGGGGCGTGAGGTAGTATTTTTTTATTTGTATTTTATTCCTTTTTTGGGGACCTCAGGAGCTCTCCCTTAAAGGGGGGGCTCTGTCACGGTCGCCGTGGCGACCAGTCTGCCGCGCCCCCGAACTCAAGCTGTAGCAGATCAGCTGATTAACTGGTCTGCTACTTAAGGCTGGGTTGTGGGTTTGGCGGGCGCTGGCTCATTACACATTCCCTGGTCTGTTATGCCTTGTCCTAGTTTAGTTTTAAACATTTTCCGTCTGTTATGCCCTGTCCTGTTGAGTTCGTGCCGGAGGAACTCTGTATTGTTCTGTTTTGTCCCGGAGTATTGGGCGACTTTTATTTTGTTAAATAAAACTTATGGATCGTCACGCAATTGAGTTCTCCCTTCCTGCCTCCTGCCTCCGTTCCGGTCCGATCACTCCTTCCACTCCACCACGCCTCGTGACATAAAACAATATAAAATGCCTATCCAATCCCTCTCTCTGCCTCTCTCACTCCCTCCCCTCTCTTCCTCCATCTTTATCCTCCCCCTCTTCTATCCTTATCTGTTTGACTTGACAGCTGAAAGTTTCCTCAATATATTCAAAGTAGCGCACTGCCTTTTGACCATCAGTTACAGTACCGGCAGAAAGAATAACGAGTTAGATTACCCTATTACGGAGAAAAGATCCCGTTGTTACGTAACGGCAATTTTTAAGACGACTTTATTCCTAAACTGGTGATACATAGCGAATAATTTCACTGTGAATCCTGGGTAATTAAGATATAATTATATATATATATATATAGACACACACATAAATAATGCAACGTGGTTTCATTCTGACAAACTACGATTTATTTACATGGAAAGGAAATTTAATTAAAAAGAAAGAACAAAGGATATTGTTGACAAGAGAATCTTTCTAATTAACAAAAGAGAAACAGTGTAGGAAAAGGGGATTTGGGGTTCAATAGTGATGGCAACGTTGTAATTTCTTAGAAAAACACTGGATTCTGAGAACGATTGTGTCAGCTCCCTATAGGTTAGGCTCATTTTATATAAAATAACATTCATTCAGTCATTGATCAGCTACACCGCTTATCCTCACTAGGGTTGCAGGGGCTGGTGCCCAACCTTTGGGCAGTGGGCAGGGGACACCCTGAACTGGTTGCCAGCCAGTCACAGGGCAAACAGAGACAGACAACGCACTCGATCGCTTATTCACAGCTATGGACAATTCAAACCGCGCAATTAACCTGACATGCATGTTTTTTTTTAATGTGGGAGTAAACCGGAGTGCCTGGAGGAAACCCAGGCAGGCATTGGGAGAACATCCAAACTCCGCACATGAAGGCTGGTAGTTGGATTTGTACCCATGCCCTTAGAACTGTGCCGCGGACGAGCTAACCACTCAGCTGCCGTGCCGCTCTATGAGAACATTATTATACAAATTTAAATCTGATTCCATTGCAGATAGTGAAAGCACCTGTGGGCCAGGCTTTAGATTCTGAATAATAGCTCCCAATGACCATGTTAATATAAAGTTTTTCGTGGTTAATGGTGACCAGAACCACCTATGATAGGTAAAAATCTGCAAAGTAGCGTCGTACCGTCATTATAGGGGGCAAACGTTCCTTGAGAGGACGTCAATACCGACTGTAGGAAAAAAAAACCTTTATAGATCTACAAATAATAACACACAAGACATAATTGCAGTTGGATAAATGTTTTTATTTTCATTATACAAAAGTGAAAACATTTGGGGGGGCTTCTCCCTTAGAGTTGATGACCAGCTGCACGCTAGCATCAGGTGTCCTTGAATTGACCCATGTCTCTGCAATGATTAAAAAGTGTCTTGAATGTAGCCATTTCCCACTTTGTAGCTATAGGTCATTCGTTTAATTGTTAAGCAACCTATCGTTGGAAAGATACAGGGTCCGCAGCTGCGGCTAAGCAAAGTTGTTAGCTCAGTCATTAGCAGTAGGCCAGACCTGCAGCCAGCCTATTGCATTCCCTCCTGACACCGCCGAAGTCGATAACCAGACGCGATAAAGATCCACATGGGAACCGCTGGCATTTCTTAGCACTCTTCTAACTTTCTTTAGATTCCGATTTAATTGATTAATTTATTTTCAATGAAAGGAGCCACTAAAAGCTAACGATCACCATGCTTCCCACTGTGTTTGGAGGGGCAACGCCTGCCCGCTAATTTATTGACAATATACACCAGCCAATTATAATTGCTGACGCAGTAGCACCCACCCAAACAGAGCGCGGATTCAATCTATAATACTTTTGAATGGCCGCTGTGTTCTGCTTGAATGCACATCTCATCTCATCTCATCTCATCTCATCTCATCAGCTGCACCGCTTATCCTCAGTAGGGTCGTGGGGGTGCTGGAGCCCATCCCAGCAATCATCGGGCAGTGGACACCCTGAACTGGTTGCCAGCCAATTGCAGGGCACACAGGGACAGACAACTCACTCGCACGGTCACACCTAGGGACAATTTGGACCGGACGATTCACCTGAAATGTATGTCTTTGGAATGTGGGAGGAAACCGGAGTGCCCGGAGGAAACCCACGCAAGCACGGGGAGAACATACAAACTCCACACAGTAAGGCAGGTGCTAACCACTGCGCCGCCATGCTGCCCTTGAATGCACATGCTATCCATAATTAATTTTGAGACCCTGTCCGGTAGTTTCACACCCCGGAAGTTCATGGTTCACGGATCCCTTAACCTCCTCGGTTGTCAGGGCACCAGTGAGGTCGCAACTCTGGAGAGTTTTCTCCAATGCTCACGGTTTCTGACCTGAGTTTTGGTAGTTGCAAAATTGGCACACGTCCATTCCTAGATGTTATCAGCCCCGTTCTTTTTCTGTATTCCTTTCCTCCTACCGTCTTGGACTGTGCCCTGGAGAATGATCCTTCAAAATACTTTAATCAAGACACACACACACTCTTGGATTTATGGACTTTTCTTTTACTAATCATCTACTGAAGAAGCTTGAATAGAACACAAAATAATAATGAGAAAATAAAACAAAAATTTAAAGTCGAGAACTTAATCTGGCACAATTTGGATAGACATTGGCTGGATTATTACGTTATTGCATTTTGATAGAGTTCCCCATTTTACGTCACACCAATACCAATTCTAGCAACAGCGAGATGTTCTGCGTCGATGAAGATGAAGGCCCAGTCTTTATGTCCTTGGCAGTAGAGTGATGAGAAATGAAATGAAATGAAATGAAATGATCTGCATTTATATAGCGCTTTTCAAGTCAATGACTTCCCAAAGCGCTTTACATTGTGCTTCACATTTCCCAATAGCGGCCGTGATCCGTGCAGCCATGTAAGGCGCTAACCTGCTTATTGGGGGTATTGGGGATTCAGTGTCTTACCCAAGGACACTTCGGCATGTAACACGGACAAGCCGGGATTCGAACTGGGATCCCTTAATCCTAAAACGATCGCTCTACCTCCTGAGCTACTGCCGCCCCGTGAGGGATCCTGGTAGGCTTGAGAGCCGGTTGGGACGAGGACCACAGGATGCAGAGTATTGAAGAAGAGGTTGACTGCTGGTGGCTTGAGGCTTCTCTGAGGTCAGTGGGTTCGTCTCACTGGTTTGGCCCCTAGCTTGATTAAGCTTGGCTGCCAACTTGGCAAGGTTCGCCAGCTGCCTGTTGAGCTGAGACCTGGCCAGGGCTTTCTCTGTCAGGACATGCCCTGCTACCATGTGGCTGGCCAAATTCAGACTGCCCTTGCTAGGTGAGACGTGTACCAGCTCTGGTTTCCGTTCCCCTGGGAGGTGCGGACCCCTTGTGGTGGAGTTGTGCCAGTAACCTTTGATGCGCAATTGAAGCCATAACAGCCCTTCCCAACCTCACATTCCAGCAGTATAAGTCAGATAACACATCTATGGGATTGACTTCGAACACAGTACAGGTATTTACTTCACATGTTTTGACATTGTTTGATCATTTTCTGACATTGCAAAACGGAATTCTGACTAGTATGGTTCTCCAGCTGCACTAAGGTTGACGAGTAGGTGCACCAGCGGGTGGTGAAAGCGGCCGGAAGAATTTTAAGGGACAACGTTCCCCGAGATAAGCGCCACCTAAATCACGCTCTGTCTGAATGGAGTCCACAACATCCTGCGGGACCATCAACATCCTGCTCACAGGAAGCAGAAAAGGACAATTCCGGGTGTAATTGTGTTGTAATGAGGTCTGAAAAAAAACCCACCTTACAAACAGCAACGAGCTGCAACCAAAAACTTAAACATGTTAATGTTCCTAAACAAAAATCTGTAAATAATTTTTTAATGTGGCAACAGAGCCAACAAGAGACAATCGACCATCACTGACTCTAATTTTTTTTAAATTGTGCAATGGAAGGTATTTTAGTTTTCTAGTTGGCATTGTTAAACAGTATTTGTCTCAGGTTTTAACTTGACAGATATGAAACAATATTTCTATTTTTTTTATGCACTGTCAAAGTATGAATTGTAGTTATTTGATTAGGGATTAATGGAGAGAAAGTTTCTTTACATTATATTTATTTTGTTAAGAATCTTATGCGGAGGTTATCAATTTGGCCAGAAGGTGGGGCTCACAACTTTGCATACAAATTAGCTCCCAGAATAGCGCCTATTTGTCTCTAGTATAATTTATCATGAAGAAAGCAATACTAATAAACATATAGTATTTTAGCTAAATTATACATTTTGCAGTTCATTGATAATGATAATGCTTAATCAGTCCAAAAGAAAAATATAGAGACACACAAATAAATTATGCATGTGGTTTGATTCTAACGAAATATGTTTTATTTATATGGCTGGGAAAATTAAATCCCAAAAAAATAAGACATTGTTGACAACTTCTACTTAACAAAAGAGGAACAGTGTGGGAAAAGTGGAGAGAAATTTTGTAGCAAGAATGAAAGTACTGATCAATAATCCGGGTTCAAAGGGAATCAACTCACATAAATGATTCGGAATTATTTAATAGCGTGTCAGATAATTTATAACCAGCACCAAAAAACGTTTGTTGCGTTATCTTTTCTAGCGTATTTTTGTTTCAGACAAAGCACGACGTGAGGGGCAGGGAAGGCCACATTGTCCATGGAGAAAGCCGGAAATGTCTCCCCTTTTTAAAGACTGATCTTGCGGACTTCATAGCGGCTTGACAGGGAGGGACCTATCAACGGACCATTGAGGCCTTGTCATTGGACCCCAGCCTTCTTTGTACCCACGGTTTCAGGGGGCAAGGGCAATCGAGGTGTTGTCATAGTCGGTGGTTGGAAAAGGTTAGGGGAAATGCATTTGTGGCAGTTATGTTCCTAAATGTTTGTGCTGTGTTTATTGTAATTATAAACTCACTCAAATGAGGGAGGGTTCAATTATTCAATGATAATAAAATTTCCAGGCAAAAAATATCAGTATCGATCAATACTACAAGCCCTAGCAAAAAGTATGGAATCACCAGTCCTGGGCAAGCCCTCGCTCAGACACTTTATACTGTAGAAAAAACTCAGATCAAAAACATGAAACAATTGTAAGGTCGTTCCAAAGTGTAACATATTGGCATTAAGAAACACTAAAAGAAATTAAGAAAAAACATTGCAATGGTCAGTAAATGTTACTTTTATAGAGAAAGTGCAGGGAAATAAATATGGAATCATTAAATTCTGAGAAATGTTGTGGTATTTTTGTAGTACTGTATACCTACTATTATGTTTTTAGTCCAGCTATAATTTCTTTGAAGTATTTTGAAGTATGTCCATGGAATCACGTTTGTTGTATATTTGTAGTTTTTTCTAGTATTACTGCAGTTTTAGTTTTGGAGTAATGCTGTCGTAATATTCAAGTACAAGTATTGTTGTGCAGCCTTCCCTTCGTACACTGGGTCTGTTGACTCACTTACAAACAACTTCAATACTGCTTTGGTTAATGTTCTTGATTCTGTGGCGCCCCTAAGGCATAAATTTCGACCTAAGAAGAATACACCTTGGTTTACTGAAGAAACCAGGTTACTCAAACAAGGTTGCAGAAAACTTGAACGAAAATGGCGCACTACTAAGCTGGAGGTCTTCCGACTGGCCTGGTGTAACAGCTTGCTGAAATATAAAGTAGCTCTTGCCTCAGCTAAAGCATCGTTTTTCTCTAAGATTATTGTTAAACATAAGAATAATCCGAAATTTTTGTTGACACAGTGCCGAAACTTACCAGACAACAACTTAACCCAAATAGTTGCACTTATTCTGCTAACGACATTATGGAATTTTTTAATATAAAGATTCAACTAATCAGGAATGAAAATTTAAAAGAACGCTCTGTATCCTCCTCCTATCTCAAATATGTAGAGTTGTTAGGTAAAGACCATGTCGGCGGAAACATTCTCCAGTTTCAATGATTTGTCCCTTGGTAATCTAGCACAGATGGTAGGAGGGCCAAACTAACTACATCCCTGCTCGATCCGTTTCCAGCTTCACTGGTGAAGGATCTGTTTGGGATCTTAGGACCATCAGTTTTAAATATTATTAATACAGTGGAACCTCGGTTTTTTGAACGCCTCTCAGTTTGGACAAATCGTTGTTCGACCAAAAATTTCGAGAAATTCCTTCTTCGCTGTTTGGTCAAAAAATCGGAGTTCGAACGCCGGTACGCTACGGTGCGATGCTGAGCGGCGTACGGGTGTTTTAGCCCCTAATTATGCCTCCGAAGAAGGTCGATGCAAGCAGGACAGGTGAAAAAAAACAAGTTGTTCGTCCAACTTTTGCCTTTAAGAAAGACATAATAGCTAAATATGAAAGAGGTGTACGAATTTCCGATCTTGCTAGTGAATACAGCATGGCTAAATCTACTATCAGTGGGATTTTTAAGGGTTATTGATCTATCTTCGTTATTCATTATCCATTATCCGTTATCGGTCAGTTCATAATACGCTACAAAGCGTAGGAGCCGGGACTCTTACTCTCAGTCAAAAGGCCAAGCTAAGGTCCTAGCCTCAAAGCCTTGCCGCGATCATTGCGAATGCACCGTTCCCGGAGGTACTGCAATACCGGGCCAATGCGTGGAGTGGGCAGAGCAAGCTCTTATTCCATCTCCGGATTGCAAAAATGCTATCAAAGCCGGTTAGTTCAACAACCACAGCATGCATAGTTAGCTAGTACGCTACTATCAGTACGATAGTAAAGAATAAGGAGGCTGTGAAATTGAGTGATGCGGCTAAGGAAGTTAGCGCTATAAGCAAGCAACTGCCGCAAGTTTTGGAAGAGGTTGAAAAACTTTTGATGATTTTTCTCTCCCCAACGTCCACCACAAAGGTAAGAAATCCTTTTCATAATCCTTTTTTTTAATTTTTACACGTTCATGTTAGCGTAATCTTCCGTACGAAAGATTACGCTAACGCGAACGTACGATTAGCCTGGGTTAGCTTCATGTTTACGTTCATTGTAAAGATCCAGGGTGTTGGAACGGATTAAAACGATTTACATTACTTTTAAAGGGAAAAACGATTTTCGGTGATCGACCAAATCGGTTTTCGAACAGGGTTCTGGAACGGATTATGGTCGAGAACCGAGGTTCCACTGTATATCGCTATCCTCGGGTATTGCTCCTGTAGCCTTCAAGTCTGCCGTCATTAAACCCACGCTTAAGCGACCTAACCTTGACCCAGAAAGCCTAGGTAATTATAGGCCAGTGTCAAATTTGACATTTTTTGCAAAATTACTTGAAAAGGTCGTTGCACAGCAGCTAAATGACTTCATGTCAGAAAATAACCTCTTTGAAACTGTCCAGTCAGCATTTAGGGAAAATCACTCTACTGAGACAGCCCTGGCTAAAGTAACCAATGATCTCCTTTTAGCAATAGATTCCGGTGCCTCATCAATGTTACTGCTGCTGGATCTCAGCGCTGCTTTTGATACTGTCTACCACAACATATTATTGGGTCGTCTAGAACCCATTGGTATCTCAGGAACTGTACTCTCGTGGTTTAGGTCCTACTTGTCAGACAGGATGCAATGTGTTAACTATGGCAATCTGACCTCTAAACAATCTAATGTCCTCTGTGGTGTTCCTCAAGGCTCTGTACATAGCCCCCTTCTTTTTAGTATTTATATGATCCCGCTTGGTGACATTATCTCCAAGTTTAATATTAGTTTCCATTGCTAGGCAGATGACACTAAACTGTATGTGCCACTGGAAAAAAATGGACATTTAAGTTGTAGAAATCTTGAGGCTTGCCTTACTGAGATTCAAAGATGGATGTCACTAAATTTTTTACGCCTTAACCCAGAAAAAACTGAAATGTTGATTACTAGTCCAGCTCACTGTCGTCAGTTGTTTTCAAACACTACCCTGAACCTAGACAAATGTAATGTCACCCATAGTGACTCGGTCAAAAATCTAGGTGTTATATTTGATCCTAATCTGTCGTTTCAGTTACACGTGAAAAATATTACTAGAATAGCTTTCTACCGTCTCCGTAATATTGCGAAGATTCGTTCGATGCTGTCCCAATCAGATGCAGAGGTTTTAATTCATGCGTTTATTACTTCTCGGCTTAATTACTGTAATGTATTGCTTTCTGGTCTCCCGATGTCTAGCATTAAAAGTTTGCAGCTGGTTCAGAATGCGGCAGCTAGACTCTTGACTAAGACGAAAAAGTTTGAGCATATTACTCCTGTATTGGCCAACTTGCACTGGCTCCCAGTCCACTTAAGATGTGACTTTAAGGTTTTCTTATTAACATATAAATGTTTGCATGGGCTTGCACCCTCTTATCTTTCTGATTTGATTTCCCACTATGTTCCTGCACGAAGTCTGCGCTCGGAAAATGCCGGTCTACTTGTGACTCCGAGAGCCAAGAAGTCTGCAGGCTCGAGAGCATTCTCCATCCGGGCCCCTGTGTTATGGAATGCCCTGCCTCCGGAGATAAAATCTGCAACCTCAATGGAAGTTTTTAAATCAAGGCTTAAGACACAATTCTATTCCTAAGCTTATGATTGATGCCCACCTCATATTCTGTATTGCCCTGTCTTTTTCCGACTGCCTGCCTGGCTGATACGAAGGAGAAGGATGATTGGAGATGAGTCAGCGGACCAGCGTCTGACCTGAAGCATGTCAACTACTGCATTTACAAGCTGGCAGAGATGGGAAGCTGCGTCGTGGCCGTCATAGACTTTCTGGACTAGTTTACAGGCTGGGGGTGTCGTTGGTGTCATGCTTTTTCCGGACATCTTTAACATCTTACCTAATGTTTACTATTCTATGTACAGTAGTGCTAATGGTAATTCACCCTGGTCAATCCTGGAAGGGGGATTACCACGTGTGAGGTCCTTTCTCAAGGTTTATCTTTTTTCCTCACACTGAGGTTTTTGAGTTGTTCCTTGCCCGCATGCGGGTTTAGGATCAAGTAATTGTGCAATTTTGTAATTGTAATCCTGTGCAGTCCTTACAGACATTTGTGATTAAGGGCTATATAAATAAATGCGACTTGACTTAAAGGATTACTGTAGTGGTAATTTTGTAGTATTTCTGTAGAAGTATCTTTGTAGTATTCCTTTAGTATTTTTAATATTTCGGTGGTTGTATTTTTGTGGTATTTGTGTAATACTATTTTGTATCATAGTATTATTGCAGTAGTGTTTTGTAGTGTTTCAAAGTATCTTTTTATCAGACAGATAGAAGCAAAATAATATATTAGTTTCCCGTTTTTAAGCACTAAAATTTATATTTAGTTTTGTAATATTTTTTTAGTATTTGTGTAGTATTTCTGTAGTAGTATCTATGTTGCAGTCACAAAAAGAGACAATGAGGACCAAGTTGGCTTCAAAAAACATTTTTATTAGTGGAACCATATTTACTATTATATATGTTTTCTTTTTATAATGACCATTTTTCTTAGGCGGGCCAGATGAAAAAGCCTGACGGGCCGCATATGGCCCATGAGCTGTAGTTATCCTACCCTTGCTCAGGTACTCAGCACCCCCAAAGCCCTGAAGCGCTCCTGGGTATTTACCCAAACTTCAGCGCAGTAATGCAAGTACAGTATAGCAAGGCAAGTGAACATATACAGTGAAGAAAATAGGTATTTGAACACCCTATTTTGCTATTTCTCCCACTTAGAAACCATGGATGGGTCCGAAATTTTTATTGTAGTTGCATGTCAACTGTGAGAGAGATAAACTAAGAAGAAAAATCCAGAAATCACAATGCATGATTTTTTTTAACAATTTATTTGTGTGATATAGCTGCAAATAAGTATTTGAACACTTGAGAAAATGAATGTTGATATTTGGTACAGTAGCTTTTGTTGGCTATTACAGTGGTCAAACGTTTCCTGTAGATACTTTATTCATCCCCGCAGGGAAATTCACATTTCCAGCAGCATCCCTGTTCTGAGAACAATCCAATAATAAAGCAAAAAGAATACAATATACAAATACCCAATGTGACATGCCAATACCCATTGTAGCGTGTTATATAGAGTATCTAAATAGTACTACACAGAATACACATTGCAATAAATTACGGTAATATGCGATGTAGGGGGTGTGGTTTAATGTGGGCCTTTACTCCGCCGGGTGGAGTTAAAGAGCCTCATGGCATGAGGAAGAAAAGATCTCTTCAGTCTGTCCGGGTTACAAGACAGTGACAGCAGTCTGTCGCCGAAGCTGCTCTTCTGTCTGGATATAATGCTGTGTAGTGGATTGCGCTGTGTAGTGTTTCACAAGGTTTGCACACACTGCAGGAGCGATATTGGCCCACTCTTCCACACAGATCCTCTCTGGATGTGTCCACATGTGCGGTCTCTTCTCAAGGTTTCTTCATTTTCCTCATGTTGAGGTTTTTGAGTTTTTCCTTGCCCTCATGTTGGTTCCTGATCAGGGAATGGTGTAATAATAGTCTGAAAAAATAGTCTGTGTAATAACCTGTGAAGCCCTTTGAGACTTTGTGATTAAGGGCTATACAAATAAAAATGACTTTACTTGACATGTATCTTAAAGGATGTGTGACTAATTCAGGGAAAATAGAATTGTAGTTTTTTGTGCATTTTATCATTTATTTATAGCACTGAAGAGCTACAATGTGTATTTCATTGTTTTGCATTTTCAGGGATTTTGTGTAGTTCGACTTTAAAACTGTGCAGTGTGTAAAATTCTTTAGTATTTCACGATTTTTTGTCGATCTGGGAATGTTTTAATTTAAATTTCATATTACTCATTTTTTGGTGCATTAAGTTGTAACATTATTAAAATATCAAAATAAATAAAAATCTGAAGAGCCATTTGGTGAGACGAGCCGAAAGAGTCACTTCTCCCATAGCTAGTCTTGCCCGGAGAGGGTTGGCTGTACTTACATGACACACCATAAGGGAATGGTGCCCCTGTCACCCTAGTGGTTAAGAATCCCAACCCATCCAGTCTGATATACCTGTCCTCTTGGATAAGATAGTAAGTAGCGGGCAGTAACAGCTCAAATTACATCTCGGTGAGGACGGGAGCCACGATCGCATTTACACGCATTTTTAATTTTCCTCATAAAAGCGTGGTCTATTAACCAAGACTGCCAGGAAACACATTTGACACATTTAAAACATTTTCAAGCTTTCACTTAAAATTCAAGCATTTTCAAGGATTTCAAGCGCTTGTACGAACCCTCCTCATTTTATTACAAAAAAACACCATCATATGCAATTGTTCAAGTGTCAGCTTTGAGGCAGCACACATTTAACAGAAAAAAATATATATACTTACTTGATTCACATAATCAGTGACATAATGTCTTGCCGATAATAAATCAGGGAAAAAAAATCTATTCTACCAGCTGGACTTTTACCAAGTAGAAAAAAACAAGATATGCTAGAAATGGTCCTCAACTTTTGTTTGAGCGTTTTGCAGGGACATCGTCGGGGGTCTTGCTGGCTGCAGCCTTTCTTTTTGTCGTTTTTTCCTCCCAATTAAAGAGAGCATTCTTCACAAAACGTCTTGCGGCAGCCTTATCTACACGGGCCGCCTTCTTCTTGTCTGTGATGTCTTTTACTCTGCCCATATAAGTCCTTATTCTCTCCTGATGAACGAAAAAACAAACCACAGTTACAAATCTCACAAGAAAATTTTGATTCTTTATGCTACAAATCAAACAAGATCTACCATATTTACACGAGCATAGGGCACACTCTCTGTAGCCGGTTCTATTCTTGTATTTAACACTGAGTTTGGTTGTGGTTTATTTATGTATTGATAAACTAAAACAGATAAGAAATTGTCGGAGTTTATTTTTCAGCTTCCTCCTCTTGCAAACCACAGATTCATTAATCTATAATACACTTGGGGCTTCTTCCACGTAGCGTAGAAACCAACAAACCATTGCGGACGTAAACAATCCTAACCCTAAGCATACAATGGAAGGAATGACATGACCAACTCCCTTCCTGCATCATTTGTTGTGGCTGGGCCAAATTGTGATCAAAAGGCAGAAAATGTGCCAACAGTGGGTTGAACTGGAAGGAGTTATTTTATGTTCATTTACTTATAAAGAGTGATACATAAAGTGATACGTAGATCAAGGGTGAGCGAGCAATATACAGAGCGAGCGATATAGAGCTATGAAGAGTGATACATAGAAAAAGAGAAATCGATAGAGCAATACGTATAGAATTAGAGCTAATATAGAGCAATAGAGAGCGAGAGCGATAAAAACGAGACAGTGATAGATCCGGTATCTGTTGTATAAATCAAGAGCTTTATCCAAAGGACATTTTTTTAAACTTCCGTGGTTCATAGAAAATGCTTCTTTTATAAAAATTTCAGGAAAAAAGTGTTGAACCTAATATTGCAATACAAAAAAATGATAATTTTTACCCAAGGAAGTAAATGTGTCAAAAAGAAAAGTACCTACCAGTTCTTGTTTAATGCCATGCTCTCTCGGGTTGATGCCTTGTGTTACCAAATACACTGCAAACACATTTGTCACGTTATAAAATGACACCTGACTTAAATGATTGGGGTGGCAACGAATGATAATTTTTTTAATCGAAGAATCGGTCGATTAACTGATTAATCAGATCTTAAAACATATTCATAATTTCCTCCTCTTTATTCAAATATTGAAGTTTTGGACAAATAGAAAACAAAAAGCGCACAAAACAACAATATTCTAGAACCGGGGTCTACGACCAGACCACGGCACACCTCTATGCGGACCCAGGGCGAATGGTACTTTCTGAAACGAAACAAAAACTTTTTTTTAAAACATACATATGTCCGTCGCTGATCTATCGCCATGCGGTACCATCGTATCGCCAAATTCTCTTTCATTTTTGGTCAAACATCTCCCATGATCCTACATTTGTTGTATCCAATGCATGCGCTCTACGCTCCTTGTGTACTGTGGTGTTGCGAGGGAGAAAGTTCTGCTTCAGGAGACAGAACTGATTGACTGTTGCCTGGGTGACATGGTATTGTGGGCTGTCATCTCTATGACAACGTGCGATGATTTGCTGAGGGAGCGTGAACTCTACTAGCTTGACTAGAAAGACGAACACGGGTCGTACCCGGTGTTATTCCGAGAAATGCATCCCTGCAGAGATTTGCATCCCCTAGCTACTATGAGCACTTTTACCTCGTTTTATCTCACTTTTATATCACTTTTCGGGAATGTAATGGCAAACATAGAACCAAAACCACTTCGTCTTGCATTTGTTGAGAATGTAATACAACTTAAACCATTCAGTCTTTGGATTTGTTTTGAATGTAATCGAACGGTAATGCACACCGTACATAAATCACTTTTGAGAATGGTTATGCTCTACCATAAAGCTTATTATGCTGAAATAAGCTTTATGGTAGAGTGCATAACAGATTTGAGTAGAAAAAGGCAAAATAAACATGTTACCTGCTCAAAAGTGATTTATTTACGGTGGGCATTACCGTTTGATTACATTCACAACAAATACAAAGAAGGAATGGTTTAAGTTTTATTACATTCCCAACAAATGCAAGACGAAGTGGTTTTGGTTATATGTTCGCCATCACATTCCCGAAAAGTGATATAAAAGTGAGATGAAACGAGGTAAAAGTGGTGATGGTAGCTAGGGGATGCAAATCTCGGCAGGGTTGAAGTTCTCGGCATAACACCGGCACTTTACAATCTGTTTGTTTACGTGCAACAAGTGGACGATCTAATCCATTAAAAAGGCTTGCTAAACAATGACTGAAAGACAAAAAGTGGACAATGAAAACCACCGTTTTCATGAGGAATAATTATGTGTCCGTTTTGGCACCTGCAAGTACAAAACTAATGTGCTTAATATTGTTATATGTCGAAGTGTCCTTGGGCAAGACACTGAATCCCTAATGTCCCCAAATAAGCAGGTCGGCGCCTTGCGTGGCTGCATGGTGTGTGAGTGTGTGAATGGGTAAGTGTGAAGCACATTGTAAAGCGCTTTGGGAGGTCTTAATTGACTTGAAAAGCGCTATATAAATGCAGACCATTTACCATTTAACAAAAACGGTTGCTATAAAAGTGAAAATGTGAAGCACCATTAGTTTTAAAGAGCAAAACTCTTTTGAAAATAAGTTCTCTTAATTCAGACCTGAGAAGGCTAGAAATTGATAAGTTAAAGCAGTCATATCAACAGTCCAGCAAGGTTATTGTTAAATCTATGAGTCAACAACAAAATGCAATGGAGTGCTTACTCAGATTATCGTGGGTATTGGCCAAACATGAGAAGCCTTTCTCTGATGGAGAAATAATAAAAGAGTGTATGACTGAGGTGATGGGGGCAATGTTCGAAGGAAAAGAAAAGCAGGAAATGACAACAAACAAATCCTACTCTCAGATTAATCAACCACAAGACACACTGAAGTACTGGCTAATGATGTATCAGAACAGCTTTGTGAAGGCATCAGAAATACTGAATTTTGTGTTTGGACAAAAGAGAACCATCTTTACATCTGTTGACTTGCTTTCCACTTGACTGTCACAATAATGGAGCAATGCTTTAAAAAAAACAAAAACAAAAAAAACACAATTGTGGACCTTTAAAATTTGTATTTGAGGACCCCTGTTCTAGACTATAAAGAGTATGAAAAAAAATCAATCTTAATAAACAAAAATGCAAACAAATATGTGGTATACACCTGCAATTATGTAGGATACTCTTTTCTTCCATCTTATTCATAGATCATATTATATTTTGACTCATCACACAAAACGAAAAGAAATAGCAACACCTTTCATTTAATAGCAAAAAAATATATAGAAAAAAAAAATATAAAAAATGCTCACCAACTTTTCAAAATGTTGTCAACAAATTTGTTTTTTGGTTAAATCTTTAAATATGGTAAACATTCCCAATACGAAAATGATATACAATATACTAAAAAGTCTGCCACTTGTGTAAAGTTAACATGTATTATTTTTCTCTACATTTTATTTACTTATTCTCAGATTTGTTTTCTCTGTACTTGTGCTGCACTGTTCCCTTGAATACTGTTACCCTTATTTCATGATGAAAGTCAAACATTACAAAATTGAAACTTTCATGACGAATTTGTTTTTTTTAAATTGTTCAATCTAAAAAAATATTTTAAAAAATGAGACTCAACAGACTTGGACTCCCAGGAACTAAAAAAAGAAATAAAAATAAAAACGTTCTTTGGGCTCTCTGCCGAAACCAAAGTGGTACTACTACCGTCAGCGTGAACCGGAATCGTGCGCACTGATTTGTTTCGGTGTAACACAGTTAGTAGCTCATAAATTACGTGATGCATCGAATTGATTACATAATCAGTTGCCAACACTTTTAACAATTATTTTTAATCGATTAGTTATTGCCACCCTAAAATTATGTAATCTTCCAAAAAACATTTAGATCGTTTTAACAATGATAAAGAATAGTTACTTACTCCAAAACAGAGAGTTGAGCATGTATGTGGACATCAGATCCAATTTTGCCTGTTCCAGGGGATCCAGCTGGCGAAAAAACATTTATTTTATACACCAATTTCAGTGACTTTAAAGGGCCAATGTGTATGATTTGACCACTTGACGACAGAAAGTAATTGGAATCAGACTAAGCCCATCACTAAATTGACAGGTCGTGTATTTTTGTTTATTATTCAAATCGATTATTTTTAATAAATGACATACGTCACCGCTAAATAATACACATTCACTTTACCAATGTGCAACGACCTAACTGTGCTCACCTTTTGGTCCAGTTCCCTTCTTTGTATGGCCATGAGAAGGTTCAACATGTTTTTTAAGTTTGACACTGAAGATTCGAAGTTTTTAAGTTGCTCGTCTATCTCTTGAGGATAATCCTCCGTTTTAGAATCCTCTTCCATGTTTCTGAATAATTAGACACACATTCATAAATACGCTATGCAAATCAATAGCAACCGAGATACACATGCAATAATAAGACCAATCGTAACATGAACAATATCTTATATGCGTGCTATCACCTTGGATCTGTAATGTGTTTTGTATTTAGAACTTTCGTAAACTTTTTTTTCGAACGAGATAACCGAGGACAGGTTCGCGTATACCTTCTTGAAGATGCTAACCTTAGCTCTGCGAAATTCACTGAGGGATAAAGGCCGGAAATGACGTTCGCAACCCGGATGTGCCTACACAAGTGCACTGCCTCCTGGCGTTTCGAGGGTGCTACCCAGATATAAACAGAACACTTGATACGAGACGCCTCTTTGAGAGGCGTGCCTACTGAGTGCTGAAGCTTGATGGGTCAAACTAACAGACTCTTCCAGTACATGTGGACGGAGCCCAAAAATCCAAGAGAATACAGTACTGGCTCATTATGCTGTCTATGGATGCACTCAACGCTGTACCATAAAGTTTCAGATAGCTGAAATAACATTTCATAGGTGTTTCCCTCTATTTGTTTGCATTATTTAATTTTATTGAGAGCTTCAGTAGCTCCAGGACCTCTTGGTTGCTTACATTGTTTCATCCATCCACCCATCCATTATCCACACCGCTTACCCTCAGTGGAGTTGCAGGGGTACTGGAGCCCATCTCAGCTATCTTCGGGCAGTAGACAGGGGACACCCTGAACTGGTTGCCAGTCAGTCGCAGGGCACACAGAGACAGGCAAGCCACTCACTCATTAACACCTCGGGACAATTTTTATTTTTTTATTCATGTTTCCAGTGTGTTTTGGGGGAAGTGTTGTCAAATTCGAGTTGTTTTTAAAAAAAAAAACTATATAGTTTGTTATTGTATTTTGTAGTGTTTGTTGGGCTGAAGTCACTATTTTGAATTGACATTTTGTTGTGTCACGCAGGGATTCCTGTTGCTTGACTATAAATGAAATGAACTGCATTTATATAGCGTTTCAAGTCAATGACTTCCCAAAGCGCTTTACAATGTGCTTCACATTTCCCAATAGCGGCCGTGCAGCCTTGTAAGGCGCTAACCTGCTTATTGGGGGGCTATTAGGGGTTCAGTGTCTTACCCAAGGTCACTTCGACATGTAACCCGGAGGAGCCGGGATTCGAACTGCGATCTCTTGATCCCAAGACGAGCGCTCTACCTTCTGAGCTACTGAGTTGCTTAGTATAAAAAGGGTCAAAGTTTAAATGAGTAAAAGGCAGACGGGTGAAACAAATAGATTCCACATAATTTTGTAGATTAATGGACTTTTTTAATGTCTCAATTCATTTTGTGCATAATATTAAATTATTTTTGGTAATATACTGATCAAAGAGACCTCCTTTTTTTATATAGGGAAAAACATTTTTTTTTAACATTCTAGTGAAATTTTTTATTTCTCTATACAGGGCAATAGTGATAAACACCAAAATGTAGAAAGCCACTTCCAATGCTAGAAAAAAAGTTTTCCTTTGGCAATGTATTCACACCAAGTTAAGTTTGGTGACAATGAGCACACGAACAGTCTGATCAAAACCAGCACAAACACACAGGCCCAGTTTGTCGGTGCTCCAGTCCAAACTGGCGACGGGTTGCGTGGACAACGTGACGTTCTGCAGGAGGCTGACCGAGCCAGCAACGCCCGCATTGCTGCCGTCCGAGTCCTTCTTGCTGCGCTGAGAAGGATACTCACTACAAAAAAAAGAAAATATTTTAAAAAACGTCAAAGAATTCCGTAATGTGTTGTGTAAAAGAATGCCCTATGGAAATACATAGCAGATCAAAATAAATAAATGTAATACTTTCGAAAAATACCATCTTAACTGTTCCACAGTTATACATTTTATTGTGCTTATATCATGCTAACAACACTTTTTTCAAAAAAAGACTAAAGGCATTTCACAGATAAAATATTTTTTTTTCAGGAAAAGCACTGATCAAAATTAGAGAATGCACTGATCAAAAATTAAAGCAACAATGACTTTGGCATGAAAAAAAAAATCTGAAGGGTACAACAGTCACCAATTAGTAAGAAGTGTACAGACGCTTCTCTTGTTACGAACAAGACTTTTATTTTAATACCCAACAGAGCTGTCATTTTACACCAGTCCAAATATACTACATGGATATACATTTTAATCGTATAACTCAGTGTTTTTCAACCCTTTTTGAACCAAGGTACACTTTTATTTCTAAAAAAGTTTCGTGTCACACCGTCCGTCGAAAATGTTTGAAAGTGAAGTTATGTCAAATATTTCACTGTACTAATAAGTAGGTAATTAGTATATAAAGAGAAGAAAATAATACTTGAAATAAAAAAGACTGATATGCTTTATTCATGTTTTTTTGACAGTGCAATCTTAAACCGCTTTGTTAAACAATTTAAGTTATTAAATGTACTTTGCTACCTCAAGAGCAGATAATTAGTACATAAAAAGTATATAAAAATCTACTGCCACCTACTGATATAGATAACTATTACAGTTCCTTGTCTGAAGTTAGAAAAAATACTGAATTATGGCCTGATTTTTTGGAAAGATAAAATTGGGAAAATTCCAGCGGCACACTGGTTGAAAAACACTGGTGTAACTGACCAATTTATCTTCCACTAATCAACTAAAAAAGGAATGTGAATAACAAGTGGAAAGCCATTCACGACTTCAACTTTCTGCCACAAGAATAAACCAGAATCAACAATTTTTCATCAACAATGAACTCCAATCAAAAACAAGTGCTATGGACAGCTACAATACCATTAATCAATGAGATCTTGTTGCAGAAAAAATAAAAACTTGAAATAACAGCAGCAAAAGAAGGCACATGCGCGCACACACACACACGCTTCTTTAAAATATTCGCTATCAGTAAATGGTTTTCTGTGCTTTGCTATGCAGTGAGCAATGTGATAGCTTGCTTCAGGTTGGTCTTTTTAGCAGTGACACAGGTTTTCAGGGTCTGTGTTTGTTGGCTGTACCTGGACAGCGCGTTTTAATGTCTCCGCCTTGAATTCATGTTCATGTTTTGTCTCGTAATGACGTTTAACACTTGATGCGCGAGGTACAACGCTCTCGGGGCATAATGCACAAAAAAGCACGGTCATTTTTTTCACAAAGCCCCAGTCATATGTCCACGTTGGCTGGAGAGAACGTAATGTTTTCACTCGAGGAGCCGTCATGATTCGTTCATTTATCGCGCGCGTGTTGCGTTGGCTTAAAACACGGATCTCTCCTCTGCGAGGCGCCGCGCAAACACACACTGACACAAAAACCACGTGAAGCCTCTAAAAAACACGGTGCCCAACTGAAAATGAATGAATTTCAGGTAAAATGCCCATTTTTAAAGTATAATCATTAACCCCTCGCGTGCCACTGCTGGAACGCGTGTGATAGGTTGCCGATCCCTGCTTTACACCAACCATAATAAATGGATGCATGAGATATTAAAGTTCACGTAGCACTGTATATTTACACACGAACTAGGAAGAGGAAGCAGATTTCTTCTTCGGGGTGGATGCTGGGTGACCTATCACAGCGCCACCACACACCGGTAACAGCGGAAAGAAGCACAACAGTAATGTCCTGTACTCTGGAAAAGGTGCACAATACAAAATATAACTTACAGCAATGTCTGGATATTTTTCGACATCCTGAAACAAATGTTCGTATCTAGCGTTTTGCGTAAGTCGAATGGTCGTAAGTAGGGGAGCGTCTGTACAGGCCCCTGCTATGAATGACTTCAGAACATCTGCGGCCACAGGATTGCAATGTTATCTCAGACTGATCTGGTGTGATTTTGTCCCATTCTTCTTCCAGCCTCATCCACAGTTCAGTGATTGTAGTGGCTTTCCTGACCACAACTTTGTCACCAAGGAATTTCCAGTGGTTCGCCATTGGGTTTAGATAAAGACTCAGGGCAGACCATGCCATTATTTCAATGTTTTCTCCTTTATGAAAATTCTTTACCCGTTTTGCTGTGTGTCATGGAGCAATATCCTGCATGAAGACTGCAGGCTGATTGGGCAATGAAAGCAGGGAAGGAACCATGTGCTGTTGAAGAAGGTTCTGATAAACATTTGCATTCATTGGGGTATGTAGCTGTACAAGAAGCCCAACTCCAGCTGCAGAAACATGCCTCAAACCATGACACTTCCTGCTCCATCTTACTCTGACTTTTTAACACACACTATGGGTTTTAGTCTTTTTCTAATGTTTCGCCGAGCATAATGCTTTTCAACAAACCCAAATAAATGAAATTTGCTTTCATCAATGAAGTGAACTCTCAAACCACACAACATGCTCCTCAGCAAAGCTCAATGTAACTTTTTTATTTTAAGCGCTTTGGGAAGTCTTCATTGACTTGAAAAGCGCTATATGAATGCAGATCATTTCATTTCATTTTCTTTTGTTAGTGACAGGATTTGTCAATGTTGTGTGGGCCTTCAGTCCAAATGCCCTTAAACGGCGAGACAGATCCTAACCATGCTCAGTCCTGAACTGGCGAGCAATTCCAGCTGCAGTTTGGAAACGATTAACCATTGACATCCTCCGCAGTGACCTGTCCTCTCTTGCATTTGTTTTCCCTGCACAACCAGGCCTTTCGGGCGACTTAAATAAGTCTGTAGTTTTGTAAAAACTCAATATTCTTGAAATCACAGATTTGAAATGATCAACTTGTCTTGCTATGGCTGACTGAGTTATCCCTTTTGTCTTCATGTGGACAACCTGCTGCCGAAGGCTTTCAGTCAATTTAGAACGGCCCACCATCCTGCATAGTCAGTGAAACTTGCAGTTAAAGTGCCAGTTGAATAGGGGAGTAAAAGATAATCGAGGTGGGATTTCTGGTGGCGCCATGTGGTAGAAGGTAGCAAGAAAAGTAGCTCTGGCAAAAACCTTGAAAAACTCACAAAATAAATATTAGGAAAACGACAGAAAGGGGATAATTTGTAATTTGTATCAAAGAAAAACACTTCAATAAAATATGGTCAAGAAGGGGAGACTTGTCGAGGAAACTGGCGCAAAGGAGAAACAGACCGAGGGAGCAGAGGGGACGGCGCCGGCCAGCGGCGGACACGACTCAGCCATACTCCAAGAGATACGTAAATTAAGGCAAGAGCATGCCTTAATCAGCGATATTATGAAATGAGCAATAGAGCCAGTTGGTTATTAGCCTTTCAACTTAAAAAAGCCCAAACAGATTATTTCAATGATAAAACATCCTATTTCTCAACAATTTTTAGCAAAACCCAAAGGTATTGCAGAAGCGTTTGCAGATTATTATAAAGATTTATACAATGATTCAGAAAATGATTTGGATAATAGCACGGCACGAAACCTTTTGGAAAAAAACTACATTTACCAACTTTATCAGGAGTTGATACATTAGAAATTATTCGCGCTATTACACAACAGGAAATACAGGATACAATAAAACCTTAAAAATAAATAAATTACCAGGAACGGATGGATTCGGGGTGTTCTAAAAAAGCTTTTTAAGGGCACTCTTTTTTTTTATATAGATTTTTTTTCTCACACACAATTTGACAGAAGGTTGGGTCAACAATCATATAGCAACACGAACCAAAAATATATACAATTGACATTCCCAAAAAACAGTCCCCTTGCCTGACTCCTCTTTAAAGATCAGACAAGTCTGAACATTGACCATTTCTTAAGCCTAGGTTTAGGATTTTTATAGATTACTTTCACCCACTCTACAAATTTTTGAGGGAAGCCAAAAGCTAAAAGTGTTTGATGTATAAAGCTCAATTTCACCCTATCAAAAGCTTTTTGGGCATCCAAGCTCAGTATTATTGAGGGTTGGTCCTTTTGTTTAGCGCTCGAAATTATGTTTAATATCCTCCTGATATTGTTTGCACCCTGTCTTCCCGGAATAAACCCTGTTTGATCTGTTTTAATTAATCCCGCTATAAATTTCTGCATTCTTTTTGCCATTAAGCTTGTAAGAATTTTTAAATCGTTACACAGTAAACAAACTGGTCAGTAGCTTTCAAACAGCATTGGATCTTTTCCTTCTTTATGCAGGACTGCTATAAAAAAGTTCATCTAATTTGCCTCTTGTTGTTTTTAATACCTGCAATCTGGATTCATTTGGCGTTCTTTTATGATCTGCTTCTAGTTCCTTAATCTTATCCTCCAATTCTTTTTGATTATTTAATCTAGCTCGTTTTCAGTCGAGAAGATATTTAAACCTTTTCCCCCTTATTACAGCCTACATCCCTCCCTCCCATAATATTGATGGAGAAACCTCCCTGTTGCCATTGATTTGAAAATATTCCTTTATGCACTGATTTATTTCCTGTTGTACAATTTTATCTGAGAGGAGAGATACATTCATCACCCAATACCTAAAATGTGGTTAATTGTGCAAAATTAATTTTAAAGTAATTGGAGCATGGTCACTTATAGTAATATTTTTTATACCACACTCCACTACTGTGTGCATATCTCATCTCATTAGCTGCACCGCTTATCCTCAGTAGGGTCGCGGGGGTGCTGGAGCCCATCCCAGCAATCATCGGGCAGTGGGTGTGCCCGCTCAATGCGAATGTCCATCTGCCCCGTTGTTGAAATGTTCAATTTGATGAAGCCTGCTATGAAGCCGATTCTATTGTTCCTCTAGGCACCCTCCGGAATGCCATGTGTTCTAATGTTGTTGCGTCTTGATCTTTACTCCAAATCCTCATACTTCGTCGCTAGTTTGGTGGTTTGCTGAATCAGGAAGGTAGTGGAGCGCTCCAATCACGCAGTTCGATCTTCCGTGTTTGCGTTTAGCTTTTCCATGCGCTCCACTTTTTGCTCCAGCAACACAGGCCTTTCCAGAAGCTCTTTGATACTTTTCTCAAGTCTTGCCATGATAATCTAGTTCTCACTGGCTGTTTCAGCATGCGCCAGTTTCCTGGACAAGTCTCCCCTTCTTGACCATATTTTATTGAAGTGTTTTTCTTTTATCTCATCTCATCTCATTAGCCGTACCGCTTATCCTCATTCGGGTCGCGGGGGGCTGGAGCCCATCCCAGCCATCTCCAGGCAGTGGGCAGGGGACACCCTGAACTGGTTGCCAGCCAATCGCAGGGCACACAGGGACAGACAACTCATTCGCTCATTCACACCTAGGGACAATTTGGACCGGCCAATTCACCTGAAATGCATGTTTTTTTTGGAATGTGGGAAGAAACCGGAGTGCCCGGAGGAAACCCACGCAAGCACGGGGAGAACATACAAACTCCGCACAGGAAGTCTGGAGCTGGATTTGAACCCACGACAGGTTCCCATGACATGAACTGTGCCGCACAAGCCAACCACTGCGCTGCCGTGCTGCCCTGTTTTTCTTTTATATAAATTACAAATTATCCCCTTTCTGTCGTTTTCCTAATAGGCATTACGTTAGTTTGTAATGGTTTTTGCCAGAGCTACTTTTCTTGCTGCCTTCTACCAAATGGCGCCACCGGAAGTCGATCTTAAGGCCACTCTTGTTTGCAGTAGGCATAGAACCACTTGCGGAATCGATAAGACGAAATGAGCAAATAAGGGGAATATTATATGAGGGAGAAGAAGAGCATAAGATATCACTGTTTGCAGATGACTTGTTGGTAATGCTGAAATAGCCCTCTTTATCAATACCACCACTGTTGGAGAACCTTAAAATATATGGAGAAGTTGGGTGTTTGAGAGAAAATCAGTAGCAATGATGATGTCGGTAAAATGTCCAACAGAGGTGATAGAAAGATTTGATTTCAAATGGACAAATGAAGGTTTTAAATATTTGGGGCAGACTATTACACCACATTCCACACAGCAGTTTGATGCAAATTATGGAAAATTGATGAAGGAAATAAAGAAGGATTTGGAAAGATGGGAGATTCTGCCCTTAAGCCTTATCAGAAGGATAGAAACAATTAGAATAAACATATTACCAAGACTATTATTTCTCTTTCAAGCTCTTCCTATTCTGATCCCGGCATCCACATTTAAAGTGTTAAATAAATTGATTCAAAAATTACTTTGGCAAAATAGGAAACCTAGAATTAAATACAAAACTCTTTTAGCTTCCAAAGAAAAAGGGGGCTTGGACCTACCCAATATTAGAAATTATTATTGGGCAGCTCAAATTAGATCTCTTATTCTATGGATTACTAGAGACAAAGATACAATATGGGTGGACATGGATCAGCGGTCTTGTACAAATGTGCCTGAGGAATCCTTACCATTCATACAAGTAGTGATGTGGAAGGAGTTAAAACTCCATAATTAATGGATTAAGGGAATTATTAAAACATGGTCAAGAATACCAAAAAAAAATTTACATTCACGTTGGGCTACAAAAATAGCGAAAAACACAGATTTTAAACCTGGGGTTATGGATGTAGGATTTGAAGAATGGGCCCAAAAAGGATTGATGTTGGTTACCCAAGTGTTAGAAGAACAGCTCTTGAAATCCTTTGAACAACTTCAACAAGAATTTGACCTACCTAGAAATGTTTTTTAAAAATATTTGCAACTAAGGCATTACCTCAAGAAACATGATGATAGGGGAATGAGGAATTATAGATATCATACTCAAAAGGACAATTAATAAAGTGGGTTATCCCAAAATTGTATAAAGCTATGCAAATGGATATCAGTAATAATGAGATGGAGGTTAAGGAAAAATGGGATCAAGAAACTAATGTGATAAAAGACGACGACTGGGAGAACACTTTGAAAGAGGGACACAAAATAACCAGCAGTCCGACATGGAGGGAGTTAGAATGGAAAGTAAAAATGTGTTACCTCTATTCACCCTCTTTTACTTGAAAATATAAGACTACATCAAATTTATGTTGGCGTAACTGTGGGAGGGTCGGAGATTTCACACATATTTTCTGGAATTGCCCTGTGATATTAATTTCTGGAGAACTATTCAGACAGAGATAAAATTAATTATTGGTTGGGAGTTGCGGTTGGACACAGTGACCTATGTATTGGGGATTTTGTCAGAAGAATTATTTACTGGTCAACATAAATATGTACTAAGGGTTATGCTTCTGGTAGCAAAGAAAATTATCACAGTTTCCTGGCTGAAACCACAACCTCCTGACATAAAACAATGGGGAGACAAATTAAAGCAAATGTACATTATGGGAAAAAAATACTGCAAGACTTCAACTGAAGCTGGATCAATTTGAGAAAAGATGGAAGCTTATCACACAATTTTTATTTTATGTCTAAACACCTCACCTTTTATTTTATTCTCATTTTTTGTTGTGGTTTCTTCTGTTATCTATGGGAATGTCAATTG
Source organism: Urocampus carinirostris (assembly GCF_059441175.1). Classification (NCBI taxonomy): domain Eukaryota; kingdom Metazoa; phylum Chordata; class Actinopteri; order Syngnathiformes; family Syngnathidae; genus Urocampus; species Urocampus carinirostris. The sequence goes on along the minus strand of NC_142361.1, from coordinate 415,344 downwards.
TATATATTTTTTGTCCGTGTTGCTGTATAATGGGTGACCTAACCCTCTGTCAAATTGTGTGTGAGAAATAAAAAGTTTAGAAAAAAAAAAGATAATCAAGGGAATTAGCACTATGTGCTGGATTAGCACCATTGAGTGAGAGGCACCTAAAAGTGTTCTTTAATTTTGATCAGTGCATTGTTGGTAAAATACAGGTTTTTTTGTTGAAATGCCTTAACCGTTTTGTGAAAAAGTGTTGCAGTAGCATGATATTGACATAACAAAATGCCCTTCAACTGTTGAGCAGTGAAGATCACAATATTTCAAAATTATTTAATTGTTTGTTCTCTAATATTGATCTCCATTGTACATGAAATGAATAAATTAGGCAATTTCAACTCACTATTTCCACAGATGAAGGCTGCCCGAGCCGCCAGCTGTCAGGAAGATTTCTCGGTTCTGAGGTAAATGTCTCACCTGCCAGATGGTTGATTTATGAGCCTTGAAAAAAAAAGTCATGTAATTAATGAGAGTCAACTTAAATCATGGGTCTAAAACTGATTTTAGCTTGAAGGCCACATGGTAGGAACAAAAATCCTCACCGGAGCTGTACTAGTACCAAAAATTCCGGACTATAAGCCGCTACTTTTTCCCCAAATGTTCAGCCCTGCGGCTTATTCAGTGAAGCGGCCAATTTATGTAATTTTTCTAACGGCCACCAGCGGCGTTGGAGTATAAAAGGTAAGATTAAGACCAGTGGAATATGTGCTCCAAGAAAAACTGCAACGTCTAAGTTTATGCATACATGTCTGTAAAGGAAAGGTACGTTCCGATAATGAGGAAGACGACCTTGGTGGTGATAGTTATGAGGAGGAAGTTGATCTACCGTGAATTTCACAATTACGGGATGCTTTCTTTTGACAGACACGTTTGATGCATTGCGAGCGTGATCCTACTAGCGTGTTGGTAACTTTCAAAGGAACGGTTTGGGATGAAAGTTATATTATTATTATTAAAGCTTTGAAAACTCTCTCGGTGTCACACCTAGGGACAATTTGGACCGGCCAAACCACCTGAAATGCATGTCTTTGGAATGTGGGAGGAAACCGGAGTGCCCGGAGGAAACCCACGCAAGCACAGGGAGAACATACAAACTCCGCACAGTAAGGCCGGGAGCTGGATTTGAACCCACGCAGTAGGTTCACACGACCTCAGAACTGTAACGCGCACGCGCCAACCACTGCGCCGCCGTGCTGCCCAGAGAGAAAAATATATAAAGATAAAAAAGAGATAGATAAGTAGGAAAGAGATAGCCAGAAAGAGACAGGGAGTGAAAAGAGAGAAAAAAAGTAGAAAGTAACACAGCTCCAGTTGCTTTGCAAGTGGCGCCTGGCTATATCAAAATCAAGTGAACATATTTCAGACTGCAGCTGATTTTTCAGTTATGCTTCTTTGGGTGTAGTTCCACGGGCCAAATTGAAAACCTTGGCGGACCTGATCTGGCCCGCGGGCCACATGTTTGACACTAGTGACTCATAGCGTTAATACCCTTATGATCTGTTTTATTGACTGCGGCCTGTGCTACCTTTTCGGAAACAGAAGCAAAACCCTTAGTTGGGTGCTGTGTACGCAGGTCAAAAACGTGAAACTTCCCCTCCAATGAGGTAGCCACCATCTTGTTCATGTTGATGTCCTTCCTGTCGAACTCCACGCAGCATACCTGTTGGACAAATATGGAGAGTTGTAAGTAGGGCTGCAATGTTTAATCGGCGCTGTCGACAAAAATCAATTATAGAAATTTTCGCCTGGGTACGGCGTCTAAAAAGACTAACGTATTTTCATGACCTTAAGGCACACATAAAATTCTCTGATTTTTTTCAAGAAAGTATACCTTTAATGGAGATTTTAAAAAAGCTGTTCCGGTCAGAAACAGAGGACGGGAATTTCGACGGTTTTGTTAGTTATAGATTACCGATAAAAAAAAAATGTGAGCACAGGACTATGTTTTGCACCAGCTCTTTTTTCTTCAATTTTTTTTTTTGTCCGTGTGTTTTACTTTGTAAGCAATACTCAAATAAGCCACAACCAAACTCGGCTTTGTTTCTGTTGTATTTTTTATATGCACACTATGTTATTGTTGCGTTATTGTGAGGCGGCCGAAGCAGAGGGCACCCACGCCCTATCATATGGCGCGCCCTGTGTGATGTTAAATACAAAAATAGAACCAGCTACAGCAAGCATGTCCAAAGGCCGAATCGGGGGCCAGTTACAGCCTGTGATAATTTTTTTATTGGCACTGCGGCCTCTGTCACCAATAGAGAAATTTGTCTTTAACAAAATTATGTGATTTCTTAGAAAAAAAAAGATCAATTGATCAAAGTGGCGCAGAATGGGCTAAATCATGTTCTCACCTGAAGCACTGACGCATATTAATAATGTATTGGCAGTCCCTTACCCAGGGTTTATACACCTTTTTCATGGCAAAATTCAAGCATTTTCAAGACCAATTTTCAACTTTCAGTACCTTCAAAGGAAGCAATCCAGCGCTGATCAAAAGAAAGTATTTTTGTAGACCTTGATAACTATAATAGAGTTGCTATCTTGCTGCTAAGGACATACTTTTTTCTATTTTGAGCCGTTTCTATATACGATCATTTTGTGTCTATGTGCTGCTGAACTAACATGAATTCTGTCATTCTGCTTCAACAATACACTCGTACCTTCAATACCTCACAATAACTAACACACTTGGAAAGGGCTCTATACGTGATGGGTAATAATTGAGTTTAATACGAAGGACCAAAGAAAAAAGTACTGTATGTATAAAAAGCAGAAATATTAGCAGATCTGGACTCATTTTAATTATCTTGATTGCTCCAAAGCAGAGTGCATTCAATCTAGACTGATCTTTTGCTTTTTGTCTTATTTATTTTAAATATTATTGTTTGCATTTTTTTCATGGATCTGTGTTTAAATTGGTGAAAAAAGTATTGTAAATACTGTAGTTTTTTTTCCATAATTTATTTGAAGCACTAAAGAGTTCATATTTTTAATTTTTTATTTATAGTTTTGCATCTTCAAGCATTGTGTGTTGTTGTGACTTGAAATCTTCGGTGTTGCAAAAAGCTGAATCGTCTTGTATTTTGTTGGGGGTGTTGTTGTGAGGGTCAAACAGAGTTCCCGAATGTTTGATCTTACATTACACAGTCCAGCGTTCCTCCGAATCGCTCAGTCCACAATTGAAGGGATTTGGGAGTACAGTCAATAAGCATGCCCGATTAAAGTCGCCGTCGACGATAAAGCTCCGTTGGGGCATTCAGCAGCGGGCAGGAGATATAGCGCTATGCTAACGTTAGCACCTGGCGAAACTGTTAGCGGTGGAAAGTATACAGCAAACACAAAGACCACAGTTAACTCTCCCGGTACATAGCTAGAACTCCATATCGAGTGAGCATTGTGTATCAATGGTTCCGCTATTATTATAGCGCGTAGTCTCCAACCCCTGTTTTTACCGGAGTCTTCGTCTCGTTCGAGCCGGTGATGTAATGCGGCGTCGGGAAAGCCAAGACTCCGTGATGGCAAAAAAAAAAGTCCTCCAATTCCGGACGTTGTTGGTGGCGATCCGCAGCTCAAATCACTCATTGTGGACGGATGGATCTGGCGTTGGTTGAACATGCTTGGGAGCGCTGGTCTGTGTGGTCGCCTTCTTAGCTTAGCTCAGCCTTTTCTCCGTCGTTGTCATTGTCGGCAGGCGGCAAATCTTCCAGGGAGATCCGGTGGTCTCTGTATATCCCTCGGGATGTAGTGGATATTATTGTAAGTACGAAGGGAGTCGAAGGGAAAATAAGAGGGATCAGGGGACACTGAAAAACAAAAGACGAACTGGAGCTCGAGCCGCAGCGTCTAGTAGACGCGCCGCCATCTTGAAAGTAATACCATACAGCAATACACCATACAGCCTCTGCTACTGAGTAGGAAACTGACAGAGATGGGAGTTAGCTCACACCTTGTAGAATGGATTACGGACTACCTGACAGGCAGACCCCAGTATGTGAAACAGGGGGGCTGTACATCGGACACTGTTGTAGCAGCACAGGATCTCCGCAGGGGACCGTGCTCTCTTTGTTCCTATTCACTCTGTATACATCGGACTTTAAGTACTCGTGCAATGTATCAGAAATGGCCAGGAGGAGGAGTACAGGAAATTGATTCAGGACTTTATCCGATGGAGCGACGCAAACCACCTGTACCTGAACACCACCAAGACCAGGGAGATGGTGGTGGACTTCAGGAGAACCAGAACTCACCCGGTTCCTGTAACCATCAAAGGAGAATGTGTAGAATTTGTCCAGACCTACAAATACCTGGGTGTGCAGCTGGACAACAAACTGGACTGGACTGCCAACACAGAAGCTCTATGTATGAAAGGTCAAAGCCGACTTTACGTCCTCAGAAGGCTGGCCTCCTTCAAAATCTGCAAAAAGCTCCTGAAAATGTTCTATGAGACAGTTGTGGCAAGCGCCCTCTTCTATGCGGCAGCGTGTTGGGGAAGCAGCGTCAAGAAGAAGGATGCCTCTCGTCTCAATAAACTGGCTAGGAAAGTAAGCTCTGTTGTGGGCAAAGAGCTGGACAGCCTAACAACAGTAGCTGAGAGACGGGCACTGGAAAAGCTGCGGTCAATCATGGACAATCCATCGCATCCACTACACAGCATTATCTCCAGACAGAAGAGCAGTTTCAGCGACGACTGCTGTCACTGTCTTGTACTACGGACAGACTGAAGAGATCTTTTCTTCCTCATGCCATGAGGCTCTTTAACTCTACCCGGCAGAGTAAAAGCCCACATTAAACCACCCCACCTACATTGCAAATTACCGAATTTCATTGCAATATGTATTCTGTGTAGCACTATTTAGATATTCTATATAACACGCTACAGTGGGCATTTGCACGTCACACTGGGTATTTGTATATTGTATTCTTTTTGCTTTATTATTGTATTGTTCTCAGCTCAGGGATGCTGCTGGAAATGTGAATTTCCCTACGGGGATGAATAAAGTATCTATCTATCTATCTAAAGTTTCTTTTTATCTCTCTTCCACTCTGTCCCTCATTTCTTATCTCCCTCTCTTTATTTCTTCTATCTTTGTCTGTCTATTTCTTCTCTCATTGTCTCACTTTTTTCTCTTACTGTCTTTTTCTCTCTTTCTTTTCCCCCCTCTCTATTCCCATCAGTCTTTCTGTATTTCTGTCTCTCTTCCTCAAAATTTCTGACTTTTTCTCTCTTCCCTGCACTCCCCTGGACCTCTTTCTCTCCTTCTCATTAGTGTACTAGTCCATTCTGCCCCAGTGAGTTTTTTTCCTACAGTGTGACGCCCAAGCTTAAATGAGTTTGACACTCCTGCCGTAGCGTATCTAGCAATCTGAAAGTTATTGCGTTACCGGAGGCTGAACAGAGTTGTCCCCCCGAAACCTCACTTTCCCTCATTTGAATGCTGTCAGTGTTCCCATCTGGCATGATGTTTGGATTTCTACTCTACGCGGAAGAACATAGAAACCGAGCAGGCGCAAGTGGATTGAAGATGAATGGTTTGCGAGTGGAGGAAACTGAAAAACAAACTCTGACAAGTTTTTATGCGTCTGTTTTACTTGATCAACACTTGGGTGAACCACAACCAAACTCCATTTTGCTACCGTATTGTAGTTTTAACCCTTGTGGCGTGCAGGTACCAATTATGAACATTTTCATGCTTTTGTATTTTCAATCAAAGAGAAAGTGTTGAAAAGTAAGGGGTACACAAATGTTTGGGAGATGTCATGAAGGAACCAGTGTTAAATGCAGCAGCAATACTCCTAACAAGATTCAGAACCTCCTGGACTACAGAGGAAAAAATCTTAAACGCGTATGTATAAATGGCTAATATAAATTTAATATTACTATCATTTAATATTGGGTAATGGTTCAGTAATAAGATAAGGGGATGGTGTATTTGTAACCTGTGCAGTTCTGTGAGACATCTTGTGCTTATGGGCTATTCAAATAAATATGACTTGACTAATCTTGATAAACCACAGTGTGGCAATATAGTTAAAGGTAACTTAAGGTCAAACATCAGCAACTTGACAGCGTATACAGTAGAAGAGTTTGAATAATGTGCAGACCTAATTATTTTGAAAATAATGTATCTTGCCACAGGCCTTGACTATGTCAGAAAACACTTGGACAAAGACTTTGATGGTGTACCAGCACAAAAGCAGCCAGTCTGATGAAGAAAACATATTTGCATCCATGAAGACAGGAAGACAACTTCTTTGCATCCATGAAGACAGTAAGATGGGAGCCTTGCTGGTCATTGTCATGTACGGTAATTGATTGTGCCTGCGCGGCAGACGCGTTATTACGGTACACAGGGAGACCGCGTGGGATCTGGAGATGTTTGTAAACTAGCAAAGACGCTATATCGTGTTCTGTAAATAAACAAGTTCATATTGGGTTTAAAGAGGACTCCGTCCATCTTTTACATGGTGTCAGAAGTCTGAAAGGATCCAGATAAGGAGACAAGTCATAATGGCCAAGTTTAATCCTCCATCGAACTTTGCTTTCGAGAAACCGCCAGAATGGCCGGACTGGAGGCAGCGTTTCGAGCGCTACAGAATCGCTACGAAACTAAACAAAGACGTTGGACAAGTTCAAGTAAGCTGCTTGATATACGCAATGGGAAGCGAGGCAGAGAATATGTTCAAGTCTTTTGTTTTTGCTAATGACGGTGAAGAGGATAATTATGACGTTGTGCTGAAGCAGTTTGATGATTACTTCGTTCCGCGGAGGAATATCATCCACGAACGCGCGTGTTTTCATCAGCGTTTCCAGAAGCCTGGGGAGAGGGCAGAAAGCTTCATAAGGGCTTTATATGAACTATCAGAACATTGTGATTTCGGCACGAGCCGTGAGGAAAACATCCGAGACCGGATAGTTATAGGAATATTGGACAAGGAAGTGTCGCGTAAGCTTCAGTTGATGGAAGGCCTGACATTGACTCAGACTGTGCAAGTAGTTCGACAGGCGGAAGAGATTACTGCGCACGTCAACATGCAAGGAGAAGCAGTAGGGACGGTGCATGAAGTTACAAGGCAGAGCTACAGATACCCAAAGTCTAAACCACAAGGTGGGGAGAAAGACAGAAAATGGGGAAATGTGGAAAAACACAGCATAACAAAGATGAAAACTGCCCTGCTAAGAAATCTACCTGCCATATCTGTCACAAAGCCGGGCACTGGGCTGGAGTGTGCAGGAACAAAAAGCAAGTGAATGAGATTAGTGAGTGGGCAGAACAGTCAGGACAACCCGAGCAGTCAGCATACTTCCTGGGTGCTGTGTCACATGTAAAAATGTAAAAGAACAGTGGTCAGTTGAGCTCCGGCTAAATAAAAAGCCAATAACGTTCAAAATCGACACAGGGGCAGATGTGAATGTAGTCAGCGAGGCGACGTACAACACATACACTACAGAAAGTGTGTTGGAGCCACCAGACATTCCACTGGACGGCCCAGGTGGAGAGCTAAAATGTCTAGGGAGGTTCCAGGCCACAGTAACCTACAAAGGAAAATCACATCCACTAACAGCTTATGTAGTAGAGGGGATCACTAATGATCTCTTAAGTCGCTCAATGTCAGTGAAAATGAATCTTGTGAGGAGAATAGACGAAATCAGTTTGAACATTCAGCAACACGCAGACTATGGGACATTGAAAACAGAGCCAGTGAGAATACAGCTTAAAGACAATGCCCAGCCGTATGCTGTACATACTGCACGCCGGGTACCACTCCCGATGCTCCAGAAGGTAAAAGAAGAGCTAAAGAGAATGGAGAGTAATGGCATCATTGAGCCCGTGACACAACCTACTGAGTGGTGTGCACCTATGGTCCCTGTCTCAAAGAAGACCACAGACAAAGCTCGCATATGCGTTGATCTCAAAAGACTGAATGAATCTGTCAAAAGGGAGCGATACATCCTACCTACTGTGGATGAGATAACAGCCAAGCTAAGTGGAGCAACTGTTTTTTCATCACTCGATGCAGCCAGCGGGTTTTGGCAAATTTCACTGCATCCAGACAGCATCAAGCTCACAACCTTTATAACTCCATTTGGTCGGTACAGCTTCATACGTTTGCCATTTGGAATTACTAGTGCACCTGAAATCTTCCAGAGGAAGATGATGGAGACTCTACAAGGGTTGGAAGGTGTAGAGGTCTTTATGGACGATATTTTGGTCTACGGGAGCAATATGGAGCAACACAACAGACGTCTCAACAAAGTGATGCATCGTATTCAGTCAGCTGGACTTAAACTGAATAAGGAGAAGTGCTCCATTAGGCAAAGCCAACTAAAGTTCCTGGGGCATCTCATCGACAAGTCAGGGATTCGACCTGATCCTGAGAAGGTTGCAGCAATTCGGAAAATGCCACCTCCAGTAAATGTCACTGAGCTAAAGCGAATCCTGGGAATGGTGACTTTCCTTGGCAGGTACATTCCCAACCTCTCCACTGTGGGGCAGCCGCTCCATGAGTTGCTGAAGGACAAGAATAACTGGATGTGGGGACATTCTCAACAGACAGCCTTCGAAAACATAAAGGAATTACTGACTACTGCACCGGTGCTGGCCTACTATGATGTCACCAAACCCACGGCAGTGTCAGCAGATGCTAGCAGTTTTGGACTGGGGGGTGTGCGGTTACAACTTCATGGAGAACACTGGAAACCAGTGGCATACTGCTCCAGACGACTATCTGATGCAGAAACACGTTATGCCCAGATAGAAAAGGAGGGTCTGGCAGGTGTGTGGGCATGTGAAAAGTTTGACAGATACCTAAATGGCCTTGAACGTTTCAGGTTCGTGACAGATCACAAGGCGTTGGTACCCCTTATCAACAATCAGAGCTTGGAAAATGTTCCTCTCAGATGTCAGCGTCTACTGATGAGGCTCATGAGATTCAGCGCGGTAGACGAGTATGCACCAGGTAAAACTCTTGTGGTAGCAGACACACTGTCACGAAGCCCACTGACATGTAGTGAAGGGGATGTGGAAGTGGTCGGCGGCGCCCTCTGTTGGCTGCGGCTGCATCGGCTCGCTACAACGGGTCAGGTGCAATCGACATTTCGTTCTGTGTACATTGTTACACAGAATGACAATACAAGGAAATTATTATTATTATTATTATACACACAGTGATGTAGCCTGCTATGTAGCCTCAGTAGTCGGGGGAATACCAGCTTCACCAAAGAGACTTGAAAACATTAAAAACGTTACTGCAACTGACACAGAGTTACAGCTTGTCAGTAAGCTTATCAGGTCAGGGTGGCCTGAACACATAAGTAGTGTCCCTTTGGATGCGAGGGAGTTTACCAAAGTGAAGTCAGAGCTCTCCGTTGAAGGCGGCCTAGTCTTAAGAGGGTGCAGGATTGTCGTGCCACGTTCTATGAGAGCCGAAATTCTGGAGAAGCTACACCAGGGGCACCAAGGCCTGATCAAATGTAGAGAGAGAGGCAAAACATCAGTGAGGTGGCCAGGGCTGTCCAAGCAGTTAAAGGACACAGTGATGTCATGCCAAGTGTGTTTGGAAATGAGAAGGAAACAACAAAAGGAACCTCTTATCTCCACACCACTACCTGATCGACCTTGGCAAAGAATTGCACTGGACCTGTGCGAACACAACCACCACAACTACCTGATAATATCAGACTACTACTCTCGATTCCTGGAAATACTGCACCTGTCCTCAACCACTAGTTCACACATAATTGAGAATCTTAAAACAGTGTTCGCTAGATTTGGGGTTGTTGACCAGGCAGTTAGCGATAACGGTCCACAATTTGCGAGTGCAGAGTTTCAGAATTTTGCAAAGGAGCTGGATTTTGAACATATAACATCCAGTCCTTATCATCCTCAAGGCAATGGACATGCCGAAAGAGCAGTACAGGTTGCTAAGAAAATCCTGAATCAAAAAGATCCATTGCTAGCCCTGATGATCTACAGATCCACTCCATGTTCCACCACGGGCTAAAGCCCCGGTGAACTGCTAATGGGAAGGAGGATCAGGACGACAGTTCCAACCTTGGAGAAGAATCTCCTGCCCAGATGGCCCAGCAGGAAAACGGTAAAAGTGAACGACGCCAAGCAGAAAGCAGTGCAAGCTCATTACTTCAACCGCCGTCACGGAGACAGACTCCTACCTGCTCTACAACCAGGAACAACGGTCTACACCAGGCTGGATCAAGAAAAATCATGGTCTAGACCAGCTGTGGTCTCAGGAGAGGCTGCTACAAGTAGATCCTACAATATCACCACCCAAGACGGTGCTGTTCTACAGCGGAATCGTCGTCATCTCCTGACATCGTCAGCTATATGCCGCACTCAAGCATCGTCTACAGAAAGTGATGAAGTGCAGTTACAGTCTACCATTCAAGAAGAGACTGTCCCTGCAGTCCAGGCTACAGGTCCATCCGACACACCTCCACCAAGACAGAATCTGACAAGGTCTGGAAGGGTGTGTAAACCTGTTAACAGACTTGACCTGTGAATGAGTTAAAATTCATTACGGCCTTTGGGGAGAGGGGTTAAGTAATGGAAGAGACAACACACACAGGGGACTAATTGTTCTTGTACGGATGATAATGCTGTGAAAAAAAAAAAAAAAGAAAAGAAAACATTGTCCCAGAAATGTGAGTTGTGACCAAATGTTATGATTGATATGACATATTGTTTGCACATTGGATTGTAGTTGCAATTACTGCTTTGAATCCAAAACAGTGACTTGAATGCCAATTTCATTTACGGTGTGCAATTGACCGTTGATTGTTTGATTTATGTTAATAATTTTCCCTGTGGTAAGATAATGTCAGATCTACCGATTATTGTTTTAGACAGCCTTGTGAGATGCTGCTATTTGTTTCTTTCAAAGAAAAAAAAAAGGGGGGGGAGATGTCATGTACGGTAATTGATTGTGCCTGCGCGGCAGACGCGTTATTACGGTACACAGGGAGACCGCGTGGGATCTGGAGATGTTTGTAAACTAGCAAAGACGCTATATCGTGTTCTGTAAATAAACAAGTTCATATTGGGTTTAAAGAGGACTCCGTCCATCTTTTACAGTCATGGGCTCCTGGGACAAAGGGAACAAAGAAGGCCCAGCATCCATGGCCCTGGCTCCTCAGCCAGGACGCCTGCCAAAACCCATCCGTGTTTCTCTATTTCCCTCTACATCAGCTGAAAAAGCCCAATGGATTCAAAAAAATGGATAGAAAGATTTTCCTAGGGTGGAGTTAGGCGCCATGTGGTCTGCTTTGTTGGACGTTGCTTTTTGAAATTCATTTGTTTTGCTCCCAGACTCCACTAGATAAATAAACAGACTTCAAAAAATATTCTCAATATGGTAGTTGCCTTCTCCCCTTCTGATTCACACCTTTCTCGGCCAATAGCAGACTTTTTTTTCATGGTCCACAGCCAGCATTAGCCTATACAGGCCTGTTTGATAAAACGGATGTTGCCTCCAATAGGTCCGACTATCAGCCAGCGCTAACCTAATCGAGTGATGATTTACACATTGGTTAGCCAATGAAGATAAAAGCATAATTTTATGCCATTTTCCAGGGGTGTATTCAAATCAGAGCCAAAAAATAATGAGCGCAAGTATATCCATGATTTTTTTTTTTTTTTTACACACCATTATTACGTGTAAGTGTGTGCAATCATGGATTGTATGCTAAGAGAAGTCAAACATTCACAAGTCTTTTAAATGTCCAAAAACTGAATAAAGTAAAATACACAGCTAAGAAACCCATGCTACACTCATCTGCAGGCATTATGATGCAAAAATAAATTCAGGCAAGAATAAAAACCTACTATTTCTGTTCCAACTCTGAACACTCAATGTTAGCAGTTTGGGACAAAATTTCAGATCATTACTTTTCAAAAAAGACCAAATAAATCCATTATCTCCAAATGGTTCAAGAACAGGATTTTAGGCTAATTGTACAGGAACATTAATGTGTTAACACTGGGCTTAATGATCACTACTTTCATTTTTGCCACAGAATTCCTCCACCGCAACTCCCTCACTAACACCGCAATTTCCTTTACTTTTCTTTTGGTTCAATTTTCCTTGCCACGTAAATAAATCGTAGTTTGTTAGATACAAACCACGTGCATTATTTATTTGTGTGTCTATATATTTCTTTTTAACTGATCAATCATTATCGTTACCAATGATCTGCAAAATAGATCATTTAAAACTAAAATAAAATATGTTGTGAGGATTGCTTCCTTCTTGTTACGAGACCAAAAGACGCTCTTTCGGGAACTAACACCCGCTTAGCACCACCTAAGTAGATTAAAGCAATTTTGTCTGTATCAAACAACTCCTATCAGAAATTCAACGTGTGGTGTCCTCACCCCATTTTTAATGTTGGTCTCCCAGCGAAGTGACATGTTCCGCAGATCGAACAGCTTGATGTCGCCGTTATCGTAGCCGGCGCACACACAGCGGTCCTGATCGTTGAAGGCGTGCCCTGTGTGGATAAGTGCCTTGAAGGTGCCTGATCATTTTCACAAGTCATTACTGCATGAGGAAAATGCATTCCACCATGGTCACATAAACTATAAACTGAAGCTACATATTGTTATATTTTTGTGTATTTTTAAAGAAATCTTCCAATGTATTTCTTGGTAAAACATCTGCAAACAACCAAATTATCCGCACTATAAGGATTATAAGGCGCTTCTCCATAGAAAAGTGTTTTGTGATATTTTATTCCTATATAAAGTGCACAAGAACTGAAACTACAGTAACGGCTAGAGTTGCACAAAGAATTATAAGTACTATACTGTATTTGTGAATTGATTGATTGATCAGTCAGGATATATCACTGATCACTCTAGCATAGGAATCAAAACTGGATCACGGCAGAGAGCACAGACAACTACGGATACGAGCGACACACGTAAAAGGTATTAGGTTTAATGTCATCATTACTTTTTTTAGTCTTGCTGCCTAATTGTAGATGTCATTATTGGGTTGGGCCTCGAGAATATTTTCAAACAATAAACCGGTCCATTGTGCAAAAAAAGTATGGGGACCACTAATTATATACAAAGATGTGGGAAGTAACTTGGTTGTTCTGAACTGAAAGAAGAGAAAAGCATTGTAGGAAGTAATTTGATTGTCCTAAAATATGTAAACTCATTGCTGCATGTAATAAAAACATTTGTCACTCACAATGCTTAGTTGTAGCAGAGAGAAAATGAAACATTTCATACTGTTTTTTTTTGTTTTTTTTTAATACTTTCAGTTTTCTCATTTCTCCAATAAGAGGGTCTCAAGGCCCTGGGGACAATTGCGGGCCCCAGGATGAAAATTTGAGGCCCCACCCTAATATGAAAGTTAAAGGGACAGTGGGTGGTATTTTCCCACTAGGTGTCGCTGTATTTGTCATGCCACCGAAAACAAGTGCTAAATGCACAACGGAAGGAGATAAAATATGCATACACAAAGTGACCTAAACACACGGTAATACTTTTGATAAGAAGAGAAATAAAAAAAATCAAAAGGTAAGTAAAAAAAGGAGAACAAATATAAAGAAAATTTAAAAAAAGGAATAAGACAAAAAGCAAAACCCAAGAAAAAAAAATGAAAGATTACAAAAAGAAAAATACAAAATAAAAAGGAAAAAAAGATAAATTTGCTTTTTTTGTCATTTTTCTCTTTGATTTCTTTATATACTTTCATCTTCTTTTTCCCCCATTTTCCTTTCTTTTCTTTCATTCCCCTGCCCTTCTTTTTATTCCCGTTTTCCTATTTTGCCTCTTTTTCTTATTTCTTCTTCCCTATTTTTAACTCTTTTTTTTTAAAAAAAGGCGTTTTCCCTTCTTTTTTTATCTTTGAGAAAGGCTGGGGGAAATTGAAAGAAAAGGGTGCTTTTTACTCACTTTCAGTCTCCTTAGTTTGTAGTCTTCCTTGGACTCATTGGTCGCACTACACATCAAAGAGACATCTGATGGACCAATAAATAACACTGTCCCTTTAAAATCAGCGGAGTGTTTTAATCAGCACTGTTTTTTGTGCAAAACCTCATTTGGTCCAACCTCACCCTCATTCCAGCTTCGGCATCCGTGACCTCTACTATAACAGATCTGGTACTGTGAATAAAAACAGTATTATAATGAGATAAAACCTAATGCAATTAATGTGTTATATGTATCTGTAGCTGTCTAGTGGATAGGATCAGGTGCCATTTCCGCCACAATCCGGTTTGATTCCTGTTGCACTCAATGTTATGCAATTGCATACATACAAACATCAAAGGCGCCATCGCGAGCGGGAGCCTTTCCAGCAGCTCCGTGTTATTTTGCTCTTTTTGTGATTTATTGTTTTTATTGTTTGCTTCTGTGTTCGGTGTTTTCATCCATTTGACAACTACACTTTTGGATTACTTTCTATCCTATGGATATGGGTTTTATCGCACAAAAATGCATTTATTCGAGGAACTCCTTGCCCTGAAGAATTCTCGTGCCGGCATGATTCCCGATTTACCTGACGAGGCGAAGGGGCCCTATCGTGGCTGAAGAGCCGGAGCTAAGGTGAAGGCTAAGCGGCTAGCGGCGATATAAGCATTCTGTACCGTCCGTAATCATAGGAAATGTGAACTCTCTACCAAATAAGACCGACGAACTGGCTCTGCTGGTGAAAAACATCAAAGAGTATAGGGAGTGCAGTTTGCTGAGTTTTACGGAAACGTGGCTCACGTCTAGCATCACGGACGCTAGCGTGGAGCTACCCAGCTTCAGCGCAGTTAGGGCAGACAGATACACAAAAGCCTGCGGGAAATGGAGAGGTGGCGGACTCGCTATCTACGTGAACATGAGGTGGTGTAACCCTGATGTAAACACAAAGATTTCCATCTGCTGCAGGGACGTTGAACTTTTGGCCGTAAGTTTGCGTCCCTATTACTTGCCAAGAGAGTTTGGACACGCCATTGTTGTCATTCTTTACATGCCACCGCGCGCTGTCGCAGAAGTAGCGTGTGACATCATCCACTCCGCTGTTGCTCAACTACAAACACAGCACCCCGAGGCCATCCTGTTAATCTCTGGGGACTTCAATCACGTGACACTGGATACAACACTGCCTGCTTTCTTCCAGTATGTGGACTATTGACCTGCCGTATGCAAACATTAAGGGGGAAAGAAGATCACAACGTCATTCGGCTTCAAACTCATTATAAACCAAAAGTGAGGAGGCTACCAACAACCACACGCTCATTCAGGAAATGGTCTACTGAGGCAGAGCAGGCTCCGAGAGACTGCTTTGGATGTACGGACTGGGATGTCCTTCAAAGGTTCAGCAGTGGGGACATTGAGGCGGTGACAAACTGCACTACTCACTACATCGACGTCTGTATGGACAATATTGTTCCTGTAATAACTGTACGCTGCTATGCCAACAAGCCCTGGATCACGAGCGACATCAAGTGCCTTTTGAAACAAAAGAAGAGGGCCTTTAAAGACGACGATCAGGAGTCCAGCTCCAGGAAGTGAAGGAGCAGTACAGGAGCAAGTTGGGAAAAAAAGCTGCAGAATAACAGCATAAAGGAGGTGTGGGAAGGGATGAAGACCATCACCAGCTGCAGCACTAGAGAAGGTAGGAGTGGAGGATGCTATAGTCTAAATTCTCCACTGATCCCTCTCTCACCTGGACAGAGGCTGGGGTGCTGTGAAGATTACTTTTTTGGACTTCTCCAGTGCCTTCAACACCATACAGCCTCTGCTACTTACATCCCACGACACTGCGATCGTGGGATGTACCAGAAGTGGGCAAGAGGAGGAGCACAGGAAATTGATCCAAGACTTTGTCCAATCAAGCGACACTAACCACCTGCACCTGAACACCATCAAGACCAGGGAGATGGTGGTGGACTTCAGGAGAACTAAACCTCACCCGGAACCTGTAACTATCTAAGGAGAATGTGTAGTTTGTCCAGACATACAAATACCTGGGTGTGCAGCTGGACTGGACTGCCAACACAGAAGCTCTGTGCAGGAAAGGACAAAGCCGACTATACTTTCTCAGAAGGCTGGCGTCCTTCAACATCTGCAAAAAACTCCTGCAAATGTTCTCTTAGACTGTTGTGACTAGCTCCCTCTTCTATGCGGCAGTGTGTTGGGGAGGCAGCGCTAAGAAGAAGGATGCCTCTCGTCTTAATAAAATGGTGGGGAAGGCGGGCTCTGTTGTGGGCACAGAGCTGGACAGCCTGACGACTATAGCTGAGAGACGGGCACTGGAAAAGCTGCGGTCAATCATGGACAATCCATCGCATCAACTCACACCTTATAGAATGGATTACTGACTACCTGACAGGCAGACCCCAGTATGTGAAACAGGGGGGCTGTACATCGGACACTGTGGTTAGCAGCACAGGATCTCCGCAGGGGACGTGCTCTCTCCGTTCCTATTCACTCTATATACATCGGACTTTAAGTACAACTCTGAGTCCTGCCATGTGCAAAAGTTTGCCGACGACACTGCGATCGTGGGATGTATCAGAAATGGGCAGGAGGAGGAGTACAGGAAATTGATTCAGGACTTAGTCCGATGGAGCGATGCAAACCACCTGCACCTGAACACCACCAAGACCAGGGAGATGGTGGTGGACTTCAGGAGAACCAGAACTCACCTGGTTCCTGTAACCATCAAAGGAGAATGTGTAGAATTTGTCCAGACCTACAAATACCTGGGTGTGCAGCTGGACAACAAACTGGACTGGACTGCCAACACAGAAGCTCTATGTAGGAAAGGGCAAAGCCGACTTTACTTCCTCAGAAGGCTGGCCTCCTTCAAAATCTGCAAAAAGCTCCTGAAAATATTCTATGAGACAGTAGTGGCAAGCGCCCTCTTCTATGCGACAGCTTGTTGGGGAGGCAGCGTCAAGAAGAAGGATGCCTCTCGTCTCAATAAACTGGCTAGGAAAGCGAGCTCTGTTGTGGGCAAAGAGCTGGACAGCCTAACAACAGTAGCTGAGAGACGGGCACTGGAAAAGCTGCAGTCAATCATGGACAATCCATCGCATCCACTACACAGCATTATCTCCAGACAGAAGAGCAGTTTCAGCGACAGACTGCTGTCACTGTCTTGTACTACGGACAGACTGAAGAGATATTTTCTTCCTCATGCCATGAGGCTCTTTAACTCTACCCGGCAGCGGCACTTTGGTATAACTGACCTATTTATTTTCCACTATTCATCAATTAACTAAAATATGAATGTGAACATCATGTGAAAAAGGCCTTTAGCCATTTTGACTTCAGCTTTTTACTACAAGAATTAACCAGAATCAACCATTCTTCATCAACTATAAACTACAATAAAAAAAAAGTAAAATGGTCAGTTACTATACCCTTCATCACTGATATCTTGTTGCAGAAAATATTAAAACTTGAAATAACAGCAGCAATGCAGAAGGCCCGCGCGCGCACACACACGCTTCTTTAAAATATTCGCCATCAGTAAATGGTTTTCCCTGCTTTGCTATTCAGTGAGCAATTTGTTAGATAGCTTCAGTGGTTGTGTTTTTAGCAGCGACAAAGGTTTTTAGGGTCTGTTTGTTTGCTACCGGGACACAGCGCATTTTAATGTCTTCACCTTGAATTCATGTTCAATTTTCGTCTCGTAATTACGTTTAACACTTGATGCGCGTGGTACAACGCTCTCGGGCCATAATTCACAAAGAGCACGGTCATTTTTTGCACAAAGCCCCAGTAATCTGTCCACGCTGGCTGGAGAGAGCGCGATGTTTTCGCTCGAGGAGCCGCCATGACTCGTTCATTTATCAGGCGTGTGTTTTTCGTTTGCTGGGTCTCTCACTCTCTCTCTGCGAGGCGCCAGGCAAACTCACGTAAAGCCTCAAGTAAAGCCTCACGTAAATCCTTTGCATAACATGGCGCGCAACAGAGTATGTCTAAATTTCAGGTAAATGCGCTTTAAAAAAAACAAACATTATTATTTGGCCGTGCGCTCACGTGCCACTGGCACGCGTGCCATAGGTTGCCGACCCCTACATTATACCAAAACGTTATATTGGGTATTTTTGTATTCTATCTTTTTTATTTTTTTTTCAACACAAGGATACTGCTGGAAGTGAATTAAGTACCTATCTATCTAACTATCTATCTATCTATCAATTGTGAACAACCATCTATGTCCCTAACAGTCTGATGGTCCGGATTCAGTGCTATTACTTTCGTTATTTGGTTTGATCCCCATTTCCACCACTGTTATGCAGGTGTGGTCAACAATAAAATTTAAGTTATTAACTGATGAATAATAACACAAAAATATTATCCATAGTACAGTGGAACCTCGGTTTTCGAACGCCTCTCAGTTCGAACAAATCGGAGTCCGATCAAAAATTTAGAGAAATTCTTGCTTCGCTGTTCGGTCAAAAAATCGGAGTTCGAACGCCGGTAATGCGTACGCTAGGGTGCGATGCTGAGCGGCGTATGGGGAGCCCCTTATTAGCCTAGATGGTAAGGCGCCCGCTTTGAGACTGGGAGGTCGGTGGTTCGCGCCCCGGCCGAGTCATTCCTAAGACTTAAAAAGTGGTCGGCGGCGCCCTCTGTTGGCTGCGGCTGCATCGGCTCGCTACAACGGGTCAGGTGCAATCGACATTTCGTTCTGTGTACATTGTTACACAGAATGACAATACAAGGGAATTATTATTATTATTATTATTATACCTCCGAAGAAAGTCAGTGCAAGCAGCAAAGTTGCTACAGGTGAAAATAAAAGTAGTGCGTACAACTACTCCACCTGCGCCTTTTGCTGACCAACACAAAGGTAAGAAATCCTATTCATAATTCTTTTCTTTATCCTTTTTTTTTTATTTTTACACGTTCATGTTAGCGTAATCTTTCATACGAAAGATTACGATAACGCGAACGTACGATTAGCCTGGGTTAGCTTTATATTTATAGGTAAACATTCAGGGTGTTGGAACGGAGCCCAACATTCAAGGTGTTGGAACGGAGCCCCCTTTCCAATGAACCGCCCACCACTTGTTGTGGAGACCCGGATGCTAAATGACTTGTAACGACCTGATTTTTTTCATTTTTACACGTTCATGTTAGCGTAATCTTTCGTATGGAAGATTACGATAACGCGAACGTACGATTAGCTTGGGTTAGCTTTATATACGTTGAACATTCGAGGTAAACATTCAGGGTGTTGGAACGGAGCCCAACTTTCAGGGTGTTGGAACAGAGCCCCCTTTCCAATGAACCGCTCACCACTTGTCCGGGTGCTAAATGACTTGTAAACTACCTGTTTTTTTTTTATTTTTAAACGTGTAAAAATAAAAAAATAAAAGGATAAAGAAAAGAATTATGAATAGGATTTCTTACCTTTGTGGTGGTCAGAGATTACGATAACGCGGACGTACGCCTGGGTTAACTTTATGTTTCCGTTAAACATTCAAGGTAAACATTCAGGGTGTTGGAACGAATTAAAACGATTTACATTATTTTTATTGGGAAAAATGATTTCGGTGATCGAACAAATCGGTTTTCGAACAGGGTTCTGGAACAGATTATGGCCGAGAACCGAGGTTCCACTGTATTAGTATTTATAGATAGGCATTTACAATTTTGTCCGCATATAAAATATCCTGGATCATAAGGCGCCCCAGATTATAAAGTGGACACTCAAATTTCAGGCCAATCTGGGGTTCTGGATGTGTTTTATAATCCAAAAACTACGATATTTTAAATTGTAAATAAACAACATACAAGGCGCCCTAGGGTGGAGATTATTTTCAAAGTTGCAAAAAGTCACTGTCTTACTCCCTAATTGTTTTCCATTACACAGAAGAACAATCGCCGTGCAGTTTGGTCTAAATAAAATTAATTTTAGAGGTAGCTCAATTGCTGAGAAGTTTGGCGTTTTCTATCAGTTTTCTTAAATGGCAGTTCTAGAGATGCTGGGAAAAGCCACAGATGTGTAAATTTATATCTCAAAACAATTATTAACCACAAGTCAATCCTCAGCAAGATCAGTCTAATTAAACTAGTATAATTTCCCTTGACCTACTTTTGAAGACAAGGCCAGCAGACCTTCTTTGTCCTCCAAGAAGTGATTGACATTCAAAGATCAGCATCAGGTATATATTCAGTACGTTCAAACAATTCCAATTCGAGATCCACGAAATTGTCAGACTAAACTTTAAAAACATTTTCAAGCATGGCGTTTGCTAAAAAAGAACAAAGGACGACAAACAGCAACACAAAAAGCCAAGAAAATTGAGTTCAAGAAGAACTTTATGACTTGTTTGACATTGCTCATGGCTAATGCTTAACATTATGACAATTCCAGAAGACAAAGAGTTTTTGTAGGCTCCAATCACCTGGGGTATCTAACACCAGAAACGGTTACACTCACTTTGTTTGACAATCAAGTCAGTGCACCAACAAAACAACTAATGGAGGCTGCAATGAAAATAAGGACAACATAGATGAAATGCTGAACAGGATTTTCAAAGGAGGATATTAGTAGATTTAGACACTCTTACTAGCAAATGTCTAGAAAACTTTGTGTCCACTAGATCTAGCACTTCAAAATCATAGACCTTCCTATTGGCTATCTTGATGTTGAACCACAGGAATGGGAATCACGGGATGAGGTGTGGCGCTGATTCACGAATACTGTGGTCATATCATAAAAGATGAAACTGATCTGCGGCATTAGCTGCCAATTGCTGAAAAACACCGCAAAACTATTCCTGACAGTCGTAAAAAGACTAATAAAGGACTGAGTTTTTCTTCTTGTTTGTATTATCTACATATGCCATCATTATTTTGTGTGTGTAACCGATGTAATGAGCGCTAATTCAAATTTATACAGTGATTGACCTACCTGTAAATATCAACTTACATGACTGAAACTTCTGCTGTTTAGTTTTGGTGAAAGTGGAACATTTTTGTAAGATAAAAGAATACATGAAAAAAATAAAAAGTTGGTCACATAAGCTCCACCCTAAGGCGCCCCGCCCCATATTATAAGGCATACGTTACGTTATGCCAATTTGGGGCTTTTGTGTGCGCCTTATAGTCCGAAATATACGGTAATTTATACAGTAAAAAAGCCCTTTTGAAAAATATTTGGGAAAGGGTTTTTTTTTCACATTAAGATGCGACAAACCGAAGGCGACTGTCCAGCAGTCCCTCTTGGTGTCGCCTTCAATGGGTTGCATGTTAGCCACGGGCGAGTCTCGTTGCCGAGGGTCCCACACTTTCACTGTACCTGCAGGGGAAGAAGATACATTATTCAAAAAAGACATATTATTGCTAAGATTTATTTTTTTAGTGTTTTGACAAATTGAAAAATAACTACTGTACATTCCAACCAGAGAGAGCACCTGATCAAAAGATGCACTCAAATTCAAAAAGGTCGCAATCTACGTATATATATATATATATACTGGACTGTCTCAGAAAATTAGAATATTGTGATAAAGTTCTTTATTTTCTGTAATGCAATTAAAAAAACAAAAATGTCATACATTCTGGATTCATTACACATCAACTGAACTATTTCAAGCCTTTTATTATTTGAATATTGCTGAATTTGGCTTACAGCTTAAGAAAACTCAAAAATCCTATCTCAAAATATTAGAATATCATGAAAAAGTATACAAGTAGGCTATTCAACTAATCACCTGAATCATCTAATTAACTCGAAACACCTTGCGAGGCTTTCCTGAGCCTTAAAAACACTCAGCTTGGTTCAGTAAACTAAATCACAAGTATGGGGAAGACTGCTGATCTGTCTGCTGTCCAGAGGACCATCATTGATACCCTCCATCAGGAGGGTAAGACACAAAAAGAAATTTCTCAAAGAGGAGGCTGTTCACAGAGTGCAGTTTCAAAGCATATCCACAAAAAGTCTGTTGGAAGGGAAAAATGTGGCCGGAAACGCTGCACAACCAAGAGAGATGACCGCAGCCTTAACAAAATTGTGAAGAAGAGCCGCTTCCAGAATTTGGGGGAGCTTCAAAGACAGTGGGCTGAAGCTGGAGTCCAGGAATCAAAAGCCACAGTTCACAGACGTGTCCGGGAAATGGGCTACAATAGCCGTATTACCATGATCAAGCCACTTCTGAACTCAAGACAACGGAAGAAGCGTCTGACTTGGGCTATGGAGAAGAAGCACTGGACAGTTGCAGAGTGGTCCAAAGTCCTCTTTTCAGACGAAAGCAAGTTTAGCATTTCATTTGGAAGTCAAGGCGCAAGAGTCTGGAGAAAGGCTGGAGAGGAGCAAAATCCAAGTTGCTTGAAATCCAGTGTGAAGTTCCCACAATCAGCAATGGTTTGGGGAGCCATGTCAGCTGCTGGTGTTGGTCCACTGTGTTTCATCAAGTCCAGAGTAAATGCAACTGTGTACCAAGAGATTTTAGAGCACTACATGCTTCCATCTGCTGAAAAGCTCTATGGAGATGAGGATTTCATTTTCCAGCATGATCTGGCACCTGCCCACAGTGCCAAAACCACCAGTAACTGGTGCACTGACCATGGCATCACTGTCCTTGATTGGCCTGCTAATTCCCCTGACCTGAACCCCATTGAGAATTTGTGGGGTATAGTTAAGAAGAAGATGAAAGACACCAGACCTACAAATGCAAATGAGCTGAAGGCCGCTATCGAAGCATCCTGGGCATCAATAACACCTCAGCAATGCCACAGGCTGATTGCCTCCATGCCACGCCGGATCGATGCAGTAATCCGTGCAAAAGGATTCCCAACCAAGTACTGAGTGCATCAATGGACATTTTCAAATGTTTGATTTAGTTTTGCTGTTATAAATTTTTTTTTACTTGGTCTGAGGAAGTATTCTAATATTTTGAGATAGGATTTTTGACTTTTTTTCAGCTGTAAGCCAAAATCAGCAATATTCAAATAATAAAAGGCTTGAAATAGTTCAGTTGATGTGTAATGAATCCAGAATGTATGACATTTTTGTTTTTTTAATTGCATTACAGAAAATAAAGAACTTTATCACAATATTCTAATTTTCTGAGACAGTCCAGTATATATATATATATATATATGAATACGTATCTATGTATATATGTTTATTTTTTTATAAATTATGGAGCAAAACGAATCTATTACAACAAAGATTTTCAAACAATGCAGGAATGCTTTCATGCGTTTTTTTTTTTTTTTATCTACAGGGATTGTGGTGTGTTTAGGAGTAAATATTTCACACCGTTGGATTCACTGGACTCTCGTGAATGTAACCAGACCATGTTTGCGGGAAATCATGTCATGAGTAGAATTTCCCCGCACTTTTGGCTAAGTTATACCGGCTTTATAGTTTTCATATATCTCGTTTCAGATTGATCCTGATGTTTCTATGATGAGTATATTCTGAAATATCTTGAATCCCCAGAGTTTAAGCTTTCCGATGATATGTGGGATGACGCATTACGCGACTGGTGACATCGTAGAGACACGTATTAGTTTATATTCTCAGCCTCCCTGGTAAGGTGTATTCAGGGGTACTGGAGAGGAGGGTCCGCCAGGAAGTCGAATCTCGGATTCAGGAGGAACAGTGTGGTTTTCGTCCTGGCCGTGGAACACTGGACCAGCTCTACACACTCTTCAGGGTCTTTGAGGGTGCATGGGAGTTTGCCTGTCCGGTCTACATGTGTTTTGTAGACTTGGAGAAGGCATTCGACCGTGTTCCTCGGGAGGCCCTGTGGGGGGTGCTTCGGGAGTATGGGGTACCGCACAGTCTTATCCGGGCTGTGCGGTCCCTGTATGCCCGGTGCCAGAATCTGGTCCGCATTGCCGGCAGTAAATCGGATTCGTTCCCGGTGAGGGTTGGGCTCCGCCAGGGCTGCCCTTTGTCACCGATTCTGTTCATAACTTTTATGGACAGAATTTCTAGGCGCAGCCTTGGCGGGGATGGAGTCCGGTTTGGGGGCCTCAGCATTGCGTCACTGCTTTTTGCAGATGACGTGGTGCTGTTGGCTTCCTCAGGCCGTGATCTTCAGCTCTCGCTGGAGCGATTCGCAGCCGAGTGTGAAGCGGCCGGGATGGGGATCAGCACCTCCAAGTCCGAGGCCATGGTTCTCAGTCGGAAAAGGGTGGTATGCTCCCTCCGGGTCGGGGAGGAGGTCTTGCCCCAAGTGGAGGAGTTCAAGTATCTTGGGGTCTTGTTCACGAGTGAGGGTAGGATGGAACGGGAGATCGACAGACGGGTCGGTGCAGCGTCTGCCGTCATTCGGACCCTGTACCGGTCCGTCGTGGTGAAGAGGGAGCTGAGCCGAAAGGCAAAGCTCTCGATCTACCGGTCGATTTTCGTTCCTACCCTCACCTATGGTCATGAACTTTGGGTCATGACCGAAAGAACTTGATCCCGGATACAAGTGGCTGAAATGAGTTTCCTCCGCAGGGTGGCTGGGTTCTCCCTTAGAGATAAGGTGAGAAGCTCAGTGATCCGGGAGGGACTCGGTGTAGAGCCACTGCTCCTCCGCGTTGAGAGGAGCCAGTTGAGGTGGCTCGGGCATCTAATAAGGATGCCTCCTGGACGCCTCCCTCGGGAGGTGTTCCGGGCATGTCCCACCGGCAAGAGGCCCCGGGGGCGGCCCAGGACACGTTGGAGAGACTATGTCTCTCGGCTGGCTTGGGAACACCTCGGGGTCCCGTCGGATGAGCTGGAGGAGGTGGCTGGGGATAGGGACGTCTGGGCTTCCCTTTTAACGCTGCTGCCCTCGCGACCCGACCTCGGATAAGCGGAAGACAATGGATGGATGGATGGATGTAGTAAAAAAAAAATAGCGGCGTGTCATCATTTTATGCTAAGAAGAAAATATTCCCTAGATATACACCATAAGAAAACTTAAATTACAGTTAAACAAAAGAAGGCACTAAGGCAGTGATCTACCGTCTCTACTCCCGGTGACAATCTCAGGAGCCCCGTCGCCAATGCTGAGGCCCCCGACAGCATCGATGCAGTTTACAATCTCATTGTGGGCCTTCACGGAATAAACCGGTATGCCAGGCTCCTCCAGGTTCCTGTACAAATACCGTTAAGCCACTGCAGATAGCTAAATTAAAGCCCTTCTTCCGGTAAAATTTTAGATGACCATATGTTAAGACGTCCTTCAAAGTCGCCTGTCGCTATATGTCTTTGGCGAAGAGATGAGGCCCCGAATGTGCCACACTTAATTGGCTTGGCTTTCTCCACCTAGAAGACAAAAAGCAGCTGAACTAAAAGTTTTCATTTGTGATGGGCTGAATCATATTACTGTGAAAGGAAGAGTAGACTGTTATGTAACTGGTTTTGAGTTTTTAATTGCCCTCAAGGGGATGGTGTAATAATAGTCTGCAGTCTGTAATAGTCTGTTGAATAATAGTCCGAAGTTTGTAGTAATACACTGTACTCCTGTTAAGTGCCAAGTCAAGCTGCGTCGTGGCCGTCATAGACTTTCTTTCTTACAGGCTGGGGGCGTCGCTGCTGTCAAGAACTTTCCGGACAAATTTTCAACATGTTACCCAGTGTTTACTATGTTTGTGTACTGTAATGCTAAATGTAATTCACCCTGGTCATCCTGAAAGGGGAATACCACTTGTAAGGTCCCTTCTCAAGGTTTCTCTTTTTCCTCACGCTGAAGTTTTTAGTTGTTCCTTGCCCGCATGTTGGTTTAAGATCAGGTAATTGTGTCATTGTAATCCTGTGCAGTCCTTTGAGACATTTTTGTTATTAAAGGCTATACAAATAAATTTGACTTGACTGGGGACAGTTACAGCCCATGATCCGATTTTTCCTGCCCCATAGTCTGTCATAAAATTAATAATACTGAGGCTTCCCTACTTACGAATGGTTCCAGACAATCGTTTGTAAGTTTAATTTGTTTGTAAGTTTAATTTGTTTGTAAGTAGCTTCAGTGCTATATTTTGTATGTTTAAGGTTTATACAAGTATGTTTAAGGCTTGTATAAGTAACTTGTATTTTTTTGTACTGAAAAATAAACATTTCATAAATCAATATGCTCTATAAAAATAAATAAAGTTAAGTTTAACTTACTTTTGGAAAATAAGCTTCAATAGTTAGGTGACTTCCTCCTCCGTGGTAAAAAGTGGTCGAAAAAAAGCGATTCAACCATTTTTTCAACAGCATCAAGCTTCCATAATCCACTTTCATTTCAAATGAAACAGCTCGCCTCTTCTTAACACTTTACCCCAACCACATTGAATGGATGCACGAGATA
The DNA here is from genome assembly GCF_059441175.1 of Urocampus carinirostris. Classification (NCBI taxonomy): domain Eukaryota; kingdom Metazoa; phylum Chordata; class Actinopteri; order Syngnathiformes; family Syngnathidae; genus Urocampus; species Urocampus carinirostris. The sequence continues at coordinate 389,048 of NC_142361.1, read as the reverse complement.
TTAAACAATAAAAATGTCTCAAAGTTCTTAGCGCGCTGGAGATACAGTATAGAATGTTTACACACAAACTAGGAAGAGAAAGCGGATTTCTTCTTCGGAGTGGATGCTGGGTGACCTCCCAAATTGCCACCCCACGCCGGTAAGCGGAGGAAAGAAGCACTACAGTAATGTCCTGCACTCGGAAAAAGATGCACACAATCCAAAATCAAACTTCAATTTCCGGATATTTTTTGACATCCCGAAAAAAATGTTAGAATCTACCATTTTTCAAGTTGAATGGTCATAAGTAGGGGAGCGTCAGTATGTGGCCTGCCAGTAATGTTGACCGCAGGATAAAATAATAATTCACCATTTCACCAGATGATGGCAGTAGCCCTTTGGCCTTGTTGCCCTTGGCTTTCAGCGAACATTTTACTCCACCCGATTTAAGACATTACACCCCCAAAATTTGCCTGCCTAATTTGCCAAGAGACTGTGGCTGTTTGTAAAGAATATAATATCAAGAGGCACTGCGAGACAAAACACACTGACTACACACTGTCCACACTGTGGACATCACTGACATAGAGGGATAATTAGACACCATCCAATACGGCTGACAGTTTGCATTTCAGGAGGTGCATGTCATTCAAAAACCATCAATTGCACTTTCAGCATAATGCATCAAAAAGTTAATTCTATCTCCGAGCCAGATGTACTCATGAAAAGAGCCACATCTGGCTCGCGAGCCGTATGTTCCCAATCCTGTTCTGAGTGTTACTTTAGGAAAAGACTCTATTGGTGTTTTTTTTTAAGTGATTTTCCAACTCAGACCTCGGTTTTTGCCATTGTAAATGATGTATTTCATTGACCATCAAGGTGGGAAAAAAAACTTTCCTTTCTGATGATTTTAACATCAAACGTTTCCTGTTGCCATGGAGATAAGCAATTCAAAACAAAAAACAGTCCCCCTTCTCCTATATATTCAAAATCCACCGCCCACACTCCCCAAAATGCAACCAATTTAACTTGAGAGTATATAACATGTATTGAACATCTCAGACGTCTTAAGTTTACCTCTTTGATGAGTTGAGCCTCCCCGTGCTGCATCTCGTACATTTGTATGACTCCGGTCCCCCTCGGAAAGTTCCCGAGACACACGAACTTGGAACTGCACGGAATCCATTTGCAGTCAAATATAGTGTAGTTTAAACTTTTCTGGATGTGTGCAATAATTTGGGGCTTTGCAAGTGGCGTCGACATCCTGTTTGCCCACTCCCCCTTAAAAATGACGTGGTAATGTGGGTAAAATTTAGGGCTAGTACTCGCCCAAACACGTGATGTTAACGCAGTTACGCAGGCTACGTGCCCAAAACACGGCACAGTTGCCTGAAAATATACTTGAAAAAATGTATTTGAAGTAACCATTTCCCCAAATAATTATAATTTAAACCTTGTTTTCGTATATGTTATAATGTATCAACACAAATATAAAGGCAAGGTTCAGCTAATACTTGCCCAAACACGTGATCATGAAGACGTAAGGACCCTTAAAGTAAATAAATCAACGTGCCCAGTGCCTGAAAAAAATACTTGAGGAAAATGTTTTTTTGAACAAATAATTTCAACAAATAATTACTTATTAACAATGTTTTGGTATATTTTATGATGTGTGAACACATTCATAAATCCAAGGTTAAGCTAGTACTTGCCCAAACGCATGATCATGAAGATGTAGGGACCCTTTTAGCTAAATAAAGGAACGTTCCCAAAACACGGCACCGTTGCTCGAAAATATGCCTGAAGAATATATTTGAGGAGTAAAAATTGTATTTCTTCGAAAAAATCTTTTGTTGTTCTGACACCTTACCTTCAGTGTTCCTTCGTGTGTCCCCGTTAAAACTATATTTTAATTGCGCTCATGGCCACCAATCAACTGGCTACATTTTTTCTGTAAATCGTTTAAAAACATTTATTAAGATATTTGTCACATTTCCGACAGTGAAACACTTCTGAACTAGCCCTACTGTAAATTTGGGTTGTTTTTAAAAATAAATAAATACATGTACTTATAAATTCAGATTGTTTAAAAATGAATTGGATAAAGTGGTCCCTTGGAAAATAAATACACAACGTCTAGTCATGTTTATTTGTGTAGTCCTTAATCACAAAAAGTCTCAAAGGACTAGACTTATTCTGATTTAGAGCGCCTATAGAGCTTCAACATTAGATTTAATTTCATGGTTAAACCATAAGGCAGCTTTAATTCAGAATTCGGTTGTTTTAATCCACAGTTAAAGCTTTAACTCCACTGTCAAACGTTTAAAAATACTTGAACATGTCAATTTTTTTTAAAGCTGCTTTTACTCTTGAGTAACATTTGAAGAAACACATATATCTCAGTGTTAGTGTACTTTAAAGTGCTGTACAGAATTTTGGACATTTAAACTCAAACGAGAAAAAAATCAATATACTTTTCCTCATATATTGATGAGGTATTGTATTCAAGACTTTTTAAATAAATGTCTTGGATAAACATTACATATTTACAACAAATCTGGCATAAAACAGTCTAATGCTACAAAGTTATAAATTGTAAGGGAACAGAAAATGCTGATAAATACAAAGAGAAAAAGAGAGTAGCCTAAATAAATAAAAATCAAGACATATTTAAAGGGAAAGTGAGTAATATTTTGTGCCTCCTAGTGGTACAAAGACAACTTTAAAGCAAAAACATTGAATACTAGGCAAAAATACATGAATTATCATACCTGTTATTTTTTTAAATTAAACAATCGGTGGAGAAATTCGTATTTCCTTTACATGGTAAAATCCATACCTAAGGTCGCTGCCATTTTCGTTTGTTGTCTTTAGCTTGCTGTGGCAGTGGTTTTTGTTTGCATTAGACAACAGTGGTCAAACTATTGGTCAAACATTACACACCGGGACTTTAATTCACTAGATTCCTAAGTATATAAATCACCTGGACATTGGGAATGTTTATCAAGTTCAAATATATAACCAAAAAAATCTGAAAATTGTGTTCACATTTTTTGTATCTTTTGTGGATATTTTCTGCCACACATAGAATACAGTTTGTTGCAGTTTTAGCGTTTTGTAGTACGGACGCTGCCCGACTTACGAACGAGTTAGGTTCCGGACGATCGTTCTTAAGTTGAATTTGTTTGTATGTTGCTTCAGTGCTATATTTTGTATGTTTAAAGTTAATATAAGTATGTTTAAGGCTTGTATAAATAAGTAACCTGTATAGTTTTTATACTAAAAAGACAAAGAAACATTTCATAAAACAATATGCTCTATAAAGATAAATAAAGTTAGGTTTAACTAACTTTTCAAAAATGCGCTTCAACAGCAACTGCATCCTCCTTGGTAAAAAAGTAGCCGAAAAAAGCGTTCCGACCATTTTCTCAACCGCGTTGAGCTTACTTTTTCATTTCAAAAGAAATGTCTCGCCTTTTTCTTACACCAACCATAGTGAATTGGTGCACGAGATATTAAACAATAAAAATGTCAAGGTTCTTCGCAGACTGGAGATAGGGTAGGCGTAGAATTTGAGGTGCGCATGAATTATGTCAGTAGGGCGACGAATGACGCGACAGTGTGGGTGAGAGGGAGAGTTTAATTTTGGAGAGAGTTTGTTGTCTTTACATTCAACGGGTGCTGTCGGCGGCGGCGCAGTGGTTAGCGCGTGTGCGGCACAGTTCTGAGGTCATGAAATCGAACCTTCCTGTGTGGAGTTTGCATGTTCTTCCCGTGCTCGCTTGGGTTTCCTCCGGGCACTCCAGTTTCCTCCAACATTCCAAAAACATGCATGTCAGGTTAATTGGCCGGTCCAGATTGTCCCTAGGTGTGAGGTAATCCCATTTCCAGGATAACCAGCTTGCAATGGATGTATCAATAACAGATAATACACAGATATTGTCAACATAAAATATAGGTTATTCTTATGCCATAGAATAGAAGTGTGTTTTTTGAGTTTTTCCGTGCCCTCATTTAGATCAGCGGATAGTGTAATAATAGTCTGTGGTTTGCAATAATCTGTGGTCTGTGAAGCCCGTTGAGACTCTTTGTGATTTAGGGCTATACAAATAAAAATAACGTGACTTGACTTGAATGAGCGAGTCAGTTGTCTGTCTCTGTGTGCCCTGCGAGTGGCTGGCAACCAGTTCAGGGTGTCCCCTGCCCACTGCCTGAAGATAGCTGGGATGGGCTCCAGCACCCGCGCGACCCTACTGAGGATAAGCGGTGCAGATAATGGATGGATGGATGGGAGCTGACAGTTGTTTCATGAACAAGGAGCAATCCATTACCCACACAAAACAACACGCTCCATTGGTGACAGCGGTGGGATTATGAGCAGGTGAAGGAGAGATGTCTGCATACGAAGTAGAAGGAGTAAGCAGATTTTTTTTACTTCTGGGTGGCTGCTGGGTGACCTCTCACAGCGTCACACGCCGGTAGCAGCGGAAAGAAGCACTACAGAAATGTCCTGTACTCGGAAAAAGGTGCATACAATTCAAAATCTAACTTACAGCCATGTCCAAATATTTTTTGTCAAACCCCCCCCCCAAAAAAAATCGTATCTACCGTTTCACGTAAATCGAATGGTCGTTATTAGGGGAGAGTCTCAAATGTATTCTCAAATGAAGCTTATACGTGCCCAAAACACGACGCTGTGGCTCGAAATATTCCTGAAAAAAATGTGTTTCGTGTGAAAATAATAATGATAATAATAATATTGAAAAATTAAGCCATATTTTGTTTTATTACAATACATTGACACAAACATAAATCCAATGGTAAACGCTCACATTTTCCATATCTACAAAATCACATATGGCTTTTGTTCAGGCGACATCGACGTTAGCTTTAAGGGCTTTCCAGTCACACGAGGATACTTTCAGCCGTTGCGCCCCTTGTCTAGCGCCTTGTCGGACTTTCTTAACGTGGATTTCACCATGGCTTCGCTGATAAATGATAAAATGGAACCTGTTATGAGTGAAAAAAACGATGATACTAATGGCTTTGTGAAGGTGCAGTCTAAAAAGAGCCAAAAAAGGAAACTCGACGCAGCTGACATGGACACGGAGGCTTCTATTGCCAGTAAAAGACCTCAATTTCCACCGATCTCTCTCGACAAATTGAAGGTATGATAGATCTTGTTATTTTTAAACTGCATATGTACGTACGCTATCGTTCAAAAGTTTTTGGTCGCTTAAAAATGTCCTTTATTCGAAGGAAAAGCATTTTTTTCCAAGTAAGATAATGTTTAGAAATACATCACATACATCAGAGGTGTCCAAGATCTTCAGAAAGTGGGCTGACTATTTTGCCTGATATTCTATCAAGTCTTCAATAATTTACCCTTCTTTAAAGGTTTGCAGTGCGTGTCGATCAGCGGCTTAACCTTGTAGCTCTCCTTTGTAGCGTTTTCATTTGACTCGTGCAAGATTATTTAAATAGGATATTGTGTATGTTGTCATCATAACGTGAGTTTTCCAGCTATATTACCTTTATTATGTAATCATCACAGCATTACTTCAATAACAACATCACTCATTTAGTTGTTATAAATGCAGTTATGTTCATCCACATGTTTACTTGGTGTATACTTTCATATCACTTTCCCAGCAATGGTCTACCGCCATTATTTTATCATACAACCTTCAAAATACACCTGTGACCAGTTTTAACAAAGGGCTCTTGAAATAGATGTGTTTTTTTTTTTTGCCTGGTAAAGTTTCATGTTCTATTTTGCAAATCCACACCCCTTTCCTATAAAAACTGTCGTCAACAGTTTTCGATGCCCTTTTGTTTGGGAGAACTGTCTCCTGGTCATACTGGCCCTGAGTACTCTTGTTTTATCTCTATTATCAAACTTTGTAATAAATGTCAACTGTGTTGCTTCTCTCCAGCTCTATTTTACAAATTCGGAATACTCAGTCTGGTCCTGTCAAAGAACCTGCGGCGAGACATCGGAATGTCCTTTCGCCTTCATTCGCAGGGTCTTGTGAAAAAGTGGTGCTGTGCTTTTCAAACAGCTGTCAGTTGCTTCACCTTTTCAAAGTGTTCGTTTCCAGTCAGCTTTTTGCAGCCAGCATGTTTTGATTGGTATTGTCTCTCAATATTCTAAGCTTTGAAAACCGCTACATTTACGCAGTTCTTCTAGGTTTTTGGTACAAAATACTCTAATTCCCACTTTTCCTGGGAGCAACGACTCTCCCAATCAACTTTCCTTTATTAATTCCCAGTCAACATGTCGGAAATGAGGTAGGCTAAAGTTCTCATAGAAAGCCAAAGGCAAGGTTGCCAATGAGCTCCTGCCATCATTTGGTGAAATGTGGTCAACAATATTTGGGGGCCATATATTAATATTATGACAGAGGCCGCAGGCCAGTAAAAATTTGATGACGGGCCATAACTGGCTTGCAGGCCAGACTTCGTAAATGGCTGCCATACATTGTAAACGTGTTAAATGACTATTTTACCTGAGATCGTCTGGTTTTATCCAGCAACCAGAACGCCAATATTCTAATCATACATTGTGTTTGATGATCGCGTTAGAAGGCAATTGACCCTTTGCATGTGACGTCACCTTGCCTTCCCTGGCAGAATTAGACCAATGATAGACGGCAAAAAGCACCTAGCACTTGATTGAGCACTCACTTCTTTTTTTTTTAGTCACAGCAATCAATATTTCTTCATAAACGCATTATACAAACTACGATTGTGACATTTGTTCTGTCGAAATGCAGCGCTATGAGGCATAAGAAAAAACGAGGGCGTGCTTACTTTAAGGGGTGTGAGATTCCTGGTTAGTCAAAGTTAGCCACAACACGCGAGAAAAATTCGATAAAATGTCAAATTGGGCTAAGAACTTTACCGGTTGGCACAGCAACAAATCGCCATCGTAAAAAGTGGTGGTTCCCCTTCAGTCAGCATAAACAGAGTACGAAGAGAAGTGGGAATTGCTGCACAACCAAGCAAGAGGACAAGTACATTAGAGTCTTAAGTTCAGTGCTACTCAATTCTTTTCTTCCGCGACAACCACCAACCCCACCCTCCCTTTTGAAAAAGAAATCCTCTCGCACCCCCAAAAGAAGTCTGTTTACTCATCCAGGGTTAATTTATTTTTATTGGGTCACTTAAGGGTCTGCTCCACTTCACTTCATTTTCGATGCTTAAACTCTGCTACATGCACGGCATGGAGGTTAAATGTAAACACTGCCAATGGGAGCGCCACTGCTCCTAGTGTAGTTGAGGGGCAATTGGAAAGTTAAAAAAAAAAAAAATAAAGTTCCAAGGTCAAACGTGCATGCCCCCTTAGACAAAGGTTTTGCGCCCCCTTTGACAGAGCTTTGTGCCCCTCTAGAGTGACCCACACGATTATTTGAGAACCACTACTCTAGGTTGAGATAGATGTCGTCAACTAGCAGCTTTGTTAAATAGTACCCACAATACACCAGTGTCAAAATATACAGTGAAACCAGTCGCCGAGAAGCTGACCTTCATGGCGCAAAGAAAAAGCTATCTCTGAGACCGGTCTGCAGAAGGAAGGGATAATTATAGGCAAACAAACATACATTTAACTCATTTGATAAATAAAAGTGTGACTTTGTCATGGAAAGCACAAAATAGTCTGTGACCTGAACTTTTGAAATGTAGTGTATGTATTATAAAGTACATTTTGTATGAATGTAAATTTTGTCTTTTTAGGGGGCAGATCAGATGCGTAAGGTGGCTGTTCCAGCTCATCGTTACACGCCGCTGAAGGAGAACTGGCTGAAGATATTCACTCCCATTGTGGAGCACTTGCAACTTCAAGTCAGATTTAACCTTAAAACAAGAAATGTGGAGATTAAAGTGAGTGCAGTGGTTAGCACATTCGCCTAACTCGCAAAAGGTCCCCGGTTCGAGACTGGGTGGGAATATATGTTGGTTTTAAGAGGGATGGGCGGCACCAGACTGTACTTGCCCAAGACACACCACAGGAAAGGGTGCCCCTACGACCCTAGTGATTAAGGGATCCAACCAACCAAGTCATATTTACCCTTTATTGTTGGTAAACAAAGCCGTGTCTTCACGATGTCACCAGTCACTGAAATGCATCATGCTACGTTTCATTGGAAATTTTAAACCCTAAGGATTCAAGATATTTCAGATTATACTCATTATAGAAACATCAGGATCACTCTAAAACAAGATACCCGCAAACTATAAAGCCAGTATAATTTAGCTAAAAGTGCGGGGAAATTCTACTCATTACATGATTTCCCGCAAACATGGTCTGGGATTCAGGATATGATGCATTTCAAAATATACTCATCACAGAAACATCATGATCTGTCTTAAGCAAGATACCCTTAACCTGCGATAGCCTATAAGAGCCTGTATTGAAGAAAAACGACGTGACTACTTAAGCCTCAAAAATTTTCAGCCAAAAGTAAATGAGTGAAATGATGATTGACCCATAGGTTAGCCAATTAAGGTACCACCACAAATGTATGCATATTTACAATGTGCATTTAAATCAGAGCCTTAAAATAAAAGTGCGTAATGCAACTCCAAATAAGTTTTGCGCGCCAGTATTGTGCGCAATTCTGCACAATCATTGATCTGACTTCTGGAAAGAGAAGTCACACATTTATAACTCTTTCACAATGCCCATAAAATTGGCCCAAGTAATATACATATTTGCAAAGGTTTTAGTGTTGTAAACCGTCCGTCTCCAAATGGGCAATTTTGGAAACACCTATACTTACCCTTATAAAAATGTGTCAAATATATATTGATTTTTTTTTCAGATTGTGATCAAATGTGACATGGTACACGGTAAGGCTTCAAGCTATTGTCTCGCCTGTTTTCCAGTTAAGATGCCCATGCTACACTCATCTCCAGGCATTTGATTGCAGTGATTATTTCAGTTTGGGACAAAATTTCAGAGTCTTGAGCGCCCACTATATTAACTTGATTTAATGGTATAAGCCCTAAGTAAACCCGAAGCTGTACTTTGGTGCACAAGTGCACGCTTTGATAGGACCGCTAGTGCGCAGGCGTAGGATGTAGGCATGTTCAGACAGAGCTCCCCTCCATGAACTTAATAAGTCGTAATTTAACTACTTTCTTCACACCAATAAGCTAGCAGTACTGTCTACTATCATTTGAAAACTGTAGCTGAGAATAGGTCGAAAGATGCCGAAACTCAACGTCGCCAATAAAGCCAAAAGTATCAACAGCAATAAGACCACACGGCCAGCTGGGAGAGCCATAGGACAAAACATACGCCATGAGCAGGGAGCTCATTACAACCATTTGTAAAGAACTCTGTCCAACAGCTGCTTCGACTCGTTGGAGATCACCTTTCTGTCGTTCCTGGCTTCGCAAACTGAGCTACAAACCCACGTAGCTAGTAACGAGCGATCTCGATATGCGTGTCCACAACCTCGAATCAGAATACGAGCAACATGCTAATGACAACGGACAACTTCGAGCCAAACTCCTGGACCTGGAAGGTTGTTTCCGGAGGCCCAACATCAAGATTGTGGGCATACAAGAGGGGGAGGAAGCCGGGAGACCAACAGAATTTGTTTCCATGCTGATTCTCGAGAATTTCGGTTCATTTGGCAATTTGCATACTCTGCAGCCGATCAGGAGGCTGCATCGAATAACTTCGTGCTTCCGGACTTTCCTGAGCATTATAATGTTGTGCATTTGCATATCATTTTCCAAAGTAGACTAACAGGGAACACAAGAAAAATGGATAAGTGGTTAGGAATCAAGCCAAAACCTCAGCCCCAGAAGAAAGATTCAAAGAAGCAACATTTATGACGCTACACAAACATTGCATTAATGAAGATGAGTAAATACAGGTATATACTGATGACAGATGGAAAACAGCGATGTCATATACAGGCAATGAATGTGACAAGTAGATTTATAATAAATGTAATTTTAAAGTGTTGTTCTGTTATATATTCTGTTTATCAATCCTTAATACTTTGCAACAATTTTTTTTTGCGACTAGTTGTCTTATTGTGTTTCAAGTTGTCAAAAATGTGGCAGGCAACTTGTCAGAGTTGTCTGTCCTGATATACGGTAACTTTTTGTCATGAGTTTCAGACTGCTAATACTTACATGTAACTTAACAGGCTCTGCAAGCAGAACAACATGCTAGCCCATGAACTTGAACAAATGAGATATTGCATATTGTAGTTGTTAAGGGAAACATGCTTTTGATGTGAGGCCAGGGGTGCTCCTCATCTTCTGTGTTTTCATAGTTGGTATTACTAAGTGTCATTTTCGATATGTTTCATCCGTAAACAAAATTTCCCCCGCTGGAGTTTAATATGGTCTCGTGCTGAGGCTACTACGTTTGACTGGTTAAACAGGGTAAAGTCTGCCAGAGGTCTATGTCATAATAAGCTCAAACGTGTACTTACGTGGAGGAGATTTATTAAGTAACGAAGTAACTACTTGCCTAAGGTAGCGGGGTATAAGTACAGTTTTTTACTTCACAAATTTACTCAAGTAAAAGTATAGGGATTCAAAAATACTCCTAGAAGTATACAATTTCCCAAAACTTGCTCAAGTAAATGTAACGGAGTAAATGTACTCAGTTACTACCCACCTCTGCTCTTTTCCTACCCTCTTATCCAAAGATCATATTATATTTGGATTTAACATCCATCCATCCATTATCTGTACTGCTTATCCTCAGTAGGGTTGCGGGGGTGCTTGAACCCATCCCAGCTATCTTCAGGCAGTGGGCAGGGGACATCTTGAACTGGTTGCCAGCCAGTCGCAGGGCACACAGAGACGGACAACTCACTCGCTCATTCAGACCTAGGGACACTTTGGACTGGGCAATAAATCTGACTGTTTTTGGAATGTGGGAGGAAACCGGAGTCCCCGCACCGGGAGAAGATGCAAACTCCACACAGGAAGGTTCGATCGCATGACCTCAGAACTGCACCACGCACGCGCTAACCACTGCTCTGCCGTGCTGCCCTGAATGAATGAATGAATTTACTTTTGCACACAGAATGAAATGTGGATACATCTGACCCGCACAGTTAAACTGCAGCGAGCCGATGTAGCCGAAGCCGAACAGGGCGCCGCCATTTTAGACCCAACTGCTTTGTTGGGAGTCATTAGGTGACCAAACCCCCCAATTCCAACCCTTAATGCCGAGCGCCAAGCTGGGAAGAGGCAATGAGTACCAATGTTGTAAGTCTTAGGTATGAGTCGGTCAAGGCTTGAACCAGCGACCTCCCAGTCCCGAAGCGGGCGCTCTACCCACAAGCCCACCGAGCTGGTAAAGAAATGATATAGACACTCCCCTACTTATGACTATTCCAAAAGTAGGTTACACTTAATCTTTATTTATCTTTATAGAGTATATCATTTTATAAAATGTTATTTTTTTTTAGTACAAAACAATACAGGTCACTTAAACATACAAAATATGCAAATACAAGACTGTCTCAGAAAATTAAAATATTGTGATAAAGTTCTTTATTTTCTATAATGCAATTAAAAAAACAAAAATGTCATACATTCTGGATTCATTACACATCAACTGAACTATTTCAAGCCTTTTATTATTTGAATATTGCTGATTTTGGCTTACAGCTGAAAAAAACTCAAAAATCCTATCTCAAAATATTAGAATACTTCCTCAGACCAAGTAAAAAAAAAAAATTATAACAGCAAAACTAAATCAAACATTTGAAAATGTCCATTCATGCACTCAGTACTTGGTTGGGAATCCTTTTGCACGGATTACTGCATCAATCCGGCGTGGCATGGAGGCAATCAGCCTGTGGCATTGCTTCGATAGCGGCCTTCAGCTCATTTGCATTTGTAGGTCTGGTGTCTTTCATCTTCTTCTTAACTATACCCCACAAATTCTCAATGGGGTTCAGGTCAGGGGAATTAGCAGGCCAATCAAGGACAGTGATGCCATGGTCAGTGCACCAGTTACTGGTGGTTTTGGCACTGTGGGCAGGTGCCAGATCATGCTGGAAAATGAAATCCTCATCTCCATAGAGCTTTTCAGCAGATGGAAGCATGTAGTGCTCTAAAATCTCTTGGTACACAGTTGCATTTACTCTGGACTTGATGAAACACAGTGGACCAACACCAGCAGCTGACATGGCTCCCCAAACCATTGCTGACTGTGGGAACTTCACACTGGATTTCAAGCAACTTGGATTTTGCTCCTCTCCAGCCTTTCTCCAGACTCTGGCGCCTTGACTTCCAAATGAAATGCAAAACTTGCTTTCGTCTGAAAAGAGGACTTTGGACCACTCTGCAACTGTCCAGTGCTTCTTCTCCATAGCCCAAGTCAGACGCTTCTTCCGTTGTCTTGAGTTCAGAAGTGGCTTGACCATGGGAATACGGCTATTGTAGCCCATTTCCCGGACACGTCTGTGAACTGTGGCTTTTGATACCTGGACTCCAGCTTCAGCCCACTGTCTTTGAAGCTCCCCCAAATTCTGGAAGCGGCTCTTCTTCACAATTTTGTTAAGGCTGCGGTCATCTCTCTTGGTTGTGCAGCGTTTCCGGCCACATTTTTCCCTTCCAACAGACTTTTTGTGGATATGCTTTGAAACTGCACTCTGTGAACAGCCTGCTCTTTGAGAAATTTCTTTTTGTGTCTTACCCTCCTGATGGAGGGTATCAATGATGGTCCTCTGGACAGCAGTCAGATCAGCAGTCTTCCCCATACTTGTGATTTAGTTTACTGAACCAAGCTGAGTGTTTTTAAGGCTCAGGAAACCCTCGCAAGGTGTTTCGAGTTAATTAGATGATTCAGGTGATTAGTTGAATAGCCTACTTGTATACTTTTTCATGATATTCTAATATTTTGAGATAGGATTTTTGAGTTTTCTTAAGCTGTAAGCCAAATTCAGCAATATTCAAATAATAAAAGGCTTGAAATAGTTCAGTTGACGTGTAATGAATCCAGAATGTATGATATTTTTGTTATTTTAATTGCATTACAGAAAATAAAGAACTTTATCACAATATTCTAATTTTCTGAGACAGTCCTGTACAAAATCAACTTACGATCAGTCTTGTTTGTAAGCAAGGCAGCGTCTAAAGCAATACATTCATCTTTTATCTACAAAAAAATATATCACAAATGTAAACCCATTTTTTAATAATTTTGTCAACAAATGTGTTTTTAATGATAAACAATATCAATATATATATATATATATATATATATAGTTAAGAATCTGCCTCTTGTGTACAGTTAAACATGTCATAATTGTTAATTTTCGTTTTACCTTATTTCATTTACTCAATTTCAGATTGTTTTCTCTATATATCTGAAGCACTTTCTGTTCCCTTGAAAATTGTTTACTTTGTTTCATGATGAAACGGTTAAATACCACAACTTTTATGCAAATTCTATTTCTAATGATGGAATGTTAAATTGAAAAGGATTTTTAAAAATGAAAGACAACTTTTGTGTCCTCTGCCGGACCAAAGTGGTACTACAACTTCGTCACTACGGAATCGTGTGCACTCTTATTTGCATCGATGAAACGAACTTAGTGGCTCATAAATGATACAACAAATCGGTGATTTGAGACACGTTTTAAAGCGCTTTGGGAGGTCTTCAGTCACTTGAATAGTGCTTTATAAGTGCAGACCGTTCATCTAAATAGTTGCCAATGCTTTAAATAATCAATGTCATCAATTAGTTGTGTTAGCCCTACATTGTATTTTACACATTTTTCTAATTGTAGGTCTAGTCATTTCCAAAAGGCCATTAGGAGACGACCAGTTCACAGCCCTTAAAACTTTGCATTGTGTATCTTAGTTTTACCAGTTTTTAGACATTGTGAATGACTTGTAAACGTTTGACTGCTCTTTCTAGAAGTCAATCACTGGTTGTGCGCACTTGCTTGTATTAATGTGCGTAAAATTGGATCCCGGGTCCCATTTACGTGTTTTTATTTTTGGCTGTCTTTTATATACAGCACGTAAAATTGCATAGAATAGCGTTCTGAATTTCATCGGCTAACCAATGTGTCAATCAACATTTGAATGGGTCACTATTGGCTAAATTTGTCCGAAAAGGAACTTGTCATGTTGTTTTGTTTCTTAATACAGGCCTTAATAGGTTGTCATGGGCTAAGGACTATGAAAAGAAGCTTGCAATTGGCTAGAGTGCTGTCAATCAAAGGGTCAGAGGTTAATGGCCATATTTGAAATAATCTGAGTCTGTTTATTTCTAAAGGGGGGTTATGGAGCGAAGCAGACGGATTACAACAACGATTGTCAAACGATGCAGTAATGCTTTTAGGCAGATTTTTACAAATCTGTTGGCAATTTTGTGTGTTTTGGATTAAATACTTTACACGGTTGGATACACTGGACTTTTGTGAATGTAACCACACCATATGTGCGGGGAATTGGGTCATGAAAATCCCAGCACTTTTGGGTGCTTTACGCCGGCTTTATAGTTTTGGGTTATCTTGTTTCAGACTGATTTTGACGTTTCTGTGATGAGTATATTTTAAAATGGTATCTTGAATTCCAAGAGTTTAAGCTTTCCAATGATCTGTGGCGTGACGTATTTAGGTGATATTGTGAAGACACAACTTTGTTTATCACTGTTCCGACGGCCCGTGGGATTTTAAAGATTTACAGAAAAATTGGTTGTATTAGTGTAACACTGAGACTTTTTCATAAATATGCTGGACAGATTACACCCACTCTAGCTATGGCTTGGCATCGCATGTGCCAGATCTGGAAGTACTCACTGAAGAATATCTATGGCCACATTTGATCTCCCAGCCAGGTACTCATGAAAATATATGGCTCGCGAGCCTTAGGTTCCCAATCCTTGCACTAAAGCTTGCTTCATCAATTAATACTTGGTCCATTCATAATGCACTGTACAAATATTATTTACAAATGTATGTTGACTTGCCAAAACGGAACAAAACGTAAAGATATGTTCACTACACTTTATATGGATGTCTAGTACAAAAAAGTAGAATTAGAATATTCTTCAGTGAACATTGTTTTCAATGACATTAGACATGGCACTCAAGGATAAACACATAATAAAGGCTTATAAGGAAGAATGAGATAGAAATAATTTTAGGACCAATAGGCAAAGATACAAGGTCATACCTGTCAACCTGTACGGTTTTGCCGTACAAAGTACGTTTTTATGCATTTTAAGAGGGGTACGACGTACAAGGAAATCTGTACGGGAAAAAATGCAAATTTGTCAATGATGGGTACCATCCGGTATACACAGACTATCACGAAACGGCAAATCAATCAAGTCAAAGGAGTTTGCTGCAGAGGCCTCTATCTCTGTATCGTTTTTTTTTCGTTGTAAATGAAGCGAGCAGTTTGATGCTAATGTGTGCATGTGTCTGTCGCCTGGGGATTTCCCGTCATGCATCATTCCCCAAAAAAATTATGGTGTACGATTAGATTTTGTATTTTCTACGGGAAAATACGACAGTTTGTGCGGGCACGGAGCTGTGGAGGTTGACAGGTATGCAAGGTAGTGAACGATGACTGGCCTATGTTTTAAGATTATCTACCTACCTACCACAAAACAATAGTGTAATAACAATAAGCAGCAACATAATTCAAAATAAGTCAAGAAATAACAAAAGGCAAAATGTATATTTTTCATAGTCCTGCGCTTTTTCGGGCTGCTGATTGGCCCTGGGGAAGAAATTCTCTGGGCCTGTTAGTCCTTGTTTTAAGGGACCCGTATTACCTACGAGAAGGCAGTGCGCCAAAGATGTGACGGCTGGGGTGAGAGGAGTCCTTAATAATTCTGTTGGCTTTCTCTTTGATGCCTCGTGCACATCATTTGAAGATTTAAGGATTTTAATAAATTTGTGTTAAAATATGATTAGAGATTTTGTACATAATGGCTAAAGAAAATCACGTTTCATGAAATATGCTAATTTTCTCTCAAGATAGCCGTTAGGTCTATCACCTTAAATCTGTCACCTTAAATAAAACACAATAAGAGACAAGAGATATTCATTTCAGCTCACGATTATCATCTGATGAGAACTTCAACTCCCCTTTTTTAATACAGTTCAGTCACAAAACTGTGAGGGAAGGAATTGGGGGACGCACCACTGAATATGGGGGAACATCAAACGGAAGAATGCAGCTTCTTTTCCACAGGCAAATCGTGATGAGTTTTGACAGCACCCCTCCAAAGTTGATAAGAATCTTTGAAGCAAGGAAAATAATTTATACTCATCAGTAAGGGTCTCTTTGTAAATGCCCATATTTATAGGAAATGCATTGAAAATTTACAGTAATCGAATCAATTGCCCCCAAAATCTTTTGGTTAATGAAAAGTATTCATTTGGTATATATTGTACTGAAATTTGTTGGCAAAATGTATTGTTTTTGAAATACAAATACAAAAATAGTTAACAGGTATGTTTCAGGTATTCTTAAACATAATATAATTTAAATTATATTTGTTTGTGTTGCTCCCGTGTTCCAGACCTGCAAAGACACACAAGATATCGCATCACTCACCAAAGCAGCCGATTTTGTGAAGGCCTTTGTTCTCGGCTTCCAGGTTGAAGTAAGTGTTGGCTATTGAAGTGTTTTTCAACCAGTGTGCCGGGGCACAGTACTATGCCATGATACCTTGTCTAGTGTGCCGCAGGAAGTTGCTTGATTTTATTTTAAGCATACTATTATTCAGTATGTTCTCCCTGCGGTCAGCTGAGTAACTGATATTCATCCATATGAGTAGGTGGCAGCAGATTACTATTGTTTTTTTACCGTTATCTCCAGACTACAGGCAACATTTAATACAT